>NC_050572.1:30567533-31797533 GCF_013265735.2 Oncorhynchus mykiss | reverse complement strand
GGAGGGAGTTGAAAGTCCATGTTGCCCAGCAACAGCCCCAAAACATCACTGCTCTAGAGAAGATCTGCATGGAGGAATGGGCCAAAATACCAGCAACAGTGTGTGAAAACCTTGTGAAGACTTACAGAAAACGTTTGACCTCTGTCATTGCCAACAAAGGGTATATAACAAAGTATTGAGAAACTTTTGTTATTGACCAAATACTTATTTTCCACCATAATTTGCAAATAAATTCATTAAAAATCCTACAATGTGATTTTCTGGATTTTTTTTTCTCTTTGTCTGTCATAGTTGAAGTGTACCTATGATGAAAATTACAGGCCTCTCATCTTTTTAAGTGGGAGAACTTGCACAATTGGTGGCTGACTAAATAATTTTTTGCCCCACTGTACATACACATACCTATATAGACATACATACTTTTTTAAAGAATATACCTTTATTATTATTCCCCGCAAACTCTACCGCGAATCCCCCAATTGAAGTAAACTAATAAACACTTCTGCTTCTACCTTCAATCCATACATTTTATACACAGTCTACTTTACAATAGTTCTCTCTTGTTTGTTCTTAGTCCTTCCTCTATTTCTGATGTCCATCCAGTTTGATTTCTATTTGTAACTATGCTAAGACAGCAAGTTTAGTTTACTTGAGTGGCCTGGTCAGTCCTTGGACCTCAACCCAATAGGGGTGAGATGGATGGAATGGGCTGCTCGCAGCATGAATATACCGCCGTCCAATCTGCAGTGATGCCATCTCGTCAGCATGGACCAACATCCCTGTGGAACATTTCCGACACCTTGCATAATTATCCAAAAAGTTCAGGCTGTTCTGGAGGCAAATGGGGGTTTGACCTAGTACTACATGGGTGTACCTAATGAACTGGTCGGAGAGTGTATATGGACTTAGAGACAGTATAAATAATGAACAAGGGGCCGATTCCGATCAGAGTTAAGTGCGCTTAAATGGAACGCAATTCCTTTATCCACTTTTCTCTAAGGGTTTTATGACAGATGAACTTAAAGGAAAACTCTACCAATTTTTTTGTTTTTTTTGTTTCAGTAAACCATTTTTGATATAGTCCCAAAATGTTTTGCATGTCAGCAATCACATTTTGAAGATCTATAACTTGCAAAATACAGAAATAACCCGGTATAACGCATTTTGCTGCATTTCGCTTGATATATATTATATTGAGTCTGCAGAGAATTCTAATTTTATTTAAAGGGATGGCTTTTGATAAATGTACTGAAATCCCTATTGAATGAAAAATGGTTGGCCAGCAAGTGGGAGTGTTTTTAGCAGTTTAATCAAATTTAAGCCACAACCAACAAAGCCCGTTACACACCTGCATATGGTAAGTCTGAATACCAACTACTGAAAAGTGCTTCAATCAAAATGCGCAAAAAAGGAACAGATTTCCTACGTCTGAATCGGGCCCCAAGTGGGCACTGTTTACCTGGCAAATGTAGGGCATCGCTCCCGGTTTGTGGGTGTTCTTCATGTGCTGCAGGAAGGCAAGCTCGCTCTCGTATGCCCACTCGCAGATCTTACACTTAGCTGTGATAAACAGAAAAAAGGCCAGAGAGTCTAAGTGCTCAGTCCTCTTGTTGATGCACGTATTGAAAGTCACTGAATAAGAGTGACTGCTTACTAGAGTGGCAATGAAATTCTAAACTATTACATGAACTTGTTTTAAGATGGTCATGCCAAGGATCATTTAACTATTTGGTTTTGAATTTTAAGACCCCTTAAGGTATCAAAAAAAGAACATGAAACATTGAATTTGCATTACAGCTATTAACCAATAGAAACATATTGAATAACAGATTCACTACATGGAAGAACAGATAGTCCAACAAAAAATCTAAAGGAAGTTTGTTCTGAAGTGACGGTCCTAATATCTGAGAGATAAGAAAGATCAGGAAACAATTGTTTCTTTTTTTACATGTATTTTAGGCACTAAACTATCTCCATATACACTTCCATTCATTTTTTAAACCGGGAACCTTGAGACAAGTCTTGTGAGCGACCTGGAGCATGTTCACGAGAGTCTCAGCTTTCAACAGAAGGGTCATATTAGTGTGTAGCCAAAATCATTCGGACGCTACATACGATTTCGTAACAAGACAGATTATCGGGATGTCTCATGGTCTGACATTCACCGCAGATATATCAGTGAATACGGTGGATAGAGCTGCAGCCCATGCAAAAAACAAACAAAAAAAATTGATATTTCGATGTTTAAACAGACGGATTTTGATGGGGATTTATGTTCATTTGATTTCTGCGGTGGGCGTGACCATCATAGGCAAAGGGTTCAATTCACCCAACTCCCAACAAGGCAATATATCAGCATCTAGTGCTGATAATGTGCTCTGACTACGTGGGAGAATTTTGGTGGGACGGCAATTGCCGATAGATTCACTTTGTTTTAGCGACAGTATGTGGTATGACTGAATGGTTGGTGGGCGAGTGGGGAGCTAGCTAGTCCTTACTGGTGGACTCCAACTGGCTGTGGACGCTCTCCACGTGGCACTGCAAGCGGAAGGGCGTGGCCAAGTTGCGGAAGCAGTGCTGGCAGGCGGTGTGCGTGTCCACCTCGCCGTTCTGCTGCGCCGTCATCTCCACATGGTGACGCATGTGGTTCATCAGCCTGGAAGAGAGTGAGGAGTAGAAGATGGAGGACAAAGCGGGTGAGAGGGTAAGATTTCAGTCAATTCAGTAAAACGTGAACATGAATTCCTGTTTCCCCACACTACATCCACTCACTTGATGTTAGTCTTCAGGGTCTTTTCACAGTGGACGCACTTGAAGACGCCCGGCGGCTTCTCCACTGGTGCACCACTCAGGTTGCGGCCCTTGTCCACGCCGTAGTA
Source organism: Oncorhynchus mykiss (assembly GCF_013265735.2). Taxonomy (NCBI): domain Eukaryota; kingdom Metazoa; phylum Chordata; class Actinopteri; order Salmoniformes; family Salmonidae; genus Oncorhynchus; species Oncorhynchus mykiss. The sequence goes on along the minus strand of NC_050572.1, from coordinate 31,794,654 downwards.
GAAGTCTTCCACCAGCATGATGAGCTTGCCCTGCTGGTCGGTCTCCACGACGGAGCTGCCACCTTCGGGCACACACACCGGTCGCACCGGCGTGGTGATTGGCTCCTTGAAGGTCTTGGAGAAGGACAAAGAGGAGGAGGAGGGAGAGGAGGCGGTGGATTTGGAGGACTTGGAAGATTTGGAGGAAAGTGTGGCATTGATAGCATCCAGGCTCAGGGCGATCTGCTTGCTGCAGAGCTAGAAGAGGGACCAGCATGGTAAATATCAATATTCACACATCTCTATCTATTACCATTATCAGTGTTTAACACTTCACAGGACGCTTCTAGAGAAAATGACATAATAGCAGAGGATTTTGCCACATAAGGACGAGCTTTCCACAACAGTCCTTCACGGTCGGGCCTGGGCTAATAATATCTATATGAACGTCAACTAAATATATATCTATATGAACGCCACTAAAAAGTTATATCCATTTCCCAAAGAGAGTACAAAAAGTCTACCTAAGGCACACTTACACACATGAAGCCCCGGAGGGCGTTGACCAATTTGTACTCAGATCCACAGCGCTTGCACATCTTGGGGCTGGCGGGGGCTGGTGCACTCACTGCAAAACAAACACCAGTACACTGGGTATGAAAACTATTTAATGTGCCAAATCACAGTACACAATGGGGGGCTTGGTCAGTAGTAAATTACCTTTGACTTCAATAGGATATTCTATTAGTATAGACAATGTCTTGTTTGGAGTGGTGAAACAGCAACAGGCTACACAGTAGTAATATCTGAACGATGTATGCAGTACACCATCCTATTTCTGTTAGCTGTTACAGGAAAGCTGTGTGTTCCTGGAGACTACTAACCTCTGAGGGGTGCACTAGGCGAGGGAGCCGTGCTCGGACCACTGGTAGCAGGGTTAGTGCTGGGAGCTGGTTGCGGGGTCGGATGCTGTTGTGCTCTGGGTGAGATTGTGAGGGGTCTCACAGCATGGCTTCCTGCTGCACCTGAAAAACTGGCTGAAACAATCCCCCCCCCCCCCCCCCCCCACACACACACACACACACCAGGATTAGTGTCCAAGACAATGATCCATAACAGAAATCAGAAGGTGGCTTTTTTTTAACAATAAAGTTTACCCTTTGAGATTAGACTTAAATTCATACTGACAATAATTGGTTTGCTAAGACTGTAATTTAACTTACAATCCCTGTGTTCAACTTGATGGCCCACAAGGAATAGAGCCTTCCTTACCTGTGACAGATGGAGCGGTGGTGTGGAGGGTCGTGGGGGAGGATGAGAGGGTGACCCCGGCGGAGGCCAGAGTGCTGATGGTCTGGACTCCGTTAGTGGTGCGGATGGTGAGGGTGACGGGGATCCGCACTGTGGTGAAGCCGCTGGTGGACGGTCTGCCCCTGGGCTGAGACGGGACCTGCTGGGGCGCTAGCTGCAGCTGGGTTCCCTGGCCTGGAGGAAAAACAGTAGTGAGTCGCTCACAATAGGAAGGTTTATTCGACAAAAGCAATGTCGCATAAAAACATAACATTGCGACGGAAGCTACAGGAGAAATGTTCTTAATGGTCGACAACATTTTTATCTGTGCGACAGAGGTGGATTTTTACTTTTGTCAAACTGAATAAATTATTATTGCCAAATCATTTTGATGGCATGTGGGGGTACGTGATGTTATCTATAAAGCTCTACTCCACATTTAATTTGAAATGCTGACTGTTTGCAGGACAAGGATTGTCCTGACTTTCAAGAATGCCTAAAATTGCTACGCTTTGTTTTTCTGCTTGGCTGGATGCAAGTTTCACCATCAAATGATGTCAGATCTACAGGAGTGCAAGTCTCACCATGGCGCGGACCGTTAGGATATGTTGGCATATAACAATTATTAGAATATGGCAAATATTAGTCAATTCTTGCATTCTACCCATGCTGGCTTTTGCAGCCTACCTAAGACATGAAACGGATGGGTGGGAGGGCATGCAGCCGGTTGCCAATTTATGAACCACTTACATTTCTATTTGACACAAGGTTTTTGCGAGGTGTGACATTATTACATCCAGCCGTTTTTAAATCGACACAAGACAGTTTAATGGAAATGCACTGTAGCAGGCAATTGTAGCATCTATTTCTATGCAAACTTGTAGACAAAAAAATGTAGACAAAAAAAAAATGTATCACTGGAATAATAATGGAAATATAGCTATTGTCTATTTGCACTTTACAAAACACTTCCCACTGGAAAAAATATATCCATTCTTTTATGACCCAAAGTTTGCATGACACAATTACAGAACACAAAACACTCCCTATCACATTTCTCTGGATCCCACTAAAAAGGTGGTTACTTCTAGGTTTCCGGTGGGCAGTGAAATACTTGGGTTATCTATCAGGACATTGATAAGATAACAAGAACAGACATGTCTAATGGTTAGCTACTTACCACCAGGCAGCACAGTGATGGGCTGGCCATTCAGGATATATCCTACCGGTTCGGCACTTATGGTCTGTGTCCCCCCTTGAATGTTCTGCACCACAGAAAGACAAAAGATCCTAGCAATGACTTAACCTCATTATTCCTATAGAAAAACAAATCCGTGAAGCGCAGCCTGGCCCACTGTCATCAACCTAAACGTTCGCTGCTCAGCAGTAATCTAATTGAGAACAATCAGGGCAGGGTTCAGTTAGAAATATATGATATAGGCCTCCCGGGTGGCGCAGTGGTTAAGGGCGCTGTACTGCAGCGCCAGCTGTGCCATCAGAGTCCTGGGTTCGCGCCCAGGCTCTGTCGTAACCGGCCGCGACCGGGAGGTCTGTGGGGCGACGCACAATTGGCCTAGCGTCGCCCGGGTTAGGGAGGGCTTGGTCGGTAGGGGTGTCCTTGTCTCATCGCGCACCAGCGACTCCTGTGGCGGGCTGGGCGCAGTGTACGCTAGCCAAGGTGGAAATTCATGTTTGCAGGCGATATTAACTAAATATGCAGGTTTAAAAATATATACTTGTGTATTGATTTTAAGAAAGGCATTGATGTTTATGGTTAGGCACATTGGTGCAACGACAGTGCTTTTTTCGCGAATGCGCTTGTTAAATCATCACCCGTTTGACGAGGTAGGCTGTGATTCGATGTTAAATTACCATGCACCGCAGGACAATCAAGGTAACTACACATGGTTGATGATATTACTAGTTTAACTAGTGATTATGTTATTAAGATTGATTGGCTTTTATAAGATAAGTTTAATGCTAGCTAACTTATCTTGGCTCCTTGCTGCACTCGCGTAACAAGTGGTCAGTCAGCCTGCCACGCAGTCTCCCTGTGGAGTGCAATGTAATCGGCGTCCAAAAATGCAGATTACCGATTGTTATGAAAACTTTAAATCAGTCGACCTCTACTCTGCATATCTTAAATTGGCGTACGGTCATAATCAAAGTAAGCATACGCTGATTAAAACAACTGGTTTTCTGAGCAATCTTTTGAAATTTTAGGACAAGCAAACGCCTTAAATCAGCATTCTAGATTTGCATTTGATCTGCACATAGGCTTGCACGAGTGTCAAGCCCTGACCATAGAGAGCTTTTGGTTGGTTAGGTCGGGGTGTGACTAGGGTGGGTCATCTAGGTGATTATATTTCTGTTGGCCTGGTATGGTTCCCAATCAGAGGCAGCTGTTTATCGTTGTCTCTGATTGGGGGGGAAAAAATCATATTTAGGCAGCCATTTCCCCTTTGTGGGATCTTGACTATGTTAGCACTATTGTTAGCTTCACGTTTCATTTAGAGAATTATTGTTTTGCTGTTAGTTTCACCTAGTAATATATGTGGAACCCAGATCACGCTCATTATAACGATCGTGACAAAGAGCTTCCTTCTTTTGCGCGAGTGAAGTTAGTTCAGAAAAACTAAAATGTGTATCTTTTGAAATACAGACTGTACAAAACATTAGGAAAACGACAGACTGACCAGGTGTATCCAGGTGAAAGCTGTGATCCCTTATTGATGTCACCTGTTAAATTCACTTCAATCAGTGGTTCCCAAACTTTTTAATAGTCCTGTACCCCTTCAAACATTCAACCTCCAGCTGTGTACTCCCTCCAGCACCAGGGTCAGCGCACTCTCAAATGTTGTTTTTTGCCATCATTGTAAGCCTGCCACACACACACTATATGATACATTTATTAAACATAAGAGTGTGAGTTGTCGTCACAACCCGGCTCGTGGGAAGTGACAAAGAGCTCTTATAGGACCAGGGCACAAATAATAATGTTGCTCTTTATTTAGCCATCTTACATATAAAACCTTATTTGTTCATCAAAAAATGATAATAACTCACCACATGTTAATGACAAGTGTGTGCTTGAAAGAATACACATAACTCTGCAGTGTTGGGTTGTATTGGAGAGAGTCTCAGTCTTTAATCATTTTCCACACACAGTCTGTGCCTGTATTTAGTTTTCATGCTAGCGAGGGCCGAGAATCCACTCTCACTTAGGTACGTGGCTGAAAAGGGCATCAGAGTCTTAACAGAGCAATTTGCCAAGGCAGGATGCTCAGAGCGCAGACCAATCCAGAAATCTGTCTGTGGCTTCTGATTACATTTTCACAGAACCGCTTGTTGCAATTTCGATGAGGCTCTCTTGTTCAGATATTGGTAAATGGACTGGAGGCAGGGCATAAAAGGGATAACAAATCCAGTTGTTTGTGTCATCCGTTTCGGGAATGTACCTGCGTAATTACGCACCCAACTGACTCAGGTGCTTCGCTATATCACATTTGACATTGTCCGTAAGCTTGAGTTCATTTGCACAACAAACAAAAAAAATCATACAATGATGGAAAGACCGGTGTGTTGTCCTTGTTAATGCAGACAGAGAAGAGCTCCAACTTCTTAATCATAGCCTCATTTTTGTCCCACACATCAAATATAGTTGCGGAGAGTCCCTGTAATCCTAGATTAAGATAATTCAGGCGAGAAAAAACATCACCCAGATAGGCCAGTCGTGTGAGTAACGTATCATGCACGCGGTCTGACAAGTGAAAATGACGGTCAGTAAAGAACTAAGCTCGTCTCTCAATTTTTTTAAACGTGTCAATACTTAGCCCCCCCCTCTGAATTTTTTTGGAAAAAATAAATACATTTAAAAAAACTCACCCAAATGTATAGCCCCATTGGAAAACATAAATGGACTGTTTGAAAATGTGAAGAAACATTTTAATTTGGCGTACCCAGACAGTATTGCGCATACCCCCTTACCCCAGTTTGGGAATACCTGGTGTAGATGAAGGGGCGAAGACAGTTAAAGAAGGATTTTTTAGCTGTGAGACAATTGAGAAATGGATTGTGTATGTGTGCCATTGAGGATGAATGGGCAAAATCTGACATTTTCTGCATTTATCAAAGTCCTATCCCGAACCCTGATTTCAGATGTGTCAACCAGAAACGTGCTGCTGCTCATCAGCAATCTACTAAGAACAATCCCTCCATCACTAGTTCATATATACATTTTTGATGTAGAAACATGATTTTTGATGTACAAACATGATTCTGAATGTCAGAGAAGCATGTCTGTGTACCTGTGTGGTGAATATGATGTTCTTCCCAGTGGTGCTGCTGGTGCTAGGCAGCATAGTGGCCGGCATCTGCAGCACCTGAGGCATGGAGGTCTGAAGAGGCTGCAGCACTTGAGTCAGGGCCACTGGTTTGGGTAGTAATGGTGCTGCAGAGATGGGCAAAAGTCAATATACTCCCTATGAGGCTTAAACATGTTGGTTGCATGTGTCCATTGAAACATGTTTTATGCTACAGGTCAGTAAGTCAACAAAAAATAAAGTAAGTCAAAACAGTTGCCAAGCGTATATGTGTAACTGCCAAAATAATGGAAACACTTGAGTAACTGAGGGATACAGAGTATACTGTTAAAAAATGTAAACGCAACATGCACAATTTCAAAGATTTTACTGAGTTACAGTTTATATAAGGAAATTAGTTGATTGAAATAAATTCATTAGGCCCTAATCTATGGATTTCACATGACTAGGCAAGGGCGCAGCCATGGGGGGGGCCAGGCCCATCTACTGGAAAACAAAAACCAGCCAATCAGATAGAGTTTTTCCCAACAAAAGGGCGTTATTAGAGACAGAAATATTCCTCAGCACCCCCTCAGACAATCCCACAGGTGAAGAAGCTCGATGTGGAGGTCCTGAGCTGGCGTGATTCCACACAGTCTGCTGTTTTGAGACTGGTTGGACATACTGCCATATTCTCTAAAAAAAATGTTGGAGGCTTATGGTAGAGAAATTAACATTCCTGCAGTCAGCATGCTAATTGCACGCTCCCTCAAAACTTGAGACATCTATGGTATTGTGTGACAAAACTGCATATTTTAGAGTAGCCTTTTATTGTCTCCAGCACAAGGTGCACCTGTACATTTATCATGCTGTTTAATCAACTTATTGATATGCAACACCTGTCAGGTGGATGGATTATCTTGGCAAATGAGGAATTCTCACTAACAGGGATGTAAACAAATTTGCACAATTTGAGAGAAATTTGCTTTTTGTGCACATGGAACATATCTGGGAACTTTTATTTCAGCTCATGAAACACCACTTTACATGTTGCATTTATATTTTTGTTCAGTATATATTGAAGGCAGGTGCTTCCACACAGGTGTGGTTCCTGAGCTAATTAAGCAATGAACATCCCACAATGCTTAGGGTCATGCATAAAAAGGCAGCCAATATTTAGGCTACCATGGCTACGCCCCCATAGGATGACAATGGACCCACCCACAGGTCACTGAATGGTTAGATGATTATGAAAACAATGTAAACCATATGCCATGGCCGTCTCAGTCACCAGATCTCAACCCAATTGAACACATATGGGAGATTCTGGAGCAGTGCCCAAGATAGTATTTTCCACCACTATCACAAAATGCTGGAATATCTTGTGGAAGAATGGTCGCATCCCTCCAATAGAGTTCCAGACCCTTGTATAATCTATGCCAAATTGCATTAAAGCCATTCTGGCTTGTGTTGGCCCAACACCCTATTAGGACAACGTAGTTTTCCTTCATTTGCCAGTTACCTGTATGTTCCTAAAAAAAATAAAAATAATATCATGCCAGAGCACTCCCCAAGGGCAGGCATGGGTTTGGTTGTGATGTTACTGCGGAGGCTTAGGTGCATCACCGAAGTGTCATCGGGAGGTACTGGGAAGGCAATTTAAAGAACCGTGAACTGACGAAGATAGAATGATACTGATGAAACTGTTGCTATTGAGTCCCAAAACATACAGAATGACATGACCGGGGGAAGCAGGTTACACTGAGTCTGCACACAGCACGCTCACCTTTACTGGGTCCCTTGCTTGTTTCTTCCATTTCCTCATCTGGGTGCTGTTGCCACGGTGTCAGATCCTCCTCCACACACTCCATGTGGAGCTCCGAGTCTGTGGCGTTGACCTCAGAGTCTGTCATATTGACGTCTGAGTCCGCCATGCTCATTACTGTAGATTAGTTGATATAATATGGATGTTATGATGATATCTATGATCATGTTTTAGAATATTGGCACATGACCTGGACAAGGCAGTGTGGCAATCATGCAAAGTCAGAAAGTGGAGCATCAGCTCTTGCTCCTTGTGTATTTTATTCGCTGCATATGTGTTGTCCAGTTAAGGGGGAAGCTGGTGTGGTTGTAGATAGAGGAAGAGAAAATGTATGTTATTTTTTATTGTCTTTACCTAATTTTGTGCATGAACTGTGTATAAATCCCATTAAAGATGCACTATACAGAAATCACTGTTCCATTTCCTGGATGCTAAAATTCTAATAGTTTGCTTAATTTCAGTTTGTGACAAAACAAGAATAGTGTAGAGAATCATTGTACCATCTAAACCGCTATGAAATATATTTTCCATAACCAACAATATTTTATTTTCAGCTGGTGTACAAAACTGAAAGTAAAAGATGCAAAAACGAAACTTAAGAACGGAAACATAGACATGCTTTCAAAGCGAATGACAGATCTATAAAAAACATTTCTATGTCAATTTGGTCTGGTCGCCCAAAAAGGTGTGAAGAGAAAATGCTGCTCATGAACACTGGTCCAAGATCAGTTTCCAGTCTTCTAATCTTCACATTTCCTACAACTAGCAATACAAACTAACTTGTCCTGGATCAGTAGTGACATTCGGATAGTGCAGTGTGCATGGCTTCCTGCAGCACACTCTGCAACGACTCCATGCAAACAGCAAGACTTGAGCTAGCACCACTGCTAACTAGCTAGCAAGCTAACTGAGTTCAACAACTGGCAACATCTACATCTATTCACGAAGCATGCAAATGACTTACCTTGTTCACTCTTTTGCCGAAGTTAAATAAAAAGTACAACAAACCGCGGAGAAGTGAAGTGGAAAACAAAGATATGTAGATGGTGACTGCTATCGTTTTTCCCTTTTTGGCTCGCGTAGGAAGGCGCAAAAAAATATCTACGTCACTTCCAGTTTTGATGTAGACGCTCTGATTGGCTACGATCTTAAAACAAGGGCGGGGTGACCATCTCCATCATGAAAAGCACACGATTGCAACTTTTATAATGTTTCCATCTTCCAAAAATGTACTTTGTTCAACTCCTAATACACGCGCAGATATATTTTGAGAAATTTGTGGATGTTGTATGACTATCTCCACATCATGCATATTCAAATTCGATGCGTTTCTCCACGGTACAAGTTGTCAGGCATTTTGTTATAATGTTGCAGCCATGCATGTGAATGTCATAATAATCCAATGTAAAAGGCTCACTCACCACTTTTGCTTTCAAAGAGTCGTTTTATCTGTAGCTCTATTTACCTAACTGCGATTACCAGAAGCAATAGTAGTATGCTAATATACCATATAGTTAACATTCATTTTGTCAATCTGCCATTTCTACATGTTTTGAAAAAGTGTCTGTAAACTGCACGATCATGTGCAAGGAATACCGACGTTGCTCTCAAACGCCAACCCGCTATTTAAGGCCCACAACCGAACTACATAGCTAGTTGATATTTCTGAATGTCTTTCTTAATTTTGGGGGGGGATTTGTGTGTATTGTTAGGTATAACGTCACTGTTGGAGCTAGAAACATAAGCATTTCGCTACGCCTGCGATAACATCTGCAAAATGTATATAATGTAAGCAACCAATAACATTTGATTTGACCTAGGCCAAACCATTTAACAAAAAGTAGCTAGCTCGTGCGTGGGACAGGTGTTGGCTAGATAGCTACTAGCTAGCTACCTATCCTATCATCCGACCGTTGCCCCTCCCGTTTCCGATCGGAATCTCTTGCTAGCTAGCTAACGTTAGGTAGCTGGTGTTAACTAATTTAACTAGCTAATAATCGGTATGTATCCTTGCGCACCAGTCCAGCTACCGGAGGAGGCCAGCGTCGAGTGACAACTGGGGGTATTAGCAGTGGCTAACAAACTGACAAAGCTGGTTAAAAAAACGGCTAGCTACCTAACGTTACTGTAACAATTAACGAACGTTAGCTAGCTAGTAGCTAGGTACCGGTAAGCAGAGTATTAGAGTATTTCGCTGTAACCGGCGGCGCCGGTATACATAAAGGAGCGTCCCCACTGGTAGATGATGGGTCTAGCTCAGCTAGCTAAATGACAAAATTCACATGCGCATATATTTTTTTATTAGATTTTTTCCAAATTCACTAGTTACTAACTCAATATTGATTCGAGTTCAGCCTGTAGTGGCGACCCGTCATTCAGGGCAGGGGGGTGTTTAGCATGTTATTTTGGCATTAATGCTTGTCACGTATCAGTTTGTAAATGTAAATAAAATGAATAAAATAAAAAATCATTGAGTTAATAAAGATGCATACAAAGATGGTCTCTTTTTTTGCTTTCTCGAGTAAGGCAGTTCCAAAATTCAGGTGTTTCAGCCTAGCTCAGTACTTTCTATAGTGGTGGGGCAGTCAGTGGAAAATGTTCTCGGAACAAATTCTACGGGGAGAGCTCGAAAATTCAAGACCTTGAATGCTGCTTTTGAGTTACATTAGAAGTGCCCATCCAAGGCGGCTCAAGGTCATTGGCCACAGATAAAAGGACGTCAAATCACGTTATATCTACAGTAGCTTTGATTGGACTGATCATGTCAACATCATACTCATGTCAACATCATACTTTCAAAATGGTCATCATCATTAATCAAGTCGACAACCTACTGGCAAATCCTTGTCATATGAAGAGAAATTGTAGATACAATGTATCAGTGTTGGACATAAACATTACAGAACAAGTTGGAAATCGCAAATTCAACAATGAGTGGTTTGGAAGGAATAAGTGGCTAACTGCAAGAATTGCAAAGCTATCACTAGCCTGCTATTCATTGAAGTGGATGTGTTGTCCAAGTCTGGGTTTAAGAGTCTCTTTTCCAAGCTTAAAAGGATAAACATTCAACATTGGCCATGCTGTCAAACATTGGCCATGCTGTCAATGCTGTCAAGCATGACTTCTCCCGCTTTCAAAACAACTTGGAACTGGGAAATCTCAGACTTCAGTGAGTTCAAGACAACTGGGAACTCGGAAAGAAACGAGCGCCGACTGGGAAAATACATTTTGAACGGTAATTCAACTCTGATTTTCAAGTCTGGAACTCTGGCCTCTTTCTAGAGCTCTGACTTGAAAATGATTCAACCGTGTTTTTTTTCAAGTTCCCAGTTCTCTTGAAAGCATCATAAATCCAGAGAATGCCAGACTTTGATTAAAAAATTTGCCCACAAAGGACCACCTTGCCACCTTCATGTTCGAGTGAGCACAGTACAACATGATGAGTCCAAAAATGTCTTGTATGCTGCTGCATAAATGATGTGATATGCCAGGGAGATATGTATAGTGTAAAGCAATACTAAGTGAATGTTGTGTAGTAAGCTGTTAGTAGCCCATGTGCCTAAACCTAAAAATGTGGTTCCTTTTCCCTTCATGTAGTCCAAAGTCTGTTTATAAGAAATGTCATCATCGAATATTGTAAGAGCTTTCATTGTGTGTTTATATTCCCCCTTTTATTTATCCTACGGTTCTGACTTGGTGTACAGGGAGAATACTGTAAGAACGGCCTATGCTCTGAATTCTGTCGCTGTACATTTCAAAAGTGCTGAACAAATAGTTATATTGATTATGTCCATCCTAGCTCGCTCATGAATGTCTTAATCGCAATTACGAATTGCCTCTTATCCACTCGTCATCCCCTTATGACATAGTTTGTACATCTCAATTGTCAGTAGAAACCGCATGTGTTTACACAAGTTAGCCATATCAGCTATGTTTTTTTTAAAGGCAGTAAATTAGGCTGAATGAACTGTTTCACTGCCAGACAAGGCTCCGCTGATAGCCAGGTGCAGTAGTGGTAAGGTGTTGGGACTGCTGTTGGGACTCTGCTGTTGGGACAGTTTTATGTAGGCCCATAAGTTTGTGGGCACAGTTTGTCACCGTTATAGTCCAATTAATGTATTGTTTAGTGTTCCGTTGGGTTGTGTATTGGCTTTGCTGGAGTTTGCCCCACCTAGATTTACATGCTAATTTAAAACCACTGGTAAACATCAACAATATGATTACCAGATTTTTTGTAGTAAAATAACTTGCATTCATTATGAATAATTAGCCAATGCAAAATCTAGCTACATCTTTTTGTCCTATTTTCCTTCACTATTACTATTTTAAAATGGTAGCCCTACAATAGGCCAGTAGGTGGCACTTTAGGTCCTACCCATACCTCAGTGGGACCTACCCATAGACTAGGTCCTTTCATGTGTCATCATAACAAAAGTTGAAGTATTAGTACACTCAAATACACAGAGAGCATGCTGTTCCCCTGAGAGACAGGGACTATGCCACTACTGCTACCAATGTCGAAATTGAGGGGGAGCAGCTGGACCAGGGCTTGGACAATCTCACTGGACCAGAGGTAGACAAGATCTGTCTTTAAGGTGTTCTCTTGACAAATACAGAGTATACAAAACCTTAAGAACACCTGCTTTTTTCATGACATAGACTGACTAGGTGAATCCAGGTGAAAGCTATGATCCCTTACTGATGTCACTTGTTAAATCCACTTCAATCAGTGTAGATGATGGGGAGGAGACAGGTTAAAGAAGGATTTTTAAGGTGCAACTCAAAATTAGGAATGTGTTCCTAATGTTTGGTATAGTCAGTGTTTAAAGACATCACACAATCACACTTTAAGGAATTTTCAAGAAGGAGAACCATACTAGTGTGCCATACTTGTGGTGCACCATTGACTGTTTAAGGAAGTAGTTCTGGTTTAATCTGGCTATAAGACTAAACCTCCTATGTAAGATACTTAGACCTATTCATAGCCACTCGATCTGTATCACTGCTTGTGCTGTAACAACATTCAAAGCAACACAGTTCAAGAAGAATAGCCAGACTCGCTAAGCTCGGGATTTACTAGGCTAAGTTGTCTGGTCTGGGGTAGTCAAACTGTTCTGGCAACAAGAGTTGATAAGATGTGGAAAGAGTTGAAGAAAAACCAGCTAGTCAAGTACGGCGCTGTGACCACAGTGACAACCATCAGTAAGTCACAGCTCTACTGCTATGCAAGTTATCTTGATGTATTGTGGGTCTCAGATCTCCTTTCAATTACTTTTACAGTTTTCTATAATGGTAATATTGTTCTAACATTTCTACATGGAAATATATGCTAGGGGAATAGTAGCCTAATTTCAACAAAAGTTAACACTACTAAACCACCAACAAAGTATATCAAAACTGACTGCATGAAGTATGTTGTGCCGTGTTGTAACATACAGGATGTAAAAGTCTTCAGATTGTAAATTTTTCTTGATTTACATGACAATCCACAGAATCACTGAAGCATGACTGACCGTGGTATGTGGTAATGCTTGATTGTAGTGTCTATTTAAGGTTTGTGATTTGTAACGTGTTCACTCCCTGTAGCTCCAAGATCCCGACATATACTGTTATGTGTGTAAAGGCTTTACAATTGCACATACAGTATATGCTATGTTAACAATTCCTATTTCCACAAGAAAGGATCTTTTACGCAGACTTGAAAAAATGTTAAGCCAGGATTAAATCTTGTTTGGTTGAGAGATTTTAATTGTGGTAGATTAGGGCTTGTGAAATTCCTCCCATATGGAACCAGTCCAGTACCATTTGAACTGTTGTCTTAACAGCACTTCTCTATTGGACTGTAACTGTTCACTGTCCCTGTATCGACCATAGACGTTTACACAATGCCAGTAATAAAGGTTGTGCCCTCAGTTGCTATGTCTTTCCCTGTCCATGGATTGATCACATTGGTGCTCCAAAATAAGGATGTTTACTCTTCCACATGTTACACATATAGTCCCAGGATTAAAAGCGATGAGTAACAAAAGTATTGTGGGCCAATGTGACCAATGAACATGCTTTCTATTCCCATGAGAGAGGTGGCCAACCTGTCAGTACTTACACAATCAACAGATAGGGTGCCTCTAGTGGAAGGTTCATAGGTCAACATAAGAAGAAGTAAGAGTGATATTTTGGCTCAGTGCCGTTTGTCTCCAAACCAGGCTATGTTTTACTGCGAAAGTGGATCGCCGGTGGGATATGCCGCAGCCGTGCCAAACTGCATGGAAGGACTGTGGTGATCACTGGTGCCAACACTGGCATCGGCAAGGAGACGGCCTGGGATATGGCCATGAGAGGTACAGAAGGCCTATGGCACTTCTCTATTGGACTGTACTCTAACTGTGTTGTGATTTACATGACCTTTCATGGGGTCCCTTTTGGACACAAACAAGTTCCAATGCAATCTGAGGAAAATGTGGATTTAAGGGCAACTGTGGGGGCTTTTCAATGGAAGGCCTGAGTGTAGGAGGCTTAGTGACGGGGTGTGATAGATTGTGGATGTTGTTCAGCTGATGATAGGGCTGATCCTATATATTCTATTGGAGGGGAATGTGATGAGGGTTTTCTCAGACTGACGGTACTGCATGCTCTCAGGAGCTCGGGTGATCATGGCTTGCCGAGATCTTACCAGGGGAGAAGCAGCTGCAGCAGAGATCCGCAGTTCCACAGGAAATACTAACGTGGTGGTGCAACAACTAGACCTGGCCTCCCTCGGTTCAGTACGTCAGTTTGCTCGGGAATTCATTGCCACAGAGACCCGTCTGGACATACTTATCAACAACGCAGGTGAGACTGATGCAGCAGACTGGGGTGACAGGTTGCCTAGTGGTTAGAGCGTTGGACTAGTAACCGAAAGGTTGCAAGACTGAATCCCCGAGCTGACAAGGTACAAATCTGTCGTTCTGCTCCTGAACAAGGCAGTTAACCCACTGTTCCTAGGCCGTCATTGAAAATAAGAATTTGTTCTTAACTGACTTGCCTAGTTAAATAAAGGTTTAAAAAAGAATTATACAAAAAAAATGATTTTACCCAACATGCTTTGAGAGCCTGAATTGTGTTGGTGTTGTCATTGAAGATCCTTCTTACTCTGGATTTGCTTTGAAATAGAGCATGTTTTTATAGTCAAAGTTGTGGGCTTGAGCTTTTTGAGCCATCCTTTAAATACTCTCCCTCTACTCCTCACAGGTATAATGCTGTGTCCCAAAAGCCTCACAGTGGAAGGTTTTGAGAGTCAATTTGCCGTCAATCACCTAGGTCACTTCCTATTGACCAATCTGCTCCTGGACCTGCTGAAAGCCTCCACCCCCAGCCGGGTCATCAATGTGTCTAGCATCGCTCATCAAGGCGGTAAGCCCATCCTGTTCAGATATTTTTGTAATAAAATAAATATAATCAATTGAGTTATATTTTTATCTGGCTCTACCTCATCTTCTTTCAGGGAAAATCCACTTTGAAGACCTTAATTTTGATAAGAAAGGTTACAACTCAGTAATCGCCTATAAGCAGAGTAAACTGGCCAACCTCCTCTTCTCTAGGGAGCTGGCACGAAGGACCAAAGGTGAGGGGTTGCCTTATTACAGCTCTATTACTACTCATATACATGTAGTTAGAAATGAGACAAATTCAAAAATGAATTAACCTAGTTATGTGTAGGAAATGTATTAATGTATCTAGGGGATTTTTACATTTCCACTGCATATCATGTTCAATGGCTAAATGTACAGTAATCAAATTAAATCAAAGTTTATTTGTCACGTGCGCCAAATACAACAGGTGTGTAGACCTTACAGTGAAATGCTTACTTACAGGCCCTAACCAACAGTACAATTTCTAAGTAAAGTAAAAATAACAGTAGCGAGACTATATGCAGTAGCGAGGCTATATACAGGCACCGGTTAGTCGGGCTAATTGAGGTAGTATGTACAGTTGAAGTCGGAAGTTTACATACACCTTAGCCAAATACATTTAAACTCAGTTTTTCACAATTCCTGACATTTAATCCTAGAAAAAAATCCCTGTCTTAGGTCAGTTAGGATAACCACATTATTTTAAGAATGTGAAATGTCAGAAAAATAGTAGAGAGAATGATTTAATTCAGCTTTTATTTCTTTCAACCACATTCCCAGTGGGTCAGAAGTTTACATACACTCAATTAGTATTTGGTAGCATTGCCTTTAGATTGTTTAACTTGGATCAAATGTTTCGGGTAGCCTTCCACAAGCTTCCCACAATAATTTGGGTGAATTTTGGCCAATTTCTCCTGACAGAACTGGTGTAACTGAGGCAGGTTAGTAGGCCTCCTTGCTCACACCGATTTTTCAGTTCTGCCCACACATTTTCTATTGGATTGAGGTCAGGGCTTTGTGATGGCCACTCCAATACCTTGACTTTGTTGTCCTTAAGCCATTTTGCCACAACTTTGGAAGTATGCTTGGGGTCATTGTCCATTTGGAAGACCCATTTGTGACCAAGCTTTAACTTGAGAGATGAGATGTTGCTTCAATATATCCACATAA
Organism: Oncorhynchus mykiss; assembly: GCF_013265735.2. Taxonomy (NCBI): domain Eukaryota; kingdom Metazoa; phylum Chordata; class Actinopteri; order Salmoniformes; family Salmonidae; genus Oncorhynchus; species Oncorhynchus mykiss. Next base: position 31,778,701 of record NC_050572.1, on the reverse strand, counting down.
TTTCCCCTTCCTCATGATGCCATCTATATTGTGAAGAGCACCAGTCCCTCCTGCAGCAAAGCACCCCCACAACATGATGCTGCGGGGTGGCGTTCTTTGGCTTGCAAGCCTCCCCCTTTTTCCTCCAAACATAACGATGGTCATTATGGCCAAATAGTTATATTTTTGTTTTATCAGACCAGATGATATTTCTCCTAAAAGAACGATCTTTGTCCACATGTGCAGTTGCAAACCGTAGTCTGGCTTTTTTATGGCGGTTTTGGAGCAGTGGCCTCTTCATTGCTGAGCGGCCTTTCAGGTTATGTTGATATAGGACTCGTTTTACAGTGGATATAGATACTTTTGAACCTGTTTGCTCCAGCATCTTCACAAGGTCCTTTGCTGTTGTTCTGGGATTGATTTGCACTTTTCACACCAAAGTACGTTCATCTCTAGGAGACAGAACGCGCCTCCTTCCTGAGCGGTATGACGGCTGTGTTGACCCATGGGTGTTTATACTTGCGTACTATTGTTTGTACAGAGGAACGTGGTACCTTCAGGTGTTTGGAAATTGCTCCCAAGGATGAACCAGACTTGTGTAAGTTTCCCATTTTTCTCTGAGGTCTTGGCTGATTTCTTTTGATTTTCTCATGATTTCAAGCAAATGGGCACTGAGTTTGAAGGTAGGCCTTGAAATACATCCACAGGTACACCTCCAATGGACTCAATTGATGTCAATTAGGGGTGGCAGGGTAGCCTAGTGGTTAGAGCGTTGGACTAGTAACTGGAAGGTTGCAAGTTCAAACCCCCGAGCTGACAAGGTACAAATCTGTCGTTCTGCCCCTGAACAGGCAGTTAACCCACTGTTCCTAGGCCGTCATTGAAAATAAGAATTTGTTCTTAACTGACTTGCCTAGTAAAATAAAGGTAAAATAAAATAAAAAAATAAAAAAATAAAATTAGCCTATCAGAAGCTTCTAAAGCCATTACATAATTTTCTGGAATTTCCCAAGCTGTTGTGGTGGTTAATTTCTGTATTACCAAATGAGGAGAGACAAACTTCACACACCAATGATGCACCATCTCTAATGAACCATTGAAAGTGACAACACAAAAATACAAATATCTTTTATAGCCATGATACACCCCTCTCAACCTACATGACGAACAACAGATACATAGAATGGTCACAAGGTTAAGATTTGTCTGAAAGGTATCTATAATACATAGCAGACAGTTACTGCTGTGTCAACAGTTTTCATTGTATAGACCAGTGTCTGGTCCTCCTGCTCCAAACTGGAACCGTCTCACCCTGGTACGGTAGAGCACAAAAACACCAACTCATCCAATGGCATAACTCAATTGTCAACTCTTGATACTCCCAACTCAAGTAAAGCCCCTTCTCGACCCCACTCCTGGACAAGCTCACTGAGGGGAGTGAGCCTCTAGGTCATACACTATCCCAGGATAAATGCAACATCAGAGGGGACATACATTGGTTCCAGACACCACCATACACCTCCCCCCAATGCCAAAGGAGGGAGTGACTAGTGCACAGACATTGTGGAGACAAGTAATTGGTTCCACATGAATCACGCCATCCCTTCACATGGTTTAAGAATAGGTAAAGACACATTCACATATGAAGACAATGTTCCATCCTGTCCTCTTCCCTTTCTGATATTCTGCATAGCACCAGGGATATGTGAAAGACAAGCCTGACCTCTCCCCTCTCTGGGCCCCAGGTGACTGAGCAACAGCTGAGGGAAGAAGTGCAACTGCCAACACTAGAGTCCAAAGAAATACATTCTAATAGACAAGTATATCACATAAGCATATTATGCAGATAAGACATCTTAATTACTTATATTACCCAACTAATTCTGATTCATCCACCACACTGTTTAAAGACACAGTCAACCTAGTGTATGTTAACTTCTGAACCACTGGAATTGTGATACAGTGAATTATAAGTGAAATAATCTGTCTGTCTGTCTGTTGCAAAAATTACGTGTGTCATGCACACAGTAGATGTCCTAACCGACCTGCCAAAACTATAGTTTGTTAACAAGAAATTTGTGGAGTGGTTGAAAAATGAGTTTTAATGACTCCAACCTAAGTGTATGTAAATGTCTGACTTCAACTGTACATGCATGTATAGTTAAAGTGACTATGCATGTATGATAAACAGAGAGTAGCAGCAGTGTAAAAGAGGGGTTGTGGACCCCAGCTCTTTACATGGAAATACATTACCAATGGGCCATAACTTTGTGCGGGGTCAGAAAATAGATGCTCCAACACACAGGTCTACATTTAGTTGTATTTTACCATAGTTATGGATGGATTTTACTGTATACTATTATGGTTTAGCAATGCATGGCTAAAGATAAGGTAACTAATGTTTACTAGTGGATTAAAGCCCATACATTTGAGGCCTTTGTCAAAGAGTACTCATCAAGTATCATGACCTTTGCAATTACTCAGGATTCTATTATACAAACAAATAATGTTGCTTCAAAATCAGGTTATAACTGGTGTACAGTGCAGTGCTACCCTGCCACATGATGTCTCTGAATGTCCACATTCTAAGGTTAGTGGCCCTATCCCTACACTCACCCCATCAGGTACTGGAGTGACGTCGTATTCCCTGCACCCCGGAGTTATCCGGACAGAGCTGTGGCGCCACTCGCAGTCAAAGTACCCCACGTTGAGTGCAATGCTGTCAGCCCCCGCCTGGCTCCTAATGAAGACCCCCAGGGAGGGTGCCCAGACCACCATCTACTGCGCCGTCAATGAAGGGCTGGAGGAGAAGAGTGGCTGCTACTTCAGGTACCACTTTGACTTTAGCATCCCTGTATGTATAGTGGATTAACCTGAATCAGTCACTCTGTGTCTGTGTTTGGGTGTTAATTGGAGTTGGATGATTTACATTTACAAGAGGAGTGTATTTTGTGTGTGTTTATGTGATGGTTAAGTATCCAATCAAGATTATGTTTGTACAATGTGGTGTTTATTCTGAGTGTAGACAGTATAAATAACTAGGCGTTTAGGTGAGCTTTAAGTTAACATGTTTTTGTTTCTCAGTGACTGTCAGGTAAAGGAGCCAGCTCCTGAGGGAAGAGATGATCTTGCAGCACTGAGACTATGGGGTGTTAGCGCCGGGCTAGTAGGACTCATTAAGAACAACTGAACAACTCGCCTTGCAACAATACTGACATATTTTTCCATGTTGGCTCTTAACTTTCATATCAGAAGGGTAATTGTAAGATATCCTGTATTCTATGTATATATATTGTGGGAAAATACACATTTTCTATATTATACATTGTGGGAAAATACACATTTTCTGTACTATAACCTCAGCAAAAAAAGAAACATCCTATCACTGTCAACTGCGTTTATTTTCAGCAAACTTAACATGTGTAAATATTTGTATGAACATAACAAGATTCAACAACTGAGACATAAACTGAACAAGTTCCCCAGACATGTGACTAACAGAAATGGAATAATCTGTCCCTGAACAATGGGGGGGTCAAAATCAAAAGTAACAGTCAGTATCTGGTGTGGCCACCAGCTGCATTAAGTACTGCAGTGCATCTCCTCCTCATGGACTGCACCAGATTTGCCAGTTCTTCTTCTTCAGTGCTGTGAGATGTTACCCCACTCTTCCACCAAGGCACCTGCAAGTTCCCGGACATCTCTGGGGGGAATGGACCTAGCCCTCACCCTCCAAGCTAACAGGTCCCAGACGTGCTCAATGGGGTTGAGATCCAGGCTCTTCGCTGGCCATGGCAGAACACTAACATTCCTGTCTTGCAGGAAATCACGCACAGAACGAGCAGTATGGCTTGTGGCATTGTCATGCTGGAGGGTCATGTCAGGATGAGGGAGGAGGATGTCTTCCCTGTAACACACAGCGTTGAGATTGCCTGTCATGACAACAAGCTCAGTCCGATGATGCTGTGACACACCGTCCCAGACCATGACGGACCCTCCACCTCCAAATCGATCCCGCTCCAGAGTACAGACCTCGGTGTAACGCTCATTCCTTCAACAATAAATGTGAATCCGACCATCACAAATGGTGAGACAAAACCGAGACTTGTCAGTGAAGAGCACTTTTTGCCAGTCCTGTCCTGTCTATTGCGGACAGTCTGAGCACTGTTGGAGGGATTGTGCGTTCCTGGTGTAACTTGGGCAGTTGTTGTTACCATCCTTTACCTGTCCTGCAGGTGTGATGTTCGGATGTACCGATCCTGTGCAGGTGTTGTTACACGTGGTCTGCCACTGCGAGGACGATCAGCTGTCCATCCTGTCTCCCTGTAGCGCTGTCTTAGGGGTCTCACAGTATGGACATTGCAATTTATTGCCCAGGCCACATCTGCAGTCCTCATGCCTCCTTGTAGTATGTCTAAGGCACGTTCACGCAGATGAGCAGGGACCCTGGGAATCTTTATTTTGGTGTTTTTCAGAGTCAGTAGAAAGGCCTCTTTAGTGTCCTAAGTTTTCATAACTGTGACCTTAATTTCCTACCTTCTGTAAGCTGTTAGTGTCTTAACGACTGTTCCACTGGTGTATTTTCATCAATTGTTTATGGTTCATTGGACAAGCATGGGAAACAGTGTTTAAACCCTTTACAATGAAGATCTGTGAAGTTATTTGGTTTTTCAGAATTATTTTTGAAAGACTGGGTCCTGAAAAAGGGACTTTCTTTTTTTGCTGAGTTTATATTGTGGGAAAATACAAATGCATCAATGCTTGTATCATGTTTTATTACAATACTGTATGTTTTGATCACATTTTTTTACTGTATTGAATTGCATTGCAGTTTATTATTGTTACAATGGTCTTCATGCTGTTGAATAGACTGACGAATGTAATAAAATTCAGTATTTTTCATGTTTAAAATGTTTACACCACAGTTATTTTGTTTAGTTAAATTACCTTTAAAATGGTTACTTACTTTAAAGACTGCAATAAATTATATGCTATTTGTACATCTCAATATTTAGCAATGTGGTTCATTTGAATGGTTTGCCCTTACCAAAAAGGCGTCCTCGTCTTAAACAATTGGAGGTGCATTGTGGGATATAACAAACATATGCTGACTTCGGATCAGTGAAATGCATGCTCAGTTAATGCTTTTGCCTGAGCGTTTGCTCTACGAACTGGTTCTGGATCAGTTAACCAATTCTTCACCCGGAAATGTATCTCGAGGTTCATTTCGAATCAGACAGCTGTAACCAACCTCAGCTGAGCTGAACGTTTGTCAACAATAGGTTAATTTGACCAAACGAAGTGAAGCGTTACCTGGTATAAGAGACCTTTACCGAATATAATTCGGCCTTTGTGTATTTTTCAAGCTGCCATCATTAGCATTTTAGAACATTGTCAAAATGAATGTGACACTTGCTGTCAAGCAGTATATATCCAAAATGATAGAAAACAGCGGACCAGGGATGAAGGTTCTGCTCATGGATAAAGAGACGGTAAGTAATTGTAGCTAGAATGGTTACAATGTAGTAGTTCTAACGATGTAACGTTACAGTGGTTACAATGTATCAGGTTACTTTTGTTGATATCCATTGTCTATCAGAGACAGACACGTTGAAGGGACATAACCTTGAGTTATTCGACAATTCCTGGGAAATGTTAATAATATAGATAGGAGAACCAAGATGTGTTGATAATGTCATATTGTCTGCATCTATTCCCATTGGAAGTTGCATAGGAAAAAGATCAGAGAGGTGGATACACAAATGTGGATAGGCCTGCATCATTTGGACTCAAGACCATATTCAGGACTGTAACCTTTCAGCTGTCACAACCAGTGATGGAAGGAAAATATTGAATCTCATTCATCTCTCAGCAAAATCTCTGGCTCAGGTAAAAAGGAATGTACTGCACCACATGCCTATTTGTTTGTGTTTGTCTCATCAGACCAGCATCGTCAGTGTGGTCTACACTCAATCTGAGATACTACAGAAGGAGGTCTACCTGTTCGAAAGAATCGACTCGCAGAATCGAGACAACATGAAGCACCTCAAAGCCATCTGCTTCCTCAGGCCAACCAAGGTGCCCCAGTCACTGTATACACATTGTAGCCAGCCTTTGCTCTGCATTAAAGGTCCAATTCATCTGTTTTTATCTCTATATCAAATCATATCTGGGAAACAACTAAGTCACTTTCTATGATTGTTTTCATTTAAAATTGTAAAAAAAATAAACAAATAGCTTCTTGGCGATTTCACCATGGAAGGCCAAAACAGACTCAGGCGGTCTTTTCAAACAGCTCTTACACTAAAAGGGATAATCTTTTTCACAAATTCACAGTATTATTCCAACCTCATAGTGTGGAAATATATATTAAACACAGGGGGGAATCATGTTTTTGACTGCACCAGGCCTTTAAGACTTTAGCCTACACATTCTGTATCTACTGGATTGTGTCCATCCATAACTGTATAAATGCATATTTCAACTGCTTTATTGTACCTATACCAAATGTACACTCCATATTGCATTGCATCCATACACTGTGCACTATTTGGAGGCAAAATACTTTAGTCGTGCTCAATTTTGGATTTGTATGACACCCCTGACTTTCTCTCTGCCCTCATTACAGGAGAATGTGGAAAATCTGATACAGGAGCTCCGGCGACCCAAGTACAGTGTCTACTTCATCTGTAAGGATTTCTGCACTGTTGTTCAAATCATATGGTTCAATGTTCTGATTCTTGTGAATGTTTTTAGATAGTCCTTGTTATCTGTATTTGATCTAAGATCTTATGTCTCTGGATCATTTATATGTTTTAGACCTATAGACTCAAAATTGATTGCCCATGCATCAACAGCGAATTATGACAACTCAGTAATTTCATGGTGACGGCAATTGCCCATACAGAAAAAATAATATATTGACACGTTTTTTAACAACATGTACAGTGCCTTTTTGGAAAGTATTCAGACCCCTTGACCTTTTCCACATTTTGTTAGGTTACAGCCTTATTTTCCCCCCTCATCAATCTACAAACAATACACCATAATGACAAAACAAATACAGGCTTTATACATTTTTGCAAATTTGTAAAAAAATAAATATAAAAAAAAAAAAGGTTAAAAAATAAATATATATTACATTTACATAAGTATTCAGATTCTTTACTCAGTACTTTGTTGAAGCACCTTTGGCAACAATTACAGCCTTTAGTCTTCTTGGGTATGACGCTACAAGCTCGGCACACCTGTATTTGGGGACTTTATCCCATTATTCTCTGCAGATCCTCTCAAGCTCTGTCAGGTTGGATGGGGATCGTTGCTGCAAAGCTATTTTCAGGTCTCTCCAGAGATGTTCGGTTGGGTTCAAGTCCGGGCTCTGGCTGGGTCACTCAAGGACATTCAGAGACTTGTTCTGACGCCACTCCTGCATTGTCTTGGCTGTGTGCTTAGGGTCGTTGTCCTGTTGGAAGGTGAACCTTCGCCCCAGTCTGAGGTCTTGAGAGCTCTGGAGCAGGTTTTCATCAAGGATCTCTGTACTTTGCTCAGTTCATTTTTGCTTTGATCCTGACTAGTTTCCCAATCGCTGCCGCTGAAAACCATCCCCACAGTATGATGATGCCAGCACCATGCTTGACCGTAGGTATGGTGCTAGGTTTCCTCCAGATGTGATGCTTGGCATTGGGGCCAAAGAGTTCAATCTTGGGTTCATTAGATCAGAGTATCTTGTTTCTCATGGTCTGAGAGTCCTTTAGGTCCCTTTTGGCAAACTCCAAGCGGGCTGTCATGTGCGTTTTACTGAGGAGTGGCTTCTGTCTGGTCACTCTAACATAAAGGCCTGATTGGTGGAGTGCTGCAGAGATGGTTGTCCTTCTGTAAGGTTCTTCCATCCCCACTGAGGAACTCTAGAGTTATGTCAGAGTGACCTATGGGTTCTTGGTCACCTCCCTGACCAAGGCCCTTCTCCCCCGACTGCTCAGTTTGGCTGGGCGGCCAGCTCTGGGAAAAGTCTTGGTGGTTCCAAACTTCCACTTAGGAATGGGCCACTGTGTTCTTGGAGACCTTCAATGCTGCAGACATTTTTGGTACCCTTCCCCAGATCTGTGCCTCGATACAATCCTCTCTCGAGGCTCTACGGACAATTCCTTCTACCTCAAGACTTTGTTTTTGCTGTGACGTGCACTGTCAACTGTGGGGCCTTATATAGACAGGTGTGTGTGCTTTCCAAATCCAAAACATCTCAAGGATGATCAATGGAAACAGGATACACCTGAGCTCAATTTCGAGTCTCATAGCAAAGGGTCTGAATACTTATGTAAATAAGGTATTTATGTTCTTTATATTTAATACGTTTGAAGATGTCCATAAATGAAGATGTCCATAAATGATCCCCAACCAAATTTACTGAGCCTGAGCAATTTTGACAAAAATTGTGATTGACAGCTCGGGAAAATAGATTTACATACATTCTACATTCAAGTGTCATTTCGAAACACCTCAATTATTTTTTACTATGTTTCATAAGTGGCAGGTAGGCTATACCTCAAAAGCTGCAGAATTTATTTTCAACTACAACTCAATGATCCGACTTTTGCATGCAAAACGCCATTTTGGTACTTTAGCATTAGGTTCCCAGAGGTCAATAGATACTCAACATTATCATTGAGGTAGAGAGGGTTGTGAGGTGTGAATGTGTCTTTTTTTTCAACTATATGTACATATATTTTATTTATTTATATATTTGATCAATACATTTCCCAAATATATTCAGATTTTATCGAAATATATTCTAATATATTTTTCCGTATGGGTGACATCCTCCTCATAATCCTTTTTAGACTTCAGCAACGTCATCAGTAAGAGTGAGATAAAAGCCCTGGCCGAGGCGGATGAACAGGAGGTGGTCGCAGAAGTGCAGGTAAGTTAACACTAAGGGCAGTACTGTAGGACAGGAACCATGCTTTAGGTACCCAACTTTTATTTTTTACTATTCTGGACTTTTATTTGTATATTTTTTGGGGCAGAATGATGCTCCATAGGTTTAACCTACTTGTCCTAAATGTAAATGTTGTATCATTTCTAGTTAGAACCCCTTCACGCTACATATAGTCTTGTAATAGTAGAAATGAGTATGAGATATCCTTTGACATTTTAAACTGGAAATTAATAGGTTCTCTCATATGACTGCAGGAGTTCTATGGAGACTTCATTGCTGTGAACCCACACCTTTTCTCCCTCAACCTCAGTGGTGTGGCAAGGGTAAGACATGCAAATAGGCCATGACGCTTTAGATATGTGACAGTTTATAAAGTGAACCATTATTCATCTGCATTGATTTTAGATTAACGTTTTCTATTTGTCTCTGCGTATGTCATATTCCCTCTGTATTTTGGATCTATTTACAGAGTGCATTCATATCTCATTGTGTGTGTGTGTATTGCAGGGTCGTAGCTGGGAGCCAACTCTCCTGCCACGTACCACCCAGGGTCTGACCTCGGTGCTGCTGGCCCTGAAAAAATGTCCCATGATCCGCTACCAGCTGTCCTCAGACATGGCCAAGCGACTGGGAGAGAGCGTAAAGGTGACTAATATCACATGCACACCTATCACACGCACATAAACACACACGCAATCTCACTACCCATCTCCTCCCCCAGCAAATAATCACCAAGGAGTATGAGCTGTTTGACTTCAGGAAGACAGAGGTGCCTCCTCTCCTGCTCATCTTGGACCGCAGCGATGACGCCATCACCCCACTACTCAACCAGGTCAGAACTAAGAGTCAGAGTGATGACTCCATCACCCCACGACTCAACCATGTCAAAATTAAGAGTCAGGGTTGTATTCAGTATGCACAACAGAAGTAAATGCTCCAAAACTAAGTGAAACTAAGTATTATCTGAATTTTTTGGGGGAACTAGTAGAAAATCATTTCTAAGATAATCTACTTAGATAATATATGTTTGGTATACATGTTTTCTAGCCAGGGACCAGACTGAATGTTTTATCAGCCGGGAACCCAGGCTACATTATTACAAAAGATAGGCAATGACCAGGTCATTATAGTCATACTATGTACAGACAGTATATTCACATCATTCTGACGTGTACTGCAGCCTCTGATCACTTGGGGGCAGCAGAGTCTTGTACTTACATTTACCAAGCCTGCAACCTGCACTGTAAACTAGGTCATGTACTCATGGCCCTTTGTGTCACAGCTAATGAACCAATCTTTAGCTCATTAGACAAGCTAATCAATTGGTTAAACTACATATACTCTTCATCGCTGAAGGAATTTAGAGATGACATTAACTTTATTTAATTGTAGGTTTCATTGTTTTGGTTTCATTGTTTGTTTCCCTGCTCCATCTAGTGGACGTACCAGGCCATGGTGCACGAGCTGCTTGGCCTCAACAACAACCGCATTGACCTGTCAAGAGTCCCAGGGATCAGCAAGGACCTGAAGGAGGTGGTGCTGTCTGCAGAGAACGATGAGTTCTATGCCAATGTGAGTCTCTAGGCCTGGTTCCAATTCTTTGGCTTTGAAATGGTCCCATTGGGCCAGCTGGCTGGTAGCCTAGAGCAGGGTTATACAAATTTTATTTTCTTAATGTTGGACATAAATGATTGTAAAAACACCAGTATTATAGCACCAAGCGATTTTAATTTTTGAAATCTGTTCCAAACTATTCCCATGCATAATAGATAGATATGTGATCATGTACAAATGTAAGCAAGATTTGAAATTATTATGTTTCCGTCAAATGTTATATCTATTTGGGCTTCTTGCAGGACAATTTGCAGTCTACACATTTTTTGTAATTTATTCCGGCCCCCTGACCATCCGCTCAAGAATAAATCGTCTGTGGCTTTTTATTTTTTTATTTAACCTTTATTTAACCAGGTAGGCTAGTTGAGAACAAGTTATCATTTACAACTGCGACCTGGCCAAGATAAAGCATAGCAGTGTGAACAGACAGCAACACAGAGTTACAAATGGAGTAAACAATAAACAAATCAATAACACAGTCAATTTTTGTTTTATATATATATATATATATATATATATATATATATATATATATATATATATATAAAAAAAGTCTATATACATTGTGTGCAAAAGGCATGAGGAGGTAGGCGAATAATTACAATTTAGCAGTTTAACACTGGAGTGATAAATGATCAGATGGTCATATGCAGGTTGAGATACTGGTGTGCAAAAGAGCAGAAAAGTAAATAAATAAAAACAGTATGGGGATGAGGTAGGTAAATTGGGTGGGCTATTTACCGATGGACTATGTACAGCTGCAGCAATCGGTTAGCTGCTCAGATAGCAGATGTTTAAAGTTGGTGAGGGAGATAAAAGTCTCCAACTTCAACGATTTTTGCAATTCGTTCCAGTCACAGGCAGCAGAGAACTGGAAGGAAAGGCGGCCAAATGAGGTGTTGGCTTTAGGGATGATCAGTGAGATACACCTGCTGGAGCGTGTGCTACGGGTGGGTGTTGCCATCGTGACCAGTGAACTGAGATAAGGCGGAGCTTTACCTAGCATGGACTTGTAGATGACCTGGAGCCAGTGGGTCTGGCGACGAATATGTAGTGAGGGCCAGCCGACTAGAGCATACAGGTTGCAGTGGTGGGTGGTATAAGGTGCTTTAGTAACAAAACGGTTGGCCCTGTGATAAACTGCATCCAGTTTGCTGAGTAGAGTATTGGAAGCCATTTTGTAGATGACATCCCCGAAGTCGAGGATTGGTAAGATAGTCAGTTTTACTAGGGTAAGTTTGGCGGCATGAGTGAAGGAGGCTTTGTTGCGAAATAGAAAGCCGATTCTAGATTTGATTTTGGATTGGAGATGTTTGAAAAGGAAGGAGAGTTTACAGTCTAGCCAGACACCTAGGTACTTATAGATGTCCACATATTCTAGGTCGGAACCATCCGGGGTGGTGATGCTAGTCGGGCGTGCGGGTGCAGGCAGGTAACGGTTGAAAAGCATACATTTGGTTTTACTAGCGTTTAAGAGCAGTTGGAGGCCACAGAAGGAGTGTTGTATGGCATTGAAGCTCGTTTGGAGGTTAGATAGCACAGTGTCCAAGGAAGGGCCAGAAGTATACAGAATGGTGTCATCTGCGTAGAGGTGGATCAGGGAATCGCCCGCAGCAAGAGCAACATCTGATATATACAGAGAAAAGAGTTGGCCCGAGAATTGAACCCTGTGGCACCTCCATAGAGACTGCCAGAGGACCGGACAACATGCCATCCGATTTGACACACTGAACTCTGTCTGCAAAGTAGTTGGAGAACCAGGCAAGGCAGTCATTAGAAAAACCGAGGCTACTGAGTCTGCCGATAAGAATATGGTGATTGACAGAGTTGAAAGCCTTGGCTAGGTCGATGAAGACGACTGCACAGTACTGTCTTTTATCGATGGCAGTTATGATATCGTTTAGTACCTTTAGCGTGGCTGAGGTGCACCCGTGACCGTCTCGGAAAGCAGAGAAGGTGCGGTGGAAATCGAGATGGTCAGTGATCTGTTTGTTGAAGTGGCTTTCAAAGACCTTAGATAGGCAGGGCAGGATGGATATAGGTCTGTAACAGTTTGGGTCCAGGGTGTCTCCCCCTTTGAAGAGGGGGATGACCGTGGCAGCTTTCCAGTCCTTGGGGATCTCAGACGATATGAGAGGTTGAACAGGCTGGTAATAGGGGTTGCGACAATGGCGGCGGATAGTTTCAGAAATAGAGGGTCCAGATTGTCAAGCCCAGCTGATTTGTACGGGTCCAGGTTTTGCAGCTCTTTCAGAACATCTGCTATCTGGATTTGGGGAGGCTTGGGCGAGTAGCTGCGGGGGAGGGGGGGGGGGGGGGGGGGGGGGGGGGGGTGGAGCTGTTGGCCGAGGTTGGAGTAGCCAGGAGGAAGACATGGCCAGCCGTTGAGAAATGCTTGTTGAAGTTTTCGATTATCATGGATTTATCGGTAGTGACCGTGTTACCTAGCCTCAGTGCAGTGGGCAGCTGGGAGGAGGTGCTCTTGTTCTCCATGGACTTTACAGTGTCCCAGAACTTTTTGGAGTTAGAGCTACAGGATGCAAATTTCTGCTTGAAAAAGCTGGCCTTTGCTTTCCTGACTGACTGCGTGTATTGGTTCCTGACTTCCCTGAACAGTTGCATATTGCGGGGACTATTCGATGCTATTGCAGTCCGCCACAGAATGTTTTTGTGCTGGTCGAGGGCAGTCAGGTCTGGAGTGAACCAGGGGCTATATCTGTTCTTAGTTCTGCATTTTTGGAACGGAGCATGCTTATCTAAGATGGTGAGGAAGTTACTTTTAAAGAATGACCAGGCATCCTCAACTGACGGGATGAGGTCAATATCCTTCCAGGATACCCGGGCCAGGTCGATTAGAAAGGCCTGCTCTTAGTAGTGTTTTAGGGATCGTTTGACAGTGATTAGGGGTGGTCGTTTGACTGCGGACCCGTAGCGGATACAGGCAATGAGGCAGTGGTCGCTGAGATCCTGATTGAAGACAGCGGAGGTGTTTTTGGAGGGCCAGTTGGTCAGGATAACGTCTATGAGGGTGCCCTTGTTTACAGATTTAGGGTTGTACCTGGTGGGTTCCTTGATGATTTGTGTGAGATTGAGGGCATCTAGCTTAGATTGTAGGACTGTTTGGGTATGGACCTGGAAAGTATGACGTTACTTTGCAGGCTATCTCTGCAGTAGACTGCAACTCCTCCCCCTTTGGCAGTTCTATCTTGACGGAAAATGTTATAGTTGGGTATGGAAATCTCAGAATTTTTGGTGGCCTTCTTAAGCCAGGATTCAGACACAGCAAGGACATCAGGGTTGGCAGAGTGTGCTAAAGCAGTGAGTAAAACAAACTTAGGGAGGAGGCTTCTGATGTTGACATGCATGAAACCAAGGCTTTTTCGATCACAGAAGTCAACAAATGAGGGTGCCTGGGGACATGCAGGACCTGGGTTTACCTCTACATCACCTGCGGAACAGAGGAGGAGTAGAATGGGGGTGCGGCTAAAGTCTATCAAAACTGGTCACCTAGAGTGTTGGGGAAAAATAATAAAAGGAGCAAATTTCTGGGCGTGGTAGAATATATTCAGGGCATAATGCGCAGACAGGGGTATGGTGGGGTGCGGGTACAGCGGAGGTAAGCCCAGGCACTGGGTGATGATAAGAGAGGTTGTATCTCTGGACATGCTGGTTGTAATGGGTGAGGTTACCGCATGTGTGGGAGATGGGACAAAGGAGGTATCAGAGGTATAAAGAGTGGAACTAGGGGGTCCATTGTAAACTAAAACAATGATAACTAACCTGAACAACAGTATACAAGGCATATTGACATTTGAGAGAGACATACAGCGAGGCATAAAGTAATCACAGGTGTTGATTGAGAGAGCTAGCTAAAACAACAGGTGAGACAAAAACAGCTATATAGCCAACACGACAACAGCAGGTAAAATGGCGATGACTAGGCAGAGAGGGTCGGATTAACTACACACAGAGCCTGAGTTCGCGGCTGGGGCCGACAGATAAAAAATAAATAAACAGAATGGAGTACTGTGATTAATGGACAGTCCAGTAGGCATCAGCTATGTAGCCAAATTATCGTAGTGTCCAGGGGGCAGCAGTAGATGGAACAGGGGAGCCCCACTATGCCACCGACACAGCGTTTAAAGTTAGTAGCGTCTGCTCCGGCTTAATCTAGCTGATGATCCCTTGCCTAAAGGTTAGGAACGCTAGCCAGCAAACCTCTTTAAGAAGACTCGGAATGAAAAAAATGGCAGAATGTGTAGCGGCCGGTCAATGGGGAAGGTTAAAGAATTCCGACAGGGCCAGATGTTGGCTAACAACTTCCAATTCACTCTCACATTCTGTTATTCAGAATCTGTACCTGAACTTTGGAGAGATTGGCACAAACATCAAGAACCTGATGGAGGACTTTCAGAAGAAGAAGCCCAAGGAGCAACAGAAGCTGGAGTCCATCTCTGATATGAAGGTGAGACCTGGGCACTGTTGTCCCACAAGAACTCAATTTCCCAGCATGTCCTGTAGCAGTTGTAGCTGTAGCATTTAGAACCACTAATACTTCTCAGCCACATTGGTTAATAACCACTCGGAATGAGATAAATGATGTCTTAATTCCAATAATGATACAAACTACAAATAATAATTGCTGCAAGTTTAAGAAATCATTCTGTTTTCTTCTTTTTAATCATTCCCTCTGTTTTTCTCTGCAGGCGTTTGTAGACAACTACCCCCAGTTCAAAAAGATGTCGGGTACAGTGTCGAAGCACGTGACTGTGGTGGGCGAGCTGTCTCGCCTGGTGAGCGAGAGGCAGCTGATGGAGGTGTCAGAGCTGGAGCAGGAGCTGGCCTGCCAGAATGACCACTCAAGTGCATCACAGGTAAGACTCTGCTCTGGAGTTAAACGGATATTTTGGGATTTTGGCAATGAGGTCCTTCATTTACTTCCTCAGTTATTTCTCTGTGTCCAGTATGAAGGAAGTTAGAGTTAGGTTTGCATGCTAGCAGATACCCATAGATTTCCAGACATTGCACTAATGCTAGTTAGCGTTGGCTTGAGAAACTACCTCTAACTTCCTTCATAATGGACACAGAGACAAAAATGGTATCCACAAGTTCATCTGACTCTGGGGGAGTGGATAAAGGGCCTCATTGACAGAATCCTGAAGTATCCCTTAGTATTCACTTTGTTACGTTACAGCCTTATTTTAAAATGGATTAAATTGTTTTTTTTACTCATCAATCTACACACAATACCCAGTAATGACAAATCAACACCAGGTTTTTAGAAATGTATTAAGAATTCAACATTGATATGACATTTCCATATGTATTCAGACTTTGTTGAAGCACCTTTGGCAGCGATTACAGTCTTCTTGGGTATGATGCTACAAGCTTGGCACACCTGTATTTGGGGAGTTTTTTTCCATTCTTCTCTGCAGATCCTCTCAAGCTCTGTCAGGTTGGATGGGGAGCGTCACTGCACAGCTATTTTCAGGTCTCCAGATATGTTCGATCGGGTTAATGTCCGGGCTCTGGCTGGGCCACTCAAGGACATTCAGAGACTTATCCCAAAGCCACTCCTGCGTTGTCTCGGCTGATGTCCTTTTGTAAGGTGAACCTTCACCTCAACCTGGGCCTGGTTTCCTCCAGACGTGATGCTTGGCATTCCGGCCAAAGAGTTAAATCTTGGATTCATCAGACCAGAAAATCTTGTTTCTCATGGTCTGAGAGTCTTTAGGTGCCTTTTGGCAAACTCCAAGCGGGCTATCATGTGAGCTCTGTCAGAGTGACCATTGGGTTCTTGATCACCTCCCTTACCAAGGCCCTTCTCAGTTCAGTTCAGTTTGGCTGGGCGGCCAGCTCAATGAAGAGTCTTGGTGGTTCCAAACTTATTCAATTTAAGAATGAATGAGGCAACTGTGTTCTTGGGGACCTTCAATGTTCCAGAAATGTTTTGGTACCCTTCCCCAGATCTATGCATCGACACAATCCTGTCTCTGAGCTTTATTGACAATTCCTTCGACCTCATGGCTGGGTTTTTGCTCTGACATGCACTGTCAACTGTGGGACCTAATATAGACAGGTGTGTTCCTTTCCAAATCATGTCCAATCAATTGAATTTACCACAGGTGGACTCCAATCAAGTTGTAGAAATATCTCAAGGATGATAAATGGAAACAGGATGCATCTGAGCTCAATTTCGAGTCTCGTAGCAATGGGTCTGAATACCTATGTAAATAAGGTATTTCTGTTATTCATTTTTAATAAATTTGCTAACATTTCTAAAAACCTGTTTTTGCTTTGTCATTATGGGGTATTGTGTGTAGATGAGGAAAAACAATAATTTAAACAATTTTAGAATAAGGCTATAACGTAACAAAATTGGAAAAAGTCAAGGGGTCTGAATACTTTCCGAATGCACTGTATTTTATTTTTCAATTTACCTGTAGGAAACATTTCTGTTATTACCAATTGAGTTTCCTGAATTGGCTGTTGAAATGAATCAACACTACAACCCTGCTCTGCACTGACTTGGTGCCAGAGACGGACTAGAATCACACTACTAGATTCTGTATGTAGATGAAACGCATGTCAAATATGAACCAGGCAGAGACTAGACACTGACCAGACACAGGCCTGAAATAGACATGACATGTGGTAGACCGGTAGACAAAGAGCAGGCACCAGACCGAACTGCCCAGTATGTAAATGTAGGGGTCCTATCACTGTCAACAATGAACATGTGACATCACATGTTTTTTTCTGGAGGGTGCTTACCAATGAATGCTTTATTATACCATAACACACACAGTTCACATAAAAGCATAAAAAAATACAAAATGTTCCCTGTTTGTTGAAGAAGAATACAGCCTACTGCTGTATTGTATATTGACTTGGCCACTTGTAATAATAAGTGACTTTCAGAAAACAATAAAACACTGCACATAGAAATCATAGTGAAGTGTTATTGAAAATAAATAATTTAAGTCTGTATTAAAGGCTATGGAAATTATAGTCCCTGTTGTTCTGCAGAACGTGCGTCGGCTGCTGCAGAACCCGCGGGTGAGCGAGATGGACGCGGTTCGCCTGGTGATGCTGTACGCACTGCGCTACGAGAGACACAGTAGCAGCATCCTGCCGGGCCTCATGGAGGAGCTCAACAGGAAGGGCGTGTCAGAGAAGCATTGCAGGGTAAGGGAACATTCTATACTGTACCACTACCTGGCCCTTGTCAATATGAGGACTGTATACTACCTGGCCCTTGGCAATATGAGGACTGTATACTACCTGGCCCTTGGCAATATGAGGACTGTATACTACCTGGCCCTTGGCAATATGAGGACTGTATACTACCTGGCCCTTGGAAATATGAGGACTGTATACTACCTGGCCCTTGGCAATATGAGGACTGAATACTGTTGTTGTACCTGTCTATATATTATGTGGAGGATGTTATTATTTGGGGATTTGTCAATGCCTCTGAGGATAAATAAATATACGTTCAACTCAACAATGTACAATACAGTATGTTTAATGTATCTGTCTCACCAATCTAGGTGAAAACCAGGTTAGAAGAATCAACGTATGCCTGTTTAATCTTTTACCTCAGATGGTAACGTCCATGGTGGAGTATGGAGGGAAGAGGGTGAGAGGAAGTGACCTCGTCAACCCCCAAGATGCAGTCGCCATCACCAAACAGTTCTTCAAGGGGCTGAAGGTACACCGTTCTCTCCACAATTTAGACAGATACTAGCTGGAGTTGTGTGTCCATCTATCCATCCTCGATCAGTTTCTAATAAAAAACCTTTGTTTTGTGTGTGTGCGTGCGTGTCTCCAGGGAGTTGAGAATGTGTACACGCAGCATGCACCGTTACTGCAGGAGACCTTGGACCAGCTGATTAAGGGGCGGCTGAAGGACAGTCATTTCCCCTACTTAGGACCCAGCTCCCTTAGAGACAGGTAGAGTGACACACACACACACACTTAGACACAACCTCAGACCCTACACCTGTATAGCCAAACACACACACTGTTACTGATGCATGTGTTACTGATACGTAAAAACACATATTCTGTGTGTATGAGCACGGATAGGCTTACGGTTCATCACCATTATTGGATTACCCCAACCAGATGATAGCCTATCAGGGGTAACCATGTATTTCCTCTTCAGGCCACAGGATATCATAGTCTTTGTCATCGGAGGGGCCACCTATGAGGAGGCACTGGCGATCTATAACCTGAACCGCACCGTGCCTGGGGTTCGGATCGTACTGGGCGGCACCACCATCCACAACACCAAGAGGTCAGAATCATCAACCACACCTCGTGACCTTTTCGCCTCAGTCAAATTACATCCAGACATAGCCATTAGACATCCATTATTTGATACCAGGTCAACACATATGATAAAAATGGCTTAACCCCGTAGTCAATGTTCCCGCCCTGCGGAAATCTAATTAGCATAATAAAAACATCCCTGTTAAAATACATCTTTGTAAGATAGAGATATCTGTATTTTGCATGGGATGCGTTGCAATCCACTGCATCCGCCAATCTGCGGCATCCGCATCTGCCAATCTGCGGCATCCGCATCTGCGGTGGAAGGTGGCTGAGCTACAGAGGTGTTTGTCAGACCATGAGACATCCTGAAAATCGGTCTTCTCTTTTTTTTTTTTTTTTTTTTTGAATTTTAGCCTTTTTTCTCCCCAATTTCGTGGTATCCAATTGTTTGTTTTTTTAGTAGCTACTATCTTGTCTCATCGCTAGAACTCCCGTACGGGCTCGGGAGAGACGAAGGTTGAATGTCATGCGTCCTCCGAAACACAACCCAACCAAGCCGCACTGCTTCTTAACACAGAGCCATCCAACCCGGAAGCTAGGCGCACCAATGTGTCGGAGGAAACACCGTGCACCTGGCAACCTTTGGTTAGCGCGCACTGCGCCCGGCCTGCCACAGGAGTCGCTGGTGCACGATCAGACAAGGATTTCCCTACCGGCCAGACCCTCCCTAACCTGGACGACGCTAGGCCAATTTGCGTCGCCCCACGGACCTCCCGGTCGCGGCCGGTTACGACAGAGCCTGGGCGCGAACGCAGAGTCTCTGCTGGCGCTGCAGTACAGCGCCCTTAAACACTGCGCCACCCGGGAGGCGTCGGTCTTCCATCGGTCTTCTCAAGAATACTTCTGTAGCGTCTGAATGGTTTGGCCTAACTAATATGACCACTCAATGGACAGATGAGACTCTCCCAAATACGATGGTGTTCTCCGTTTTGCTCTACGACCCCACAAGCGTCACGGGACTCGTCTGAAGTTGGTACCTACAATCTGCTAACGTCTGTAGCATCCGAACAGTTTGGGCTACACACAAATATGACCCCTCTATGGAACGGGGAGACTCTCATAAATGTCAATTTCGTTTTGCTTTGTTCTAGGACGTCGACAAGACTAATCTGAAGGTAGCCCGGTACCAGATAAATATTAATGGAAGTATAAACTGAGTGTACAGAAAATATTGAGTTGCACCCCCTCTTTGCCCTCAGAACAGCCTCAATTCGCCAGAGCATGGACTCTACAAGGTGTCAAGTGTTCCGCTGGGATGCTGGCCCATGTTGACTCCAGTGCTTCCTACAATGTCAAGTTTGCTGGATGTCTTTTGGGTGGTGGACCATTCTTGATACACACGGGAATCTGTTCAGCGTGAAAAACCCAGCAGCGTTGCAGTTCTTGACACAAACCGGTGCGCCTGGCACCTACTGCCATACCCTATTCAAAGGCACTTCAATATTTTGTCTTGCCCATTCACCCTCTGAATGGCACACACACAGAATACATTTCTCAATTGTCTCAGGACTTCAAAATAGTAATTTTAACCTGTTTCCTCCCCTTCATCTACACTGATTGAAGTGGATTTAATAAGTGACATCAATAAGGGATCATAGCTTTCACCTGGTCAGTCTGTCATGGACGATCCCTTATTGATGTCACTTAAATCCACTTCAGTCAGTGTAGATGAAGGGGAGGAAACAGGTTAAATAAGTGTGTGCATAATGTTTTGTACACTCAGTGTATATGGAAGTAGTTTAGTGCCAATTTCTTTGTTAAATATGTGTAAAAATATATATAATAATTCCCTGATCTTACTAATAGCACTCAGATATAGGACAGAGAATTTAAAATTAACTTCCTTTTTATTAAATTTTTTTACAATATTTTTTTCCCATGTATGAATCTGTTATTCAATGCATTTCTGTGGGCTAATGGCATTAAGGCCAAATTCAGAGTTTCATCAGATATATATACAGTACCAGTCAAAGGTTTGGACACACCTACTCATTCCAGTTGTTTTTTTTTGTGACTATTTTCTACATTGTAGAATAGTAGTTAAGACATCAAAACTATGAAATAACCCATATAGAATCATGTAGTAACCAAAAAAGTGTTAAAGAAATCAAAATATATATTTAGGTTCTTCAAAGTAGCCACCCTTTGCTTTGATGACAGCTTTGCACACTCTTGGCATTCTCTCAACCAGCTTCATGAGGAAGCCCAATTTTTCAGTTTTTGATTTGTTAAAAAAGTTTGAAATATCCAATAAATGTCGTTCCACTTCATGATTGTGTCCCACTTGTTGTTGATTCTTCACAAAAAAATACAGTTTTATATCTTTATGTTTGAAGCCTGAAATGTGGCAAAAGGTCGCAAAGTTCAAGGGGGCTGAATACTTTCGCAAGGCACTGTATTTGTTTCTTGAACTGTGAGGCATTTACTTGGGCTGAAATTTCTGAAGCTGGTAACTCTAATGAACTTATCCTCTGCAGCAGAGGTAACTCTGGGTCTTCCTTTTCTGTGGCGGTCCTCATGAGAGCCAGTTTCATCATAGCACTTGATGGTTTTTGCGACTGCACTTGAAGAAACTTTCAAAGTTCTTGAAATTTTTCAGATAGACAGACCTTCATGTCTTAAAGGAGTGATGGACTGTCGTTTCTCTTTGTTTATTTGAGCTGTTCTTGCCATAATATGGACTTGATCTTTTACCAAATAGAGCTGTCATCTGTATACCACCCCGACCTTGTCACAACACAACTGATTGGCTCAAACGCATTTAGAAGGAAGGAAATTCCACAAATGAACTTTTAACAAGCCACACCTGTTAATTGAAATGCATTCCAGGTGACTACCTTCATGAAGCTGGTTGAGAGAATACCGAGTGTGCAAAACTGTCATCAAGGCAAAGGGTGGCTACTTTGAAGAATCTCAAATATAAAATATATTTTGAGTTGTTAAACACTTTTGGTTTTGAGTTTTGATGTCTTCACTATTATTCTACATTGTTGAAAACAGTAAAAATAAAGAAAAACTCTTGAATGAGTAGGTTTGTCCAAACTTTTGACTGGTACTGTACATGTAACCTACTGAGACACCAGGTCCCCACATTTCCCACTCTCCCACACCGAATATCTTGAAGCCACAGTGTTTTTCTCGCAGGCTCTATTTCCCTACGTGGGAGCATTGTGAACCGTAGGTCGGGATTTTCCGACTTGGTTACATGTACATTGAATAACACAGCATCTTTTTCTTTTACAGATTTTTTTTATTTCTGTATAACAAAAAATCGACAAGAAGTTGGAAAATAATGTTTGCTTTCCCCAATTTGTGATTGAGGGGAATTCCTTCTTATGATGTGAATATCGACTCGGGGTCACCTGGGAGTCAGT
Source organism: Oncorhynchus mykiss (assembly GCF_013265735.2). Lineage (NCBI taxonomy): Eukaryota > Metazoa > Chordata > Actinopteri > Salmoniformes > Salmonidae > Oncorhynchus > Oncorhynchus mykiss. Next base: position 31,756,459 of record NC_050572.1, on the reverse strand, counting down.
GTTCTGGTAGTCAGTGTTCTGTTCTGTACGTACAGTGTAGGCCACATTTGAATGTAATTTTTTGTAATGACTTCACTAATGTTCAAGTTTTGGCATTTCAGTTTTTGTTAAATTTACTGAAATAACTTCAATGTTAAAGGGGAATTTTACTCGATAACCATTTCACTCATTAAACTGTTGTTTTTTGAGTAAAATGTCCCTTTCTGTAACTTTTCTACTCATGGGGGCGGCAGGTAGCCTAGTGGTTAGAGCGTTGGACTAGTAACCGTAAGGTTGCAAGATCAAATCCCCGAGCTGACAAGGTACAAATCTGTCTTTCTGCCCCTGAACAAGGCAGTTAACCCACTGTTCCTAGGCCGTCATTGAAAATAAGAATTTGTTCTTAACTGACTTGCCTAGTTAAATAAAGGTAAAATAAAAATGGAGGTAAACTTTTTAGATGACGACTAAGGATATTAGTTGTGTTCTGTATGGTTTACTATGTCCAACCCTTGGTTGCAATGGAGTCGCCTGAAGAGTAATTCAACTTGCATTCCTCTTTTGAACCTTAGTTGTTCTTTGTGTTGTGCAACGATGTAGAATCAAGGCCCTTTCTCTGAAAAGCAGTTCTTTCTTGACTCTCTCTCTCTTTCTCTCTGACTGTTTTTGCTGAATGAAGGTTCTCTCTACACACAGCCTCTCTCAGCCTCTCCCCCTCTCCCTTTACCTCTCCTGCAACATCTCTCTCCCTCTATCTTTCTCTTTTTATCTCTCTGTCTGACTGGCTGTGTTGGCTGAATAAATAATTGTATACATCTATATATCTTTCTCTCTCAAGCTGAGCTGAATAGAACATTGTGTGATTACGTAACACGGTGGTGCTCAGGAGATGCGTCCGTGCTCTTTTTGTGATGCCCCTTCTGACACTCCTGTGTGGGATCGCCCCTCTTCTCTTTCATCACGGGGTCTGGACACACACACACACACACACACACACACACACAGATGTCAAACCATACATTTTTCTCCCGGTTATATGACAACTTAGTGGTCCTCGTCAACTGTTGATGAAATTCCAACTCGAGCAGGGTGAGATTGACCAGGTGTTACCTGAGAAGTGATTTAGCTAAGAGAGACCAACGCTCCCTGTTTGCAGTGCTATTACATCACCCGGGTTCCTAAGCAGCACCTACTGTATGTGCTGAGTGATGATGCTCCTTGGCCCCGTTTTTCACATTTTATCGCGGAGCGCTTGCTGATGCCCCTCAGGTGAAGTGTCTCCCACACCGGTTTATGTAAAACCGTCTTAAACTTTCCACTTCTGGGAGTTCAACTTCCAACTGTCTTTCTCTGGTCCTGAGGCGTTTTGTGTTGTACTGCAGCAGTCACTGTTGTGCTGTTAAGGTCATGGGTGCACCTGTGTTGTGAGGTTTCTTTTTTTAGCGTGCCGTTGCTGTCCCATTCTAGTGAAATGCTGATTCTCGCTGTATAGGAGTTTACATTTTAGTGTCGTGACATTCTCTGTTTTGCCTGTCACAAGCAGGCTTGTTTATATAAGCGGATGTTGACATAGTGTCACGTGTTCATATTTCACATCTATGCTGCTAGCTGTATTTTCATTACGTTTTAGAGATGTAAAACATTCTGCCAGTTTTATAGTTTAGCTCTGAGGGCAGATTCTAGGTATGCAAGATAGATGCTATCTAGATACCGTCTCCTGCCGATGTGACATTGAGTAAGGCACTTAACCCATAGGTTGCAGAGGGGGTGGCTGGCCCTGGCTTCTAACTCTTCTGTGTGTTTGTGTGTGTTGCTTGGGAGGTTTGTTTCAAGCGAAAAAAAGTCCATGATCTGAAAATAGCAATGCACATTAATTTTTCTTTTATTCATTTTTTATTTAACTAGGCAAGTCGGTTAAGAACAAATTCTTATGTATAATGACGGCCAAACCCGGGCGACGCTTGGCCAATTTGTGCACCGCCCTATGGGACTTCCAATCACGGCCGGCTGTGATACAGCCTGGATTTGAACCAGGGTGTCTGTAGTGACACCTCAAGCACTGAGATACTGTACCTTTGACCGCTGCGCCACAAGTAGTCTTCTTCTGACATCTACATACACGTTATTTAATAACCCTTTAATGGCTGTGACGGCACGTCCCATGCTTTTTTTTAGCTCATAGCCGCAGTGTGTGGTACATTTGAACCATGATCTACCCCTTCACCCAGAGGCACTGTAAGCCAATATGAATGGGGCTCTTAAATGCGTCTTTTAAGCTTCTTCCCCCCTTTTGTACTGCATGAGTCACTCGCTGCCCATAGGTACTCACGAGCTGTTTCATGATAATGCTCCCTGCAACCAGCCACACAAAGACACAATAAACACATTTGGGGGATTTGTCCAGGCCACCCTGTACTGCTGTGTGCTGCCCCACTGGGCCAAAAGCTGGAGATATATGCCTACCAATAAAGGACCAGTACCATCGTCACTGCAGGGGTCAGTATCTCCCTTTGAAACCAGGACTGGTATTGAATTATAATATGGCTGATTGAATGATACCACGTTGCACTCTTGTGCCGTTTGAACTTTAACCTCAGGATATTTTATTTTTTTTTAATGTGTAGATGGGTGGATAGTAGGTTATCTGACCTAGGTCCTAGACAATGTGTTTAGTCACTCGTTGATATAGGCTAGTTGCCCAGAGCAGGCTGTGTTAATGGAAACCCACTGAGAACAGATGAATATTGGCAAATGTCACGCTGGTATCCCTGATATATCACTGCAATACTTTGAAATTACTGCTCTGTCAAAAGTCAAAATGACGGTCTTTCATTGGCAGAGGACTGTAAGAGAGACAAGACGGCTGCTCTTTAGAGCCTTGCCTTTCAGAGTGAGAAGAAGCCTAAATGTCTCTCGTGTCGTTTGCAATCACACCCTAAAATGTCTTGGCTTGATCAGCTAAAAGAAATAGGTATTTTGACATTTCTCTAGTGGGTCTTTTTTGTGTGTTTTTTTTTGGCCATGTCTCAGCCATATCCTTTCTTTACAGACCGGAACCCTAGTGACACACACTGACACTGTGTGTGTGTCTGTCAGTGTCACAGGGCTGGGACTGAGGTAATCGTGTCTGTCATATTGGCTTCTGTTTTTAGATGAAAATGTATTTTGAGAGTCACAGAGATGTTGATGTACTGCTCATGCTTCTCTCAGCTCGTGAGGAACTAACGGAATGATATGTTCCTTTTCTGCCCTCTCGCACAGCTTCCTGGAGGAGGTGACATTGACGGCGGGTGCAGGCCAGGCCGAGAGGCTGCAGAGGGCGGGTGGTCATCCAAACAGACGCTGAATGTTTGACGTCACCCCCCCACACACACACACACTCTCACGATATCTTGTGTCCGTTCCTTATTGGTATCACTAGCCCATGCTTTAGTTCATGAAGGTGTCCCACTAAAAACATTCCAGTGTGTTCAGCTGTCACCACCACACTGCTGGACTCTTTATCAACCCCTTAAAAACTTGTTGTAACTGGGGCAATTAACTCCAACCAAATGAACATGTAACTCAATTAGACAGTCAGGTTACCTAACCCTGGGAACTAAAACGATCTGTTCCCCCACTTAACTAGGTTACCGAGTGGCTGACTTGTGACTGGACGGAACACTCTCAATGTTAGTGTCTAACATTTGAACCTATTGCAATGTCACATTTCCTCTTAAATTGAAGTAGAAAACTCCAGTCTTATATTAGACCCTTATTTAATTACTGAAAACAGAAGTGACACGACCTTTGAGTCTTGTTTATCTTAAAAGTGAATATATATGGGCCCAAAAATGTCAAACATTTCTCTCTAAGATTACAATATGTACCGTGTATGTTTTTCTTCTTTGCCTATGTACATTTCCACATGCTATGTACATGTTGTTCAAACATACTGATTTTGAAATGAGTGTGAATATTTTAAAGAAAATACCAATAAAGAGTGAAATGTTGTGTCCCTCATTTATCTTTGGGATTGTACAAATTTCCTGTTATGGTGTAATCGATTTTCCTTTCCATCACCCATTTCTTGTGGCAGTTGATGGAAATGGCCCTGACTGTTTTGATTTCATTCATATGTAGTGTTATTGTGCACAACTTTCTCCCTTAGATCAATAATGATAACCTAATCCTGTTCCCCCATCCAATTCCATTATGCTAAGCCACACGCTCTCTGAACATCTTATGAGAAATGCCCTCTGTTGTACTTTTTGTTTTTACAGTATTTCCTGCACCGTGTTTCTGCTATGACATGAAAGTACAGATTGTAAACTGTATCTACTGTTGGATGTGTTTGGTCTTTGATTGTGGGTTAGTATGATTGCTCTGGTTCAACACCCCCCCCCCCCCCCCCCCCACCCCACAACAAACAACCCAAACATGTTTGGCAGCCAATGTTTGGCAGTTGTTTCTTTGCCAAGTGCCTACCTCCACTGCCAGCCACATGGGCCACAGATATTCAGCCTGCCTCACTATAAAACCTCTCCAAACCCCCCCCCCCCCCCCCCATCACCATCCCCAAATCAGATCCTCTAATCCTCCACAACAACAACCAGCATTGCTTGGGTTATGTTCATAAGTAATACAGCAGAAAGCGTTTTCAACGGGGAACGGAAATGTGCATTTCTTATTGTACTCTCCCTGTTTGAATCCATTTCATTCATTTTAATACCAAATAAACCAGAGCCTGTTCACCATTACACAGTAGCAACTGCACAGTCCGGGTGCATCCCCTGGAGATTCTGACTGTGTGTTCTGAGAGATCTGGGGATCAGGAAAAGGCTCAGAGTGTGTGCTCTGAGCAGCTTAATTCAGAATATTTACACAACACTGCTTTTTCTTATTTGAGGTTAAAAAAATGTGGTGTTCAGTTGTTTCAGTTTATTTAGAGGCTAAGTAGATGGGAATATGACTACTAGGAAAGTCGCCCCAGGATGTCTCTAATTTGCCAACAACTTCCATCTGAACCCAAGAGACATGAGTCGTACGACAGGATAATTTGCCCAATTTGTGTTTGTAATGACTAAGGTGAATGTGATGGAGTCAGTCTGACTCAGATATGTACAGCATTTGTCTCTTCTCATTTGTGTATCTGTATATTGAGGAGGGGAGAGGGAACATGCACAGCTGAAAATAGTCAAGAAATAGACGACAACTACAGTCGTTGCCAAAAGTTTTGAGAATGACACTTCTATTCATTTTCACAAAGTTTGCTGCTTCAGTGTATATATTTTTGTCAGATGTTACTATGGAATACTGAAGTATAATTACAAGCATTTCATAAGTGTCAAAGGCTTTTATTGACAATTACATGAAGTTGATGCAAAGAGTCAATATTTGCAGTGTTGATCCTTTTTCAAGACCTCTGCAATCCGCCCTGGCATGCTGTCACTTAACTTCTGGGCCACATCCTGACTGATGGCAGCCCATTCTTGCATAATCAATGCTTGGAGTTAGTCTGAATATGTGGGTTTTTGCTTGTCCACCTGCCTCTTGAGGATTGAACACAAGTTCTCAATGGGATTAAGGTCTGGGGAGTTTCCTGGCCATGGACCCAAAATATCAATATTTTGTTCCCTGAGCCACTTAGTTATCACTTTTGCCTTATGGCAAGGTGTTCCAACATGCTGAAAAGGCATTGTTCGTCACCAAACTGTTCCTGGATGGTTATGAGAAGTTGCTCTCTGAGGGTGTGTTGGTACCATTCTTTATTCATTGCTGTGTTCTTAGGCAAAATTGTGAGTGAGCCCACTCCCTTGGCTGAGAAGCAACCCCACACATGGTCTCAGGATGCTCTACTGTTGGCATGACACAGGACTGATGGTAGTGTTCACCTTGTCTTCTCTGGACAAGCTTTTTTCCGGATGCCCCAAACAATCGGAAAGGGGATTCATCAGAGAAAATGACTTTACCCCAGTCCTCAGCAGTCCAATCCCTGTACCTTTTGCAGAATATCAGTCTGACCCAGATGGTATTCCTGGAGAGAAGTGGCTTCTTTGCTGCCCTTCTTGACACCAGGCCATCCTCCAAAAGTCTTCACCTCACTGTGCATGCAGATGCAGTCACACCTGCCTGCTGCCATTCCTGAGCAAGCTCTGTACTGGTGGTGACCCGATCCCACAGCTGAATCAACTTTAGGAGACGGTCCTGGCGCTTGCTGGACTTTCTTGGGCACCCTGAAGCCTTCAATCGAACCGCTCTCCTTGAAGTTTTTGATGATCCGATAAATGGTTGATTTAGGTGCAATATCTTTGCCTGTGAAGCCCTTTTTGTGCAAAGGAATGATGACGGCACGTGTTTCCTTGCAGGTAACCATGATTGACAGAGGAAGAACAATGATTCCAAGCACCATCCTCCTTTTGAAGCTTCCAGTCTGTTATTCGAACTCAATCAGCATGACAGAGTGATCTCCAGCCTTGTCCTCGTCAACACTCACACCTGTGTTAACGAGAGAATCATTGACAGCTGGTCCTTTTGTGGCAGAGCTGAAATGCAGTGGAAATGTTTTTTGGGGATTCAGTTCATTTGCATGGCAAAGAGGGACTTTGCAATTAATTGCAATTCATCTGATCACTCGTCATAACATTCTGGAGTATATGCAAATTGCCATCATACAAACTGAGGCAACAGGCTTTGTGAAAATTAATATTTGTGTCATTCTCAAAACTTTTGGCCACGACTGCACTAGCCTACTGTCTGGAGTGCATGTAACAGTCATTTAAACATCTCCAACATGAGATAAAACTTTGTGGTCTCCTAGAAATATAATAGAAAGAATAGATTATATTTCTATGTTGGTCCCCAAATAATCACCATAGAAATAGAATAGAAATAATAAATTATATTTCTTTGTTGGTCCCCAAATACTCATCATAGAAATAGAATAGAAAGAATAGATTATATCCCCAAATACTCTAGAAGAAAAAGAAACGCACACCTATTTAGGCGAGGTGCTGGCTAGCGGAGTAGAAAACTGGAATATAAAGGAGAGCAGCACACTCTAGGAAATAAAGGAGAGCAGCACACTCTAGGAGCTCAGATGCAAAAATGTAATATCCAACTTTTCGACAGCCAAGCTGTCTTCATCATGCCCTGATGAAGACAGCTTGGCTGTCGAAACGTTGGATATTATATTTTTGCATCTGAGCTCCTAGAGTGTGCTGCTCTCCTTTATTTTCAAGGTCCCCAAATACTCACCTTCTCCTCTGTAATATGGTTCAAATTGAAATATTTTGGGTTAACCTCCCCTCTCATCCTCTTGGTTTGATGGATAAATCTAGTAGTCCTAATTATTACAATAATGTATAGGTTCTATCGAAAATCAATAATGGCATATAAAATCATTCTCATAATGATATAAATTGTGGATTTTTGTTTATAGGCCCCTATATGGGCAGGTTATTGTTGGCTTCCTCTCAACTGACCCTTGCTCTGCTATTTTCCTAAACGACGAGCAATTTGACATCAGCCGTCTTGGTGACATCACGCCGACAGCGCAATAGATGGAGCTGTCGAGCGCTATAGTAACGGGAATACCCTTTCAGCCCGCTTGTTCGAGATCAGTGTAGCCTACCTACAGAGGTGGAGGGACGATGCCACCGTCTCGTAATAACGGACAGTGCACGACCTGACCGCGTCATCGAAATTAAGAATATACACCGTTATTACGACATATTGGGGCAGTAGAAAAAAGGGAAAGACAGTTTATTCGTTTTTAAAAAAGATCTTATTAGAAAGAAAGGAAAATACTTGAAACTGGATGAACTCCCTGACTCACATCCACAAAAGTGATTCTGTCATTATGAAGAAGAGCAATTTAGCCAAACGGGTAAGATATAGCTTTTTTCTTCAAGTATTGGGTGCATATTTTTTGGTCATGCATCTTTGCATTAGGCTATACATTTTCTAGGATATAACTGGTTCTTTGCCCAGAATCGGGCATTATGCGCGCTTTGATACCACAGCTCACATTGGCGGCAATATCACACACATTGTCTAGATCACACATTTGATAGCCTATAATTCCTAAACAATGGTCTTTTGGCACCTCCTTACGCGTGCCACATTCACTGTGTAGCCTATCAGTTTGCTTGTACGAATTTCCTCAACATACGGCTTCAATCTTCCAGTGAAGAAAGAGTACAATGTGTTTTCTTGTTATTAGTGTACCATTGCCAGATGCTCGTTGTGCTGTATCGGTTGGTAGCTTTCATATATTTTATTTGCCACACCCTGGATGGTATAAGACCTGCATTTAAATGTAACGCACAGAAGAGCGCACCGTTATCATTTTTGGGGAAAGACGCGAGGAGACTCTTAGTTCCTATGTCTTACTGAGAATGAGATTGAAAATGCATTTGCCTTTGAAAGAGCTCTTATTTTCTCAGAACTCTCGCGAACATCTTGTTACGTAAACTTAACTAGGTTTTAACGGATTTATTCCACTTTGAACATGCAGGGTCCCCAAGATGTCAACCAGCTGTCATCGCAGCCAGACAAAGTCGGCTGGATCCGCAAGTTCTGTGGTAAAGGGATTTTTAGGGAAATATGGAAAAACCGTTTCGTGATACTGAGAGGAGACCATCTGTACATCTCTGAGAAAGAGGTACGCACTTCTCTTTTACCTCCAATAGCATGTGTAGGCTGTAATTCTGTCTGTCTGTCTGTCTGTCGCCTTTCATGTAACCTGTCAACCTGTCAGACCTGTTGGTCTGTTGTTTCCAACAACAAATTTAACCAAGATTCCTCAAGTTTTGAAAACCAGCTATTGTTATAAGTCTGGAAATCGAGGCTCGCCATGGAAAGGGGATCAAATCTGACTGAATTTCCTTGGCTGTTGAAAATAAATAGGCTAAATTGTCAAATCTCAGCACAAATCACCATGCAAGCAAAAAAACATTATGCGCTGAATTCGGGTTACTTTCACTGGCTCAAACATGCCCAACTTTTGAGGTCAACAAAATACCCACTGGGCACAGAAGTAAATTCAACGTCTATTCCACATTGGTTCAAAATCATTTAATTAAAATGTTGTGGAAACAAAGTTGATTCAACCAGTGTGTGCCTAGTGGGTACAACTATGGCCATTGGTGACTCAGTAGCATCGTTGGGAAAATGTAGAATACTGTCCGTTACAATAGAACAAGGTTTTGGCCATGGCGTAGAAATATAACTATTTTGTTTGGCTGAATGTAATGGCTTATGTCCAAGTGCTTTTATGACATGAAAGGTTCCAGTGAACAGCCTCATTATCAGCACAAGTTTCAAGATCACATGACCCAGATGTTAAACCTTGAGCTGTAGCGAATTCACACCCTTCATCTACTGTATTCTGTCGAAAGGCATTGAACCATCACCAAGGACAGGGCGTGGACAGAATCACCTGTCCATTTCTGTATTCTCTTCTTTTTTGGAGGAGGGTCAGATTCTGTTTGATGTCGCTGTTTCAATACTCCTCCCACAAGCAGTAACCATGGAGATTTATGCTACTGACAGCTGAGAGGGCACATGTCTTTCTGAAAGCTGAATAATGCCCTTTAAATGATTCCTGGAAAGGATTCCCAGAACAGCTGAATGAAAGTTCCACATAAGGGCTGCATCTCTCTATTGCTCTAATGAAAGAGAGAGTGGGACTCAGGGCTCCAGCTGCACGCAATGCCAGTTTCCCCGATCCTTTTAGAACCAGAGTTTTAAAATTATTTTTTTTCATCTGTGCTGCACTCCCTTACAGCCTGCTGGATGAGCAACAAACACGTGTCAGAAACTGAAAACACCACGGTTGACACAGCTGCGCCTCACGCTGTGCCTGAGGACCCCCAAGCATCTAAGGCCTCCAACCCCCCAACCCTACCGTTTATACACACACACACACACACACACACACACACACACACACACACACACACACACACACACACACACACACACACACACACACACACACACACACACACACACACACACACACACACACACACACACACACACACACACACACACACACACACACACTCAGCTGAGGTTCAGTTGCTTTGTAATGAGTTCACCTGTGGAACAGAACGCATCAGTTCAGCGTTGTTCTCTTTCTCTCATTATCGCCTCTCTCACACATGTTCTGTAATTTGTTGGATTTTATAGTTATTTTATGTAACGCACCTATTGTTCGTTTTACACATACCATTCAATGTTTGTTAAGGAGCCATTGTTATATTGTGTATATTGGTAAGTGGTGTGCTACCTATTTGTCAGGTGAAGGTAACTGCAACCCCAGTGAGAACTATTTGACCTGCGTGTACTTGCGTGTGTTATGTGCTCTGCTGCAACTTCTTAACCACTTGATTAATGGTGGTGCGTTATTCAAATGAGAACTTTGAAAAGACAGGCACGCTATTCATGAAGTAGGCCAGAAGGCTAAAAAGAACACAGAGACGTGCATCTCTGACGCTCGGCGTAACCACAGCCGAACCACCTCATGGGGCCCCGGGATAGTCTTTCATCTAAAACTCCCATCTTTGAGTTTGATTTAATGTTTTTTAGACATTGAGTGATATCATGTCGTTAGCGAGTTTGTGCACAAATTATGTTGTTGACCCATATTCACTGAATGAATTGCCTCAATCATTTTTTATCAATCACAGATGAAGGAAAATCATACTGTGGGTTCACTTTGAAAAATTATTCTGTATTTCATGTCAGGTGTGGTTTGGAATCAACATACTCAAGCATCAATATCCACAAAATATACAGCCTGCGGCTGTTAAACACTTGCGTTAAGACGTGACCAACATGGAGGTTGAATTCTATCTGCAATTGATTGAATTGTGGCATGAGTGTGCAAGCTGGCATTGATAGTATCAAATTGTCTGCTAACTCATAAGATTAGCTACATAAACTAGGGAAGGGCAGTAAGTAGATACAGTGGGGCAAAAAAGTATTTAGTCAGCCACCAATTGTGCAAGTTCTCCCACTTAAAAAGATGAGAGAGGCCTGTAATTTTCATCATAGGTACACTTCAACTATGACAGACAAAATGAGAGAAAAAAATCCAGAAAATCACATTGTAGGATTTTTAATGAATTTATTTGCAAATTATGGTCAATAACAAAAGTTTATCTCAATACTTTGTTAAATACCCTTTGTTGGCAATGACAGAGGTCAAACGTTTTCTGTAAGTCTTCACAAGGTTTTCTCACACTGTTGCTGGTATTTTGGCCCATTCTTCCATGCAGATCTCCTCTAGAGCAGTGATGTTTTGGGGCTATTGCTGGGCAACACGGACTTTCAACTCCCTCCAAAGATTTTCTATGGGGTTGAGATCTGGAGACTGACTAGGCCACTCCAGGACCTTGAAATGCTTCTTACAAAGCCATTCCTTCGTTGCACGGGCGGTGTGTTTGGGATCATTGTCATGCTGAAAGACCCAGCCACGTTTCATCTTCAATGCCCTTGCTGATGGAAGGAGGTTTTCACTCAAAATCTCATGATACATGACCCCATTCATTCTTTTCTTTACACGGATCAGTCGTCCTGGTCCCTTTTCAGAAAAACAGCCCCAAAGCATGATGTTTCCACCCCCATGCTTCACAGTAGGTATGGTGTTCTTTGGATGCAACTCAGCATTCTTTGTACTCCAAACACGACGAGTTGAGTTTTTACCAAAAAGTTATATTTTGTTTTCATCTGACCACATGACATTCTCCCAATCTTCTTCTGGATCATCCAAATGCTCTCTAGCAAACTTCAGACGGGCCTGGACATGTACTGGCTTAAGCAGGGGGACACATCTGGCACTGCAAGATTTGAGTCCCTGGCGGCGTAGTGTGTTACTGATGGTAGGCTTTGTTACCTTGGTCCCAGCTCTCTGCAGGTCATTCACTAGGTCCCCCCATGTGGTTCTGGGATTTTTCCTCACCGTTCTTGTGATCATTTTGACCCCACGGGGTGAGATCTTGCGTGGAGCCCCAGATCAAGGAAGATTATCAGTGGTCTTGTATGTCTTCCATTTCCTAATAATTGCTCCCACAATTGATTTCTTCAAACCAAGCTGCTTACCTATTGCAGACTCAGTCTTCCCAGCCTGGTGCAGGTCTACAATTTGGTGTCCTTTGACAGCTCTTTGGTCTTGGCCATAGTGGAGTTTGGAGTGTGACTGTTTGAGGTTGTGGACAGGTGTCTTTTATACTAATAACAAGTTCAAACAGGTTCCATTAATACAGGTAACGAGTGGAGGACAGAGGAGCCTCTTAAAGAAGAAGTTACAGGTCTGTGAGAGCCAGAATTCTTGCTTGTTTGTAGGTGATCAAATACTTATTTTCCACCATAATTTGCAAATAAATTCATAAAAAATCCTACAATGTGATTTTCTGGATTTTTTCTCCTCATTTTGTCTGTCATAGTTGAAGTGTACCTAAAATCACAGGCCTCTCTCATCTTTTTAGGTGGGAGAACTTGCACAATTGGTGGCTGACTAAATATTTTTTTGCCCCACTGTATGTTGCTCTATTACCTCTAAGCATCCTCACACGTGACACCAGTTCGATGTGTGAGAGATTCTCCAAGAGGATTTGCAACCATGCAACTGGGACTTTGAGAAGTTAACTGCTGATGACATTACTCCGTACTACCCCAGATGATTCAAATTTACTTCATCCTTTGACCACTAAGAAGAGCATCTGTCTTATTTTCTTATGCTTTTATTGTGAAGGAAAGGTGATATTTTAGAGGGAAGTTCAGAGAGAGAACTCCTGCCGCTGGAGGGCATATAATCTGGAGGTCAGTAGCGCTACCACAAGACTTGGGCGCAGAGCACAAAGATAATTTTAAGACTATTGGATTTCATCGCCTGCCGGTTACTTAGTCGTGTCAGGGGAAATGACTCAAGGAACAGCAAAACATGTCAAGTTATCATTAAAAATGTCATAATCTCAAAGAGCCCGCTAACTGCGGCGTATTTTTCGTAATATGCCGACTCAGCTACTGCTCACAGTGAAAATCTGTGCAAAACCAGGATTTTTAATCATTTTCTTTATCATCGTCAGCTCAAGCTTCCCATAATAGTCTACAGAGCCATAGCTCTGAGAGCCTTAATTGGCTGGCCAGACAGACACGCTGTAAGAACATGCAGTACACAACACGTGTTGTGTATGAAAAGTGCACAGTATGTTGTCATAGTTGAGAATAGTGCTGAGAGTGTATGCCATGGAGGCGTGTGTTCCTGTGCAGAGGAGTGTGTCCTGTCTGCTCCGAGGATATCACCCCTGCATATTGCTCTGCTCTTATCGTACTGCTGTGCTATTGGCTGCAGGTTACACACATCATACATCTTTCATAAGAGAACTCTCTGTTCTCTTCTCAAGTCTTGTGATGATAGGAGGCTTTACACGTGCAGACAGAGATGCTCCTGTAGAATGCTCAAAGTGCTTCCACTCAAACACTACATCTATGATCTATGTGAATAACTGCTGGGAGTTCCACCCATATATATATATATATATATATATATATATATATATATATATATATATATAGAAAGAGAGAGAGAAAAGTCTTTATGGTTCTCAATGGTGACGTGCCCGGCTTATGAATGAGGACACTCCAACAAAACAGGATTTAGAGCGAGAGAGTGAAGCCTGTATTCGTCAGACACTGTATAACCTAGACCAGGGGCTACTTTAGGTAACATTTTAGGCCATGCATGGAAGAAATGTGTTGACGCAGTTGGGCAAAGTGTTTTGTAGTTGGTCAAGGTCTTTGTGATTGATGTAGTTTACAGATACTGTTGCAATGGGATTGGTATAGAAGGCGAATGTGTGACCAAGTTTTGTGGATTGATAACAGGAGCCCTGTGACTGGAGGAGCCTAGCATAAAATTGGACTAACAAACCTCTAAAATTGGTCAAGGACCACACAAGTGTTGTTACTGGTCCAACGGATCAACGTGATCAGTGGAGAACTGGCTTGTCGGTGAAACCCGTATGTACTGTAATTTGGAAATAGTGCAAGATGACTGGTCAAGCATACCACATGGTCAATGTAATAAAGCTGTGTGATTGGTGCAGGGAGGCCATGGTGGTTTAGCTTTCCATACTTGTTATGCTAGTTATTTCAGGAAAGCCTACTGGTCAGTTCTGGGGAATATCATATTTATAGTATTATATTATAAATAAACCAGCCTCTTTATACTCCCCAGCTCTAAACTACATCACATTTTCCGCACTGATTGAAAATAGGATTTTAATCCACTTCCCCTCTTAATTCCAACCTGGTTTATATAAACATAACCTCTCTAGGGCTTGATTACAGGGTATTAACGGCATGTCAACCAGATTTTGGAGTGTGACCAACCGGACATCGCCTTTCCATTCGCTCTAGGGTTTTTCCTTGCACTGTACTGTTTGATGGGCTTCTGCCGGCTAGTATAGACTTTCTCTATTTTTGCGTTTCACGGCGGTATGTTGCTGGGTTATTCTTAGTGGTGGGTATTTTACCCCCACTACCACCCCCAACTCTGCTTTTCCATATACGTAGCAGGAGGGGAGTGAAATATTGATGGGATGGTGGGCGTTCCAGAATGGATCCTCAGGGCTTCTTTTGCCCCATATTATAGTTGTGAGCGTCTCTCTCTCTCTCTCTGTCTCTCTCTGTCTCTCTCTCTCTCTGTCTCTCTCTCTATGTCTCTCTCTCTCTCTCTCTGTGTGTCTCTGTCCCTCTGTCTCTCTCTCTGTCTGTCTCTCTCTCTCTCTCTCTCTCTGTCTCTCTGTCTCTCTGTCTGTCTCTCTGTCTCTCTCTCCCTCTCTCTCTCCCTCTCTGTCTCTCTCTTCCTGTCTCTCTCTTCCTGTCTCTCTCTCTCCCTCTCTCTCTGTCTCTCTCTCTGTCTCTCTTTCTCTCTGTCTCTCTCTCTGTCTCTCTCTCTCCGTCTCTCTCTGTCTCTCTGTCTCTCTCTCTCTCCGTCTCTCTCTGTCTCTCTCTGTCTCTCTCTCTCTGTCTCTCTCTCTCTGTCTCTGTCTCTGTCTCTCTCCCTGTCTCTCTCTCGCTTTCTGTCTTTGTCTCTCTCTGTCTCTCTCTCTCTCTCTCTCACACACACACACTGCAGACATGCACGCACACACATACAGCTCTTGTTTATCTTTTACATTTTAAATGCAATTTGGGTGGTTAATGAATGTGTAGCAACATGCGGTGGGGTACAGTTTGGATCTGTGTTTTGTCAGGAAGAAATTGGACTACACTGATGTATGTATTGTCCTCATATACTGTATAAAATGTAGGACACAACTAATAACAGCCCTAACAAGTGGATTTCAGGCTGCTTGTGGTTTAATGGGGGTTGATACGAGGCTGAGACACATTATTTAATTATACTGTATGTGGTTGTTTCTTTGATCACAGAGTGGCTCCGTGTCTCGTTCTAAAGTCGGAAGATTCCTCTGATGCGCGGCTCTATTTATCCAGATGAAAGTGGAACGCCCCTGCCCCTTCCCAACACACAGTCACATCCACCCCCACACACCATTGCTGTGTGTACCAATGGCGTTCAACCATGTATCTCTGCGTCTCCTTCGGTTCTCACAACAGACCTACACGTAGACTTGTATCCATGTCAATAACCACCCCCCCAACCCCTCCAAACACACACACACACACACACACACACACACACACACACACACACACACACACACACACACACACACACACACACACACACACACACACACACACACACACACACACACACACACCATGACCCCCCGTGATCCTGTTGCTGTGTTGAAGCTAATGGGGCCCTCTGAGAGGTCCCACCACCATTGACCTGTCAGTCAGGCTGAATGGAGGGGTCGATGTCTCTGCCCCAGCACTGTTGATTACAATTGATCTGCGTTTAAATTATACACTTTGCGGCGGGGCAACAAGACCAATAATGGGAGACAGAGGAGTAACACATGAACACCTGCTCCAAGACTACAGTTTCCTACCTACCTATTTTTTCTGGCTATTGCGTTTTGGTGGCATTGGGAAGCAGGTTTTTGAAAATAAACACATTTTTCAATGCTCTGGGTAAAAGTATGATCATAACATGGTAACATCAGGCCTGCAATGGATTTTTTTTTATAGACATTTGGACATATCCTTAAAATACCTTCATTACAACTACAGAAGATCTTCTGTATGGGCATGTAAAGGCCTGATATGCAAGATAATTCCATTTGAAACCTCATTAACATCCTAAAATAATGGATGATACGAATGTGAGAAAAGGTTTTATTTCAAACGGCTGAGTTTTATCCAGGCACCGTGGTGTGTCTCTGTGCTGTCGAAAGCTGCTGGATAGCAGAGAGTGGTAATTAGTATTTTCCCTTGGGTTAAACTCAAGATGTCCTGCTGTAATGCACAGTAGGTTGTTCTCTCTCTCTGTGTGTGTGTGTGTGTGTGTGTGTGTGTGTGTGTGTGTGTGTGTGTGTGTGTGTGTGTGTGTGTGTGTGTGTGTGTGTGTGTGTGTGTGTGTGTGTGTGTGTGTGGGTCTATTTTTGTGGTAGACAGATGGTTTAAGGTTCAAAACAAATTGACAAAGCTCATTTGCCAGTGCCATCTTGCACAGATGTACAGACCTGAGTTGTAACTACCTCCTGTTTTCTCTGTGTGTTTCCAGGTGAAGGATGAGAGGAAAGTCCAGGAGTTGTTTGACCTGGCTGACTACGAACGCTCTGAGGAGCTGCGCAAGGCCAAGAGCCGCAGTAAGAAGAACCACAGCAGGTTCACCCTGCTCCGCTGCAAGCAGCCTGGGAATATAGTGAGTCCTTCTTCCCAGGGAGAGTGAAGGAGTCAGGCAGGGAGGCTGCACTGGGCCTGGGGTGTGTAGGCCTCAGTGGGAAGTTCTTACTGCAGGTGTTGATTTTAGCTGAAAATGCATTTGAAGTTTTCTTTTGTTAAAAACTGAAACTTGAGGCAAGCTTATCGTCAGACATATTTTTTGGTTTTCTATAAAGAGAGAGTATGAGACATAAAGTACAAGCTTATCATCAGACATAGTTTGTGGTTCTCTATAAAGAGAGAGTATGAGACATAAAGTACAAGCTTATCATCATACATAGTTTGTGGTTCTCTATAAAGAGAGAGTATGAGACATAAAGTACAAGCTTATCATCAGACATAGTTTGTGGTTCTCTATAAAGAGAGAGTATGAGACATAAAGTACAAGCTTATCATCATACATAGTTTGTGGTTCTCTATAAAGAGAGAGTATGAGACATAAAGTACAAGCTTATCATCAGACATAGTTTGTGGTTCTCTATAAAGAGAGAGTATGAGACATAAAGTACAAGCTTATCATCATACATAGTTTGTGGTTCTCTATAAAGAGAGAGTATGAGACATAAAGTACAAGCTTATCATCATACATAGTTTGTGGTTCTCTATAAAGAGAGAGTATGAGACAAAGTACAAGCTTATCATCAGACATAGTTTGTGGTTCTCTATAAAGAGAGAGTATGAGACATAAAGTACAAGCTCAAATCAAAACAATCAAATGTACATGTTTCATATACAACAGGTGTAGACTTACAGTGAAATACTTACTTATACAAGTCCTTTCCCAACAAAGCAGAGTTAAAGATAATGGAGTGGCTACGGATACTGAGTTTTTGTATCCCAATAGAGATAAATAGTAATGGCGTCTTTATCTAGGCACTAATTCCGCCATGGTTCATTGGACAAAGCCTTTGGGAAAATGAATGGCGTTTTTGGATAAATGCCGAAAATAAGGTCTGTGGTAAACACAGGCGTAGGAGATTTTGAAGCATTTATGTAATTTAAAAAAAAAGCACTTAAAGGCTTCATAATTCATAGGAGGTCATGTTAACGGACTGATATTATCTCATAGACCAAAAATGTATAAGATCTCCTAAGCCTGTGTTAACCTCAGACCTTGTTTTCTGCTGTGCACACTCCGGTACCTACGTAGGTGCTGTGCTGACTGCTTCTCTGCTGGTGTAGCCTACAAACTTCATGTTGTACACAAATCTGTTCAAACTATTGCATTCCATGCATCAGTAAGCGTAAGCAGGATTTCATGTTCTTTTTCAGGGGGTAATAGGCTACATCAAATCAAATTGTATTAGTCACATACACATGGTTAGCAGATGTTAATGCGAGTGTAGTGAAATGCTTGTGCTTCTGGTTCCGACAGTGCAGTAATATCTAACACGTGATCTAACAATTCCACAACAACTACCTAATACACACAAATCTAAAGGGGGAATGAGAATATGTACATATAAATATATGGATGAGCAATGGCTGAGCGGCATAGGCAAGGTGCAATAGATGGTATAAAATACAGTATGTACATATGAAATGAGTAATATAAGCTATGTAAACATTATTAAAGTGGCATTATTTAAAGTGGCATTGTTTAAAAGTGACTAGTGATCCATTTATTAAAGTGCCCATTGATTGGGTCTCCATGTAGGCAGCAACCTCTCTGTTAGTGATTGCTGTTTAGCAGTATGATGGCCTTGAGACTGAAGAAAAGCTTCTGTCTCTCTGTCCCAGCTTTGATGCACCTGTACTGACCTCGCCTTCTGGATGATAGCGGTGTGAACAGGCAGTGGCTCAGGTGGTTGTTGTCTTTGATTATCTTTTTTGCCTTCCTGTGACATCTGGTGCTATAGGTGTCATGGAGGGCAGGTAGTTTTCCCCTGGTGATGCGTTGTGCAGACCTCACCACCCTCTGGACAGCCTTGCAGTTGAGGGTGGAGCAGTTGCCGTACCAGGCTGTGATACAGCCCGACAGGATGCTCTCAAATATGGATCTGTAAAACTTTGTCAGAGTTTTGGGTGACAAGCCACATTTCTTCAACCTCCTGAACCCGCACCCTAGCGGGGTCCCAGTTTTGAGGGTCAGCGAGGTGGAGATGTTGTTTCCTACCTTCACCACCTGGGGGCGGACCGTCAGAAAGTCCAGGACCCAATTGCACAGGGTGGGCCTGAGACCCAGGGCCTCCAGCTTGATGATGAGCTTGGAGGGTACTATGGTGTTGAATGCTGAGCTGTAGACAATGAACAGCATTCTGGCATAGGTATTCCTCTTGTCCAGATGGGATAGGGCAGTGTGATGGCGATTGCGTCGTCTGTAAACCTGTTAGGGCGGTATGGAAACTGAAGTGGGTCTAGGGTGGCCGGTAAGGTGGAGGTGATATGATCCTTGACTAGTCTCCCAAAGCACTTCATGATGACAGAAATGAGTGCTACTGGGCGGTAGTCATTTAGTTCAGTTATCTTTGCCTTCTTGGGTACAGGAACAATGGTGGCCATCTTGAAGCATGTGGGGACAGCAGACTGGGATAGGAAGCGATTGAATATGTCCGTAAACATACCAGTCATCTGGTCTGCGCATACTCTGAGGACGCGGCTAGGGATGCCATCTGGGCCAGCAGCCTTGTGAGGGTTAACATGTTTAAATGTTTTACTCACGTCGGCCACGGAGAAGGAGAGTGGGTAGGGGGGTAGGAGGGGGCACAGTTCTTGTTAGATGGTGGCACTGTATTATCCTCAAAGATGTGTTTAGTTTGTCTGGAAGCGTGACGTCGGTGTCCGTGACGTGGCTGGTTTTCTTCTTGTAGTCCGGGATTTCCTGTAGACCCTGCCACTATTTATATGTTTTACACAAAATACATTATCCACATATACAAACTTTGTTGTCAGTATTGCAAACATAAGCACGACACACACATAAACCTTAACAAAGAGGTTTCCAGAGGGGCGGGTGTAGGCAGGGAAAGTCAAAATAACATGGCTATATACAGGGAGTACCAGTACCAAGTCGAGGTGCAGGGGTACGATGTAATTGAGGTAGCTATGTACATGTAGGTAGGGGTAAAGTGACTAGGCAACATAATAATAGACAGTAGCAGCAGCGTACACTCAGTTGGCAGTTTATTAGGTACATCACCCAGTTAACAAAAATGGAGTCACATGCACCGGTTCCACTATCTCAGAACTGACTGGCCTCCTAGGCTTTTCATGGACGACAGTGTCTAGGGTTTACCAAGAATGGTGCAACAAACAAAAACAGCTTGTTGATGAGAAGTCGAAGGAGAATGCCAAGAATTGTGCAAGCTAACAGGAGGGTCGCAAATAATGGGGCAGTGGGGTGCAGAACGGCATCTCGGAACGCACAACTCGCCTGTCCTTGTCACAGATGGGCTATTGCCACAGACAACCACATCGGGTTCCACTCCTATCAGTATCATGATACAAGGCAAGATCCACATGCAGACACAGGAGGCAGATGGTTGGAGTCTTACAATATTTATTAATCCAAAAGGGTGGGGCAAGAGAATGGTTGTGGACCAGCAAAAGGGTCAAAACCAGTTCGGAGTCCAAAAGGTACTGAAGGGCATGCAGAATCAAGGCCAGGGGACGCAGGATGATCAGGCAGGCGGGAAAGTAGTCCAGAGTCAGGCAGGGATCAAAACCGGGAAGACTATCAAAAAGAGAATAGCAAAAGGAGAACGGGAAAAACACGCTGGTTGACTTGACTAACATACAAGACAAACTGGCACAGAGAGACAGGAAACACAGGGATAAATACACTGGGGAAAATAAGTGACACCTGGAGGGGGTAGAGACAATCACAGGAACAGGTGAAACAGATCAGGGCATGACAGTCCCGCCACCTGGCGCATAACTGGCTGACCAGGGTGTCGGTAGTGTAAATCAGCGATGAGGGCCGGGTCCAAGATGTCTTTAGCAGGGACCCAGCACCTCTCCTCCAGGTCATAACCCTCCCAGTCAACCAGGTACTGGAAACGCCTGCCCTGCGGTCGAACCTTCAGGAGGCATCTCACCATATACGCTGGCTGGCCACCTATAACCTGGGGGGGAGGGATGGGCCTGGAGACAGTAGACAAAGGACAGTGAGACATAGGGGCAGATCCCGAGTGGAAGGAGCAGATCCCGAGTGGAAAGCCATACCCTCTGCCCAATGTGGTAGCAGGGAGCTTGGGTCCGGCGACGGTCCGCTTGTCGACTATACCTGGAGTTGGTCTTGAGAATAGCCGCCCTGGCTCTTCTCCAGGTACGTCGACAGTGGTGGACAAACATCTGGGCCAAGGGTACGCTGACCTCCTGCTCTTGTTCAGGGAAGAGTGGAGGCTGATACCCCATGGAGCACTCGACTCTTCTCCAGGGGAGAGTACCTTGGCAGAACTGGGAAGAGTGTTCCGGGCATACCCCACCCAGACCAGTTGACGGCTCCAGGTAGTGGGGTTGGTTGAGACCAGGCACCTTAAGGTGGTCTCCAGGTCTTGGTTGGCTCGCTCCGACTGACCGTTAGTTTGGGGATGGAATCCGGATGACAGGCTGGCTGACGGCCCAATAAGGGTGCAGAATGCCTTCCAGAACTGAGATGAGAACTGAGGACCCTGATCGGAGACCATGTCTACCGGGAGTCCATGGATCCGGAAGACATGCTGCACCATAAGCTGGGCCATCTCCTTGGCAGAAGGTCGTTTGGGGAGAGGGTGAAATGGGTGGCCTTGGAGAACCGGGAAAAGGTTTAAATTTTTTGAGCACACACAGTGCATGCGGTGACAAAGGCAGAGACATCAGGGACCATTGTGGGCCACCTGAAACGTTGTCGAAGGAAGGCTAGTGTACGACGGGACCCTGGATGACAGGTCAGCCTGGAGGAATGAGCCCATTCCTGGATCCGGGACCAGACTGGGTTAGGGACAAACAGCCGGTTAGCCGGGCCCCCTTCAGGTCCAGGCTGGGAGCGTTGCGCCTCGCGAATCAGGTTTTCAATACCCCAATCCACGGTGGCAGCAAGGCATGAGATAGGGAGAATGGTTTCGAAAGTAGAGCGTGTGGCAGAGGAACTGTATAGGCGGGAGAGAGCATCAGGCTTCACATTTTTAGACCCTGGACAGTAGGAAAGGTTCAAGTTTAATCTGGTAAACAGGAGGGCCCACCGGGCCTGCCTTGAGTTGAGGCGCTTGGCTGAACGGTGATATTCCACATTTTTATGGTCGGTCCAGACCAGGAATGGCTGTTCTGATCCTTCCAGCCAGTGCCTCGACTCCTCCGACGACATTTTCACCGGCAGGAGTTCTCGGTTGCCAACATCGTAGTTCCTCTCAGCAGGACTGAGACGTTGGGACAAGAAAGCACAGGGATCAAATCAAATGTATTTATAATTATAAAGCCCTTCTTACATCAGCTGATGTCACAAATTCCTGTACAGAAACCCAGCCTAAAACCCCAAACAGCAAGCAATGCAGGTGTAGAAGCACGGTGGCCAGGAAAAACTCCCTAGAAAGGCCAGAACCTAGGAAGAAACCTAGAGAGGAACCAGGCTATGAGGGGTGGCCAGTCCTCTTCTGGCTGTGCCAGGTGGAGATTATAACAGAACATGGCCAAGATGTTCAAATGTTCATAGATGACCAGCAGGGTCAAATAATAATAATCACAGTGGTTGTCGAGGGTGCAACAGGTCAGCACCTCAGGAGTAAATGGCTTTTCATAGCCGATCATTCAGAGTATCTCTACCACTCCTGCTTTCTCTAGAGAGTTGAAAACAGCAGGTCTGGGACAGGTAGCACGTCCGGTGAACAGGTCAGGGTTCCATAGCCGCAAGCAGAACAGTTGAAACTGGAGCAGCAGCACGGCCAGGTGGACTGGGGACAGCAAGGAGTCATCAGGCCAGGAGGTCCTGAGGCATTGTCCTAGGGCTCAGGTCCTCTGAGAGAGCGAAAGAATGAAAGAGAGAGAATTAGAGGTAGCATACCTAAATTCACACAGGACACCGGATAAGACAGGAGAAATACTCCAGATATAACAGGCTGACCCTAGTCCCCCGACACATAAACTACTGCAGCATAAATACTGGAGGCTGAGACAGGAGGGGTCGGGAGACACTGTGGCCCCATCCGACGATACCCCCAGACAGGGCCAAACAGGCAGGATATAACCCCACCCACTTTGCCAAAGCACAGCCCCCACACCAGGGATATCTTCAACCACCACTTACCATCCTGAGACAAGGCCGAGTATAGCCCACAAAGATCTCCGCCACGGCACAACCCAAGGGGATGAAGCTTCTGGTCCCGGGCAGATCGCTGGGACAGTATGGCCCCCTCTCCAACATCTGAAGCATCCACTTCCACCACAAATTGACACAAGGGGTCCGGATGGATGCGGATGGGTGCTCTTGTGAACCGATGCTTCAGGTCCACAAAGGCTTTGTTCGACAGCTGGAGACCATTTGAACGGTACCTTGGGGGAGGTGAGTGCCGAGAGGTGGGCCGCCAGGGTGCTGTATTCCCGAATTAAATGGCTGTAAAAGTTTGCACAACCAAGAAACAGTGGCAGCTGCACCCTGGATGTTGGTTGAGGCCAATCCACCACTGCTTTCACCTTTCCAGAATCCATCTGAACATTTCCCTCAGCCATGACATATCCCAGAAAGGTGATAGAAGAGCGTGGAACTCACACTTTTCGGCTTTCACAAACAGTTCTCCAGGAGGCGCTGAAGGACCTGTCTGATGTGGAGTACATGTTCTTGGGCAGATCGGGAAAAAAAACTGGATGTCGTCCAGGTAGACTAACACAAACCAGTTTAGCATGTCCCGAAGCACATCATTGACCAAAGCCTGGAAGACAGCGGGGGTGTTTGTGAGTCCAAATGGCATGACCTGCTTCTCATATTGTCCACTGGCTGTGTTGAAGGCTGTCTTCCATTAATCGCCCTCGCGTATCCGAACCAGGTGGTAGGCATTCCAAAGGTCCAACTTGAAAAACATGGTAGCCCCCTGGAGAGATTCAAACGCCAAGGAGAGGTAGGGGATAACGATTTTTGACAGTGATATCGTAAAGTCCTCGGTAGTCAATGCATGGGCGCAGGGTCTTGTCCTTCTCCACAAAGAAAAACCCTGCGTCGGCAGGAGATGCAGACGGAGGGACGGCCAGAGACTCATCTATATACTCCTCCACAGCAATGGTCTCTGGTCGGGACAGAGAGTTCAACCGACCCTAAGGTGGTGTAGTGCCAGGGAGAAGATCAATGGCACAATCATAAGGACTGTGCAGGGGCACGTTCCTTGCTAAACACTTCCAGGAGGTCATGGTATTCCGTCGGGATAACAGTCTTGCTAACCTCCTGAGGAAGACGACTAGGGGAAGGCTGTGCTGCTTGAAGGCAGTGGAAATGGCTAAATGGGCTCCAACCCAGGATGGAGCTTGTGGTCCAGTCAATCACAGGATTGTGCTTTTGGAGCCAGGAAAATCCAAAAACAGCTGGAACATGGGGAGATGCAATGAGGAGGAACTGTATTGTCTCACTGTGGTTACCAGAAACCCATAATTGAACGGGCACAGTACTATGGGTGACTTCCCCTATAGAGAGGTCGTCCAGTGCCCTAGCATCCATGGGCACAGAGATAGGCTGCGTGGGAAAACCAAGATCCGAAGCTATCGTGCAATTCATAAGACATTCATCAGCCCCAGTGTCAATGAGAACTCAGAACAAGAGCAAAAAGGGGTGTGCGGGTGATGGGTATTAGGGAACTCCCAGTCTGACTCACCATAGTACTGGTACCCACTTGAGACAAGGGTTTCCTAATAGGGCAGGTAGCAATAAAATGTCCTGCCCTCCACAGTACAGACAGCAGTTATTATTCATCCTCCGTGAGCGCTCCCAAACTGATAGCCTAGTTCTTCCCAACTGCATAGGCTCAGGAGTATCCAACTCACCTGTCGTAGATTCACGAGAGAGCTCGGGTGACTTCAACTCCTCTCGGAAGAGCTGCCTTCGGAGACATCCGGTTTCCATAGTAGGTGAACGTGCCATATCGAGTGCACGAGTGTGCCCGAGACCAGACCTCTCATTCTTGCGTTCCCTTAGGCGTCCATCAATTTGAGTGGTTAAGGCGATAAGAGAGTTGAGGTCCACTGGCAGTTCCCGAGCAGCTAGCTCATCCTTTACCTCCTCAGATAATCCGTGCAGAAAAGTAGCAAAAAGAGACTCCGGATTCCAGGCACTCTCGGCGGCCAACGTGTCGAAAGTCCACCGCGTAGTCTGCCACACTACGGGAGTTTTGACGTAAGTCAAGCAGTTTGCTGGCCCCCTTTCTTCCAGATACCGGAGACTCAAAAACTTTTCTCACCTCTGCCATGATTTCCTGCAAATGACCGCAAATGGCAGATTGTTATTCCCAAACTGCTGTAGCCCAGGAGAGCACCCTTTCCGACATTAGCGTAATTATACACGCTATCTTTGATCGGTCTGAAGAAAACGAAGATGGCCGTAGCTCAAAAATAAGCGAGCACTGAGAAAGGAAACCCCGGCAGGTACCAGGATTCCCCGAATATTACTCTGGAGGAAGTAAGCGGGGTTCATGGGGAGTCAGGATAAGCTGTACAAACTCACCACAGATAGGGAAACAATTCCTGGGTGATTGAGGTTTTTCAGAGGTGGCAGACAGTCTCTGAGCTAACTCCCTGATTTGCTCCATAATAGTCTTTAACCCATGGTCATGGCATTCCGTCAAGGAACTGAGCCCTTCCAAAAGGCCCTGTAGCAACTCCTGATGTCTCCCAATGGTGGCTCCCTGCAGGGAGACAGCATGGCGGAGCTGGTCCAAGTCTGCTGGGTCTGTCATGGCCAGTTCGTACTATCAAGGCACAAGGCGAGACCCAGATGCAGACACAGGAGGCAGATGGTTGGTGTCTTACAATATTTATTAATTTAATAATCCAATCAGCTAAAAACAAGAAGAAGCGGCTCCAGTGGGCACGCAATTCTACCAGCTCTCACAGTCTCACATCAGAATTGGACATTCATGTTTCTCAAACGTCAAATTTCGAAGTTGTTCCAAACGTCAAATTTCGAAGTGTTTAAGGGTAAGTTTAGGCATTAACTCTGAATTTGCAAGTTTAGGATTAAGTTCAGGCATTACCTCCAAATTCTTAAGGTTTGGCATTAACTCCGAATGGTTACGGTAAGGGTTAAGGTTTGGGATAAGCTTAAAACAAAATGATCAAAAGCAACTTTCGATCGCTGGATTCAAACTTGCAACCTTGGAAATCAGAGGTAGGTGCCTACACCCATCTGCCACCCCCAGCCACAATGACCTAGCAAAACCGAAACCTACTTGAAGGTGACAACCCTCACTGTTGCCCCTAGTGGCCGGTTTCCACGTTGTCTCCTGACGTCCTCAGATACGAATATACGTTGAATACTGACTTGTATCACAGGTGACCTGGCTGCGCGATCACCAACACTGGACAATTGAGGAGTAAAAAAACATTGCCTGGTCCGACGAATCCCAGTTCCTGTTGCGTCATGCTGATGGCAGAGTCAGGATTTGGCGTAAGCAGCATGAGTCCATGGCCTCATCGTGCCTGGTGTTAACGGTACAGACTGGTGGCGGTGGTGTAATGGTGTGGGGAATGTTTTCCTGGCACACGTTAGGTCACTTGATACCAATTGAGCAACGTTTCCATGCCCTGAGGAATTCAGGCTGTTCTAGAGGCAAAGGGGGACCGTCCGACCTGGTACTAGATGGATGTGCCTAATAAACTGACCAATGAGTGTATGTGGTAAGTGTGAGTATGCATGTGTCGACGTGTGTGTGTGTATGTGTGTGTTGGGGTATCAGTGTAAGTATGTGTGAGTGTATGGGTAGAGTCCAGTGTGTGTGCATAGAGTCAGTGCAAGAGAGTTAGTGCAAAAAATTAAGCTTTCTGTGCCCCTCTCCATCTCTCACAAATCCCTCTAACCAATGCTTACACCAATTTATTCTTTTCAAATCCATGATGGGAGTGTGCAAGTGCCCACTTAAGAAGGAGGGGTGGAGTAGCCTAAACTTTCTCATCTTCTTTCAACCAACCAATTGATTCTTTACTTTTTGTCTTCAGGTTCCCAATCTTGTGTTTCTGGCTGTTAGCCCCGAGGAGAAGGAGTCGTGGGTCAATGCCCTCAATACAGCCATCATCAAAGCCAAGAACCGCATTTTTGATGAGGTAGGTCAGTCACTCTTCTCCTCCCCTTCCCTGTCTCTATTTCGCTAGCTCTCAGTTCTCCCCAGCTTTCTAGAGCTTTTCTTATTTTTCTCTCTCATTAGCGTGTCTCGCGTGCAACATTTATGAATGAAACCTCCAAATGCCCCCATAGCCAGCCCTAAAAATGTTTAACCTTGCAGTTACTAAGCACACTGTAAAATTGGTGAATTTGGACAAAATCACAGCCTACATCTATTAATACGGGAAACACGTAAATTCAATCTCCCCAGGCGTGGATGAGAGATCAAAGTGTTTATATCTCGCTGACTCATCCATCTTCATCGGGAACAGAGTCTTTGTTAATGCTCCGTCCCTGCCGACGCCCACATGTTTTCCAAGTGCCTCGCGATCAAACAGTGGCTCACTCCCCATCCCACACTATGGGGTGAAAATCCATCTACCGTAGCTAGAGTTCGTCAAGAAGTGAGAATGAACTCTGCATCATGTCTGCCGCCCTGATAGTAAGAATCCTCTGTCAACACCCTACAATGTACTCTACTCTAATGTACATCATGTTCTGTACATTACATTCCCATAACTCTCCCTCCACAAATATACATTTCTGTTTTGCTGACTGTCAAAAAATTACTCTCTCTTTCTGATTGTCTCCTTAGGTTACAATTGAAGAGGACAGTGTCCTGGTGCATCCTACACGTGATCGTGCCAAGATTCCCCATGCACGGCGCTTGCCCACCCGGGGACATCTCTTGGCTGTGGTGGGTGTTGCTACCTTGGCTAACATTGACAATTCAGTTCCAAGTCAATATTATATTTTTGGAAGGCAAACAAGGAATTATACTGTTTGTATTGTAAGGATTATCCTGGTCTGTTCCGTTGAATGCTAAACTCTCTTGTGCTCCCCCTAGGCATCCACCTCATCAGACGGAATGCTGACCCTTGACCTTGTCCACGAGGAAGATGACTCCACCCCAGAAGATGAGGAAGAAGGCTTCTGGGAAAATAACTTCAGGGTTGACCTAGACAAATGGACCACATGTCGTCAGCGTTCTGGCACAGACGTCTCCAAACTCTGTGTCACCACAAAGGACCTAAAGGTACCCAAGACGGGCAGCCTGCCTTGCGGGAGCGAGCTCTCCTGGGACCGGGTGCACCATCTTGAGGCTCAATCCCGTACCCCTCAACCAGGGAAGAGGTTCAGTGCCCAAGGTAGGAGCCGCTGCGCCTCCATGGATGAGGTCCTTTCCTTGCGGCCAGTCAGGGGTGTCCTTCACCCTCACCCCATAGGTGAACCTGTCCAGCCTGTCGGACCACTGCAGAGTCTTATTGCCCAGAAAATGCAGAGGGCTCAGGAGCTGCTGGAAGAAATGCGATTGGAGGAACTGCAACGTGCAAAAGGCTTAGACTCGCCCTATCTAAAGGGCATTGACTCACCCCGTTTGTACCATTTAAGAGGCTCTGAGTCTCCTCACTCCAGGGCCTCAGGTTCACCTCGCAGTAAGAGTAGTGACTCCCCTCGTTTGAGGGTGAAAGACTCGCCTCGTTTGAGGGGGAAAGACTCACCTCGTACGAAGGGCAAGAAGTCCCGCTCAAAAGGTACAGACTCACCCCATTCAAAGAGGGCTGACTCTCCTAATTTGAGGGGTAACAACTCTCCCCGTCTCAGGGTTACTGACTCACCCTGTATGAAGGGTTCGGATTCTTCCAGTTTCAAGGAAACAGACTCGCCAAGTCTGAAGGGTTCTGACTCCCCACGTCTCAAGAACATTGGTTCACCCTTTTCAAAAAGTTTTGACTCATCAAGTCTGAAGGGTTCTGACTCGCCTCGCAGCAAGGATACTATTCTGAGGGGTATTGACTCGCCAAATATAATTGGTAAGAACTCCCCAAGTCTGAAGAGTATCGGCTCACCTTCCCTGAAAGGTGCTGACTCGCCCCGTCTGAAGGGTAATGACTCACTCCATAGTAAGAGTGCACACTCACTTCTCAGTGACTGTGATTTGGAGAGTAGACGGGCGGAGGCGGAGCGACTTCTGCAGGAGGCCGTCTCCTCCTGGCGTCAGGCTAAGGAGGTGCTGGAGGAGGTGAAGGAGCTGCAGACGCAGTCACTAAACCGCCGCTCTGAAAAGAAGACAATAGACAGTCCCCCAACACCGCCACCAGACTATAGGCTGGAGGACGCATGCCTCTGTCGCCACCACAGCTGAAAAGCACGCTGGGTTGTCTCCAAACAAAGAGAAAATAAAAGAGCATTAGGGGCATGGAGTAAATACATTTTTTGTCACATTTTGTTGTCATAACATGCCAGTGTTGAAGTACAAAGCTTTTAGGCTGTATTGCTCCCTTTGCACTTTCCTATCTTGATCCTTGCATTCAGAAAGTATTCAGACCCCTTCACTTTTTCCACATTTTGTTACGTTACAGCCTTATTCTAAAATAATGAGAATTGTTCAAATGTATTATTTACATAAGTATTTAGACCTTTTGCTATGAGACTCGAAATTGAGCTCAGGTGCATCTTGTTTCCGTTGATCATCCTTGTTTCTACAACTTGATTGGTGTCCACCTGTGGTCAATTCAATTGATTGGACATGATTTGGAAAGGCACACACCTGTCTATATGAGGTCCCACAGTTGACAGTGTATGTCAGAGCAAAAACCAAGCCATGCGGTCAAGGAGCAGGATTGTGTCGAGGCACAGATCTGGGGAAGGGTACCAAAAAATGTCTGCAGCATTGAAGGTCCCAAAGAACACAGTGGCCTCCATCATTCTTAAATAGGAGTTTGGAACCACCAAGACTCTTCCTAGAGCTGTCCGCCCGGCTAAACGGAGCAATGGAAGGAGAAGGGCCTTGGTCAGGGAGGTGACCAAGAACCCGCTGGTCACTTTGACAGAGCTCCAGTTCCTCGGTGGAGATGGGAGAACCTTCCCGAAGAATAACCATCTCTGTAGCACTCCACCAATCAGGCCTTTATGGTAGTGTCCAGACGGAAGCCATTCATCAGTAAAAGGCACATGACAGCACGCTTGGAGTTTGCCAACATGCACCTAAAGGACTCTCAGACCGTGAGAAACAAGATTCTCTGGTCTGATGAAACAAAGATTGAACACTTTGGCCCCAATGCCAAGCGTCACATCAGGCACCGCTCATCACCTGGCCAACACCATCCATACTGTGAATCATGGTGGTGGCAGCATCATGCTGGGGGATGTTTTTTAGTGGGAGGGATTGGGAGACTAGTCAGGATCGAGGGAAAGATGAATGGAGCTAAGTACAGAGAGATCCTTGATGAAAACCTGCTCCAGAGTGCTCAGGAACTCAGACTGGGGCGAAGGTTCACCTTCCAACAGGACAATGACCCTAAGCACACAGCCAAGACAACGCAGGAGTGGCTTCAGGACAAGACTCTGAATGTCCTTGAGTGGCCCGGCCAGAGCCCGGACTTGAACCCGATCTAACAAATATCTGGAGAGACCTGAAAATAGCTGTACTGCGATACTCCCTATCCAACCTGACAAAGCTTGAGAGGATCTGCAGAGAAGAATGGGAGAAACTCCCCAAATACAGGTGTGCCAAGCTTGTCACGTCATACCAAAGATGACTGTAATCACTGCCGAAGGTGCTTCAACAAAGTACTGAATAAAGGGTCTGGATACTAAATGGGATATTTTCATTTTTTTATTTTATTTTAATTTTAAAAATCAAAACCTGTTTTTGCTTTGTCATTATGGGGTATTGTGTGTAGCTTGACAAGGATTTTTTTTTAAATCAATTTTAGAATAAGGTTGTAACGTAATAAAATGTGGAAAAAGTGGAGGGGTCTGAATAGTTTCTGAATGCAGTGTACTGTATACTAGTCAAATCAAGTTGAGCAAGTAGTGAAATAATAATTTCATTATCACTGCCGTTTGCTTTCTGATTTGAATAGGTTGGATGGACCTTAAACCCATAATATATTTTCTGTGCACTCATTTTTGTTCCCTTTGTCAATGTCTCTGTGGTCCACTGTGAATGGAGGGATGGACTTCTGGGTTGTAGGAGCAGACCATGGCTCAATCCTGGTTCGTGGATGAGTGGGTGACAGACTGAGAGGCATTAACAGGGCTAAGAGCAGAGTTTCCGTGCCTCTGTAACACTGACAACACCAGGGAAAGTAATGCTGCTCGTGTATTTACATACATTATCCGCCAGAGGTGGGTTAGGTTTCATTGGAAAATGCTTTGTACTGTAAACATAAACATTAAATGTTTTTTTTAAATTATGGACGAATGGAATGAGAATGTGTTTGAGCGGAAACAGTGTATAAGGAGCATTATTTCCTTGCGAAATTCATATGTGGAGAAGCTGCCTGGGATTGCTCTCTTTCGGTTAGCTTCAGTTATTGACAACTTGCAGTCAAGTCCAATGACCTTCAAACATCAAGAATTTCCCCAGTCTCTTGGTGTCAGAAACCTAGTATTGTACTTGTTGGTCTTCTCAGAGACCGAATACAAAGGCGATCTTTCTCTTACTGTGAGCGTGTCAGATAATGAGCTGTTTCCTCATCCCTTCTCTGTCCTAAACTGAGCAATAGTATTCCAGGGACAGACTCAAGATGTCTGTTTACATCATGCAATGAAACTGATTAATGTCACCAATTGGATTCCCAACAACACTTATAGCTGAAACTCACGGACCACAAGGCCACTTTGATTGCAAGGATATTAAGTAGCTAACTACTTCGCTCTATTTCATTTACTTTTATTATTCTGGTCATGTAACATGGTCTCCTGCTTGTACTCAGAATGCCTCTATTGTTTTGGTTAATTGAAGTTCTATGATCTACAAAAGCCTGCATGTGAGTGATTCGGTGGCAGAGAGCAAGAGAAAGTGCTCATTAACTCTGATCAGCTTCTGAGGAGAAACGCTATTATGGGATTATAATTGCAGGCGTCATGTTGAGTCTCTGTAGCGTTCGTTGCAATTCGAATTAAGTGGGCAGATGATTTCAACAGTTCTTCTGTCTCTTCCAAAAAGGTGCACAGGGTAATCTCACATTTCAGAGGCTTTCATTAATTATTTCATGAGGATCAATTATTTTATGAGAGAGGGGATAATGAAAGCTTCTGAAACATTTTCAGGGCTCAAAGATGTTAAACTTGGAGATATGAAGATGGGTTGGTCACACTGCACTATTTTATACCAAAAGGGTGGAAATCAATGTTCTCAGTATCATGTCCTTGTTAGGTCACATGGTTAGCATTTCCCGCCATGTCATTGGCTGCCTGCCAAAACATGATTCATAGGTCACTGAGTTGAAATTCAAATGCACAGTGCATCTAGGACAGGACAAACATCACTCCATTACACCAGGCTCACCTTACATTCGGTTAAAATCAGTCATGTATGATTGCGGTTTATTGGTTTATTTGATTATGTGTATGTGTCCCTTCAGCAGCAATTATATGCCCTTGGTGCACATGACAACATGCAATATAGTAGGCCTAATGTTGATAACGAAAGAGATCTCTACCACTGCTTTGTAATCTGAGCTAAGCCATAGACCAGCGTATAGCAACTCTGCCAGATAGAAGTGAAAAGGCGTTAACATGTCTCAAGCAATTTACATAAATAGATTGTATTAACAGTAATTGTGAAATGACTAATGTATGTATAAGTGAAATAAATTATTTACACTGAATTCCCTTTGTCTTTCATCACTTTTAACTACTGGTTTGAGTCCCTTCGGTGCAGAATTTAATTTTTGTCATTTTACCCATTAGGACTGAATTAAGTATTCAAATTTAATAATACATTATTACGAATGTGACTCACGGCTCCATCTTTACTGCTGTGCAATTCATTTTACCCCCCATCCATTTTGTATTAGAGGAGTGTTACTGCATGTTCTTGCCAGTAGCCCTGTTTAAACAGAGGGATTAACAGTTTAAAGGTTGTATGGCAGAGCAGATGTGACGGTGGAAGAATCATATCACCAGATCCCTTTGTGTGTGTGTGTGTGTGTTTGGGGGGGGGGGGGGGGGGTAGATGAGTGTGGGATGTGGGGGGAGTGGCTGCTCCGTGCTCCATTGTGACTCAACAGCCTTGCAGCATCTGGCTATAGCTTGGCCACTGAATCAAATGTATTAACAATGACGCTCCAGTTATGGCATTAGTAATATTGGAGCCTGGAGCTAAAGTGCTACTGCCTGGCCCCCGTTTTCATCAGTTTATTCTATAGGAGAGGACTTCATAATAATAGGTCATATTTATCTATGTGAATGGATGCAAAATGACAGCTAGAGTACAGTAAGAGTAAACATAACAACATCAGACAGGTAGTTACTGTATGCTATTGGAGCCAACAAGAGCAGGAATACTGAAGCACAACATCAGGCCTCAGCATGTAGAAAAGACCCCAACAACAACATTGGTATGCAGGAGAGAGAAACATAATTTCCTCACGCAGTGCTCCACGTTGCCATGCTTGCCTCGAAGGAGAACGTGTTCGTTTGGAGCAGGGAGGTTACAACTTGCTCCTTGTCATGGCCCAGCAAGGGACGTTAGCAACAGCACTAAAAATACATCCTGCTTATTACAACCACAACATGACTAACCAACGGCACGTTCAGAAGCTGTATAGGAGGAACCAAAGCTCTGAAGCTAATGCGGCGTTCCTTTGCAGATGAACGCACCGCGCACATGGTTGCTTATAAAAATAACATGACAACGAAAGGCTTTTAGGGACACAAGGGACTGAATATTTCAGAGGCAGTAAAGTGGGACTGTGGCGACAGGATAGCATGGTATCTCTGGAGTTATAAATCCCTTGATGTGGCTCAGCTGTGGGTCTGCTCAGCTGGCCGGTCCAGTCACTTCAGACGAGCTAAGCATGTTCTAGTGTGCATTGGCTAGTGTGCAGTGGCTGACACTAGGCAAAAGGACTGAACTGAACAAATTGGATGGACACATTTTACATACAGTATTTTATGGAAATGTTAAATGAGCCCCATTGAACACAAATTAAGGCCGGTCTACACACCACATGAGGGACAGAGTTTTACTGTGTGTGTGTTGCAAATGTATTTCTTGCACTTGATGCATGTGCACTGTTTCTTCCTGTCCTTCTTTGGTCACACACACATCACAGTGCTTCTTGTTGCTATCGGTTGCAAACTAAAATGATGAAAACACTTGGTTCAGGAATTTTACTAACATCTAACTCACTCACATATATAGTTACAGAAGGCCAAGGTAGGAGAGTCAGACACCCGCACACGCAACAACATAACTCACACTTACTTCCAGTATTGGAGTTGTTGGTTTTGTGGGTCAGGTGGATGGGCACCAGCATTCTCCTCCTGAATCCTTCTCACAATGGCTGCAGAAGCTGGGGTCATTGGGATAAGTTGCCTCCTCTGGATTTGAGGTCTTACCAATGCCTTGCCCAGCTCCTTGAGAAAGAGCTGTCTCCTCTGGAGGTTCCCTCTGTTTCAATCTGGGTTCAACGCCATCCAGATGACAAACACGTTGTACGCCGAGATGTGCAAGATGTTGAAGAATATCACGAGTGGCCAGCGTAGGGTTCTTCTTTTGCAGGTGTAGCCAGTCACCAGCATTGTCCGCCCCTCCTCTTGTGGCATTGTAATTCATTATGATTTCTGGTTTTTGATGTCCTTGACCATAGATTATCCCATCTCTATGCAGCATACTCATGAGTATCACATATATACCTTTCTTTGGCACGTAGGACACTAGGGACGTGTCGGCAATGAACACAAACTTAAAGGAATTGATAGGCCTGTTAGGTGTATTCAACATCCAATTTCACATTTTTTTTACATCCATATTTCTCATCCTGCAGACTGCGGATGAGCTGGTTGCTGACAGGCTGGCCCTGGGGCTGGCTGAATCTACCAAAGTGGAAGATGTACCTTCCACACTAGTTTCTCTCTCTGCAAAAATGATTTCTAAGGCCCTCTGAGCAGAGATTATTTTTGCCATACTGATGGATTGTGGTAAGGAGCCACACACGCAAAGCTATTAATTTGTTGTGTGCCTCCTCCAATGTGCACCTGGCTGGGGTAGAGTGTGGGAAAATACTGCATTTTTTACAATGTATTGAAATAATGTATAGAAATAATGTATTGTAACAACATTGTGCACTCAATGAAAATGTGTTATTTTACATGTTCATGAGTCTCAGGTTGAATTAGAATGTTTTATTTTAGTACACATTGAAGATGGGTCCCACAGACAGTGGTTAAGGGCACTGTACTGCAGCGCCAGCTGTGCCATCAGAGTCCCTGGGTTCGCGCCCAGGCTCTGTCGTAACCGGCCGCGACCGGGAGGTCCAATTGTGCGTCCGTGGGGCGACGCACAATTGGCCTAGCGTGTCGTCCGGGTTAGGGAGGGCTTGGTCGGTAGGGATCTCCTTGTCTCATCGCGCACCAGCGACTCCTGTGGCGGGCCGGGCGCAGTGCGCGCTAGCCAAGGTTGCCAGGTGCACGGTGTAGCCTCCGACACATTGGCGCGGCTGGCTTCTGGGTTGGATGCAGAAAGGTTGGTTGGGTTGTGTATCGGAGGACGCATGACTTTCAACCTTCGTCTCTCCCGAGCCCGTACGGGAGTTGTAGCAATGAGACAAGATAGTAGCTACTACAACAATTGGATACCACGAAATTGGGGAGAAAAAGGGGTAAAATAAAAAAAAAGTTATTTCTGCACAGTAAAATCGCAGTAAAACTGCTATGGAGTCAGGGGCGGCAGGTAGCCTAGTGGCTCTTTGTAGTGACTTGTGTATTATTGATACACCATCCAAAGTGTAAAATGAATAACTGCACCATGCTCAAAGGGATATTCAATGTCTGTTTTTTTTTTAACCCATCTACCAATAGGTGCCCTTCTTTGTGAACCATAGGAAGGGGGGGGGGGGGGGGGGGGGGGGTACTGAGATGGAGTAGTCATTTAAAGCATATTTTAGATCAGTGACACACAATATTTGATCCATTTTCAATTCAGGCTCAAAACGTGGAAAAGTCAAGGTGTGTAAATACTTTCTGAAGGCTCTGTTCTCATCAATGTGTAGCATAAGATCAAAAACAATCAATGTACATGTGAAAACACAGATATTGTAACAAACTATTTTTTTTAAATCAACCTGCAACTAATGAGGCCCCTCCCACATCAGTGGATAACTCCATAGATGTCACTCCATGGCTCTGCTTACTCTTAATGGAGTTAAAAATAGTCTGTCCCAATGAACTGCAGATATCAACATTGACTCCAGGGATTGTATAACTCTCTTGAGGGTTAAAATAACTCCCAGTAGAGTCAATTTAACCCAAAACATTTCCACACTTTTGTTAGCAGTTGATGTTACTCTTCAATAACACAAACCCCAAAGCAAATCAGGGGGAGGAAAATAGGTTTATTCAAAGAGGATAAATCACAGATGTTATGCTGAGAGGTAGATGATCATTCTCCCCTGTCCTCAGTGATGCTCTCTCAGTTATTCTCTCCAGTGGTTCTCTCCCCAGAACAAAGGGACAGCATGTAGTTTTATAACCCAGCTCTAGCCTGTGGTTGACCAATTAGAATTCCTTGCATTAAAACTAGCCAACGGCCAAATAAAAAGTATCCTATTTCAGAAGACGTATTCCTCCCATGCCTCTGAACCATTGATCAATAATTCCCTATTACAGAAAAAACACAATTTCCCTTAATTGTTATTACCCTATTGACTTCTCGTCCTGTTGACCTCTCGTCCTCTGTCTCCGCGCTGTGTATTTATCTTCCAAATATTCTTACACTTTGATTTCAACTATCCTTTATTCACTGTGTGTTTAAGGCATTTTCTGACACAACTGGAGTGCTCAACTCCCTATCCACAAAGTTCTATTGTGCAGATAGATTGACGTATATGAATGGGCATTTAGTCACCGGTGCATTTATGGTGCACCTTTTAGAGCATGAACAAATATCAAATACATCCGTTTGCGTTAACAGGCGGGCACCTTCTAATTTGTACTTCACATATTATGCCACATTGCACTCACATGCAACGCACCACACTATCGGTTTCACACCAAGGTATAATGGATCATTTCGTTATCCCCGATCTTCTCCCCATCGTCATAATGAAATAGTTAACTACTGGTTAAATCCAATAATAAATCAAAAATAGTCATCATATTATATTCTCTCAGGGATTTCATAGAGGTTATTTTGCTTCATAGGCTGATTTCCCCATCCACCACACCCCGAAATGGAGCACATCCTCTACACACTGAAGGGGTCCACATCCTCTACACACTGAAGGGGTCCACATCCTCTACACACTGAAGGGGTCCACATCCTCCACACACTGAAGGGGTCCACATCCTCTACATACTGAAGGGGTCCACATCCTCTACACACTGAAGGGGTCCACATCCTCTACACACTGAAGGGGTCCACATCCTCTACACACTGAAGGGGTCCACATCCTCATGCACTCCAGGGTCCACATTGAGTCACAGAGAAATCAAATGTGCTTCTGGAGCGTGGCGGTGGATCGATTGATAATGAGAGACTGGCTGCAAGATAGACAAACTAGTCCCAAGGTTCCTTAGACTCTTTAAGCTCTTCTCACATGGCGTCTCTTTTCATTCACATAAACCTATTTCATAGCACACAAAGAGGCCCCCTCCTGCAATGGCTCCAATGGCAAAAACCCTTGAGTTGTGCATTTCATATTACTTCTTTGAAACATAGGTTGAACAATGATAGTACTTCTGGTGCTAGCCTTGAAGTTTGTAGCACAGCTTTTGTCACTGAAATGTACAGGCTTTAAACGCAATCCTCTACAGTCAGCTGAGGTCCTGTCTCCTCATGTAGAATTCACGAGCTACAGATGGCCTTGTCTGTAACTATAGGTTTACCATTGAAGAGGCAGAATTTAGCATGGCTTACTATTGGTAGTTGTTTATTGACTAGAGAGTTGCTATCCCTTTTAAATGAGAAGTCTTCACCTCACCCGACTTCCCTATGTAAATACGTCAATCTCTGATTAATGTTTTGTTAATCCCTTTTCCGAAGTGGCTGGTAGCAGGTCTGGGGAGATACCAGGTGGGGTCCAGTGTGGTAATTGGGTGTGGGAGGGAGAAGAGCGTAGTGATTTCCCTGGGAACCCCCTGTAATGGTGGCAGGGGACTCTTGGGGGAAGTAATGGAGGGGGGGGGGGGGGGGGGGGGGTCACGTTGGATCATGTTGACATTTTGGCTGTGATTAACATACCCCTAAGTGGTATCTCTAATCACTTTTTGCTGCTTTTTTTACATTGCTATAAGCATTATGTATTACAAGTCTTTAGATTTAATTAACCATTATCTGCTTGAGTGCAGCTTGAGTGCAGTGTGCATTAGGGTACACTTACATGTACGTGTGTCCATATGAACAGCAGTCTTCAGGATTAGTAATTTACGTTTTATCCACTGTTAAACAGGAAAACAGTTTGGTCTTGCTATGCTGTGCACATCACGATACAAAATCATCTCTAATTTTCAACTGTAGGTCTATGGTGCGTGTATCTCTTGGTACTGAAATAGGGATTGTGTAAGTGAAAGAAAAATACAATAGTTAATTGTAAATGGATTGGATTGAATGTTAAATATACTTGCATTCTGAAGTAGGCTACTTACCAGGCAGACAAATTCTGATATTTGTTTGACTAATTGGTATATTGACCAATCACATCAGATCTTTTTCAGAGCTGATCTGATTGGTCAAAATTATTTTATGTAATTTTTTACATCAGCAGTTGTTATACAGGGCTTTACAGATACCCAGCCTAAAACCCCAAAAAGCTAGCAGTGCAGAAGCACATTGTCTAGGAAAAACTACCTAGAAAGGCAGGAACCTAGGAAGAAACCAGGCTCCTACGTTCAAGTGTTCAGAGATTGACCTGCAGGGTAAAATAATAACCACAGTGGTTTTATAGTGTGCAGCAGTTCAACACCTCAGGAGTAAATAACAGTTTGCTTTTCAGAGAGAGCGAGAGAGAGAAGTAAGTCGTAATTTATATTTTATAAATGTTTATTTCTATTCATATTCTTATTGTTAGAATATGGTTCAGTTATTGTCTGGACATTGAGTTGGCAAATACAAGGTATCTGTTTTGATCCCAGCTGCTATCCCCCACATTTGCTACAGTTTGGAAGAATGTCATGCCATGATAAACCATCTATACCAAAAAAATAAATAAATAAATAAACATCTCTACAGTACCTGAACCTCAGGTGTTGAGCCTCTCTCTCCTTCATCCAACAAACCCCAGAGTAAGACAGGAGGCAACAGTATGGTTACAGTGCCCCCCATGGGTTAAGACAGTACAAGCATGCCAGTGAGCTCAGGCCTCAATACACATCCCTAAATATAATCTTCACACAAACAAATTTAGGCAATGGCTATATAAGTGTACAGAAACCCAACCAAAAAAAGTTAACTTTTGAAAGTAATTAGCCTAAAAACCAACCTTCACTATAGCAATCAAAACTCAAACAATCTCTGGATGAACAGATGTTTCTGTATAATTGTACATGCACACAGATGTACGATCTTAATTTGATCCCCCTGGTTGCAGGAGAACTTTCCTACAATGCAGGAAATGTTTAACTGGTAGTGTACAAAGGCTTCTGAAGTTTGTAATTTCCACTTTCAAATGTAAGACTTGATATCCTTTTCGAAAAAAGGCTATCAAGCCCGACATTAAACATAGTCCACATAATATTTCACACTTCTTGTTGCGGCAGGATTATTTTCCTACCGTGGCAAACTGTCTCAAATGAAGATCCTACATCTGTACACAGAGAGGGTATCGTTTCACTGGATGCTTACGTTTGTTGGAAGACAGAAAGTTAAAGGGTCTGACCGGTCAGCACAGCAGTGTATTCAACTGGCCTCTGGTTGTCTGATGCAGCAGCTGGGCCTTGCAGCTGCCTATACATTGTCCGGATAACATTACAGAGAATAGCAGGTTTATCCAGTGTGCCTACGATGCAGGAGGCTGTTACATAAGCCCATTCCATCTTCAGCTTCATAATGTAGCAAAACTGGCTATATATGGTGTAGTTTTTGTGTATGTGTATTTGAGTGCATTGGTGTGATTGAGTGTGTGTGTGATTGAGTGTGTGTGTGAGAGAGTGTGTGAGTGTGAGTGTGAGTGTGAGTGTGTGTGTGTGTGTGTGTGTGTGTGTGTGTGTGTGTGTGTGTGTGTGTGTGTGTGTGTGTGTGTGTGCATTAGTGCACAGTAGTGTCCAGGCGTGTGTAAGTGGAATGCGTGTCAAAGCCATCAACTAAGTAGATGTTTTTCTTCCTCTGGACAGGCGTTTTGCACGTCTGGATTGTATTCAGAAAAAGGGATGATGACTCCTGATCCTTTAAGACCCACTTCACTGAAGAGGTCGTCTCCTCTGAGAGGTCAAAGGTTCAAGCTGTTGTTCCCCTGTTTTAGAAACAACAATCAGCCTACTGTGCTTAGGTTTATGTAGTAATTCATGTGGGAATTTACAGTATGTGTGCATGTATGAATCTAATACAGACTGTCTGCAAATGTTTTTGGCAATACTGGTGTGTGTGTGTGTGTGAGTATGTGAGTGTGAGTGTGTGTGTGTGTGAGAGAGAGAGAGAGAGAGAGAGAGAGAGTGCTAAAGCCTCTGTTACTCAACCAGATGTGGCTGATCTGAATATGGACCCATTTTTTCACTTCTTTAGCTGGGTCAAATCAGGCCTTAGATAACACAGGAAAGCAAAGCAATCATCTTTTACCAGCGCGGGTTCCAATGAGCCAGTGCTGACTGACGCAGTCATACCAAAATAAAGATTTAAGCTGAAGATAATGTCATATAATAGGCTTAAAAAGAGTATTGGTAGCTATAAACTTAAAATATCTTTCATGTGTAGTGCCAAAGAAAATGTAAGGTCATTGATGAATCAATTAATCTACTTTTAATAAATATAACTGCTAAATAGGAAGAATATTTTCAGTGAAATACAGAAACCCTTACATGATTTTGTTCATCTCTACTGGTGAGATGCTATTGGGGCATTGACAGGCAGACATTTTCCCACTCCCCTCAGACAGTCCAAGGGGATAAAAAAACAAAACAAGAATCACGGACAACAAGCAAGGGGGAGCAAAATACATCAAACAAATTCATTTGGACTGGATAAAGGAGAACCTGGGATGACCCACATCACCTTTCATGTCAATATTGTTTATCAACCCTGAGCAGCAAAACCCAAACACCTTTGCACTTGTTTATGGTCACAAGTTCACTACCCTTTACACAGACAAAATTACAAAACCGAACAGATGCTATTTGAGTTCAATTTAGGCAAAAACACCAAGGCAAGGCTTATCACCAGCTGCTTTGATATCAGAAGTGGAAGCCATCAGACACAGCACTGACCATATTGCCATCTAGTGGGACAGTAAAGACAGTGCTATATGCGCTTCACTCTGGATTCAGTTTAGTTTGTTTTTAGCATGGAACTCACTCCACAATTTTCAACATGGTTTAGCAATACTGCATTTCACTTGCTGTTATGGCGTTTCGGAGAAATGCATTTATTAAATGAAATATACTGTTACACTTCCTGAAATGTGTGAAATGAATAGAAGAACTGTAGAACTGAATCAATTAACTTGTCAGTTGCGTCAGGAGTCAGCTTTAGTCTGGGCTATGTCTCATTGAGACTGACGATTCACAGATACAGTGCAGACTGTTCCTAGGAAGTGCTGATGGGGGGGGTCGGGAAAAAATTGCTGTTATATGACACCATGGCGATGGCTGCCAACATACTCATGTTTGCAATACAGAATTGATCGGAATGCCATGAAGAGGATGCGGAACCTCACTTCAAAGGATTTGGTGTTTATGAAGTCAAAGTGTCAAGTCTAAAGAGGAGTCGGCACTGAAAATGTGACTGATAGGAATACAAATTCCATACAAATCTTATCAACTAGTTCATGTTTAATTGTCTAGACATGTGCAGTTGTTATCAGTGAGGAACATTGTTTTTCTAATTCTGGGTGGCCATCCAAGGACATAGACTCAATGTTAAAGGGGGGCTGGACGTCCTGATTTGGCCTTATTTTTCAACTTGGTCATTAAGAAATGCAGCGGCCATGACTGAAGCCAGTCATGTATCTTGTGTGTGTGTTTACACGTGGCCAGCCTTTGTATATTCACTCTGCCAAAACAGTTCACAATTACAGTCACTCACCCTTGTAGATAACTTGAAACAGTCTAACCAGGTCTTGATGTCTTGATGTCGCCTAGGGTAGCTAGTGCTAGCCAACTTCTTTCGCCAATTAGCTTCAGCAGGCTAGTGGTGATCATGGCAAAATTGGTTTGACATTGGATAGCCTCTGGGGCAAGTTACGGACCGTCAAGAAATTACACAATGTAAATGGGACAATATTTTCATGTTGCACATCTTTTATGCTTTCAATATTTATAGATGAATTTCTACCATTTATAGTTGGTTTGAGGTTTTAAAGTCATTGAAATGTGGAGCTATTGACATTTTTAAATATTGTCCCATGTATGTTGTGTAATTTACTGATGGTCCCTTACCAGACCCATAGAGATATTGAATATCAAGCCAAATGGACCATTGCATTACAGTCAGGTATCTTGCAGCTTCGCTCAGAATTGATGATTACTTGGGTGCTGCCAGCTGTGGGTATTGAAATAACCCAACCGAAGGAAAACTTGTTACAGTACCCTTCATTCCGTGACATACACTACATGACCAAAAGTATGTGGACACCTGCTCATTTTTTAATATATTTTTTTAACCTTTATTTAACTAGGCAAGTCAGTTAAGAACAAATTCTTATTTTCAATGACGACCTGGGAACCATGGGTTAACTGCCTGTTCAGGGCAGAACGACAAATTTGTACCTTGTCAGCTCGGGGATTTTAAACTTTCATTTCAAAATCATGGGCATTAATATGGAGTTGGTCCTCCCTTTGCTGCTATAACAGCCTCTACTCTTCTGGGAACGCTCTCCACTAGATGTTGGAACATTGCTGTGGGGACTTGTTTCCATTCAGCTACAAGAGCATTAGGGAGGTCAGGCATTGATATAGGGCGATTAGGCCGGCTCGCAGTCAGTGATCCAATTCAACCCAAAGGTGTTTGATAGGGTTGAGGTCAGGGCTCTGTGCATGCCAGTCAAGTTCTTCCACACTGATCTCGACAAACCATTTCTGTATGGACCTCATTTTGTGCACAGGGGCATTGTCCTGCTGAAACAGGAAAGGGCCTTCCCAAAGCTGTTGCCACAAAGTTGGAAGCACAGAATCGTCTAGAATGTCATTGTATGCTGTAGCGTTAAGACTTCCCTTCATTGGAACTAAGGGGCCTAGCCTGAATCATGAAAAACAGCCCAGAACATTATTCGTCCTACACCAAACTTTACAGTCAGCACTATGCATTGGGGCAGGTAGCGTTCTCCTACATCCGCCAAACCCAGATGGTGAAGCGCAATTCATCACTCCAGAGAAGGCGTTTCAAATGTTCCAGAGTCCAATGGCGGCGAGCTTTACACCACTTCAGCCGACGCTTGGCATTGCGCATGGTGATCTTAGGCTTGTGAGCAGCTGTTCGGCCATAGAAACCCATTTCATGAAGCTCCTGACGAACAGTTCTTGTGCTGACGTTGCTTCCAGAGGCAGTTTGGAACTCGGTAGTGAGTGTTTCAACCAAGGACATACGATTTTTACGCACTGCAGCACTCTGCGGTCCCGTTCTGTGAACTTGTGTGGCCTGCCACTTCAAGGCTGAGCTGTTTCCAGTTCACAATAGCAGCAAGTACAGTTGACCGGGGCAGCTCTAGCATGGCTGAAATGTGAAATCCTATGACAGTGCCACATTGAAAGTCACTGAGATCTTCAGTAAGGCCATTCTACTGCCAATGTTTGTCTATGGAGATTGCATGGCTGTGTTCTCAAGGAAATAGCTGAATCCACTAATTTGAAGGGATGTCCACATACTTCTGTATAAATAGTGTAAAAAAATTCCTATCATCTGGCAAATCTAGGTTTTGGACAACACTGGCTTTATGACCAAAATGATCCTTTTTACACATATGTTTCTGACTCATATTGATGTCACTAAGGCCGTTTTCAAA
Source organism: Oncorhynchus mykiss (assembly GCF_013265735.2). Lineage (NCBI taxonomy): Eukaryota > Metazoa > Chordata > Actinopteri > Salmoniformes > Salmonidae > Oncorhynchus > Oncorhynchus mykiss. The sequence goes on along the minus strand of NC_050572.1, from coordinate 31,712,260 downwards.
AACAGAAGTTGCTTTTTAGGATCAGTCTTTACATTTTCTGTGAGTCAGATGATTTCTGTGGCTTCTGTTATTGATAGAGGAACATCTGAGGTGTTTCTTACTGTTGGCAGTAAAACAGCTATCCCCCTAACAAGTCTTTAGCAGTGTGCCTAAATTATATGAATTAACTGGAAAGGTGAAAGCAATATGGCGTCCTCCCCAACACTAGCCATGCCACAATAAGGCTTGGAAGGGATAATAGCAGTACTAATCCCCCACTCCATCTGCACAGCACTAAGCAACCTAAAACCAGTATAATACATCGTTAATGGCATGTTCCACAGTGGCCCTGTCCCTCCATCTCTAACATAACCCGTAAACCCCACCCCCTTCATGTCCAGTGTGCTCCACCTACCAAGACCTCTCTCATGAATTCTTAATGCCCGTGATGCCCAGCAGATGGCAGCTGTGGGTGATATTAGAAAACAAAGCCAGCAGACTGTGTTCGTGAGGAACTGTAACTCATACGCCATAGTGGCCCAAGGCCTTATGTGTTCCATTACACTCACACTCCTCACATCTCACTGAATACCTTGTAAAAATATTTAGTTTTGTGAGTTCTGTGAGTTTGGTCCAGCCAATGTAATATGCTGACATTCTCACTCCTTTGGTCACTTGTTGGTAAATTGTACATCATTGCTACATGTGCCTAGCAGTGAATGATATTTGTGTAGTTAGTTTGTCTTCAGAAAATGATTACCTATCAACTATCAAAGCATTTTATTTTTCTGTTCATCATTTTTTTTATTCAAAACCCCTCTTTTAAGATGTTTACAGCACACAAAACAACAAACACGTAACTTGTCACAACAGCCAAGGATGGAAAATAATCTATATTGAGTGTGTTGGGTCAGACTTTGGCCCCTTGACCTGTGCTTTATATTAAAACAAAATGACAAAAACTTTTATTTTAAAAAAACAAACATGAAACACCAAACGGTTGGAACTGAAACTATTTACATATTGCCTTACAAATAATAGATAGTTCCTGCTATGTAAAATACCAGTACAATTATAAACTTACTTGCATCAACAGCAAGACAAAGTTAAAAATGTACTTAGGGATGCGATTAAATCCTAAATCCGAAGCAGTTTGACCTTAACTTTAAAAACATTACGGCCGTGCCACTGTCACTTTTACCGCAACAGCAGCATTAACAGTCAGGCTACAGTATTTCAAGCTGTAAACAGATATGTCCTTGTTGACCCATCTGTTATGGATAGATGTTAAGGCCAAACCGCTAGGTTTGATTTAGACTAGAGATTACCGGCCCCGGTCCTAGAACGCCACAGCTCAGTGGCCCTCAGAAATGTTTTGGGGTCTGTTTGCACATCAGTTGGCAGTGCACCTCTCCAGGACTAACGCTGGTATAGAAACTGTTAGACTACTGTTTTGGACATCCCCATCTCCCACTATTTTTTAAATTCCTAAAACAAGTCATATACTGTGTGAGGGATTAAACAGTCTTTGCTATGCTATCTTACGCGAGACAGGACTTTCAGTGATGGGTGGAAACTATCTGGTACAAAATGCATTGAGGGGAAAGAGGAGACCATTTGTGGCAGACAACGATGACGGTAGAGGTTCCTGAACTTCCTGTTGCCTCTTTTCTAGCCTGGTATCCCTGGCTGCCTGAGTAGTGAGCATGGTGCTGTGTAGAGTTGTCCTGTAGGGGGCATTCTTTCCTCACCGTGGCCCAGAGAGGTAGATGAGACTTGGCTGGACCATAGAGAACGATAAGAGGCCTCTAGTGGCCAAAAGGTCGTATTAGCATGGGCAGCGTCATTGAGGGCTTCCAACTTTTTAATTTAGTCAACTGCGTGGAACTTCCAACTTCATTGGCTGATCCCTCCTGATGACCCTGTTGGAGTAATGTCCAACTGGGTCATCAGGCAGAATCAGCCAATAGTAAAGAAGACAATTGACTACTTCAAAATGGAGATTGCCTTAATGGTGCTGCTCAAGCTGTCACAGACACTATAATAGCACAGATACAAAGAGGAGTCCTCTATCTATCTCTATGGGCTGAACTGGACTGGACTCTGGGCTGCATGGCCTGTCATGGGTCTTGGAACGCCATTGGGTGTTTGTTGAACACTGACGTCAACGAGGGACAGTGTGGGCCACTTCTGTTGTGCTGGTCATTGTTGCGACAGCCCTTCTTAAATTAGTCCATAACACACCTCTAGTTGCAACTGATCATATCATTGGCAAGCCATTCGAGATAAAACCAGCCCCCCCCCTCATCCATTTATTTTAGAGCCCTTACACATTGAAGAGATTTGGGGTGGTCGTTTAACATGGAATGATTAACAAATTAATTGTCGATAAAATCTCATTTTCATATTGTATCTCATATATATAAAAACGGGAAAAAAACAGCCTCTATAGTGATATCTATGGTATACAAAGAGAAACAATCTGCAAGATCACACTTTTTTGTGGTTATTGTTCTACAGCTTGGATCTGGATCCAGAGGTTCGCTGGGGAAAGACAAGCCTAGTCATCATCATCGTCGTCATCATCATCATCCTCCCCTTCATCCTCAGCATCCCTCTTCCTCTTCTCAACTTTGACTCCTGCCTTCTCCTCTGCACAGGACAAAAGCCAATCAAAACGTCAGAATTTGTCTGATAAAATTAAAAAGGAGGTGACAATCATTTCTAATCAGGACCAAGTAAAAATTAACAATGGCAATCAAATCCAATTGGCATTTGCCTTCATTCAGAATTCGATGATATCATATCCACAGGCTGTGTGGGAGTTGATGCACAACCCACTGTATGTTCCGCACCCACATACCCATCTCAAAAACACCTGAAGGAAAACAAACACAGTACCACCAGTATACATCTGTTCAGTCACGTAACAAAGTTCACCCTGTAGACTGAATTACCATTAGCGAAACACTGCAAGAGAGGCCAACGTGCTGACCTTAACAGTCTGTGTAAATTTTATTTTGCGACGCTCACACACACACACACACGTTATTCAATCATTGCACCCACACTGCTCGCGAGCGTCTGCGTTGCCAGGCGCTAAATAGAAGTTGATTCTATTTGTGACGCAGAACACGCTGCAAGTCCTGCCTCTCCCATCTCCTCAATGGTTTTTAGAAGCATATACCCAAGTGCCATCTTCTCATTGGGTTTTAGGAACATATACCTATGTGGATGATTGAAAGATGAACTGAGGTCGGTTGCGGTACTGCACCTTATTATGAAAGTTAGTTGCCAATCACCATATAAAGTCCAAAGAAGAAAAAGAAGCCTGGAAGGAGGCAAGATGACTAGAAATGATTCGGTTTACCTTTTATCTGTGGATTAATTGTCAGAGTAGAGGACCTTGTGCATTTAAGGTAAAATAACAACTCAATGTTTATATCCCAGGACAAATTAGCTAGCAACAGCAAGCTAGCTAGCTAAATTGCCATAAATGTCTAATGCTTTTTGACCTGTCCCCAAATTAATATAATTGATTCAGATGTTGTTTTGATATTTCAACCTGCGTATTGCGTTTGGTGTGGGGGGGACAAAATCAATTTGGCATGTGGTTTGGGCATGGTGTAAGGAATCCAGTTTGGTTTCATGTTAATGTAGTTCTCTTGCATCAAAGTACACTTTCAAAGGCTCCCCAATACCTCAGATCTAATGTGTACATATAAGATAGTAGCTAAGTATTCTTGCTGACAATTTATATAGCTAGGCTTGAGGCCCATGCAATTTCCACAGAGTTGGGTATGGCTGCCTTTGGCTGCCTTGCCTATGGAAAAGCCTGCAGACTAAACTTAAACTTGATTCTCTCCCCTGTCGCCCATTTTAAACATTTATTGGAGGATTTGTATTTTTGTATTGCTTGTAACAGTTTCGGGTAATGCAAGATCTTGTGCTGTTAGGGGAATAACCTGTGTGGAAATGTAACAATCTGCTGCTGTATTTTTTTGTGTTATCTGTGATCGTTTTGTTTGTCTTGTGTAGTTTCTTAATCACTGTACCTAAATCATTGTACCACCTCCCAAAGGACATCCAGCCAACTTGACAACTGTAGGAAGCATCCCTGTGGAACGCTTCGACACCTTGTAGAGTCCATGTCCCAACTAATTGAGGCTGTTCTGAGCACAAAATGGGGGAGTGCCGTGCAACTGAACATAAGGAAGGTGTTCCAAATGTTTGGTATACATGGTGTATGTTGACTACATCAATAGATCTGTGTCAGACAAACATATCTGACCCTTTCCAGGCTAGAGTCCATGTACTTGGGTTTGATTACTAGTGACCGGTCAATAACAATTATTGTCCTCACCTTTTCCCTCCTCCTCCTCTGCGTAGTCATCATCATCCTCTTCATCCTTAGGAGTGGGAGGAGTTCACATTCTTTAATTAAGCATAGACTCGAGTCTTCGGAAATAAAACGAAGATGTTCTGAAAAAAACATGACAAATATTCCAGTTGTCTCACCTGGATCTTTTCCTTCATTAGGTAAGAGAGCCCAACCTCTCTTCCTTCCGAGACCTCCTCTTCCTCCTCCTCCTCCTCGTCATCTTCATCGTCATAGTCCCCTGTTGGTCCGGTTCCGTCCTCCCCCTCATCATCTATGATGAAGAAGCATTTCGTTCGAGAAAGTTCAGCTTAAATATCACTGACACCACGTTGTTGTGTTGTGGTAGACATACTCACCGTCGGCGTCTGCCTCTGAGTCAGGGGCCTCGTTGTCCTCCTGGTCGAAGCCATCCAGGTAGGTGACCTGAGGCAGCAGCTCAAAGATGCTCTCACGGTACTCCTCCAGTGTGGTGATTTCACAGTTAAACAGGTCCAGGCTCTTCAGGTTCTTCAGATTTTGCTGTGGTTTTAGAGAGAAGGGGTGAGAGCACACCCTATCACACAATCCTTATTTAAAAACCCTGTCAGTTGTTTGCTCTGGAGCTCAATCTCTCTGTAAATGCCATGTCTGTAGATCTCTCTGTTTCACCCTCTCCTACCATGGATCTCTATCTCTCTTTATGTATTGAGCTCTCTTTTGTTTGAGCACCTCCATAGCACTTTGTCATCACCTGTGAGTATTGTTTTTGGTTATGGTGTTTGTGTTTGTTTGCTGGTGGGAAAAGGGGGAACTAAGACAAGTCGCCCATGGGCATACACTACCCGTAGGTAAACTTTGTTAAATACCCTAGTTAGAACTGGGTGGACCACTCACTGTATTTTTGGTTAGTTAGCCGTTGTTGAAATAGGCTAGTCTAGCTTAGGGGTGTTTTGGATGCTTATTGTTTCTTTCCCTGGGTCCAGCTCGGTCCCTTTTTTTTGACATAAGACAAATTGCTGATGCACAACCAAATGTTTTACTTGCACCTTGTGTATTCTACTATATACTAAGTCTCAACAGTGAGTTATCCTTATTCATTGTGTATTTATTCCTTTGTTATAATTTGTCTTATTCCTAGTGTTATCATTTTTCTATTTTTCTGTGCTTTTTTTTCTGCATTGTTGAGAAAGCACTTCACTGTTAGTCTACACAGGTTGTTTCCGAAGCATGTGACAAATACAATTTGATATAAGACCATGACTGAGTCCCAAAAAACTGCTTCTGCCTGGAACCGCAGAATGCTACAACTGTGGCATTAACGACTACTCACCAGGGCCTCAACGTTGCTCAGCTCCTTTATCTTGTTGCCACTCAGGTTTAGATACGTCAGGTTGGGGGATTTCTCTGAAAGTGTCTCCAAATGACCCGAGATATTGTTGTCACTCAGCTCCAACTGTGAGGAAAGAATATAATACGTTTCTTGATTAATCATTTAGGGAAAAAATATGTAATCCTGCATATCAAATATTGGTAATTGGGAGTGAAGCCAGAGTGGCTTATAATTCCACTAACTAAATTATTGTCAGTGAGAATTGATTGCTCAAAAAGATCCGGCTTCCCTACTCACCTTGCGCAGTTTGGGCAGCGAAGGTAGCTTTGCCAGGGAGGTGAGTCCAACGTTGACCATGCTGAGGAATTCCAGCTCCTTGAAGTCATCTGTCAGGCCCTCTACTTCACCATCACTGGTGCGACAGTTATCCACCACCATCTCTGTCACCTGTAGGAATAGTCATCACCATACATTGGACACTCTTGAAAATGAGATGGTGCATCTCAAGAGATTTCATCCTCCAATGTTAAATAATCAAATTAATTCAACCAAATTAAAATGCTTAGCTAGTTTGTTGCATTTTTATTGACAAAGGCAAACATTTGATTTGTTTGGTTTAATTCACCATTTTGTAATCTTATTGCATGTTGATTGGAAAAGCTGACCCTTGACCTAAAGTCAGCTGTTTCCTGTGAACACATGCCTTTTCAAAAATGTTCTGCTTGAATGCCTTGTGTGGACAAGACTGAAGCCCTGTCTGGAAAAACGCCACGGCTGGAGTAGCTGACTAGCTTCAAGAGGTAAAAATATAAAATGTGCTAACCAATGATGTGTATAACCCCTGGATGACTGACAGGGGGCACTGTATTGAAGCCACTGCACAGTCATCTTCACACTCCTCCAATGTAAAAAATTTTGGGGGGAAGCTATAGAAATACATTTAATGTCTACATTCTTTGACATTTATTCTATTACAGACACGTTCATGCATACTTAAATTATATTAATTTGCGCTATAATGCTCTGAACAAAACATGAAACATTTTCCTTAATGTATTTTTTTTTTGTACTAATGTTACTGTCCCCACTATGACGACAAAAATACTTAAATACATGTAACTTTGTCCTTTAAACATTTAATTGAAATACTGTAGAATTACATTCATTCCTATGGAGGATTGGGGAGTACCAATATGGCCGACTGGTGGCTTCAAAGCCTCAATGGTCAATACATACACTACATGACCAAAAGTAGGTGGACATCTGCTCGTTGAACATTCATTCCAAAATCATGGGCATTAATATAACAGCCTCCACTCTTCTGGGAAGGTTTTCCACTAGATGTTGGAACATTGCTGCAGGGACTTCAGCCACGAGCATTAGTGAAGTCGGGCACTGATGTTGGGCAATTTGCCCTGGCTAGCAGTCGGCATTCCAATTCATCCCAGAGGTGTTCAATAGGGTTGAGGTCAGGGCTCTGTGCAGGCCAGTCAAGTTCTTTCACACCGATCTCGACAAACCATTTCTGCATGGACCTCGCCTTTGTGCACGGGAGTATTGTCCTGCTGAAACAGGAAAGGGCCTTCCCCAAACTGCCACAAAGTTGGAAGCACAGAATTGTCTAAAATGTCATTGTATGCTGTAGCAATAAGATTTCCCTTCACTAGAACTAAGGGGCCTAGCCCGAATCATGAAAAACAGCCCGCGACTATTATTCCTCCTCCACCAAACTTTACAGTTGGCACTATGCATTCAGGCAGGTAGCGTTCTCCTGGCATCCGACAATCCCAGATTTGTCCGTCGGACTGCCAGATAGTTTAGAGTGATTCATCACTCCAGAGTCCAATCGCGGTGAGCTTTACACCACTCCAGCTGACCCTTGGCATTGTGCATGGTGATCTTAGGCTTGTGTGTGGCTGCTCGGCCATGGAATCCCATTTCATGAAGCTCCAGTTCTTGTGCTGACGTTGCTTCCAGAGGCAGTTTGGAACTCGGTAGTGGAGTGTTGCAGCTGAGGACAGACGCTTTTTACGTGCTTCAGCACTCGGCGGTCCAGTTCTGTGAGCTTGTGTGGCATACCACTACGCGGCTGAGCCGTTCTTGCTCCTAGATATTTCCACTTCACAATAACAGCACTTACAATTGACAGGGGAAGCTCTAGCGGGGCAGAAATTTGACCAACTGACTTGTTGGAAAGGTGGCATCCTATGACCGTGCCACGTTGAAAGTCACTGAGCTCTTCAGTACGGGCCATTCTACTGGCAATGTTTGTCTATGGAAATTGCATGGCGGTGTGCTCAATTTTATACACTTGTCAGAAACGAGTGTGGCTAAAAAAAAAGCTGAATCCACTAATTTGAAAGGGTGTCCACATACTTTTGGTGATGTAGTGTAGCATCAGCAATCCAGGGATTACAGTGCATTCAGAAAGTATTCAGACCCCTTGACTTTTTCCACAATTTGTTACGTTAGCTTTATTCTAAAATGGATTAAATAAATAAAAATCCTCAATCTATACACAATACCCCATAATGACAAAGGGAAAACAGGTTTTTATAAATGTTTGCAAATGTATAAAATAAAAGATACCTTATTTACATAAATATTCAGACCCTTTGCTATGAGACTCAAAATTGAGCTTGAGTTAATCCTGTTTCCATTGATCATCCTTGAGATGTTTCTACAACTTGATTGGAGTCCACCTGTGGCAAATTCAATTGATTGGACATGATATGGAAAGGCACACAACTGTCTATATAAGGTCCTACAGTTGACAGTGCATGTCAGAACAAAAAACAAGCCATGAGGTCGAAGGAATTGTCTGTAGAGCTGAGACAGGATTGTGTCTAGGCACATCTGGGGAAGGGTACCAAAAATGTCTGCAGCATTGAAGGTCTCCAAGAACACAATGGCCTCCATCATTCTTAAATGGAAGAAGTTTGGAACCACCAAGACTCTTCCTAGAGCTGGCCGCCCGGCCAAACTGAGCAATCGGAGGAGAAGGGCCTTGGTCAGGGAGGTGACCCAGAGTTCCTCTGTGGAGGAGGGAGAACCTGCAAGTAGGACAACCATCTCTGCAGCACTCCACCAATTAGGCCATTATGGTAGAGTGGCCAGACGGAAGCCTTCCTCAGTAAGAGGCACGACAGCCTGCTTGGAGTTTGCCAACAGGCACCAAAAGGACTCTCAGACCATGAGAAATCAAGATTCTCTGGTCTGATGAAACAAAGATTGAACTCGTTGGCCTGAATGCCAAGCGTCACGTCTAGAGGAGACCTGGCAGACCTGAATGCCAAGCGTGGTAGTGGTAGCATCATCATGCTATGGGGATATTTTTTAGTGCGAGGGACTGGGAGATTAGTCAGGATAAAGGTAAAGATGAACGGAGCAAAGTACAGAGAGCTCCTTGATGAAAACCTGCTCCAGAGCACTCAGGACACCAGACTGGGACAAAGGTTCACCTTCCAACAGGACAACAACCCTAAGTACACAGCCAAGACAATGCAGGAATGGCTTCGGGTCTCAAGTTTCTGAATGTCCTTGAGTTGCCCAGCCAGAGCCTGGACTTGAACCCTAACGAACATCTCTGGAGAGAACTGAAAATAGCTGTGCAGTGACGCTCCCCACCCAACCTGACACAGTTTGAGAGGATTTGCAGAGAAGAATGGTAAAAACTCCCCAAATACAGGTGCGCCAAGCTTGTAGCGTCATATCCAAGAAGACTCAAGTCGAACGCTTCCAAAGGTGCTTCATCAAAGTCCAGAGTAAAGGGTCTGAATACTTATGTAAATGTCATATTTCCACTTTTTTTTTTTTTTTTACATTTGCAAAAAAAATCTAAAAACATGTTTTTGCTTTGTCAGTATGGGGTATTGTGTGTAGATTAATGAGGGGGAAACTATTTAATCAATTTTAGAATAAGGCTGTAAAGTCACAATGTGGAAAAAGTCAAGGGGTCTGAATACTTTCCGAATGCACTGTATTATCGTACCTAATAAAATAATAATACGCTCCTCAAAACAAGAGATGGTAAAGGAGGCTGGTGTTGTCACAGCCTTAGTCTGGTTTAATCTTCACCTAATGCCTCTCGTTTGTAAAGGACCAGTTCTGTGCACATCTTGATATCGTCATTGAGTGAGAAACAGTGGCGATGTAGCCTACATCCTATTAATGGACTTCACTACTGAATGCACAGCAGTTATGCAACTACAGAAATGGTAAGATAAATAGGTTTGTCGAAGGCTAGAGTCACTGGCATACATGACTGGGGACCTGGTTTGTCAATCCTCAAACAAGCGCCGTCTCTGAGGGTTGGGGGATTTACTGTAGCATAATCTACTAAATTGGGGGGAGGTCTGAGCCCCGCACGCCATCTGCCATATTACTTAAATTCATAAAATGCAGAACAGGACCGCAAACGCTGCTACACTTGAATGTATACATATACGTTTTACAGAGACATCGTCGTCGTTAATGTCCCGAGGAAAAGCCTGTCGTTACATAATCACTACATCATGGAGGCAAAATAGACCATTTGCTTTCCGATGAGAGTACAAGTAGGCTGTTTAAATGGCCGGCTGAGTGAATCGTATATTCGCTTGGAAGTAGACTTTCTAAATGTTGATTTAGGCCTACATGTAACGTTAGCCGTATAATACGAACAATGTATCAATTTGCTTATCTAAATCGAGTTAAACTGGTTATCGCCGTTAAAATGTGCTCGTGTATAGATGTAACAAAATGACTTCCACTCCCCGCCCGTCAGAAACAGGGCTCAACAGCCTGTACTGTACAAAAAAAAATCCGCTACACTGACGCCACCGTAGACAGTGACTGCGCGTCTCGCTCCGAGAACGGTCAGCTTGCGTGCATGCTGGTTTTATATTGCTTATACATTCTTTCAGGCGCTGTTCATTCGAACTTTTAAAAATGCTACGGTAAAATAAATGGGTCTTAGCTAAAAAAACAATTCGATTAGTAAAATGTCCGCTCAGAGAAACCAACCAGCTTGTTTTGACATTTCGTTAACCTGCTAAGATCTGTCAAAAGCCTCTTTACGCATGGAAAGCTTGAGTTTTTAAATTCGACTGAAATAGTTATTTGCATCAGCATTCATATGGAATAACATCAGGCAACTTCCAAAACAAACCAATTAATCGCTTCCCGAGGGCTATCAAAAGTTATTTTACATTTCCATATCAGTTGTGAATTCTCTATTTGGATTAGCTTGCTATATTACAGGAGTCAACACGACGTCAGCTGAACCCTATTAAGATGTTATTGGCTTTTCACAATTGTAATAATTCTCACAACAATAGCATAATCGGAGCGGAATGTGTTCTTCATAATTATGCCCGCTCCGCCACCTTGAACATCCATCCAATGGATCTCTGGCCGGGCGCAAGACAAGGAGGATGATGGCAAAGACAGTGTTGCAGATCTATAACATGCTATTAGAATCACAAAGCGATCTAAATTGCTTTGTGGATACTTCCAGTTCGTTTTTGTACAGCAACCAACATATGTTGTGATCGGACGAATAATCAGAATCCAAAACAAAAAAAAAACTTAAACCTAATCGGACTCGCATCCTCTGTTGTCAATGTGCAGAGCGGAGGCTCGTAAGAAATCCTGCTCTTCTCTGGGTTATCGGCTCGCATAGTTATCACCTCAAATGTAAGATAAATAATGGCAAGATAACTTACCTCCGCTGGTGTCCTATTCCTCAATTCTAAACTGATCCTCTTTTTCATCTCCATTATTAGTAAAATATAAAACACTAGGTTAACGTAAAATAAAAATAAAAAAAATATGGCAATACAATGTTCAACTCCAGAGTTTGGACCTACAGCTCGGGTTTCTTGTATGGCCACAGTTCTCCTACTGATCCTCCATGATACTTAGCACCCAGCCCCCTCTATCAAATCACGCCCTATGGAGCTCTTGGATAGGCCAGTTCTCTATTCCTTCATCTTAATCGGATGATTGAAACGCCAATCAAACAGATCATGCCGTTCACCATAATCCGCCTCTTACGACGGAGGTGATTGGTTGTGATTGCGCGCGCAGTAGATTTAGATGGGTCAACGCGAACGTCAATATCATCGTTTTAAACCACCCTGTCTTCCTTCTAAACCGTCGGGGGCGTCACTAGTTAACACAGCCACAAAGTCATAATTATGGCTGAACCCCGCTAATTAAAAAAATGTATTGTCTTAAAATCTGATTTAAAAAAATAACCGTAACTTTAACCACACTGCTAACCTTATGACTAACCCTAATCTTAAATTAAGCCCAAAAAGCTGCCGATCCGATTTTACTCGAACATTTTTTTCTCCGGACTAAAGATCCTGAAATTTCTGCACATGTGTTTATGTTTTACTTTAAACACAGGCCATGTTCGAGAGAATCTAAACATTAATGTGCCATTGGTAAATTGTGACAGACTGATCTACAAATACATCAGTAGGCTACTAGTTATTTATGATGTAAGGTTTGTAGATCAGTCAGTCACCTGCACTGTCGAATAACCCTATAGTCTCTGCTCTACCATAGATCTGTATATAACGAAGAGATGCTTATATCTCCGCCATAACAATGGGAGTCGTTTATTTATTTTTTAAATTTAACCCTTATTTTAACAGGTAAATTGACTGAGAACACATTCTCATTTACAGCAACAACCTGGGGAATAGTTACAGGGGAGAGGAATGAGCCAATTGGAAGCTGGGGATGAATAGGTGGCCATGATTGTATGAGGGCCAGATTGGGGGGTTTAGCCAGGACACCAGGGTTAACACCCCTACTCTTACAATAAGTTCCATGGAATCTTTAGTGACCACAGAGTCAGGACACCTGTTAACATCCCATCTGAAATACATCACCCTGCACAGGGCAATGTCACCAATCACTGACCTTGGGATCTTTTTTTAGACCAGAGGAAAGAGTGCCTCCTACTGGCCCTCCAACACCAGCAGCATCTGGTCTCCCATCCAGGAACAAACCCTTCTTAGCTTCAGTTGCAAGCCAGCAGTGGGATGCAGGGTGGTATGCTGCTTGTCCCAAAGGTGGGAGGGCAAGTTACAAGTTTAGGTCCAAAATAAGTCCATAGAAACACATTGGTCTTATTTTGGACAGATTCTAGCCAGAGTAACCCTTCGCTTCGCCTTTTCATCTCTGGCTCCACAGTCTACTCTGGCCAATGGCGTTCAAAGTTGAATAAAGTTAGATCAAAGCTGAATCAATGAGCGCATTCGAGCAGATCACTTTTTTTCAAGTCGATGGTCACCGCCTTCCAAATTGTGTTGCATTATAGGGATAAAAATGATCAGACTTGCAACTACATGAACGTTACAAAAACCATGTGATCAAAGGTCATGAAGTTCGGACTGCAGTGGACTGCAAATCTCTGTAGTTGCTCTTCACCAACTACATAATGCAGGCATTACCTGCATTGTGAGAGCTTCTATTGTCAACCAATCATTAGGGTGTTTTTGTTTGACCCAAGTGAATGTGACCAAAGACATGACTAACTTTGCAGCGATTCATGTATACATTATATATGTACAAATGAATGTGATTTGATTCGCTCTCTCACCAATTGATTGTACAATGTACACACATTTACAAGTTTATTTCAACATTACAAAGACAAATGTTTTAGAAACAATTGCAACACTGCCATGTTGCTCTGAGCCTTGCTGCTGCAAAACCACAACAGTGTCCGAGTTTCGGCTGTTGAAGATGCATCTCCCCCTACTTCACTCCACAACTTTTCGTCTACAGTTGGTTGCTTTTTCCTTACCACTCAAACAAGCCCAATGTCTGCAAGATCACATAACTATAGTATTGTACAGAACCTAATGTAATAGCCTAGTATTATTTTACTGTAAGAAAAAAACACCACTGCATTTTTCTCTCACATGGCCAAAACTCAACAGCATGTGCCACTAGGCAAAATACAGAGGTAAACTAATCTACAGTTTAATTAACACCATCTGCTCTAAAATTCACTCACTGTACATAATTCAAAACAACACTACAGTTTACTTTGACACAACACAACAAGAAGATCTAATGCATATCCTCATGAAACTGGATGGGATCCAATGGTTGGTATGCAAATGCTGCATGGACGTTTCACCGGTAAAACGTGGATGATTATAATTCACGATTGACAGTGGGAAATGTGACGGGAAGGAGACCACAACAAATGTGTGAGTAAAGTAGAGGTGAAGAAACGCATGCGCAGAACCTGAAAAGTCTGATCTGCAGACATGGCTTTAAACCATAAATCCACCTGGTCTTTGTTGTCATTGGCACATTTATCCAATAGCTACAGCCCTTGTCACCCCCACCACCCTTTAATTCCCTCACATTTTATGTATCAGTCAGGAACTTGAGGTTCAAGAATGCAAAAATGATTCTAAGGCATTTTATATACAAGGGTTTGAGTTTCATAAACCCCCACAATATGTTTTTAAATCTAGAGTCCAAGGCTTAGGCAGCTAACAGACTTGCTCTACCATTCGATATGCAAGGCAGAATATCCAGTTGGAACTGTAACAAAATGGCTGACCATGTACCACACCAAGCATGGTGGCTTAAAGAGGAGAGGCAGTAAGCCACACCATCTGTGCAATGTAATGGGTTGTCGACCGCTCAGCTGCTTTGCTCTCATAGACCAAAGTCCTTTGCACTCAGTCTTACATCATATCAAGCGTGTGGTATTTAAAAGCTATTCTTGCAGTCTAATCTTTCATTATTGATCCAATGGGGATGGAGACTCCGTTCGAAGGTATTACTATGAATCTGAATAGGCCTATTTGTGTATTTGTCTTGGATAAGCAGTGTGGTCTTATGATGCAACATTGCAGGCAGCATACTTTTAAAGAGTTCCTTTCATATGTATTACTAAACATACACATTCGGCCCAATCTTTATTGATTTAGTATTTCACATTAGGATAAAAAATATCCTTTAACCCATTGTAAAAAAACAACAACAACATGATTACACGATTAATGCAATGCCTCAAGGTGACCACAAGAGGGACAACCCACAATGACCTCTGAGAGAGGTGAATATCCTGACACTCAATCACTAAGCTGATTTGTTCGTTAAGTTACCAGAATGGAGGTTGATATCCACCATTGCTGTGCTTGTCTGTCTCCACAAGCGACTTTTTTTGTGTGTCACTTATGAATCGGTCCACAGATATTGTACACCCAGTCTTGAGAAATAGAATTGTGTAACTCATTATTACTACATTTACAAACTCTGTTATAACACCTGTTACTACACAAAAGTTGCAAATACTTTTTTTTCCCTTATAGAAATTTAGACAAGTGTAGCAACTCCATTTGGTTTTGGTGAGGCCTAAAACATGCCAGACTACAAACTGTGGAGCAGTACAATTTTTAGGGAAAAGCTAGGAGGGATAGTTAAGGCTGGTTCGGGACAGACTTTTAATAAAAAAAATTGCATGATTCTTTCAAAGAAAGACATAGTTTGAAAAGCAACAGGTTAATTTAAGAACCATATATTTATTACGTGTTATATTGTAAATCATAACTTTGGTGACTGTATAGCAAGTTATCCCCCCCAAAACAGTGTGCTGTGCTATCAGTGTCCACAAGATGGCAGACGGCGCAAGGATGAAGTCAAAACCAGATAAAACTGGATATGCGTAATCACCCATACACATACGTTGCTGTGCCTTGTATCCTGGTACATTTGTTTTCAATGGCAAGTCGCTAGAGGGTGCAACAATGCTTCAACCAACGAGTTTATCTTCCTTGTCTTCTTTGACTTTGAATAGAGGCTTACTAATGCGTTATAACAGTCACATTTTTTTTAAAACCACAATTTAGCAGTTATTGTAGCTACTAAAACAGTGTTTTTTTCTCAACCATTGCACCTCATTGAGTCCTTGTCAATAATCTTGATTGATTAGTGTTCTAGCACTGATTAGGCTATACATGCTTTGTGACCCTAAAAGATTCACAAGTACTCAAACGTTCAGGATAGTAAGATTACATCGACCTATTGATTTGTGTCAAATTGAAGGACTCATTGCTGGGGAATTCCATTCATGGGGGAACCCCAGTGATTGTCCTCTTTGAACCTGGTAGTGGATTGTTGTTGCAGCGTTTCCTTTTGTCTGCCGACAACATTGTGACCTAATGCTGTTCATAGACAGTGGGGGTTGGGGTGGGATCAAACTAGAACAATAATAGACACACAGTGGGGGAATACCTCGGCAAGGAGCAGCTGCAACAATGACCCTGTCTGGACTCTCTTGGGTCCTCAATGGGAATAAAATGCATTGAGACCAGTGGCGATTTTGGCATGTAATCTTGGTGGGGCAAACGCAAAAATGATTGTTTTTAGATGCATGCCAGCAAAGCCACAAAACAACACTAAACAATACATGAATTGCACTATAATGGTGAGCAACGGTGCCCATAAACTGTTAGGGCCTACATAAAGCTGTCTTTTCAGCACCATGGAGTGAATCCTATATCTATACTTGTATTATTTTTTTAATCCCAGGCCCCCGTCCCTGCAGGAGGCCCTTTGCCTTTTGGTAGGCCGTCATTGTAAATAAGAATTTGTTCTTAACTGACTTGCCTAGTTAAATAAAGGTTAAATAAATAAAAATATGTCTGTCTGCCTTGCTTAAACAAATGTGGTTTCTACTGACAATTGAGATGTACAAACTATGTCATAAGGGGACGACGAGTGGATAAGAGGCAATACGTAATTTCGATTAAGACATTAATGAGTGAGCTAGGACGGACGTAGTCAACATAACAATTTGTTTAGCACTTTTGAAATGTACAGTGACAGAATTCAGAAAATGAGCTGTTCTTACAGTATTCTCCCTGTACACCAAGTCAGAACCGTAGGACAAAGGGGGCATATAAGCAGACAATGAAAGCTCTTACAATATCAGATGATTACATTTCACTAAAACAGGCTATAGGCTACATGTGCACCACCAAGTTAGAACAGTAGGCTAAGTTATGAGGGGAAAAGGGACCAAATTATTAGGGTGAGGCACATGGGCTACTAACAGCTTACTACACAACATATACTTAGTATTACTTTCTCAGCTACCGTATACATATCTCCCTGGCATTTTACATAATTTATGCAGCAGGATACAAGACCTTTTTGGACTCACCTTGTGCTGTGCTCACTTGAAACAGGAATGT
The DNA here is from genome assembly GCF_013265735.2 of Oncorhynchus mykiss. Lineage (NCBI taxonomy): Eukaryota > Metazoa > Chordata > Actinopteri > Salmoniformes > Salmonidae > Oncorhynchus > Oncorhynchus mykiss. The sequence goes on along the minus strand of NC_050572.1, from coordinate 31,695,372 downwards.
GAGTCGGTGGTCCTTCTTGTGGGCAAATTTCATCATCAAACTTTGTCATCAATGTCTGTCATTCTCTGGATTTATGGTGCTTTCAAGACAACTGGGAACTCTGGAAAAAAACAAGGTTGAATCATGACATCAGTGATCTTCAGGTCAGAGTTCCCGACTTGGAATTCCGAGTTGGATGAAAGTTCAAAACGTATTTTCCAGTTGGAGCTAGTTGTCTTGAGTTCCCCAGTAGTCTTGAATTCCCTGAAGTTCGAGATTCCCCAGTTCAGTGTTTCCAGTTGTTTTGAACGCGGCAGAAGTCATGCTGGATGGACAGCTTGGCCAATGTATTCAACCTTTTCTGGCCCATGGTGTGTTGCGAGTGAATTTTTATCCTTTTAAACTTGGAAGAGAGACCCTTATTCCCAGATTTGGACCACACATCCACTCCAATGAATAGCAGGCTAGTGATTGCTTTCCAAAGCTTACAGTTAGCCACTGATTCATTCCAAACCATTCATTGTTGAATTTGAGATTTGCAACTTGTTGTGTAATGTTTATGTCCAATGGCCGATGAGCACCGATACATTTTATCTATAATTTATCTTCATATGACAAGGATTGAAAAGGATTTGCCAGTAGATTGCCAATTTGATTCATGATGATGACTGCTTGTCTATTTTGCTAGCTAAGTTTTTTAAAAGTATGCTGTTGAATAGAGTTCCTTGTATTCATGACTCTATGTAGTACCGTAGTCTGTTCTAGACTTGTGAACTGGGAAGAGACCTCTGGTGGCATGTCTTGTGGGGTATTCGTGAGTGTCTGAGCTGTGTGCCAGTAGTTCAAACAAACAGCTTGGTGGATTCAATATGTCCATACCTCTCACAAATACAAGTAGTGATGAAGTCAATCTCTCCTCCACTTTGAGCCAGAAGAGTTTGAAATGCATATTATTAATGTTAGCTCTTTGTGTACATCCAAGGGTCAGCAGTGCTGCCCAACAAAACCGCCCCCACAATCTTTGCATTATCAGTTTCTCTCACCATTTTTTCTAAAAGTTTACTAAAGGGTTGGTAACAGGCTGATTGGTCGGCTATTTGAGCCAGTAAAGGGGGCTTTACTATTCTTAGGTAGGGGAATAACTTTTGCTTCCCTTCAGGCCTGAGGGCACACACTTTCTAGTAGGCTTAAATGAACAAATGGCAAATAGGAGTGGCAATATCATCCTATAATATCCAGATTTTTTTCCACACTTTACAAAATTCAAAATTACAATGCTTGTCTTTCATAATTTGGTCAGATATACTTGGATGTGTAGTGTCAGTTTGTTTCTGGCATGTCAGGCCTAAATTTGCTAATCTTGCCAATGAATTTTTTTTTTTATTAAAGTAGTTGGAAATATCAATGGGTTTTGTGAAAAAATTTCATTTAAAGTGCTCCAAAGCTTTTTACTATCATTCTTTATGTAATTTCTTTGTTTCATAGTGTAGTTTCTTATTCTTTTCATTCAGTTTAGTCACATGATTTCTCAATTTGAAGTACGTTTGCCAATAGGTTGTACAGCCAGACCTATTTTCCATTTTCATTTGTCATTTCAGACCAACAAATATCCCTCTCAACGATAAAATGTTTAAATTCCTCATCAATCCACGGGGAGTTAACAGTTTTTACAGTAATTTTCATAATGGGTGCATGCTTAATAGTAACCGAGATAAGCAATTTCATAAATGTGTCAAGTTCACACACCACATTACACACCACAGACCAACAAATATTCTTTACAACATAGGTATCACTACCCTGGTAGGTTGATTGATAACCTGAACCAGGTTGCAGGCACTAGTTGCAGTTTGAAGCTCTCTCTTGAGTGGGCAGCCTGATGAAAGCCAGTCAATATTGAAATAATCCAGAAAATATACCTCTATTGATATCACATACATTATCAAGCATTTCACATATGCTATCCAGATACTGACTGTTAGCACTTGGTGGTCTAAAGCAGCTTCCCACCAGAATGGGCTTTAGGTGAGGCAGATGAACCTGTAGCCATATTACTTCAACAGTATTTAACCTGAGATCCTCTCTAAGCTTTAGAGGAATGTGGTTCTGAATATAAACAGCCACACCTCCTCCACCTTTGGCATTTCTGTAGATATTAAAACCATGTATTGCTACCACTGCATCGTCACAGGTATTATCTAAGTGAGTTTCAGAGATTGTTAGATATGAATATCATCTGTTACTGGCAAATTATTGATTTCATTAACCTTGGTCCTTGATTTATTTTTTGCTTTACTGGGAAATTTAGCAGAGGTAGACATGCTCGGTTATTTGTTAGTGCAGGGTGAGCTGCACACAGTGGACTTCCTGCTAGTGCACACCACCACAGTGCTAACAGTAGAACTCTGGTTCATAGGCACATGATTACTGCATACAATAGCTGTAGGATCAGCAGAGGCATTCAGGGCAGTAAGAGGGACATAAATGAGGTTACTTACATTGTCTTCCAACGTCCCTGGGATAATGTACATTTGCTGAAACATTATGACAACTCAGCGACACAATGGTAGGGAGTAAATGAGCTGGACTTGGGTCATTGATAAGTCCTTGTCTCAACTCAGCCTTATAGTGCTGTGAAAGGATCCAGGAACCCAAATGATTTGGGTGGTGAATCCCATCCTTCTTAGAATACAAGCTTTGATTCCAGATGGTATCAAAATTGTCAATAAATGTTACTCCCATAAAGCTGCAATAGTCTAGTAGCCAGTTAAGGAGGGATAAAAGTCTGCTGAACCGTTCAATGCCACAATTTAGGGAGGGCAGAGGGCCAGATATTATTGGGTGTTTGTTGCTGTCAAGTAGTGACCCAATCAGTTCTTTAAAATCCATCTTCGGCTGTTCTGAGCTGCCCTTCATGATGTCATTCGACCCCACATGAACCATGACAGTATCAGCCCCCGGTGACTGACGCACGGCCTCGGGAGGCAACCTGGTGATATCCTGAACTTTTGCCCCAGGAAAAACACAAAGTCTGGGTTGGCTTCTTCACCTGCGGGATCATCTGATACCAGCCACCCAGACAGCTGATGAAACTGTGGGTGTGCGTAGGAGTCAAAATAAGAATACTGAAAGAGATTGAGACCCGCACTGTCAAAAAAAAAGAATACATCCAAAACTGAGCCTGAATGCAAAATAAAGCTGTTTATTAAAACATCATAGTGCATAAATGAAGGGTGAAAACGAAACACGAACGTTTTGGCCTCAGGCCATCATTGGTGAGAATGTCGGCACACACACCTGGCTTCTATTTCAAGGGTAATTGCATGTCACATGATCAAGCAAGAAAACACATCAGGTAATCTATAAATCTGTGCATAGTAGAATAGAATGCATGATACAAAAGCGGGCAGAGAAATATCATCAATTATTGCTTTTACATGTGAACATTCCTCAGAATAAAAAACACGGGATTGTAGAGTAGGGTGCTAGAGACACCACTAGATGGGGGTGTTGAACACCAATGAGGCAATATACCAGTTACATAAAACCCTTCAATAACAATTCTTCATTCATGCCATTCATGCCTGATGGGTGAAGAGTTTTTAAAAAAAATAGAACATCCACCTGCATTCTGTCTGGAGAAGACTAAGTACAAGCTTTTACCACCCCTACTTGAATGTTTCATCTGTTGTATAGCACAGAAGGACATGGAGGAGACGCTGTGACCAGCCTCTGAGAAATGACTTGCAATAGGGGATTTATTGCATGGACAGGAGATAAGGAATATCACATTAGAAGAGCTGCATGTAAGCGTTTTGTTTGCCAATGGCAGAGCTGCTGAATACACTCACTTTGTTACAGGAACCTTACATGCTGCACAACTATGGCAGGGATAGAAGCCAGTCACCTCGTCCAGTCTTACGTCACTTATTTTCAGAGGGACAGCCCGAACAATGAAGTCCCTGACATTCCTGGCCCTGTAGTGTGAAAAGAGAGGGGGGACAGAGAAAATAGCTTGTCAAGCAGGATCAGGCGTTTCGTAATCGCTCCCTTGATGTGATGTCATCACTCAGAGGACAATATTTAGTGGCGCAGAGACATACATGTTTTTTAAATGACTTTTATTCATTCCGGGTTGAGGTCTCACCAAGGGTATGAACTCTACTGAGAGCATCATCAAGCCATTCTTCAGGGGTACGAGCGGTCGTCAGACTGTCTATACATTTTCAAAGTCTCATCTTCAAACTGCTGTATCAGTACAAATGCGCTAGAGTCTCAGAAATTGTGTGTACGCTAATCCCTTTAGAAATGTGGGATGCGCACAAGAGGCATGTAGAATACCGTTCTTGTCCGTAGGCTTTGTATACAAAGTAGTCGACAAGGACCCTGAGGCGAGGTGTCAAGGAAGGATATCCTAGCTATGACTAATCTCGGCTGTAAACTTGATAGATTGAACCATATGATTAAGGTAAGTGAGAAAATCATCAAACGCATTGAGGGGACCATTTCAAACGAGAAACGCATCCTCAATATATATTTTCCACCAAGTATATGTTGGGGGAAAGGGTTATTGTGCCAAATGAACTTGTATTCCAGATAACCCCCTAATTTTCTCAGGAGAGGAAATGGAGCCCATTGTCGCTCCCTGTTTTTGTAAATAGTAACAGTCTTCAAAAAAAAAATGTGTTATTGTATAGGAGGATTGTCCCCAGGTCCAACAAAAAACCTGTATAGGGTTGTTGTGTCCCATCTCTGTTCCAAAAGGTCTCCAGTCCTTTGTGATGTGGTACGTTAGTATATAAAGAAACAACATCTAGGGCAATGAGAGAGAAATCTAAATAGTCATCACCAATTTCAAGTTCAGATAGCTGTTTAACGAAAATCACCAGTGTCTCTCAAGTATGAGGGCAGTTATACCACAATAGGACGTGGATCCGGTCAACATAATGGGAAATAGGTTCAGTTAAACTGTCATTACATGCTACAATAGGCTGTCCAGGGGGGTTCTCTAATGATTTGTGAACGTTAGGAAGGCAGTGCATAAGAGGGACTGAAGGGAAGTCTTTTGTAAGAAACTTAAATTCAGATTGGGAGATGTGGCCCTCTACCAATGCGTTTGAGAAAATAGACCATTTCTTCCTGAAAAATGGTGGTAGGGTTGCTTTCCATCTTGGTGTAACAAGTCCCATTAGAGTTGGGACATGATCTCAAAGTCATAATTGTCTTTATTTAACAATACTAAGCCGCTTTCCTGTTGCTGCTGCTCAGGGACGACAGTGTATCGCGTTCCACTTTCCCAATGTCTCTGTGTTTAGACGACTGCAGGATTAAGTCAACATTCACCAGATTACAAACAAATGTCAATATTGACATTGTTTACTGGTGGACAAAAGTTACAAAAGTTATTCAGTAGTGGGATTGTACACCTGCACATCGTCTTTGTTGTTGAAATATTTCAACTTGATGGATCTCTAGAATTTGAACATCTCAACTTTTATCGGATCCTCTTTGACCTTACATACTCACTCAGTGTCATGCCATGTAGTTGAGGCCTGTTTTCCTTGAGGTAGAGAGATTTCAGTTTGCAGGAGAGGTTGTCAGCTGAGGGAGCCAGCATTTGGAAGGGGCCCGTGTTAGGGAAAAAAATAGGTTTTAAATATCCACCTCAGTGTAAGTCTGTAAGTCCGTGTGTGTGCTTGGGCATCAGTTAAGCCTCCGATTTCTGCAAAGGACAAAATATCCACTACAATTCAAAAGTGGTGGCTGCAGACGGGGAATAAATACATAAATGATGAGGCCATCTGCGCTCTTTTCTGGTCCTTACTACTGAATAGTGTCTGTTCTAGGTGAGTAGGAGTCTAAATAAGAATACTGGAAGAGATGAAACCCGCACACTGTCGAAAAAAATGAATACATCCAAAACTGAGGCTTGAATGCAATATAAAGATGTTTATTAAAACATCATGGTGCCCAAAAAATCCTAGCGCAAAGGTGAAAAGGTGAAAGGTGTTTTGTTTTCACCTGTCATTTATGTACTTTCTTGCACTATGATTTTTTGAGCACCATGATGTTTTAATTCAATTTATTTATTTATTTCAATTGACTGATTTCCTTATATGTTTTATGTTTTATGTTTATGTTGCGTTAAATGTTTTGTTTAGCCTAATGTTGCTATTTTTCCTTTACTCAGAATTTTCTGATTTCTTTGTCTGAAAACAGTGTAGTACTCTGATGTGTAGTACTACTGCACTTGAAGATGTTTACTGACTAAAGCTAACGCTAGTTACATGGCTACGCTAGTTACATGGCTTACGCTAGTTACATGGCTTACGCTAGTTACATGGCTTACGCTAGTTACATGGCTAACGCTAGTTACATGGCTAACTAGTCCATTCGAGGATCCAATACCTAAATAAAGTCTGTGGCTTCAGTCAGCACTTGAACACTACCCTTCATGAATTCAGCCATTCTTGCACCAATCGAATCCTTTAAATGCATGTGGGGGAGTGAACGAGTGCAAACTTCTGGGTGAAGGGTAGAGAATTGTAATATACAATTTGCATGCCACACCCCTCCCTTTGTAATGTGTGATGACTTTTAAAACAATGGCTTCATAAAATGCTCTGGTACTTACAAACACAAAAGGAAAGTTTGTGGTTGGCGCAAGCCATCACAGGTGAGTACACAGCTCTTTTACTCTGAGCTTTTATGTCAACGACTCACCCTGAATAGAAACATTCAAACCCAACAGAAAATATACATTTGCATCAGCTTGGCCACTGATTTACTACTTTACAATGTGTCAGACAGTGCTCAAACAGAGGTACTACGGCTCCTCCAAAATGTCCCCACGCGGTCCCTTTAACTGAGCCAGGTATCAGCTGATTAGATTAACTTCTGTATAGAGGGCTACATGAAAACCTGAAAGAATTATCCTAAGAAGTAGTTACATTTTGACGACTCCTTAGTGTAAATGTTTTAAACAGATTCCAGATGTGGTTTCATGTCTTGCATCACATGTGAAGAGAGACCTGTGTGCTTTAAATCACGCCAGGAATCAGCATGGGTCAAGAAGATGTGCCATTCTGTAAAATGTACTACTATTACCATAATTCATGAAGAGAGGGATTTCTGTACTGTACAGACTATCTTAAAATCAGTATAGCCTAATGATGAACAGTATACAGTACGGTGAGCATAGAGGAGTTCTATATCAATGATGGTGACTCAGTCCTTTCAGGCTGTCTGTGTGTACCTTAACTTTTTCAGGAGGAGGAGATGGCCGCCGTTTTACGGTCTCCTAACCAATTGTGCTATCGTTTCTGCAACCGTATCTTACGGAAGAAAAGAGCTTCTGGATATCAGGACAGCGATCACTAACCTCGGATTAGACAAAGACTTCTTCAACAACAACAACAAGCAGGACTCATACGATATTCTCCAAACAACCCACGGGGCAGACATCCCAATTATTCGCAAAAGGAAGCGACGCAGAGGACGAAGAGCCGGATGCCTTGTCCGGACCCGCAGAAGACAACTAGGAAAGCTGCCATTACCGTCAATATTACTTGCCAACATGCAATCATTGGGCAATAAACTAGACGAGGTACGATTACGAATATCCTACCGGGACATCAAAAACTGTAATATCCTATGCTTCACGGAATCGTGGCTGAATGACGACATGGATATTCAGCTAGCGGGATACACGCTGCACCAGCAGGATAGAACAGCACAGTCCGGTAAAACGAGGGGCGGCGGTCTGTGCATATTTGTAAACAACAGCTGGTGCATGAAATCTAAGGAAGTCTCTAGATTTCGCTCGCCTGAAGTAGAGTATATTGTGATAAAATGCAGGCCACACTACTTGCCTAGAGAGTTCTCAGCTATACTTTTCATGGCTGTTTATTTACCACCACAGACAGATGCTGGCACGAAGACCGCACTCAGTCAGCTGTATAACGAAATAAGCAAACAGGAATCCACTCACCCAGAGGCGGCGCTCCTAGTGTTCGGAGACTTTAATGCAGGGAAACTTAAATCAGTTCTACCAAATCTCTATCAACATGTTAAATGTGCAACCAGAGGGAAAAAGAGTCTAGATCACCTGTACTTCACACACAGAGATGCGTACAAAGCTCTCCCTCGCCCTCCATTTGGTAAATCCGACCACAACTCTATCCTCCTGATTAAATTAAAGCAGGAAGCACCAGTGACTCGGTCTATAAAAAAATGGTCAGATGAAGCAGATGCTAAACTACAGGACTGCTTTGCTATCACAGACTGGAACATGTTCCGGGATTTTTCTGATGACATTGAGGAATACACCACATCAGTCACGGGCTTTATCAATAAGTGCATTGAGGACGTTGTCCCCACAGTGACTGTACGTACATACCCCAACCAGAAGCCATGGATTACAGGCAACATTCGCACTGAGCTAAAGGGTAGAGCTGCCGCTTTCAAGGTGCGGGACTCTAACCCGGAAGCTTACAATAAATCCCACTATGCCCTGCGACGAACCATCAAACAGGCAAAGCCGTCAATACAGGGCTAAGATTGAATCATACTACACCGGCTCCGAAGCTCGTCGGATGTGGCAGGGCTTGCAAACTATTACAGACTACAAAGGGAAGCACAGCCGCGAGCTGCCCAGTGACACGAGCCTACCAGACGAGCTAAATCACTTCTATGCTCACTTCGAGGCAAGCAACACTGAGGCATGCATTAGAGCATCAGCTGTTCCGGACGACTGTGTGATCATGCTCTCCATGGCCGACGTGAGTAAGACCTTTAAACAGGTCAACATACACAAGGCTGCAGGGCCAGGCGGATTACCAGGACGTGTGCTCCGGGCATGTGCTAACCAACTGGCAGGTGTCTTCACTGACATTTTCAACATGTCCCTGATTGAGTCTGTAATACCAACATGCTTCAAGCAGAAGCACCATAGTCCCTGTGCCCAAGAACACAAAGGCAACCTGCCTAAATGACTACAGATCTGTAACACTCACGTCCGTAGCCATGAAGTGCTTTGAAAGGCTGGTAATGGCTCACATCAACACCATTATCCCAGAAACCTTAGACCCACTCCAATTTGCATACCGCCCAAACAGATCCACAGATGATGCAATCTCTATCGCACTCCACACTGCCCTTTCCCACCTGGACAAAAGGAACACCTGTGTGGTAATGCTGTTCATTGACTACAGCTCAGCGTTCAACACCATAGTACCCTCAAAGCTCATCACCAAGCTAAGGATCCTGGGACTAAACACCTCCCTCTGCAACTGGATCCTGGACTTCCTGACAGGCCGCACCCAGGTGGTGAGGGTAGGTAGCAACACATCTGCCACGCTGATCTTCAACACTGGAGCTCCCCAGGGGTACGTGCTCAGTCCCCTCCTGTACTCCCTGTTCACCCACGACTGCATGGCCAGGCATGACTCCAACACCATCATTAAGTTTGCTGACGACACAACAGTGGTAGGCCTGATCATCGACAATGACGAGACTGCCTATAGGGAGGAGGTCAGAGACCTGGTCGGATGGTGCCAGAATAAAAACCTATCCCTCAACGTAACCAAGACTAAGGAGATGATTGTGAACTACAGGAAAAGGAGCACCGAGCACGTCCCCATTCTCATCGACGGGGCTGTAGTGGAGCAGGTTGAGAGCTTCAAATTCCTTGGTGTCCACATCAACAACAAACTAGAATGGTCCAAACACACCAAGACAGTCGTGAAGAAGGCACGACAAAGCCTATTCCCCCTCAGGAAACTAAAAAGATTTGGCATGGATCCTGAGATCCTCAAAAGGTTCTTCAGCTGCAACATCGAGAGCATACTGACCGGTTGCATCACTGCCTGGTACGACAATTGCTCTGCCTCCGACAGCAAGGCACTTCAGAGAGTAGTGCGTACAGCCTAGTACATCACTGGGGCAAAGCTGCCTGCCATCCAGGACCTCTACACCAGGCGGTGTCAGAGGAAGGCCCTAAAAATTGTCAAAGACCCCATCCACCCCAGTCATAGACTGTTCTCTCTACTACCGCATGGCAAGCGGTACCAGAGTGCCAAGTCTAGGACAAAAAGGCTTCTCAACAGTTTTTACCTAAGGCTCCTGAACAGGTGACCAAATGGTTACCCGGACTATTTGCATTGTGTGCCACCCCCCAACTCCTCTTTTACGCTGCTGCTACTCTGTTTATCTTATATGCATAGTCACTTTAACTCTACATTCATGTACATACTACCTAAATGGCCCTACCAACCATTGCTCCCGCACATTGGCTAACCGTGCTATCTGCATTGTGTCCCACCACCCGCCAACCCCTCTTTTTACGCTTCTGCTACTCTCTGGTCATCATATATGCACAGTCACTTTAACGATACCTACATGTACATACTACCTCAATAATCCTGACTAACAGGTGTCTGTATATAGCCTTGGTACTTTTTTTACTGTTGTTTTGTTTCTTTACTTACCTACACACACACACACATACCTTTTTTTTCGCACCATTGGTTAGTGTCAGGGGCGTGAATGAGGACCCAAAAGCGAATTAACAAAACAGAGTTTCTTTAATGACGAAACACACGTAGGCTCAGATGGACAGGCAGATTCCGACAGGACAGGACAAGGTTAGATGAACAGGCAGATTCCGACAGGACAGGACAAGGTTGCAGCAAACACGACGATAGTCTGGTTCAGGCATGAGTAACACAAACGAGAATCCGACAAAGACAGAAGCAGAAACAGAGAGAGATATAGAGACCTAATCAGAGGGAAAAAAAGGGAACAGGTGGGAAAAGGGGTGAACGAGGTAGTTAGAGAAGACAAGGAACAGCTGGGGGAAAGAGGGGAAGAAAAGGTAACCTAATACGACCAGCAGAGGGAGACAGGGTGAAGAGTAAGAACAGGAACAGGACACAACATGACAATACATGACAATACCCCCCCACTCACCGAGCGCCTCCTGGCGCACTCGAGGAGGAAACCTGGCGGCAACGGAGGAAATCATCGATCAGCGAACGGTCCAGCACGTCCCGAGAGGGAACCCAACTCCTCTCCTCAGGACCGTACCCCTCCCAATCCACTAGGTACTGGTGACCACGGCCCCGAGGACGCATGTCCAAAATCTTACGGACCCTGTAGATAGGTGCGCCCTCGACAAGGATGGGGGGGGGGGGGGGGGGGAAGACGAGCGGGGGCGTGAAGAACGGGCTTAACACAGGAGACATGGAAGACCGGGTGGACGCGACGAAGATAACGCGGAAGAAGAAGTCGCACTGCGACAGGATTAATGATCTGAGAAATACGGAACGGACCAATGAACCGCGGGGTCAACTTGCGAGAAGCTGTCTTAAGGGGAAGGTTCTGAGTGGAGAGCCAAACTCTCTGACCGCGACAATATCTAGGACTCTTAGTTCTACGCTTATTAGCAGCTCTCACAGTCTGCGCCCTATAACGGCAAAGTGCAGACCTGACCCTCTTCCAGGTGCGCTCGCAACGTTGGACAAAAGCCTGAGCGGAGGGGACGCTGGACTCGGCGAACTGAGATGAGAACAGCGGAGGCTGGTACCCGAGGCTACTCTGAAAAGGAGATAGCCCGGTCGCAGACGAAGGAAGCGAGTTGTGGGCGTATTCTGCCCAGGGGAGCTGTTCTGACCAAGACGCAGGGTTGCGAAAAGAAAGACTGCGTAAGATGCGACCAATAGTCTGATTGGCCCGTTCTGCTTGACCGTTAGACTGGGGGTGAAAGCCGGAAGAGAGACTGACGGAAGCCCCAATCAAACGGCAAAACTCCCTCCAAAATTGAGACGTGAATTGCGGACCTCTGTCCGAAACGACGTCTGACGGAAGGCCATGAATTCTGAAAACATTCTCGATGATGATTTGTGCCGTCTCTTTAGCAGAAGGAAGCTTAGCAAGGGGAATAAAATGAGCCGCCTTAGAGAACCTATCGACAACCGTAAGAATAACAGTCTTCCCCGCTGACGAAGGCAGTCCGGTGACAAAATCTAAGGCGATGTGAGACCACGGTCGAGAGGGAATGGGAAGCGGCCTGAGACGGCCGGCAGGAGGGGAGTTACCGGACTTAGTCTGCGCGCAGACCGAACAAGCAGCCACGAAACAACGCGTGTCATGCTCCCGGGTGGGCCACCAAAAACGCTGGCGAATGGAAGCAAGCGTACCCCGAACGCCAGGGTGGCCGGCTAACTTGGCAGAGTGAGCCCACTGAAGAACGGCCAGACGAGTAGGAACGGGAACGAAAAGAAGGTTCCTAGGACAAGCGCGCGGCGACGGAGTGTGAGTGAGTGCTTGCTTTACCTGCCTCTCAATTCCCCAGACAGTCAACCCGACAACACGCCCCTCAGGGAGAATCCCCTCGGGGTCAGTGGAGGCTACTGAAGAACTGAAGAGACGAGATAAAGCATCAGGCTTGGTGTTCTTAGAGCCCGGACGATAAGAAATCACGAACTCGAAACGAGCGAAAAACAGCGCCCAGCGCGCCTGACGCGCATTAAGTCGTTTGGCAGAACGGATGTACTCAAGGTTCCTATGGTCAGTCCAAACGACAAAAGGAACGGTCGCCCCCTCCAACCACTGTCGCCATTCGCCTAGGGCTAAGCGGATGGCGAGCAGTTCGCGGTTTCCCACATCATAGTTACGTTCCGACGGCGACAGGCGATGAGAAAAATACGCGCAAGGGTGGACCTTGTCGTCAGAGAGGGAGCGCTGAGAAAGAATGGCTCCCACGCCCACCTCTGACGCGTCAACCTCGACAACGAACTGTCTAGAGACGTCAGGTGTAACAAGGATAGGTGCGGATGTAAAACGATTCTTGAGGAGATCAAAAGCTCCCTGGGCGGAAACGGACCACTTAAAGCACGTCTTGACAGAAGTAAGGGCTGTGAGAGGAGCTGCCACCTGACCGAAATTACGGATGAAACGACGATAGAAGTTCGCGAAGCCGAGAAAGCGCTGCAGCTCGACGCGTGACTTAGGGACGGGCCAATCAATGACAGCTTGGACCTTAGCGGGATCCATCTTAATGCCTTCAGCGGAAATAACAGAACCGAGAAATGTGACGGAGGAGGCATGAAAAGTGCACTTCTCAGCCTTCACAAAAAGACAATTCTCTAAAAGGCGCTGGAGGACACGTCGAACGTGCTGAACATGAATCTGGAGTGACGGTGAAAAAATCAGGATATCGTCAAGGTAAACGAAAACAAAGATGTTCAGCATGTCTCTCAGGACATCATTGACTAATGCCTGAAAGACAGCTGGAGCGTTAGCGAGGCCGAAAGGAAGAACCCGGTATTCAAAGTGCCCTAACGGAGTGTTAAACGCCGTCTTCCACTCGTCCCCCTCCCTGATGCGCACGAGATGGTAAGCGTTACGAAGGTCCAACTTAGTGAAAAACCTGGCTCCCTGCAGGATCTCGAAGGCTGAAGACATAAGAGGAAGCGGATAACGATTCTTCACTGTTATGTCATTCAGCCCTCGATAATCTATGCAGGGGCGCAGGGACCCGTCCTTCTTCTTAACAAAAAAAAACCCCGCTCCGGCGGGAGAGGAGGAGGGGACTATGGTACCGGCGGCAAGAGCTACAGACAAATAATCTTCGAGAGCCTTACGTTCGGGAGCCGACAGAGAGTATAGTCTACCCCGGGGGGGAGTGGTTCCCGGAAGGAGATCAATACTACAATCATACGACCGGTGTGGAGGAAGAGAGGTGGCCCTGGACCGACTGAACACCGTGCGCAGATCGTGATATTCCTCCGGCACCCCTGTCAAATCACCAGGCTCCTCCTGTGAAGAAGAGACAGAGGAAACAGGAGGGACAGCAGACATTAAACATTTCACATGACAAGAGACGTTCCAGGAGAGGATAGAATTACTAGACCAATTAATAGAAGGATTATGACAAACTAGCCAGGGATGGCCCAAAACAACAGGTGTAAAAGGTGAACGAAAAATTAAAAAAGAAATGGTTTCGCTATGATTACCAGAGACAGTGAGGGTTAAAGGTAGCGTCTCACGCTGAATCCTGGGGAGAGGACTACCATCCAAGGCGAACAAGGCCGTGGGCTCCCTTAACTGTCTGAGAGGAATGTCATGTTCCCGAGCCCAGGTCTCGTCCATAAAACAGCCCTCCGCCCCAGAGTCTATCAAGGCACTGCAGGAAGCTGACGAACCGGTCCAGCGTAGATGGACCGACAAGGTAGTGCAGGATCTTGAAGGAGAGACAGGAGTAGTAGCGCTCACCAGTAGCCCTCCGCTTACTGATGAGCTCTGGCTTTTACTGGACATGAAGTGACAAAATGACCAGCGGAACCGCAATAGAGACAGAGGCGGTTGGTGATTCTCCGTTCCCTCTCTTTAGTCGAGATGCGGATACCTCCCAGCTGCATAGGCTCAGCACCCGAGCCGGCAGAGGAAGATGGTAGTGATGCGGAGAGGGGGGCAACGGAGAACGCGAGCTCCTTTCCACGAGCTCGGTGACGAAGATCAACCCGTCGCTCAATGCGAATAGCGAGTTCAATCAAGGAATCCACGCTGGAAGGAACCTCCCGGGAGAGAATCTCATCCTTTACCTCTGCGCGGAGACCCTCCAGAAAACGAGCGAGCAAAGCCGGCTCGTTCCAGCCACTGGAGGCAGCAAGAGTGCGAAACTCAATAGAGTAGTCTGTTATGGATCGATTACCTTGACATAGGGAAGACAGGACCCTGGAAGCCTCCTCCCCAAAAACAGATCGATCAAAAACCCGTATCATCTCCTCCTTAAAGTCCTGATACTGGTTAGTACTCAGCCCTTGCCTCCCAGATTGCCGTGCCCCACTCACGAGCCCGTCCAGTAAGGAGAGATATGACGTAGGCGATACGAGCAGTGCTCCTGGAGTAAGTGTTGGGCTGGAGAGAAAACACAATATCACACTGGGTGAGGAACGAGCGGCATTCAGTGGGCTCCCCAGAGTAACACGGCGGGTTATTGATTCTGGGCTCCGGAGATTCGAAAGCCCTGGAAGTGGCCGGTGGATCGAGGCGGAGATGGTGAACCTGTTCTGTGAGGTTGGAGACTTGGGTGGCCAGGGTCTCAACGGCATGTCGAGCAGCAGACAATTCCTGCTCGTGTCTGCCTAGCATCGCTCCCTGGATCTCGACGGCTGAGTGGAGAGGATCCGAAGTCGCTGGGTCCATTCTTGGTCGGATTCTTCTGTCAGGGGCGTGAATGAGGACCCAAAAGCGAATTAACAAAACAGAGTTTCTTTAATGACGAAACACACGTAGGCTCAGATGGACAGGCAGATTCCGACAGGACAGGACAAGGTTAGATGAACAGGCAGATTCCGACAGGACAGGACAAGGTTGCAGCAAACACGACGATAGTCTGGTTCAGGCATGAGTAACACAAACGAGAATCCGACAAAGACAGAAGCAGAAACAGAGAGAGATATAGAGACCTAATCAGAGGGAAAAAAGGGAACAGGTGGGAAAAGGGGTGAACGAGGTAGTTAGAGAAGACAAGGAACAGCTGGGGGAAAGAGGGGAAGAAAAGGTAACCTAATACGACCAGCAGAGGGAGACAGGGTGAAGAGTAAGAACAGGAACAGGACACAACATGACAATACATGACAGTTAGAGCCTGTAAGTAAGCATTTCACTGTAAGGTTGTATGTCACTGTTGTATTCGGCGCACGTGACAAAAAACATTGATTTGATTTGATGTAGATGGGCTGAAATGACTGCTGGGCTCTTCCAAGTCCAATCAGCAGTTAGACTGGCCAGGACTACTGCAAGCTTATAAGCATTTTCTAGCCTAAATGAAGAGTTCGGCCTAACTTTTTACATGTTGAACTCTAACTAACACACAAATGAGTCAACATGACTTTAATTGAATTTGTCTGGATACGGTTCATGATCTGGCAATGGCCATTTACCACCAGTGTACGCGGGCCAAGGGCAACGTGCCAACGACATGCATTCACCATTACACAGATGGCATGCCCCAAAGAGGAAAACATCTTGCCAGCCAAGTGATGCCATTGTCTATACAGGCACTCTTGCTGTGAATGAACACTGCCATTCATTATATCATAGATCGAGAGGAAGGGGAGTAATGTCATTCATAAACACAGTCTGCCGTAGGGGCCGTTCGTCAAAATCTTTCTCAAATGTCTTTGCAGATTTTTTTAATGGAATATCTAAATGGGGCGTACAGAGGCCCATTATCAGCAAACATCACTCCTGTGTTCCAATGGCACGTTGTGTTATCTAATCCAAATGTATCATTTTAAAAGGCTAATTGATCATTAGAAAACCCTTTTGCAGTTAAAACTGTTGTTCTGATTACAGAAGCAATAAAACTGTCCTTCTTTAGACTAGTTGATGATGGAAAAAGAAAAAAGATGTATAGCACAATATAAAACTACAGCACAATGTATGGGGTAACTTTATTTCATGATGTTCGTGGTGCTGCTTTTTGTGAACAACACATTGCACGCCATGCAACCACTACAGATGTAGGATCTTAATGTGATCACCCTTTTGCAGGAGAACTTTGAGGTTTATTAATAAGGCATCTGAAGTTTGTAATTTCCACTTAGAAATGTCAGACTTTATTTTTTCCCTTCCGAATAATGTATCAACCCCTACAAAAAATGTCCATGAACTATAATCAACATAATAATTCACATTTCCTGTTGCTGCACGATTATTTCCTGCTGTAGCAAATTGGCTGCAGTACTTGAAACTCAACTTGGATTATGTGCCTTCTATGTGCCTTCATTTCTGAAACTATTGGGTTTGCTGCTTGATTCCTTCATAACACTGAAATTTAACAGTTGTGACTCTCACTCTTCATCGTTCCCCCTCTTCAGTTTTTTATGTAATACTTGTATAATCTCCCTAAATTAACCCCCATCCACTAGTCCTACAGATAGGGAGGGCAAGAATGTAAGCAGTTTTCATCCCATGATCCTTGTAGTGGTCACCAGAGGGAGCAACCAATAATAAATAAGTGAGTATGGGTACATGCCTTGTGGGTAATTGGGAATGTTCTTAATATAAGGTCAAATATAGGCTACGATGGGGGATAGCCAACTGCTATGTAGGTCTATGTGCCAATGGTGGGAAATGCATAGTTTGTGGTCCAGTGACTACTGTGTTGCTGACCACCTCCTGAACTCTACTTGACTCGGGCTGGCATTCAATCGAATCAGTACTGAAACTGTGTTAAAACTGCACTACACATACAATTGTGTCTGTAAACACTGTCTAAGCAGTTAAAAAAGGATTACAGTGTCGTTACCTATCCAACTATCACGTAAACGAACTAGGTTTGTGGACAGTGGCACAATATATTTACACGTCTTTAGTTTCACTGATCTAACATGGGAAAATAACAAACAAATGCCCTGAAAGTGAGGGTACAAAATGAAACAGACTTTAATATTAAGGCATGCATTTGTGTACAATTGTTTCAGCAGCACCTATAGACTGGAGATTGTGGATTCTTACCGTTGTCCTTAGCTGGCTAGTCAATGGACTATACACCACGCAGCTGAGCTGGCAGCTCATTGGAGCGCTGCACTGCTCGCCACAGAGAGGTCTCATCTGAAGCCCCAGTTCCAATTCCATTGATGTGGGATCAGTATGCCTGTTGGTTCTGAACCATGTCGGGCAGGGGACCCTGCGGCTATATTTTGGTAGCTCAATGTCAAGTGCACCTCTGTCGTAAAACCATCTGCCAGTGGTTCACCAGGAAACCCTTCACAGTATATGCACATTCCCCTCTTCACCGTCCCTCAGAATTGATTTGTAATAAGAGCGGCTAATGTATTAATTCATAACAATAAATAGCTTGTTTGAAATCACAAAAAGCCCAGAGGGACTATTGAGTCATTTTCACAGCTGGGGGATTTCATAAACATTCTCAACATGTCAGACCAAGGACTTAAAAGTCTCACTCTTAAACTATTGGTAAGACAAACATCTGGTAAATTAGTTTAACACTTCCTTTGGTTTATTGTGATACAGCTGTACACTCATGATTCAAAAGTGTCCTCTCGTGTGGGAAAGGACCATTTATTGTAACAGATGCTGCACATTGCAGAATGCAATCTACAAGATACTCCTTTCTTCCTAGAGAAGCCATCAATAATATCTTTTTGTATTTCCTGCCATTATAATGTATTTTCCAACAGTGATTTTCATGACGTCCTACTCAGTGTTTGGGGAGTAGTGAACTTCATGTAGGTCAACTAGTAATTACATTTTTTTGCCATGTAGTGGGGTAGCTAACTATTGGAACGACACACTAATCTTTTAGCAAAAATAAAATATGGGTAAAATAGGCAATACATGAATGTTACTTGAAAGTCGTTTTTGTGTTTTAAAGGCTAAATTGCACATTTTGCTAACATATGACCCCAAAGTGATCTGATCTTGGAATTTGTTGTCTTTGACATTTCAGATTGACATATGGTACAAAGTCGTTTTTTTCACAAAGTAGTTCAAAGTAACTTTAGTTCAGTTAACCATATTTTTTTAAAGGGTAGCTTTAGTGTAGCTTAACTTCTTCCAACAGGAAGTGATTGGTAGCTTGGTGAACTATATTTTCACAGTTGCTTCCCCCACACTCTCCTACTCAAAATATGCTTTAGTCTCCTGTAATGGCATAATATGTCTATAACTCAAGGGAGCTTCAGTCAAGCCCATTTATGATTCACTAAATGTTTTCTTTACTATAACAATGTTTTAACTTTTAACTTTAACTAAAACACGATATAGCCTACGTATCAGAGAATCAATCACAAGTTTAGTGTCTCCTTGTGCTTGAGAGTTTATACTATGCGACACAGACCTTGCAGGTGTCTGAGTCTGGGCCCCCATCCAACTCCCAGTCCCCCGCTTTTCTTCCACTTCATAGCCTCGGCTCTTTGCCTCCGTGGGCAGCTTTGATTAATAATGGGAACAGACATTTCAGTGCCTAACATACCCACGGGCAAAACCCTCCATCAAATTCCATTTGAATCAGATTTGTATCTCACCTAGCTCTTCCATTAAAAATACTGTAGCAATTGAGCTTTATCTACAAAATGATTAGAGATTTGTTGAATTAGACCGCCTGTAAATGTAAGCCTGCCATGGTAATGATTGAAATAGATTGCCTCAACATTTGGTCATTTCCAAGTTTTAGCTTCCACCCACATCAGATGTCGGGGATAGGCTTGGATCGGGATGGCTGAACAATAGTTCTACAGTGAAGGGAAGGAGTTGCATTCCAATCATGCATGTAGTTGTTTAAAATGAACCCATCTGTATAGATCACAAAATAATCTGAGGGTTCAAGTGAAGGGAAATTCCAGTCTTCCTATATTGAATCTTATCATTGTCTTTTTTTTTTACGAGACAAGTCAGTTAAGAACAAATTCTTATTTTACAATGACGGCCTACCCCAGCCAAACCCTCCCCTAACCCGGACGATGCTGGGCCAATTGTGCGTCGCCTTATGGGACTCCCGATCATGGCCAGTTGTGATACAGCCCGGGATCAAACCAGGGTCTGTAGTGACGCCTCTGGCACTGAGACCTTAGACCGCTGCGCCACTCGGGAGTTTTACCTCCTTTGTGTTTATGCTTTGCTGGGTCTCCTAGATCATGAGTCTGATGGCTATTAGCAAGATGGCGCCGACAGAGATGGTCACCGCGCTTCAAGTCCTTAGGAAACTATGCAGTAATTTGTTTTTTATTTTAGTAATTATTTCTTACATTGTTAGCCCAGAAAATCTTAAGTGTTATTACATACAGCCGGGAAGAACTATTGGATGTAAGAGCGACGTCAACTTACCAACATTACGACCAGGAATACAACTTTCCCGAAGCGGATCCTTTGTTTGGACCGCCACCCTGGACATTGGAACTAATCCCACAGGCCGACCCAAAACAAAGTTGTCACCGCAGGAGAGGCAGACGGAGTGGCCTCCTGGTCATACTTAGAAGGCGAGCACACCATCCATCGCTTCTGAGCATATTACTCACCAATGTCCAGTCTCTAGACAATAAGATGGATGAAATTAGGGCATGAGTTGCCTTCTAGAGAGACATCAGAGATTGTAACATTCGGGATATGTTGTCAGAGTCGGTACAGCCACCATGTTTCTTAATGCGTCGCGCCGACAGAAACAAACATCTCTCTGGTAAGAAGAAGGGAAGGGTGTATGCCTCATGATTTAAGACTCATGGTGTAATCATAACAGCATACAGGAACTCAAGTCCTTTTGATCCCCTGACCTAGAATTCCTTACAATCAAATGGCGACTGCATTATTTCTCAAGAGAATTATCTTAGATTATTGTCACAGCCGTGTATATCCCCCCCAAGCAGATACCTCAATGGCCCTGAAAGAACCTTACTGGACTCTATGTAAACTGGAAACCATATATCCCGAGGCTGCATTTATTGTAGCTTTTAACAAAGCTAATTTGAGAACAAGGCTACCTAAATTCTACCAGCACATTGATTGTAGTACCCGCTCAAGCAAAACACTGGGCCACTGCTACTCTAACTTCCACGATGCATACAAGGCCCTCCCCCGCCCTCCCTTTGGCAAATCTGACCATGACTCTATCTTGTTGCTCCCCTCCTATAGGCAGAAACTAAAACAGGAAGCGCCCGTGCTTAGGTCTATCCAACGCTGGTCTGACCAATCGGATTCCACGCTTCAAGATTGCTTCAATCACGTGGACTGGGATATGTTCTGGGAGCCTCAGACAATAACATTGACGTATACACTGACTCGGTGAGTGAGTTTATTAGGAAGTGCATTGGAGATATTATATCCACTGTGACTATTAAAACCTTCCCTAACCAGAAACCGTGGATTGATGGCAGCGTTCGCGCAAAACTGAAAGAGCGAACCACCGCATTTAATCATGGCAAGCCGACTGGAAACATGATCGAATACAAACAGTGTAGTTATTCCCTCCGCAAGGCAATCAAACAAGCAAAGCGTCCGTATAGAGACAAAGTAGAGTCACAATTCAACGGCTCAAACACGAGACGTATGTGGCAGGGTCTTCAGACAATCACAGATTACAAAAAGAAAACCAGCCCTGTCGCGGACATCGACGTCTTGCTTCCAGACAAATTAAACAACTTCTTTGCACGCTTTGAGGACAATACAGTGCCACCGACACAGTCCGCTACCAAAGACTGTGGGCTCTCTTTCTCCGTGGCCGACGTGAGTAAAACATTGAAATGTGTTAACCCTCGCAAGGCTTCCGGCCCAGATGGCATCCCTAGCCGCGTCCACAGAGCATGTGCAGACCAGCTGGCTGGTGTGTTTACGGACATATTCAATCAATCCCTATCTGCTGTTCCGACATGCTTCAAGATGGCTACCATTGTTCCTGTTCCCAAGAATGCTAAGGTAACTGAACTAAATGACTATCACTCACTTGTCATTATGAAGTGCTTTGAGAGACTAGTCAAGCATCATATCACCTCCACCCTACCTGATACCCTAGACCCACTCCAATTTGCTTACCACCCCAATAGGTCCACAGACGATGCAATCGCCATCACACTACACACTGACCTATCCCATCTGGACAAGAAGAATAGCTGTGTAAGAATGCTGTTCATTGACTACAGCTCAGCATTCAACAACATAGTACCCTCCAAACTCATCATTAAGCTTGAGACCCTGTGTCTCGACCATGCACTGTGCAACTGGGTCCTGGACTTTCTGGCTAGCCGCCCCCTGGTGGTGAAGGTAGGAAACAACATCTCCACCCCGCTGATCCTCAACACTGGGGCCCCACACGGGTGCATTCTCAGCCCTCTCCTGTACTGTAACATAATTGCAAAAGGGTTTTCTAATGATCAATTAGCCTTTTAAAATGATAAACTTGGATTAGCTAACACAACGTGCCATTGGAACACAGGAGTGATGGTTGTGAAAAGAATTTGCAAATCTGCACTGTTTAACCCTACAGTACGGACTTTCTAAATCATATGTTTACTTAGAAATGTAGTGCTCAGTATAGGTTTACTCTCTGATTTAAACCATTTAATAGTGTTTACTATGTTCTTAAGTATCAAAAAACCTTGTAGTCTCATTTCAAAGAGCCCTGGCTATTAGTTGGGCCACTGTGGGAATACAGTGTATTCGGAAAGTATTCAGACCCCTTCCCTTTCACACATTTTATTATGTTACGGCCACACATTATGTCTACACACAACCTCATAATGACAAAGCGAAAACTGTTTTTTAGAAAACAGAAATACCTTATTTAAATAAGTGTTCAGACCCTTTGCTATGAGATTTCGGAATTGAGCTCAGGTGCATCCTGTTTCCATTGATAATCCAAGAGATGTTTCTCCATAATTCTTAAATGGAAGAAGTTTGGAACCGCCAAGACTCTTCCTAGAGCTGCCTGCCTGCCAAACTGAGCAATCGGGGTTGAAGGGCCTAGGTCAGGGAGGTGACCAAGAACCCAATGGTCACTCTGACAGAGCTCCAGTCATCCTTTGTGGAGATGGGAGAACCTTCCAGAAGGACAACCATCTCTGCAGCACTCCACCAATCAGGCCTTTATGGTAGTGGCCAGACGGAAGCCACTCCTCAGTAAAAGGCACATGACAGCATGCTTGGAGTTTGTCAAAAGGCACCTAAAGGACTCTCAGACCATGAGAAAAAAGATTCTCTGGTCTGATGAAACCAAGACTGAACTCTTTGGCTTGAATGCCAAGCGTCACATCATGAGGAAACCTGGCACCATCCCTACAGTGGAGCATGGGGGTGGCAACATCATGCTGTGAGGATGTTTTTCAGTGGCAGGGACTGGGAGACTAGTCAGGATTGAGGCAAAGATGAACGGAGCAAAGTACAGAGGGATCCTTGATGACAACCTGTCCCAGAGCGCTCAGACTGGGGTGAAGGTTTACCTTCCAACAAGACAATGACCCTAAGCACACAGCCAAGATAACGCAAGAGTGACTTCAGGACAAGTCTCTGAATGTCCTTGAGTGGCCCAGCCAGAGCCTGGACTTGAACCCGATTTGAACATCTCTGGAGAGACCTGAAAATAGCTGTGCAGCGACGCTCCCAATTCAACCTGGCAGAGCTTGAGAGGATCTGCAGAGAAGAATGGGAGACACTATATACAGGTGTGCCAAGCTTTTAGTGTCATACCCAAAAAGACTAGAGGCTGTAATCGCTGCCAAAGGTGCTTCAACAAAGTACTGAGTAAAGGGTCTGAATACTTATGTAAATGTGATATTCCAGTTTTTGCTTTGTCATTATGGGGTATTGTGTGTAGACTGATGAGGGGGAAAAACAATTTAATAAATTTTAGAATAAGACTGTAACGTCACAAAATGTGGGAAAAGTCAAGGGGTCTGAATACTTTCCGAATGCACTGTATTATAGGCTCAGTGCTCTTTCATGTAGAGAATGAGCGTTGGGATGATTTCTACGAGGAGATGATTGAGAAACCATGATGGATCAGTGGTGCACATACGGAAAACAGTTGCTGGAACCGTGCCCAGATTCCATTCAAATGTCCAATGGTAAACATTCACAAATGTGTTCTCCCCCTGGGTTGGACCCTCTGCAAGCACAACGGATCCAGCACAGCCCCCCACCTTGAGGGGCCCTCTGGAGCCCTGAGAATTATCTTCTGGATGCTCCCACGGACAAATCCTGTATGATTCCCTCGCACCCACACAAGTTTTTCTGTGGGAGAGAACACAGCGTTAAACGCTGACTTGATCTTCAGGGAGCGCACTGATATTGATAGTTACACAGGGTTTTTAGAGTTTAACGTAGTAATCCGTTTTGATAATGAATGTGTGGATGTTGTGTCGAATGCATTTAAGAGTGCATA
The DNA here is from genome assembly GCF_013265735.2 of Oncorhynchus mykiss. Lineage (NCBI taxonomy): Eukaryota > Metazoa > Chordata > Actinopteri > Salmoniformes > Salmonidae > Oncorhynchus > Oncorhynchus mykiss. The sequence continues at coordinate 31,671,494 of NC_050572.1, read as the reverse complement.
TGATCCAAGTCTCTAAGAACTTTGATCATATTGTTGAATGCCCTCTAAAATTCCATTCCTAGAGCAAATGCCCTGTTTGTTTTCCAGAGTGTCCATAGGACCATCTATCAACACATACAGTAGATAGTGCCGACAAGGAATCCCCAGAAAGGAAATAACATCTCAGACCTGTCTATAACACATGCCTGACCTGCTATCCAAACACATCATTAAACTACCATTCATTGGCCTGCAGGGGTCCTCTTATCTGCCTTTCATATGTGTACGTTATTGGTGAATAGCACTGCAAACTGGGCTAGGTGACACTGCAAACTGGGCTAGGTGACACTGCAAACTGGGCTAGGTGACACTGCAAACTGGGCTAGGTGACACTGAAAACTGGGCTAGGTTACACTGCAAATTGGGCTAGGTTACACTGCAAACTGGACTAGGTTACACTGCATACTGGGCTAGGTTACACTGCAAATTGGGCTAGGTTACACTGCAAACTGGACTAGGTTACATCTGCTTAAAATAAGTACACCCTCTTGCATGATGCTGACCAGCCATATGGACTAAATGAGATTCCTTGGAATTTGTGTGTCAGCCTGCAAATCTGACACTGTGACAACCACAAAACTAGACCAAAAACAAGGCCTTGTACAGAGTTCTGTCCACTTCATTGAACCCTGCCTGTGCTTGTTGGGCATCCCTGCCAACCCCCTGTCCTGACCATGGCTGTTTTCAAAACCACTCCACCCTTCCCCCACTCCTGTCACATATCTATCCGTCAGGGTGTCGAGCAGTGTGAATTGTGTACATGCCTATACGCGCCCCTTTGTTAATGCTCAGGTCAGGGATGTCACTCTCACTCTCCCCCAGCCATCATGCAGTCCTGAAACTGGAGACTTGGAGAATGGCACATTTGTGCATGCTCTGTTCATACCATTTTCCCCTGGCAGCGGGCCATTCCATTAAAAGGTGTCTCTCTGTGCAAAGAAATATCAAATGGGACAGGGAAAAATGGGACACCTCTGGAAGGCTTTGCCAGGCTGCTGGTCTCGCCCCTTGCCAACTAGGTGGGAAACAGACGAGACACTCAGGGTTTGGCCGTTCGTTCACAGGAAGAATACAGGTCGCAAGCGTTGAGAGAGGGAGCAAGAAAGGAGTGAGAGTTTAAGGAACTGAGAGACCAAACCAAACTCTGATCAAGAGATGTTCTTTGGAACAGCTCTATGACTCAGTGAGAGTTGGCCTGGTTTCTCTTGTTACTATAAGCACCACCGGCTGTTAACAGGACCGTGGGACCATTTAGGTGACTGGCTTAAATATATCTCACTCCACGACCCCATGCTGACTGGAGAGGATGGGGGCGGTCGAAACCCCCCACCTCTTCTATGTAAAACGCAAAAACATCTGGCATTTGGAAAAGAGCATTTTCTCCACAACAGATACAATAGGGAAAAAGTAGTTGACTGTGTCTTTACAGGCCGGTTCACAGTGAGATGAGCTGTCCAAACAACAATGGCTTTTTAGAGGCACAATTTGAACATATGCAAAATATGCATGAATATATACACTGTTATCCTATGTTATCTAATCATCATGTTCAATTGGAATGTATATGAATTTATTGTGTAATATATAAGAAAGACAATGCTATTTCTCGCCACCCGGTAACCTTTTCACTAATTGTGAAATGCATTTTCTCATACCAAAGTTTGCGGATCCATTTCAGTGCCTTGAGCATTTAGTGGACTCACTGTCTTGACAATTTACCCACCACTCCATGTCCTTTATAACCCAGACTTTTATAACCCAGAATCATCCAAATATAATCCCAAACCCCATCTACAGTTTGTAAAAAGTGGTCACTAGTCACTGACTGAAAATCAGATGAATCTACTGTAATCCCAACCTCAACCCATCAGTGTTAAAAGGCCATGATGGATCCAGAATCAGTTTACCTCACCTTAAACCAGATCACAGCCACTTTGTGTGCCATTGACATTTTTTGGGGTGTGTTTGGTTTATACTCGGCAGATTGAGAAACACATTGAGACAAAGGAGAGTTCCCCTCTTCTGCCACCTCCCTCTTTTCCCTCTTCCCCCACCCCTCACCCCTCTCTCTCACACACACCACATTCATTCAGAGCCCAGTTTGGAGTCTAATCACTTCCTCACACACTCACGTTATCTCTTTCTGGAGCAACATGCACAGGCTAACCCACTACCGCCTTCTCTTTGTCTGCTTGACTGGAGTGCTGCTGTTGCCTCTCTGCTGCGGTGAGTACTGCAATAGGCAGGGTGTTTATCTGTGGGGAGATTGAGTACCATGAAAAAACGGAATGTAAGAACTGAGAACCTGTGGCATGTGTATCTGTTTGGATTGACCTCTGATAGAGACAGGCAGGTGTGTTAGTGTGTGTGAGAGTATTATTGGGTGATCTAGAACATTGAGGGAGTACTGAGGGGAGTACTGAGGGGGGCAGGTGTCAGAGCTTTCCCACTGGGCACACACTGGTTGAATCACCATTGTCTCCATATCATTTCAACTAAATTACATTGAACCAACATGGAATAGATGTTGAATTGACATCTGTGCCAAGTGGGTTGCGTATTTATGTGAATTTTAAGACTGGGAACTTTCTGCAAGATCATTTTTTAAAGTTAACACAAAGTGGAAAGTTTTTCCCCTGAAAGTTTTGCCAGACTTGCACAAATATTTCACAATTGTAGTTACAGGGTAATGGTGGGATGAGGCATTGCCGACTATCAGATTTACAAATCCAGTTAGTTGGTCTGACTTTCCATACAAATATCTTTGATCTAAGTCTACTCAGCTAAAACGCTCCAAAGTGTGGGAAAGTCTGAAAACACACAAGCCAGTGAACCAAGCCGTACGCAACCATGTTCCTCTCTCAAGCCCTGGAGGCAGAACAATCACCCGGCGAGGTAATCCTGCTGCAGGTCCCAGCCAGCCTCCTCCTTCACTCTCTCTAACCCCCCTGTCCCACTGTGGGCCACATTTGGCTTTCAGGCAGTGAGTGGGAAGCTCGATTGTTCTCAGTATATGTTTGCAAAGTGCCTGTCAAAACACTCAGTCCATCAGGTAGCAGTGGTGGACGCGTTCCAATTCAGAATGAAAGACATGTGCAACTTGCGCATTACATTAACAAAAAAAGGGCAATCTAATTAAATAAGGAAACATCTGAATAAATGAATGATCCTGACCGGCATTACCAGATGCAACTCTTCGTAATGATGATGAATGGCATGATATGTTGCTTGATTTTTGTTTTGACATTTCAAAAGTACACACTGTAGATAGTTTTTTCCCATTTCATTATGGTTGGAGGCTTAACATGGGATGGGTTTTTCAAAAGGGTTGGCAACTTCCACATCTGGGATTGTATCGATAGGGACTTTACATTTTTTTCTATTTGATGAATCATAATTAGAGCAAATGAGGCCACATTTTATGTCACGCTAACCCTGTTTGCCTGTCTCAAATTTTGTTGGTGAGAATATTTTGCCCGTGCTTTGCAATGTTGAGGCTGTGTTCAGCCTCCTTAAAAATAAATGTACCTTGACTTGGGCCACCTCCCAGATTGAGGAAATGTCATTATTTTGCAAACCTTATTTTGCAAACCTAAAAACCAAACAAAGCTGTGATGCTGTATTGGGTGTCCTACTCATTTCACCTCATCTCATTTTCACCTTCCACCTCATTTAACACGTGATTTACACTGCACAAAAATATAAATGCAACAATTTCAAAGAGTTTACTGAGTTACAGTTTATACAAGGGAATCAGTCAATTGAAAAGAAATCATGAGGCCCTGATCTATCGATTTCACATGACTGGGAATACAGATATGTATCTGTTGGTCACAGGTACCTTAAAAAAAGGTAGGGGCCTGGATCAGAAAACCTGTCAGTATCTGGTGTGACCACCATTCGCCTTATGCACATCTCCTTCGCATAGAGTTGATCAGGCTGTTGATTGTGGCCTGTGGAATCTTGTCCCACTCCTCTTCAATGACTGTGTGAAGTTGCTGGATATTGGCGGGAACTGGAACACGCTGTCATACACGTCGATCCAGAGTGTCCCAAACATGCTGAATGGGTCACAAGTGAGTATTTAGGCCATGGATGAACTGGAACATTTTCATGAATTGTGTACAGATCCTTACGAGATGGGGAAGTGCACTATCATGCTGAAACATGAGATGATGGTGGCGGATGAATGGAATGACAATGGGCCTCAGGATCTCGTCACGGTACCTCTGTGCATTCAAATTTCCATCAATAAAATGCAATTGTGTTCATTGTCCGTAGCTTATGCCTGCCCATAACATAACCCCGCCGCCACCATGGGGAACTCCGTTCACAACGATGACATCAGCAAACCGCTCGCCAACATAACACCATACACGTCCCGTACGGTCGAAATCGGGATTCAGAAGTGAGCATTTACCCACTGAAGTTGGTTACGAATCCGAACTGCAGTCAGGTCAAGGCCCTGGTGAGGACGACGAGCATGCAGATGAGCTTCCTTGAGACAGTTTCTGACAGTTTGTGCAGAAATTCTTCTGTTGTGCAACCCCCCAGTTTTATCAGCTATCCAGGTGGCTGGTTTTAGACAATCCCGCAGGTGAAGAAGCCAGATGTAGAGGTCCTGGGCTGGCGTGGTTACACGTGGTCTGCGGTTGTGAGGCCGGTTGGATATACTGCCAAATTCTCTAAAATGACGTTGGAGGCAGTTTATGGTAGAGAAATTAATGTTTAAAAACTTCTTAGAGCTAGGGGTCCCACTAGCGGGACAACTCTCGGGGAAACTGGAGCACACGCAATTCAAATAAATAATCTTAAATAATAAGGATTTTAAACATTTCGTACATTACGTCTTATATCGTCTGAAAGCTTAAATTCTTGTTAATCTAACTGCACTGTCCTATTTACAGTAGCTATTATAGCGAAAACATGCCATGCAATTGTTTGAGGACGGCGCCCCACATCAAAATATTTTTCTACTGGCCCGTTTCATACATTCACAAATAACGATTAAATATTCACTTACTTTTGAAAATCTTCCTCTGAAATGTCATCCAAAGGGTCCCAGCTATAGCATGTAGTGTCGTTTTGATAGATAAAATCCTTCTTTATATCCCAAAAAATCAGTTAAGTTGGCACCATCGATTTGAGTAATCCACTCATTCAACATGCAGAGAAAGGAATCTGAAAATCTACCCCTAAACTTTGTTTAAACATATACTGCTGACACCCTGTGGGAGCCATTGGAATTGCATCCAGGGAGCTAATTCTCAATATGACCTTTCTCTTGCATATCTAAGAAGGTGGTCTCTCAAAAAAAAAATGATGGTTGGTTGTTCTTTGGATCTTCTCCTACCACATCTATTGTGTTATATTCTCTTACATTATTTTAACATTCCACAAACTTTTTTCTTTCCAATGGTATCAATTATATGCATATCCTGGCTTTAGGGCCTGAGCTAAAGGCAGTTTACTTTGGGCACATCATTCAGACAGGAAGTGGAGAGAAAAGGGGCCTAGGTCTAAGAAGTTAATAAATTATCTGGCAACAGCTTTAGTAGACATTCCTGCATTCAGCATGCCAATTGCACACTGTGGCATTGTGTTGCATGACAAACTTCAAATTTTTTGTGGCCTTTTATTGTCTCCAGCACAAGATGCACCTGTGTAATGATCATGCTATTTAATCAGCTTCTTGATATGCCACACTTGTCAGGTAGATGGATTGTCTTGACAAAGGAGAAATGCTCACTAGTAGGTATGTAAACAAAACAAACTAGTAGGGAAGTTTACAGTCGTGTCTAAAAAGCACTATTTTGCACAAAACATATATTTTTTTACCCTATAGTGAGTGTACTGTATTTTACTTGGGATATCACTTTCTAACAGGAAAAGTAAAACCAATAACTGGAGAACATCTTTAAGCTGATGCCTTAATTAAAAGCTCAAACACACCACTAGCTCAAACGTTTGCCTGTGGACAGTACTTAGCACCTCTGAACAGTGTTGGCAGTCAATCTCTTTCGTGTTCACACAGCAAAGACCTTGGAAGTCGTCAGCCACTCAGCCTTGTTAAAATACTCCGAACCAGAAGCTGCAGTAGCGTTGTTTGGCAATGGATATCCGTGTGTATTGCGTATGGCGTAGATTCCAAACTATCTACGCTAATGTTGCTATTTTGTAGAAAGCCCTTGTTGATACTAGCCAGATGGCCATAGCTAGATAACTACCTAGATGACGAAGAAACAATTTAATTCACTGTCCATAATCCCATACTCTGAGTACCAGTCCATAGCCAAATGTTTAGCTAGCTAGCTAACGTTAGCATAGTCACTAGCTAGCACAACAAAGTTAGCTAGCGACACTACGCTAGCTAAGGACACTGCACTAACTCGGCAGCTAACACAGGCAGCTGTTTCATGGAAACGAACTATTACGTTGTGATTTAATTATAATTTCAATACTAGCTACAGTGGTTAGCAAGCTTGGAGGAAGTATTTAGTGTTGTGTGGATTGTGTCTGTGCACTTACCTAGCTACCATCCCATAGCCTACATTGCATTTGAAGTTTGACTGGCTCATCCGTGGATGTATGGAAAAAATGCACCAAAAACATATTTTTTTGTTGACTCCCAGTGTTTCATGCCAGGCAACGTTTTGACAGTGTTTGGACAAGCTCGACTTCATTAATGTTCCCTGTTGGAGGTAGACAAGAAAGGACCGCTCCTGTTTGAAAACAGTCATTCAACACCTACCCCCAGTTTTCTTATATGGCTGGCGTTACTGTCTTTTTGCTAATACCTTTCCCCCTACGGGCTTAGCATGTGATGTGGTCGGTATTCTGAACATGTTTGTTCAGAGCCCACTATAGGAATCAGCTGAATCTTCAGGATGCAAAGCAATGGGATTGAGATTCCCTTCCCACAGTTCCTTCCCTGGAAAGCACATACTGTGACTGTCACAAACCGGCTCAAAGCCCGTAACAAAAGGGAGACAACGTGGAGATAAGGAGTAACAAAATATATATTTATTAAATAAGTAACTAAGTTCAATATACAATGGTGTGTGTAATCCGTAATGAGTAGTGTGAGTGAGTGTTTTGCATGCATGAATGTGATAATGCAGGGTGTTGAAAGGTGCCAAAGCAAACCACCAAAAGGCCACCAAGAAACACAACAAAATCTAGAAAGGTGTCTGCATGGAGAGAGTCTCCTCCATGAATGTGGAAGAGGTCTATTTATCCTGGGACACACCTGGCCCCAGGTGTTTCCCATGTAGCTGACGATCCTCCCAACTCCGCCCACCGGCATCCTAATAAGGAAACAAGAACAAAGAGAGAATACGGCAGACAGAGTGGGAGGGTCGTCACAGTGACCACAATGGAACCTTTTCCTCCTAAACTGGTGGGCAGTGTTAAGACAAGCAGCCTGTCTTCTCAGATGAAGAATAGATCCACTTACACTCACTATAAAAGGTTTGTGTCATTTACTGTTGTGTATGAGAGCGTTTTTTGAATACTTCCATAGAGGTAGCATTCATCTTGGTCCTGAGAGGAGACTGTGACACACAAGCATTATGTGGTGATCAAGGACAGGAAGATATAGAGGACAGCAGCACACACATTGCCTCATTGCCTCATTTTTTTCTAAGCTGCCCACACAATGCCGGTTACTAGTGAATTGGTGTTTTCTTCCACATAGCACTCCATTGCCAGTCGTGGCGTGTTGACAGAGAATGGGATTGTGTATCTGAAGGCATGATGGCAGACTGCCACAAGCTACAGTTCATCTCTGGGTTAAAAAAAAAAGAAAAAAAATTCAATGAGAAGCTAGCATCAAAGCCCATCTGAAAGTTCTCTGGTAGTAACATTGACCACCCATGTACCTTGTCATTTTGCACTGACCCTTCCCATTAGGCATCGTAATATGTGTAGGCCATCTCTTCCACTTCAAGGCAGCCTTTATGACTCCACCAGAAACAAATGATCATGGAGCGGGGACTGGTACAGGATTTATTGGACTCCTGCTCAAGTAGACCGAACTGGAGCAGGAGGAAGTTTAGGGCAATGGTTGCATGTGAAACTGGAATGAGGAGGAAGATGGGCACAATAAAATTATAAACTAGTCCACCCAGATGATCATGATGAGTCTCACTGACTTTGAGGGCATTTTAACACATCTTGAAAAAAGCAGGGGGTCCCGGTTGAAATAACAGAGGCAGACACATACAATATGTTGTCCTTGGGAAATGCTCTACACTAATACATCTGTATATTCATTTAATTTTATTTTTATTCAACCTTTATTTAACTAGGCAAGTCAGTTAAGAACAAATTCTTATTTACAATGACGGCCTACCCCGGCCAAACCCTAACCTGGACGACGCTGGGCCAATTGTGTGCCGCCCTGTGGGACTCCCAATCACGGCCGGTTGTGATACATCCTGGAACTATAAATGAATCACATGCAACTGATGGATCCCTATTTATATAGGCCTTTTTGGGATAAGGAAGTGGACTCTTGGGGGTCAGTTTAGTTCCCATTCTCTGTTCTTCAGAACTTCCGGTCCAAAGTGCAGGGTCCAGAGTTTCTGTGACTTCTATGGACCAAAATCCACCAGAGCCCTGTAGTGGGTAGGCAGGGTGACCCCTGTCCTGAGGTCTCCCATATCTCTCTTTTTTTACCAGCAAATCATGTCCTCTTTTCCTGGACTCTAGCCCTGGTTCACATGGCCTAAGTGATGTGACTTTCCAAACTATTTGATGACGATGATGTACTGTGGCTGCCATCGTCTCTCCCTGATGTCCACCCATTAGTAAGGTCTCAGGTAACTGAATGGAAGTCCTGCAGCTTGAATGATGTTATAGAGAGGATTACTGATTCTCTTGAGTAAGTTTAGACTTAGATGCTTAAGGAAGTTAGGCCGAGACATTAAGAAGACACAGCGGCAGAAAAAAATCCAACTGCACCTTTCTTCATCACGAAACCGGAGAGCAACATCTGTCTGGTGGAGTCCACAAAGCATATTACATGTAACAAACAGTTACATGACCTACAGCATGGTCGAGTAAGTTAATGTTTCTGACAATTTCAGACCACTAAACTATTTATTTTAGAACCGTGGAGAGTTACCGCAAGTCGCAAAAAGTCGCAAAGAAAACAGCCGATGCCTCCACTATTCCAGCACATTTTAACTTCAACATTTCAACATCATCTATTCACCTCTGCTTAGTCTAATACAGTGACAACTAAAAGATACCAAAAACAATTTAGTCCAATCAACATAAGCTACATTCGCTGTGTCTGTCTATGGTACTGGTTTCTGTGTGTGTGTGTGTGTGTGTGTGTGTGTGTGTGTGCTCGTGTGCTCGTGTGTGTGTATGTGTGTGTGTGCTCGTGTGTGCAAGTAGAAAAAAACATGTTGACTCACTCTACTTGTAGAGAAACTCCAATGCCATCCTCCTCTTTCATGTTACCTGAATGGTCTTATCACTTTGTCATACAGTACATACATTTGGTTTTTGTTGTCCTAGGCTAGCTGGTCAAAATGCTTGCTCGCTAGCCTAACTTCCTTTCATGGGCAATGATGCGCCAGACCAACTGGTTAACATTAGCCAGCCAACTACATCTAACTGCATGTTGAACTTCCATCCTCTCAGTCCAGGGGCACGATGTATGAATTTGTGGTTGGATCAGAATCGCGTTATAATCATTGGCCAGTATGGAGATTTAAGTAAAACCACAAGTCCAAATCCCTTTCTCCATCCATTGCTAATTTAGTAAAGGGACGATTTAAGCTAGCTAGCTACCGGAGCACAACGACACAACAAGATGCAACAATTCTAGTTTTCTGTTTAATGTGATGTGATTGGTTTGAAGCCAAATACAAACTGGCTACACTTGATTTTTTTTGTTTGGTGCGCCAGGACCATTCACAGCTGAGCTCACTCAGTTTAGCTCAATGCTGATGTTCTGTTTAAAAAAAAACCTATCAAGGGAGGCCAAGCCAAATGCTCGCTGGCTCCCTTGCATTCAACGCTACAGGTGGCAACAATAACATACACCTTTTGACAAGACAGCATAGATGGGCTATACATACAGTGGGGCGCTATTTCGTTTGCTTGGAAGCTCGCTCAGTAAAACACATTCAGCCTCTTGAGGATTGAATGACATTTAAGAAACACAGAGAGACAAAAGATACATTTCTCTTTGTACTTTTTGGGGGGTAGCCTAGCTTCCCTTGGCTTCCATGAATACATGCAACTGCTTTGTAGGCCAGGCACAATTCATGGACACCCCCCCCCCCCCCCCCCCCCCCACTCGCGTGCCAGAACTATGCATGATTTCCCTTGAGTAACTCCCTTGAGTTAGCACTGGACTCTACATCCATTAATCCTAGTAAATTATTAAGACTGCCATTAACGTTAAACAGCCTCTGCTGGATATTTACAGACCATTAGATTATTCAGAATATAAAAGTTAATCACGTAATTTAAGGAGTGTTAATGGGCTGTCTGTAAATACTGATAAAAAATACTTTAATAATGCTTGACGATGAAAGAGCTGTGAATTTAAAGAGAAGGCGAGATGGATTAACCCATTTGAAAGGTTTACTGAGATTTAGTAGATTTGGCACCATGATCTATTTCTCCTTTTTATTAATTTTTTTTATTTGGTGGGGTGGATTGAACTGTCCATATGGCCTCTGAAGTGATCATTTACCATAAAGTTCATCTTTGCGAGACATGCTCAGACCTCTGAAGTCCCAAGCTATCGGTTGTATACTGTAGATACAGCTATATGCCTCAACTCTAAATGAATATAAGATAGGCCCTGTCTAATTTCTTGATTTTTATTTGGTGCCCATCTTTCCCATTATTTCGGAATTGAGACATATAGCTGTATCTATACAACCGATAGCTTGGGACTCCTCTTGACATTATACCACTTTTTAGGTCTGAAAATATCTGATAAACGATGCATTTTGAGTGTACCATCTCTTTAAGCTATATTGATGCTAGCTGTGTGCCAAACAGCACTTGGGAAATAAAACATTGTAGGTCAGCTTTCCCCTCATCTTTGACCTTGACTTTCGTCAGAAGCTTTTTATTTGTTTTTTTTTTTGGACCCAAGTCAGTTAAGAACAAATTCTTATTTACAATGACGGCCTACCCAGGCCAAACCCTAACCTCGACGACGCTGGGCCAATTGTGTGCCGCCCTGTGGGACTCCCAATCACGGCCGGTTGTGATACATCCTGGAACTATAAATGAATCACATGCAACTGATGGATCCCTATTTATATAGGCCTTTTGGGGATAAGGAAGTGGGCTATTGGGATCAGTTTAGTTCCCATTCTCTGTTCTTCAGAACTTCCGGTCCAAAGTGCAGGGTCCAGAGCTTCTGTGACTTCTATGGACCAAAAACCACCTGTAGTGGGTAGGCAGGGTGACCCCTGTCCTGAGGTCTCCCATATCTCTCTATTTTTTTACCCAATCTGCTATTGTCTCACTGCGTTGACATAACCTTCTGTTTCTACTCCATCCCTACAGGCCAAACTGTATATGATGACTACGGTGACACAACACAGACACCGGACTACGACTACAACGCCACCTTTGAATACATCTTTTTCAGTATGTTAAAACACCTTAATTTTGGGGGTTTTGACTGATGTTTTTATCCCCCTGTTTGTACAAAATAATTTAATCTGCTTCATTGTTTGTGTTTAATTCTTTGAACTAAGTACTGGAAAGTACCTCACAAATGTGTTGTTCACTAGGCAACGCTAGTACTGAGGACCTGGACAAGTTTCTAAGAGCAAGTGAAGAGGAGTTTTATGAGGGAGAAGATATGGGGGTTGAGGAAGACACAACCTTCTCGACCACTATGTCGACCACAGACAGCAGCATAGCGAAGGTATCTGTCACGTTCTGACCTTAGTTCCTTTGTTATGTCTTTGTTTTAGTTTAGTCAGGGTGTGAGTTGGGGTGGGTAGTCTGTTCTTTTTTTCTATGTTGTGTTTATGTGTTTGGCCTGGTATGGTTCTCAATCAGAGGCATGTGTTGTTCGTTGTCCCTGATTGAGAATCATACTTAGGTAGCCTGTATTCCCCATTTTAGTTGTGGGTGATTGTTTTCTGTTTTGCGTCTGCACCAGACAGAACTGTTTCGGTTTCATTTTTCGTTCTCTTGTTGTTTTTGTATTTATTATATATCATGAACACTTACCACGCTGCGTATTGGTCCGATCTCTCATACTCCTCGTCAGAGGAGGACGAATCCCATTACAGTATCCCAACATGTTGCTGCAGTCGTCTGATAAGGCTCCCTTTTATCTCCCAAACACTGTAACAGTGCCTGTTCTTCTCCAGCGGTCTATTGTGTATAAAGTTCACCTTTGAGGAATATATCTTTTAAGATGGAGGCTTAAACCAAAACCACATACCTCTGCCCTGAGAACACTGTAACACTGATCTTCTGTTCCAAGCTTGCGGAAGTTTACTTGTGTTTTGCGTGGGTGTGTGGATTACCCAGAGACAAACCAACACTGGAGAGATTTAAGACAGATGGGTTCATTTGGAACAATAAATGTACTAGGAATCAGAGCAGTTTTGGAGCCACTTCTCCTGCTGCTACTTCCACTACAGCTGTAAGTGTTTTCAGTTATTTTAAAATAGGCCGCATATCTAAATTCAATTCTTAACTGACAGCAAGAACAAACTGACACTTTTGTTAAGTTAGCCTAGTCATACTTAAAAATGAGTGGATAGCTTTACCAAAATGGTAACAGTACTTGATTATTACGATACTTTCTCTGGAAAAGACCATTCAATTTAGTAATTACATCTGATACATACTGCTTTGAGAGTGCTTATTTTAAAAGTACAAATTCAGCACATTTCAGTGGCTTAGTCAATATCTCAACAGGTGGATCCTATTATCAATACGGGTCTGTCTGAAAGCCCCATCTGCTTTTTATCTCAAACTCCAGTCCAGGAAACCATCATCAACAAACACTTTGGGATTTGTCCAAAACTTCCCAACCATGAGTCTAAACTCTAGGAGGGTTTAGTCTTCGCCAGTTAAACAAACACTTATCATTGGAATCCATGTTTAGATAGAAGCTCTCCCTTGTCTGTGTAACAATAGAGTGCTGGATGGCCATGTGGAGTATCGTAGTGTGGGGGGGGGGGGGGGGGGGGGTGCTTCAAACTCACTTGCTCAAGATTCCTTCAGATCCTTTCCAGGGAATGTCAAAGGGTATATATAACACTGAGGTTAAGTAACAATGCTACACCATGTCTTTAGCTGGTGTGTATCCAATTATTTGAACATTGCACATTCATATAGAGTTAATGCTGAAGATGCAGACTATACAATATACTGAATAGATATAGTATATATAGTTATGTATTATGCATACACACATACAGTACATGCTAACACATTCACATAACTGTCGAAATGTTAGAAAGCAGCTGTAATTATTGCCTTCTAGCCAGACAAAAGCATACAGTATTTATATGACAGACTTGAACCATACTGTCATGTTGTGTCTTGTCTCTGTCCTTTCCCTTCACCCTGTCTCCCTCTGCTGGTCGTTGTTATGTTACCTTTTCTCCCCCGCTTTCCCCCAGCTGTCCCTTGTCTCCTCTAACTACCCGTTCCCCACCTGTTCCCTGTTTCCCTCTGATTAGGTCCCTATATCTCTCTCTGTTTCTGCTCCTGTCCTTGTCGGATTCTTGTTTGTTTGTGTTTCATGCCTGAGCCAGACTATCGTCATGTTTGCTGTAACCTTGTCCTGTCCTGTCGGAATCTGCCGGTCTATCTGAGCCTACCTAAGTTTGGTTATTAAAGAAGCTCTGTTTAAGTTAGTTCGCTTTTGGGTCCTCATTCACTCACCATAACAGAAGAATCCGACCAAGAATGGACCCAGCGACTTCGGACCCTCTCCACTCAGCCGTCGGAATCCAGGGAGCGATGCTAGGCAGACACGAGCAGGAAGTGTCTGCTGCTCGACATGCCGTTGAGACCCTGGCCACCCAAGTCTCCAACCTCACAGAACAGGTTCACCATCTCCGCCTCGATCCACCGGCCACTTCCAGGGCTTTCGAATCTCCGGAGCCCAGAATCAATAACCCGCCGTGTTACTCTGGGGAGCCCACTGAATGCCGCTCGTTCCTCACCCAGTGTGATATTGTGTTTTCTCTCCAGCCCAACACTTACTCCAGGAGCACTGCTCGTGTCGCCTACGTCATATCTCTCCTTATTGGACGGGCTCGTGAGTGGGGCACGGCAATCTGGGAGGCAAGGGCTGAGTGTACTAACCAGTATCAGGACTTTAAGGAGGAGATGATACGGGTTTTTGATCGATCTGTTTTTGGGGAGGAGGCTTCCAGGGCCCTGTCTTCCCTATGTCAAGGTAATCGATCCATAACAGACTACTCTATTGAGTTTCGCACTCTTGCTGCCTCCAGTGGCTGGAACGAGCCGGCTTTGCTCGCTCGTTTTCTGGAGGGTCTCCGCGCAGAGGTAAAGGATGAGATTCTCTCCCGGGAGGTCCCTTCCAGCGTGGATTCCCTGATTGAACTCGCTATTCGCATTGAGCGACGGGTTGATCTGCGTCACCGAGCTCGTGGAAAGGAGCTCGCGTTCTCCGTTGCTCCCCTCTCCGCATCACTACCATCTTCCTCTGCCGGCTCGGGAGCTGAGCCTATGCAGCTGGGAGGTATCCGCATCTCGACTAAGGAGAGGGAACGGAGAATCACCAACCGCCTCTGTCTCTATTGCGGTTCTGCTGGTCATTTTGTCACTTCATGTCCAGTAAAAGCCAGAGCTCATCAGTAAGCGGAGGGCTACTGGTGAGCGCTACTACTCCTGTCTCTCCTTCAAGATCCTGCACTACCTTGTCGGTCCATCTACGCTGGACCGGTTCGTCAGCTTCCTGCAGTGCCTTAATAGACTCTGGGGCGGAGGGCTGTTTTATGGACGAGACCTGGGCTCGGGAACATGACATTCCTCTCAGACAGTTAAGGAAGTCCACGGCCTTGTTCGCCCTGGATGGTAGTCCTCTCCCCAGGATTCAGCGTGAGACGCTACCTTTAACCCTCACTGTTTCTGGTAATCATAGCGAAACCATTTCTTTTTTGATTTTTCGTTCACCTTTTACACCTGTTGTTTTGGGCCATCCCTGGCTAGTTTGTCATAATCCTTCCATTAATTGGTCTAGTAATTCTATCCTCTCCTGGAACGTCTCTTGTCATGTGAAATGTTTAATGTCTGCTATCCCTCCTGTTTCCTCTGTCTCTTCTTCACAGGAGGAGCCTGGTGATTTGACAGGGGTGCCGGAGGAATATCACGATCTGCGCACGGTGTTCAGTCGGTCCAGGGCCACCTCTCTTCCTCCACACCGGTCGTATGATTGTAGTATTGATCTCCTTCCGGGAACCACTCCCCCCCGGGGTAGACTATACTCTCTGTCGGCTCCCGAACGTAAGGCTCTCGAGGATTATTTGTCTGTAGCTCTTGACGCCGGTACCATAGTCCCCTCCTCCTCTCCCGCCGGAGCGGGGTTTTTTTTTTGTCAAGAAGAAGGACGGGTCTCTGCGCCCCTGCATAGATTATCGAGGGCTGAATGACATAACAGTTAAGAATCGTTATCCGCTTCCTCTTATGTCTTCAGCCTTCGAGATCCTGCAGGGAGCCAGGTTTTTCACTAAGTTGGACCTTCGTAACGCTTACCATCTCGTGCGCATCAGGGAGGGGGACGAGTGGAAGACGGCGTTTAACACTCCGTTAGGGCACTTTGAATACCGGGTTCTTCCTTTCGGCCTCGCTAACGCTCCAGCTGTCTTTCAGGCATTAGTCAATGATGTCCTGAGAGACATGCTGAACATCTTTGTTTTCGTTTACCTTGACGATATCCTGATTTTTTCACCGTCACTCCAGATTCATGTTCAGCACGTTCGACGTGTCCTCCAGCGCCTTTTAGAGAATTGTCTTTTTGTGAAGGCTGAGAAGTGCACTTTTCATGCCTCCTCCGTCACATTTCTCGGTTCTGTTATTTCCGCTGAAGGCATTAAGATGGATCCCGCTAAGGTCCAAGCTGTCATTGATTGGCCCGTCCCTAAGTCACGCGTCGAGCTGCAGCGCTTTCTCGGCTTCGCGAACTTCTATCGTCGTTTCATCCGTAATTTCGGTCAGGTGGCCGCTCCTCTCACAGCCCTTACTTCTGTCAAGACGTGCTTTAAGTGGTCCGTTTCCGCCCAGGGAGCTTTTGATCTCCTCAAGAATCGTTTTACATCCGCTCCTATCCTTGTTACACCTGACGTCTCTAGACAGTTCGTTGTCGAGGTTGACGCGTCAGAGGTGGGCGTGGGAGCCATTCTTTCTCAGCGCTCCCTCTCTGACGACAAGGTCCACCCATGCGCGTATTTTTCTCATCGCCTGTCGCCGTCGGAACGTAACTATGATGTGGGTAACCGCGAACTGCTCGCCATCCGGTTAGCCCTAGGCGAATGGCGACAGTGGTTGGAGGGGGCGACCGTTCCTTTTGTCGTTTGGACTGACCATAGGAACCTTGAGTACATCCGTTCTGCCAAACGACTTAATGCGCGTCAGGCGCGTTGGGCGCTGTTTTTCGCTCGTTTCGAGTTCGTGATTTCTTATCGTCCGGGCTCTAAGAACACCAAGCCTGATGCTTTGTCTCGTCTCTTCAGTTCTTCAGTAGCCTCCACTGACCCCGAGGGGATTCTCCCTGAGGGGCGTGTTGTCGGGTTGACTGTCTGGGGAATTGAGAGGCAGGTAAAACAAGCGCTCACTCACACTCCGTCGCCGCGCGCTTGTCCTAGGAACCTTCTTTTCGTTCCCGTTCCTACTCGTCTGGCCGTTCTTCAGTGGGCTCACTCTGCCAAGTTAGCCGGCCACCCTGGCGTTCGGGGTACGCTTGCTTCCATTCGCCAGCGTTTTTGGTGGCCCACCCGGGAGCATGACACGCGTCGTTTCGTGGCTGCTTGTTCGGTCTGCGCGCAGACTAAGTCCGGTAACTCTCCTCCTGCCGGCCGTCTCAGGCCGCTTCCTATTCCCTCTCGACCGTGGTCTCACATCGCCTTAGATTTTGTCACCGGACTGCCTTCGTCAGCGGGGAAGACTGTTATTCTTACGGTTGTCGATAGGTTCTCTAAGGCGGCCCATTTCATTCCCCTTGCTAAGCTTCCTTCTGCTAAAGAGACGGCACAAATCATCATCGAGAATGTTTTCAGAATTCATGGCCTTCCGTCAGACGTCGTTTCGGACAGAGGTCCGCAATTCACGTCTCAATTTTGGAGGGAGTTTTGCCGTTTGATTGGGGCTTCCGTCAGTCTCTCTTCCGGCTTTCACCCCCAGTCTAACGGTCAAGCAGAACGGGCCAATCAGACTATTGGTCGCATCTTACGCAGTCTTTCTTTTCGCAACCCTGCGTCTTGGTCAGAACAGCTCCCCTGGGCAGAATACGCCCACAACTCGCTTCCTTCGTCTGCGACCGGGCTATCTCCTTTTCAGAGTAGCCTCGGGTACCAGCCTCCGCTGTTCTCATCTCAGTTCGCCGAGTCCAGCGTCCCCTCCGCTCAGGCTTTTGTCCAACGTTGCGAGCGCACCTGGAAGAGGGTCAGGTCTGCACTTTGCCGTTATAGGACGCAGACTGTGAGGGCTGCTAATAAGCGTAGAACTAAGAGTCCTAGATATTGTCGCGGTCAGAGAGTTTGGCTCTCCACTCAGAACCTTCCCCTTAAGACGGCTTCTCGCAAGTTGACCCCGCGGTTCATTGGTCCGTTCCGTATTTCTCGGGTCATTAATCCTGTCGCAGTTCGACTTCTTCTTCCGCGATACCTTCGTCGCGTCCACCCGGTCTTCCATGTCTCCTGTATTAAGCCCGTTCTTCGCGCCCCCGCTCGTCTTCCCCCCCCCCCCCCCCCATCCTTGTCGAGGGCGCACCCATCTACAGGGTCCGCAGGATTTTGGACATGCGTCCACGGGGCCGTGGTCACCAGTACCTTGTCGATTGGGAGGGGTACGGTCCTGAGGAGAGGAGTTGGGTTCCCTCTCGGGACGTGCTGGACCGTGCGCTGATCGAGGATTTCCTCCGTTGCCGCCAGGTTTCCTCCTCGAGTGCGCCAGGAGGCGCTCGGTGAGTGGGGGGGTACTGTCATGTTGTGTCTTGTCTCTGTCCTTTCCCTTCACCCTGTCTCCCTCTGCTGGTCGTTGTTATGTTACCTTTTCTCCCCCGCTTTCCCCCAGCTGTCCCTTGTCTCCTCTAACTACCCGTTCCCCACCTGTTCCCTGTTTCCCTCTGATTAGGTCCCTATATCTCTCTCTGTTTCTGCTCCTGTCCTTGTCGGATTCTTGTTTGTTTGTGTTTCATGCCTGAGCCAGACTATCGTCATGTTTGCTGTAACCTTGTCCTGTCCTGTCGGAATCTGCCGGTCTATCTGAGCCTACCTAAGTTTGGTTATTAAAGAAGCTCTGTTTAAGTTAGTTCGCTTTTGGGTCCTCATTCACTCACCATAACACATACATCTCTCCCACAAGAAATTCCATTGAATCTTTCAGTTTAACCATTTTTGGGATGTGAATGGAAGTGGTAGACATTGGTGGCAGTGATCGGGTCTTACTCCGTTCTCCTCTGATCACCTTGCCACTCCTCAGTTTATAACTCTGGTTATCTTTTATTTTATCCTGTGGAGGACGGTTGTTGTTTTATTTTATTACGGTTGAGAAAGGACTTACATTGCTGTTGTGTATTGGTTTGTACAGGGCTCCAGGACAGCTCCTCCATGTTTTCTGCTTGCCCTGGCCTTGACCGTGCACCAGCTGGGCCAACTCCTATGAGAGGTACCATCGACGTTATAGGACGCACACATACACACACTCAGGAGGTGGGTCACACACACGCGTTAAAATACATGTACTGAATATACACTTGAAACACACTAATGCATAATAATGCATACTACAGATTTCAGTGGGATACATTAGAACACATATTAAGCAGAAGATGAATATACTCTTCCAACAATTGTGTACCAGACTTCCAATAATAACACAATGTCTTGTGGTATGTAGATGTAGTGATATTTATATACAGTAGATGGCGCTTTGTGCATACTAAATTATGTGGTGAATATGGCTGATTGCTACAGAGGTATTTGCAGCCTATGTGTAGATTATGAGATGAACCCACCATTAGTATAAAGAATATATACCTCTACCTCTACATACCCTGAGTATACAAAACACACCTGCCCTTGGCATAGACTGACCAGGTGAATCCAGGTGAAAGCTAGGATCACTTATAGATGCCACTTGTTAAATCCACTTCAATCAGTGTAGATGAAGGGGAGGAGACGGGTTAAAGAAGGATTTTTAAGTCTTGAGACGATTGAGACATGTGTATGTGTGCAACTCAATATTAGGAATATGTTCCTAATGTTTGGCATACTCAGTGTATGTGTATTACATTGTGTGCAGTGTTATGAGTTCAATATTATTTGGTTGAAAACATGACTAAAGTTTTTCTCTAACATTTCAGATACACATGGGTCTAAGCATGAAGGGAAGCGCAAGAAAGAATGGCGGGACAGGGCTCAACACTCACCGGCAGTGACTCTTGGGGGACTCCTGTGAACTCAAACTTTATTATGCAAAGAAACCCCTTCAGTCTTTGACTGCTCCCCCTGTAGGACCTGAAGCCCAAACCAGGGACTCAAACCACTGCTCCCATTGGACATGTCACTACAACATCACCCATAGTATTCTATAGCAGTGGAGAGACGAAAACCACTGCACACTGTAGGATAAATCACTACACAATTGTGTTTTTATGCGTTACAACACACACAACCCTGCTTATGTAGCACACGCCACCACCGCACAATATTCATAGTCATTCCGTGTTGCATCATTCAGGGAGGTAGCTGATCTGTAAGGTTGGTTCAGGCACCATTAGGCTGCTGAAAAGAAATGCCCAATGGTGATTTATTAAAGGGCAGAAGGTCCTAAATGTGAAAGTAGGCCAGGTTAATGAGAGGACTTCAATTTTTTGCTCAAAAAGTAGATACAATACCACAGCAACACATGACCTGTTACATGCTTTGTCCATCGGGGTGGTCATTCTTATTCATCGTCTGTTTTGGAACTACTTTGATTCATGTGGATTTTTATTGAGAAAATTCCGGAGAAAAAAAACTGTTTTGAAAATATTGTGAACCTGTCGATGCCAATAGCACAAATACATCTGATGTTCCATTTCACGCGTGTTCATTCCCAGCTCCGTTACTTCCGGTGTGTCGCATTTACCCTGGTTCCTCTCTGTGTACATCATACACAAACACGGCACAGCGTCCTTCTAATCTAAGCCATGCTGTTTATTGAGCAAATACACAGGCACTTTCCTTTGGCACTTCTGCATCACCAGTCACCTCCTCATAAGGACAGGTAACCCTCTGCAGCATACCAGTATTTACCATGTTGTGTTTTATACCATTTTACAAGTGTTTTATGAATATTTTATAGACGGTGTATAAATGAACTCTAGAGGGGATCATGCCGACTACTCAAATGCACAGAAGGTTTATCATGTCAACTGATGAATGTTATTGTCAGTGTAGTGTATGCATTTATACATATTGTTTGTTTCATAAGAAATCATTGAAATACATTTGTTCTCCTTTTTAATGATTATTTGTCTGATGAACCTTTTCATTTTCATTATATCATGCTTTTCTGTCTCCTGAAAAGATTCAACTCAACGAAATTACACAAAGGTATTTGGAAAATGCATTAAAAGAGGATCCATATTAAAAGGTTCTTTGAAATAACTTATAGGGGTTCCCCCACAGTTTCAATTTGAAGAACCCCTAAAGGATACTCCAGGAACCTTTTGTTTTTAGAGTGTACATTGAATACTCCACCTGGTTTTATGTGTTCAAGGAAAGCATTTGTGTACTTTCTCGTCATTTGTGTATTCCTCAACTGATACATTCAGCACTCTTGAACTTCAGCACCTTGGCATGCTTGTGCATTCCACTCATGATAACTTAAGTGAAGAAAAGTGGAAAATAGTTGTTTACCTTAATTAACTTGAACATTGTTTTTCTTATGAATATCAGGTTGTGCAAGTGTAACAGTACAAATTTAGACCGTCCCCTCGCCCATACCCGGGCGCGAACTAGGGACCTTCTGCACACATCAACAGTCACCCTCGAAGCATCGTTACCCATCGCGCCACAAAAGCCGCGGCCCTTGCAGAGCAAGGGGAACTACTACTTCAAGGTCTCAGAGCAAGTGACGTCACTGATTGAAACGCTATTTAGCGCCCACGCTAACTAAGCTAGCCGTTTCACATCCGTTACACAAGATTGTACAATCGTGGAACATTTTTGTTCCTTCAGGTCAATGATTGCTTACTTACTCGTCCACCAAACTATTGCACCATAAATGATGTCTGCATGGGAGGGAGACTTGGACAGGCTTTGCGGAGGAGAACGATGTCTGAAGAAGAGCACACAGGGCCGATGATCGGCTAAACACAGTCAGTGGCCGAGCAATTGTCTGCCAAAAGTACTTTAATGTTGACATGAATAAAAAGTCAGACTGCAGTTTAAAATAAAAGGTTCCTGGAGTATCCTTTAGGGGTTCTTCAAATTGAAACTGTGAGGGAACCCCTATAAGTTCTTTGAAGAACCTTTAAAAATGGTTATTCAAAGAACCCCTTTTAATGGATCCTCAGATAACCTTTCAGATAACCTTTTGGATAAGCGTGTGGGGTTCATTTCTGAACTACCTCCCCCGCACCTATTATTATTATTATTAATAATACGCATAACAATAAAACTATATTTTAGTTGTCTGTGTTTATTATGATTTTAGTGGCAAAGAAAAAATTAAATGTCCAAATATGAGGCAAACTCCCAGCAGAGCCCCAAGTCCAATGGATATATCATCTGGCGTGTTGATGCTAATGTGTTGATGTTCTCTGTATCCATAGCCAGAATGATTTTGCAGTGCATGGTGATTGTCAATTGATACCCATTGAATTGTGTCTATTTTCTGCTTTACAAATGTTTGCACAAATATGAAAAGATAGATGGTATCATCCTAAAACAATATCAATTTAGATCATATAAGGGACAAACATTACCTTAAATGAAGGAGATCTTTACATTTTTCAGTTAAGTGCCTGCACCTGTTGCCCTTTTAAATTCAAATCCAAATGTTTCAGTTGGGCAGTTAGGTTCCTGCAAGAACCCCCACCAACTAAGGAGGTTCCTTGAATAACCCCACCTCCTATGGGGTTCTTGGACAAACCTTTTTGGGGCAATTTTCAGTGCCAAGAACCATAAGGTTCTTCGAAGAACTTTTAGGATCTTAGAAGAACCCTTGTTGAACCTCTAATTTTTAGAGCGTCGAGAGACAAGAGCTGAAATAACAGACATTGGCGGCTTAGAAAATGTCCTCGATTCAGGCAACAAAGATCAATTCTAATAATTTCCTTAGCTTGGCATTTGAATCTTAACTTTGCTTGCAGCATGTTGTCGGACCTGCGCATTCAAGCCATGGGAACACACTGTGCTACTGTGCTGTGAGGAAATGACTAATCTCATGAATGTGTAGCTCACACTGACACAAGGTTCTGCCCATATTTTTCATTGAGGAATGAAGTTGCCATCTAACTATGCCTCAACTGAATTATATTATACACTTAAAGCCACCTCAAGGGCACACATTGACAATTCAGTATTCAGGAACACGCTATTTATGGGGCAGTATTTCCAAGACAAACACCTAAATGTGGTTGCATCTCATGTTTTCAGGGCATGTTCGACAAGAAGTCTACAAATCTGGCCAGTCAACGTGACCTAATTAGTCAAACTGAAGAACCTGTTGAAATAATCTCTTTACCTGGTGGTAGGTTGAACATGTAAACAACCACTTAAAACCCCCTGGTCAAAACGCTATGGCGCACCAACATGCTGCCAGAACAACGCCTCCCTTCCTGTACATGTATCCAGTTGCTGCCACTTCAGTACGATCACATAATTAACAAACAACACAAATGGGATTGAAAATGTCACGCTGCTTCGGAATCCTGCGCCTGCCACTTTAATCATTTGTGAGTCCGTAAGATAACTATGATGCGCGCACGGGCTGGAGAAGCGGCGTCCGTGTCAATAGGTCTGCACGGAGAGAGAAAATAGGTGTCAGAAGGCATTTAAAAATAAACACATGGTAAGGTCAGTAGAGATGTACCTGGCCGGCTCGTTGATGAGGAGGAGAGATAAGTCTGAACCGGTTATTAATCTACTCTTTTCTCTGAAATCTGAACAGTGTGATAAAGCATCTCTGTGCATTGAATAAATAACTCATATAAGCTCTATTGGGTCATTCATAAGGTTGCTACAGCAAGTCCCCGTTAAGAAGGAAACCAAGCAAGACCTCTGGGTTTACAGATACATTTATTTCAGGGATGCCAACCCAAACTGAGTTGTTGGGCAGAACACTGGACCCCGAAGGAAGTGGTGGTTTTCACTGTTTCCCATTACATTGAGCCACACTTTATCTCAAGTCTCTAATATTAAATATTTGGTTATCTCATCTGCGGTCTCCTATCCCACTTCTGACACCAATGTAACAAGGGGCTAGTCTTGAAACTAGCATTCTCATTAATTTCCTATTTGAGAAACAATAGTGTAACATCTTCTTTTGGTCCTTTTAGTTGCCCTAAATTAATTCATGTATCCCCTAGAACATTTGAGCATGTAATAAAAATGTATTTAATGTATTTGAGATCAATGGTAGATGGTCTAGCTGTTTTCGCTTATGATAGAGAGGCTAGACCACAACAAGATGTGTAGAACCATCCATTTTATTTTCACACATTCCAAAAATGCTATAATCAATCTAATTTCAGTAGATGACCTCCCAAGAGATAAAAAAACATTTTTTCCACCATGTTCTGTATCTTCAGCTTTCTCACACACAAACATTAGAAAAGGTAACATGGCATGGCAGGGCATAAATTAACATTTGTGGCATACAAATGCCATGGCATTCAAACTGCCATACTGGACCAGATAATGTCATGTCCTGTATATTCCTACATTTCCATGACATTTATAGAACGCATCTATACTCAGAACACAATTACTTAAGTTACTATCATTAGCTACTGGGTGAAAATGTGAATACTCTCAGCTAAAACAAGGAAGGGACAGTTGTACAAGCGAGTGAACCAACAGAGAGATGGAGATAGCCCTCCGATATCCCTTTGACTCTATTCACAGCTCCCAGACCAAAATCATTCCTCAGGCAAGTTTGGGCCAGACAAAACAATACCTAGGGTTTACAATAACAGGAGGACTGTGGACAAGGTTAGTAGAATTATCAATGCTGTCCGCTTCACTCTTCTAAAAGCAGAGACTGAACTACTGTCATTAGAGTAAGCAACGGTATAGTCTGCATAATGAATACAATGGTTGTTTTGAACTATTTCCCAATGTTGTCTATTAGTAATAATCAAGGACTTTGAATTGATCCCTGTGGCACACCTGAGTGACTGGCGTAAAATGTTTGACTCATGGCCACTTGCTGCTACACACTGATTTCAAACAATGTTGTTAGATGATAATGTGTTATTAAATGTATTGTTAAATGGTAATAAATGCCACCTACCAAGCACCAAGAACACATACATATAGGCCTGGTTATAACCTCAGGAGGCTAAAGAAATTTGGCTTAACACCTAAAACCTTCACAAACGTTTACAGATGCACAATTGAGAGCATCCTGTCAGGCTGTATCACCGCCTGGTACGGCAACTGCACTGCCAACAACAGCAAAGCTCTCCAGAGGGTGGTATGGTCTGCCCAACGCATCACCGGGGTCAAACTTCCTGCCCTCCTGAACACCTACAGCACCCGATGCCACAGGAAGGCCAAAAAGACAATCAAGGACATCAACCACCCGAGCCACTGCCTGTTCACCCCGCTATCATCCAGAAGGTGAGGTCAGTACAGATGCATCAAAGCTGGGACCGAGAGACTGAAAAACAGCTTCTATCTCAAGGCCATCAGACTTCTAAACAGCCATCACTAGCACATCAGAGGTGGCTGCCTATAGACATAGATTAGGAATCACTGGCCACTTTTAGAAATGGATCACTAGCCACTTTAATAATGTTCCGTATCTAGCATTACACATCTCATATGTATAAACTGTACTCTATACTATTCTTCGGTATCTTAGTCACTTTAATTGTGTGTAAATATTGCATCATCCATCTCATATGTATAAACTGTACTCTATACTATGCCACTGTATCTTAGTCCAATGCCGCTCTGACATATATGTATATATAATCCATTCCTTACTTAGATGTACGTGTATTTTTGGTATATGTTGTGAAACTGTTAGATATTACTTGTTAGATATTACTGCACTGTTGGAGCTAGAAGAACAAGCATTTCGCTACACCCGCAATAACATCTGCTAAACACATGTGTGACCAATACAATTTGATTTGATTTGATTTGACAATAGACCGTCATAAGATTGAGAGGAGTGATACCATCACATGCCCTTGAATTCCACACCCCAAATGGACATGTACAGTGTCTTGCGAAAGTATTCACTCCCCTTGGAATTTTTCTTATTTTGTTGCCTTACAACCTGGATTTAAAATAGATTTTTGGGGGGTTTGTATCATTTGATTTACACAACATGTCTACCACTTTGAAGATGCAAAATATTTTTTATTGTGAAACAAACAAGAAATAAGACAAACAAAACTGAAAACTTGAGCATGCATAACTATTCACCCTCTCAAAATCAATACTTTGTAGAGCCACCTTTTGCAGTAATTACAGCTGCAAGTCTCTTGGGGTATGTCTCTATATGCTTGGCACATCTAACCACTGGGATTTTTGCCCATTCTTCAATGCAAAACTGCCTCAGCTCCTTCAAGTTGGATGTGTTCCGCTGGTGTACAGCAATCTTTAAGTCATACCACAGATTCTCAATTGGATTGAGGTCTGGGCTTTGACTAGGCCATTCCAATACATTTTAATGTTTCCTCTTAAACCACTCGAGTGTTGCTTTAGCAGTATGCTTAGGGTCATTGTCCTGCTGGAAGGTGAACCTCCGTCCCAGTCTCAAATCTCTGGAAGAATGAAACAGGTATCCCTCAAGAATTTCCCTGTATTTAGCGCCATCCATCATTCCTTCAATTCTGACCAGTTTCTCAGTCCCTGCTGATGAAAAACATCCCCACAGCATGATGCTGCCACCACCATTCTTCACTGTGGGGATGGTGTTCTCGGGGTGATGAGAGGTGTTGGGTTTGCGCCAGAAATATAGTATTCCTTGATGGCCAAAAAGCTCAATTTTAGTCTCATCTGACCAGAGTACCTTCTTTCATATGTTTGGGGAGTCTCCCACATGCCTTTTGGTGAACACCAAACGTGTTTGCTTATTTTCTTCTTTAAGCAAAGCCACTCTTCCGTAAAGCCCAGCTCTGTGGAGTGTACGGCTTAAAGTGGTCCTATGGACAGACACTCCAATCTTCACTGTGGAGCTTTGCAGCCCCTTCAGGGTTATCATTGGTCTCTTTGTTGCCTCTCTGATTAATGCCCTCCTTGCCTGGTCTGTGAGTTTTGGTGGACGGACCTATCTTGGCAGGTTTGTTGTGGTACCATATTCTTTCCATTTTTTAATAACGCTTTAATGGTGCTCCGTGGGATGTTCAAAGTTTCTGATATTTTTTTATAACCCAACCCTGTCTTTTCTTCTCCACAACTTTTTCTCTGATCTGTTTGGAGAGCTCCTTGGTCTTCAAGGTGCCGCTTGTTTGGTGGTGCCCTTTGCTTAGTGGTGTTGCAGACTCTGGGGCCTTTCAGAACACGTGTATATATACTAAGATCATGTGACTCTTAGATTGCACACAGGTGGACTTTATTTAACTAATTATGTCACTTCTGAAGGTAATTGGTTGCACCAGAAGTTATTTTTTTCATTTCACTTCACCAATTTGGACTATTTTGGGTATGTCCATTACATGAAATCCAAATAAAAATCAATTTAAATTAAAGGTTGTAATGCAGCAAAATAGGAAAAACAGCAAGGGGGATGAATAATTTTGCAAGGCACTGTAGATGTGGCTTATCAGATCAAACAGTTCTCCTTTGAAATCACACATTTTCTTTGATAACAAATACCACTTGATACACATTTCATTAGCTACTGCTAGATTGGAGTACTGTATGCATGTAGGTCTGAAGTAAGGATACATTTGGGAATATTTCAACTTGAATCCCCACCGGCTACAAGTTAAATTGTGTTGATGTGCAAACTAACTGGCTAGGGTAATTCCGAAGTCATGTGTAGTAAATCTCATTAATAGTCCTTGGTGGACTATTGCAGACCTGTTGAGTCAGTGAGTCCTTCATAAAGCCCGCTCTAGAGTGCAACTCCCTCCTACATGAGAGGTCCTTGGGGAGGCCTCGCACGATGCCGGTGACGCACTACCTGTACATATTTCAGAGTGTTTATTCCTCTGGGAGTGTGTTTCACAAGGTTATTGGGATAATCAGGTGCAGGGTTGAAAAATGACCTAACATCTTGTTGACGGGGACATGGCAGACCCCACACCTCTGAATAATGCAGGGCTGTCTGTCAAAGGCTCCCACTCACAACTGCACACACAGACATGTAAACAATTAAAACCGACCAATGTATGTTGTCAAGTTTAAATTTATATTATGGCCTTGGTGTACCATCTAGTGTCTGTTCTTCGCGTAAATTGTTCTCTCAGTGATCTTTGCATGCAAAACATTTAGCTATTGCTTTGTGGTATGTTTTTTCCAGTATCGCATTTTGACAGGACTGCAACATTGTGAAACTGAGTAGTTCATTTGTAACATGGACACTTAACAGTTTTTGGTCACTCCAATAAAGAGAGAGAGTGAGTCATCTAGGTGTGTTGGCTCATTGACAATTCCAAGCCATACAATAATCAAGAAAAGGGTGGAGGAGTGATCCTTCTCTATTCCCTGTTTGAGAGGAGGCACTGCAGGGTAAAGACCAACTGCCCATTCCTATAGCGCTAGTAAGAATGGACAAATCATTTACCTGGGAATCAGATGTGAAGTATTAGAAACTGGTCTGAACTGGCCAGCAAGGCCCTGTGCATTCCATATTCAAGGGAGGGAGAGATGGAGAGGGTATTTGTGATTGAGTGAGGTCAGGATGAACTCACATTCTCTGTCTCCTCCATAATCGCCAAGGTGTAAATGACATGTCAAGGAACGTTTTCTTACCTCAGTTCTGTATTACTGATGCCCTGAATTCTTCCGCGGTGAGAGACTAATCCTAGTGACAGTGAGAGTTGTCTGTATCACAACCAAACACACAGGTAATCATTCTATGCAACATCATTGCCATTGTAAATCAGAACAGCGGTTGTCCATCATGGAGAATGGATGAAAAGAAGGGATTTAATTGCTTTCTTTACATTGATGGCTCATTAACACTATCACCACCCACTTCCACACCACTTGTCTGCTGAAATGAAAGAGATAAATTGGGGATGGGGCCTAGCCTGGCTGTTCACGTGTACAAACCACAAGATTAGATCTCTACATCAGAGACTGGGAACACACTGGTTTAATCAACCTTGTTTCAACGTAATTTGTCAACGTATTGTGACGTGGAATCAACGAGGAAAAGACATTGGATTTAAAAACCGTAATCAACCAGTACTGTTTTTATCTAATTTCAAACAGCGTTGTAAACATTGAAATTAAGGTAAAACAAACTTAAATGAATTGGCTTAGCCTGACTAGCAGGTTGTTACATCAATCTAATGGTGGGGCGACGCACAATTGGCCTAGCGTCGTCCGCGTTAGGGAGGGATTGGTCGGTAGGGATCTCCTTGTCTCATCGCACACCAGCGACTCCTGTGGCGCAGTGCGCGCTAGCCAAGGTTGCCAGGTGCACGGTGTAGCCTCCGACACATTGGTGCAGCTGGCTTCCGGGTTGGATGCGTGCTGTGTTAAGAAGCAGTACGGCTGGTTGGGTTGTGTATCGGAGGACGCATGACATTCAGCCTTCGTCTCTCCCGAGCCCGTACGGGAGTTGTAGCAAGATAGTACTACAACAATTGGATACCACAAAATTGGGGAGAAAAAGAATATTACCATTTTTTTTAAAAGAAGAAAAAAAAAGACCAGAGAGCTGTGTAAGGACATCAGTGACAAAATTGTAGACCTGCACAAGGCTGGATTGGGCTACAGGACAATTAGGCAAGCAGCTTGGTGAGAAGGCAACAACTGTTGGCACAATTATTAGAAAATGGAAGAAGTTCAAGATGACGGTCAATCACCCTCGTTCTGGGGCTTCATGCAAGATCTCACCTCGTGGGGCATCAATGATCATGAGGAAGGTGAGGGATCAGCCCAGAACAACACGGCAGGACCTGGTCAATGACCTGAAGAGAGCTGGGACCACAGTCTCAAAGAAAACCATTAGTAACACACTACGCCGTCATGGATTAAAATCTTGCAGCGCACGCAAAGTCCCCCTGCTCAAGCCAGCACATATCCAGGCCCATCGGAAGTTTGCCAATGACCATCTGGATGATCCAGAGGAGGAATGGGAGAAGGTCATGTGGTCTGATGAGACAAAAATAGAGCGTTTTGGTCTAAACTCCACTCGCCGTGTTTGGAGGAAGAAGAAGCATGAGTACAACCACAAGAACACCATCCCAACCGTGAAGCATGGAGGTGGAAACATCATTCTTTGGGGATGCATTTCTGCAAAGGGGACAGGACGACTGCACCATATTGAGGGGAGGATGCATGGGGCCATGTATCGCGAGATCTTGGCCAACAACCTCCTTCCCTCAGTAAGAGCATTGAAGATGGGTTGTGGCTGGGTCTTCCAGCATGACAACGACCCGAAACACACAGCCAGGGCAACTAAGGAGTGGTTCTGTAAGAAACATCTCAAGGTCCTGGAGTGGCCTAGCCGGTCTCCAGACCTTAACCCAATAGAACATCTTTGGAGGGAGCTGAAAGTTCGTATTGCCCAGCGACAGCCCCGAAATCTGAAGAAGGTCTGTATGGAGGAGTGGGCCAAAATCCCTAATGCAGTGTGTGCAAACATGGTCAAGAACTACAGGAAACATATGATCTCTGTAATTGCAAACAAAGGTTTCTGTACCAAATATTAAGTTCTGCTTTTCTGATGTATCAAATACTTATGTCATGCAATAAAATGCAAAATAATTACTTAAAAATCATACAATGTGATTTTCTGGATTTTTGTTTTAGATTCCGTCTCTCACAGTTGAAGTGTACCTATGATAAAAATGACAGACCTCTACATGCTTTGTAAGTAGGAAAACCTGCAAAATCGGCAGTGTATCAAATACTTGTTCTCCCCACTGTATGTGTTGAAATTGCATGGAAAATAAAATAATCCTATAATCAATTGGGTTGTTGAAATTATGTTGAATTTTAGATTTGATTAGACATCAATGTCATTGTTTCAAAGTCATGCTATAAGCCTCAGCTACAATAATTTGAATAATTCAATGGATGTTTTGTGGCCGTCTATGGGCCAGGCATCAGTTAAACTGCAGTACAGAAGCAAAACCTTAGGAGCAGTCGAAACCAAGCTTCTAGACCGGAACCCTGGAACCTTGGTCCACACCCTGCCTCAAGCCTAACCCTAATCTTGGCATAACCCTAACCCATTTAATGAAACCTGGCTCAATCCTTACCCTAACCTCTCGTAGGGCTCCCCCACATCCAAATTCCCAATTTAACCCCGAATTACCACATCAATCCAAGAACCACTGTGATGAGACCAATCAGTTCACTCTGGAATCACTGAATCATTTCATTACTTACACCTTTACTTGACCTACCAATTAGTCAACAATGGATAGCTGCAGCCTTAAGGTGGCCAAATGTGAAAGTCCACCTCACTTGCGCAATAGCGTGTGCCTTTCTAGTACAATTGCATATCACCTGTAGCCACTTTACCAATGGACGTCCATCATGGCTCAACACTGCAGTCCAGTTTCCACCTTCACACATCTGTGGCTGGGGAGTGTCAGGAAAGTATGAACGTAATTACGCCCTGGTAATGGAGAGGGATCCTTGAGCTAGACCTTCTGCAGTGGATCATAATGAGACCACAGTGATGACAGCTGTCGAACATGTATCTATCAACTGTGATGTTCCTAAAACGTTTGATTCTGTATTTGACTAAGTTCAACATGACACAGAAATACTTTTTCCAACTGTTTCATACTTAGCACAATGTTCCAGAAAGCTTGTGCTTGTGTGATGCTTCAGCTACGTTCTCTAGCAATCAGTGGGACCATATAATTTTTGCACCTGTTGTGCAATCCTACTTTTGATACAGACTCCGGAGGCGAACAGGGAGGACAAGTCTGTAGACGTGTTTACAATTTATAGGTCTAATATAAGACGGACCCACGTGATGCGCGCGGGAGAAGCCTGAAGCCTCTTTGTACTTTGAGTTCCACAAAGCGCAAGCTGCATTCTAACTCATCAAAGCCATAATGCGAAGAGAGGCCAGTGCATGCATGGTCCCATTTAACGCTCCTCGGGGGTCTAATCCCAAAGCGCTTTACTAAATCTGAGAAACGCACAGATTGCCCTCATTCTCTGAAACAAGCTGTGCACCTGACACCGGCGCTCTTCCTTCGAGATTTGCTTTGAGGAAACTTTTTTTTATTTTAATTGATTGTAGGCATGTTGTTTACGGACCAGAAATTGCTCAGATTTTGTCTAGGCCTAGGATATATCTGTTGGACACCATAAATTGAGCAATTTGACATTTATGGTGGACCTATTCTCTAGGTAGCCTTGATTGCCCATAAACACTAGCAGATAATTATTGGATTCAATCACACTAGAATAACATTAAAGAAAGAGAGACAATTCCACAGAGAGGCAATAATTCAAGCCTTAACGCCTAGAGTGATGTCATCATCTAGCGAGGGAGCTATGCATGAAGTATCCCAGCAAATTACATATGGGAGAGTGTCACTTGCTTTTGTGCTTTGGGCACTGTAGGCAGAGTCAGTCACACAACATTGAGAAACATCCATAAACCTCTCATGTGCATTTAGGACTATATATTGAAGAATAATATGGCATTTAATTGAATCATGTCAGTTAAGCCTATTTTAAAGATTGCTATTGGTCACAGGTGTAGGTCACTTTTTACTGACAATGAGCTAATCAGTAAAATCATATTTGACTATATTACCCAATCTCGTCCTATTCGTGATGGCATTAGAAGGCAATTTATTTCCAAGTGTGCACAAGTTAATTAACATAATTAATCTAACCTGTTGCAAATTAATATGCGCTTATACTAGCCATATTGCAGTTTCCTTCATTCGGGCTGATGCCTATTGAAGAAATGAGAACAGCATAAATCATAAAGCATTATTCAAAATGTTGACTTCTCTTATCTGATGTAGCACCATAGCAATATGGTAATATGACAACTTTCAACCTGGACTCAGGGGTAGGCGCAACATAGTAAATGTAAATCGCTCTCCCTACATTTAGTATTACGTTTTGTATGGTATGAATTAATTTGTGGATGTACATCATCCATTTCGTATGATATGTTACGAATTACAATTCGTATGATACAGTATGTTTACGAATTGCGATTCATATAATATTTTACGAATTTGCAATACATATAACATATTCCAAATTCCAATTTGTTGTGGCTAGAGTTAGCTAGGTGGCTAGCGTTAGCTAGGCTAGGGGTTAGGGGGTTTATAGGTTAAGGTTAGGTGTTAAGGTTACTGTTAAGGTTAGGAGTTAGGGGTAAGGGGAAGGGCTAGCTAACATGCTAAATAACTAAAAAGTAGTAAGTAGTTTCAAAGTTGCTAATGAGCTAAAATTGTCTGTGATGTGATTCGAACACGCAACCTTTGGGTTACTAGACGTTCGTGTTATACGCCTGTCCATCTTTCCAGACAAACCTCCCTCTTTGTTATGTATCCTTAACAAAGTAACATATACTAATATAAGTGGCAGAGATTTACATGTACTATGTTACATCTAGTATTTAGGCCAGGCTGCAACTTTGGAGGCACGATATAAACCTGGTGGTCATAGTAGGGTAGTGCTGCAGCACCCCCTGAAAATCATAATAAACAAATATATAAACTACCGTTCAAAAGTTTGGGGTCACTTAGAAATGTCCTTGTTTTTTAAAGAAAAGCATATTTCTTGTGCATTAAAATAACATCAAATTGATCAGAAATACAGTGTAGACATTGTTAATGTTGTAAATGACTATTGTAGCTGGAAATGCCAGATTTTTTATGGAATATCTACATAGGCGAACAGAGGCCCATTATCAGCAGCCATTAATCCTTTGTTCCAATGGCACCTTGTGTTAGCTATTTCAAGTTGATCATTTTAAAAGGCTAGTTGATCTTTAGAAAAACCTTTTGCAGTTATGTTAGCACAGCTGAAAGCTGTTGTTCTGATTAAAGAAGTAATAAAAACTGTCCTTCTTTAGACTAGTTGAGTATCTGAGGCATCAGCATTTGTGGGTTTGATTACAGGCTCAAAATAGCCAGAAACAAATCACTTTGTTCTGAAACTCGTCAGTCTATTCTTGTTCTGAGAAATTAAGGCTAATCCATGCGGGAAATTGCCAAGAAACTGAAGATCTCGTACAACGCTGTGTACTACTCCCTTCACAGTACAGCACAATTTTGCTCTAACCATAATAGAAAGAGGAGTGGGAGGCCCCGGTGCACAACTGAACAAGAGGGCAAGTACATTAGAGTGTCTAGTTTGAGAAACAGACACTTCACAAGTCCTCAACTGGCACCTTCATTAAATAGTACCAGCAAAACACCAGTCTCAACATCAACAGTGAAGACTCCGGGATGCTTGCCTTCAAGGCAGAGTTCCTCTGTCCAGTGTCTGTGTTCTTTTGCCAATCTTAATCTTTTATTTTTATTGGCCAGTCTGAGATATGGCTTTCCTTTGCAACTCTGCCTAGAAGGTCAGCATCTCGGAGTCGCCTCTTCACTGTTGATGTTGAGACTGGTGTTTTGCAGGTACTATTTAATGAAGCTACCAGCTGTGGATAAGAACATCTACTAAAATGGAAAATAATATAATAGACCATTTTATTTTTCACATACAAATAAGTTGCATTGGCAAAGTATTTTTTTTAAACTGGAAAACATACAGTACCAGTCAAAAGTTTTCACACCTTCTCATTCAAGGGTTTTTCTTTATTTTTTACTATTTTCTACATTGTAGAATAATAGTGAAGACATCAAAACTAAGAAATAACACATATGGAATCATGTAGAAACGAAAACAGTGTTAAACATATCAAAATATATGTTATATTTTAGATTATTCAAAGTAGCCACCCTTTGCCTTGATGACAGCTTTGCGCACTCTTGGCATTCTCTCAACCAGCTTCACCTGGAATAGTTTTCCAACAGTCTTGATGGAGTTCCCAAATATGTTGAGCACTTGTTGGCTGCTTTTCCTTCACTCTGCGGTCCAACTCATCCCAAACCATCTACAGTGCCTTGCGAAAGTATTCGGCCCCCTTGAACTTTGCGACCTTTTGCCACATTTCAGGCTTCAAACATAAAGATATAAAACTGTATGTTTTTGTGAAGAATCAACAACAAGTGGGACACAATCATGAAGTGGAACGACATTTATTGGATATTTCAAACTTTTTTAACAAATCAAAAACTGAAAAATTGGCCGTGCAAAATTATTCAGCCCCCTTAAGTTAATACTTTGTAGCGCCACCTTTTGCTGCGATTACAGCTGTAAGTCGCTTGGGGTATGTCTCTATCAGTTTTGCACATCGAGAGACTGACATTTTTTCCCATTCCTCCTTGCAAAACAGCTCGAGCTCAGTGAGGTTGGATGGAGAGCATTTGTGAACAGCAGTTTTCAGTTCTTTCCACAGATTCTCGATTGGATTCAGGTCTGGACTTTGACTTGGCCATTCTAACACCTGGATATGTTAATTTTTGAACCATTCCATTGTAGATTTTGCTTTATGTTTTGGATCATTGTCTTGTTGGAAGACAAATCTCCGTCCCAGTCTCAGGTCTTTTGCAGACTCCATCAGGTTTTCTTCCAGAATGTTCCTGTATTTGGCTCCATCCATCTTCCCATCAATTTTAACCATCTTCCCTGTCCCTGCTGAAGAAAAGCAGGCCCAAACCATGATGCTGCCACCACCATGTTTGACAGTGGGGATGGTGTGTTCAGCTGTGTTGCTTTTACGCCAAACATAACGTTTTGCATTGTTGGCAAAAGTTCAATTTTGGTTTCATCTGACCAGAGCACCTTCTTCCACATGTTTGGTGTGTCTCCCAGGTGGCTTGTGGCAAACTTTAAACAACACTTTTTATGGATATCTTTAAGAAATGGCTTTCTTCTTGCCACTCTTCCATAAAGGCCAGATTTGTGCAATATACGACTGATTGTTGTCCTATGGACAGAGTCTCCCACCTCAGCTGTAGATCTCTGCAGTTCATCCAGAGTGATCATGGGCCTCTTGGCTGCATCTCTGATCAGTCTTCTCCTTGTATGAGCTGAAAGTTTAGAGGGACGGCCAGGTCTTGGTAGATTTGCAGTGGTCGGATACTCCTTCCATTTCAATATTATCGCTTGCACAGTGCTCCTTGGGATGTTTAAAGCTTGGGAAATCTTTTTGTATCCAAATCCGTCTTTAAACTTCTTCACAACAGTATCTCGGACCTGCCTGGTGTGTTCCTTGTTCTTCATGATGCTCTCTGCGCTTTTAACGGACCTCTGAGACTATCACAGTGCAGGTGCATTTATACGGAGACTTGATTACACACAGGTGGATTGTATTTATCATCATTAGTCATTTAGGTCAACATTGGATCATTCAGAGATCCTCACTGAACTTCTGGAGAGAGTTTGCTGCACTGAAAGTAAAGGGGCTGAATAATTTTGCACGCCCAATTTTTCAGTTTTTGATTTGTTAAAAAAGTTTGAAATATCCAATAAATGTCGTTCCACTTCATGATTGTGTCCCACTTGTTGTTGATTCTTCACAAAAAAATACAGTTTTATATATTTATGTTTGAAGCCTGAAATGTGGCAAAAGGCCGCAAAGTTCAAGGGGGCCGAATACTTTCGCAAGGCACTGTACATTGGGTTGAGGTTGGGTGATTGTGGAAGCCAGGTCATCTGATGCATCACTCCATCACTCTCCTTCTTGGTCAAATAGCCCTTACACAGCCTGAAGGTGTTGGGTCATTGTCCTGTTGAAAAACAAATGATAGTCGCACTAAGTGCAAACCAGATGGGATGGCGTATCGCTGCAGAATGCTTGTGGTAGCCATCATGATTAAGTGTGCCTTGAATTCTAAATAAATCACCAACAGTGTCACCAGCAAAGCACCCCCACACCATCACACCTCCTCCTCCATGCTTCACGGTGGGAACCACACATGCAGAGATCATCCGTTCAACTACTTTGCGTCTCACAAAGACACAGCGGTTGGAACCAAAAATCTGAAATTTGGACTCCAGACCAAAGGACAGATTTCCAACAGTCTAATGTCCATTGCTCGTGTTTCTTGACCCAAGCAAGTCTCTTTGTATTTTTGGTGTCCTTCAGTATTGGTTTCTTCACAGCAATTTGACCATGAAGGCATGATTCACACAGTCTCCTTTGAACAGTTGATGTTGAGATGTGTCTGTTACTTGAACTCTGTGGAGCATTTATTCGGGCTGCAACTTCTGAGGATGGTAACTCTAATTAACCTATCCTCTGCAGCAGAGGTAACTCTGGGTCTTTCTATCCTATGGCAGACCTCATGCGAGACAGTTTCATCATAGCACTTGATGGGTTTGGAGACTGCACTTGAAGAAACTTTAAAAGTTATTGAAATTTTCTGGATTGACTGGCCTTCATATCTTAAATGAATGATGATTTTCGTTGCTTACTTGAGCTGTTCTTGCCATAATATGGACTTGGTCTTTTACCAAATAAGGCTATCTTCTGTATACCACCCTGAACTTGTCACAACAAAACTGATTGGCTTAAGAAGGAAACTAATTCCACAAATGAACTTTTAACAAGGCACACCTGTTAATTGAAATGCATTCCAGGTGACTACCTCATGAAGCTGGTTGAGAGAATGCCAAGAGGGTGCAAAGCTGCCTTCAAGGCAAAGGGTGGCTACTTTGAAATATTCCAGGTGAAGCTGGTTGAGAGAAAGCC
The DNA here is from genome assembly GCF_013265735.2 of Oncorhynchus mykiss. Classification (NCBI taxonomy): domain Eukaryota; kingdom Metazoa; phylum Chordata; class Actinopteri; order Salmoniformes; family Salmonidae; genus Oncorhynchus; species Oncorhynchus mykiss. Next base: position 31,634,108 of record NC_050572.1, on the reverse strand, counting down.
AAGAGTGTTCAAAGCTGTCATCAAGACAAAGGTTGGCTACTTTGAAGAATCTAAAATCTAAAATATATTTTAATTTGTTTAACACTTTTTTGCTTACTACATGATTGGATATGTTTTTTCCCGTAGTTTTAATGTCTTCACTATTATTCTACAATGTAGAAAATAGCAAAAATAATGAAAAACCCTTGATTGAGTATGTGTTGAAACTTTTGACTGGTACTGTATGTATATCAAGTATTTTTATATTCCTTAAGCATTATCAGATTAAGTGTTTTGTACATATACTTATCAGACTTAAGTTACACATTTCTATTTATGTAACCTTTATTTAACCAGGTTGGCAAGTTGAGAATCAAATCAAATCAAATGTATTAATATAGCCCTTCGTACATCAGCTGATATCTCAAAGTGCTGTACAGAAACCCAGCCTAAAACCCCAAACAGCAAGCAATGCAGGTGTAGAAGCACAGTGGCTAGGAAAAACTCCCTAGAAAGGCCAAAACCTAGGAAGAAACCTAGAGAGGAACCAGGCTATGTGAGGTGGCCAGTCCTCTTCTGACTGTGCCGGGTGGAGATTATAACAGAACATGGCCAAGATGTTCAAATGTTAATAAATGACCAGCATGGTCAAATAATAATAAGGCAGAACAGTTGAAACTGGAGCAGCAGCATGGCCAGGTGGACTGGGGACAGCAAGGAGTCATCATGTCAGGTAGTCCTGAGGCATGGTCCTAGGGCTCAGGTCCTCCGAGAGAGAGAAAGAAAGAGAGAAAGAGAGCATTAGAGAGAGCACACTTAAATTCACACAGGACACCGAATAGGACAGGAGAAGTACTCCAGATATAACAAACTGACCCTAGCCCCCCGACACATAAACTACTGCAGCATAAATACTGGAGGCTGAGACAGGAGGAGAACAAGTTCTCATTTACAATTGCGACCTGGCCAAGATAAAGCAAAGCAGCAAAGCAGTTTGACACATACAACAACACAGTACAATAATACAATAATACAGTAGAAAAATAAGTCTATATATGATGTGAGCAAATGAGGTGACATAAGGGAGGTAAAGGCAAAAAAAAAAGCCATAGTGGCAAAGTAAATAAAATATAGAAAGTAAAACTCTGGAATGATAGATTTGCAGTGGAAGAATGTGCGAAGTAGAAATAGAAATAATGGTGTGCAAAGGAGCTAAATTAATAAATACTGTAGGGGAAGAGGTAGTTGTTTGGGCTAAAGATGGGCTATGTGCAAGTGCAGTAATCTGTGAACTGTTCTGACAGCTGGTGCTTAAAGCTAGTGAGGGAGATAAGTGTTACCAGTTTCAGAGATTTTTGTAGTTCGTTACAGTTATTGGCAACAGAGAACTGGAAGGAGAGGCGGCCAAAGGAAGAATTGGTTTTGGGGGTGACCAGAGAGATATACCTGCTGGAGCACGTGCTACAGGTGGGTGCTGCTATGGTGACTATAAGGTAAGGGGGGGCTTTACCTAGCAGGGTCTTGTAGATGACCTGGAGCCAGTGGATTTGGTGACTAGTATGAAGCGAGGGCCAGCCAACGAGAGCGTACAGGTGGTATGCTGGTAAATGCTGGTAAACACTCAAATACATTAAGTTAAAAAATCATAAAAAGTAGTCCACTGTGCATGCTGTTCTTACCTGCATCCCTACCCCCCACCCTGAAATCGCAGCACCCCAAAACTACATCCCACTACTATGGATCGGCTCCTAAAGTTTCACCCTGGTGGTTGAATTCCTTGGAGTGGTGGGAATGTTTAATATCATTGACCGAGATACCCATCTCACCCAATCCGTGCAAAACACGGTCTGAGGAGACCAAGGTGATGACGTTCGAGCGAAATGGGAGCAGCACCGGGCTGGTTCTATATAAATAGAGAAAGTTTCCAAGCAACAACAGAAGCAAGTGCAGCACCCATGAGCAGAAGAGTGAGGACCTGAACTGCAAAATAGAGAGGCAGAGAATAATACCAAAGTCACAGATAGTTGCCAAGAGAACTTTGCTGAAGTACGACTTGTTTCGCATCCTCTCAGTTCAAGCGGAAGATTTTCAGCACCATGGACAGCATCAGGGTCCGCGCAGTCTTCTACCTGGGCGTCTGTCTGTCTGTCTTCAGTGTTGATTGCCAGGAGCAGATGTCACCCGATAACACACTCTCTTCACAAGAGGAACAATTTCCACTGGGATATGTCACCAGAAATTTGGTGTGTCAAATTTACTAATTTACTTATTTTTCTGTCCTTTTTGTGGATTTTAGGATAAAACAGTTTGTTTCGACTCAAACCAATCCAGAACTTGTTCAAGCATTTATTTATGTTGTACCATCAACCGATGTGTAACTATTCTGTGATGGAGATTGAGGACAGTCTACTTTTACCTTATGTGTTCAAATTAGCTAAGTAAGATATCTATTATGTACATTATGCATTTGCGCCCATTCTTGCCCAATGTCAAGTAGCCGATTATATCGTTCCGCCTTCAAGCTAATGTCGAGAAATAGATGCCATGCAATATTTATTTGGGTTGATAGTGAAGATGGTTCTAAATATCTTTATTGGCGACTTTTTTCAGGCTGATGTGCTCGAGGGGCTTCTAGAAGGCGGGCAGCAAGACAACATGATAGGTCTATCAGTGGAGAAGAAAGCAAGTCTCATTCCACGGGTAAGTCAAGAATAACCTACGTTCTTTTACATCTACCTTACATATCTCAGTTCCAAAACGCACCTAACGCAAAACTGAATGAGCGCAAAAGGTTGTCTGAGAGAGTCATATATTTGGAGTGCCAGCAGAGCCTACGGTGCTGTCGGAAGTTGTCTGTTACATTGAATGTGCTTTTATTTGGGAACAGAAATGTGCAAGTAGGACCTAACGAATTTTGCTAACACTCTCTCTCCTCTCATATTTAGTGTGATGTTGGAGAGCGGTGCGCTATGAAGCACGGGCCGCGCATCGGAAGGCTTTGTGACTGTCTGCGAGGCACGGCATGCAACACATTCTTCTTGCGTTGTTACTGACCCCGGTCACAGACCTATCCCCTCAGGCGCACAACATTTCCGAGACCAAGGCTTGTGATACGCCCATGCACCTGTACCGTTACCAATGTAAATGTCAGTCTGCATGTATGACTGTCTTGAATTCCTTTGTCTTCTGGAAGTATAAACAAATGTATTTATTTTCGTTTAATAAAACCTCTCCATAAAGCTCCACGCATCCTCTTGCATTGTAGACGGGCCCTTTTTGATGTGTTATTAAATCAAAAGTTCACTTCTTATTTTCCTATTGCATTTGTAGCCCTACAGCTGCAATTAAATCCGTTTATTTAGGTTAATCTCCAAATGTGTTGCTTATAATGACATTGAAAGTCGAAAAATGAGATGAGGTTGCACACATCAGAAATGCTATCTAAAAAGACGTGTTCATTCAAACACGTTGTCTGAAAATGTCTCACATTTTAGTTCGTTGATAAAAGACCAAGGTGATAAACTTTACGTTTGGACGTAATTTTACATTAATGCAACAGGCCTTAATCTTGCCGAGTGATCCAGTCACTGCTGTCTTGCTGCAGTTGTCTTCGCTGCACTTCGCTCCACAATTACTATGCATATGACTAATTGTGCTGCCATCATTAAGACTTTCCAACCAAATATGAATCAATCTCTCAAGATTTGAGTTGACCTGGATGGACAAGTGGTGATCTTTAATACCAGACGGATTTGGAGCCTGACTCCGTAAATGGTTAAGGAGGCGGGTGTACATAAAACAAAATCTTGACGCACTTTTCTATCACATCTTAGATCACCCTGTCTGACCTTTTCGCTGAGATCATACGAATAATGCGTGCGATATGAAGATGAGATATGGCTTTTTTTAAATACAGATTTCAGATATTAAAGGACCAGGGCCAGGTCAGAAGCGTGATTGACCTGTATTTGATATATATTTCCATACTACAAGGTTGGAATAATGCTGTGACATTTTTATGATGATAATGCCCTTTTAGTCTAAGAGCTGTTTGAAAATACCTGTTTTGAGTTCACCAGGTGGTAAATTAGCGGACAGATCAATAAGAAACAGAGTCCTAAACCTCTCTGCCAATGACAGCTAGTTCCCCCCCTCCCCACTCAGACCACTCCCACACAGTCCTAGCGAAATTCTTGCTCTTTTGCTAAGCTATTTTTGTTTCTTTTCGGCCATTTTAATTGAAAACAATCACAGAAACCAGGTTTCCATCCAACCTTTTTATGCGAGTAAAGCACTGTGGCTTCAGAAAGTATTCATACCCTTTGACTTATTCAACGTGTTACTTTACAGCCTTCAAAATGGATTCAATTGATGTATTTCCTCAACCATCTACACACAATAACCCACAATGACAAAATGAAAACATGTTTTTAGACATTGTTGCAAATGTATTGAAAATGAAATACAGAAACACCTAATTTTCATCAAGTACCCGTAAAAAGTTTGCACACACCTACTCATTCAAGGATTTCTCTTTAGTTTGACTGTTTTCTACATCGTAGAATAATAGTGAAGACATCAAAGCTATGAAATAACACACATGGAATCATAGTAGTAGTAGTAAACAAAAAAAAAGTGTTCAACAAGCCCAAATATATTTTATATTTGAGATTCTTCAAAGTAGCCACCCTTTGTCTTGACAACAACCCTTTGCTATGACACTCCAAATTAGAGTTCAGGTGCATCCAATTTCCTTTGATCATCCTTGAGACATCACTACAACGTTATTAGAGTTCTCCTGTGGCCAATTCAATTGTTTGGACATGATTTTAGAAAGAAACACACTGGTCTATATAAGGTCCCACAGTTGACAGTGTACAGTATGTCAGAGCAGAAACTATACCCTGAAGTCCCAAGGAACTGTCTATAGAGCTACGTTTGTGATGAGGCATACTGTATATCTGGGGAAGGGTATAAAAGTAACATGATCACATTTTTTTGGTATTTAATTTAAGAAATCTGCAAAACATGTTTTCACTTTGTCTTTATGGAGTATTGTGTGTAGGTTGGTGAGAATTTTTTTTCATTCAGGCTGAAACGCAACAAAATGTGGAATAGGTTAAGGGGTATGACTACTTTCTGAAGGCTTGTCTGATCATTTTTTTTACGACAGGTCTGACAGAAAAAGCTAATTTGTCTGTAAACTGTCCAACTGTCGACAAAACAAAATATGCTAGACAAGGTAAGTTATAACAGAAATAGCAGTGGAAACACCTTTATGCGCAAATATTGATATAATAAATCAAAACAAATTGTATTAGTCACATACACATAGTTAGCAGATGTTAATGTAAGTGTAGCGAAATGCTTGTGCTTCTAGTACCGACAGTGCAGTAATTTCTAACAAGTAATCTAACAATTCCCCAACATCTACCTAATACACACAAATCTAAAGAGCTAAAATGAGAATATGTACATGTAAATATATGGATGAGCGATGGCCGAGCGGCATAGGCAAGGTGCAATAGATGGTATAAAATACAGTATACTGTACATGTGATATGAGTAATGTAAGATATGTCAACTTTATTAAAGTGGTATTATTTCAAGTGTCATTGTATTAAGTGACTAGTGATCAATTTATTAAAGTGGCCAGTGATTGGGTTTCAATGTAGGCAGCAGCCTCTCTGAGTTAGTGATTGCTGTTTAGCAGTCTGATGACCTTGAGATAGAAGCTGTTTTTCAGTCTCTCGGTCCAAGCTTTGATGCACCTGTACTGACTGACCTCCTCTTCTGGATGGTAGCTGTGTGAATAGGCAGTGGCTCGGGTGTTTGATGTCCTTGATCTTTTTTGCCTTCCTGTGACATCGGGTGTTGTAGGTGTCATGGGGGGCAGGTAGTTTGCCCCCGGTGATGTGTTGTGCAGACAGCATCACCCATTGGAGAGCCAAGCGATTGAGGGCGGTGCAGTTGCCGTACCAGGCTGTGATACAGCCCGGCAGTATGCTCTCGATTGTGCATCAGTAAAAGTCTGTCAGGGTTTTCGGTGCCAAGCCAAATTTCTTCAGCCTCCTGATGTTGAAGAGGCGCTGCTGCTCCTTCTCAGGTGGGTGGACCGTTTCAGTTTCTCCATGATGTGTATGCAGAGGAACTTAAAACTTTCCACCTTCTCCACTGCTGTCCCTTCGATGTGGATAGGGGGCTGCTCCCTCTGCCATTTTCTGAAGTCCACGACCATCTCCTTTATTTTGTTGATGTTGAGTGAGGGGTTGTTTTCCTGACGCCACACTCCGAGTGCCCTCACCTCCTCCCTGTAGGCTGTCTCGTCGTTGTTGGTAATCAAGCCCACTATTGTTGTGTCGTCTGCAAACTTGATGATTGAGTTGGAGGCGTGCATGGCCACACAGTCATGGGTGAACAGGGATTACAGGAGGGGGCTGAGCACGCACCCTTGTGAGGCCCCAGTGTTGAGGGTCAGCGAGGTGGAGATGTTGTTTCCTACCTTCACCACCTGGGGGCGGCCGGTCAGAAAGTCCAGGACCCAGTTGAACAGGGCAGGGTTGAGACCCAGGGTCTCCAGCTTGATGATGAGCTTGGAGGGTACTATGGTGTTGAATGCTGAGCTGTCATCAATTAACAGCATTCTTACATAGGTATTCCTCTTGTCCAGATGGGATAGGGCAGTGTGATGGCGATAGTGTCGTCTGTAAACCTGTTTGGGCGGTATGCAATCGGAAGTGGGTCTTAGGTGGCCGGTAAGGTGGAGGTGATATGATCCTTGACTAGTCTCTCAAAGCACTTCATGATGACAGATGTGAGTGCAACAGGGCGGTAGTCATTTAGTTCAGTTATCTTTGCCTTCATGGGTACAGGAACAATGGTAGCCATATTGAAGCATGTTGGGACAACAGACTGAGATAGGGAATGATTGAATATAAACACACCAGCCAGCTGGTCTGAGCATGTGCTGAGGACGCGGCTAGGGATGCCGTCTGGGCCAGCAGCCTTGCGGGGGTTAACACGTTTAAATGTTTTACTCACGTCAGCCACGGAGAAGGAGGGGGGGGAGCACAGTCCTTGTTAGCAGGCCGCGATGGTGGCACTGTATTATCCTCAAAGCGGGCAAAGAAGCTGTTTAGTTTGTCTGGAAGCGTGATGTCGGTGTCCGTCACGTGGCTGGATTTATTTTTGTAGTCCGTGATTTCCCGTAAACGCTGCCACATACGTCTCGTGTCTGAGCCGTTGACATGCGACTCCACCTTGTCCCTGTACTGGCATTTTGCTTGTTTGATTGCCTTATTTAGGGAATAACTACTCTGTTTATATTCAGACATATTCCCAGACCTCTTTCCATGGTTAAATGCGATAGATCGAGCTTTCAGTTTTGCGCAAATGCCGCCATCCATCCACGGTGTCTGGTTAGGGTAGGTTTTAATAGTCACAGTGGCTACAACATCTCCAATTAAATTCTTTATAAACTCACTCACTGAGTCAGCACATTGGTCAATGTTGTTCTCCGAGGCTGACCGGAACATATTCCAGTCTGTGTGATCAAAACAATCTTGAAGCGTGGCTTCCGATTGGTCGGACCAGAGTTGAATGGTTCTCGTCACTGGTACATTCTGTTTGAGTTTCTTTCTATAAGACGGAAGGAGCAAGATGGCATCGTGGTCAGATTTGCAGAAGGGAGGGCGGGGGAGGGCCTTGCATGCATCAGGGAAGTTAGAGTAGCAGTGGTCGAGGGTATTGCGCATGCGCATGCTCATAGCGCAATTTGCTTTGTTAAAATCTCCAGTTACAATAAATGCAGCCTCAGGAAGTATGGTTTCCAGTTTGCATATAGTCCAGTGAAGTTCCTTGATGGCCGTCTTAGTGTCTGCTTGAGGGGGAATGTACCCAGCTGTGACTATAACTGACGAGAATTCTCTTGGTAGGTGAAAGAGAGAATGTTAAAATCTCTGATGTCTCTCTGGAAGGCAACCCTTGCTCGAATTTACCTTGTCAAGAGACTGGACATTGGCTAGTAGTATACTCGGAGCGGTGGGCGATGTGCAGATCTACGGAGCTTGGCCAGGTGGCCGCTTCGTCTGCAGCGTCGTTGTTTTGGGTCGACTACTGGAATTAGATCCATTGTCCTGGGTGGTGGTCCGAACAGAGGATCCGCTTTGGGAAAGTCGTATTCCTGGTCATAACGTTGGTAAATTGGCATTGTTCTAATATCAAAGAGTTCTTCCTGGTTGTATATAATAAGACTTAAGATTTCCTGGGGTAACAATGTTAGAAATAATACATAAAAAAACAAAATACTGCATAGTTTCCTAATATTCCGAAGTGAGGCGACCATCTCTGTCAGCGCCATCTAACTGTAAATATCGAAGTAAACTTGGAGGTGTATCTCGATGATATGGTGTGTGGTCCCTCCCACTATGACTCAGAAAAGCATGCAGTTTTTTAGGCTACAAATTAAATAAATGATAATGAACTTCACAGTTTGATGAAAGTGGATGGTGATGAGCTTGATGCTCCTTCTTCTGGTCACATAATGATCGATGCTTGGCTGCCATTTGACAAATTATAAGACCCCGGATATTTAATATCATTATGTAACAGGTTATACCCGCATTGTATCTGCAATCTGTTGGCTAGAGCGCACATGCCAAGACCAGAGTGGGCACATTCACTGTTACGAATCCCTTTTGGCCCGACAGTCTAGGGGGGGATGGTAATGAGACCCGTAACATAACTCAGGCAAATTATAATAGTGACAAAGTAAAAGTGTGAACGAAATAACCAGGACAACTGAAATCTACCATCAAACTCAAGGTTTATTACTAAACACACGGTAATGGGGGGAGCAGGAAAAGGGGCTGCGCTGGACCCAAGGAAATAAACAATAAGTATTCAAAAACACCCCTAAGCTAGACTAGCCTACTTTAACAATAGCTAACTAACTAACCAAAAATACAGTGGGTGGTCCGCCCAGTTCTAACTAGTGTATTTAACAAAGTTTACCTACGGTTAGTGTTTTCCCATGGGAGACTTGTCTTGGTTTCCCCTTTTCCCACCAGCAATCAAACACAAACACCATAACCAAAAACAATACTCACAGGTGATGACAAAGTGCTATGGAGGTGCTCAAACAAAAGAGAGGTTAATAAAAAGAGAGGTTAATAAAAAGAGGTTAATAAAAAGAGGTTAATAAAAAGAGGTTAATAAAAAGAGGTTAATAAAAAGAGGTTAATAAAAAGAGAGGTTAATAAAAAGAGAGGTTAATAAAAAGAGGTTAATAAAAAGAGGTTAATAAAAAAGAGAGGTTAATAAAAAGAGAGGTTAATAAAAAGAGAGGTTAATAAAAAGAGAGGTTAATAAAAAGAGAGGTTAATAAAAAGAGAGGTTAATAAAAAGAGAGAGTGAAACACAGAGAGAGTGAAACACAGAGAGAGTGAAACACAGAGAGAGTGAAACACAGAGAGAGTGAAACACAGAGAGTGAAACACAGAGAGTGAAACACAGAGAGAGTGAAACACAGAGAGAGTGAACCACAGAGAGAGTGAACCACAGAGCGAGTGAACCACAGAGCGAGTGAACCACAGAGCGAGTGAACCACAGAGCGAGTGAACCACAGAGCCCTACAGACATGGCATTTACAGAGAGATTGCGCTGTAGAGCAAACAACTGATGGGGTTTTTAAACCAAGGGAAAGGAACTGTGATAGGGTAGGAAACAGGAGGTGTGTCTTCTGATTGATGATTGGATTGGTGACTGATTGGGTAGTGATGAGTTTCACCTGTGAGGGGAGAAGGAGAGAAAAGAACACAGGACACACACACACAGGATAATGGTATCCGTAACATTCACTATATAATGCCACATTTTTTTGGTGCCAAAACCATCAGTAGAGTTGACAATGCAATGGGAATTTAACTGCAACATATCTTCATGTACACTATGTCATAAAGCTTGAATCCGCAACAAGTCAATTTAATGGAAACACTTGGAAAAATGCACATATTGTTTTATGCAGATGTTTTAAACATTCGCAAGAATATTGAATCGTGGCCAATTGGAGGGAAACCTGGCTAATAAGGTTGTTACCCAGAAATGATTTGGTTTTGAGATAAAAAACGACTGTATTGGACCTCTAAGAAAAATATCAGACATGTACATGAAGGCGCTGTAGATTAACTAAAGGAAATTGTGTGATAGGCTAATAGGCCATGTTTGCTCTGTCTTGTGGATATAGTCTACACCGTGGTTGGTTCATTTGAGCTAAACGCCAAGGCCTACAGCTTGTGTCAACCTGTCAAAGTGTAATTTGCAACGGACGTCATGTGATCATTAAACCCGTTTAGAAAAGGAAAGATTACCGTGCATCTAGGAGAGTGTTTGCGCACACTGGGCAGTGTGCTTGTTAAAGAGGCTCGGCAATAGCGTCTGCTATTGACGTCGAGACAAAATATTGTTTGTGGACATCGGAGTCAAATTGGTTGAGCTGAAATGCGCTCAGCACCTTGGAGAGCTCTCGCGCGTAGTGAATCACTCGGTCACTCATTCTGATGCGTACAGATCAGCAGTGCCACTGTCAATTTAGTGGAAATCAATTTAGTGGAAATCACGCTATGACGAATTTCACTGTGCTGTTTCTGCTGATGTGTTGTGTTCTATGTGTGCACTTTCTGTCTGTCGGAGTAGAGGCAAGATTACCGGACGTTCCGTCGTTGGAAACACGAGACTCACGCAAGCATAAACAGGTGAGTTTGGTTAGATATCCTGGCTATGATTTAAACAGCATAGTCATTTAATATAAGACTAACTTTATTATATGAATCAATTCCGTCTAGTGAACATAATTGTTTAATGGTACTATGGACTATGATGATTAGGCCTTTGGTCTCGGCCCCAATATAGCCAAGTAATTTTCACTCTTCTATTCTAGTTGGGTGTCCCTGTCCATGATAGGGTACAGCTTCAGAGGGAAATATCTTCCTCAGTTTTGAGAAACAAGTTCAACCGCCTTCCGGGAGTATGTCAACGTCTACGCAGAAGGAGAATCACAATTCTGGTACATTATTGGCTGTAACTAACCACCATTTTTTAATGCTTCCTAGATCTGCTTTTCTGTTGAGCTAATTTGTCAAAAATGCAGTTGGACAACTTATTTTTAGTAGTTGGCCCTTTTTCTAATTTTAGCATTTTATAAACCACGGGCCCAATCAAAACCCAGTTAGGACTACCAGCTTTGATTGAGTAGGGCCCCAAGTTACTATTGTTAGCCTTCAGTTTGATTGTGGTACCAGTGCGACATCTAGTGGTTCATTGGAAACCCCCAGCAACTACACAGTGCCCTTGTTTGGCATCGGTGCAATCTAGCACACACAAATCAACAATGGAATCAATTTTGTCATGTACTTTTCTTTCAGTGCAATTCCAACGTGGGCAAGTACTGTTCGGTCAAAGATGGAGCTCAACATGGCCATATTTGCCGCTGTCCAAGAGCATCAAAGTGTAAATACTTCTTTCTGAGGAGTCTGTAGAGTTCAATCTAGATTGTCTTTGTCTGTTGTGCTGTTTGTCTCCCGTCAAACTGTTTTGGCAACTAAATAAACGCACATTTTCAAGAGAAAAATATAAGGAACACTTTCCCAGTACATCACAAATTGTGTCTTTTGACACAAATACAAGTCCAAGTTGACTCTGGGAATCTTCTTTTTCATATTTTATGTTCAACTTGTATCTTACATCCCTGAAAAGTTTGCTTATTTAAGGTAACACTTACCACGCATCATTACACATCATAACAGCCTGTCATAATAGGGTCATAAAACTGTCTTGACCTTTTTGGTCCTGTTGTGACATATTGCATTACTTTATGACTGGTTATGACACCAACATAAGTGTCAAATCCCACAAAAAAAACCTACCACGGTAGTTACTTTATGGCTGGTTATGACACCTAGATAAGTTTCAAAACCCACAAAACATACCATTACACCATAGCCTACTTGTCAACAGTATGTTTCTAACATTTTCTGAAATTTACCATATTAAATAATCATTGTAATTGCACACACATTGATGTCAGACATGCACCTACCCCAATGCTCTGTTGCTGATGCTGGGATGAATGCAGGAGCAGATATCAGAAGCAGGACAATATACTTTTTTTTTGGACTGATGATTGACATAAGGGCATGTACGTGAGAGGCCCATCTGGCTTACAGCAGTGTTAAGAACTTTAAAGTATTTTTACTTAAGTATCACGTAAGCTGTTTTTTTTTTTTGGGGGGGGGGGGGGGGGGGGCTGTAAATTACTAGTTCTACTTTCACTCCACTACATTCCTAAAGAAAATATGTACTTTTTGCTCCCATACATTTTACCTGACACAAATGTAGTCATTACATTTTGAATGCTCAGGCAGGAGAGACTTATGATCCAATTCACACACACACACCTATCAATATAACACATACCTACAGCCTCTGATCTGGCGGACTCACGAAACACAAATACATTCGGAAATGGGTGTTGAAATGTGCCTGTCTGTCCGTAAAGGGGGAAAAAAGGGAGAGATTGTGCCATTAGCGTAATATGAGGAATCTGATGTATAGCTTTTACTTTATACTTTTAGTCAAGTATTTTCTTAGTCCAAGTAAAGTCACAGGATGGTCATAATGCTTCAAGACAGTGTCATAAAGTGTATTATCTGCAAGTAATTTCAAATGGAGAAAAAAAAACACAACTAAAGAATTCATTACAACAAAAACAAAGGACTTAAGAAACAAACAAAATAAATTGTTGGGGAAAGAAAAACATTTGAATAAATGTGGGTTGACACGTGTCATAACCAGCCATGCAATATGTCACAACAGGTGTAAATGTATGCTTCAGGACAGTGTTATGACCATATAACAGATATCAACTGTTATGACCGTGTCATGTCGCTGGGTGTGAAGTGTTACCCTATTTAATTACAACAAAAACACATTAACTGTTGTCCGATTTTCCATTTATTCTTGCAGAATTCTCAACTCTTTGAGAGCTGCTGAGGCTGGAAAACACGTCACATAATTCCTAAAAATACATTATTTACAGTTGAAATGTAAAACCATGATAAAATACTGGCAATCACTGAGCTCAGAGACCAATGTTACTAGGAGCCTACTAGGGGAGTCGAAAAAAGTGAGTCTCCATCAGCGGAAATGCAACTAAGTTTTTAAATGAATGAAAACAGAAAGAAATATGTGCAGTGTGTTTGTGTGTATTGGATAACGCTATACTCTTATGAAAAAGTAGTCAAATGTCAGTGTTTGTGTTTAGAACCATGCCTGGAATCTCCAAACACACAAGATTTCACCTTTCACAACCTAGTGATTATAGACTTTTGGCAGAACACCAATACTGAATCTTGGAAATATGAATCCCATGGAGGTGAAAAACAGCACTGCAGCATGAAACTCATACAACAGTACACAGTAACACTGCAACACTCATCCCCCTATAAGACAGATTCTAGATCCACTTGAGTCACAGAGCTAGTTATTTGGCCATGTTTCCAAGTCAGACAGGGCATTTGACACTAGATGAGATTATTGGTTCTCTCAGAGAACAGAAACATGTGCCAGAAACGTCTCTGGCATTTGTCAGACAATTCTGTATATTCAACACAGGTTTCACACAGGTTTCAGTCCACCCCAAAAGATGTCAAAGAAATGTATGTGGCTTGAACTGCTACTTAGAATGCAGTCAGTTCCCGTTCATCACTTTGTCCAGATCAAAGTACTGCAAGTTGCCTGCTCAGAAGAGCCATTCCCTTTAGGGTTATTCATTCCATTGACAAAACGCCAGACACTGTTCACCATTTGTGCTTTGGCGGGTTAAAATTAGAGCTGGAGTTTCACTGTCAATCTTGATTTTATAAGCTTGTTACTGTCAGGCCTAATTTCTTCAACAACCCCCCCCCCCCCCCCCCCCCCCCCCAAAAAAGGGAAACAGTTTTCTACTAAGTCTGGTCCATTGAACATTACGTTCTCCAGGCCCCCATGCTGTTGAAATGGAGCGGCTGTGGTAATTCTTAACAGTTTGAAATGTTGAGATGAGCCACCATGGTGAGTTCTACTAGTCTCTTCACTCTGGTGTACTGCGCTAGATGGACTCGATCTGCCTGCGGACTTTCTCGGAGGCAAGCCGGTCCAGCGAACGTTGCCTAGCGACCACTATGAGCGCAAATAGTATGGTGAGGCCCAACGTGGCTCCTTCAAACTTCCAGAAAAGGTGTTCCTCCATCAGGGTAGAGCGGCAGCTACGAGCAGAAGGGAAACAAGCGTATACATGATAGAAAGCTTGACAGAATCATTATTATCATGTGTAAAATTCAACCTTAAAAATCAGTCTGTGCAGTAGTCTAACATTTGAGTTTGTCTCCTGTAATCTGTTATGAAAAAGCGCTTCATAGTGTTTTCTTAAGATAAGTTATCTAAAGTCTGGTTAATGACATCCAATTCACACAAGATCTAGGTTCAACCTGTGAAATCAAGAGACAGCTCGGCATCACAAGATCACAACGAAATGGCAATAGAAGTTGTAGGGGTGGGGACTCACCTCTTGTACTCATCTTTATTAGACTTGGTGCAGTTGATCCTCTCCGCGTATCCCGTCTGAATACATGCTGCCCACGACTTCTAGAGGGAGGACAGGATGGTTAAGGGCGTCTAGTCTACAAACTGTCGAAAATGATGTATCAGACACAGAAAACAATGTTTTCATGACAGTAACATGTTGGTGGAAGGTGCAAGGGAATTCGATGGGTTTACACTGGATATACAAGCCCAACAGAAAAGTTGGAGAGGGTTTGTGTTTAGCTTGGAAGTGTCTTAAACCAGGTTATAATAACAGACTGTGTTTTTCTCTTTCACTGGGCTAGCTTAAACCTGCCTACTTTAAAATCAGATAAGAGTATCCCAGTATTCTCTATAGCTTACAGTTAAAAGGGCTTGTTGCAGCTTGAAGTCCACTGTCATAAGCAACCACGGACTGTGAGGTAGCATAAAACACGACTACATTAATAGCATACATTGAATATACTGCATTCATGTTTAGAGAGATATTCACATCTCCCAATAATAAACTGTCTATTAACCAGATAACTATTGGCGGAAGAAAGGACAAGTGTGGGGAGGGAGATGACAAAGAGAGAGATCTCACCGACTGTAAAGTGTTGCACCGGGAGCATTCCACTGCAACCACAAACTCCTCCATCTGCCAACAGGGGGTGGTTACCGGCCTGGCCACTAAAACACAGGCGAAACACAATGCCTTGAATCAGTATCTGAAAAGGACTGAGAATAGTTTTGACAGAAATTATGCTGAATGACATGACCAGTGACACTTTTGTTTATACCCCTGACACGGGTGAAGTAGAAGCTCCAGTTTATCAGCCCCACACACAAACATGTGCTTCTCTGTGAACTGTGTTGCTAACTTGCTATACAAACGATGTATGAGCAGTCACTGGCATTTATGTTTGCAGCACCACATCAATCCTGTACTCATGTTCTCCAACTCATTCTTATCAAATACTGATAAAAAAGTATAGCACCTGTGGTCTTCTCCTCACTCAGCAGAGCTGCACCAAACACTCTGAAAGAGACAGTAATGAGGGTTAAGCTCTGAAGCAATGTCGAGCATAAAGGCTTATCAGCAAGAAGGATGACACCAGCACACTCACCTGAGAGACACCAAAACCCAGAAGAGTGCATGCAAGGCCAGGATTCTGGGCCTCAAACACGACATGGGGATCCTGCAATCGCTCTCCATCCTCCCCATGCAGGTGCGTGTGGTGTGTGCCACAATTACAACCAAGGCCTGAAGCTTGTCATCGTGGAATTATTCTCTATGGTCCAAAATGGCTGAAACCTGTTACACAATCAAACCACTACCATAATAAGAGACTGAAACATTGGGCAACAGGGAATGCCCATGTTCAACAACCAAACATCCATTTAGCCCATTTATAATTAGCAACCACTAAGACACTTTAACAGAGGTCAAAGAAGCTTATCTAGATGCCACTGTTAATCGCATTAACGTTACATGTTCAATGGAAGCATGATGGTTCAAGTCCAAATGTGTTTTCCTCCCTAGCCTAGCGCTGGACCTCATACGCTGTCTTCCAGTCATTTAAACTACTCCCCCCAACAGATACGCCGTAGGTTGACTGTGGACACCTACCTATGTGGGCAGGGTCTGCTGAACAAAGCATTACGCTAACTAGCTAACCATCGAACTGACTTCATGATGAAAAAACGTATCCAGCCATTTCTCTCTGTTCACTCAGCAGTGAATGAGACAATGCAGCAAACCTTCCAGTCAACTGGACTTCAACCTTTATATCATCTTTCCATTAGTAATATTAGGTAATTGCTGCATAAACATATTAACAAAGCAGACAATGCGGGTCGCTTTTATAATAAATAATAGGTTAGTTTAGGTTAGGTTAGGTTAGGTCAGGTCTAGGTTAGGTTAGTTTGATATCGTGCCACTAATCATTTGATTATAGCTAGTAACGTAGTACTATCATAACTTGGTTTAGGCAATAACTATCAAGCAAGTTAGCTAGCTACATGACATAGAAAGCAACATGATTAACAGCCGGCTATTTTGTTCCCAGTAGAGTCGCTAGTCTCGTTAGCCTGGCGGGGGTTTAGGTTTACTAGCTAACATAGCGAGAAGACGGCTAACGTTAGTAGCATAACTTAGTCACCGGAACCCCTTCTGATTAGCATGCTGAACTAATTGATCATACAAATGTAATGTTAGATATTATTCGTTGAAAAGCAAACCTTAACAGATGTCTCACAAAGACTTAGTGTGATTTTGTTGTTTTCGTTCAGTCCTTGAATAGCCGTTTAGTGGAGAAGTGCACCGCCATTTTGAGTCATGTTGGAAACGCTAATGAATACGTAACCGTACGTCTTCAAATGCGTTGCATCCTGGTTGACCCGGTGTCATTAGCGATAGCTCCCTCTAGCGCTTGTCTAGAACGCAAACTTGCGAACTTGTACACAATCCCATGTGTTAAACCTATCTGTTCAGGGAAAATAACGTGTGTCTAGGTCTGCTGATAGTGAAAGAACTGAAAACCTATTTAAATGCCAGAGTCTGGATAACTGAAATGACCAGGGGCCGGTCCGCCCAGGTCCACCATGCCCTATTTTGTCTATATTCTACCTGGCTCTGAGAATAGTGCATTGAACTGCTCACAATATACAGAAAACACTGCAGAACTCCACCCCCTCCAATGAAAGTCCTTATAATTCAACAAAATCCTCGCTCACTGGTCCCAGGTTCTCCCTATTGCCACATTTGTTGTCTCATATCATGTTGACCTACTTTATTTCACTTTTGTTCAAATGTATATTTTGGGCTTATGTGTAATATGGTTCTATAGTATCTAACCTGATATTTGTTCATGTCAGATCAAATCTATGCCTACTTAATTTCCAGTTGACTGTAGCCAATGCATGTCCCCAATACCTGATATATAGGTGGGTACAGGAGGGTATTGGGGATACAGGTACACTGTGTCCCCAATATGGTTATTACAGTATAGATACTGGTAGACCATGGCTGTGTCTATTCATAAACAATGGTAGATACACACTTCTATCATACATTATGATCAACACCATCATCCCGGCAACACTAGACCCACTCCAATTCGTATACCGCCCCAACAGATCCAAAGATGACGCAATCTCAATCGCACTCCACACTACCCTTTCCCAACTGGACAAAAAGAACACCTACAGTGGCAATAAAAAGTATGTGAACCCTTTGGAATTACCTGTATTTCTGCATAAATTGGTCATACAATTATATCTGATCTACATCTAGGTCACAACTATAGATAAACACAGTCTGCTTAAACTAATAACACACAAACAATTACACGTGTTCATGTCTTTATTGAACACACCGTGTAAACATTCACAGTGCAGGGTGGGAAAAGTATGTGAACCCTTGGATTTAATAACTGGTTGACCCTCCTTTGGCAGCAATAACCTCAACCAAATGTTTTCTGTAGTTGCGGATCAGACCTGCACAACAGTCAGGAGGAATTTTGGACCATTCCTCTTTACAAACCTGTTTCAGTTCAGCAATATTCTTGAGATGTCTGGTGTGAACTTCTCTCTTGAGGTCATGCCACAGCATCTCAATCGGGTTGAGGTCAGGACTCTGACTGGGCCACTCCAGAAGGTGTATTTTCTTCTGTTGAAGCCATTCCGTTGTTGATTTACTTCTGTGTTTTGGGTCCTTGTCCTGTTACATCACCCAACTTCTGTTGAGCTTCAATTTGCAGACAGTTAGCCTAACATTGTCATGCAAAATGTCTTGATAAACTTGGGAATTCATTTTTCAGTCGATGATAGCAAGCTGTCCAGGCAATGAGGTAGCCCCAAACCATGATGCTCCCTCCACCATACTTTACAGTTGGGATGAGGTTTTGATGTTGGTGTGCTGTGCCTTTTTTCTCCACACAGTGTTGTGTGTTCCTTCTAAACAACTAAACTGTAGTTTCATCTGTTGACAGAATATTTTGCCAGTAGTGCTGTGGAACATCCAGGTGCACTTTTGCAAACTTCAGACGTGCAGCAATGTTTTTTTTGGACAGCAGTGGCTTCTTCCGTGGTGTCTTCCCATGAACACCATTATTGTTTAGTGTTTTGCGTATCGTAGACTTGTCAACAGAGATGTTAGCATGTTCTAGAGATTTCTGTACATTTTTATCTGACACTGTAGGATTCTTCTTAACCTCATTGAGCATTCTGTGCTGTGCTCTTGCAGTCATCTTTGCAGGACGGCCACTCCTAGGGAGAGTAGCAACAGTGCTGAACTTTCTCCATTTATAGACCATTTGTCTTACCATGGACTGATGAACATCAAGGCTTTTAGAGATACTTTTGTAACCCTTTCCAGCTTTATGCAAGTCAACAATTCTTCATCTTAATTCTTGTGAGATCTCTTTTGTTCAAAGCATGGTTCACATCAGGCAATGCTTCTTGTGAATAGCAAGCTCACATTTTGTGAGTATTTCTTATAGGGCAAGGCAGTTCTAACCAACATCTCCAATCTCATCTCATTGATTGGACTCCAGGTTAGCTGACTCCTGACTCCAATTAGCTTTTGAGAAGCCTAGGGGTTCACATACTTTTCCCAACCTACACTGTGAAAGTTTAAATGATTTATTCAATATAGACAATCATTTTTTATAATTTGTGTTATTAGTTTAAGCTGTGGCACACCAGGGGGTTGGGTCAAAATATTTACACAGATCAGACACGGACAGAGTAGGATTAGCTCAGTTTCAAAGGTGTTTATTAAAATAATAATCCAAAAGAAAATAATAGGTCTCCCCCAAGAGACCCTCTCCGGGATACTGTCTTCTGGGCGCCGGGTCTTGCTGTATCCTGTGTGGATCAAAAACTGAACTCTCTCTTGTTACCTCTGGTACTGTCTCCAACTATACAGGAGTCCTTTCCTCCCCCAGTCTCTCCCCTTAGTTTATGTAGTAAATCATTTCTTGACTCTATTTTCTTAAAACTGAATTGTTGGTTAATAAGGGCTTGTAAGTGAGCATTTCACGGTAAGGTCTACCTGTTATACTCGGCGCATGTGGCAAATACAATTAGATTTTATTTGATTTGTTCTATGGTGAGGTTTATACAGTACCAGTCAAAAGTTTGGACACGCCTACTCATTGGGTTTTTCTTTATTTGTAGAATTTTCTACATTGTAGAATACAAGTGAAGACTACAAAACTATGAAATAACACATATGGAACCATATAGTAACCAAAAAAGTGTTAAACACATCAAAATAGATTTTAGATTTTTCAAAGTAGCCACGCTTTGCCTTGATGACAGCTTTGCACACTCTTGGCATTCTCTCAACGAGCTTCACCTGGAATGCTTTTCCAACAGTCTTGAAGGAGTTCCCACATATGCTGAGCACTTGTTGGCTGCTTTTCCATCACTCTGCTGTCCAATTCATCACAAACCATCTCAATTGGGTTGAGGTCAGGTGATTGTGGAGGCCAGGTCATCTGATGCAGCACTCCATCACTCATCTTGGTCAAATAGCCCTTACACAGCCTGGAGGTGTGTTGGGTCATGTTATTATTGAAAAACAAATGAGAGTACCACTAAGCGCAAACCAGATGGGATGGCATATTGCTGCAGAATGCTTGTGGTAGCCATCATGATTAAGTGTGCCTTGAATTCTAAATAAATCACCAACAGTGTAACCAGCAAAGCACCCCCACACCATCACACCTCCTCCTCCATGCTTCATGGTGGGAACCACACATACAGAGATCATCCGTTCAACTACTTTGCGTCTCACAAAGACACAGTGGTTGGAACCAAAAATCTGAAATTTGGACTCCAGACCAAAGGACAGATTTCCAACAGTCTAATGTCCATTGCTCGTGTTTCTTGACCCAAGCTCGTCTCTTTGTATTTTTGGTGTCCTTCAGTATTGATTTCTTTACAGCAATTTGACCATGAAGGTCTGATTCACATAGTTTCCTCTGAACAGTTGATGTTGAGATGTGTCTGTTACTTGAACTCTGTGAAGCATTTATTTGGTCTGCAATCTGAGGCTGGTAACTCTAATGAATTTATCCTCTGCAGCAGAGCTAACTGGGTATTACTTTTCTGTGGCAGTCTTCATGAGAGCCAGTTTCATCATAGCACTTGATGGTTTTTGCAACTGCACTCAAAGAAACTTTCAAGTTCTTGACATTTTCCAGATTGACTGACCTTCATATCTTAAAGTAATGATGGACTGTCATTTCTCGTTGCTTATTTGAGCTGTTCTTGCCATAATATGAACTTGGTCTTTTACCAAATAAGGCTATCTTCTGTATACCACCCCTACCTTTTTACAACACAACTGATTGTCTCAAATGTATTAAAGAAGGAAAGAAATTCCACAAATGAACTTTTAACAAGGCACACCTGTTTATTGAAATGCATTCCAGGTGATTACCTCATGAAGCTGGTTGAGATAATGGCAAGAGTGTGCAAAGCTGTCATCAAGGCAAAGGGTGGCTACTTTGAAGAATCTAAATCTAAAATATACACTGCTCAAAAAAATAAAGGGAACACTTAAACAACACAATGTAACTCCAAGTCAATCACACTTCTGTGAAATCAAACTGTCCACTTAGGAAGCAACACTGATTGACAATCAATTTCACATGCTGTTGTGCAAATGGAATAGACAACAGGTGGAAATTATAGGCAATTAGCAAGACACCCCCAATAAAGGAGTGGTTCTGCAGGTGGTGACCACAGACCACTTCTCAGTTCCTATGCTTCCTGGCTGATGTTTTGGTCACTTTTGAATGCTGGCGGTGCTTTCACTCTAGTGGTAGCATGAGACGGAGTCTACAACCCACACAAGTGGCTCAGGTAGCTCATCCAGGATGGCACATCAATGCGAGCTGTGGCAAGAAGGTTTGCTGTGTCTGTCATCGTAGTGTTCAGAGCATGGAGGCGCTACCAGGAGACGTGGAGGAGGCCGTAGGAGGGCAACAACCCAACAGCAGGACCGCTACCTCCGCCTTTGTGCAAGGAGGAGCAGGAGGAGCACTGCCAGAGCCCTGCAAAATGACCTCCAGCAGGCCACAAATGTGCATGTGTCTGCTCAAACGGTCAGAAACAGACTCCATGAGGGTGGTATGAGGGCCCGACGTCCACAGGTGGGGGTTGTGCTTACAGCCCAACACCGTGCAGAATGTTTGGCATTTGCCAGAGAACACCAAGATTGGCAAATTCGCCACTGGCGCCCTGTGCTCTTCACAGATGAAAGCAGGTTCACACTGAGCATATGTGACAGTCTGGAGACGCCGTGGAGAACATTCTGCTGCCTGCAACATCCTCCAGCATGACCGGTTTGGCGGTGGGTCAGTCATGGTGTGGGGTGGCATTTCTTTGGGGGGCCGCACAGCCCTCCATGTGCTCGCCAGAGGTAGCCTGACTGCCATTAGGTACCGAGATGAGATCCTCAGACCCCTTGTGAGACCATATGCTGGTGCGGTTGGCCCTGGGTTCCTCCTAGTGCAAGACAATGCTAGACCTCATGTGGCTGGAGTGTGTCAGCAGTTCCTGCAAGAGGAAGGCATTGATGCTATGGACTGGCCCGCCCGTTCCCCAGACCTGAATCCAATTGAGCACATCTGGGACATCATGTCTCGCTCCATCCACCAACGCCACGTTGCACCACAGACTGTCCAGGAGTTGGCGGATGCTTTAGTCCAGGTCTGGGAGGAGATCCCTCAGTGACCATCCGCCACCTCATCAGGAGCATGCCCAGG
Organism: Oncorhynchus mykiss; assembly: GCF_013265735.2. NCBI lineage: Eukaryota > Metazoa > Chordata > Actinopteri > Salmoniformes > Salmonidae > Oncorhynchus > Oncorhynchus mykiss. Next base: position 31,611,750 of record NC_050572.1, on the reverse strand, counting down.
CGTTGTAGGGAGGTCATACAGGCACGTGGAGGCACACACACTACTGAGCCTCATTTTGACTTGTTTTAAGGACATTACATCAAAGTTGGATCAGCCTGTAGTGTGGTTTTCCACTTTAATTTTGAGTGTGACGCCAAATCCAGACCTCCATGGGTTGATCAATATGATTTCCATTGATAATTTGAGTGATTTTGTTGTCAGCACATTCAACTATGTAAAGAAAAAAGTATTTAATAAGAATGTTTCATTCATTCAGATCTAGGATGTGTTATTTTAGTGTTCCCTTTATTTTTTTGAGCAGTGTATTTTTGATGTAATACTTTTTTGGTTACTACATGATTCCGAATGTGTTAGTTTTGATGTATTTACTATTATTCTACAATGTAAAAAATAGTACAAATAAAGAAAAACCCTTGAATGAGTAGGTGTGTCCAAACTTTTGACTGGTATATAAACCTTTAATACATTAGCCATAGTTAATTTGTTTTAGAAATGTCAATCTGTGAGAAACTGCAAACATGCACTATAAAAATGGGCTCCCAAGTGGCACAGCGGTCAAAGGCAATGCATCTCAGTGCTAGAGGCATCGCTACAGACCCTGGTTCGATTCCAGGCTGAATCACCGTGATTGTGAGTTTCATAGGGTGGCGCACAATTGGCTGTCGTCCAGATTTGGCAGGTGTAGGCCGTCATTGTAAAGAACAATTTGTCAAAAAAATGTAATTACAAATTCGTTCCAATGTAATGGGACCCAAAACTACACATCCCACATTCACCAAGTTGTTTTTGTCTGTGATGAAAAAAATGAAGCATGGGCTTGTAGTTTAATTTTGTTATTTACACTTGTCCCTCTTCGATTAAAGAACAACTCATCCCACAATGCCTTTCGAAACGACGTGCATAAAGTGGTCCGTCACGGGTTGCAACTTGTTCTCTCCGGGGGCTTGTGTCTAGTTAACTGTACACTAGTTGTGGTCAGTTATGTTTCTTGCAGGCACAGGAAATGGGTGCTGCGGGGCTGGCCAGAGGTCAGGATCTAGTAATGGGTCCTGCAATCCGCGAAAGTTTAGCGAGAAGATAGCACTCCTCACCCAGCGACAAGCTGAGGACACCGCAGCCTTCCAGGAGGTTATGATGGACATCACTTCCACCAGGGTGAGTCAAGAGGACAGGCCTACGAACTTCGTGTTGATAAAACAGGAGACGCCATAAAGCTGTCAAAAATATTCAAACGTCAGTGATGTTGACCACCCGACAGTCAGAGCACTTTGTTTTCACTTTTCAGAGGCGCAATCAATTCCAGGCCATATCAAGCATCGCGTTTAATTTTGCACTATAGAGACTTTCACTGCAAATACGCCGGTTGACAAATCTGTTTAATCCAAAGTGTCGATATAATTTAACTTCAAAACACTCTTACTGTAATATAACCTTTAAACATATGTGCGTTATATTGATTTATACACCATTTATGCTTATCACACCTGTTGATTTGCCATACAGATGCATGGAGTGCAGGCTGCCCACAATCTGCAAGGCTAGAATTACAAATTGCACTCTTTGGGTAGCCTGCGTAATGTGCAGTGGTGTAAAGTACTTAAGTAGACATACTTGCAAGTACTACTTAAGTAGTTTTTTGGGGTATCTGTACTTTACTTTATTATTTATATTTTTTACAACTTTTACTTCACTACGTTCCTAAAGAAAATGATGTACTTTTTACTCCATACATTTTCCCTGACACCCAAAAGTAGTTGTTACATTTTGAATGCTTAGCAGGACAGAAAAATTGTCTAATTCCCACACTTAAAAAGAGAACATCCTGGTCAACCCTGCTGCCTTCACTAAATACATGCTTCGTGTGTAAATTATGTGTAAGTATAGGAGAGTGCCCTTGGCTATCTGTAAACAAACAAAAAATGCAAGAACACGATGAGGCGGCAGGGTAGCCTAGTGGTTAGAGTGTTGTCCAAATCTGTCGTTCTGCCCCTGAACAGGCAGTTAACCCACTGATCCTAGGCCGTCATTGTAAATAAGAATTTGTTCTTAACTGACCTGCCTAGTTAAATAAAGGTAAAATAAATAAAAATGAGGTATGGTTTGCTTAATATAAGGAATTTGAAATTATTTCTACTTGTACTTTTACTTTTGATACTTAAGTATATTTAAAACCAAATACTTTTAGATTTTTACTCAAGTAGTATTTTACTGGGAGAATTTCACTTTTACTTGAGTCATTTTCTATTAAGGTATCTTTACTTTTACTCAAGTATGACAATTGGGTAGTTTTTCCACCACTGGTAATGTGAATATGTTAACACTTATGGATATGCCCCCACGTTGCTATTTATGGGGGTGTCTATTCGGCTAGGGGTTGCCCTGATTTGTTATTGTGCCCATAGGAAATATAAATACTATTCTATTTTTATGTGAGTGTCGTGTCCCACTATACAGTTGGAGTACTACAACCTCACAGTGCAGTGAGTGTATTAAATAGTGACAAATATGATACTTTATCATTTTGGAATCTAATTGCCTTCTGTGTATTTGACTCCAGCTTTTTGCCAGGGGTGTAGGGCTGTCCCTGACGGGGGGGCAAAAAATAGTTATTGTATTAGGCCTAAGTAAGTTATGGTATTAAGACTTAACAGGATGTGCTCTTTGGCCTACAGCTCGATTGTGTTCTCAACACCAATATGCTGGTTATTATGCACATAGCAACATGGTTGAGGAAAACAGCACACTGATGTTTCAGAACTGCAGACAGTGACCACTATGCAACGTGGGAGAAAGTGCATTTGTTCTAAACTAATATTTGTATTAGTGTTGCACCATTGTTCTTGTATAACCATATAGAATTACAGTAGCATGTCTTATTGATGGACTGTGCCATCCCCATGGCCTCCACAATGGATTAGTCCACTCAGACAGGCGCAAATCAAACAGGTGTCTTGTACACCATGCAATTATAATAATTCTTGTTGTTGTTACTCCTCGACTAAAGAAGTCTCAATCGACCAACAGCCTATCGACCAAACAATCGACCAGTTGACTAAATGGGGTCAACCCTACAGGGGTGTAATAAATATGTTTGAAACATGATAGACATACCTTTGTGTAAAGTGCACAAGTTTGAGTTTCCCTATTCTGCATTATAGAGCGCACCGTCCTTCTTATAGCTCGGCTACATTGCATCTCAATCTTCAATGTTGTGAACACAATGCAGTATCCTATTGATTAAGTCTCTGGTGTCACGTGAAATGAGGTGCAGCCCCATGCTCTGGCTTGAAACTGAGGAGCCAAGACCTCATGGCACTATGGTAGCTCTTTGACCTCTTACATAGCCCACACTTTTCATATCATTAATACCCGAATTCAAAGGCTCTCAAGTCATGTTACCGAACCACCATGCAACACTTTCCTTAAAATACAGTGGCTGTAGGAGATGGTACCCAGCTATACACATGGTTTATTGCACATGGGCTTTTAAAGTATGCAAGGGTCTTTCTCCTGCAGTATCTGATTCCCATGTTCATGCCAAGGGTTGGCAGTCAGAGGGTATTCTTTCCGAGATCGAGCCGACAGTCGCCTTGACTCACTCTTATAGTGTCACTATATACGGAATATACTTTGTCTGAGTTTTACATTCCCCAGTAATTCCATTATACAAGTGAGACTATTATAGAACTGACTGTAAATGCTAAAAAATGTTCTTCTGATAATCAACTAAATTAAAGTAGTTGTCGTCTTTATTCACTCCTTCTTTATCCCCCCACTCTTTCTGGGTCTCAGATTCAGGTCCAGAGAGCGCGGCAGGCCAGAAGCCTGGGCACCTATTATGGAGGCTCCCTTCCCAATGTCAACCAGATTGGGAGAAGCATTTCAGATGTACAGGTTAGATTTATTACTTACATTTTACTTATAACTACATTACCTACTACTTCAAACTATATTTATAAGCCTAATTACATACAGGCTATAGAAATGGTTATATGATGCAGGCTACTGAAAGTCAAATGAATTGTTGATCTGTCTGACTCTGTTAGGGTCAGCTCCCCTGTAGTCCAGACAATGGCTGCCCCACAAAACTTCACCCAATGGCAGAGTGGGCACAAGGAGAGAGGCGGCTCAGTTTTCCGGTCAGGCCAAACAGGAAACATGTATCCTTTATGGTCAGTCAAAGGGCAGCCAGTGGTGGGTCCCTTAAAGTGAAGTGAGGTCACTGCTAGTGTAACGTCTGTATTGCTTCGTGGCTCCCATGCCTTAAAGTTAATACATGGGGGGGGGGGGCTAAAGCAGAACAGATGCTTTTAGGGAAAGGGTTTCTAATGGTAAATGCTAAAGTTAGCCATTTGCAACTGTAGTATAGTAAGCACACAAAAATGGTTTTCCTCCATGCTCCCCAGATATCTGACGTGCATGGAGGATGACCATAACAGTGGATGTAAAGCAATAGTTCACCACAACATTGCAATAATGTGTTGAACTATTGCTTTACATCTACAGTAGCCTACTTCCTATTGTCTGTATGGCAAGATGACCAAACAACTATTGTTGGTAAAAGCGTGCAGGGTCAAATGCCACACTACTGTCTAAGGTTAAAGGCCCAGTGCAGTCAAAAAAGTGATTTCCCCGTATACTGCATTCGGTAAGTATTCAGACCCCTTCACTTTTTCCACATTTTGTTATGTTATTGACACTCATATTTGCCACATCTTCAATTTAAGCCTACTAGAGACCATGTGCCCCCAGGACTTGCGGGAAGATAAAGCAATTCCACTACCCAAGAATAGAATAGTAAAGCCCCCTTTACTGACTCAAATAGCCAACCAATCAGCCTGTTACCAACCCTTAGTACACTTCTGGAAAAAATGGTGTTTGATCAGATACAATGCTATTTTACAGTAAACAAATTGACAACAGAATTTCAGCATGCTTATAGGGAAGGACACTCAACAAGCATATCACTTACACTGACTGATGATTGGCTGAGAGAAATTGATAATAAAATGATTGTGGGGGCTGTCTTGTTAGAATTCAATACAGCTTTTGACATTATTGATCATAGTCTTCTGCTGGAAAAATGTATGTGTTATGGCTTTACACCCCCTGCTATAATGTGGATAAAGAGTTACTTGTCTAACAGAACATAGAGGGTGTTCTTTAATGGAAGCCTATCAAATATAATCCAGTTAGAATCAGGAATTCCCCAGGGTAACTGTTTAGGCCCCTTGCTTTTTTCAATTGTACTAACGACATGCCACTGACTGTGAGTAAAGCCAGAGTTTCTATGTATGCAGATGACTCAACACTACACACGCCAGCTACTAAAACGACTGAAATGACTGCAACACTCAACATAGAGCTGCAGTTAGTTTCAGAGTGGGTGGCAAGGAATAAGTTAGCCCTAAATATTTTTTTAACTAAAAGCATTGTATTTGGAACAAAACTCTAAACCCTAAATCTTAACTAATCCTTGTAATAAATAATATAAATTGAGAAAGTTTTGATGACTAATATGCTTGGAGTAACATTAGATTGTAAACTGTCATGGTCAAAACATATTGATGCAGTAGTAGCTAAGATGGGGAGAAGTCTGTCTATAATAAAGCGATGCTCTGCCTTCGTAACAACACTATCAGCAAGGCAGGTCCTATAGGCCCTAGTTTTGTCGCACCTGGACTACTGTTCAGTCGTGTGGTCAGGTGCCACAAAGAAGGACTTTGGAAAAATGCAATTGGCTCAGAACAGAGCTGGATGGACACAGAGCAAATATTAATAATATGCATGTCAATCTCTCCTGGCTGAAAGTGGAGGAGAGATTGACTTCATCACTACTTTTATTTATGAGAGGTGCATGTTGAATGCACCGAGCTGTCTGTCTAAACTACTGGTACACAGCTCGGACACCCATCCATACCCCACATGCCACAAGAGGTCTCTTCACAGTCCTCACAGTCCAGAACAGACTATGGGAGGCACACAGTACTACATAGAGCCATGACAACATGGGACTCTATTCCACATCAAGTAACTGACGCAAGCAGTAAAATTAGATAAAAAACAAAAAACAAACACCTTATGCAACAGCGGGGACTGTGAAGCAACACAAACATTGGCGCACACACACACGATAACATACACATGGTTGTAGATATGTGGTAGTGGTGGAGTAGGGGCCTGAAGGATCACAGTGTGTTGTGAAATCTGTGAATGTGTTGTAATGTTTTAAAATGGTATAAACTGCCTTAATTTTGCTGGATCCCAGGAAGAGTAGCTGTTGCTTTGCCAGCAGCTAATGGGGATCCATAATAAATACAAATACAGCCTTATTCTAAAATGTATTAAATATTTGTATTTTTAATAAACACAGTTGACAGTGAGAGGACGTTTCTTTTTTTGCTGAGTTTATATATGTCCTCTCACTGTCAATTGCGTTTATTTTCAGCTAATTTAACATGTGTAAATATTTGTATGAACATAACAAGATGTAACAACTGAGACATAAACTGAACAAGTTCCACAGACATGTGACTAACAGAAATTGAATAATGTGTCCCTGAACAAAGTGGGTGTCAAAATCAAGAGTAACGGTCAGTATCTGGTGTGGCCAGCAGCTGCATTAAGTACTGCAGTGCATCTCCTCATGGACTGCACCAGATTTGACAGTTCTCGCTGTGAGATGTTACCCCACTCTTCCACCAAGGCACCTGCAAGTTCCCGGACATCTCTGGGGGGAATGGACCTAGCCCTCACCCTCCGATCCAACAGGTCCCAGATGTGCTCAATGGGATTGTGATCCGGGCTCTTCGCTGGCCATGGCAGAACACTGTCATTCCTGTCTTGCAAGAAATCACACACAGAACGAGCAGTATGGCTGGTGGCATTGTCATGCTGGAGGGTCATGTCAGGGTGAGCCAGCATGAAGGGTACCACATGAGGGAGGAAGATGTCTTCCCTGTAACGTACAGCGTTGAGATTGCCTGCAATGACGACAAGCTCAGTCCGATGATGCTGTGACACACTGCCCCAGACCATGACGGACCCTCCACCTCCAAATCGATTCCGCTCCAGAGTACAGACCTCGGTGTAATGCTCATTCCTTCGACGATAAACACGAATCCAACAATCGCCCCTGGTGAGACAAAACCGAGACTCGTCAGTGAAGAGCACTTTTTGACAGTCCTGTCTGGTCCAGCGACGGTGGGTTTGTGCCCATAGACGGCATTGTTGCCGGTGATGTCTGTTGAGGACCTGCCTTACAACAGGCCTACAAGCCCTCAGTCCAGCCTCTCTCAGCCTATTGCGGACAGTCTGAGCACTGATGGAGGGATTGTGCATTCCTGGTCTAACTCGGGCAGTTGTTGTTGCCATCCTGTACCTGTCCCGCAGGTGTGATGTTTGGATGTACCGATTCTGTGCAGGTGTTGTTACATGTGGTCTGCACTGCGAGGACGATCAGCTGTCCGTCCTGTCTCCCTGTAGTGCTGTCTTTGGCGTCTCACAGTACGGACATTGCAATTTATTGCCCTGGCCACATCTGCAGTCCTCATGCCTCCCTCCAGCATGCTGAAGGTACGTTCACGCACATGAGCAGGGACCCTGGGCATCTTTCTTTTGGTGTTTTTCAGAGTCAGTAGAAAGGCCTCTTTAGTGTCCTAAGTTTTCATACCTGTGACCTTAATTGCCTACCGTCTGTCTGTAAGCTGTTAGTGTCTTAATGACCGTTTCACAGGTGCATGTTCATTAATTGTTTATGGTTCATTGAATAAGCATGGGAAACTGTGTTTAAACCCTTTACAATGAAGATCTGTGAAGTTATTTGGATTTTTACGAATTATCTTTGAAAGACAGGGTCCTGAAAAAGGGACGTTTTTTTTTTTGCTGAATTTATAAATTGAAATTATACAGTGAAATAAATAAATAATGGCGTTAGTGTAAGAGTTTGAAAAGACATGCTGATATTTCAGGCAGTTTTAGTGGGATGGAGTTTTGGCTGCCTGGTGACATCACCAAGCAGTACATTACTTAATTAACCAATAAGAAAGAGTGTTCCAAACCTCTCTGCCACTCAAACCATTCCTAGACAGTCCTATTAGAATTCTTGCTTGAGCAATGTCTGTTTGCCAAGAAGCTACTTTTGTTACTTTCTGACCATTTTGTTTTCAATTAATCTTAGTAAGGTATGTTACCCAGAAATTATTTGATATTGAGGTAAAAATGGCTGCATTGGACCTTTTTTTAAAATGTTCACTTTTTAAAATTAAACCTTTATTTAACTAGGCAAGTCAGTTAAGAACAAATTCTTATTTACAATGACTGCTTACCCCTGCGATGCTGGGCCAATTGTGCGCCGCCCTATGGGACTTTCAATCACGGCCGGATGTGATTCAGCCTGGATTCGACCCAGGGACTGTAGTGATGCAGTGCCTTAGACCGCTGCGCCACTCGGGAGCCCTTTAACTGTTGATCCACTTAAGTAGCAGATAGAGGGGATTAATCATGTACACACTGTAGAAGAAATGCCCCGTCAACTTTGTGTACCATTGTTTGCCAACAGTCGGCCTATGCCTAGGTTTTCCAAGGGCACTCTGTATAGCCTTAACACTCCCTCACAGATTGACAACTCTCCCTACCGCTCAGTTCACCCGACTCCACAACTTGAACCCAGTTTGAGAAGGTAAGGGTTGGCCCAATCCAAAATTATACATTTTGTAAACTTAATAATAACCATCCTAAAACATATTTTGACTGATTCTGTCACCCAAAAAGGAACTGGTCTATCAGCTCTCCAGTGGACAAAAGCCACTTGATGCACCCTCCCTTAACAGCACTTAATAGGTGAGCAATGTACCCATCGTGTTTCTCTACTGTTCTTCTACACTCTTGCTTTCCCCTCTGAAGTGTGTGCTCTCCTTTCCAGAACTAACTCAGACTCGGCCCTGCACACCAGTGTGAGGAACACCCACGCAGGGGACCAGCAGCCTTTAATCTCACAGAACAGGCACAATGGTAAGTCCACAATGCCAGTTGTATTGATTTAGTCATTGTATTGTGTTCAGTGTTTCAGTATTATTCCTTAGGTAATTCTTGCAAATGCCTCTTGAAAGTGAGTTTTCTTTCCTATATCATGTATTAATCTATTAGATTTTTGCACCTGATGGTTTCCTCTCCGTCACCTCAGGTTTTCCATATCCAGTGCCTCCAATTGAGGAGAATGTCCTTGAAGAGGAAAAACCATTAAGGAATATCAAAAAGGTATTATTTCTTGCCAATGTAACTATCCACAATGCTTCATATTTCCTATACGAATGGGTTCAGTATTGCACAATGTGCTCTAGCGGATGGACAACTATTTTTCTCATTGATGTATCCTTGCTAATTGTTTCTCATCTTAGCTTCCTGCACTTCCCACTGGAGTCAAATCGCATAAAGTCCCTGGTATAAAGTATGTTCTGCTTTTCCAAATGAATATTGTCTAAAAGAAAGGCAAACCCTGTGCCCTGACTGAACCACCTCCCTTTCTCCTATCCTTCTCTCTTGCGGTTTCTCCAGCATCCTGTCCTCGCCAGATCAGCAGTTCAGGGCTCTCAATGCCCCTTCCGCTCTCAATGCAAGTGGCTCCTTGCCCGATCTCTCCAGCCTGCACCTCCCTTCCCCACAGCCAGTAGGTGGGGACTCACACAAACCCACTGCCTGCAGCACTGGCCACCTACCTGGAACTCCCGTTCACCTTGAAGCCAGAGATGATGAATTTCCCATGCCAGGTGTGTTTGTCTGTGTGCTAAGTTCTTAGTGTATGTTGGTGTCGGTTTAGGTAGGTTCATATGGTGATGGTGTCCATTTCTTTCCTTGTGTTCTCAGGTTTGTCGTTGTCTCTCCAAGGCTCGTACAGTAACCCATTGCTCCAGTCCTCCCACAGCAACCCCAATATTCAAGCCTCTCTGCGCAGCCACTCCCTTTCCAGCTCTCTAAACTCCACCTCCTTGAACTTGTCACTCAGCAACTCTTCTCTGCAGTCATCCCCTAGCAACCAATCCCTCCAGTCCTTCCTCAGCAGCTCTTCCCTAAGCGGCCTATCCCTGCAATCCGCAACTAGCCACTGTAGCTACAGCAGTGGGATTGGCGGATCTCGCTCTTGCTCCTCCTCTTCCCTATCCTGCTCCCCACGTCCAATTAGCCAGACGCAGGTGCCTTCGTTAAGAAGGCGGACTCCCCTCAGCCCACTGGTCGTTCCCACTGGTGGAGAGTCTCGCTGGCTCCAATCTAAACAGTTTTCACCTGTTGGGTCTCCAAAGTTATCTTCTATAACTCAGGTATATCAAACAAACTGGAATTGAAGTGATGTTGTTTTTGTTAATAAGATGGTTTCATAGAACTCCATATTAAGACATTGTTTGATGTATTGCTCTTATTTCAATTCCAAGGGAGTTCTCCTGAACACCAACCAATTACCACAGGAGTCAAGGCCACCAGGGTATCCTCACTGCCAACCTCAACACGAAGGTACTCCAGCAGCTCAGCAGCATTCTCTGACAGAGGGGCAGCAGCAACCCAGCCAGGAACCGAAAAAAACACCACCACACCAAGAGAAATCCAGGCATCAACAACAACAAGACCAACAACACCCACAGCTACAGCTCCCACAAACACACAACCTCCAACAACTGCAATATCACCATCGACAACAGTACCAGCACCCAAATCAACTAAATCAATGCCAAATCCAGCATGTCCAGACAGAAAGTCAGGACCTGGACACAAAACAGCAATATCAAAGAGGGTCAAACCATTGTGAGAACCCACAGCAACAACACCTACATCAATCACAAGAGGAACAGCATCAAAGACAACAGCAAAAACAACAGAAACAAGTGTACCAAAACCTTCCACAGCACCAGCTAGAGAAGCAAAGGCAACAATACCAGCAACACCCACACCAGCAGTACTCACATCAGCAACATGATCAACAACAAGCGTACCAAAGACAACCTCAGCAAAACCGAGCATGTCGACAAGATGAGCTGCTACTGCAGCAACATCAGCTCCAGCATGTTCAACTCTACCAACAGCAGCAGCAGACAAATGGCTACCAGCAACAGCAGCATGAGCAACATCAGTGGAATCTCCAGTGTGCATACCCGCCAGCTCAGAGCCTTGACTTGAATGGGCAGAACATGACAAACCCACATAAAGTACCAACGATGACTCGTAAGCATCAGACCCAAGCCCAGGGAAGGAGCTGGGCACATCAGAAGGTGCAAAGTCAGAAGGACCAGATTGAGTCGACCAAAATCTTCTCACAGATTAACTCCTTAATGGACAACAATCCAGGCCTCTACAATGTGAGAATATCCCCATCTGTTGCATATTGTCTATTTTCACTAGTTTGAGTTTAGTTTGGATAGTGTCAGTGTGTACAGTTTAGGCTATGTTTAGGATCAATAAGAGGCCATTTTATGTTTGGTCTGTCAGAAAGATATGGTAATGTAGGGCTGCACGATATGGGCAAAAAAAAATAGAATAACGATTAAAAAATAAATAAATCAAATACTACGATTTGACATGCGATATAGATCAACACTTGGGTGAACTGGATTATTTTCCTGCTGTAGCAAACGGTCTCAAATGAAGATCCTACATCTGTATAAGGAATCTAAGAGAGAAGAGGAACTGTGCTGCTTGAGTGACGGGGTGGTTTTCTTGTGTGTGGGAAGCAGCCGTAAGAGGAGAAAGAAAAACCGAGTAAACTATTAAAAGGACATTACACGCGACTGAGATGCGTTTCAAAATATTGAAATGCGATATGGATGTTGCACATGTCCATATTTCGATGGGAATTCGATCAATTGTGCAGCCCTATTAATGGTACTTACTACTTTTCTGCTCTCTCAGGACACTTTCATACTGAACCATTTACAGCAGGAGTCCTACATGGGCCTACATCTCACACCACGCCAGACTCAGGCACTCTCCCAGCAGGTAGTCTAAGACCTAAAACTGTAAATAATCTAACAGTATTGAAAAGGACAACTCCATTTAAAATGTTGATTCACTCACTGTGCATAGTTTCAATCTAATTCTCTAATCTTGTCTGGTTGTCCACACCTCTGCCCAGCTGGGACAGCTCAGTAAGGAGCCTCTCTGGGGAGATTCTGGGCCTCAGGCTGTGGAGGGGAGAGATGGAGGGGTTTACTGTGGGAACCAGGGTCCTCAGATGTCCCTCCACTGCCAGAACCAAACCAGTGCAGACTTTATGACAGGTAGGGCCCACTCTCTCCCCCCTCTTGCACTTTAATTGCTTGCAGCAGTTAGAGATATTGTTTTTGGGGAAGTATTACCTTATTTTTGACTTACACAGGTCGCTGTCGTTTCATCCAGACAATTGTATGTCCATTTGTTGGTTATTCAATACCAACTAATGGACTTACTGTCTGGATGAAACCACACCCTAAGTAAATCATCCCTGAAATGTTAAGACCTGGTAATTGAAAAAAACATATGTTGCACCGCAATTGTAACCTTTTTAAAGCTTATCTTGTCTATATATATTTTTGAAAAGGGCAAGGATTCAATCCGATGGCGGCTGTTAAAAGCTATTTCTGATTGAGCTGTCATATGCAGCGTTTACTGGGAATGGGATATCTGTGAACGGGAGCGTTGACTTTAAGTCACAATGCCTATAACCCGCAATCGGATTGAATCCCAGCCTCACTCTTTCACTCTTTTTCCACTTTGTCTTTGTTTCCCACTTAACAGACAAAGCAGCCTATGAGGATTTATCTGGTGTTCTGCCCATGCTGGGATTTGATGCAGACAACTTCACCCTGCATAACCCCCTTCAGATCGATCCGCTAGACCTGGAGGAGCTTAACATACTGGCAGATGGAGACATGGTCGAGGACACTGTGAAAGGACACTGCTCTAACCTACTTAGGTGACCGGGGTAGTTGAATGTATCCAGGAACACTACTTTCAACTAAGATGGCTGTCTTGGTATGGTCTGATGGCAGCAATGTCAGTTGTAGTTTCTGTCCCGGGATCTTTCACTGCTGGACATAATTTGATTGGACATTAATGTTATCTTACAGCATCCTCATGTGATTGGCCAGGTCATGGGATTTAACAAGCATGTAACTAACTATACATCGACTGCCTCACATGAGACTCGTTAGCTGACTGCACTTTTTCTTAGTTGTCATTTAATGCTTGCCTGCAATGGAAAAATGCACCCCAAGAGCTGGCATCCCCTGCACCTTAGTTTAAATGTAGTTGAATAATGAGATTAGATATGTAAAATATATATATTTGTATTGATATGGATTTTTGTAATACAATGATGTACATTCTAATATGAATGGTGTCTTTTCACCCTCTAGTAGTGATGAAAAGTTTTAAAAAACACATCTTAAACTTTGTGTATTTAATGTCCTTTTTTTAAACATCTTATGACATTGTGTACCATTGTTTTAAAAGAAAAATAAATGAGAGCAGGAAATAACTTGCCAGTATATTTCTTTAAGAAAAAGACAATTATGGACAGACCATTACATTACTATTGAAAGGGAGCATTTCCTCAAAATACAAATAAATGTGACCTGTGTATTAGATGCTTGCATAATAATATTTCAGGTACTGGTGTTTTTGCATTAAATTTAGCATTTAGTCCAAAAATTAAGATAACACATTGTTGCCTAATAGACAAATACAGGTAAATAATCAAGGCCATTTATTCTCTTGTACTGTGATTACAAACTGAATATGACTTTGAAGCTTGTTTTAAATTAATTCCAAAGGAGAACTATAATCAACACGGCCTTAAAAGTAGTAACATTAATTACAATATCAAATATTTTGTAATCCCATACCGATTTCTAACTTCATTGACATTAAATCAAACATCACATTTCAGTTCACTTTGGGTGTAGCACATGGACCCTAACTAGGCTTCCCCTTACCCCAACCAATAACTAACATCCAAGGGGTTGGGAAAGAATGCAACAAATCTTGTTCCTTTAAGCTTCTTCTCTTGAGATTTATTTTCCTTTCACTGCTCCAGGTATGAGTCTCCTTCAGGTGCAGATCTTGGATTATTTTAGTTTGACCAATTCCTAAACCATTACAGTACAAACTGACCTCAGATCAGTGTTACGAAGAGAAGAAAAAAAGCCCCTTCTCCTTTGTAGCTCTTCTTCTGTCATCAGATATATGCTTGAGTCCATTATTAGTTAGGACCCATGTCAGGTCAGTATATCTAGATAGGCAGTGCCAAACATGGACCACTTCAGTGTAACATGTACTAATATTTGTTGAGCAACAATAAGATAATATACTGTTTTACACAGAACTGGAGGGACAGTGTACGCCGTTTGAGTTTTACAATGAAAAAACATCCTTAACTAAAGTAACTAGCCTTTTCACAATTTTCTGGATAAATATGTTCTCACATGGAATGTTAGGTTTGAGATGGGAGCCTTTGGCATTTCCAAGCACAACTAAATCAACTCATTCATGGGCTTTCTCTTCCACAAGATGATTCAGCCCATTACTAAATTATGCAAGTGGTTAAAAATGTGTTTCTGTCAAAGCCTTATTGGCCCGTTGTGCCAACAATGTGTGGCCATATTAGACAGTCATGTACCTCATTTTTATTTTTTATAAATGAGTGACACCTGCCGGACACCAGGGCCCAGTTTTTCGCCTATCAGATAAGATTAAATGCATAGAAATATAAGTAATAGAACAGTTGTCCCCATTCAAGTAAATTATGCATTTAATCCTATCCGATAGGCTAAATCCAGATAACTTTTGGAAAAAAATGGGCCCAGAGGTGTCTGCTCATTGGCAAGAAACTGGTTAAAGCAGGACTTAAAAGTACACATATCCTGGCTTGGCCTCAGTTGATTGGCTCATAGACCTGTGGTTGGGGCCTGTTCTTGCGGACACACACACATACCCCGCCAAGCAGGATGATCAGCATGGGAGTGCCCAGCCCCACCGCCATGATGACCAGAACCAGGGGAGAGAACGAGTCCACAGGAGGAGAGCCCAGCCCCACCAACACAGTCCTGAAGTACGAAAAGCAAGAGGAGGAAGAATATTATCAGTGCTGACAATTTCATTATCATTTCAGGTAGTTGGTGATGGTGTGAGATATCAACCTCAGCTGCTTGATAGTTGGTTAATGGAGGGGCTATAAACTGAAATTTAGTGTATAATTCAGTTAAAGTTGCTAAAATGCAACCTATTATAGCTAGGATGAACCAACAGGATGTAAACTGCTACCTACCAGCTGAGGTAGTTGGTGGTGTTGTAGAATGGGTCTCCAGTGATACTGAAGGTCATGTTGAGCCCGGTGGTCTGGCGCTCCCCTCCAAAATATGCCCGCACTAGGCCGGAGGGGGGAAGCTGGGCTACGGGGACAGGGGTTGAGTGGCGGCAGGGAGTGGCGTCCTCAAAGAGAGGCGATGGCCTGCGGTAGGCCACGGGCTTCCATTGGGCGTAGCCAAGAACAGGAGAGGTGGAGTTGACTGGAGAGGACACCCACTGAGATACCTAAAAGAGAGGAAAGACGAGGACACTGTAGCATCTGAAAGCTTCAGTGACAGTCTACAGAGAGACGAAGGTAAAGAACAGTAAATCAACCATAAATTATCAACCACAAAAAATGTGTTGAAATATAAACATCTAAATACTCTTATTCAGTAACATTTACTCCAGTATAACCACAGATGGAACAATGAGACAGATATTTCACCGGATGTATAAATATGAAGCATCCGCTTGGTGTTTCCACTCACTACCAAATATGGCAGTGAGAGGATGGATTTTTCTGTTCCCAAAGCTATAATCTGTTATAGACTTTACCCTTTGCTAAAGTCTTTAAAAATTGCCTTGTTTAGAAGGAGTACAAAGGTAAATTGAGTTATTGCACATGCGCACTTCACAGAGTAGGCGTTCCCTAACGGAAATATGCAGATGTATACTTGAACGGGCCAATACGATCTCGCTAGCTCGTGCTTGGCTCTGCCCATCTCATTGCTTGTTTTATCCACATTTGTTCCCAGTTGGAAACGACAGGCTGTGGTCTATCTTAGTTAAGTTATACAAATCTTTGGTACAACTACATGTCTATAACACACAGAGACATCACCTTGAATATGGAGGGTGTGTATTCATCATCTATTGACTGGAGCACGTCCACTCTGCTCATGGCCTGGGTGCCGCCCACAACCTGTAGCTCTAGAGAGAAGCGGGAGCGATTGGACCTCGGGACCACACCGTCCAGCACCACCCTCAGCTGGGAGGAGTTTGCGTTGTGGAGGAGGCTGGGCCAGCCTTGGTCCCGCCCCTCAACATCAAAGGCTGAGAACTAGGATAGGAAGATAGTAGTTGAATACAGGCTGGCTAACATGTAATAAAATAAATCATATCGCACTGATCATTAATACTCACGTCAGTAACCAAGTTTAAGTGATAAAATCAAAGTTTGCCAGACATTTTCAGACCTTTAAAGTGGTCTAATGTAGAGATGAGTCCATGTCCCACTTTATCTGTTGAGTGGATCCAGGCATAGGTCTGAATCTAGTGAAGATAGGCAATGTCTAATTTCATCACACAGGCTTTAGATGATGCAGTTCCACCTACCTTCAGACAGAGCGAACCGTTGCTGAAGCTCTCGCTGGCGCCTCTTCCACAGAGCAGGGCTGTGTGGGCCATGGGGTCAAGTGTCTTGTTCAGGTCATCCCAGGTGAAGTTCTGCAGCTCATAGGGCTGGAAGAAGCTGGAGGGGGGTAGGTGCTCGGGGACGGCTGTGTCGTTGACATCGTCGTACTCCCACAGCTGACGAGAGACAAATGATGAGTTGGTTTAGTGAGTGAGTTACCTATGGCTTTGCCCAGTCTGAAATCAACCCCTTGTTAATAGCCAGGTGTTTGTTAGAGCTATTACCATATTGATAACAACCATCCAAACATTTAAGATCTACAAGAAATGTCTAGAGCATGAATTTTGGACCTGGAATATTCAATAACCTGGATTATGGATCAAAACCTAGCATCTCGCTCATCTTTATAGTTTATGCATTTGGATGAGATACCTGTATCAGCCACTTAGAATATCACCTCAACAGACACTTATGAACAGGATGACAATCAATTTATGACTCACCCTGGTAAAGACGAGTGCGTTGCTGTACAGAACACTGCTCTCCGGAGTCAATTTCAGGCTGCCTGTGGTATTTTGTACCAAGAAGGCAGGCCAGTCTACCTTCACCTTGGATGAAGTGGAGTTTGTGTGCACCAGAAGTAATGCTGGCGCCCCCTGGCTGCAGAGGAGGTAGTGCAGTGTGTTGTTCTTGCCCAGCGCCCGCACATGGAGCAAGCCAACACCAGGGGGTAGCGGCGTCAGCAAGGAGTTTAGACCAGGGTTAAGCTCCAGGGATAACTGGGAAGAGGTAAGTCACACAGAGACGGTACATTTTATAATTTTCCCATAGTGACACAGAATGAGATTCTTACTAGCAAACTGAAATTGTAAGCAGAGGTGATTCATACATCATTAACAGATTTGCACAGCATCCTCCTCAGGCCAACAACCCTCAAATATTGTCTGGTGACTGGTCCTGACATGGTCAGAGTCCTACTGAGTACTGATCTATGCAAGGAAGTCTAATGAGACAGTTCATAATCAAAACTTAATCCATACATGTGGAATCAATAATATTTTATTCATATTTGATATGGAGGGATTGCCAGCACAGAGTAGGGTTTAGATTTGTTTCAGCACTATTTGACCTAGCTATCTCAGCATCTTCAGTAGAGAGCTCTTGGGTACCGTTATGGCTCTTTAAATCAAATGTTATTCGTCACATGCGCCAAATACAAAAGGGGTAAACCTTACCATGAAATGCTTACTTATAAGCCCTTAACCAAAAATGCTGTTTTTATTTACTAAATAAAATAAAGTTTAAAAAAAGAATAACAATAAAATAATGAAACGAGGTTATAAACAGGTACAGGTTAGTCGAGGTAATATGTACTGTACATGTAGGTAGGGGTAAAGTGACGAATAAACAGCGAGAAGCAGCATGGTAAAAAATAAATAAAAATTGTCCAGGTAGTCATTTGATGAGCGTTCAGGAGATTTATGGCTGGGGGTAGAAGCTATTAAGAAGCCATTTGGACCTAGACTGCCATAACAGATTGTGTTTTAATTACCCACCGCTATCAATCACAACAACAAAACACCCACATACTTAGACTTAACTATTTCCCTGGTTTAAAAATCACACCCACAAGGGATTGTGTAATCTGTCGCTACGTTATGCATGGATGGCTGGGGTGAAACGATGGATAAATTATGATAGCTAGTTTAATTGATTTTTGATCATCATTCCAATATGGCTCGCGCTACAAAATACAAACACAAAGTGTATATCCAAAATGCTCGAAATCACCAACTAGCTAAACTATGTTAACGTGCTTTCTAGCAGTATATCGGGTCAAAATACAGAAAACTGGATCCAAACAGAAGTCAGTTAGCTACAGCTGACGCTATCCATGAGAAGTTAGTTAGCTACCTTTATAGAACTTTATTACTGTACAGAAATATAAACAATTTACTATCAAACTCACATTCCGTCGGTAGTTCTCACCATTGCCGATAAAACTAGAAGAACATCGAAGCGTTGAAAGCACAAATAAGACATAAAAGTGGATTGTGTACATAATATCCGCCGCCATCTTTCTTTTTCGGGGAGGAATCACGTGCCTAGTTCCTTATTTGATCAGCTGATTGATCTTCAGCTGACTCGCCGGTATCGATTTCAGGATGCAGCAAATGTAATGCCACCTTAGCAATTAATGAAACAACATATTTCATCATAGGCTACATCATTAACACAAATTGTGAGAGAATCTGAGATGGGAGAATCAATCACATCTACACATATCATGGGTGTCATCAAAGTGAATAAAACAAATATAGGACTATGGTCATCTGTTTCCAATTTTATTGAGGTTGATACAATCACAGGCAACAGCACCAGGCAAAGGGGTAATGGAGGAAAACAGTTCTGGTGGAGTAACAGGATTCAGAACCATAGTCACCAGTCCAATTTAATAACCCCAACAATTATTTTGGAGAGAGAAAGCATTCTCATTCATTGAAATGCAGTAATGTGTTACGATCCAATCTATATAATACATACTTTAAACATTTAAAAAGGATCTTCAGAAGTGGACATTGCAGGCTCTAAATCATTTTACAATGTCTATTTTTTTTAGTAGTTCATTCAAATGACTTATAGGTCACTTGATTTGGTCACCATCCATTGGCAACTGTTCTTCAACTAAAGTCACACAAAGGAGTTTTACCATACAGAGAAATACCTACAGTGACTAGCTGAGGTAAACCTTGGTCCCAGGAGAACATATTCAGTCATCTTACTTACTGCCATAAATACTGCGCAAACACACACCGTACACACACTGACCAAAGCCAACTGGGGTGCCTTAATACCCAATCTAGTGCATTCATATGTAATGCATGCAACAACACTATCCCAGTCTGCTTAGTGTCCATACCAAATGTCATATCTGAGTTAGTGGTTTATAGAACAGTGTTGTCACAGCTCAGATTGCCTATTCCTCCATTACCCTCTTCCTGATCCTTGTCTTCTTCTCCTCTACTCAGCACCCTGTCCTCCTCCTGTCTGCTCGTCTCCCTTCTTCTTGTGTCCGGAGACAATGTCGTCGATGCGCAGCAACAAGATGGCCGTCTGGAGAAAGAGTTCAATGGAGGAATGCTGCACATCCAAACATGTACCTAATGAACACTTATGTAGCGTCTCTTAACATTGTATTAAGCAGGCGGTCGCAAGTCTCACCTCTACTGCGGTCTTGTAGGTCTGAGCCTTGACGGCCAGCGGTTCCCAGATGCCCAGGACGGTCATGTCAGCCAGGGTGCCAGTCTCTCCGTTCACCCCCCACGATACACTGTCCTCCTGGGTGTGCTTGGCCTGTAGAGGTATGGAGCTCAGTGAAAAGGCCACTAAAATGTACAGTAAATCCTCCATCTCCCTTTTACCAACGCTCTCTCCTTCTTGAGCGTTCTCTCACACAACACACACCCACTCTCCCATCGGGTCTTACTCCAAGATGGTATGAGGTTCTACCTTTGACTCTCTCTCCGTCGCTCTCTTACCCTGAGGGCGGTGAGCACACGGATGGTGGAGGCGCCACAGTTCTGGATGAGGGTGCGGGGGATGACTTCCAGGGCCTGGGCAAGGGCGCGATAGGGCCATTGCTCCACGCCAGTGATGGCCTTGGATCGCTCCATCAGCCACTGGGACACTGCCATCTCGGTGGCGCCGCCGCCAGGAAGCAGGCTGGGCTCCAGCAGAACGTTGCGGGTCACCTGCATGGCATCCTGCAGATTACGCTCCACCTCCTGGGAGAGCAGGGAAAATGGTGGAGAGAGAGAGATTTCAGAACAAAAGTAAAACCTCAGTCAGTCATCTTTACTCTGATAACGTACAATAAAAAAATACATGTTCTAGGAGGGGAGTAGAGACTGATCTCATGAACATTATTTTTCCCCATTATCCATCTCTTTTAGTGATTGTTGTACAATAAAAAGCGCATATTATTTGAAATGTTTTATTTTCTCAGTTTCTCACCGCCAGGATTTCCTTGCTGGCTCCTCTCAGCAGGATGGTGCAGGCTTTGGGGTCTTTGCACTCTGTGACGAAAGTGAAGTACTCGTCGCCAATCTTCTTGATCTCAAACAGGCCCGCCCCCAGGCCCACGTCCTCCTCGCGCAGCTCATCCGTACGGCTGGCAATACGTGCGCCACACGCTCTGAGGGGTAACATGGAAAGACGATGGTTGGTTTAGTTAGAGCAGTGGTCGTAAAGAGCATACACCCTAATACGCAATTAAAGTGACCGGCCATTTGATAGCTATGTACTGTACATAGTAACAAAACGCAGTGAAGACAAGCAAAACAGAACAGAGATAAGCGTCTCCAATAACGATGAAGAGCCAAACATTTTTTTTTTTGCTTTCATAGTGTATTGGACTTACCTGGCGATCCTGTTGTTGTCTGTCTTTCTGACACGGCGAATAGCCGTGATGTTAGCCTTCATCAGGTAGTGCTGAGCCAAGTCTGAAGAGAGAGGCAAAATATAGTCACGGTAAAAATGTTAGTTGCATCAGACATGTGCCTTACCAAGAGCATTGCATTTTGAAGCAGTGTGTGTAGTACCTGAGATGCCCTTCTCTGTGAAGATGAGGTCAGGCTTGAGGCGGATGATGTCTTCACAGGTCTGCTGGATGTACTCCTCCTCCATCTGCAGGATGCGGGCAAAGTCCTCCTCACGAGTGATCTCAATATCAGTCTGTAGAACAATACACATGGTTTAAAAAATGTTTTATACACACACACACAGAACAAAACACAACATGCAACAATTTCAAAGTTACGGTTCACATAAGTAAATCAGTCAATTTAAATAAATGAGGTTCTAATCTATGGATTTCACAAGACCGGGAATACAGATACGCATCTATTTGTCACATACACCTAAAAAAAAAGGTGTGGCTCAGAAAACCAGTCAGAAGCTGGTTTGACCACCATTTGCCTTATGCAGTGCAACATCTCCTTCACAGTGTTAATCAGGCTGTTGATAATGGCTGTGTGAAGTTGCTGGAACACGCTGTCGTACACGTAGATCCAGAGTATCCCAAACTTGCTCAACGGGTGACATGTCTAGTGAGTATGCAAGCCATGGAAGAACTGGGACATTTTCAGCTTCCAGGAATTGTGTACAGATCCTTGCAAACTGGGGCCGTGCATTATGCTGAAACAGTCTTTCCTGAGCGCGCACTGATTCTGTAACAAGCAAATTGGTTGTCTCTTCTCTCTTCAGTAGCGTGCTGCATTCTGCTATGTGAATGATTGGCTGAGCCTTGGATACAGCCAGTATTGCTCCAAACGCGCATCACTCGTTCACTTACGGTCAGTAGTCATCCAGCCCCCCTTCCCAAATTTTTCTCATCGGATCTACACAATTCACATAGGTCACCTATTTTACATTCAAAATGTCAAATTTCGCCGAAAGGTGGCTAGTTTGCAGTTTGTGCAAACTAGCGCCATCGTGCGCTATCATGCATAAACCTAGCGCCATCGTGCATAAATTAATTTTGTCCCCCTACACCAAACGCGATCATGACACGCAGGTTAAAATATCAAAACAAACTCTGAACCAATGACATTAATTTGGGGACAGGTCAAAAAGCATTAAACATGTATGGCAATTTATCTAGTTAGCTGAGAGTTCCTCTGTGGAGATGGTTGTCCTTCTGGAAGGTTCTCCCATCTCTGCAGCACACCACCATTCAGGTCTTTATGGTAGAGTGGCCAGATGGAAGCCACTCCTCAGTAAAAGGCACATGACAGCCCGCTTGGAGTTCTCCCAAAAATTCTCTGGTCTGATGAAACGAAGATGAAGCATCACATCTGAAGGAAACCTGGCACCATCCCTACAGTGAAGCATGGTGGTGGCAGGTTGTGGCAGCATGGGGATGTTTTTCAGAGGCAGGGCCTGGGAGACTAGTCAGGATCGAAGGAAAGATGAACAGAGCAAAGTACAGAGAAATCCTTGATGAAAACCTGAGTGGCTTGGGGACAAGTCTCTGATTGTCCTTGTGTGGCCCAGCTAGAGCCCGGACTTGAACCCAATCGAACATCTCTGGAGACCTGAAAATAGCTGTGCAGCGACGCTCCCTATTCAACCTGACAGAGCTTGAGAGGATCTGCAGAGAAGAATAGGAGGTACTCCCCAAATACAGGTGTGCTAAGCTTGTAGCGTCATACCCAAGAAGACTGGAGGCTGTAATCGCTGCAAAGGTGCGTCAACAAAGTACTGAGTAAAAGGTCTGAATACTTATGTAAATATCATATCAGTTTTCATTTTTACATTTGCAAAAATTTCTACAAAACTGTTTTTGCTTTGTCATTATGGGGTATTGTGTAGATCGATGAATAAGGGAAAAAATGTAATCAGTTTTAGAATAAGGCTGTAACGTAACAAAATGTGGAAAAAGTCAAGGGGTCTAAATACTTTCCAAATGCACGGGAAAAAAGAGAGAAAAAAAACAAACAGGAAACATTTGTTAGTTTTTTTTGACAAGTATTTAACCCCATATCTTTGGCATTAAACAGTCTCCATATAGACTTCCATTCCTTTTCCATACCTGGCTTTCTCCCTTCTTGTACTCCAGGGAGCAGTCCAACAGGATAATGCGGGGATCCTTGATCATTCTGCGCATGCGCGGGTGAGTCACGTCCTTGTTAACCATCACACCTCTCAGCACGCACGAGTCCTCGATGATCCCACCGGGAACCTGAACAAACACAGATAATAAAGCAGACGTTGAAGCTGATGCTGATCTGATGCAGAACTTGGACTGTATGACATTAACAAGAAGTTAAGCTTTATTTTGATGTATTACACTTGTGATTTTATGAAAGTTCAATATTTATAATTCTGTAGTTTGAATTTCGCGTTCTGCAATTTCACCGGATGTTGGCCAGGTGGGACGCTACCGTCCCACCTGCCCGTAAGAAGTTAACAGACACTTTGACCCTTACCTTTTCTACTTTGGCGTACTTCTTGATGTCAATCTCCTTGCGTCCGTTCTCCTCCATCTCCACAGTTTTGACGGCGTCCAGTGAGATGCTGCAGGCCATGTCAGACCAGCGGCTCAGGGCCTTGGTGTTGATGGCAGAGTGGATGATCTTCAGCATCATCTTCCTGTCGCTAACGTCCACTGGGGTGCTGGGGGGAGGAGGGGATGGAGGAGAGTGTGTTGTTAAACAACTGATGAGTATGAAAGCAGTTGTCATCAAAAACATGCAGTTACCAGAAAAAGTACTTGGACCAATATTCTAGACTTCTGTAAATGAAGTACCAATGCCAATCCCAGATTTTCATAACAAGTGAAATTATGCACAGATGTCAAGTTAGAATTCAGCTCTTAAAGAGCCACTGAACACGCTGATTGTTTTTCTGTTGCTCATTAGATTAACAAGATTTCAGTCTGGGAGACATTTGGTTAATGATGTTTGTCCCCCATGATACACTTTAGACGAAGAAGCCCATTTCACTTCCTCAAAATCCCCAGGATGAATTTACAACAACACAATTTATGACAGATTTATTGAGTTTTTGCTGAAGAGGTTAAAGTTTCGCAATTTTACATCTAGCTAAGGTGTTTGGTGCAGTATTTCTCAAGTTAAAAAAATGTGCAACGAGTTGTCTTGTGTAAATGAAGTCGGGCTGCTGGGCAGGTCTGTCTCACTGTCTATGCTACTGGATACAGAGCAATCACCGCAGCTGTTCACCCCATGTTAGTGGGCAAATGGACATCATCAAATCCAAACCCAACCTTCATTTACCTGTTGTGACGCACCACGCACACACGGCTGTTCCAAACTCTATTTTAAACGACACAAACTTTGACTAAAGTTATCCTATTTACACTTCGTAGTCAATTTTGACACTAGAATAACCGTTTGACTCATATCGATGCCACGTAGGCCGTTTTCAAAGGGATTTGTTGCTTTTTAAAGGCAGTAGCTCTATAACGATTAAAAGGTTGTGTGTGTGGTTGGGTGGTAGAGGCTGGAAGAGTACCTGATTTCTTTGAGAAGGTTGAGCATATCATCCAGAGCTTGTCTGTAGGCGCTGATGACAACTGTTGGGTGCATTTGCTGCTCCAGGAACTGCTCTGACACGGACAGCATCTCACCCGCTAGAGATGCATAAAATGTATGATGTTTCCCATGTTGAGACACAGGAGTAATAAGAGTAAAACATAAGGAATAGGCTGGATTGGACTACTACAATGAGAATAGACCTGATGGTGCAGTGTATTCACAGTATTGGGCATGTGGTGACTCACCCAGGATGATGACAGAGGTGGTGCCGTCTCCCACCTCCTCGTCCTGAGTGCGACTTATCTCAATCATGGACTTGGCAGCCGGGTGCTGGACCTGGATCTGAGTATGTGGAAGCAGATATGGAAGGAGTGACATAGGCTTTGCACCGGGGTACTGAACATTGATATGTTCTGCATGGAAGTAGATGTATGGCAATCATAGCAAGTGTGTCCTTCTCACCTCTCTCAGGATAGCGTTACCATCGTTGGTCATCACGATCCCACCCATGGGGTCCAACAGCATCTACCAAGACAAAGTATCTTATGGTTCCGGATTCAAGTGCTACCATAAAAGTAAATTCCAGACAAAAGTGACATAATAGAAGACCTATAGCTCACCTTCATCATGGCCCTTGGTCCCAGGCATGTTCTGATGACGTCTGCGATCGTCTATAACACACGAAAAAAAAGTTTTATACAGCGCCAACAGGCAATGCATGATGGTGATCCTACATTCCTCATAGAGCTACAGTAGTAGCTATGACAATAACAGTATCACAATATTTATTACATGAGGAAATATTTCAACAAAGCAGACCTAACTCCTTGGTCCTTTAAAAACTTGCTGTATGTAAAATATTGTGTGCTATAACTTGGAAAATAAATCAAGGTGACTCGATGTCAACATAATGATAATTGTTTCCAACATTAGGGCCACTTTGTGTTTTGTTTCCTTGTTACGATACTAAAGAGTATCGCGATATTGGCATTGTCTCTGCCCTAGTACTGGGCCCCATAGACATAGATTAAACATACAATTATGTTGAAATAACATAGCTAGAAACCAAGTTAATTCTTAAAAAGTTTAAGCCATTGGGTGGTTTCTAAGATGACATGTGCAATTGTTTTAAGATGGTCATACTATGGAACATTTAGTTATTTGATTTTGAACTTTAAGACCCATTTAGGTATCAAAAAATGATTTTATAAAATATTGAATTTGGCCTTTACTACTATAGGCCAGAGAAACACATTGAATAACATTCATAAATGGCAAAAAAAAAGACAGTCAAAAAATAAATAAGAAACAAGGCATTGAAGTATTTATCCTATATCTACGAGATATAAGAAAGCTCAGGAAATAAATAAAATATATACACACAGTACCAGTCAAAAGTTGGGACACACCTACTCATTCAAGGGGTTCTCTTTATTTGTACTATTTTCTACATTGTAGAATAATAGTGAAGACATCAAATCTAAGAAACAACACATATGGAATCATGTAGTAACCAAAAAAAGTGTTAAATCAAAATATATTTTATATTTCAGATTCTTCTAAGTAGCCACCCTTTGCCATGATTGCAGCTTTGCACACTGGTGGCACTCTCAACCAGCTTCTTGTCTGCAATGCTTTTCCAACAGTCTTGAAGGAGTTCCCACATATGCTGAGCACTTGTTGGCTGCTTTTGCTTCACTCTGCGGTCCAACTCATCCCAAACCATCTCAATCGGGTTGAGGGATTGTGGAGGCTAGGTCATCTGATGCAGCACTCCATCACTCTCCTTCTTGATCAAATAGCCCTTACACAGCCTGGAGGTGTGTTGGGTCATTGTCCTGTTGAAAAACAAATGATATCCCATCTGGTTTTCGCTTAGTGGGACTGAAGTATCACTGCAGAATGCTGTGGTAGCCATGCTGGTTAATCTCTTTGGGCTAGGGGGCAGTATTTTGACGTCCGGATGAAAAACGTGCCCAAAGTAAACTGCCTGTTACTCACGCCCAGAACCTAGGATATGCATATAATTGGTAGATTTGGATAGAAAACACTCTAAAGTTTCGAAAACTGTTAAAATAATGTCTGTGAGTATAACAGAACTGATATGGCAGTCGAAACCCTGAGGACAAACCATCAACAAACAAAAAGAATGGAAACCGGTGGATTATTGACTGAAGCGCACCAGCTAAACTAAGTTTTTGGGGATATAAAGGAGGACATTATTGCACAAAAAGGAACATTTGTGATGTAGCTGGGACCTTGTGGAGTGCCAACAGAAGATCTTCAAAGGTAAGGCATTTATTATATCGCTATTCCTGAATTTCATGGCACACCTGCCTGGTTGAAATATGTTTTTCATGCTTTTGTATGCGGGGCGCTGTCCTCAGATAATCGCATGGTGTGCTTTCCCCGTAAAGCCTTTTTGAAATCTGACACAGCGGCTGGATTAACAAGAAGTTAAGCTTTATTTTGATGGATGACACTTGTATTTTCACGAATGTTAAATATTTATATTTCTGTCATTTGAATTTCGCGCTCTGCAATTTCACCAGATGTTGGCCAGGTGGGACGCTACCGTCCCACCTGCCCGTAAGAAGTGTGCCTTGAATTCTAAATAAATCACTGACAGTGTCATCAACAAGCACCCCCACACCATCACACCTCCATGCTTTACGGTGGGCACACATGTGGAGATCATCCGTTCACCTACTCTGCATCTCACAAAGACACGGCGGTTGGACTCATCAGACCAAAGGACAGATTTACACCGGTCCAATGTCCATTGCTCGTGTTTCTTGGCCCAAGCAAGTCTCTTCTTCTTGTTGGTGTCCTTTAGTAGTGGTTCCTTTGCAGAAATTCAACCATGAAGGCTTGATTCACACAGCCTCCTCTGAACAGTTGATGTTGAGATGTGTCTGTTACTTGAACTCTGAAGCATTTATTTAGGCTGCAATCTGAGTTGCAGTTAATTGACCATTTCTGGGGCTGGTAACTCTAATGAACTTATCCTCTGCAGCAGAGGTAACTCTGGGTCTTCCTTTCCTGTGGTGGTCCTCACGACAGCCAGTTTCATCATAGTGCTGGATGGTTTTTGTGACTGCACTTGAAGAAACGTTCAAAGTTAGACATTTTCCAGATTGACTGACCTTCATGTCTTAAAGTAATGATGGACTGTCATTTCTCTTTGTTTATTTGAGCTGTTCTAGCCATAATGTGAAATTGGTATTTTACCAAATGGGACTATCTTCTGCATACCACCCCTACCTTGTCACAACACAACTGACTGGCTCAAACGCATTAAGAAAGAAAGACATTTCACAAATGAACTTTTAACAAGGCACATCTGTTAATTGAAATGCATTCCAGGTGACCTCATGAAGCTTCCAAAGGTGGGGGAGTGGCAATCTTCACCAAGGATCCCCTTCAGTGCTTGGTTGTCTCCACCAAGTCTGTCCCCAAACAATATGATTTGCTGATATTAAGCATTAAACTTTCAAATAGCTCTTTGTTGACTGTTGTTGGGTGCTATCATCCTCCATCAGCACCAGCCTGTACTAGAGGTCGGGGCCGATTTCAAGTTCATAATTTTTTTTTTTTTATACACCTTTATTTAATTTTTATTTAACTAGGCAAGTCCGTTAAGAACACATTCTTATTTTCAATGACGGCCTAGGAGGCAGGACGACAGATTTTTAACCTTGTCAGCTCAGGGGATCCAATCTTGCAACCTTACAGTTAACTAATCCAATACTTTAACACCTGATTACATTTCACTCCACGAAGAGCCTGCCTGTTAGCGAATGCAGTAAGCTAAGGTAAGTTGCTAGCTAGCATTAAACTTATCTTATAAAGAACAATCAATGGCTGTCATTGCTCCAATGTGTACTTAACCATAAACATCAATGCCTTTCTTAAAATCAATACACAAGTATATATTTTTAAACATGCATATTTAGCTAAAATAAATCCAGGTTAGCAGGCAATTTTAACCAGGTGAAATTGTGTCATTTCTCTTGCGTTCATTGCACGCAGATTCAGGCTATATGCAACAGTTTGGGCCGCCTGGCTCTTTGCGAACTAATTTGACAGAATTTTACGTAATTATGACAACATTGAAGGTTGTGCAATGTAAAAGGAATATTTAGACTCATGGATACCACCCGTTAGATAAAATACAGAACGGAATAAACGTTTTGTTTTCGAGGTGATAGTTTCCGGATTAGTCAAAGGTATATGGTTTAGAGAGAAATAGTCGACGCGTTATAATTCCTGTAATAACTTGCGGCTGAACTTGAAAGGGGTTCCTTCGTTATTTTACCGTTCATGTCTTCCATAGAGAATGTCTTGATCTACTTCAAATAAGGTCTGTGTTTCGTGCTTAAACCGCCTCTGCGTTTTGATACCCGTGTAAATCTCACTAGGATAAGGTAACGTTTGTCAACATATTTTCATAAATCGACTCTACAATTTTTTTTATCTTCGCTTATATTTAGCCAATATTGATCAGAGTTACCTTGTCCTATGGATATCTACACAGTTATAAAATTGGCCTGGTGGTGTAAGCCTACACGAAACACAGACCTTATTTTAAGTGAATCTAAAAATATCCTATGGAAGATTTTGCTAGGTGTCATGGGAATTATGACTCGCACTTTGGTTGTCAATTCTTACCATGCCCATTATTAAAATAGGATTTCCTGCATATAGAAATTAAAGTTTTTGTTTTCAACATTCATCACAGGTAACTTAAACTCTATTTTTATTCAAACAGTTGAGACTATTTGTCTCCTAAGCAGACTCTTCAGTATCATTGTCACTTCAGAGCTGTGTGTGTGTGTATTTATGTATTATATTAAGTTAAAATAAAAGTGTTCATTGTTCATTCAGTATTGTTGCAATTGTCATTATTACAAAAATGTGTGTGTGTATATGATATATATATATATATATAAAACATTTTTCTAATAAATCGGCCGATTAATCGTTATTGGCTTTTTTTGTCCTCCAATAAATCGGTATTGGTATCGGCGTTGAAAAATGATAATCGGTTCGACCTCTAGCCTGTACCCTACCTGCCCTTAGCGCTCTTCTGGCCCCTTACACTAAGTCTGAATTTGTCCTTTTAGGTGACCTAAACTGGGACATGCTTAAACCACCTGACCAAGTCCTAAAGCAATGGGACTCCCTACATCTTTCTCAGATTATCACCAATCCCACAAGGTATGACTCCAAACACCCAGAAAAGGCTACTCTCCTCGATGTTATCTTCACAAATAATCGTGATATGTATCAGTCTGGTGTTTTCTGTATTGACCTTAGTGATCACTGTTTAACAGCCTGTTCATAATAGCTGCTCAGTGAAACGACCTGTCCTGATTTGTCATAGACACTTGCCAAAAAACTTCAATGAGCAAGCATTCCTCCATGAACTGGCCTCTGTAAAATGGTATAGAATCAGCTTGATCCCCTCTGTCGAAGAAGCTTGGATCTTCTTTTTTGACATTTTCAGTGGTATTGTTAACAGACACGCCCCCATAAAGAAAATTAGAATGAAAAACAGGTTCAGACCCTGGTTCGACCATGAAAGACCATTACTCCACCTCAAGAATTGCATTTGGCGAAAGGCTCAGCACACGCATACTGAAGCTGACTGGCTATCGTTCAGGCAAATGAGAAATAAGTGCACACAGGCTATCCGGAAGGCCAAAGTTAGTTACTTTAAGGAGGAGTTCTCTCTCAGTGGGTCCAACCCCAAAAAGTTCTGGAAAACGTTTTTCCAACATTTCCTCATCTCCCACCCCTTCTAATGCGACTATCCCAGATGCTCCTCCCTCTTTTTCCCCTGCCCCGCTACAAAGTTTCTCCATGCAGGCAGTCACTGAGTCCGAGGTACTAAAGGAGCTCCTTAAACTTGACTCCAAAAAACCTTCTGGGTCAGATGGTTTAGACCCTTCTTTAAGCCTGTCTCTCCTTTCTGGGGAGGTTCCCATTGCAAGGCAGCCACAGTTGGAGTAAAGGTGCATTTTTATGGTGAACATCATCTTCCCCAAATGTGAAACTCGCGCCGCCCATGTATTTATGCCAGTTAGGCTCTACACCGGATTAATGTGCTTAATTTTAAGAAGTTATTTGGACACTTAAGTTGTGATACATACTGTACCTTATCGTAATATTAAATATCACTTGTGAATGATGCCCAGCGTGTGCAGTATGGCCTATATGTTTTCACAAGGTACAGTACATCATTAACAAGTGATAGGCTAATATTGTCACCCATCAGATTATTCTTAATTTAATGTGTTTTTTTTACATATACTAAAAAAATGTGTGAAATTAGTTTTGATATAATGGACCATTATCGTGCACCTGTCTCAGAACAGGGGCATATTAAATAAAAATAAATCAAAAGTAATCTATGCACTTAAATAGTGAATGGAGGATGCTTTTCCAGTGGTTCATTTTCTATACACCTGTAGGCTATACACCTGTTGTAAAGTAAAGCAATGTACTTATTATTAGGAAAGTTGATAAATAAATATAGTAGACCTAGCGTATAGAAAGCTGATTGGATCCTCTTTCTAATAGAGGCCGTCATAACTATTTTCTCACATAATTGCATAGCCTATTTGAAATGTTACTCTGAGCTCTCATGAAGTGTGATTTGATTTTCTAAAACATTTACATTGATGTCAGAGTGATTAGAGGGAGTACCAGGCAGTTAGCAAGTTTGGCAGGCTACTAATGACCATCAGCAGCATCAGAGCTTGTGGAGAAGCCTAACTAAACGGTCATGTGGAATTTGACTGCGGTCATGACTCGTGACCGCCAGTGTGGCGGTAATACAGTCACCATTACAGCCCTAAGTGGAAGACACCAAAGAATGTTAACTCACCTTGGCTGCACTGATATTTCCTGTCTGAACCTTCCGTCCAGACTCCCTCTTCATATTCTGGCCTGTAGTGGAACATGGAAACCAAGTTAAAAGTCTGTATGTTGTGTAAAATTGTACTGCAAAAACACAGCAGACCAAAACATAATTTCCGCAATTAGTCTAGTTAACTGTGGGATTTAACCAGTCTACGTCTGTTCTGCACCTTTTGATTTCTATGTACAAATTAAGATCCCACATCTGTAGATAACTAGCTACCTGCCTACAGTACGCCATACAGTATCATGTGTGGATTAGGGATGTGTCATATTTTAGAAGGCTGATCTTTTATACTGTACAGTTGACGTTACTAAGTTACATATATACATAACTACATCACCCAAGCCAGCTTCATTCATCTGACATGTTAGCTACGGACATGCCTGGAAGCTTCAACGACTAGGTTATAATGCCATTGATTTGAGTCTCTCTTTCTTTGCGCTTCACTAATATGTTGCCGAACAGATGGGCTCCCCTCCCATATTTTTTTTACCCTCATTTGGTCAAACGCTAACTAGCTACGGTTCCTGTATGTTGTAACTAGTTAGCTATTGTAATATGTAACAGTAACGTTACTGCAAAATGTATTCTTGAGGATGGACATTTGAGTTGAGTACTTAGTTATCTAACTAGTTAACGGTTGAGTAAATTGCACTATAGCCAGCCAGAGGTTTGTTGTAACGTTATCATACGTTACAGCCAATAAAGTCATACAAAGAGCCAGTTCGCTAACGGTAGCAAGTTAACACTAGTGTCAGCTGTCGACAAGGAAGCAGAAGCACATGCTTTGTTGCTGGCTAGAAACAGACGATAACTATGTAGCCTGTATGGGCCCCTTGTCGGGATATTACAAACGACAGAAACATCAAAATGAGTAACATTTCCACAGAAATCTACGTTAAGATGTAACCTTTCTCGTTGCTTATGGGTTTTCTATTTACTTACTCAGCACGAGAACCTGTTGGCCCATCATTTTTGACAGCGTGTGGGACAACCGTCTGGAACCTTCTGGGCTGCCGGAGAGTAAAACGCTCGACATCGGGGGGCTGATTACTCCCAGTATTTTAACCAATAAACTTCGAGGAAAAAATGATGTACAGTGGATTCCACCAATTAGGGAGACGGGATAAACGTAAAAGGATTAAATGGGAGGTGAGTATGTACAAGGCATCATTGTGAGACACACCCTGTACATTCATTGACCTGTACAAAACCAAGCAAATCCATATACAGTAATCCAACATTGGCTAGACCCTTTCTGAAATGCAAGGATACCCGACAAGGCCCGATAAGACTCGAACAGTCGGACTATTAGCGAGAAGAAAGTCAAAGACACATCGAAGTCAGTCATTTTATTAAATGGTTTCAGCATCTTTTAAGTGAGAAAACTCCAAAGACAAACATTTCTTAGCGGATCAAAAATAAACTAAGGATAATGGGTCCTCTGAGTGCCAAACTCTTGCAACAAATAAAATGTACATCAATAAATCAAAAGGCTCTGTCAAAAAAGAGACAATTATGATTGCAAATATGTTCACACATTATGTACAGTACACAGAAAGTGAATTACTGTATTGCCTATACTATATAATAAATATGATAAATAACACACATCTGGCCTTCATAGTCAAATCCAAACATTGTACATGCCTTTCAGAAGTTACTTGCTCTAAAAAAAAAAATCAGGGGAAAATGGCATATAATGATAGAAACATAAATAAAAAACGGAATATTCAAAAACATAAAATGAAAACATTTGTTTTCAAGGAGACCATGGTGGCTACTTGTCATTTTTGCCACTAATCTGAATATTGCCTTTGCAGTATTTCCAAAATGGTTAATTTGATATTTGCATGGACAAAAAAAAAGGAGAATGGGTGGGGATGTTTTGGGTTTTGTATGCAGTCAGTAGGCAGATAGGTGGTGAGCGGTTGGTTGGTTGTTGGTGCTGTGTGGAATGACACCAACTCTGTAGCTCAAGTACACATAAAAAGACCAGTGGGTACCTTTTGGAACTAGTTAATATGAAGCTATTTCAGACTATTTTACACAAGCAAGGTTAGCTGACCACCTCCTTGCTCCTGCTTTGTGAAATGCCAATGCAAAAGAGTGCTCAATATTAGCTGCCAATCTAGGGGTGTTGATGGGTTATCATTGGTGGAATGGATGGTATGGCTTATAGTGGTGAAGAAGACCTATAGTTCTGACATACAGGTGGTAAGTCAAGACCTATAAACAAATGTGTTATTACAGTGTCATTATACAACGTCCATTCATCTCATGGTATTTGATGTATGACAAACCTGCACCAAACTGCTCCTTGGTGAGTTGATGCCGTTGATGTTCATTTTGATTTTGTCCTTTAATGAAAGTAAATTGGGAAGGTTTGGTTCAGTCTCATGCCAAGACAATCAGCCTCATCTCCCTTCCAAGTCACTTGACATTAGAGGTTGGCAGTCCTCAATCTTTGTTTTCTCTTCCTCTGTAGAAATGTTATTTCTCCTCCTGAACAATTACAAGGGGCTCTGTTCCTAGAGAGTCAATTGTGTGACTTTCAAAACTATTGTTTCAAGGAACAAAATTACTGTTGGTAGATTTAGGTTTTTAGAGTGTCATTTCATCAGAAATAAAGAATCTTAGCAGAAGTTGTGAGTATCCACAACCGTAATTCCAGGGGTCTTAAGCTACATTTTCCATAATACACCCCTGCCATCGCCTTACTTCTGTTCACAGGTCTTCTCTCACTCCGCTGACAACAGGAACGTGCGAGGATTCTCTCTTCAAGTACTTGATAAAGTCCTTCACTTCATGGGCTCCCTGGAATTTGAGGAAAACATTTTAAGCTCCCTTTGTAACCAAACATAAAATCTTTCATACATCAATACATGCAGTTTCCCCTAGGATTTTTTTCAGCAGTGGTGGCAAAGGTAGCAGTAGAAGTAGTTTCGCAAGCCATTGCTTCTAGTCATTGCGCTAACACTAGTTAGCAACTTCCTTCAAACTGCACGCAGACATAAAAATTATACCCATGAGTTAATTTGCCTCTGGGTAAGTAGAAAACATCAATCTGACACTATCCCTTTATAAGCACATCTTGGCAGAAATATATACACTACATGACCAAAAGTATGTGGACCCCTGCTTGTTGAACATCTCATTCCAAAATCATCAGCATTAATACGGAATTGGTCCCCCTTTGTTGCTATAACAGCCTCCACTATTATTGGAAGTCTTTCCACTAGATGTTGGAACATTGCTGCGGGGACTTGCTTCTATTCAGCTACAAGAGCATTCGCGAGGTCGGGCACTAATGTTCAGCAATTAGGCCTGGCTCACAGTCGGTGTTCCAATTCATCCCAAAGGTGTTAGATGGGGTAGTGTGTGCTGAAACCAAGGACAGATGTTTTTTATACACTATGCGCTTCGGCTGTCCCGTTCTGTGAGCTTGTGTGGCCTACCACTTTGCGGCTGAGCTGTTGTTGCTCCTAGACGTTTCCACTTCACAACAAAATCACTTACAGTTGATCGGGGCAGGTCTAGCAGGGCAGAAATTTAACAAACTGACTTGTTGGAAAGGTGGCATCATATGACGGTGCGCGTTGAAAATCACTGAGTAAGGCCATTCTACTGCCAATGTTTGTCTATGGAGATTGCATGTCTGTGGCTGAAATAGCCGAATTCACTCATTTGAAGGGTTGTCCACATACTTTTGTATATAATCTCTATATATGATTTTTTTGGAGTGGCAGGTTGCTGCTAACTGAATATAGAGGAAACACTGGTATATGACTAGTTTGTGTCTGCTTGTGTAAAATGGTATTAACAGTGTAAGGACACTTCACCTCATATCGCTTGGGCTGGTCCTTCTTGCCTGCCTGAGCAAAGTAGATGGTGGGAAACCTACAGAACAATAAAAGCGAGAGAGAGAAACACAATGAATGACCAGAAACATGGGAAAAATAAATAGAAAGATAAGTGAGTCCTGATAGACGGGAAAGGACAACCAGGGGATGAAATGTGACGTCTCTCACCCTTGCACATCAAAGCCTTGTGGAACATCATTGGCTGTGGCGTCCATCTTGGCAATTACAATATTAGGGTCAGAGTAGAGCTGAGAAGAAAACAGGAGAATCAACCAATGACTAGGGTTGCATGCACACAATAATGTGGCTAGTCCGACTAATATAATAGTTTGATTGAAACCTTTATATGCTCCACAAGAAGAACGATTTCCCTAATAATCCTTTTTACATGGACACATCTGAACTCAGGCCCCCTGATCGGATTTTGATAAACGCACAAAATCTGCAATCAAATTAAACGTTCTACCGCAGTGTTATTTTTGGGAAGTATATTTGATTCGGAGTTCGGATATATAAAGTTTGCATGTGAAAACTTTTTCTAAGACACAGAAATGTGGTTGTTCCAAACTCACTTCTTTCACGCTAAAGAGGGAGGCTTGCGCCACCGGTGCAGATTAAATACACCGCTGGAATGCCGATTAAGGTGTTTACATGTTCTAATAATTAGAAAGATTGCTCAGAAAACCAGGTGTTTTAATCGGCGTATGCTTACTTCGATTTTGACCTGACGCCAATGAAGATAAGCAGAGTAAGGTGTTTACATGACTTTTGCATGATCTGCCTACTGCCAGAATCAGTTTAATATTGAATTATTACTGTGCATATAAACGTACTCAGTGAGAACAAAGGGCTTAACTTGGCTTTAGCTCTTTCCTTAATTTGACATATTACAATTTTCAATGGCCCACAAATGTTCTGAGGAAAGCCATAATCGTGAACGGGGCAGTAAATAAATAAAATTTTAAAAAATCCAGAATTTAACCGTTTTAAATCATTTAAATGTGGCATTGGTGAGTCTGTATGAGTGCGTGTGTAGTCTTGCTCACCTGTTCTGCCAACTCCTTGTACTTGGGCTCCAGGCTCTTACAGTGACCACACCAGGGGGCATAGAACTCAATCAGCACGTCCTTCTCCGGGTCATTCACAATCTCCTCAAATGACTCCGCTACCACTACCTGCGAGAGGGCGCACACACAAACCCAGAGAAAATAATTAAAATCAAACTATTTGTCACATGCGCCAAATACAACAGGTGTCGACCGTTTCCGTGAAATGCTTACTTACAGTTGATGTCAGAAGTTTACATACACTTAGGTTGGAGTAATTAAAACTCGTTTTTCAACCACAAATTTCTGGTTAACAAACTATCTACTTTGTGCATGACACAAAGTAGATAGTTGTGCATGACAAGTCATTTTTCCAACAATTGTTTACAGACAGATTATTTCACTTATCATTCACTGTATCACAATTCTAGTGGGTCAGAAGTTTACATACACTAAGTTGACTGTGCCTTTAAACAGCTTGGAAAATTCCAGAAAATGATGGCATGGCTTTAGAAGCTATAGGCTAACTGATGTCATTTAAGTCAATTGGAGGTGTACCTGTGGATGTGTATTTCAAGGCCTACCTTCAAACTCAGTGCCTCTTTACTTGACATCATGGGAAAATCAAAGGAAATCAGCCAAGACCTCAGAAAAAAAGATCTCCACAAGTCTGGTTCATCCTTGGGAGCAATTTCCAAACGCCTGAAGGTACCACGTTCATCTGTATAAACAATAGTATGAAAGTATAAACCCCCATGGGACCACTCAGGAAGGAGATGTGTTCTGTCTCCTAGAGATGAACGTACTGTGGTGCAAAAAGTGCAAATCAATTATAGAACAACAGCAAAGGACCTTGTGAAGATGCTGGAGGAAACAGGTACAAATGTATCTATATCCACAGTAAAACAGGTCCTATATCGACATAAAAATGAAAGGCCGCTCAGCAAGGAAAAAGCCACTGCTCCAAAACCGGCAGACTAAGGTTTGCAATTGCACATGGGGACAAAGATCATACTTTTTGGAGAAATGTCCTCTGGTCTGATGAAACAAAAATAGAACTGTTTGGCCATCATGGCCATCCTTATGTTTGGAGGAAAAAGGGGGAGGCTTGCTGAAAAACACCTTCCCAACCGTGAAGCACGGGAGTGGCAGCATCATG
Organism: Oncorhynchus mykiss; assembly: GCF_013265735.2. Taxonomy (NCBI): domain Eukaryota; kingdom Metazoa; phylum Chordata; class Actinopteri; order Salmoniformes; family Salmonidae; genus Oncorhynchus; species Oncorhynchus mykiss. Next base: position 31,574,031 of record NC_050572.1, on the reverse strand, counting down.
TTGTGGGGGTGCTTTGCTGCAGGAGGGACTGGTGCACTTCACAAAATAGATGGCATCATGAGGATGGAAAATTATGTGGATATATTGAAGCAACATCTAAAAGACATCAATCAGGAAGTTAAAGTTTGGTCGCAAATGGGTCTTCCAAATGGACAATGACCCCAAGCATACTTCCAAAGTTGTGGCAAAATGGCTTAAGGACAACAAAGTCAAGGTATTGCAGTGGCCATCACAAAGCCCTGACCTCAATCCCATAGAAAATGTGTGGGCAGAACTGAAAAAGCGTGTGCGAGCAAGGAGGCCTACAGACCTGACTCAGTTACACCAGCTCTGTCAGGAAAAATGGGCTAAAATTCACCCAATTTATTGTGGAAAGCTTGTGGAAGGCTACCCGAAATGTTTGACCCAAGTAAAACAATTTAAAGGCAATGCTACCAAATACTAATTGAGTGTATGTAAACTTCTGACCCACTGGGAATGTGATGAAAGAAATAAAAGCTGAAATAAATCACTCTACTATTATTCTGACATTTCACATTCTTAAAATAAAGTGGTGATCCTAACTGACCTAAGACAGGGAATTTTTACTAGGATTAAATGTCAGGAATTGTGAAAAACTGAGTTTAAATGTATTTGACTAAGAGGCATGTAAACTTGCGACTTCAGCCGTACATGTGTGAATTGGCATGAGAATTAACAAAATCAGAAACACAAATGTACTGTGATTGAGTATTGAATAATAACAATAATAACATAGAAATGCACAGACACACACAGACACAGACACACACACACCTTGACGGGGCCTTTGTTTTTCTCAGGGATGGGCTCCGACTTGATGTAACGTTTTAGTCGTCCAGCAAAGTAATCCTCCAGGAATCTTTCCAGGGACTTCCCATCTCGCCTGTTAAATAGAATAATTATTTATTGTTGAACCTATGGCATTATCCAACCCACATCGCCGTCTTTGATAAGGGTTATTAATGTTAGATGATGGTTCGAGTTTGGGTAAGGATGAGAGATTGTCTGTGGATAGGGGTCTGATATTTCTGTAACTCACAACCATGTTCTCATGGTTAAAATTAGGGTAGTAGGGTTATATGTGGTAGAGCTCAGAAGTTAGGACTTAGTTGAGGTTCTATGCCTGTAACTCACGTGAACTCCTCCCTCATGGTGTACTTGAATCCCTGTTGTGTTCTGATGGTTACGAAGGGTAGATCTCCTCCGTCCGACGACCCCAGACCAAACTCCTCCTCCAGTTCATCCACAAAGTCCCTGCGATTGGCCACGGCAAAACTCAGGCCCTGGGACGCAAACTGAGAACCCACCTTCATCACCCTGAGGAGAGAGAATGAAAGACATTAAACAATAATAATGGCAAGTGACTTAATATACCATACAATATTTGGGGCTCAGATATTACATGTATTGTTTGAAGGATAATATCTAAATCAAAATAAATAATCTAAGTGAATATACATACATAATGTTAAGTTCATGTTTTAAGTATCCCTATATTTCTATTATTTATACACCTGCGCAGGAGTCTCACTGGAGATGGACCTGGCCTGAGTGTGATGGCAACTATGTACTGTGGTAATACGGTGAAGTAAACGTTGTTCAACTGGAACCTAGTCACTGTGTCATTTTGAGTTAACACATAAGAGATACAGTACCAGTCAAAAGTTTGGACACACCTACTCATTCAAGAGTTTTTCTTTATTTGCAAAAACCATCAAGCGCTATGATGAAAATTGCTCTCGTGAGGACCACCACAGGAAATAATACAGTGCCTTCGGAAAGTATTCAGACCCCTTCACTTTTTCCACATTTTGTTACGTTGCAGCCGTATTCAAAAAATGCTTCTTTAAAAAAAAATCCTCATCAATCTACACACAACACCCCATAATGACAAAGTGAAAACAGGTTGGTAGAAATGTTTTCAAATGTATTAAAAATGTTAAAAAACAGAAATACCTTATTTACATAAGTATTCAGACCCTTTGCTATGAGACACAAAATTGAGAGCAGGTGTATCCTGTTTCCATTGATCATCCTTGAGATGTTTCTACAACTTGATTGGAGTCCACCTGTGGTAAATTCAATTGATTGGACATGATTAGGAAAGGCACACACCTGTCTATATAAGGTCCCACAGTTGACAGAGCAAAAACCAAGGAATGAGGTTGAAGGAATTGTCCGTAGAGCTCCGAGACAGGATTGTGTCGAGGCACAGATCTGGGGAAGGGTACCAAAACATTTCTGCAACATTTAAGGTCCCCAAGAACACAGTGGCCTCCATCATTCTTAAATGGAAGAAGTTTGGAACCACAAAGACTCTTCCTAGAACTGGCTGCCCAGCCAAACTGAGCAAATGGGGGAGAATGGCCTTGGTCAGGGAGGTGACTAAGAACCCAATGGTCACTGACAGAGCTCCAGAGTTCTTCTGTGGAGATGGGAGAATCTTCCAGAAGGACAAATATCTCTGCAGCACTCCACCAATCAGGCCTTTATGGTAGAGTGGCCAGACGGAAGCCACTCCTCAGTAAAAGGCACATGACAGCCCGCTTGGTCTTTGCCAAAAGGCAAACGAGACTCTCTGGTCTGATTGCCAAGCGTCATGTCTGGAGGAAACCAGGCACCATCCCTACGGTGAAGCATGGGGAGCGGCATCATGCTGTGGGGATGTTTTTCAGTGGCAGGGACTGGGAGACTAGTCAGGATCGAAGCAAAGATGAACGGAGCAACATACAGAGAGATCTGCTCCAGAGCACTCAAGACCTCAGACTGGGGCGAAGGTTCACCTTCCAACAGGACAACGATCCTAAGCATACAGCCAAGACAACGCAGGAGTGGCATCAGGACAAGTCCTTGATTTGCCCAGCCAGAGCCCGGACTTGAATCCGATCGGACATCTCTGGTGAGACCTGAAAATAGCTGTGCAGAAACACTCCCCATCCAACCTGAGCTTGAGAGGATCTAGAGAAGAATGGGAGAAACTCCCCAAATACAGGTGTGCCAAGTTTGTAGCGTCATACCCAAGAAGACTCAAGGCTGTAATCACTGCCAAAGGTGCTTCAACAAAGTACTGAGTAAAGGGTCTGAATACTTATGTAAATGGTATATTGCGTTTTTTAAATAAATTAGCAAAAATGTACCAAATAGGATTTCAGTAACAAATGAAAAACAGAACTGAAATAAAAGACAATGTTTAGTTTAATTGTGGGTTATCTAATTTGAGTGTTTTAAAGCAGTGGTTCAACAGGTTTTGCCTCAAAAACCAAAATTGAACCAGGTTGTCGGGACCCAATATTCACATTGCAATTTTTTTAAACGGAAATGCAACCTGTAAAACTTTTTTTTGGTAGCTATATTGACAATAAATGTAGTAATTATATGACAATAGTCCCACCCTTTCATTGTAAATAATTCCATTAAACATATTCTTGATGATAAACTCACTGGTTTGAGCCCGACTGCAAAATCAACCAAATCGGCTAAAAAAGCACTGCTAGTAGCTCTATATATATATAAAAAAACGTAGATTTTTTTGGGGGGGGTGATACTTTATTTTTTTTTACTTCGACACCCGTGACCCATCAATTGAGAATCACTGGTTTAAAGTGTTATGGTACCAACCTGTTCCTCCAATAGTTGGTGCCTTTGGGGTTCTGCAGGTAGTCCAAATCATAGTACGCAGTCAACAAGTCCTGCCCCTTCAGCTTATCTCTGTTCTCATTGGTCAGATGGGGGCACATTCCAAAACTGACCAAAAACAGTAAAAAGGGAGACCAACAATGTTAGACAGTCAAGTAGAGGTAGAGGTTAAGAGCATTCGGCCAGTAACCGAAAGGTCGCTGGTTCGAATCCTCAAGCCGACTTGGTGAAACATTTCTCAATGTGCCCTTGAGCAAGGCAATTAACCCTAATTGCTCCTGTAAGTCGCTCTGGAGAAAAGCGTCAGCTAAATGACTAACCTGTAAAAAAAAATGTAAATGAAAAGACGAATAGGGATATGATAGGGAGAAAGTGTTAGAAAGAGATGCAGAAAAAAAGAGACATTAAAGTAACACAGACATTGGAGTAGTAGTCTTACATGTTGTCTCTGATGAAGCGCCGCAGTGTGTGGGTGGTGATCGTCTCAGTGAAGCGCAGCACGCTCTCCTCAAACTTACTACTCAGTCTTGGGGGTCTGAACAGCAGAACACGCCTGGAGAGACACGGAGAAAATAATGTAGTCGTTTGGTCACACCATAGCAGTGTTTCTCAATCCATTCCTGGATGTACACAATTTTGCTCTAGCCCCGCACTAAGAAACCTGATTGAACTCTACAGGGTTATCTTGATCACGCTCACTTCTTCCCATTCTCTCCCTATCCCTCCCTCCCTCTACCCCTACCCTATCCTCCCTCTCCCTTGCTCTCACTCAGTGTCCACCCCGTGTTTGAGGCCCAGGGTCATGTCGATGGTGTGGGCGAAGCGGAAGTGCTCCCTCATGACGCTGGCCGCCTTCAGAAACTCTGCCAGCTGACCACTGTCAGGCCCAGAAAAAAATCCTGAGGGAAGAGAGAAGTATGGAGAGAAAGTACATTAGCCCTCTCCAACACATCGAGTGTGTTGGCTTCCATCATGTTGTATTCACCTCTCACAAGCTTTTCAGAGCAGTGGACATGAAATCATTTATAACCAATGTGAAATGTACAGACTCAGGGAGCCAGTTAAAGGGGCAGCGCAGGGGGCTCCTGAGTGGCGCAGCGGTCTAAGGCACTGCATCGCAGTGCTAGATGCGTCACTACAGACCCTGGTTCGATCCAGGGCTGTATCACAACCCTGGAGTCCCATAGCGCGGCGCACAATTGGCCCAGCTTCGTTCGGGTTAGGGAAGGGTTTGGCCATGATGGGTTTTACTTGGCTCATTGCGCTCTAGCGACTACTTGTGGCAGGCAGTGGACATGACTCGACCTTCGCCTCCCGAGCCCATTGGGGAGTTGCAGCCAATGGAGAAAAAGGTGCAGTAAAACAGGTGATTTTCCTTTGTTTTATAAACACATTTCCACACTATGAGGTAGATTATTATCCACACTATTATATACATGGCGAGAAACAGCCCTATTCACCTGCTATTTGTTCGGGGTGGAGATCTAAGTAATGAAGGTGTGGCGGAGGAGTGTACAGATACACCGTATTCTGACCTGGACTTTATTCCCTCATAATTCCACCACCGTTACACGCGAGGAAATTATGAATAAGGTTGAGCGAATTTACCGGTTCTACTTTAATTTTCCCCCGATAGAAATAACAGCATTCTCCATGCACTGTAATTTCTAAATGGATAAGAGCTACAGATAAGAGCTAGGTAAATGAGTAATCCATTTGGAGAAGATTGTAAATACACGTTTTAGATCATTTTTCCTTATGATCCCTAGAGACGAATATGAAACCAGTCATATGGAAGCATATGTGACAATTTGTATCATGTTTAATATTAGCCACTGTCGGCAGCCACCATCAGTATTAAACACATACATTTAGAACTGCCACTTGTTTTCTTCAATTTGTAGCTGACATTTTGCATCATCTCATTCCGTTTCTCTTTCTTACCGTTTACCTTTCTTTCACGCCTGTGTAGTTGTTCCCGAGGGTCGCTAGCATTAGGGGATCATATTAGGCGAATGTTGAGCAATAATTTGGGACATGTAGCATATTTAAATCATTATGGAACTCTGACCACACACAGCAGGTTAAACCTGGAGCACGGTTCACGACGAACTAGACCGTTGTCATACAATTCCATTAGTAAGGGTAGATTTATAGGACTATTGTTCTATAAATAATTTTTTAAAATACATTCTAAATGACAATTATTCAAATCTAAAAGATCAAATTCAACGTGAGCACCCGTAGATCATTGGAACAGGTTGAACTTGAAATCATTCTCACAATAAATGGCTACGCTATGAAACCACACACTTGCAGAGACTTTGATATTACTGGCAGCAATTGATATGGTGTAAACAATGTGCTCTCCAAACGGCCGTTAACTGTGAGGGCCAAGATGCCCATTCATGGACATTGGTTCGCTATACAAGTCGGGGGATGCTATGCGCGAGGATATATTGTTGTCTCACGATTCCCGAGCATAAAACAACATAGGCGATGTTCAGTGTGCTGCCTGGCTATATTGACAAAAAAAACTGATTCCATTTGGGATTCAAATGGTGGGCTTTTGCAGAGATGGGGCTCCATCTATCACAGGATGGCAGGCAGGCCTCTGCCCTCTAGTTATGAATGTGTCTGTCATATGGAGGCATTTTATGATACACTGAAAGCAACTGGTGGCAAAAGAGCTTAGCACAGAACTCGATACGGTATACCGCAGCAGGTAACTTCAAATGTAAACTACATCAAAACACATCCACTGTGCGCACGCACGCCTGTTTGCAAAACTATGTGGAGATATGGGATCAGAGCATGACAATGTTCGATCACACACCGAGGCTTGGTGGTTATCGAGGGGGGAGTGTTGGAAAGACTTTTCACATTGAGAGAGGAACTGTTGTCATTCAGAATGAACTTGGTTGACTTTCTGAAGAAAATAACAGGACAGCATCAGTAAGTGTCCCACACAATCCGTTTGACTGTGATTCTGGTTCAGTTGACATGCCAGTAAATGAAATCGAACAGCTGATCAAGCTTTTCATGTGACCAAATGGATTCACGGGTCACTACAGAGGAGTTTTGGTTCCTGATTCAAAGGGAATACCCTGTCGTCTCCCTCTGAGCATTAATGCCGCGTTAAAATCAACTGGGAACTTGGAACTCTGAAATCAATGTCTTCTGACTTCAGTGCGTTCAAGACAAAAGGGAACTCCGGAAAGAAACAAGCTCCGACTGGGAAAAGTAGTTTTGAACGGTCATCCAACTCGGGAACTCAGGCCTCTTTCTAGAGCTCCAATTTCCAACCCAAAGTGGACCTCATATTTTTCAGAGTTCCCAGTTGTCTTGCAAGCACCATAAAACTCATTGTAGGCTACCCTTTGCCAGCTCATATCTGTGTGATGCTGGATTCTGTGTTCTCGTCTGCATTTAAAACCAAATATTGATCCAGGTTGGATGTGACAGCAGAGATGAGGTGCGCACTGTCGACCATGAACCCTGACTTTGAGAAGCTCCGACGCGACATGCATCAAGTACACCCATCTCATTAGTGGTGTTGAGATAAGAGACATTATGTCAGACTAATTTGCAATTGACTGCCATCGCCCCAAATAAAGTAAAAATCTGTTAATTACATCATTTCACACATTTGGGTAGAGAGAATTTTCAAAATGGGGTTGTGGGCCAACATTTTTTGTAAAGCCCTAATCCAGGCTGTATCGCACCCGGGCGTGATTGGGACACCCATCATTGGCCCAGCATCATCCAGGTTTGGCCGGAGTAGGCCATCATTGTAAATAAGAGTTTGTTCTTATCTGACTTGCCTTGTTAAATCATTTTTATTTTTTTACCTACAAGATCAGAGTATTTTTAAATCTACCAGTTGGTGCTGAAATGGAGATGAATATGCATATTAGGTCTGGGCTATATATTGAATGAATTCGATTAATTTGAATTGATGTTTTGTGCAATATTCCAAATGCCTCTATCGCGATAATCTTTTTTGTATTTATATGAGTTTATGTCCGCTTGTTCTCATGTCTTTTTGGTCTCGTCTCCTTCACTCCTTCTGTGCACCTTCCCATTTACACCAGAGCTCTGAATATAATGACGAGATGCTCACGTCTCTTCCCTAACAACGGGAGTCGTTGTTCCAAAGGCGGGAAGGCAGGAGACAAGCTTAGGGACAAAAAAACCCAGAGAAATGCTTTGGGCTTATTTTGGACAGATTTTAGCGAGATGTTCTCGCTACATCTCTTCCTCTCTGTTTACACACACACACACACACACACACACACAGTTGAGAGATCACTTCTTCCTTTCTGAAAAGCGGTTTCAACTCGATATTTGCATTTGAGGTTTGGTCCAACAGAATGGGTCATATGGAGAAACACATTTGAGACATAATTTTATTGTAATAGAGAAGTTAACCTGTCGAACGATACCCTTTTTAATGTCTCAACTACTCAAATTGCACACAAAGCAGACATTACTAAAAACAGGCGTAACAGGAAACACTGATTCTGGAAAATGAATGCTCAAATATTGCGGCAGCATTTTTGCCAAAGATTGTTATACTAGCTGTCTAGTCTGTGTTTTATAAATGTGCAATAAGCATAAAACACAATGACATAAGGAATTGGCAACTTGTTCTCATACTGAGAAATAAGGTAGGCCACTTGATTTCAACATCAACAAAAAAGTGGACAAGCTAGCATACTGTTCAAACAATTGGAGAAAGGTGTGTTTAGAACAATTCAACTGTTCTGCCTTGTTAGCAAGCAAATAGATCCAAGTTGGCTAAATTTGAAATAAAGATTAGCTGGCTACTCACCAGCATGTGGGCTTGTGCTTGACAGATTGTTTATAATGCCTGCTACAAGAAGTTAGTCACTATTAGTGAATGTGAATTATGCATGGTTTTAGTTAAATTTGTAACAAAAAGGGCATTTTCATAGACAGACTTGAAAGCAGATCAGTGATTATTGCTAAAAAGCAGGTTAAACTATTTTGATAAAATAATCAAATTATTGTGGCATATATTTAGACTAATTTCATGCGCCCTGAATTCATTACATTATTGCAGAGTGTTTGAAATGAAGTGTATTTGATCTTTAAAAAAGTGTACAACAAAGCTTATTGCATTGTTGGTTAAGGGCTTGTATGTAAGCATTTCACTGTAAGGTCTACTACATCTGTTGTATTCGGCGCATGTGACAAATAACACTTGATCAGATTTATTTTGAGATTTTTTTTTAATGGAGATTTATATCGTGACATGCTCATAAGTTTGGGGAAAGAAAATCGAGATATGATTTAAGCCATATTGCCCAGCTCTAATGCATATACACCGAGTATACAAAACATTAAGAACACCCGCTCTTAACATGAAAAACTAACCAGTTAAATCCAGGTAACTATCCTCTTCTAGAGGACGACTTACCCACTACACTGGCGTCAAAGTGGTTGACAAAGGCCTCGAGATCTGCTTCCCTACGCAGGGTAACAGAGTTGGGTCCAGCCTGCTTCTTCATGAAGTGGACAATGCCATCTGTGTGTATGCAGACAAATTCATTAGTAGGCCTAACATGATTAGTGTACTGTAACAACATTCAAACCACACACCTGCGGAGCGTGGCCCGTCATAGGACGAGGCATCTTCTCCGTTTCTGAAGATCTTGAGCGTGGGGTACCCTGTGACCCCAAAACGCCCACATGTGTCTGGGCTCGCTGTGCAGTCCACCTGAGGGGTGAGAGATTGAGATGATAGGGAAGGAGGGAGGAAGAGAGAGAAAGAGGGAATGCAAGAGGAGAGAGAAAGGGATAGAAACATATGATAGAAAGCTACATTTGTGAGAAAAGTAGGGAGAAAGATAATGAAATGGAGATGATAGAGGCAATATAGGGCTGAGCAATATATCGATTAATTCTAATTTATGTTTTTGCACGATATTCCAAATGCCTGTATTTTGTAAAATATTTTTATGTCTGCTTGTTCTCATGTTGTATTTTTGGTCTCGTCTCCTTCGCCCCTCTGTACTGTGTGAACCTTCCCATTTACACCAGAGATCAGTATATAATGACAAGATGCATGTCTCCGCCCTTACAATGGGAGTAGTTGTCCCAAAGGCGGGAAGGCAGGCGACAAGCTTAGGTCCAAAATAAGCCCATGGAAACGCATTGGCCTTATTTTGGACAGATTTTATCAAGAGTGAAACCTATCGCTTCGTCTCTTCCTCTACGGTTTACACACACACACACACACCAAGCCCATCCCCCTGCCTCTCACGACAACCCAGATGAGATCACATCTTCCTCTATGTCAAGCGGTTTCAACTCGCTATTTGCATTTGAGTTTTGGTCCAACAGAATGGGTCATATGGACACTAAAACACATTGAGACATTACTGTAATAGAGGAGAAGTCAACTTCTCTAACGATACCCTTTTTATGTCTCAAATACTCAAATTGCACACAGAACAGACATTACTAAAACGAGAGTATCAATGAACATTGATTCTGGAACATGAATGCTCAGTTTGTTGTGCGTGACAATGGGGGTACCCACGTACCTCTAGCAGCATTTTTGCCAAAGACTGTTATACTAGCTGTCTCGTTTTTGTTTTATACATGTTTCATAGCATAAAACACAATTATATAAGGAATTGACACCTCGTTCTCAATCTGAGAAATAAGGTAGGCTACTTGATCAACATCTGAACAAAGTGGACAGGCTAACATGCTGTTCAAACAGTTGGAGATGGACAGAAGGGTGTTCAACCTTGTTAGCTAGCAAAAAGATCCAAGTTGGCTAAACTTGAAATATAAAGATTAGCTGGCTAATCACTAGCACATGGGCTTGAGAGATTGTTGATGAGACCTGTGTGAATTTTCTAAAGCCTAATGCCTGCTACAAGAAGTTTGTCATTAAAAGTGTTAGGTTCTAAATAAAGAGTAAAACACTCACGGAGGCTTAGAAATCTTAAACCAAGTGTTTTCACCCACTGGGTCATACAGCTGCATAAGACAAATAACATATTCACACAAGCACAGGTATTGAACCCTTTCTCCTATGCTGAGCCCCTCCCCACACATCTGAACAGCCAATTGTTCTGTTGCTATCTGTTGCTATCCAGAACATTAGTGATATATGTTCTTCCTCACTTCATCTAACCTGAACTCTGCCCAAATTCCTCACTCCTCCCCCAACTCACGGCTGTCATGTTGACCTGTACCAGACTCTCTCTTCTCCTCTCATAGGATCCCTTATGGCTAACAATAACATATCCTGACAGAATGTAAACGTTATACATTCCCCTCTCTCCCTCAGTGACATGAATAAGTCAGAAGGCAGAACCCACAAGTCAGAACCCATCAGTAGTGAATGTGCATTATGCATGGTTCTAGTTAAACTTGTAACAAAAAAAGGGCATTTTTCATACAGACTTGAAAGCCAGATCAGTGATAAGAAAAAAAAAACAGGTTAAACTATTTTGACAGACTAATTAAAAGATTAGTGGGTATTATGGTTGTGTAAGGCTTATATTTAGCCTAGGTATAACTTCACAATTCATTTAATTATTTTGGAGAGAGTGAATTCAGAAAGTATTCAGACCCCTTGACTTTTTCCGCATGTTGTTATGTTACAGCCTTATTCTAAGCAGATTTTTTTTTAAAACTCAATCTACACACAATACCCCATAATGACAAAGAAAAAACAGGTTGGTAGAAACACCTAATTTACATAAGTATTCAGACCCTTTGCTATGAGACATGAAATTGAGTGCATCCCGTTTCCATTGATCATCCATGACATATGTCTCCAACTTGGAGTCCACCTGTGGTAAATTCAACTGATTGGACATGATTTGGAAAGGCACACACCTGTCTATATGAGGTCCCACAGCTGACAGTGCATCTCAGAGCAAAAAACAAGCCACGAGGTCGAAGGAATTGTCCTCAGAGCTCCGAGACAGGATTGTGTCGAGGCACAGATCTGGGGAAGGGTACCAAAACATTTGCAGCATTGAAGGTCCCCAAGAACACAGTGGCCTCCATCATTCTTAAATGGAAGAAGTTTGGAACCACCAAGACTCCTCCTAGAGCTGGCCGCCGGCCAAACTGTACAATCAGGGGAGAAGGGCCTAGGTCAGGGAGGTGACCAATAACCTGATGGTCACTTTGAAAGTACTCTAGAGTTCCTCAGTGGAGATGGGAGAAACTTCCAGTAGGACAACCATCTCTGCAGCAATCCACCAATTAGGCCTTTATGGTAGAGTGGCCAGATGGAAGCCACTCCTCAGTAAAATACACATGACAGCCTGCTTGGAATTTGCCAAAAGACCCATAAACTCTCAGACCATAAGAAACAAGATTCTCTGGTCTGATGAAACCAAAACGGAACTCTTTGGCCTGAATGCCAAGCGTCACGCCTAGAGGAAACCTGGCACCATCCCTACGGTGAAGAATGGTGGTGGCAGCATCATGCTGTAGGGATGTTTTTCAGCAGTAGGGACTGGGGAACTAGTCAGGATCAAGGAAAAGATTAACAGAGCAAAGTACAGAGAGATCCTTGATGAAAACCTGCTCCAGAGCACTCAGGACCTCAGACTGGGGCAAAGGTTCACCTTCCAACAGGACAATGACCCTAAGCACACAGCCAAGACAATGCAGGAGTGGCTTCGGGACAAGTCTTTGAATGTCTTTGAGTGGCCCAACCAGAGCCCAGACTTGAACCCGATCGGACATCTCTGGAGAGACCTGAAAATAGCTGTGCAGCAATGCTTCCCATCCAACCTGACAGAGCTTGAGAGGATCTGCAGAGAAGAATGGGAGAAACTCCCCAAATACAGGTGTGCCAAGTTTGTAGCGTCATACCAAAGATGACTTAATGCTGTAATCGTTGCCAAAAGTGCTTCAACAAAGTACAGAGTAAAGGATCTGAATACTTATATAAATGGTATATTTCCAGTTGACATTTTTTTAAACAAATTAGCTAACATTTCTAAAAAATTGTTTTTGCTTTGTCATTATGCGGTATTGTGTGTGGATTGATGAGGGGGGAAAAAACACTAGAATTTTAGAATAAGGCTGTAATGGAACAAAGATGTGGAGAAACAAAATCAAGGTCTGAATACTTTTCGAATGCACTGTATATCATGTATAAGTTTGAAAGAAAAGCGTTGTGATTTTCAGGCCATATCGCCCAACCCTAACAAAGTACATTAGCCGTTTCACCTCAAATTGTCACGGATCCCCCCCGTACCGTTGCTGATTCCATGCACCGGTTACGGAGGTCTACTGTACGTTACCGGCCTAGAGGCGTCACTGAACTGTCTCATTACGCACACCTGGCTCCATTTCCCCTGATTAGTAATTGTATAAATTGTGCCCGTTGTTCACCATTGTCTTGGTCAGTTATTATTCCCATGTCCGTTGGTCTTGTGAGTACAATTACACATTTTCCAGTACATATGTGCCCATTACACATTTCGTAGTAGTCAGCAGGATAAGTCTACTCTAAATGTGTGTCTAGGTCATTAGGCACCATTAGACATGCACCTGTCTGGGGAGTGGGCATGTCTGTTTATTTTTGTACCATTGCTATGGCTCTGTTTCTATGCCCTAATATGAAACCAAACTCAAATTAGTGCAAGGCAAAAAGACAATGGTGGATGAAACATTAACATAAAGAGGAGTTACGATGTGTGTGGCGTAAGGATGAACCCTGTATAAAAAAAAGTGTGTGCCAAGGCTGGAAAGGGAGTTCCTTCACGAACAAGCTCGACTTACATTACTTTGTAATAAAGTCTTATTGAACTCACAGGCTCCGCTATTCCGTGTATGGTCATTACGGGTCTCGTCCCGTGTATTTATTAGAGGTTTAACCTCGCTTTTTTTTTGGGTTACATCCCTGTGTTTTGTATACGTGTTTGTTTTGGGCTTTGTCCCCGTGCCTGGCATGTTGTATTGTTGGGTAGTGTATTAAAACTAGAGGTCGACCGATTAATCGAAATGGCCGATTAATTAGGGCCGATTTCAAGTTTTCATAACAATCGGAAGTCTGTATTTTTGGGCGACGATTTTTTTATTTATACCTTTATTTAACTAGGCAATTCAGTTAAGAACACATTCTTATTTTCAATGACGGCCTAGGAACGGTGGGTTAACTGCCTTGTTCAGGAGCAGAACGACAGATTTTCACCTTGTCAGCTCGGGGGACCCAATCTTGCAACATTGCAGTTAACGAGTCCAACACAATAACGACCTGCCTCTCTCTCGTTGCACTCCACAAGGAGACTGCCTGTTACGCAGTAAGCCAAGGTGCAGTAAGCAGTAAGCCAAGGTAAGTTGCTAGCTAGCATTAAACTTATCTTATAAAAAACAATCAATCATAACCACTAGTTAACTACACATGGTTGATGATATTACTAGATATTATCTAGCGTGTCCTGCGTTGCATATAATCTGACTGAGCATACTGTACTGCAGCGCCAGCTGTGCCATCAGAGTCCCTGGGTTCGCGCCCAGGCTCTGTCGTAACCGGCCGCGACCGGGAGGTCCGTGGGGCGACGCAGATTTTTTACTTTAAAATGTATGCCAAAAAAAAAACAATTATTTGCGAAGTTAAATAAACCATACCGCACTGCTTCTGTGCACAAGGTACACTTAACTTCCACAGAGAATTTTACAAAAACACTTTTTTGTGTGGTATTTTTCACCCCTTTTATCTCCCCAATTTCGTGGTATCCAATTGGTAGTAGTTACAGTCTTGCCTCATCTACAGACTCAGGAGAGGCGAAGGTTGAGAGCCATGCGTCCTCCGAAACACAACCCAACCAAGCCGCACTGCTTCTTGACACCGTACACCTGGCGACCGTTTCAGAGCGTACTGCATCCGGCCCGCCACAGGAGTCGCTAGTGCGTGATGACCCTCCCTAACCCGGACGACGCTGGGCCAATTGAGCGCCGCCCCATGGGCCTCTCGGTTGCGGCCGGCTGCGACAGAGCCTGGGCTCGAACCCAGAATCTCCAGTGGCACAGCTAGCACTACGATGCAGTGCCTTAGACTACTGCGCCACTCGGGAGGCACTACAAAAACACTTGACGAACAGGTCAGATGCAAATTTGGTAACAGAATGATGGTTTGTGCTGTCATTCTGTAAACAAAGTTTACACTATGCCGGTGCAGTGAGAGTGGGCCATGCAGGGCATGCAACTACCAATTAACATTGTGTAACCCTGGATGACGACAAGAGTTCAAACACCTGGTCATTTTGTTATGCATTATTATGCATTCATAAGTACCTTAGCAAGTGGAACTGTCCCCTTCAGTCGAGTGGCTGCGGTCTCAAAATCTGGGGCTAGTTTCTTACAATGTCCACACCTGAAGAGCAAATAAACATACAGCAGATTAAGGTAGATATAACACAAGGAACAGAATCAGAATCAAGAAACAGGCAATGCAATTGATAACATAGTTATGTGTGGGTAGAAATGTGTTATACCTGTAAAAGGCATAAGCAAATTGGGGTTTAAAAGAAATCTTCCTCACCAAGGTAAGCCAATTTTGAAGAATAATATCAATAGCTCAGCCTCAAATACAGTGACGTGTATTCATGGATGCCAAGGGAAGCCAGGCTTCCCCCAAAAAAAGTACAAAGAAAAATGTTTAAAAACGTAAAATCATTTATCTATCGTCTGTCTGTGTTTCATAATTTTCCTTAAATTTGCAAGAGGCTGAATGTATCGAAAGCATCCGAGCGATTGAAACAGCACCACTCTGTCTCTCTATGTGTAGGCCATCTGATTATGTCTGGTTCAAACAAGTATGACATTGTTGCCGCCTGTAGCATTAAAGGCAAGGGAAGTGTTAGAGGTTCACCTAGGGGTCATGATAGGGGCTGTACCAAATGTTCGATGTATTATAATAATTGATTATGCTTATGTTGTATTAATAGAAGGGGAGGGGTTATAAGACCCCGCCCTCCTTACATTTATAGGGTCATAGACTACAGATTAACAATATATTCATTATAGAGGTTTAGTATTGTTCCATAGTTGTTTTCTGGTCTTTGCCTTTTATAAAAGAGACCCCTCTGAGAAATGTGTGACTGTGAAGACAGAACTCTGCAGGGGAGTGTAAGAGATAAGAGATTAGTCAGACATTCCACTATAAATCAACTTGAACATTTACTGCTCAGCTTTTACATAGTTACATAAATAAGAGTTTTAGTGTTGAGTAGGCATGGTTTTGGTCTCATGAGTGAGTAAAAGATAATAACGTAGGCAGTGACATCACTAGGGCTGGACTTCGGGTTTAATAAAATAACATGGGACCTTTTCTTTGATGCAGAACTTACTTGGAAACATGCGTTATGTTCCTGTTGTCAACTTCTGGTCTGCAATTGCATTAATAAAGGTTTTGAATGATTTAATTAAAGATATTGTCATAATGCTAATTTCACCAATGAGCCAATGATTGACAAGGAACAAGGAAACGAACCCCAACAGAAGCCATCAAGCATCTGGCCTCCCCTTGACAAAAAAGAGGAAAAATTTGCCAATCAGCATTGAGCTAAACTGAGCGAGCTCAACTTAACATTGGCAATTTTTCTAAATTAGCCATGGATGGAGATAGGGATTTGGACTTGTGGTTTTACTTAATTCTGTACTGGCCAATGCTTATAAATGGTGATTCTGATCCAACCAAAAGTCAAACATTGTTGTTCCCCTGGCCTGAGAGGATGAAAGTTCAATATAGCTAAATGTAGAAGGTTAATGTTAACTAGGCTAGCTAACGTTGCCCATGAATGGAAGTTAGGCTAGCGAGCAAGCATTTTAGACAGGTAGCCTAGTAGGAAAACAAAATAAATAAGTGTGTACTGTATGAGAAAGTGATCGCGTTTAGCCAACATGAAAAAGGAGGATGGCATTAGCAGATATCTACAAATCGAACGCACACTTAAATCAGAACCATAGACAGCCACATCATATTTAGCTAATGTTGAATATAGACTAAATCGTTTTTGGTATCTTTTAGATGTCACTGTATTAGACTAAGCAGAGATGATATGTTGAAGTTGAAACCGCGCTCTAATTGTGGGTGCAGCTCCTGTTTTCTTTGCGACTTGCGGTAACTCTGTGTGGTTCTAAATCAATAACGTTAGTTGTTTGGTTGTCAGAAAATGTCGGAAACATTAACTTGCTTGGCCATGCTGTAGGTTATATAACTGTATGATACTCTACATGCAATACGCTTTGTAGACTTCACTAACCAGGTTTATGGAGCAAACAAACGCAATTGTCCCAACAGGTTGTCATTTTTTTTTTGGGGGGGGGGGGGGGGGGGGGGGGGGCTCGACTTCCCAGTGATTTTACCCACGGCCACTGCTCAAATACTGTTTGCAAATATGGCCAACTGCAAGCTAGTTGCCAACAGTTTGGCAGATGATGGCCGATACTGAGAATATAACTACTGTAGCTAGCTAACATTAGCTGATGGATGACTAACAGTTGCCTAGCCGATAAGTCACTATCATTACATGTGTAGAAATTACAATGGATTGACATCAAATAATGTTTCATTTGTATTTTCTCTCACCATGGAGCGTAGAATTTCACTAGCATGGTCTCGTGCTCCGCTGCCAGGTAATCGAAATCTGCGTCCCCTAACTCGAGCACATCACCCCGTGCGACTACCGCTCCAGAAAATATGAGAACCGATAACAAGAAAGGAGGGATGACCGACAAAAAGGAAGCCATATTTCTAAATAATTCAGGTGAACAAAATCTTCAAATTAAATACAGAAACATAAATTGGCACCTATGCTGTAAAGAAGACCCTCACTGTCACCTGCCGGCTCCTCTCCGGAAAAACGCGACAGAGTAGACAATTGAGAGGTGGGATATAAACAGAATATGCCGGAAAATGACCTTGTCATTGGTCGAGGAGGACATACATTGATGCCATGTAAGTAGTACATTGGTTCACTTCGACGTCAATCATAGTACATCCCTAGCCTACCATACAGGACAGTAGCTAATCATCAAGGCGTTTGCTTTCTTCAGAGAGGTGTCCGGGGTATAATCCCAGATCAATGCTACAATGCTACACTTGTGACTTTTGAGGAGGGATACCGATCTCAAAACAGATGGTATATGACATGGCCATGGAAATATCACGTTCAAATATCAAACAAATAATTATTTCACTATAAATTATAGAAAAAAACATGTGAAGTGCACATCACACCCATTGTTTTGATTACAGGATCGTGGATGTGAGGAGGGGTCCTAATTTCTGTGTGCAGACATGTTGTGAAAGGTTTTGGTGGGGTGATCAAGGGGTTATTGTATTGGGGCCTATGGTGACATGGTGGGGGTTTATGTGATTGGTTAGTATTTTCTGAAGTATCTGTTCTATATCTGAGAGATACAGTAAGAAAGATCAGGAAATTGTATTTAGTTTTTTTTAATCGCTTTGGTACTATTTTCACAAGTATGTGGTAAAATTAAAAAACGTTAAGCACATTTTCAATTGACTAATTACACACAAAATCAGTTACTTTTTCACCAAACCTAAGTGTTTCATCTAGAAATACCTTTCATATAAAGTAATTGCCTTTCACAATGCAATGCTCACAATATGTATTCATATGATTATCTTCTCATTTGACCATCACTTAATCCAACTGCTTTTAATGGTTAATTACTTAACCGTTTGGTAAACCTATAGATTTTAAACTAGTTTGTTTACTATATGGATAGAGAACTACATAAATAAAATGTGTTTGTAAAGTATAAACATCTAAGTTATAGATATGATACATGATCACAGTTATTGCTAATTGATTTCACATCGTGGTCATCACAATTGGTCACCATATAAAAAGTGTGTGTGTGAACACTTGCAATTTCTTTCAACATGGAGCAGGATAGACAGCAAGGGAGAGGAAGACATTAAAGAGCTCGTGGACAAGGGACCGTCAGAGAGGTGGGCATGGGCCCCATCAAAGAGGTCAAAGAGATGGGCATAGGCCGCGTCAAAGAGGTAGGCATTGGCCCAGTCAAAGGGGTGGGCATCAGAGAAAGGGAGGCAGACGGCAGGGAACTGTTGTGTCTAATGAAGCCTAATGAAGTCCGCACCATCATTGTTGACCATGTGCCGAGTGCTGTAACGTGTAAAAAAACGTCCGTCCTTGGTTGCAACACTCACTACTGAGTTCCAAACTGCCTCTGGAAGCAACATCAGCACAATAACTTTCGTCGGGAGCTTCATGAAATGGGTTTCCATAGCCGAGCAGCCGCACACAAGGCTAAGATCACCATGCGCAATGCTGAAGTGGCGTAAAGCTCGCCGCCATTGTACTCTGGAGCAGTGGAAACGCGTTCTCTGGGTGATGAATCATGCTTCAACTTCTGGCAGTCCGACTGACGAATCTGAGTTTGGCGGATGCCAGGAGAACACTACCTGCCAAATACAGTGGCAACTTTAGAGTTTGATGGAGGAGAAGTAATGGCCTGGGGCTGTTTTTCATGGTTCTAGCTAGACCCCTTAGTTCCAGTGAAGGGAAATCTTAACGCTACAGCATACAGTTTGAGTAAGGCTCTTCCCTATTTCAGCATGACATTGGGCCATGCACAAAGCGAGGTGCAAACATAAATGGTTTGTTGAGGTCTGTGTTGAAGAACTTGATGGTCCTGCACAGAGCCCTGACCTCAACCCGATCAAACACCTTTGGGATGAATTGGATCGCCTACTGCGAGCCAGGCCTAATCGCCCAACATAAGTGCCCGACTTCACTGATGCTGTTGTGGCTAAATGGAAGCAAATCCCAGCACAAATGTTCCAACATCTAGTGGAGAGCCTTCCCAGAAGAGTGGATGCTGTTATAGCAGCAAAGGGGGGACTAACTCCATATTAATACCCATGATTTTGGAATGATATGTTCAATGAGCAGGTGTCAACATAGTTTAGGTCATGTACTGTAGTACCAAACTACAGTATATGTACTGGTCATGTACTGTCATGTACCATACATTTTTTTCAACTGATACCATGGGACCTTCAGACGAGTCTTGAGGCCTGTGGACATCCTAGAGCAAAACAACTGACAAGTACATGTTATGCATGCTGTTTTCCGAAACTCTAGTTCTACATGACGTAGCTGAAAATGTAGAATGTTCTTACATTAAAATGTTTATAGTACCTCACCAAAATAAAACATTTGTTTAAATAAGAATGTTCATAAATAAGAATAAACACTGTATACCGCTGCATAGTTCAAAATGACAAAATTTGACACCTAAACAGACGAAAAACTAGTAACGGGCCTTGTTGCAGACATTGTTACAACGTCATTAAAACCTTTAAAAAGGAGTTCATGAAACCATCTAACCATGGATGAATCTATACATATTGATTACAGAATACTTTTTACATTTGTTCCATGGTATTAGGAATGGTGTTCGTTCATATAGATTTTGTTAGATTTGACAGATGTATAAATAGGATATGTCTACATTTTTAAAATGATACACTCGTTGTGTTGTAGTTTGTGATGCATGAGTAGTGGGGTCTGAAGATGTTGGTGATGTAGCTTGCTATTACAGCTGTAGTGTGAAAGTGAAGTGGTGTGGTCTGAAGATGTTGGTGATGTAGCTTGCTATTACAGCTGTAGTGTGAAAGTGAAGTGGTGTGGTCTGAAGATGTTGGTGATGTAGCTTGCTATTACAGCTGTAGTGTGAAAGTGAAGTGGTGTGGTCTGAAGATGTTGGTGATGTAGCTTGCTATTACAGCTGTAGGTTGAAAGTGAAGTGGTGTGGTCTGAAGATGTTGGTGATGTAGCTAGCTATTACAGCTGTAGTGTGAAAGTGAAGTGGTGTGGTCTGAAGATGTTGGTGATGTAGCTTGCTATTACAGCTGTAGTGTGAAAGTGAAGTGGTGTGGTCTGAAGATGTTGGTGATGTAGCTTGCTATTACAGCTGTAGTGTGAAAGTGAAGTGGTGTGGTCTGAAGATGTTGGTGATGTAGCTTGCTATTACAGCTGTAGTGTGAAAGTGAAGTGGTGTGGTCTGAAGATGTTGGTGATGTAGCTTGCTATTACAGCTGTAGTGTGAAAGTGAAGTGGTGTGGTCTGAAGATGTTGGTGATGTAGCTTGCTATTACAGCTGTAGTGTGAAAGTGAAGTGGTGTGGTCTGAAGATGTTGGTGATGTAGCTTGCTATTACAGCTGTAGTGTGAAAGTGAAGTGGTGTGGTCTGAAGATGTTGGTGATGTAGCTTGCTATTACAGCTGTAGTGTGAAAGTGAAGTGGTGTGGTCTGAAGATGTTGGTGATGTAGCTTGCTATTACAGCTGTAGTGTGAAAGTGAAGTGGTGTGGTCTGAAGATGTTGGTGATGTAGCTTGCTATTACAGCTGTAGTTTGTGAAAGTGAAGTGGTGTGGTCTGAATATGTTGGTGATGTAGCTTGCTATTACAGCTGTAGTGTGAAAGTGAAGTGGTGTGGTCTGAAGATGTTGGTGATGTAGCTTGCTATTACAGCTGTAGTTTGTGAAAGTGAAGTGGTGTGGTCTGAAGATGTTGGTGATGTAGCTAGCTATTACAGCTGTAGTGTGAAAGTGAAGTGGTGTGTGTATATGAACTGTTTTGGACTTACCCCCATTCTACTTTAGTATTAGATTAATATGCTTTTAAACAACTCTGATAACATCAGAAAACATGTCTACAACTCACACGTATTCATTAACAATCACATTAACTCGAGAGACAAGTACAGTCTCTGAACCAATTCTCAATATTCACCTGAGTGTGATTCTAAAAAAGGAAGAATCAACTTTTGACATGTACTTTACTTTCATATAGTATTATTTCAGTGTCAGTAGCATTATATATGGTGGTGATGTGTTGTATCGCTTACATTGTCCACATGCGAAAGGTCCTTAACCGTAACACTCGTGGGAGTTGGCCTATATGGATAGGGCTAAACTGAAATGTTTCTTATAGGGGAAATAGGAAATGCATAAGCATGGTCACAATTCAGCTATCATAGCAGTGCCGTTGAAGAACAAGAGCATGCACACTTGTTATTTTGTTTGGAATATAACCCTGCATCCCCAACCATCACACAACTATTGTTTTTTTTTTACACAATCCAAAAACGTCTCAACATAAATTGCATTCTCGGTCAGGTGGGCATCATTTGAAAGCTTGTTCTATTGCCAACATACCTAGACTAGGTAAGTTATAAAATACGATCTTACAGTGTTAGGCTTTCACAAGGCAATTCTTACTAAACCGTTTCATTTTGGTGCGCAAAGAAAGGAGTCATGAGTGCATTCAGGTGTTTGTTCTGCAGCAAATTTTCTTCACAATAGACAAACGTGCCCTTCTGTAACTGTATATAAAACATAGTATTCAAAAACGTTGACACTGTTTATGAAATCAGATTTATGATATGGAAATGTGAAGTGCTCTTTTGTTTGGCTTGCTTGTGTGACATGAAAGCGGTATTTATTATAATCCTCAACGTCTCATCTTTCAAAATGTATTGTGTCCTCTTAAATTTACAGTATTTCCCTCCCTCAGACAACAACACATGTTCAAAAGTCGCCCAATTAGCGAGAGGGATGGGGGCAACTTCTTGTCAAGTGCAGTGCTCAAGTTCATAATGGCAGCGCTGTGAAGCGCAGAGCCTGGGCTCTGACGTCATTTATCATGTTACTGTACAGGCACTACGTTTCAGTTTATGGCAGAGCCCAAATCTGCCATTTTCAACACGTATACGGGTACGAGTGTAAAGGGTTACCATCTTGGATAGTAGTACAGTAGTAGTATGTTACATTGTGGTATTAGTGTAGTGGTACAGTCCTGACAACTAAAATGTACATTGTAACATCTTTTAAAAGCTACAGTACTTGTTAGTTTTCGAACAAGCCTCCTGGATAGGAATAGTAACATCAGTGTCTCCCCGTTTTACCAATAGGTTATTTTTCTCATCAATTTAACATAAACAATATTTCACTCCCCTGTAAAAACATATTCTTAGAGTACAAACGTGTAATGGGGCTGCTAAAATATCCAATGTATTGTCATGTTATATCCATTAAAAACCAAGGGTGGGTCAAAATTCTTCCCAGGATATGGAAAACCTTAAGTACTAAGTCACACAAATATAAATCACATCAGCAAAATCTTTCAGAAAAGTGCATATACAGTTGAAGTCGGAAGTTTACATACACCTTAGCCAAGTACATCTAAACTCAGTTTCACAATTCCTGAAGTTTAGACACTCAATTAGTATTTGTTAGTATTGCCTTTAAATTGTTTAACTTGGGTCAAACGTTTTGGGTAGCCTTCCACAAGCTTCGTGAATTTTGGCCCATTCCTCCTGACAGAGCTGGTGTAACTGAGTCAGGTTTGCCATCTATTTTGTGAAGTGCACCAGTCCCTTCTGCAGCAAAGCAGCCCCACAACATGATGCTGCCACGGTTGGGATGGTGTTCTTTGGCCTGCAAGCCTCCCCTTTTTTCCTCCAAACATAACAATGGTCATTTTGGCCGAACAGTTCTATTTTTATTTCATCAGACCAGAGGACATTTCTTCAAAAAGTACGATATTTGTTCCCATGTGCAGTTGCAAACCGTAGTCTGGCTTTTTTAATGGAGGTTTTGGAGCAGTGGCTGCTTCCTTGCTGAGAGGACTTTCAGGTTATGCCAATATAGGACTAGTTTTACTGTGGGTATAGATACTTTTGTACCGGTTTCCTCCAGCATCTTCACAAGGTCCTTTGCTGTTGTTCTGGGATTGATTTGCACTTCTCGTACCAAAGTACGTTCATCTCTAGGAGACATACCGCTCAGGAAGAAGACGCGTTATGACAGCTACGCGGTCCCATGGTGTTTATACATACGTACTATTGTTTGTACAGATGAACGTGGTACCTTCAGGCATTTGGAAATTGCTCCCAAGGATGAACCAGTCTAAAAGTCTTTGGCGCCACTCATCCATGGTTCTCAGCTATTGATAACAAGTCTATAAAGACAAAATCATGGTTCTCAGCTATTGATAACAAGTCTATAAAGACAAGATCATGTTAAAATTCACAAATTATACCCTTGATGAATTAGTGAAAATGTCACAAGGTAGTGGTGGAAAAAGTACCCAATTGTTATACTTGAGTAAAAGTAAAGATGCCTTAATAGAAAATGACTCAAGTAAAAGTAACACAGTAAAATACTACGTGAGTAAAAGTCGAAAAGTATTTGGATTTAAATATACTTAAGTATCAAAAGGAAATGTAATTGCTAAAATATATGTAAGTATCAAAAGTAAAAGTATGAATAATTAAAAAGTTTATTCTATAAAACAGGGTTAAATGCCATAATTTACAAACGAACCATGTGTTTAGTGAGTCCGCCAGATCAGAGGCAGTAGGGTTGACCAGGGATGTTCTCTTAATAAGTGTGTCAATTAGACAATTTCTGTCCTGCTGAGCATTCAAAATGTAACGAGTACTTTTGGGTGTCAGGGAAAACATATGGAGTAAAAAGTACATTTTATTTAGGAATGTAGTGAAGCAAAAGTAGAAAAAGTAGAAGTTGTCAAAAATATAAATCGTAAAGTATAGATACCTAAAAAAACGACTTAAGTAGTACTTTGAAGTATTTTTACACCACTGCTCACAGATTTGATTAAGGTCTTCAGGAGACGTATTTAAAAGATCAAGTGTTCCCCCATATCTTTTAAATGTGGAAAAAAATCCACATCAGGATAAACACATACATTTTTAAATCAGACACACAAAAATGAAAGAGTAACATGTTTAAAATAAACTGTGTTTACCTTCTTCCCCACCAAGATAACATTTCAGTCAGATTTCAGCAATCAGAACATTTAATTAAAAAACTAAATGGGTGTTTAAAAAACACCAACCGGGTTGAAATTCTTAAGATCAGTTTTACATTCTCACTGGTTAAGGAATTTGACAGCCCCAGACACCCCATTCATTAGCCTTTGATCAACGCATAAACACACTTGTTTGAAGCAACTAAGTATTTTTACAGTTGAATTGTCCAGAACCACATCAACAGCCCTCCCCACCGATACAGGGGTGGCAGGTAGCCTAGCGGTCAAGTGCATTGGGCCAGTAACCCTAAAAGTCGCTGGTTCAATCCCCCGAGCTGATGTGCCCTTGGGCACACCTGGGTGTGATATTAAAATTCTAGCCCCTCACAACAATGGGTGTGACATTTCCATCCTAGGAGGAAATCCCACCCAGCTCATCAATCAACTAGGTATAAAAAATTATTTGACAGAAGCCACCCTGCAATTACTACTATTATTAGCTAATCACACCCCTTCATACATTTGATGATTCCCTAGATAACGTGGTGTCTAAAAAGGAAAATAAATTACCTTGTGCCCAAAATGACACATTATCTGTTAAAGCATATGTGGCCTCCATTTAAAGAAAATGCTGAATGAACTAAAATGTGTCATTGGTGTTACTCCTCCTACTGGTGACAAAATGTTATCATAATAGTAAAAATTATTCAAAGTCATTAAGCTGCAAAATGTGTTGATTTAGAATGGAAAGATGCAACCAAATTCATAGTCACCAAGTTGTCTATGAAGAGTGGCAGACGAGAACCAAATCGGATTCAAAACAAACAAAGATCGCACACAGACGAAAGAAGGTCTTGAAAGTTATGAAAATGGTTCATGCCAACTTTAGAATGCCGCGGAAATAGTTTCTATACAAAAGTGCTCAACGCTTTAGACCCTATAAAACCCTTGAAATAGAAGTTAATAACATAGAAACGCAACACACTGCCACTTAATGACGCACACACATAAATATTATACAAACACATTATTGCTCATGGTCAGCTGAAGTCCACTCCATTTGTGCATCATTATGTTTTGTTCACAGGGCAGAGATGAAAAGAGCAGTCACCTACACCAAGCTGGCAGTCTATGAAGAGTGACAGCTCAATGGTTGATCCAATTTGGTTCAAAGGCAAAGAAGAAACGTGCACAGACAAAATGATGTCAGCAATGCTCATCAATGGGCAATTGCCATTATCAGACTTCATAATTGATGATTTCATGTAACTATTTTAAGCTATCCCTGTGACATTTGTGTAAATTCATAGTTGTTCTGTTCAGATGAAAGAAAATAAGACCAGAATCGCCTACCATAAGCTGTCTTTCTATGAGTGACAGCTCAATGCCCGAACCAATCCGCTTCAAACAAGGACCATGCTCAGACAAAACAAGGTCATGAATGTGTTATGAGAAACAGTTATGACAACTTTAATGTTGCTTAAATAGTTGCCACACACACACACACACACACACACCAAAAATAAAAGCAACAATTTCAACGACTTTACTGAGTTAGTCAATTTAAATAAATTCATTATGACCTAATCTACAGACTTTACATGACTGGGCAGGGGCAGAGCCATGTGTGGGCATAAACCCACCCACATGGGAGCCAGGCCCACCAATGGGTTAGCCAGCCAATACTTTTTTCCACACAAAAGGGCCATAATACAGACAGAAATACTCCTCAGCCCCTTTGAAATAGAAGTTAATAATGACATCTGTTTATAGAAACATGACACACTGCCACTTAAAGTTGCACAGTACAATAAAGCCACAGAGACAAACCCAAAGGAACTGTCTCAGTCAGACAAAGAGAGGATCCTGAAAGTTGGCTTTTCAACAGCTGGTTAGGGGTAATTTGATATTCTATGAAAAGGACCTGAGAGTGGCATTGACAACAGCAAGGCATCAGTTTTTTCTGAAGTGTGCACAGAGATCTTTAAAGAAGAGTCTTGGTTGTGCAGAGAGAAGGTGTTCTGCTTTGTGCATCCAGGAGTTTATTGCGGCAAGGAGTTGGAGCCACACCAATGCTCAGCCCTAACCTATGTGCTGCTGATGTCTGAGGAGAGGATGGATGCGATTGACCTGAAGAGTTACAACACCTCAGCAGCCCGGTCAACAGCGGCTGATACCTGTCCTGAAGAACGTCAGGAGTGCCAGGCGAGTACTGCTGCATGGGATGAAGACATTGTATTGCCTTAAATCGTGCTTCAACTATTCAAAATTCATAGTCATTAATGTACTCCTATCACCCATATGTTTAGTCTGGACAAATGTCATCTTAATGAGGAGTGCTGTGAAACTCTGGCCTCAGCTCTCCAGTCACCCGACTCAGACCTGCGAGAGCTGGACCTCAGCTACAATGACATGGGAGACCCAGGTGTTCTGTGTCTTGATGCTGGACTGAGGAGTCCACACTGCAAACTGGAGAAACTGGCATGAGTCATTTATAATTCCCAGCCATAAGCATTTACAGTTGTTGCCAATAAAAAGACCAGTAGTATTAAACATGGTGCTACTGCCGCTACACTATGATGGTATGAAATATTGAATCTATTGTACACTATTCATGACATCATGACTAACCATGTGGAAGGTGTGATTGTTTTTTTTCTAGCAATCTGTAGAAAATTGACAAGTACAGTTTTAACATCCGGTAACAAAGTTTATATTGATATATAAACCTCTTTAAGACTTGCTGGCTGCAAGCTCACAGATAAATCATTTGAAGTTGTGGCCTTTGCTTTAATGTCTGGGCACTCAAACGTGAGGTGGATTTGAGCTACAATGTGGGTGATTCAGGAATACAGCTGATCTGTGATGGACTGGTCTGCCCTCACTGCAAACACTAAGGTAAGTGGCGATGTCTGGACCAGATTGACTGAATATGTACCAGTCATTTTCAGTGGGGTATAAAACAGAACATGAAACGCTAAAATCAAGTTTGGGAATAATTATTGCTTTATTCTTCCAAACAGGCTTGCTGGCTATAATATATCCAGAGAATCTTGTGAGACTCTGGCCTCAGCTCTCCCGTTGGCAGATCCACGGCTAACAAAGCTGAGCCTCAGCGACAATAACGTTGCGAGGCCAGTGATGAAGAAGTCGTGTGCTGCTGGACAGAGATGTCCACTTTGGGAACTAGACTTCAACTTCAATGATTTGGAGGAATCTGGAGCGTGGGTCCTCAATGGACGTCTGGGCCAACAATGTAGGCTAGAGAAACTAGCGTGAGTGGAGATGTTTGCTTATCATCATCCTCACTTCATATTTTCAGATTTTGCGACCACATTTCTCTTAGCGGTGAAAGTAATGTATTTTGTTTGCTTTGAAACATGTAAATAAATTATCCTCAGTATCGCTAACATCCCTCCCTCTTCCTAATAGATCATCTGGCTGTAATCTGACACATGAATCTCTAGAAACTCTGGCCTCAGCTCTCCAGTCACCATCTGATTGAGCTGGACCTCAGCTACAACGACGTGGGTGACAGATTCAATTGCTGGGAAATGGCCTGATAAGTCCACATTGGAAACTAGCCAACCTAGTGTAAGTGCTGTTACAGTTTATTCAACAATTCCAGTAGTAATATTTCCATTTGTGGAGTTTATCAATAGTATGGGTGAACTAGCAGTACCAATACATGTTTTGAATAAATATGCAACACCTCACTAACATTTATGCAAGGGTACCATTATACTAAATAAACTAATTACTACAGATCGGCTGGCTGTTATCTTTCATTTGGATGTTGTGAAAATCTGGTATCAGCATTCATGCCTCAAAACGCATGCCTGAGAGAGCTGGACATCAGCTACAACAACCTTGGGGACTGTGGAGTGAAACTGCTCTGTGCTGGACTGACAAGTCCACTCTGTCATATAGAGATACTGCAGTGAGTATTGTTGTGTGTACCATACAGACAAGGCAAAATGTTCAATGAAGGCAAAAACAAAATCCATTTAGAAAAATGTTTGTCGTGTCAATTTTATAACAAGTAATTGTTGCCTCAGCGTGCAATGCCTCACTTTATAGCATTTCTGGGCCTGTGCAGGTTTGATATAACCTGTATATTCTACCTCGTCTCTTTCTCTTAGTCTGAGGGAGTGTAATATGACGGGTGTATTCTGTTCAGAATTGGCCACAGTTTTGTGTTCTTCCAACTCGAAGCTGAAAGAATTGGAACTGCGAGACAATAACCTGCTAAACTCAGGAGTTGCACTTCTCTCTGCTGTGCTCAGAGACATACATTGTGAAGGACAGTGATTGGGGTAAAAGCAGCTTTGCGGTGCAGCATTTTAGTAATGATAGATACTGATTACGCAAAATGACAGGGTGAAACTGTACTGCATTATTATTTTAAAAAATGTACCCCAATTTTGTGATAGCCAATTGGTAGTTACAGTCTTGTGCCATTGCTGCAACTCCCGTACGGGTCAATAGCCACGCGCCCTCCGAAACACGACCCTGCCAAGCCGCACTGCTTCTTTGCCCGGAAGCCAGCCGCACCAATGTGTCGGATGAAACACCGTACAGCTGGCGACCGTAGTCAGTGTAGTCACCGTAGTCACCGCAGTCAGCGTAGTCACTGCAGCCAGCGTAGTCACCATAGTCACAGTAGTCACCGCAGTCAGCGTAGTCACTGCAGTTAGCGTAGTCACCGCAGTCACCGCAGTCACTGCAGTCAGCGTAGTCACTGCAGTCAGCGTAGTCACCGTAGTCACCGCAGTCACTGCAGTCAGCGTAGTCACCGCAGTCAGCGTAGTCACTGCAGTCAGCGTAGTCAGCGTAGTCACCGCGGTCAGCGTAGTCACTGCAGTCAGCGTAGTCACTGCAGTCAGCGTAGTCGCCGTAGTCACTGCAATCAGCGTAGTCACCGTAGTCAGCGTAGTCACCGTAGTCACTGCAGCCAGCGTAGCCACTGCAGCCGGCGTAGTCACTGCAGTCACCGTAGTCAGCGTAGTCACCGCAGTCAGCGTAGTCACCGCAGTCACTGCAGTCAGCGTAGTCACCGCAGTCAGCGTAGTCACCGCAGTCAGCGTAGTCACTGCAGTCAGCGTAGTCACCGTAGTCACTGCAGTCAGCGTAGTCACCGTAGTCAGCGTGCATGCGCCCAGCTAGAGCGCGATGGGACACAGACATCCCGGCCAGCCAAACTCTCCCCTCACCCAGAAGTCCCCTAACCCGCAAATTGTGCATTTAAAACTCCCTGGATTTACAAAAGAAAATTCATTGATTGCAGGTTGTCTGGCTGTAGAACCACAGAGGAAGACTGTATTTATCTGGTTTCGGCTCTGAGATCAAACCCTTCACACCTGAAAGAGCTGGACCCGAGTTACAATCACCCAGGCGACTCTGGAGTGAAGCAGCTCTCTGCTGTACTAGAAGATCCACACAGTATGCTGAAGAAACTCAGGTAAACTTAAAAGAACGAGCAAAACCTTGATACTGAAGAAAATCTTTTTACCATCTCTGGGTTTCTGAGCTTCTGTAACCAACTATATTGACTGAATCTAAATCACTGACCGGGCCTTCGATTTTCTCCACAGAGTGGATCATGGTGGGGAATGCAGGGCCAAAGCAGGGCTGAGAAAATGTAAGTCTGTGCTAGATAGGAATTACAATAAAATGTGGGCTACAAGTAGTCAAACAAAACATTTTACACATTAACGTGAGAGAATTTGTACACTCTTGTATAAAGTAATTAAACTGGCTCAGTTGTGTTCCGTTTACCCAAACACAAAGCCTGACACTAGCCATTTTTCTTATTGCCCTCAAACTTGTCTGTAGATGCCTGTCTGCTCAGTCTGGACCCAAACACAGTGCACCCACACCTGTCACGCTCAAAGGGGAACCGAGAGGTGACGCGAAACGTAGAGAACCAGCAGAACCTCTTGATCACCCAGAAATACTTCAGCACTGTCGCCAAGTTCTGGGCAAAGAGTTTCTGACTTCACGCTGTTACTGGGAAATAGAGTGGAGCAGGACGAACGTTGACATCGGAGCCACATATAAAAATAATCAACAGGAATGGCGAGGGCTCGGAAAGCATGATCGGGATGAATAACAAGTCCTTTAGCTTGGCCTGTCATCGTGAAGGCAATCACTCTGTCACAATGGGAGGATCATTAAAATAGCCACTCCACTTCCTCCCTCAAAAAAATTTGGGGTGTGTCTGGACTGGCCGGCTGGCACTCTAGCCTTCTACAGTGTCGCAGCGACCCACCTGCATACATTCCACACCACGTTTACCGAGCCCCTCCATCCCGCGTTTGGAGTTTACACAGGCTCAAAGCTGACACTTTGCCAGTTTGACTAGAGAGTCAATCAGCATATATTCAGTGCATACATAGTATATTACATATGAGATGTGACGGTAAAATGTGTGTCTACTGTAGTCCATCTGCTGCATTGCATTGTACCAATTGTGTATATAGTAGTTTAAGTTACTGCTGACCTCACAATATTTTGGATATTGTTAGGTTCTAATTCTCAGAGTAAACTCAAGACACTATGAAAGCTTAAACCAAGTTAATTCTTCCCAGAGGATCAATACAGCTGCATTAGACAACGACATTCCACACAAGCACTGATATTTAACCCTTTCTCATAGGTCGAGTCTCCTCCTACACATCTGAGCAGCCAACGCATCGCTGTTGCTAGACAGAACCTTAGTGATAACTGTTCTTCCTCACTTCATCTGACCTCTACCCCAAAGTGCTCACTCCCCAATTCAAGGCTCTCATGGTGATTGGTACCAGACTGTGTGTCTCTTCTCCTCTCATAGGATCCCTGATGGCTAACAATAACAGATCCTGACAATGTAAACGTTATACATTACCCTCTTCTCCCTCAGTGACATGAATAAGTACATTTCATTCTCAGAACCCAACAATACGGATAATAAAACTACTGTATAGTATATGAATGTTATTTTTCAGTCTGTTCTGGAAACTACAACTTTTAATTTGTTTTTTAAATAGTCAAAACACTGCTCTTGAACCATTCATAATAAGGCCTACTTAATGGTTGGTGTCATGGTACAGCAATAAATAAAAAAAACAGTCTGGTTGTCCATTATGTAAAACAATTATGTACACTTTATTCAAACAGTCATACTAGCAAGCAGCAAGGGATCTGACTGTCCAGTATCAGTCAATCCGTGTCATAATGAAAACACTACAGTTGGCAATCAATTGTCCATTTTCATCCCTTTTTTTACATTTCAGCAGAATTTAATTCAACATGATTGTGCTATAGTCTATACTGATTCTTACTGTGCAATGTGTTTCTCTTAATTGTGATTTGGAAGGCCCTCAGGAGCTCTTCCAATATTACTTGTAGCCGGATACAGCTCTAAGACCTCTTGCACATCTTATGCGCTTTTCTCCTTCATACATTCAAGAGGTGTTGGATTTCATATTTTAGCACCTCATAACACTAGGAACCTCATGGCCTGAACATATTAACACATTTGGAACCCTTGTACTTTGTCTATGCATACTAGCACAGAAACGAGTCCTGGCCGTGTCTTAATGGCCCCTGCATCTGCGCCATCAACGGGAGACTTACCCATATTTCTGCACCTTCAGTAGTGTTGAGTCAGAGAGGAAGCACAGTCAAGTGCCAACCAAGTTTTTAGAGATTGGTCAAGCGCTCCTCCTTTTCTGTGGCTTAGAGGGCAGTCTTGTTAATCCTGCTGACTAAGTGTTATTACAGTACTGTTCCACTGGTGTTGGGTCCTGCTCAGTCCGGGTCTGGCTCTCTGCTGCTGGTTGGCTCTGTGTCACTGACCTCCTCGTCGGAGTACACCCGCTCGGTGGATGAGAGGAAAAGGCGCATGAGATCCTGGAAACGGGCACAAACCTAGAGGGAACACATTTAGGAGAGTTACGGTAAAGGAATAAAAAAAAAGATATATATATATTTTTTTAAAGAGTTAGCTCCTTCAACATGACGAGGTAATGTTTCGTAGACGGAGGTGGTGCCATAACTAAGTGGAAAAGGACCCATGACTGATCCGACTATTACTACGCTACGCTTCTCTCTCTCACCTCATTGGCTGTTTTGTTGCCAAGTTGGGCGGAGACGGCTTCAAAAGTTATTTTATTTGCCCCCTTCTGCTGACAGGCGGTCAAGATGGCACGGTCCGCCTCCCTGTTACAAACAACGAAAACAAAGCAAGATTGAACACAACAAATTTAAATTGTGAAATATCTATTTGGCAATATACCAGAATGATACAATACACTTTGCAACCCACTCCTTAAAGCGGTAAGCAGAAGTCAAAACAATAACAAAGCGTTTTCCATGCCACTGTTTTGGGAAAAAGCTACAGGATGGGCCTGGAGAAATGTAACCACTCAAATTCATTGACAAAGCTATGGATGCAAGAACTAAAAATCAATGAGAACATAGCAGTTGTAATGATGTGTTGAGGCTATACCGTGTTTGTTTACATTTACTTTGTTTACAAACATTGGCGTAAACAAGTTTCTAATTTGGGGTCTGAGGATGGATGACCGTTGAACTCAGCTCATGTGGCATTTCTAAGTTATAGTCTTCAAGAATCAAATGGGTACATATTAATTTACAAGTCAAAAAAATTGATGTAGCAACTGCAGATTTCCCCTTTAAATGAGCATACAACAGAAGGACAGTGGCTCTAACCTGGTCCAGAGGATGACTTTCTCTCCACTGGATGTAAGTGAGATGTTTTTGGCACAGACTGAGGACTCAGGGTGGGTGTAGTGATCCCCCTCTTTCTCCTTTAATTGAGTGGCTTTTGGGGTTTTAGTGCCTTGGCATCTCTTAGGTTTATTTTCTGCTGATGACTTCTGGGAAGTGGAGTTTGTGTTGGTCACATCACCACGGCCTCTGTTCTCAGTCTGACACTGCAGCGAGGGCCGTAAGTGGAGCTCGTTGAAAAACACCCAGAATTCACCCTGCAGGTGGGTGTGACCTCGGAGAAGGTTGGCTATCTGGGCCTTCACCTGAAAGATAAAGAGAGACATTTAATGTCCTAATCTACCATCTCTCGAATTGGAAAAATAACTACGATATTTCCCTCCTTTCTGCTTTGCGAGATTTTATAATAATGATGTTATACTGCTGTTTTCCACGACAGTTAGAACAGTCTGCTCATGTGAGTGTGAAATCAATGTAGCACTTCCTAGCACACCTCCTTGATGCCAGCAGGACTGAGAGTAGGGCCTCCTTGAAGGACGCTCACTATCTTGCGGTAGTGGGAGGAGTTTTCCCCAAAGCTCAGCTCCAGTTGTCGGAGGAAGTGCCGGCTACGCTCAAACGCCTGCTGCTCTGACAGCTACGGCAGGGGGAGGAGAAGGAATATTAACACCCTGACCTCTGTCTGTCACACACAAATAATAGTTAGTTTTGATGTAATCACAGCCAAACACAGGTAATGGACGAGTTTCAAAGTGTATAGGAGGCCAAGCCAGCACATACCAGTCCACACTCTTGGGCTTGTTCGGGATGGAGGAAGGCAGCAAAGTCTCGGAGAAGCTCCGGCCACTCGTTCAGAACAGGTTTTAGCCTCATGAAGAGTTCCACGGAGGTGTGCCCATCTCCGTCCTGCTCAAACTCATAGAGTACCTCCAGAAACTCCTCCACGCGCCCCGGCACCTCCTGCAGGGCATGGCACACCTGGTCATAGAGCAGGAGAGAGTTATATAGTAGGATATGCAGAGAGTTATATTTGCAGTAGGATTAAAGATTTCTTAAATCCTCTTAGGTGGTTAAATTCCCTATATAGGGGATGTGGGGTGGTTCTGGACCCGTCAGAAATGTCGTAGGATCCCGTTCCTTATAGTGCCCCCCCATCTGTCTGCTCCGTGTTGCCACTCTCAGCGGAGCGGACTTGAAGTGTCAGGTTTCAGACCCCACATTTGCATAGGGAGTGACACGTCACATCTTCGGGCCTATCCAGACAAAGAACTGACTTGCTCTTCCTCTAAGTAACTGATATTCTCAGCCGGATTTAGAGCTTGCATACATGTACTAACTCATTTCAAAGAATTGAAACAAGACCACATTCTCTTGGTCAAAGGAGGACAAAATGACTGTTTAAAAGCCGAAGTTGTAATGAATCTGCACGCATTTGAAC
The DNA here is from genome assembly GCF_013265735.2 of Oncorhynchus mykiss. Taxonomy (NCBI): domain Eukaryota; kingdom Metazoa; phylum Chordata; class Actinopteri; order Salmoniformes; family Salmonidae; genus Oncorhynchus; species Oncorhynchus mykiss. The sequence goes on along the minus strand of NC_050572.1, from coordinate 31,539,354 downwards.
GGCGTCTCGGCGCCACTCAGTGAACGTTTGGGAGAATTTTATCCGTCGTCGGTTATATGAAATAGTGGCAATGTTGTCCTGTCACTAAGTATGGTCATATTTATTTGACTGTTATAAAAAAAAGCTCAATCTTATAGCAAGTTGTTTCTAATTTGCTATTCTATTTAGAAAGCATGTTAGTCATTTCAAGCCCTATTGCATCACTTTTGTTGAATAGGGGGGTAAATCCTGATTTTTTTCATAATATTTGAGTATGGGTCCTCAAAGTGACTACAGCTCAGCAATTTATAAAACAACATGTACCAGAAAGGAGTTCCAGACCTTTCTAAAATCACACAACAGTTATTGTTTATGACCAACCCATGAAAATAATGAATGTCTATTTAGGCAGAAATCTAAATTATTATTGATGAGAGGGTGGCTATAACTGTGAATAGCGTCACAATGTATTGCATGGTGATGCACTGCATGTAATCGCAAGCTGCCTTATTCCGATGTAGTTTCGCAATGAATGCCACCCAGTACAATTCAACTCATTTTTTGGCCCAACTTCACCCAAATGGAGGGCTGTTCATCAGACAGAAAATGTAGCCCAAAGCCTTTGTAGCCTTTTAAGCACCTTGGGTGCCAGTAATGCGCTTTATAAATAAAATGAATCATCATCATCATCATCATCATCATCATCATCATTATTTACCCTGTTGAGATAATGCTGAGCGAAGGCTATTTCCTTCTTCTCCCTCAGGGGGTCGCTGTCGAGTAGGTTGTCATGGTCGTAGATGATCGGTAGGCTTTTGGATAACCCCTTGCTGCCGACTACTCCAGTGTGATGCTGCTCGTGCCTCGAGCTAGGAGGGTTGGGGCTACTACTATGGCATTCTGGGAAGGACAAATCAAATCCAGCAGGTGTGGTTAGATGGGAGAAAAGGAGGACTCCCCAATTCCAAATAGACCCCTAGGACATTGTAGAAATCTGAAAGGATTTAATAGCATTGACATATTTCATGAACCTATGTGCAGCGTTTCCCCCTTACGCATTTAGCAGCGGAGCACCGCCGCCAAATCGTGGCCGCCACTGCAAGAAATGTAATTTATTTATAATGTAGATATATAGATGTATGCCCCTGGAAGACCCAAAATCGGCCACCCCGCATAGGAAGACCCCACCCTTGCTAACTCTGCCACTGCTGCTGGAAAAAAAAAACAAGGGGGAAAAAAAAGAACTGTGTCCATCCATGTTGTGGCGTTTAAAGATTGGTGGGAAGCTAACCTGAGGATGTGCCTGATTGTTCACCCTCTTCCAAGTCCTCGGACCTCCCCCCTGACGCCAGCCATGACAGTTTCTCCATTGTCTCCTACAAGGAAAGATAACACACAAACCCAACCTATGAGACGTGTAAATAACTTGGCAAATAAAATGTATTCATATGTTCATGTAATATCAACGTCTCGCATGACCTCACTCACCTGCAGCTCTGGCACGGACAACGTGGACTCCTCAGAAGCTGGTGACATCACTTCCTCTACCTCCTGATCTCTGTCTCCCCTTCCCTCTTCACCCTTCCACTCTCCGTCCCCCATGTCCGACGGCCCGGGCGATAGGTTCAGCGTTATCGCCTGCCCCTCGGACTCCTCAGCGGGGTCAACGGAGTCAACGCTCCCCGGGGGGCTGGCAGAGGACTCCGACAGGGCCAGGAGGGGCATATCATAATCACCTCCATCCTCATCCCTCTCATCCACCCTCTCTTCCTCCATTACAACTGTGACGTATGGGGTCAGAGCCTGGTCCAGGGCAGGTGGTTCCGTGGAGGCTGAAGGCTGGGGCTTCCCCTCACTCTTCAGGCTGCTTTTAGGTTTCTTTGTCACCCGCCTACGGCTCATCCTGGAGGATTTTCTCTTGAATTGTTCGATAGGAGTCGTAGTAGAGACCGAGATTTGGGTTTCGGTAACAGTGGATGCTGTTCTACTACTCATGTGGGGCAACAAAAGGAGGTTTGCGCCACTATTGGGGGCCACGGTATTCAGGTTTGTTTGGGGAGGGATCTTGTTGTTGGGTGGAGGGGCTGGCAGCAGCCTGGGCAGCCTGCGGAGGTTGGCGAATGTGCTGAACTTCCGAGCAACTAGGTCTTTGGCCAATGGAGCGAAGTGTGACAACCGGGAGGCCAACACCCTGGCGGATGGGGCAGGACAAAGGACAGCTGCGGGCACTGGGGCAGGCAAATTGAGGATGACGTGCAGGGGCTTCTGGGAAGGTTTGGGTTGAGGCTTGAGGGGACGTTTCAGATGAGGCTTGGTGGGATACTGAAGAGAAGGAGGTTTGGATGTTGCAGGCTGGATGGGCCGCAGTTTGTGGTGGGCCATGCACTGCTGAATCACAGCACCTGTCTGGGAATTATTTTCAGAGCATGTAGTTCCACTTCCCAGACTCTGGGTGGCGTTGTGCGATACAGCCAGGGACAGTGAGAGGTCACAGGGTGGTGGACGGTGCCAGCGCCTGAAGCCGCAGCGCTGGAATGAAAGGCTGTCGGGGAGTTGGGGCGGGTAGCGAGTCCCGGGAGGGAAGCTGTAGTCCAAAGTTCTGGAGGAACTGAAGAGAAGAGTGACGGGTGGGGCTTTCTTTGATTGACAGGCCGACATGGCTTCTGTATCCGGTGAGCTGTTGAGTTCCCTGATTGCCTCGTAGATATAAGGCAAACTTCTCTGTAGGAACAGAACATTTATTTAAATCAATATGAACTATTTAGCTGGTTCCTGAAATGTTATCCTTTATCCAAAATAAATGTACTTTCATCTTCACTGAAATAAAGAAACTTCCAGTCCAAAACAACCTTTATTGTTAGAATATCTGACAATAATAAGCATAGGCAATATGGTAGAATCTCTCCTAGGACAAGTGGAAGGCTAGGTGGCCAACAATATACAGTGGCAAGAAAAAATGAACCCTTTGGAATGACCTGGATTTCTGCATAAATTGGTCATAACATTTGATCTGATCTTCATCTAAGTCACAACACTAGACAAACAGAGTCTGCTTAAGGAGGTTTAACTAATAACACACAAATTATTGTATTTTTCTTGCCTATACTGAATACATAATTTAAACATTAAGAGTAGGTCGGGAAAAGTATGTGAAACCCTAGGCTAATTACTTCTTCAAAAGCTAATTGGAGTCGGGAGTCCGCTAACCTGAAGTCCAATCAAAGAGACGAGATTGGAGATGTTGATTAGAACTGCCCTGTCCCATAATTTTTTTTTTTTTAAATCACAAAATTTGAGTTTGCTATTCACAAAAAGCATTGTCTGATGTGAACCATGCCTTGAACAAAAGAGATATCAGAAGACCTAAGATTAAGAATTGTTGACTTTGATAAAGCTGGAAAGGATTACAAAAGTATCTCTAAAAGCCTTGATGTTCATCAGTCCATCAGCACTGTTGCTACTCTCCCTAGGAGTGGCCGTCCTGCAAAGATGACTGCAAGAGCACAGCGCAGAATGCTCAATGAGGTTAAGAAGAATCCTAGTGTCAGCTAATGACTTACAGAAATCTCTAAAACATGCTAACATCTCTGTTGACGAGTCTAAGATACGTAAAACACTGAACAAGAATGGTGTTCATGGGAGGATACCACGGAAGAAGCCACTGCTGTCCAAAAAAACAAACACTGCCTCACGTCTGAAGTTCCCAAAAGGACACCTGAATGTTCCACAGCGCTACTGGCAAAATATTCTGTGGACAGATGAAACTACAGTTGAGTTGTTTGGAAGAGACACACAACACTACGTGTGGAGAAAAAAAAGGCACAGCACACCAACATCAAAACCTCATCCAAACTGTAAAGTATGGTGGAGGGAGCATCATGGTTTGGGGCTAATTTCCCACGTTTATCAAGACATTTTGCAATGTTAGGCTATCTGTCTGCGAATTGAAACTCAACAGAAGTTGGGTGATGTAACAGGACAAGGACCCAAAACACAGAAGTAAATCAACAACGGAATGGCTTCAACAGAAGAAAATACGCCTTCTGGAGTGGCCCAGTCAGAGTCCTGACCTCAACCCGATTGAGATGCTGTGGCATGACCTCAAGAGAGCAGTTCACACCAGACATCTCAAGAATATTGCTGAACTGAAACAGGTTTGTAAAGAGGAATGGTCCAAAATTCCTCCTGACTGTTGTGCAGGTCTGATCCGCAACTACAGAAAACGTTTGGTTGAGGTTATTGCTGCCAAAGGATGGTCAACCAGTTATTAAATCCAAGGGTTCACATACTTTTCCCACCTTGCACTGTGAATGTTTACATGGTGTGTTCAATAAAGACATGAACACGTGTAATTGTTTGTGTTATTAGTTTAAGCAGACTGTGTTTGTCTATTGTTGTGACTTAGGTGATAACACATTTTATGATCATTTTATGCAGAAATCCAGGTAATTCCAAAGGGTTCACATACTTTTTCTTGCCACTGTAGGTACTAACTATCATAGGTGTTGATTTGGTATGTAGTTGGTACCCTCAGCCATCCGGGCATGGCTCTCTCCTCTCTCTCCACTGAAGGGCGCAGGTCACCCGGCTTCACTCGGTCACAGGCCACCGGCATGGGAAGGACCACTTTCTGTAGCTGGTAGGCCTTTTAGTAAAAAATTATTATAATAATTGTTTAAAAAAGACATGGGGAGAGGTGCTTTTTGAGGTCCATTCGTTCATATTGTTTATGGTCAACGCTAATGTTAGTTGAGTATTAGTTCATGTTAGTGGATATGTGGACAAATATGTGGATCACTCCCTCTCCTGGATAAAAGAACAGGTCCCAGTTAAGGAAACAACTAGAAACGAGTAATTTACAACTAACCCAAACTATAAACAGTCGCCCTAATACATTTACTTTAGTAATAGTGTATATAATTTGTATATCCGGGTCCTACCTTGATGACGTTGTTGGGATGGGTGTGTTTACACTTCTCCATAATGTGGTCACGGAGCTGAGAGACCCTCTTGGCGCGGAGCAGGTAGTGACACAGCAGTTCCTTGGGCTGGAGGGTCTCCCCCAGGTTTCTCAGGCCCAGGACGATCAGGCTGGGAAAACAAGATGGCAGAGAGTAAAGGACTCAGCCTACAGACTTAGTTCATTTGTCAGCGAGTTATTAACACATGTAAAAAGCATGCAGAAATCAAATTCATTTTAGATTTAAAGTTTACGTACTACGGAAACAAAATGTGTTTAGGACAAGGTGTGCATTTAAAAGAGCATACACAGTACACTGAATAAAAATATAACCGCAACATTTAAGTGTTAGTCCCATGTTTCATGAGCTGAAATAAAATATCCCAGAAAATGCTAATTTCTCAAAAATGGTGTGCACAAATTTGTTTACATCCCTTTTATTGAACATTTCTCCTTTGCCAAGATAATTTATCCAGCTGACAGGTGTGGCATATCAAGAAGTTGATTAAACAGCATGTTCATTACACAGGTGCACCTTGTGCTGGGGACAATAAAAAGGCCACTAAAATGTGCATTTTTGTCACAACACAATGTCAAAGATGTAAGAAGTTGAGGGAGTGTGCAATTGGCTTGCTGACTGCAGAAATGTCTACCAGAGCCGTTGCCAGAGAATGTAATGTTCATTTCTCTACCATAAGCTGCCTCCAACGTCATTTTAGAGAATTTGGAAGTATGTTCAAACGGCCTCACAACCGCAGACCACGTGTATGGCGTCGTGTGGGCCAGCGGTTTGCTGATGTTAACCTTATGAACAGAGTGCCCTATGGTGGCGATGGGGTTATGGTTTGGGCAGGCATAAGCTACTAACAAAAACTGCATTTTTTTTATGTAAATTTGAATGCCCATTGTCGTGCCATTCATCCACTGCCATGACCTCATGTTTTAGGATGATAATGCACAGGCCCATGTCGCAAGGATCTGTAAACTATTCCTGGAAGCTGAAAATGTCCCAGCTCTTCCATGGACTGCATACTCACCAGAAATGTCACACATTGAGCATGTTTGTGATGCTCTGGATCGACAACATGTTCCAATTCCCGACCAATATCCAGCAACTTCGCATAGCCATTGAAGAGGAGTGGTACAACATTCCACAGGCCACAATCAACAACCTTATCAACTCTATGTGAAAGAGATGTGTCACGCTGCATGAGGCAACACCAGATACTGACTGGTTTTCTGATCCACACCGCTACCTTTTTTTAATGGCATCTTTGACCAACAGATGCATATCTGTATTCCAAGTCATGTGAAATCCATAGATTAGGGCCTAATGCATTTATTTCAATTGACTGATTTACTTATATTAAGTGTAACTCAGTAAAATATTTGAATTTTTTCATATTTTTGTCCAGTATAATATGGGTATTCTATGAGGAATCAGATACAATATGGACATTAAAAGGAGGTTATAACGTTTGGGCATTATATTGGGATTCTAAAAAGGTCCTTCTTACCAGTCCTCTCCTGCGGTGAACATGCTGACTGAGCGGGCGGAGTGCAGGGCTGGGTCCAGGCTGACATGGGGCAGTAGCTCAGGGTACAGGAACACCGGCCGTGTGGCAAACAGCCATGCCAGCTGGGGTGGCATCGACGGGTGCTTCCGGACTGGCAAAGTGGTAACACACAACAAACCAGTTAGAGTGAGAGAGATGAATTAAACATGAATTAGGCCTACATCCCGAATGAGTTCAAACATTTTCAATTGAGAAGGGTACATTGTAATTCAATTTAGTAAATTAGAAATCATCTTTACCTCATCGATTTGACTATCATCATGGCTCTCATGCATGCACATGCTTACCTCTCCTGCATGTTCGTGGCTCGTTAGGGGCTTCCTGGTAAGGGATTGGGGACAGTCTGAGCTCCTCCAGTAGTGACAGTGCCCCCTGTAGGTTACAGGCTCTGAACACACTGGTAAAGCATGTCTCCACTGGGCCCTGGGTCAACTCCCCACGCTGGGTCAACTCCCCACGCTGGGCAAACATCTGTAACTCCATCTGTGATTGATGAGAGAGTGATGGAGAGTTAGCGAGAGAGACAGAGATATGGTGGGAGTATCAGAGAGAGAGAACGAAAGTATATTTAGAAGTTGGTGCAGCTAAAGGCACTAGTGAAAGTGGGTTTGTCAGTATGTTTCTCTCTCACCAGGAACTGCTTGGTGGTGGCTGCTTCGCTCTGCAGTGCAGCCACCGGACTGGTTAACATATGGACCTGGGTCAGGAGCTGGACGTGCTGCAGACGGAGAAAAATACAGTAATTACCGACCGAAAGACAAATAAAGGTTGTCTTCATTGTGGATCCTTGACCAGGATCTCACTACCTAGGTTTTGATTTAGGTTTGGCTCATCAAGATAAAAGCTCAATTACAAAATATTGAGCACAAAGCAGGGTCCGTGTTAATTCCAATTTCATTTGAAATTCCAATTGAACTCTTGAATTCACTCATGGAGTGGAGAATTTCCATTGAATTCAAATTTGGGTTAGAATTGAATTTGTAAAATAGTTTAACCTTTGAAATTTAATAATTGTACATTTCCCAGATAATGCACTTAGTATATGAAATGTACTGCAGTATTTGTTTTTAATTAGTTAAACGTGCATTCCTATATTTCCAGCTAGGCTGTCTGAACAGTCACATGACCAGCCTGAAAGCCTGAGGGAATTTAATTTGAATTTGTGGAATTGTTGGGGATAATATTGAATTGGGAATAGAATTCTTAGAATTTACCCAGCATTGGAATTTAATTCTCTGAATTCAAAGACTGATCTGGAATTTGAATTGAATGAATTTACAGGGAGAGGGAATTTAATTTGTGGAATTAACCCTAACACAAAGCCAAGGACCCCAGACCTGCTGGACTTGCTGCTGCAGCTGGAGTCTCTGGTGGTGGGAGAGGGTGGGGGTGAATGGAGGCGGGGGCTCCCGGGGCTTGGTGATGAGGGCCCTGGGAACCAACAGGCCCTGGCTCTCCAGCAGGGCCCGGCGACGCCGGATGGCGTCCAGCTGCTCCTTCACCGTACGGTAGCGCCCTGCCGTCACCTCCGCCATGGGGTCCTCCAACCTAGGGATCAAAGGTCAAACTGGGTCAGCTATACATAGGTCAAATCAGAGGAGGTTGAAAGTTGTCACTGTGTAGGTGAGTAGATGGTATAAAGGTTGTGATTAGAGGTTGAAATCAATATACAGAATTCAGTTTCGCAACTGAACTGATAGAATGTTATTCACTATTTATTCCTCGTGTCACCATTTCTATTTTTGTACCTTCATCTCTGCATTGTTGAAAAAGGACCCGTAAGTAAGCATTTCACTGTAAGTCTACACACCTGTCGTTTACAAAGCATGTGACAATTAAAACTGTATTTGATAAATGGAATTATTTACTTGGAAAGATGCCAGTGTAACAAACATCAGAACAGTGTGTATAGGAAGTGGATACACCTACGGGATATCTGGCGGGGTGTTGAATGTGGGTGTCCCCAGGGCAGGTGCCTCTTCCTCCCTCTCCTCCTCTTCCTCGTGTCCCTCCCCATCTTGCTCCTGAGCAGTCAGTTCATCCTGGAACTGGAGCACACACACACACAGAGATAAACGATACATAGCCAACCACACAACATACCAAACACAGAGGGGTAAAGAAAGGACACATAGAAGGGGTGTTAGGAGGGAAAGAGAGAGGGGAGACAAAAGAAACAGACAAACACAACACATATCCTCTCTTACTGTCTCAAACAACTCCTCCATCAACTGGTTCACTTCCTTTTCTGTGGGAGAAAAAAAAAAGAAGGGACATGAGGGTCAATGCCTGACAGTCACAGCCTAGATAAATTGACTCCATCTCATCACCATGGTAACTCACTGGTGATGCGGACGGCTCGGTCATTACGGTAATCCTCCACGTCGGGTTCGTCAATCTCCGCCAGGAAGTTATACTCAGGATCGTCATCATCATCATCACCTTCCTCTAAAAAAACAAGTAAAAAAGAAGGAGAGAACATCGAGAAAAAGGATCAGAGTGCAAGAGTGAGAGTAAGTGAGAAGAAGTAACTCAATATTAGGAAGGTGTCCTTAACGTTTTGTACACTCAGTCTAGATCAGGGATGGACAACTCCAGCCCTCAGGGGTCTGGTTGGCATCACTTTTCCCTCAGCCCTACAGTGGGGCAAAAAAAGTATTTAGTCAGCCACCAATTGTGCAAGTTCTCCTACTTAAAAAGATGAGAGAGGCCTGTAATTTTCATCATAGGTACACTTCAACTATGACAGACAAAATGATGGAAAGAAATCCAGAAAATCACATTGTAGGATTTTTAATGAATTTATTTGCAAATTATGGTGGAAAATAAGTATTTGGTCACCTACAAACAAGCAAGATTTCTGGCTCTCACAGACCTGTAACTTCTTCTATAAGAGGCTCCTCTGTCCTCCACTCGTTGCCTGCATTAATGGCACCTGTTTGAACTTGTTATCAGTATAAAAGACACCTGTCCACAACCTCAAACAGTCACACTCCAAACTCCACTATGGCCAAGACCAAAGAGCTGTCAAAGGACACCAGAAACAAAATTGTAGACCTGCACCAGGCTGGGAAGACTGAATCTGCAATAGGTAAGCAGCTTGGTTTGAAGAAATAAACTGTGGGAGCAATTATTAGGAAATGGAAGACATACAAGACCACTGATAATCTCCCTCGATCTGGGGCTCCACGCAAGATCTCACCCCGTGGGGTCAAAATGATCACAAGAACGGTGAGCAAAAATCCCAGAACCACACGGGGGGACCTAGTGAATGACCTGCAGAGAGCTGGGACCAAAGTAACAAAACCTACCATCAGTAACACACTACACCGCCAGGGACTCAAATCCTGCAGTGCCAGACGTGTCCCCCTGCTTACCCGTCTGAAGTTTGCTAGAGAGCATTTGGATGATCCAGAAGAAGATTGGGAGAATGTCATATGGTCAGATGAAACCAAAATAGAACTTTTTGGTAAAAACTCAACTCGTGTTTGGAGGACAAAGAATGCTGAGTTGCATCCAAAGAACACCATACCTACTGTGAAGCATGGGGGTGGAAACATCATGCTTTGGGGCTGTTTTTCTGCAAAGGGATCAGGATGACTGATCCGTGTAAAGGAAAGAATGAATGGGGCCATGTATCGTGAGATTTTGAGTGAACCTCCTTCCATCAGCAAGGGCATTGAAGATGAAACGTGGCTGGGTCTTTCAGCATGACAATGATCCCAAACACACCGCCCGGGCAACGAAGGAGTGGCTTCGTAAGAAGCATTTCAAGGTCCTGGAGTGGCCTAGCCAGTCTCCAGATCTCAACCCCATAGAAAATCTTTGGAGGGAGTTGAAAGTCCGTGTTGCCCAGCAAACAGCCCCAAAACATCACTGCTCTAGAGGAGATCTGCATGGAGGAATGGGCCAAAATACCAGCAACAGTGTGTGAAAACCTTGTGAAGACTTACAGAAAACGTTTGACCTCTGTCATTGCCAACAAAGGGTATATAACAAAGTATTGAGATAAACTTTTGTTATTGACCAAATACTTATTTTCCACCATAATTTGCAAATAAATTCATTACAAATCCTACAATGTGATTTTCTGGATTTTTTTCCTCATTTTTTTCTCATTTTGTCTGTCATAGTTGAACTATGATGAAAATTACAGGCCTCATCTTTTTACGTGGGAGAACTTGCACAATTGGTGGCTGCCTAAATACTTTTTTGCCCCACTGTATATCTGACACAAACTAAAGACCAGGGATAGGTGATTATTACTCTAACGGCCGAGGGTAGTTGCTAGGCGTGGATTTGAGCCGCGCACACACACACGCACCAGCCCCTCACCATCGTTGTACATGTCAGAGGTCATGATGCCCTGCAGCCAGTGGGTCCACTCGGGGTCCTCGGGGGCGGAGTCACACCCGTACATGTCGGGCGTGATGTCAGGGGCACAGAGCTCTGCCTCCAGCTGGCCCATGGGGACGTCCCGGAGGGGCCTCTTGGAGCGGGTACGACACGCCATCAGACCGTCCGCCAGGGGAGGCTGTGAGAGTGGTAGGGAGAAAACGTGGATGAAGGAAGAGGGGGAACAGAGAGCGAAATCTTGAGGTTAGCAGTGCAAAGTCAGGTAAATCTCCAAGCATGTCTTTGGACAGGTAGTTCAGGTAGCACCTCCGGTTTCACGTTTCAAAATGTTTTCCCTGTTTCAAGCCTACTGAACAGGACCCGGAAAGCAGAAATCTCTATCGCATTCCATTCTAAATCTATGAGCACTGCATTGATGGGTTGCGTCTAGCAGGAGCCATTATCTGGATTGGGTGGTGGGCGATTCCACGCCAGGATAGGTCGAAAATATTTCAGATTGTTCTGGCAATTCTCAAATAGAAACGTCATTGAGAGGAAAGATGTTAGATGTTCATCCCCCTTGGGTTGTGCCGTGGCAGAGATCTTTGTGGGCTATACTCGGCCTTGTCTCAGGATGGTAAGTTGGTGGTTGAAGATATCCCTCTAGTGGTGTGGGGGCTGTGCTTTGGCAAAGTGGGTGGGGTTATATCCTTCCTGTTTGGCCCTGTCCGGGGGTGTCCTCGGATGGGGCCACAGTGTCTCCTGACCCCTCCCGTCTCAGCCTCCAGTATTTATGCTGCAGTAGTTTATGTGTCGGGGGGCTAGGGTCAGTTTGTTATATCTGGAGTACTTCTCTTGTCCTATCCGGTGTCCTGTGTGAATTTAAGTATGCTCTCTCTAATTCTCTCTTTCTTTCTCTCTCTCGGAGGACCTGAGCCCTAGGACCATGCCTCAAGACTACCTGACATGATGACTCCTTGCTGTCCCCAGTCCACCTGGCCGTGCTGCTGCTCCAGTTTCAACTGTTCTGCCTGTGATTATTATTATTTGACCATGCTGGTCATTTATGAACATTTGAACATCTTGGCCATGTTCTGTTATAATCTCCACAGCCAGAAGAGGACTGGCCACCTCACATAGCCTGGTTCCTCTCTAGGTTTCTTCCTATGTTTTGGCCTTTCTAGGGAGTTTTTCCTAGCCACCGTGCTTCTACACCTGCATTGCTTGCTGTTTGGGGTTTTAGGCTGGGTTTCTGTACAGCACTTTGAGATATCAGCTGATGTACGAAGGGCTATATAAATACATTTGATTTGATTTAGACATTCTTTTTTACCTTGGTATCAATTTCTTTTTGAAAATCATGAGAAAGTGGCAATTTTAAGCACTTTTTAGACCTATGCATGGACCCTATGATGCATGAACCATACATGACACAGACATCTTGGTGTTATTATACTCCTTATAGTGTGCTCTAAAATATGGAGTATGTCTATATTCTGAAAAATATTTATGTTCAAAATAGTTTGTGTTGAATAAATGTTCAAAAGTACCTTTTTGATTTTGCTTATTTTTAGACGTACTGTTTGTAACAATATACTCCTCTAACATGTCATATTTCCAGAGTGGGCTCTCTGGTACTTTCGAAGGGCTGAAACATTTCATACATAGAAATTGACAGGTCATTAACCAATTACAGCCCACTGCACATTCAGCAAATCACCAGTAGAGGGAGTTCCCTTTGAATCCATTTTCCCATTCACTGTGTTGGGGGTGCTCATAAAATGAAATCATAACTTCAAAATTATGCTAGCACAAGCCCACTCTGGAAATTTGATGTACAGTATATTGTTCCAATGAATATGTTTTAAAATTACAGAATCAAAATGGGTACTTTAGAGATATTAATATTCAAATGTTTAATGTTAAATAAATGTATGTGAAAATGTGTATTTCAGAATCTAGACACTTCATAATGTAGAGCACACAATGAGTTTAATGACACCGATGTCGTCTGTATCATGTACGGTTCACAGATTATATGGTCTTACAGAAAGTATGTACAGTATAGGCCTAAAAATAGCATAAAATAGCAACTTTAATCATGATTTTCAACAACAAAAAAGTTTGTGATACAAAAGTAAAAACAACAACAACAAAAAACATGTCAAACATCATTCCTCCCAATGAAGTTTCTATGTGAGAATTGCCAGAACAATCTGAGATATGGCCCTGGTACCTGGTAGGGCTCCAGGCAGACTGTGCCGATGGCCAGCTCCTCCTCCACAGCATGAAGCTTCTCCAGGAAGCTGAATTCTGGAGGGGCCCTGGTGGTATAGAATCCCTGTGGGCCAGAGGAGGAAGAGGGCTGGGGGGGAGGGGGAGGGCCCATGGGGACAACCTCCACCTTTAGGTGTCTGGCCCTGCTATGATTGACCTTGGAGGAAATGAGTTTCATGAGATATCAACATTGAAATGTATCTCACAAGAATATAACAATAACAAGAGCATATTATGCTACTTACAAAAGGCAATATTCTGTATATTATTCATTTTTACATAAAAAACAAAATGCTTATACATATGTTATTGCTTGAGGCAAAAATACAAATGTTTAAAATTGTATTGAAGTGTGTCACCTGCATGGGGCTGCAGCTCCTGTCGTCGTCCCACTCTGTGTGTATTTTCCTGTGGAAGCCTCCTCTGATTCCCCTTGGAGACGAGGCCGTGCTCTCCATGTCACTTTCCTGAAATGTCTACACACACAAAGTCCAATACAGTCATTTCAATATATAGAGACACAGAGAAACACAAATGATTTTCTATTTATTTAAAGTATTGGCACATCCAATCATAATGTATCTATGACCACTTACAATCATTTACTGTTGCCATTCTAAAGTTAAAAAAGCTGAACTACTTTGTTTTGCTTTTTTAACCACACAATTCTGTATTCTGCATGATGAACGCCTCCCAATGTATGCAACAACAAAATAAAACATGTTCAGTCCACAAGCTAACACAGAGCCCAATCCTATGAATCTCTTACATCTTCCGCTGTCTCGTCCTCCTCCTCTTCGTCGGGGCAGTACTCTTCATCAGAGGAGTCTTCCTCCGCTAATTGAATGTCCACAAACTGTGGTGCCTGAAAACGGAGGGAAAAAAAAGAAACAGACAAGCACTTCAGCCCTTTCTAGTTGGGAGCCATACTTTCCAGTCAGGTAATGAGTGTTTAATACTACTTTCATAGCAGTACGATGGTGGTACCTTCTCTTTATTGACCTTTTTGATGGGGGACATGTTCCAAGTGGGAATGACCTGAAATGACAAAGACTCAATTACAAGAGACTCAATAGCAAAACATACATCTAAATGTACATTAAAAAACACACACACACACTAAAAGGCAGTGAACTCACCACTCCTTTTTCTACCACCTCCTTGAATTTGGAACGTGTCATCTTGGGCTCCTAAGAGGTAGATGAGAAAGATGTTGAATGAAAGTGCACACAGAGACTTGAACGTGTCAATTCTCAACTGGAAAAGTCTTCATTAGGACATGGATACGCAATGGTTGACACTCACAAAGACAGGCACGGCCTCTGTCTCATTGATGGCAGCTTTCATCATGGCCACCACATGCTCATTTGTGATCACTTCCTGTGGTTCAAAAGGTAAAAAAGGTTTCAAACCAGGCTTACAATCAGCCTGTCTGTATTTGTCGGTCAGTCTATGTGCACTATATGCAAGGTTGTAGGCAAATTGCTATTGTAGGAAATTGACGCGTCCACAGTCCACACTAACGGTGTAAGAAACATTGGCTAGGTTGCAGCTATTGGCTCCCCTCTGCACTCACGTGAATGATGTTGCGGACATTGGCAGTGGTCAGGTTGTGTTGTCTGGACTTGTTCTCCAGCTCACGGTCCAGCTCTCTGTCAATCTCCACCTCAGGACCGGCCCCTTGTTGCTGTCTTTCTGCCACCTCTCTGTCCGCAGCTCTCTTCTTCCTCTTAACCCCTTCCTTCTTCCTGCTGCCCTTGTGTCCCCCGCCATGCCTTTCATCTGACAGAAAGAGAGAGTCAATCAGTTTTGAACTCCAACAGTATGCTTTACTCACGCCACCTACCTGGGGCGGCAGGTAGTCTAGTGGTTAGAGCGTTGGGCCAGTAACCGAAAGGTTGGTGGATCAAATCCCGAGCTGCCGTTCTGCCCCTGAACAAGGCAGTTAACCCACTGCCTAGTTAAATAAAGGTTAAAAAAAAATCTAAGGAAAATAGTTAGCTGAGGGGTCATTTTGTACACTGTTCCCTTGTTCATGTTGTATACAAGATGTGAGTACCGTTTTAGGATCAGTTGCTAAGGGTGGCCAGTTAATAATAGATATAGGTTTTCCTCACCCATAGTGATGACCAGGTCAGTGTCTGTATCCTCTTCTGTCTGAGGGGGGCACTGTGCAGGGCTGCACTGGACAGCCTCCTCTTCATTCGCTACCTGACCTGGAGATCCTGCAAAGACATGAGACTCCCTTATTTACCTATATATCAATTGCTTAGGTAGGACAAACAAAACAGATAAAACGTATCATGAAAGCTAAGTGTGATGCGAGATCTACTCTCCTTTGCCCCCTACTTACCCTCAGCAACAAGAAGGTCCACGCTGGGAACCTGGCCAAGGAGGCTTTGACTCTTGAACCTGGGAGACCGTCTCCATGGCGACGATGTCCCATGGACCTCCAGGCCTCTCTCCTCATTGGAAGTGGTAACAATGCCACTGGCCTCTGTTGTGAGTGGTGATGATGATGCATTGTGGGATGCTGGTGGTCTTATAGACTGTGGTTTCTCTGTCCTAATAGATTTGTCAGGGCCACCTTTGAGAGAGCTGGAGTTACGTTTGCGGACCAGATTCATCATGTAGT
Source organism: Oncorhynchus mykiss (assembly GCF_013265735.2). Lineage (NCBI taxonomy): Eukaryota > Metazoa > Chordata > Actinopteri > Salmoniformes > Salmonidae > Oncorhynchus > Oncorhynchus mykiss. The sequence continues at coordinate 31,523,591 of NC_050572.1, read as the reverse complement.
ACCACCTGTGAGATTAATTGAGAACAAGCATGATAAGGGTTTATGGTTGGGCATGTATTACTAGTCTAAAGTGTCTTCCTATCCTTGTGTCATATGGACCCTTTGATTGGCACTGGTCTGACAATATGTGGGGGAAGCCATATGGCAGAATATAATATCCTTGCTAGTCAGTATAAGATTATTAGATTTTACCTGTTCAGTTGTCAGCTCAGATTGGACGAGGGAGAGGAATGAGATGCACTGTTTTTGTACACATAAGGGCACTACTCCTACTAATATTAGCTAACACTCAAAGCTAACATGTCAATACTTATCTGCTCAGCTCCTTTTGTGAAGCACTTACGTTAACTATCAGACCTCGCTATGAAACATAGCTAGTTAGAGGTAGTATGTATGAAGACGTTTGCATACCGTTAGCTTTAGTTGAAAGACGTTAGCTGTTACTGAGTGAGTGGTGTTGGCCATGGCACTGTCAGTGGCATCAATCATCATCACGCTTGTTGTTGTGGTGTAAAGGGCAAGCAAGCTAAGCTAGTTAGCTAAGTAGCTAACAAACTACCTTCGCTAATAGCCTGGCAATTATTCTCAACAGGACAACACGTCAACAAACTAATTGTACACATAGCGAATACTATGTTGAAATTAATTGGTGAATATGAATTTACAAAACATTATCTTACCCGCCACAACACTGCTAGCTCCATCAGCGGTAAACGATGAAACCTGCAATAAACGTTCTGTTTCCTTCCTTCTTCTTCTTCTTCTTCGTCATCGATAAGGTTTAACTGTGGTTGGCGTCCCAAAAATATTGCATTACCGCCACCTACTAGACTGCCCTTATATTTTGCTTGAAAAATAAATAATTAAACAAATACCCTACCATTTAACACTACACTCATAAAAATAACTTTAATTAATAAAAACACTTTAAATATATTTAGTCCTATCTCAGATCAACAACCTGTAACTCTTCTGATGTCAAGTCTCGCACACTCAAATACCTCTCTCAATTTTCTGCGACTTACGTTCCATCCCTGCAGTACAGTTGATAACCATTGCTATGAATGCTAAAAATCCAATCTTACATATATCACTTGTTGGCCTATCTCTCTGTACTGGTAGAGATCTACTATTCACACCACTCCTCACATGATCCCTCCCCTTGACCCAACTTAACCTGCCTCTCTCACACAGGACATTTCTGATTCTCAGGCCAATGGGCATCCTTACAATTAACACATACCACTACTTTCCCCAATGCCACACATTCCTTTGTCTCGTGCCCTTCTGCGCACAACATCATGTTTCCAGGTGTAACACAAATCATTTTCTTCTTCTTCTTCTTCTTCTTCTATGATATCATCGTGTAAGTACATGCTGCCACCTACTGTGCTGGAATGTACGATCAATCATGACCTGTCCAATTCCGTACTTCCATGAAAATAAAATACAAATAAATCCCTACTAACCTCTTCCCCTCACCAACCCCATTAACCTTTATCTATATCATACTGAAACATTCCACCCATAGGATTGTTCAGCATGTCAACAACCATTTCAACAGTAACATTGTTACCCCCAATATCTATTTTGCTGTCTCCACAATAACCTTCAAACTGGTATTTCTGCTTTCCACAACCCGAGTCGTATTGATAACCTTACCAATAAAAACGATGAAGTCAACTTTTTTTTATTATCAAAGTGTCATTTGACACCACACATTCATAACAAGATTTCTGAACAGGCCTCTAAACCACGCCAGGACCATCAGAAGCACCTACCCCGACAGTAGGTCCACCTAGTACAGGAGCAGTCATGGAAGCTTCATCAGTCTGACAGTAGGTCCACCTAGTACAGGAGCAGTCATGGAAGCTTCATCAGTTTGACAGTAGGTCCACCTAGTACAGGAGCAGTCATGGAAGCTTCATCAGTTTGACAGTAGGTCCACCTAGTACAGGAGCAGTCATGGAAGCTTCATCAGTCTGACAGTAGGTCCACATAGTACAGGAGCAGCCATGGAAGCTCCATCATTCCACATTGTAGTTACACAAATCTGTCTTACAGCCTCTGCATACGATACATCATGACTATTCCCCCCCCCCCCCCCCCCCCCCCCCCTCCCACATTCCCCATAATCATGTTTCCCTCCACACTTGGCACATATTTTCCTTCCTTTACATTGAACAGCTACATGTCCCATTCTTTGGCATTTAAAACACTGCAATGGGGATGGAGACCAATTCTCTGACATTGAAACGAAGGAATCCTATCTGTACTTTCCCAGGCATAACCTTCTCAAACCTCAACAGCACTGATAGGCTTCCACTTCTTTGACCCTTTCCTACCGATCAACCTTTTGGTCTCAATCACTCTTCCTCCCTTCACATTTTCTTTAATATCATCTGTGGACATAGATATTGGGACCCCAGTGATGACTCCCTTCAATCTAGCGTAAACACCAGGGACATGGCTTTTAATTTTCTTCCCATTAAGCTTTTCCATTTTCACAATCTTCTATTGCTAAGCCTGGCTACCACAAAATATTAACAATATACCATTTCCAAGGAACCCAGCTAATTTGACTTCACCTCTTTCTCTATGGCATTAGTTATTCGGATAAGGTGTAAATGAGGCCCTGTGGTCTCATCATTTCTATTGTGTTATTGACAGTATTTTGTTTATCCCATGTGTAACTCTGTGTTGTTTGTGTCGCACTGCTTTGCTTTATCTTGGCCAGGTCGCAGTTGTAAATGAGAACTTGTTCTCAACTGGCCTACCTGGTTAATGGAGAATGGACTAAGATCTCCAGCACAGGCGGGTTAATGCATGTAAGAACATCAGCTTTAGACCACAGGTCCCAGTTACAGACATCACTTTATACATGTGTGCTGTATTATAATAGGATGATAAAATTCCTCCTCTCTCTGTTGTATTTGTGTGTCTGTAGTTAATATAGTGGATGTTCTGCCTACAGAGCCCAAGACCAGAGCACAGTTATTAAAATGTCTCTTCATTCTTCTGTAACTAACACTATCTTTTACTGTATCGCAGTGTCTGACAAACCCTAATATTGCATTGGCAGGTGCAATAGCAGGTGTAGTCAAATAGTGGGTTGCTATCTGCCTCCTGCTATGTCTCCCATTTGATCTCTGCTATAATTAAAGACAGGGTTGACACAGTGACTGACTGAACGTATTGTTTTAACTCCCCTCGTTGCGCTCGGCTCTTCTCCCAGGTCTTCATATTCCACAGCATATGAAAACCGCTCTCTGGTGACAAAGGTGGAAGCTGTTACAGAGGTAGAGAAGAGTGGGCCGGGTGTATATAGCAGTCTCATATGAAGGCATCAGAAAAACAGGGGGTAATGATTCAGTAATAGGATGCAATGACACCTCCTGGAGTTTCCACTGTCATCAAGGTGGTTATTGTTTCAGACACACTACTGTTGAGATGAAAGTATCATGGCCCTTGGTCTTCTAGAGTAGGACCTGATCACATAGCCGGTTCTCTGTTCTCCTACAGAATCTCTGAAACAATGCCTCTCCTCCAGAGGCCAGACAACATTCACTAAGACCCTCTGTCCTGGGTTTTGGAAATATAAAGATAGCTCTACTCTGTGCAAATTGTGATTGATGTTGTCTTACTAGAGATATGCTTCATTATGTTCTTTTAAGCCTGTGCAATTATTGCATTTTGTGATTTAAGATGTGATCTTTAGTATATCATATAACGGGGTGGGTCCAATCCTGAATGCTAATTGGTTATACGCGCATCACAGCCGGTGTACAGTATATTCCACAAGTATCCACCAGCTAAACGTACAATGTTAAAATGCCTATTTACTCTGTTCCATCTGACTGTGCAATCCACTGTCTCATCCGCCCAGGCAGGGAAGATATAATCTTGATCTCCGCTCTAAGAAGTATCTAGACATCTCACATTTCTTTAAGACTAACAATTAGTTTTCAACAGCAGAGATCTGTTTCAATATTCAAATTCGATCTCTGTTACGTTCCCCAGTTTCTGGGTTGTGGTTTATTATGTGTTTTAGGATGGCTTCCTGAAATCCCCCAAGCAGCTGATTGGTCGACTCCATGGCTAATTGGAGCTGACCCAACCCCTCGTCGCCAATTACCCATTCCTTCTGAAGCTATATAAATGCCAGTGTTCGGTTCAGAAGAAAGATGATTGCTGAGAGAGGAGGCTGAGGGTTATAACATATGTTGGTTGGTTCTCAGGCAGTTGGTATGTACTATGTTAGTTGTAGATGGGTGCAGCTTTGGTATGTTCTGTGTGAGTTTGTTGCTCAGTCAGAGCCTATTTGATGTTTCTCAGTGTGTTTGTGACATTGTTAATAATATTCTGCTTCATTTGTTCCCAGGGGGTAAGGGGAAGGCACCTAGGGAGTGCTTAGGCAAGAGGCCAGCGGGCATACATATACCCATAGTACATTCACTGTCTAGGCACACTAGGTAAGACCTGGGTGGACCATTAGTGGCAGGTAGGCGAGGGGGCTTTGATATTTACTTTCTTTGCTTTGGTTCCGTCCAGCCTTTTCCCCCATATTACCGTGTGACGGAATAAATTCCTAGAAAATGGTCAATTCTCTTCCTTTTGTCATCCTTACTCACACCTACAGTCCATACCTCTTTCGCTTCACGGAGAGTTGAGTTGAAGCAGGGTGTTGCGTTCCCTCTTCAGAGGCGTGCGTAACAATCTCCAACTGTCCCATTGTAATGAATGCGTAGGAGTTGGGATGAGGCAGGCAGCATTTCTCAGTCTCGACTTCGACTCACGGGGCCTTACAACACCCGTGCCAATACATCCTCCAAACACTGGCTTCCCAGGCATTATCACTTCAGTAAATGTTTCAATCTTGTACATTCACATTCATCTCAACGTGTGCTTTGACGTACGTAAGGAATAACAACTTGATAGAAACTTGTAAATAAGAATGTTCTTACTTGACAAAAAAATATGAATTTCAATAAATTCCTAGTTCTTTGGATTTGAATCTGTTAAAGCAGTGGTAACCACCCTTTTGAGTCAACATCACTTTCGCAGTCAAAACAAATTGGCTAAATGCCAGGTCTGCCAATGTTATTCTCAGACAATTTCAAAACTCGATCTTTAACGAAATAGCTTCGTTGGTGCAGCACAGCTGAGCATTAATTGACTGGACTGGTGGTACCTGCATCTGTTACCGTGCATTAAAAGAAAACGGTCTAATCATGACGTCATTCAGGTTGGAAAGTCAAAGCTCCTGAAAGATTTCCGAGTTGGATGACCGTTTAAAGCCCCCCCCCCCGGATCTCGTATTACACCCCCCCCCCCCCCCCCCCAGTTCCCACTTGTGACCCCCCCCCCCCCAGTTCCCACTTGTGACCCCCCCCCCCCCCCACTTGTGAAGTCGGAATTCTGAGATTAGGTTACAGATCAGGTAAAACGGAAGTCTGAGATTTCCCCAGTTTGAACATGACATTAGTCGCAGAGGGTCCGCCTCTCACGGTCCTTGCTCTCTTTAATTTCCTCCGGTGAGACTGACCAGAGAGAAGGGGCACAGTCACCTGCTGGCGAAAGTCGAGTCCCCACATGCACAAATTCATGTTACTATGACCAAAAAGCAAAATAATACTCAATTAAAATAGACGAGCTGCTAAGAAGAATAAAACGCCATAGCTATCGATACACTTGGCTACTCATTCATTGCAGCACTCTGACAGTCTCTCTGTTCTGGATAGTGTTACAACTGACTTGTGTGAAAACAACATTCAAACACATAACATAAGACTGTTTCCACCACTTGGTTCTATTTTTTTGTAGCCCTTTTTTTTTAATTGTTATGATCTTTTATGAAAATAGTTCAGTAGAAAGACATTTCCATTAAAAAGTTCAGCAACTACATCTGGCTCCTCCATTCATACAGTCTTTTATTTCTGACCTCGCATACAGTCCAACCATCTGTGGTTAAAATGATCCGATGAGAACGTGTCCATGGTCTCGCTTCTTGCCAATCAGAAATGAAGGGTGAACAGGCATGTTGAGTTTTTCAGATGTGGGGCAGGAACATTTTTCTCTATGGGATTGGGACAAAGGTGACTTTCTCCTCACTTCAACAACTCTCGCACCTCTCCCCCCCCCCCCCCCCCCCCCAAAAAACGGTAGGAATCACTTAAATCTTTGACACGTGCCTCTGTTAAAATCGCCTGGACTGGATGGTCTTGCTGGTTGGTCGGTCATCATGGTCATGGCTTATAAAATGCTTTGTCTGATGTCTCTAAGTGCAGTGTGATAGGCAGACAACTAAGTGACAATAGAGCAACACATTTACCCCCCAAACATCCAGTCTAGTCATGTAATCCTTTCCTCAAGGATATAGATATCCCTCTCGTAACAGTACTCCTGTCAGTCTGTGCCACAGCGACTGGCATTTCCCCTCGGAATGCTCCCCCTGACCAATCCAGCCAGACCAACTGACACAAAGCAGCCAATGACCAGTGAGAGGTGAGGCTCCGTGGCTCCATGGCTCCGGCCAGTAGCACTAGAGTCCATGCGGAGGAGCTCCGACCCCTCTTGTTGAGTGTCTCTGGGGTCGGGGTTTCCTCAGTGGTTTGGAGAAGCTGGTTGGCTGATGGACCTGTCTACAGGGATGTCACTATGACAGGTGGGAGCGGGTTGGTTGTGGGGCTGTCAGTCGCTGTCCGAGGCCACCGCAGATGAGCCTTTCCTCTTCCTCTTGGGGGCTTTGGGTTTGGAGTCCTCTTCCTCCTGGAGTAGGGGTGGAAATAAAAAGGAGGTTGGAGGAACAAGTGGAGACAGAAATAGCTTCTGAAACCAGGAAAGCTTAAAATAAAAACTAATTATAGTGACAGCTGAGGGAGGCACAAAATAGTTATTCTGTTAATTAGCAATTAACAAAACCTAAATATAATCCTGGTTCTGGAGTGTACAAGGGTATGGGGCTATGTAAGGCTCATCTTAACAGGATATAAAAAGGAAGTTGCCGTAGGAAGACCTACCGAGGCACTGCTAGATGCGCTCTCTTCCTCATTGCTCACAGGGGTGACCGCTCCCTTACGCGACCGCGGGGAGGAGGCGGGGGCCTTGCGCCGTGACTTGGGAGGCTTGGAGGAGGGCTCTTCGTACTCCTCGGCCAATGAAAAGAGGTCGCTGAATCTGAGACGGAGACAGAAAGGAGGGACACATTCACAATCCTGTCATACTGTTAAGCCACTATAAGACATGCCTAGGAAACTGTGTGTAATAAAAATACAGAGTATCTCAGCGCAGTCATAGTAGCTTGAAATGATCCCCCGAGGACAGTGGGAGAGTCTGGGGTCTCACCTCATCTTGTGGGCCTCGTCACAGCTGGCCTGGACATGCTGCAGTGCCTGCAGAATGGGCGTCTGTGTGAAGACTGGGGACCCACAGAAAGAGTAGGGTCAGAGTTCACTGGGTTAGAGGCGTGTTTGGGGGACACTGAGGTTGGTGTATAATGTGGTGTTAGTTTGCTGCTATTGCAGGACAGATGAGTGTGTTTTAGAATAGTAAAACAGTGTGTGTGTGTCTCACAGCTGTTCTTGGTGTTGCTGAGGTTCAGCCTCAGGTTGTCCATGTGCTCCAGGATCTGTTCCAGGGTCAGCTGGGCCAGTTTACTGCTGGAGCTACGCAGACTGGGAGACACACACAATAACAGTCTTTCCTCTTACTCTTGTTACCAGGCTTTAACCTATCAGTCACCAACAGTGTGCAGGCTTTTGTTCAAGCCCAGCATTTAACTAATAATCAAGACCATGGGTGATCAGACAGGCTATCTGCAGTGCAGTCAAAACCAACAAAAGCTCAATGAACAGGACCATTAGAACACAACGCTGAAGCCTTTAAACCCACGTGTGTCTCTTCAGTTACAGATTTCCGGACTTTCACACCAATCAATGGTTTTTCTTACCCCCGAGAGACACAGAAAGCACTGTGAAGTAAACAATGCATGGAATGCGAGTATGAAAACTTGGGACTTCAAATCGTTGGAAACAGAATGAAAAATCTTTAGACAGAACTGAGTCGAACACAGATCTTCTGGACTGATATTGTTGTGCTATAAGTTGAATTGAAGTATGTGTGTGAGCTATGCGTTTATGAAGCGTGAACCAATTGGATGCCGACATTAGCAATATCCAAACAGTGGATTGATGTAACAAGTCATCAAAGACCTTCTCTGGAGGAAAAGAAAACTATTAAGATTAAGGTAAAAACTCCATCTCCTTAAAAAGTGAAAGTGGTGGACTCGTAGTCACCTCTGGCGTTTTCGTGGCATGTTGTTGTTCTTGATGAGCAGGGCCTTGATATGTTCCCCCAGGACGTCGTCGTGCTTGGCCGCCCAGTGGCGCAGGATACTGGTGGTGAACTGGTCCTCCGGGTGGCAGGGCCGACTCAGCACCATCTTCACCATCTCACCACTGGGTCTAAAGGGGGAAGGAGCACCACAGGGATCAGTACCGATGCCACTGTATTCATTTGCAGAGATACAGTATGTACCTGTCAATATAGCTTACTTTTCCCTGCGTAGTTGCAACAGCAAACAGGAGAGTGCTTCTGGGTGTTCTGGACAGGAGGAGGTACAACGTAAGAATATTATGTCAGTGGTAATACCAGGAAAGAACAGTGTAGAACCATTAACTCATTTTAGTGAAGGTCAATAGCATACCCAGCCCAAATATTCACATTTTGTAATTGAGAGAGCCTAATTTATAATGCAGAAGCTGTACAGTCAACATGCTATACATGGATGTCAGAACACAGGTTCTCCACTTCCCAGCCCTGTGTGTTTTGACTGACAACCGTTGTAAACTTGAGTACAAAAGATGCGCCCTCCCGCCCCCAAATGGGCTACTTTTCAGTATCAACGTTTACAATCGCTATGTTTGATTCACAGGATGACATGTGTTCTACCCTGGGTTGTCCTGAACAGAATGAGCCTTTGTTGTATTTGTGAAGAAAATTAGCCACGGAACATGCACTTGAATGCAGTCACAACTTAATTCTATGCGCACCAGAATTACACTCTGCCTTTTGAAAGCCTAACACTAAGATCATATTTTATAACTTTGATAGCCACGTTGGCAATAGAATAGGCTTTCAAATGACACCCACCTGACCCAGATTGCAACTAATAATGGAACATTTTTGGATTGCATAAACAGTAATTGTGTGACGGTGGGGACGCAGGGATGTGTACCAAACAAAAGACTACAAGGGCACTGTTGAAGGGGTCAGTCTTAGCGATTTAGCTAATAGCGGAGAGCAGTGTCTATCTAGGCCATTGTGTGTATCTCACCTTTGTACTTGAGGTGCTGCAGGATGGGGATAATGGTCTCCAGTGGAATACTGTGGGCCAGGAAGAGCTGCCAGGCACTGTACTGCTCAAACGTCTCCCATTCCAGAGACTGGACTGTAGGACAGAGACAATATTTCATACAGTGAGACAAGCACACAGTTCATACACATGCACTATGAATCTGTTTTTCTATGTCTGTGTGTGTTTTTGGTGTGTGTGTGTGTGTGTGTGTCTGACGTTATATGTGACTCACTGAGGATATTGAGGACAGAGTCCTTGCGGAACATCACCAGATTGCCAATCATCACGTGACACATCAGCTCCTGAAGCTGAAAGAGAACAAAATAGTTGGGGGGGTGGAATGGGAGGATTGAAGGAGAAAAATACTATGCAGTATTGTATATTTTTGTGTGTGTGTGTGTGGTTAAATTACCTGTGTTGAATCGATGACTGCTACAATCATGTTGAGTAGCTCTCCACTGCGCAATGTCTCATCTGGGAACTACAGAGAGAGGAGGGAGATATAAACAGTGTAACAGTGCCTTCAGTACTCACACCCCTTGACCTTTCCCACATTTTGTTGTGTTACAAAGTAGGACTAAAATGGATGTCATTTTTTGTCAACAATCTACATACAGTGGAGAAAAAATCCTAACATTGTACATTTTTATTAATGGAAAATAAAACACTACTATATCGTGATTAGATAAGTATTCAAACCCGAGTCAATACATGTTAAAAATCACCTTTGGCAGCGATTACAAGTCTCTAAGAGCGTTGCACACCTGGATTGTACAATATTTTTACACCTGAACTTATTTAGGCTTGCCATAACAAAAGGGTTGAATACTTATTGAGTCAAAACATTTCAACTTTTCATTTGTAATTCATTTGTAAACATTTCTAAAACCATGATTCCACTTTGACATTATGGGGTATTGTGTGTAGATCAGTGACACAACATCTCAATTTAATCAATTTAAAATTCAATCTAACACAACAAAATGTGGAAAAAGTCAAGGGATGTGAATACTTTCTCAAGGCACTGTAGATGTTGTCTCTGTGTGTGTACGCACCTCGGCGTAGATGGTGTGTTTGTGTGTACCTCGGCATAGAAGAAGTTTGTGTGTACCTCGGCGTAGAAGAAGTTTGTGTGTACCTCGGCATAGAAGAAGTTTGTGTGTACCTCGGCATAGAAGAAGTTTGTGTGTACCTCGGCATAGAAGAAGTTTGTGTGTACCTCGGCGTAGAAGAAGTTTGTGTGTACCTCGGCGTAGAAGAAGTTTGTGTGTACCTCGGCATAGAAGAAGTTTGTGTGTACCTCGGCATAGAAGAAGTTTGTGTGTACCTCGGCATAGAAGAAGTTTGTGTGTACCTCGGCATAGAAGAAGTTTGTGTGTACCTCGGCGTAGATGGTGTGTTTGTGTGTACCTCGGCATAGAAGAAGTTTGTGTGTACCTCGGCGTAGAAGAAGTTTGTGTGTACCTCGGCATAGAAGAAGTTTGTGTGTACCTCGGCATAGAAGAAGTTTGTGTGTACCTCGGCATAGAAGAAGTTTGTGTGTACCTCGGCGTAGAAGAAGTTTGTGTGTACCTCGGCGTAGAAGAAGTTTGTGTGTACCTCGGCATAGAAGAAGTTTGTGTGTACCTCGGCATAGAAGAAGTTTGTGTGTACCTCGGCATAGAAGAAGTTTGTGTGTACCTCGGCGTAGAAGAAGTTTATGTGTACCTCGGCATAGAAGAAGTTTGTGTGTACCTCGGCATAGAATAAGTTTGTGTGTACCTCGGCATAGAAGAAGTTTGTGTGTACCTCGGCATAGAAGAAGTTTGTGTGTACCTCGGCGTAGAAGAAGTTTGTGTGTACCTCGGCGTAGAAGAAGTTTGTGTGTACCTCGGCATAGAAGAAGTTTGTGTGTACCTCTATGTAGAAGAAGTTTGTGTGTACCTCGGCATAGAAGAAGTGTGTGTGTTCCTCGGCGTAGAAGACGTTTGTGTGTACCTCTACGTAGAAGAAGTTTGTGTGTACCTCGGCGTAGAAGACGTTTGTGTGTACCTCTACGTAGAAGAAGTTTGTGTGTACCTCGGCATAGAAGAAGTTTGTGTGTACCTCGGCGTAGAATAAGTTTGTGTGTACCTCGGTGTAGATGGATGGTGTGAGATAGCAGAGCAGCCTGATGTCGTCCTCCTGGCAGGCCTTCATGTCCATCATGAGACAGGTGTGCAGGTCTCCCAGCGCTGTGGCCTGGGCAAACGACTCGTACAGACTCATCTTCCCCATCGCTGCTTTACTGTGGTGGGAGACAATGTTACAACAACGTTAGAACTAGGTTACAGCTATGCTGCAACAATGGTACAACAACGTTAGATCAAGTGATGTTAAACCAACAGAGCAGTGCGAGGGCAAAAATGTGTCCAGGCTCATGTCTCCATTGACTGCTTTATCAATGTAGAAAGAACGTTACCAGCAGCATAAGAGAAACTAAAACAGTGGACGGTTGTAACAATAATTTCTAGCGGACAGCAAAATGTCTAACCCACTACTCCCTCAGCCTCCCTGAAACCAAGGGCTCCCATTCCTTGCCAATGCTAAGCAGTGTGGTGGACCCAGTCCCTTCACCTGGCCCTGAGGTAGTAAAGCAGGTGATAGCCGATCTTGGGCTGTTTCTGGTAGAGCTCTGCCAGCATCTCCAGCAGCACTGAGAAGCCACTGTTGTCCTCCTGCATCTGACAAAGGTTCCTGAACACCAGGCACACAGGCTTACACACAGACTCCTCCAGCGACCTGGGAACACACAACAAAGTTAATATTCTATAGACTTCATCTTTTTTCGTATGTATACACAAATGCACGGCACAGACAGACGTCCCGTCTTACCCCCTAACCAGGCCATGTTGACGCCATCAGAAGGCGCACATTAACTTACTCTTCTGTGATGTCGTCAGGCAGTACGTCTCCTCTGAAGTGGCCCTTGAAGAGCTCAGCCAGACAGGAGGCCAGAGTGGACATCTGCTCTGAGTCAAAGTCCTCCTGAGAGAGAGCAAGTGAGACGAGGGTCAGAAAGGGGACATCAATAAACCACAGAGAATTCCCATTTCCCCCACAAGATATACGATTACCCAAATGAATATCTGTATTTCACCACTGTGGCATATTTTCTTACTGACTCACCTCCAGGACCAGGTCCACTATCTCCTGCATGACTTCACAATGTGCCTCTGTGTCACTGTTGGAGAGATGGGGAAAGGAAATAATTATTGAAGAGCCCATTTCGATTAAGATTTCCACTGCTGCAATCAGCAATGTTGTTGCAATCAGCAATGAGAACAATTGACAGCAATGGGAGTGAATGGGTGAGTGATTAGGGGGAGGCTGAGAGATGAAGTATGAAAGTGGCTCTCCAAATCAAAGGAAGCAAAATGGCCAAAAGCAACCAACCTACTCGTGAACTAGACAGAGGAGCGGAGCTAATGGCATTATTGTCAACATCTCTCCAATCCTTACAGATCTACATGTTACCACTGTGAAATGGGTAAAGCAGCGATCAAATCAAATCAAAGTTTATTTGTCACGTGCGCCAAATACAACGGGTGTAGGTAGACCTTACAGTGAAATGCTTACTTACAGGCTCTAACCAATAGTGCAAAAAAGGTATTAGGTGAACAATAGGTAAGTAAATAAATAAAACAACAGTAAAAATACAGGCTATATACAGTAGCGAGGCTATAACAGTAGCGAGGCTACATACAGACACCGGTTAGTCAGGCTGATTGAGGTAGTATGTACAGTGGGGCAAAAAGGTATTTAGTCAGCCACCAATTGTGCAAGTTCTCCTACTTAAAAATATGAGAGAGGCCTGTAAAAAATATAAAAAAGATGAGAGAGGCCTGTAATTTTCATCATAGGTACACTTCAACTATGACAGACAAAATGAGGAAAAAAAATCCAGAAAATCACATTGTAGGATTTTTAATGAATTTATTTGCAAATTATGGTGGAAAATAAGTATTTGGTCACCTACAAACAAGCAAGATTTCTGTCTCTCACAGACCTGTAACTTCTTCTTTAAGAGGCTCCTCTGTCCTCCACTCGTTACCTGCATTAATGGCACCTGTTTGAACTTGTTATCAGTATAAAAGACACCTGTCCACAACCTCAAACAGTCACACTCCAAACTCCACTATGGCCAAGACCAAAGAGCTGTCAAAGGACACCAGAAACAAAATTGTAGACCTGCACCAGGCTGGGAAGACTGAACCTGCGGTAAGCAGCTTGGTTTGAAGAAATCAACTGTGGGAGCAATTATTAGGGAATGGAAGACATACAAGACCACTGATAATCTCCCTCGATCTGGGGCTCCACGCAAGATCAAAATGATCACAAAAAATCCCAGAACCACACGGGGGGACCTAGTGAATGACCTGCAGAGAGCTGGGACCAAAGTAACAAAGCCTACCCTCAGTAACACACTACGCCGCCAGGGACTCAAATCCTGCAGTGCCAGACGTGTCCCCCTGCTTACCCGTCTGAAGTTTGCTAGAGAGCATTTGGATGATCCAGAAGAAGATTGGGAGAATGTCATATGTTCAGATGAAACCAAAATATAACTTTTTGGTAAAAACTCAACTCGTGTTTGGAGGACAAATAATGCTGAGTTGCATCCAAAGAACACCATACCTACTGTGAAGCATGGGGGTGGAAACATCATGCTTTGTGGCTGTTTTTCTGCAAAGGGACCAGGACAACTGATACATGTAAAGGAAAGAATGAATGGGGCCATGTATTGTGAGATTTTGAGTGAAAACCTCCTTCCATCAGCAAGGGCATTGAAGATGAAACGCGGCTGGGTGTTTCAGCATGACAATGATCCCAAACACACCGCCCGGGCAACGAATGAGTGGCTTCGTAAGAAGCATTTCAAGGTCCTGGAGTGGCCTAGCCAGTCTCCAGATCTCAACCCCATAGAAAATCTTTGGAGGGAGTTGAAAGTCCGTGTTGCCCAGCAACAGCCCCAAAACATCACTGCTCTAGAGGAGATCTGCATGGAGGAATGGGCCAAAATACCAGCAACAGTGTGTGAAAACCTTGTGAAGACTTACAGAAAACGTTTGACCTCTGTCATTGCCAACAAAGTATTGAGATAAACTTTTATTATTGACCAAATACTTATTTTCCACCATAATTTGCAAATACATTCATTAAAAATCCTACAATGTGATTTTCTGGATTTTGTCCCCTCATTTTGTCTGTCATAGTTGAAGTGAAATGATGAAAATTACAGGCCTCTCTCATCTTTTTTTATATTTTTTATTTATTATTTTTTTTACCCCTTTTTCGTGATATCCAATTGTTGTAGTAGCTACTATCTTGCCTCATCGCTACAACTCCCGTACGGGCTCGGGAGAGACGAAGGTTGAAAGTCATGCGTCCTCCGATACACAACCCAACCAGCCGCACTGCTTCTTAACACAGCGCGCATCCAACCCGGAAGCCAGCCGCACCAATGTGTCGGAGGCTACACCGTGCACCTGGCAACCTTGGTTAGCGCACACTGCGCCCGGCCCGCCACAGGAGTCGCTGGTGCGCGATGAGACAAGGACATCCCTACCGACCAAGCCCTCCCTAACACGGACGACGCTAGGCCAATTGTGCGTCGCCCCACGGACCTCCCGGTCGCGGACGGTTACGACAGAGCCTGGGCGCGAACCCAGGGACTCTGATGGCACAGCTGGCGCTGCAGTACAGCGCCCTTAACCACTGCGCCACCCGGGAGGCTCTCATCTTTTTAAGTGGGAGAACTTGCACAATTGGTGGCTGACTAAATACTTTTTTGCCCCACTGTACATGTAGGTATGGTTAAAGTGACTATGCATATATGATGAACAGAGAGTAGCAGTAGTGTAAAAGAGGGGATGGTGGGTGGTGGGACACAATGCAGATAGCCCGGTTGGCCAATGTGCGGGAGCACTGGTTGGTCGGGCCAATTGAGGTAGCATGTACATGAATGTATAGTTAAAGTGACTATGCATATATGATAAACAGAGTAGCAGCAGCGTAAAAAGAGAGGTTGGGGGGAGGCACACAATGCAAATAGTCCAGGTAGCCATTTGATTACCTGTTCAGGAGTCTTATGGCTTGGGGGTAAAAACTGTTGAGAAGCCTTTTTGTCCTAGACTTGGCACTCCGGTACCGCTTGCCATGGCGGGGTAGAGAGAACAGTCTACGACTGGGGTGGCTGGGGTCTTTGACCATTTTTAGGGCCTTCTCCAACTTTTGTCACGTTCACCGATGTTGGCTTTGGCATATGTCTTATGCCAATAAGGCTAATTGAATTTGTTGTTGTTGTTTGTTAGACAAATAAATGTCCCGATGTGAGAGTCCAGTCACATCCACTCTACTAACCTTCCTTTCTGTAACTGCAACACCTTCTCCTTCATTGTGTCGTCCAACTGATCCACGTAGGGAGTGATGTCAGCGGGCTCCTCAATAACGGCCTCTTTGATTGGGTGGAATCTGAACTCCCGCTTTTTATTGCCTGTAATAACCAAAATGAGAGGTCAGCCAATGACTTGATGTGGATGAGTACGAAGCAGAGTGAGAGTGAGGCCCTAATATGTTTCCAGTCTTTTGAATTGGATTATGAGTTTCGAAATTGTTTTTCAAATGCAAGTTTCTGATTTGGCTTCATCTAAGATAAAACTCAGTGTTAAGGCATTAAGGTGCATCTATGTTAAAAGAGGGCTTCATCTATCGAAGGCAAAACAAATCTAACGTGGTGATAATCTGAGTTGAGATGATGCTAGTGATAGGTCTGGTCCTAGATCTGTTTGTGTTGTCTATCCAACTCCTATGGTCATTGTCACCCACAGGAGTTGGCAAGGACAGACAGATTTGGGAGCAAGCTAGATAATGCTCACTTGGTGTAAAATGCAGCAGAATATATTGTACCCGTTTAAGTGTTGAGTCTGGTGTAGTTCAACGTTAACATGGTTCTAACATATTATCTGGTATCTGTGTTGAGTGGAGTAATAACATGTGTCCTTCCTTACCCTCACCCTTGTTGTTAACCTCCTCCTCATCGTCGCTGAAGGCAGCCTCCGTGTTGTCGTAGCAACCATCCTCCTTGTCAAGCAGAACATGATTGTCCATCTCCAAGGAAACAGACTCCTCCATTTTCACTGAGGAGCAGAAGGTGATCAGACGACATTGTAAAGTAGAGGCAAGCAAACACAGGAGGTTCTCAAATAAAGGCAACACTGGAATACCAGTGTAATGCATACACATTTAAAACAGCTGCATATTATTTTCCTGGTTAACCTAATTCAAAATCGAAATTTAATCATCCAATATTTAGCGGGGACAATTTAAGTTAACTGTTAGTTGCACCTCAACGCAATTCAATAAAGTCGTATTGAATTGAAAACGCTTTACTTTCATGCTCTAGTATAGGGTTCCTTTTCTAGATGGAACATTCAGCCGACACGTTTATCCCAAGCCCCTTCCAGTTGACACATAACAGCCTCTGCTCTTGGACTAGGGCTTCCCTAGTTTCCCCACTGTTACTCGAAATAGGCTCGTTTCAACTCTACACATTATACCATGAAGCATGATTGAAAAAGGTTGCTTCTTTCCAAATCCCTCCATCAAATGTCTTTGGGTGTTATTGTGCATTTCTGGGGGAGGATGGTTGAAGAGAAGGGATGTTTCTTTTGCATGTGAGTAACTGTAGTGAGCCTTGTAAAGAAATTCATCTTCAAGGACCACCAACAGTGTTCATTCATTCATTCATGTTAACAAATAAAAGTTGAATTACTTTCATTTGCACCTTCATCCCTTCCCTCAGTAGGGGGTGAGGGGGAACTGCAGAACTCTGCGAAGCGTTCCCTCAGCATGGAGCGCAGCTCCCGATCCAGTTTGGGGTTGTCAAACAGAGGAGCTAGATGACTGAGGGAGGAAAATACAGACCGATTAGGGGGTTAAAATAAGGGCGATAAAGATTCACTGACATAAAATGTAAGAAAATCAAATCACTGATGATACCAAAATCACTTGATCAAAAGTGTAAAATCTGCAGAGGTTCAATTTAAATATATATGTTAATATATATGTTTTTTCTTTTTATGTACAACTGTGTCCAAGGTCAAATATATCCCATGATGGCTGGTGGTGGTGGGTGCATGAATGTGTGCGAGTGAGAGAGAATGACTCACGCCAGCACTCTTTTCTCCATGATGAAGGTGAGAGAGTTGAAGACACCCTGCCGCACCTGCCCCTCCAGAGGGGGGAAAAAGTGAGGGATGATCTGTGAGGGAGAAAGAGGAGGGGGGGAAGAGAGCAAAACAGAGTAGGATCAGTTGAAGGCAAGAGAGAGTCAAAAAATAAATTAGATGAGTCAAGCATCTGCGCGAACGCCAAAATACCACAACTTCTCTAAAGCATGGCACAACTAACACCAATGCAAGGTATCATTAAACTTCCTCACTGCTGTAAATGTACCATTCGCTTCCCAAGACAGACAAAACGGGTGAATACTAGAGGTCAACCGATTCTGATTTTTCAACGCCGATACCGATTATTGGAGGACCAAAAAAAGGACGATACCGATTAAACGGACGATTTTTACATATATATTTGTAATAATGACAATTACAACAATACTGAATGAACACTTATTTTAACTTAATATAATACATCAATCAAATCTATTTAGTCTCAAATAAATAATGAAACATGTTCAATTTGGTTTAAATAATGCAAAAACAAAGTGTTGGAGAAGAAAGTAAAAGTGCAATATGTGCCATGTAAAAAAGCTAACGTTTAAGTTCCTTGCTCAGAGCATGAGAACATATGTAAGCTGGTGGTTCCTTTTAACATGAGTCTTCAATATTCCCAGGTAAGACGTTTTAGGTTGTAGTTATTATAGGACTATTTCTCTCTATACCATTTGTATTTCCTATACCTTTGACTATTGGATGTTCTAATAGGTACTTTAGTATTGCCAGTCTAATCTCGTGAGTTGATAGGCTTGAAGTCATAAACAGCACAATGCTTGAAGCATTGCGAAGAGCTGCTGTCAAACGCAGGAAAGTGCTGTTTGAATGAATGCTTACGAGCCTGCTGCTGCCTACTACCGCTCAGTCAGACTGCTCTATCAAATCATATTCTTAATTATAATATAATAAAACACACAGAAATACGAGCCGTAGGTCATTAATATGGTCAAATCCGTAAACTATCATTTTGAAAACAAAACATTTATTCTGTCAGTGAAATATGGAACCGTTCTGTATTTTATCTAATGGGTGGCATCCAAGTCTAAATATTGCTGTTACATTGCACAACCTTCAATGTTATGTCATAATTACGTAAAATTCTGGCAAATTAGGTCGCAATGAGCCATGCGGCCCAAACTGTTGCATATACTCTGAGTTCAATGAACGCAAGAGAAGTGACACAATTTTCCTATGTTAGCAGGCAATATTAACTAAATATGCAGGTTTAAAAATATATACTTGTGTATTGATTTTAAGAAAGGAATTGATGTTTATGGTTAGGTACACATTGGTGCAACAACAGTGCTTTTTTCGCGAATGCGCTTGTTAAATCACCCATTTGGCGAAGTAGGCTGTGATTCAATGATAAATTAACAGGCACCGCGTCGATTATATACAACGCAGGACAAGCTAGATAAACTAGTAATATCATCAACCATGTGTAGTTAATTAGTGATTATGTTATTAAGATTTTTTTCATAAGATAAGTTGAATGCTAGCTAGCACCTTGGCTCCTTGCTGCTCTCGCATAACAGGTAGTCAGCCTGCCACGCAGTCTCCTCGTGGAGCGCAATGTAATCGGCCATGATCGGTGTCCAAAAATGCTGATTACCGATTTCTATGAAAACTTGAAATCAGCCCTAATTAATCGGCAATTCCGATGAATCGGTCAACCTCTAGTGAATACGGCAGGAAATGTCAAAACATCTCTTCGCTCTCTAATGCTTCGCTAACACATTGAGCATGAAGCACATGTCAATAACGTCTTTTCCACTTTGAATAGCAAAAAAAGTGGTACATTCACCACAGTTAAGTGATCTGAATGAGCTCCGTTGTGTAATGTGTGCACCCACTCACCCGACACATGAAGTCCAGGAGAGTGGCAGTGATGGCTGGATGAGGCTTCATGGAGTGGTGCATCACTAAGATGGCCGGCTCTGAAAGAGGGAGGGGGAAGAGAGAACGGATGGGTCAACCATGAAAAGAGAAAGAGACAAAAGTGCATACTGTGGCGGATAGAGAAGGTGATAGCAGAAATGTGTCCATCCTGTAACCTCTGTTCCAGTTTACTCGTTATTCTAATATACCACTAACCCAACACCCGCATGTTTTCCCTACTTCTAAACATTTAGCTGAGCACATTGGTCCCAATACTCTACACACGAAGAGATACAGGTAGTGGTTTCTGTTCCCCCGTCTTACCTATGTTCATGATGCTGTCCTTCTCTGGGCTGAAGAAGAGCCAGTCGTAGAACAGGGCAAGCTTGGCGTTCGAGGCCGCCACGTTAGACTAAAGACGCAAGTAATAAAACATTTCAATATTTCAATGTAATTACTATTTTACAATTATCTGTATGGGTAAAATACAGGTAAATAGTTGTAAATACGAGGTAAATTCAAAAAGCTTTATTGTTTACTAGATTAACATTAGACAGAAAATAATCTTGGGCATACTATAAAATAAATCATTACCCATCTTTGCATTAATGTGCCTTAAAGCTATAACCAATCTTTGCCCTGCCCCTTACCGTGCAGGTGGTGAGCAGCCAGCCAATGATAGCCCAGCGGGGCAGGATGTCAGAGCTCAGCACCTCATTGGATGGGTGCACCACGCCGCAGATGTAGCGAATCAGGTCACAGCGCAGCGACTGGCTCTCTGCCGTGGACAGGTACTGTCTCTGGAACCAGTCCTGGTAGCGCTTCTGCTGGCCAAAACGCACCTACAGGGAGAGGATAGGCATAAAGGAATGTGTATGTGTATGTACTTTGTGTGTGTACCGTCATGAGATGTGTTGTAGTGAGTGTGTGTGTGTGTGTGTGTGTACCGTCCTGAGACGTGTTGTAGTGTGTGTGTGTACCGTCCTGAGATGTGTTGTAGTGTGTGTGTGTACCATCATGAGATGTGTTGTAGTGTGTGTGTGTGTGTGTGTGTGTGTACCGTCCTGAGATGTGTTGTAGTGTGTGTGTACCGTGTTGTAGTGTGTGTACCGTGTTGTAGTGTGTGTACTGTGTTGTAGTGTGTGTGTACTGTCCTGAGATGTGTTGTAGTGCGTGTGTGTGTACTGTCCTGAGATGTGTTGTAGTGCGTGTGTGTGTTTGTGTGTACTGTCCTGAGATGTGTTGTAGTGTGTGTGTGTGTGTGTGTTTACCCTGGAGGTCATGAAGAGCAGTTTGGTCTCCATGTCTGGTGTGAGGCGACAAGCCAGGAACTTGCGGGATGTGCGAGCGGTCAGGAGCTGCAGCAAACCTATAGAACCAGAGAGAGAGAGAGTTAGAACTGAGCCACGGGTCTCACACACACACACACACACACACAGACCCACCCCTGCTTAACGACACTCTCTTACCCTTACCAGTGAACTGAGGGCTGAGGGCCTGGGGGTTGTGGAGCAGGTCTTTCCACAGTAGCTCCATCTCTGGGATCCGGGCCACGATCTGCAGCAGACGCACCAGGTCTCTCCCAATGATAAAACACTCCATAAACTAGACAGGGATGAGGGGAGGAGAGAGAAAGAGGGGAATATGTCATTACATTAAATTATTGAATTGCTGTGTGGAAATTCCCCATTGTCAAACCTAGATACAGTAAAATAAGTTTGTCTGTGTTCTTGGGCATATACGATACGACACAAATCTTCTTTCTCATCTGTCCTCAAGACTCCATACGCATCTTCGCTCCAAATCTACTCCTCCTTCATTCCATTACTCACTATATCGCTCTTCTCCTTACCTCGCGTATGCCATTACATCATTCCCTCCTTCATTCCTCTCCTCCCTCACCTTCTCTCGGAGCAGGCCGATACACAAGTCAACCTCCTTCTGTCTGAGGACCAGCAGTGCCGGGGTGCCGTGGTCCACGATGAGGCGCAGATAGGTGTACACGGACATGGCTATCAGCATGCCACTCTTCAGAACCCACTCCCTGAGAGACGACGAAGAGACAAGAGACAATTGTAGTTCTTGTAGAGAGACTGTTGTGCGCTAAACCAAACGAGTCCAAAAGTGTGAGTGTGTTATAAACCTAGAGTTCAGGCGGTCCTTCATGCTTCAGCAAACCAAGGAAAGGAGGGGTGCTTAACAACAATGACAAAAATCACGAGAAGAGCATACTAAGTAAAAACTCCCACAGTACTAATATGAGCCAGAAAGGAGTTGGAGCACTCAACAGAAATAACTTCTTCTGGCAGTTATTGGTAAGCCCTTCTCATGTATTGTGAGCCTACTTCAAAGCATGACATATTTAAAAAATAGTAATAATAATAATAGTGTGTGAGACGTTTTTTGCCTTATGAACCAGTTTGACTTTTATTGCATGACAATACTGGAGTGAAAGAGTGTTTCCTGTTGATCGCTCTCCAACACACCTTTGATCCAGCAGTATGTCCAGAACATTCTCAGCCAGCCACAGGTTCTTACTGGTGATGTCTCCTCCTGGACACAGGAACAAAAAAATCCAGAGATGCTCAATCAAGCAAACCAACACAGAGACTACAGATAAAAGGTGAGGAAGCCATTTTGTCTTGACACAATTTAGACGTGAGAGGAACGGTGAAACAAGACGCTACTCAAAGCAGTGAAACCAACAGTACACATAGTGAATGGACTGACCTGCGATCTGCTTCATAAGGGTCATGAGGACGCCGTCCGCGCCGATCACGCCACTCTTCACCAGCTCCCTCACCAACCACACCAACTGAAGGGAGAGAGAAGGGCGAGATCGTTAGTCAATCACTTACTCATTAGAAAACATCCACATGTGTATTGTGTCAATAAAGCTAACTGTATTGAGAGCACGGAAACGGTTTCTGCCTTTTCTACATGGAGACAAACTGTTGACCTGTGTGCGGCACACGTCCTGCAGCTTGAGGAACTTCTCCATGAGGATCTGGTTGATCTTGATCAGGATCACGTTCATGCCGTCCCTATTCACCAGGGTCAGGTCTCTGTAGCACTGTGGAGATTAGAGTCAAATACAGTAGATTAGAAACTGGGTGGGTCGAGCCCTGAATGTTGATTGGCTGACAGCCGTGGTATATCAGACCGTATACCAAGGTTATGACAAAACATTTATTTTTTACAATTATGTTGGTAACCAGGTTATAATAGCAATAAGGCACCTTGGGGGTTTGTGATATATGGCCATATACTACACCTCCTCAGGACTTATTGCTTAAGTAGAATATAGTAAAGTAGAGAATATGTAAGTCTTTATTATAACCAAAGGCTAATTTGCTTTGCAGCATATGGACATACTGTACAGTGTCCATACAACATAGTGTGATAATTAACAGGTTTGTGCCTCAATAGGGCCTACTGCATAAATAGTGTAACGTGGATTCAATTAAACTGAGCACCCAGACAAGCATGTTCAGGTGACAAGGATTTAGAGAGGCCACAGGAATACTATAGAAGTTGACCATTCTTTTATTTTTATTTGATTGTTTTATGGACAGTGAAAGTCAGAATGCAGAGGGGAGACGGACACAGAGGAAGAGAGACAAGAAGGGGTGAGACGATTCATACCCAAAGCTCCAGGGGTATGTGTGCTCCCGAGTATGTAGGGCTAAACACTACACCAGACTTGGGCACATTATTTCAAGAATGGTGAAATTATTCTTATTGATTTCCCCAAGTCGTAATTCATAAAGGCCCAAACTGTCCCATTCTATAGTACCTTACGGTGGAAATGTTGATGTGTAAGGTATACTGATCATATACAGTCTGAAGGTGTGTGTTTATAATACCGGTGTTAGGGGGTTGATGAAATGAGATGTGTATCAAGTGTGTGTGATACTGGTGGTCACACACAGTGGTTTTGGAGGCTGCAGTGTGTGCCGTTATAGTGTTGTGTGTGTAATAAATATGAGTGGCTGTACTGTGTGTGTGTGTTCTGTTCGCGTGACAGCCACAAATGCAAAATGTGTCAATATTGACAAGAACAGTGAAGCTTCAGAGTATAGCATGAACGTTTGTGAAGTGTTTGCAGCGTATGTGATGTACAGATTGGGTTGTGGAGTATGTAGAGTGTATAATTCCATTCATATCAGGGAGCCTAAAATATTTGAGGTATTAGGGTTGGAATTACATGCTGGGCATAAGTGTGGATAACAGCACACTATTTTTGGTGCACTCACAAGAATCACTATGTAAGCTAATTCAAACGTTTGGTGTCTGTATAATGAATGCAATCAATGGTGCTATGATCATGAGGGCTTTCCGACCCTCTTGGTTTGACCCGGAGTCTCCCAGAATTGGCTTTTGACTGCCGGGCGAACAATAAAGCTATTCCAGGGTATTTTGAAAATGCAATAATGAAGGTACAGATCTTAGACTAAATTGGCAACCCCAAAGATCATATGAAATGATAATGTGTATAATAATGATGTGAAGTATGATAATTCTGATAAGCATAACATAGTAACAATGCCTTACCCGCTGTGCCTGTGGAGGCTCGGTGAGCAGCAGAGCGAAGAGTCCCAGACACACCTCCTCGTGCTGCTGAGGGCCCTTACACACCTGGAGGATGAGGAGAATATGACAATGTTACCGTGCCACTTAATCTACCCATGATATGGCTGTAGCTTCCATTATAATGGGTCAGGTTGGCATTTATTGTCATGAATCTGGCCCTGGTGGCAGTTTTGCAGAGTGGTCACTATCTGACACAGCTACAAAGTCATAAAATATGATTTAAAAACTAACCTTAAAGCCTAACCCTAACCTTAACCTTAAATAAGACCATATAGACATTTTCACATTGCAGCTGGTCAAAAGCGGACCATGTGCTCTCCCAGAAGCTTGGCTGGTGCGTAAAACATGTAAATTCAGACAAACAAAAGGTGTCATCTGTCTTCACTCAAAAGGATGTTGCATAAAGCAGACTTCCTTTTTTACATTTTTTTAATGTTTTCACTGCATCAGGGATAGCGTAGGCAGAGGTTTTGGCATCGCAGCCTTCTTCAGTGTGTAGGTAGCATCTAGTGGAAATTGCTCAGTTCTGCCTCCGGGTCAAGATTCCCGACAATAAACATCTACCTGCTTATCATTGTGTTGACATTGGAAGCTTTAGCCATATCAGGGATTCATGTCACTTGAACCGATTCAATTCAACATAAAAGCCTAGCCTACAGGTAGCATACAGTACATAATCCTACACTTCTCAATATGCTTATGAAGCATATGTACTACGTCCTTTAACTACTCACATTTACAAATGGCATTGCAAAAATGTTTACGAGAAAGGATCAATTACAAGGCCAACTCTGATTCGTCTGACCATAGTCACATTCTATTAAGATTCAATTAGATCCTGAGGCTCAATACAAACATGCAAGTAGCCACATCTCAACTGCACATTATAGCATGCAGTGTCCAATCCCATGGTGATGGACTATTAGTGAAAGGGCAAGGGACTCACATTAGCTGTGATGGCATCGTTGGCCTCACGCTCCGACAGGCCATTTGTCAACGAAGTGACAATCCCCACACACCTCTCCAAACGCTGATGGATAAAAACAAAAAAATTATGTTAACCACGAAAACAGATAGACACACACAAACGTAGATAGGCCCGAATCATTCAGAAGTCACATAATGTGGGCATACAGACAGACAACAAAAAAACACAAAAAGCAACACAGCAGGCTCACACCCATGGGAGAAAAAAAAGTCTGAGAAATCACACACACACACAAAAACAGCAGACAAACAACAGAATGTGTTGACGCCTCTGTCAATTGAGTTGGCTACATACTGTATGAAAATGTCTAAGCCATCTGGTGTGGAGGTTAGGCCATAGATTTTTTTTTAAAGGGAAGAATCACTACAAGGGTAGTGTCAGAAAAGGTACTGTATTGACATATGTATGATGACCTTTGCGCATGTGCATGGGCTCGTGTCTCATCCATATGTTTACATAAATAGCATACTAAATGCTACGTTAAATTCAGCTGGATTCCCCATCGTTTAAACCCACGTCAACAAAGCACAAATACGTGCTGCAAACCTACACATGCTAGACTAGTAAATGCATTTCAGAATTAGGAACTAGCCTTGCTGAATGATAGCTAGCAACATGCAGGCGAGGCTATTCTGTAAAATGGTTCCGTGTCTTTGTATTCGTGAATGTTTTTTTACGTGCTGTATGGTTGAACAGCTGTTTGTATGATAGAGCAACACTTATTGATAATATGTTATATAGTAAACCTACCTCCTCAAGCTCATCTTTTGCGTCCAGGGTCGTGGACACCAATAGGCGACCCTGCGGTTTCCCCTTTGCCGGTGAAGGCTCCATCACCTCCCGCCTCGCTTCGTCTGGCCCCAGAGGACTTGAGGGGTTAGACACTGGGGTTCGGGGAAAATTCTAAATGATTTTGTTGTATCAATGGAGCGCCTCTAACACTAGACTGTTGTTTAGACTCTCTTTACACGCTCTTCGTCGGATAACATGTGTTTCTTTTACTTGGTTTGGCCACCTTTCACTCTCACTCCAGTGCTTTCGACTGTGTCCGAATAAAACAAACTAACTTCCGGAGGGCATGGTGGCCTAGCGGAAGTATTCCTTCACAGAGCTAGTAGAAGGGAGGAGCAGTAGTCACTTTTTTAGCCAATCATTGATCTAGTTATTTTGAATGACATAATGGTTTACCAATGAACGCAGAGGTTAACCGGCAAATGAGTAGCGATGTAACTTGAACATAAATAGTTTCGAGTATTGATATCAACACATTTGTGTCACTTTGTAAGGCTAGAACAGAAAAGTCTCATCGGATTTTTTGTTATTGAATTGTGTGCATTGAAAAACAATCTGGATAATTGTTCTTCTTTATCATGCTAAATTTAAAAAAAGCATTCAGACCAATTACCTTTTAATTAATACATTTTACAGTTCATTAAGCAAAACGTTGGAAACGTGGTTGATATTAGGTATAGCTGCCTATGGTATATAGGCTACTCCAAGTTAAATGTTGTGCTTTTGTGAGTGACAAGAAAAGTTTGTGGTCAACTACTAGCTATATATTTATACCACTTGATGGCGCAACAACCCATGTCAACGAACAAGCGGGGGGGAGGTACCCACACCACACCCATCAAAGTTGCCCATCCCTGATCTACAGGGAAACTAACTACCCCATTCTTAGGCTCTAAATGCTTTAGTGTCAATAGTGTCTTCTGACCGGGGAGTTTTGTTAAGAGCCCCGACGCTTGATGTAAACATTAACACGCATTGCTTGCGGTACTGTTTTGAAAACATAAGGAACGTATCTTTGATATCAGCAATAAATAATTTTGATAAAACAAAAGGTTAAATTACTACACACCACAGTAGGTTGGAAGTATCTTAATTGGGGAGAACGGGCTCGTGGTAATGACAGAGGCAACCACCTATGCTAATTAGCTATCTAGCATGCTCCAAACACCTGTGTGTAAGTGTAACTCGGGAAGTGTAGTTTCGTCAGATGGATGCATCCGTAGCTGTATGGATCTATGCAAAACTGCTACAGTAAGTGTGTCTTTTTTTTATTTGAAGGATTATTTCTCACTGATGAAATATATATATATATATATATTTTACCTTTATTTAACCAGGCAAGTCAGTTAAGAACAAATTCTTATTTTCAATGACGGCCTAGGAACAGTGGGTTAACTGCCTGTTCAGGGGCAGAACGACAGATTTGTACCTTGTCAGCTCGGGGGTTTGAACTTGCAACCTTCCGGTTCCTAGTCCAACGCTCTTACCAATATGTTACGAAAGCCGCATTGCAAGCAATGATTATTGAAGTTTCTAAAAGTTAAAAACAGCGTTGGGATTGTAGTTCACAAGTCAGTCTTGGGCGAAGCTAATCGCTGAAAACTGTGGGGAGAAGGCAGAATGCCGCCTAAAGTTTTTGAGAGCTACATGGAAACCAAACCAGCCGTGGAAATGGTAGATAAATGACCCACGCAGCTTAATTTAAGGATCTCTACAGAACGGTGTCCCACCCTCGGGATGGTTGAGCTAATATGCGCTAATGTGATTAGCATGGCGTTTGTACTTAACAAGAACATTTCCCAGGACATAGACATATCTGATATTGGCAGAAAGCTTAAATTCTTGTTAATCTAACTGCAATGTCCAATTTACAGTAGCTATTACAGTGAAAGAATACCAGGCTATTGTTTGAGGAGAGTGCACATTTATGAACTTAAAGTTATTAATAAACCAATTAGGCACATTTGGACAGTCTTGATACAACATTTTGAACAGAAATGCAATGGTTAATTGGATCAGTCTAAAACGTTGCACATACACTGCTGCCATCTAGTGGCCAAAATATAAATTGCACCTGGGCTGGAATAATACATTAAGGTCTTTCTCTTGCATTTCAAAGATGATGGTACAAAATAATTGACATTTTTATTTTACCAGATCTGTGTGTTATATTCTCCTACATTCATTTCACATTTCTACATACTTCAAAGTGTTTCCTTTCAAATGGTATCCAGAATATGCATATCCTTGCTTCAATGCCTGAGCTACAGGCAGTTAGATGTGGGTATGTCAATTTAGGTGAAAATTGAAAAAAAGGGGTGGATCCTGAAGAGGTTCAAGGAGAGACAAATGAAGGTGTGGGGATGAAATAGAAGAATGTCTTCCCAAGAAGAGTGCATGTCAAAATCCAACAGTTTTGTGCCTTTCTGAACCTCTGGGAATTTGCAGACAAAATCATTAGCGTAAACGACTAGTGTTTAGTTGTTGATCTTCACCGACTGGATGAACCAAGCGCTGCTACAGTCACAGGTGAAAGGGTTATCTTGCATTTTCAGGAAATTTAAGGCAGGAAGAGAACATATCACTGCCTCAATAATCTCTGTAACCTCATTCTTATATATACTGATCAAAAATATGAATGCAACATGCAACAATTTCAAAGATTTTACTGAGTTACAGTTCATAAGGAAATCAGTCAATTTAAATAAATTCATCAGCCCCTAATCTATGGATTTCACATGACTGGGAATACAGATATGCCTCTGTTGGTCACAGATACCTTACAAAATAGGGGTGTGGATCAGAAAACCTGTCAGTATCTGGTGTGACCACCATTTACCTCATGCAGCGCGACACATCGCCTTCACATAGCTTTGATCAGGCTGTTGATTGTGGAATGTTGTTCCACTCTTCTTCAATGGCTGTGCAAAGTTACTGGATATTGGAACAGGTTGTCGTACACGACAATGGACCTCATTGGTGAAATGCAATTGTGTTTATTGTCCATATTTTATGCCTGCCCATAACATAACCTCACTGCCACCATGTGGCACTATGTTCACATCGTTGACATCAGCAAACCGCTTGCCCACACGACGCCTTACACGTGGTCTGCAGTTGTGAGGCCAGTCAGTTGCATGTTCTGCCAAATTCTCTAAAATGACGTTGGAGGCGGCTTATGGTAGAGAAAGGAACATCCAATTCTCTGGCAACAGCTCTGGTGGACATTCCTGCAGTCAGCATGCCAACTACACGCTCCCTCAACTTGGACCATGCCTCAGGACTACCTGGCATGATGACTCCTTGCGGTCCCCAGTCCACCTGGCCGTGCTGCTGCTCCAGTTTCAACTGTTCTGCCTGCGGCTATGGAACGGACTGGTCACCCCTCAGAGCCTGGTTCCTCTCTAGGTTTCTTCCTAGGTTTCTGCCTTTATAGGGAGTTTTTCCTTGCCACTGTGCTTCTACATTTGCATTGCTTGCTCTTTGGGGTTTTTGGCTGGGTTTCTGTATAAGCACTTTGTCATCTGCTGATGTAAAAAGGGCTTTATAAATACATTTGATTTGATTTAGGAAACTCTATTCCCTCCTTAATCCTCCACCCCCTCCTCCTCCCTCTCTGTGGACAACTTTGTCAGCCACTTTGAAAAGGTTGCCAACGTCCGCTACTCATTCACTCAGCCTATTGAATCCACTGGTCTCGCTCACCCGTAATTACCCTACGCCTTCACCTCTTTCCCGCCTATCTCTCCAGATGAAATCCTGTGAAATGAAGTGAGGTCTGGCCACCCGATAAACTGTCCGACCCCATCTCCGACCACATCCCCTCCTCAATTCAGACGATCTCTGGAGATCATCTCCCATTCCTAATATCCCTCATCAACTAATCCCTGACCGCTGGCTGCGTTCCCTCTGACTTCAAAATGTCCCGAGTCGCCCCTCTCCTCAAGAAACCAACACTCAACTCATACGAAATAAAAAACTATAGACCTGTATCCCTTCTTTTCTTTCAACATCTGAGCGTGCTGTCTCTGATAAAATGTATTGTTACCTCTCTCAGAACGATCTTCTTGACCCCAACCGCCCTCACAGAGTGCAAAGAACCTTGACGTGACCCTGGACAACACCCTGTCTCTGCAAACATGATAGCAGTGACTTGCTCAGGTCAACATCCATAGAGCACAACCCTACCTCACAGATGAAGTGGCGCAGGTCCTATTCCAGGCACTTGTCCTCTCCTGTCTGGACAACTGCAACTCATTGTTGGCTGGGCTCCCCGCTTGTGCCATTAAACCCCTGCAACTTATCCAGAACGCTGCAGCCTGGTTTTCAACCTTCCCAAGTTCTCTTATGTTACCCCGGTCCTCCGCACACTCCACTGGCTTCCAGTCGAAGCTCACATCCACTATCAGACCATTGTGCTTACCTACAGAACAACAAGAGGAACTGCCCCACCCTACCTTCAGGCTATGCGCAAACCCTACACCCGAACCCGAGCACTCCATTCTACTCACACGGGAGGGCAGCTCCCACTCAGCCCAGTCAAAGCCCTTCTCTGTCCTGGCACCCCAATGGTGGAACCAGCTTCCCCCTGAAGCTAGGACAGCAGAGTCTCTGCCCATCTTCCGAAAACATCTGAAACCCTAACCCTTCAAACAGCATCTTAAATAATCCTCCTTCTCACCTCAACCCTGAACCAGCACTGATAGCTACTTTATTCTGGAAATATTTACTTTCTATGCATGTGAAATGTGGTTGTCCCACCTAGCTAGCTTAAGATGAATGCACTAACTGTAAATTCCTCTGGATAAGAGCGTCTGCTAAATGACTCAAATGTAAATGTAATGACATTTTTGTCCATAATGGGGCCAGAGTCTGAATTAATTTGTTGGGGCAGAGAGGAGGAAGTGCAACCCTTTAGAGATTTGACAGTTTTCCAGAATTTAGCCGGGTTCCCCTTACAATCAGAAATAGTGGTTACATAACAATCCGATTTAATAATCAGATTTTTGATCAGTCTTACACATTGATTTCTCAGTTGCCTAAAAGATTGCCAATCCGGGCCTAAGCTTGTGTTCCTGGCCTTCACCCAGGCAAAATGTATCTTTATAAATGATTTCGAATGCCTCGTTAACTCCTGAATTATCCGATCTACCGTTCACTCTGAGTTTTGAAGGAGGCATGATTATCTACAATAGTATTTTAGACATTAGCAAAAAATATTAAAGCTAAATCCGATTCAACGATAGCTGAGATAAATAAAGATCATGTAAAAAAGCTTGGTCACTAAAGTTTTTAAAGTTCCTCTTAGTGTTGACACGGGGCTTTGATTTATGCATTTTCACATCTCTGACAGACAACTGGGCAATGGTCACTAAAGTCCAGTTGGAAAAACCCACTAGCAACATACTGAACAAAAATATCAATGCAACCGTGGAGGCTGCTGAGGGATGGACGGCTCATAACAATGTCCAGAATGGAGTAAATGGATTGGTAGCAAATATATTTTAATGTGTTTGATTCCATTCCATTCTCTCCATTCCAGCCATTACACTCAATTTCAGCCATTATTATGAGCCGTCCTCCCCTCAGCAGCCTCCACTGAAACTTTGTGTTTGAACAACTGAAGAATTTCTGCACAAACCGTCTCAGGGAAGCTCATCAGCGTGCTCGTCTTCCTCACCGGGGCCTTGACCTGATTGCAGTTCGGTGTCGTAACCGACCTCAGCGGGAAATTGCTCACCTTCAATGGCCACTGGCACGCTGGAGAAGTGTGCTCTTCACGGATGATTCCCGGTTTCAACTGTACTGGAAGGATGGCAGACAGCCCCACGGGCACCATACATGCTATGTTATGGGTGGTGGGGTTATGGTAAAATTGAATGCACAGAGATACCGTGACGGGATTCTGAGGGCCATTGTCGCACCAGTCATCTGCCACCATCACCTCATGTTTCAGCATGATATTGCACAGCCCCATGTCGCAAGGATCTGTACACAATTCCTACAAGCTGAAAATGTCCCAGTTCTTCCTATGGAAACCATCCACACTCACTAGACACGTCATCCATTGAGCACATTTGGGATGCTATGGATCGACATGTACGACAGCGTGTTCCAGTTCCCACCAATATCCAGCAACTTTGCAGACATTGAAGAGGAGTGGGACAAAATTCCACAGGCCACAGTCAACAGCCTGCGAAGGACAGGTGTCGCGCTGCATGAGGCAAATGGCGGTCACACCAGATACCCGATTAGTTTTTTTTATTTGGAGTATTCGTCAAAATATGATCCATTAAGGTAGATTTCGATGGATGTTTAGGATTCGGCAGTGTAGCCTCAGTTATCACCTGAGGCAGTTTTAGCTCAGAGCAAATATCTTTCAGCGTATCTGACACTGACATCCTCCAATCAATATTATAAATCGCCCATAATCAGTAGTTCAGATAGACCATACATGGATAGCAATTCAGAAAAATGAAGGGAGACGAGGGAGGGCGATACACCCCTACTAGTTTCAGCTGGTTATAATGACCAAGGCCCACGTTAAGAACAAGACAATCAAACTGCTTAGTGACCGAGGTAGCAAGAGATCCAGACACATTTAAATTGTCCTTCGTAAATATGGAAACACCGATATCTGTCAATTCTGTCCGATCTGTAAACATAACCAGTTAGAGAGAACTATTCAACCAGGTTTCAGAAATGATTAAAATGTCCACATTTGGATTGAGAAACCATAACTCTAGATTGATAAGCCAAAAATCTTTGTAATCAAATGTATATGTACAAATTCAAGACCACAGCTACGGGATTTCAGGTCAGATGGAGTCTCTAATACAAGCATGCTATGATCAATAGATAATGTAAGGAGTGACGCTGGAGAGGAGAAGCAGGTTTTAATAGGGAACAGACATACAGTGGGGCAAAAATGTATTTAGTCAGCCACCAATTGTGCAAGTTCTCCCACTTAAAAAGATGAGAGAGGCCTGTAATTGTCATCATAGGTACAATTCAACTATGACAGAAAAAATTAGAAAAAAAATCCAGAAAATCACATTGTAGGATTTTTTATGAATTTATTTGCAAATTATGGTGGAAAATAAGTATTTGGTCACCTACAAACAAGCAAGATTTGACTCTCACAGACCTGTAACTTCTTCTTTAAAAGGATCCTCTGTCCTCCACTCGTTACCTGTATTAATGGCACCTGTTTGAACTTGTTATCAGTATAAAAGTCACCTGCCCACAACCTCAAACAGTCACACTCCAAACTCCACTATGGCCAAGACCAAAGAGCTGTCAAAGGACACCAGAAACAAAATTGTAGACCTGCACCAGGCTGGGAAGACTGAATCTGCAATAGGTAAGCAGCTTGGTTTGAAGCGTATGCTTTCGGCTTTCGGCTTTTTCCTTTTCTCTGTTTTGCTAGTCCTCCCGGTTTTGATCCTTGCCTGCCTTGACTCTGAACCTGCCTGACCATGCTGCCTGCCCTGACCTCGAGCCTGCCTGCCACTCTGTACCTCCTGGACTCTGACCTTGTTATGATCTTTTGCCTGTCCACGACCATTCTCTTGCCTGCCCCTTGGATTATAATAAATATCAGACTCGAACCAACTGCCTCCCGTGTTTGCATCTGGGTCTCGTCCTGTGCCCTTATAGTAACAGCTACATCTCAACATCAACTGTTCAGAGGAAACTGTGTGAATCAGGTCTTCATGGCTGAATTGCTGCAAAGAAACCGCTACTAAAGAACAAAAGAACACAAATAATAAGAAGAAACATGAGCAATGGACATTAGACCGGTGGAAACCTGTCCTTTTGAGTCCAAATTTGAGATTTTTGGTTCCAAACGCCGTGTCTTTGTGAGACGCAGAGTAGGTGAACGGATGATCTCCGCATGTGTGGTTGCCACTATGGAGAAGGTGTGATGGGGTGGGGGTGCTTTGCTGGTGACACTGTCAATGATTTATTTATTATTCAAGGCACACTTAACCAGCATGGCTACCACAGCATTCAGCAGCGATACGCCATCCCATCTGGTTTGCGTAATTTGTTTTTCAACATGGCAATGACCCAAAACATACCTCCAGGCTATGTAAGGGCTATTTGACCAAGGAGAGTGGATTGCAGCATCAGATGACCTGGCCTCCGCAATCACCCGACCTCAACCCAGTTAAGATGGGTTGGGATGAGTTGGACCACAGAGTGAAGGAAAGCAGCTAACAACTGCTCAGCATATGTGGGAACTCCTTCAAGACTGTTTGGAAAAGCATTTCAGGTGACTACCTCATGAACCTGGTTGAGAGAATGCAAAGCTGTCATCAAGGCAAAGAGTGGCTACTTTGAAGAATCTTAAATATATTTTGATTTAACACGTTTTGCTTACTACGTGATTCCATATGTGTTAGTTCATAGTTATGATCTCTTCACACACATTTCCAAAGCCAAATATACACTAGTTGCATACCAGGTTGACATTGAATATTCCTGAGTGGTCTAGTTATAGTTTTTACTTGAAAATGGCCGTCTAGCAATGACTTGACAGAGCTTGAATAATTTTATTAAGAACAATGGGCAAATGTTATAAAATCCAGGTGTGTAAAGCTCTTAGAGACTTACCCAGAAAGACTCACAGCTGTGATTGCTGCCGAAGGTGATTCTAACATGTATTGATTGCTTTGTGGGGGATGAATTTAATTAAAAATATATATATTTTTCTTCCACTTTGACATAATAGTATTTTGTTTGGATTGTTGACAAAAAATTACAAATACATTTTAACTAAATGTGGAAAAAGTCAAGGGTTGTGAATCCTTTCTGGAGGGCAATTTACATTTTTGTGAATTAGATTTTTTTTTCTCTAATTTAAAACTTCTTAGGGATAGCCCCCTTTGTCAATTTTCGCCTAAAATGACATACCCAAATCTGTCTGTAGCTCAGGCCCTGAAGAAAGGATAGGAATTTTCTTTGTACCATTTGAAAGGAAACCATTTGAAGTTTGTGGAAATGTGAATTGAATGTAGGAGAAAATACTAAGAAAAAAAAACTACTTTTATTTTTCTACCACCATCTTTGAAATGCAACAAAGGTCCCAAATCTAGGCATCACTCTGGTTGTAATTCCGATGGTGTCCACACAT
This sequence comes from Oncorhynchus mykiss, assembly GCF_013265735.2. Lineage (NCBI taxonomy): Eukaryota > Metazoa > Chordata > Actinopteri > Salmoniformes > Salmonidae > Oncorhynchus > Oncorhynchus mykiss. Next base: position 31,488,597 of record NC_050572.1, on the reverse strand, counting down.
AGGAAGAATGTCCAGACCAGATGCTCAATATAGACTATCTTCTTTATTCCTCAATGAGGCACGAACTCATTTGTTCTGCTTGCATGTTTGTGTTTTTTCTCTGAGCCTCGGTCTGTTACAATGTTGTCTCTGTTACAGTTGATATGACTTTAACCCCCTGCCATCGCTAGACTGAAGCTTCTTCCCCGTTATGCCCTGGCTGCTGTGTCAACCACAGCCCGAGCTCGGTCTGGCCATGACTGCCAACTGTTCCAGCCTCTGTCAGAGTTCCCAATTGGATGGGACCTTTATTGGATTGGACGCTTAAGACCACATCAGGCCTGCTTCCATCGGATTCTTAAACCGATGCAGGGACTGGTCTCTTGACATGGACAGAATCTGAACATTCAGCTCAATTGCCAGAGAGAAATAGACTCCTCATTTGGTTCCTTTTCCTTTCATGTTTCATCGTTAAATCTGTGGGAAAGTATCTGCCTTGTCAGCCAATTATTTAAGTGCTGTGTGACTAACTTTTTTCAAATTGCTACACAGTACAAATAAAAGCAGTCAGTGTCTTTGAGCTGTTTTTTTTTTACTGTGTTTGTACGTGTTGTTTGTAGTTACTCTATATCCTCATTATTTCAAGATTATATACTGTAACGATGGACATTTGTAACCTGTAGATTAGACTACAAGTATGTGGGTTGTTGTGCCCTACTATGATACAAAATGCAATTGTATGCATAGACTGCCCCACTTGTAAGGTCTAAAAATAACTAAACATGGCAAGTTCATTGGCTAAAAGGACAAAGCACAATAACACATTGGTATTAACTCAGAAGATGTTGGTTCTCAACTGCTTTTATAAAGACATTCAACTGACTAGAAACAAGACAGGCAATGTAACTGAACATTTCTTTCTCGCCCCAAAAACAATGTCATTGTCATATTTTAAAGCACACCAAACAATACATGGTAACACACAAAGACCAACCCGCTCCTCTAAAATACAAAGCAACCAAAACAACACAATACATTTTACTGCATCAGAGACCCCGTTACAGAACCCATGGGAGTACATTCATAGTGGACATATACCGTATGCAGACGGACCTGACTTGGAATCGCCTTAATAATGTACTATTCTGATCTGATTGAGAAAAAAATATATTACAACCAACTGGTCTCTTACAACCTGGTAAAGACATTTTTCACGACAAGAAAACAATGGGAAAGACATATTTTGGATGTTATCTGGTCAGATTAAAACTAGACAAAGACATATTTTTCTGGTTGCTAAAAATAGCCAGTATGCAACCTGACCATGACCTCATAAAATAGATTATACTGACATCATTGAAATCAGATTAAGCCTGACATTGGGTGAGTTACTGCTGATCAATAACTTGTCTCCCTGACATTACACAGACCTGTTATCATTTACCATGTCTCATTACTAATCCTGATCATTTCAGGAGTATTGGCTTTGGCCTTAGGTGATAAATGATCAAACATTTAGACTTAAGTTGGAAAGGGGAAAATCTCACTGATAAGATTAAGGTTTAGGGGCGTTCAACTGAGAGCACATTCACATGGTCCATAGCGCTGGTTGGCAAATGGGTGCCTACTGCCTATCAGTGATGCTCCACTTATAAGCTAGGTGGTGCAGTTGTTCCCTTTCAACTGAGCAGAACCACCCAAAAGGACAAAGAGTACAGTTGTTTGTGACATGTTTGCAAATCACAAGCCAAAGAAGTCAACTTTGAGATTTTTTAAATATACTGAACAAAAATATCAACGCAACATGCAAGAATTTCAAAGATTTTACCGAGTTATAGTTCATATAAGGAAATCAGTAAATTAAAATAAATTTGTTAGACCCTAATCTATGGATTTCACATGACTGGGTATACAGATATGCATCTGTTGGTCCCAGATACCTTCAAAAAAAGGTAGGGGCGTGGATCAGAAAACCAGTCAGTATCTAGTGTGACCATTTGCCTCATGCAGCACGACACATCTCCTTCGCATAGAGTTGATCAGGTTGTTGATTGTGGCCTGTGGAATGTTGTCCCACTCCTCTTCAATGGCTGTGCGAAGTTGTTGGATATTGGCGAGTACTGGAACATGCTGTCGTAAACGTCGATGCAGAACTTCCCAAACATGCTCAATAGGTGACATGTTTGGTGAGAATGAAGGCAATGGAAGAACTGGGACATTTTCAGCTTCCAGGAATTGTGTACAGATCTTTGCGACATGGGGCCGTGCATTATCATGCTGAAACATGAGATGATGGCGGCAGATGAATGGCACGACAATGGGCCTCACGATCTCGGCGCATTCAAATTGACATCGATAAAATGCAATTGTGTTCGTTGTCCATAGCTTATGCCTGCCCATACCATAACTCCACTGCCACCATGGGGCCTCACACATGGTCTGCTGTTGTGAGGCCGGTTGGACATACTGCCAAATTCTCTAAAATTATTTTAGAGGTGGCTTATGGTAGAGAAATTAACATTAAATTCTCTGGCAACAGTTCTGGTGTAAATTCCTGCAGTCAGCATGCCAATTGCTTGCTCCCTCAACACTTTAAACACCTGTGGCATTGTGTGACAAAACTGCACATTTTAGAGTGGCCTTTTATTGTCCCCAGCACAAGGTGCACCTCTAATGATCACGTTGTTTAATCAGCTTCATGACAGGCCACACCTGTCAGGTGGGTAGATTATCTTGGTAAAGGAGAAATGCTCACTAACAGGGATGTAAAGAAATGTGTGCACAAAATATGAGAGAAATAATATGATTGTGTGTATGGAAAATGTCGGGGATCTTTTATTTTAGCTCATGAAACATGGTACCAACACTATACATGTTGCGTTTATTTTTTGTTCAGTGTATATATTTTTCATTGTACTGTGTATGTCATTTAGTAGGACTCCCATTCTGAAAATATTCACTTTTCCCATCAGTAACAGTAAGAGAAGTGAAGAGCTAGACATCCTCATTCTTTTGTACCCTTGTGTGTGAAAGTTGTTTTGACATCATCTTGTAAGTAAAGGAAAAAGGATCATTAGAAAATATGAAACTCAAAATGAGTCTGGAATATAAGAACTTAATGTGAGAGGGCTAGCTGGTTATAAGTAACCATCTGTCTATAAGTGACCATCTGTCTTATGTAACATATCATACTAAATGGAGTGTCTTGGATTTACGTATAGAATAAATCGAAATGCTCTGAGAACAGGTTGCGACAATATTAATTCACCCAGAAGTTGTCACTTATGGCCAAATCTAACTCTCCATTCTTCCTTGTCATCGCAGTTTATTTTGAGCAGACTAAAGCAATGAATTGTTTTTTATGACCAAAAAGATTCTGAACAGTCCTGTTGAATACATATGTCCTGTTGAATGCTAATTCACAACTTAACAGCCATAAGTGTCCATTTGAGACATTTCACCAATGTCAATTAGATAGCCCGCATTGGCATGGTGGTGATTACCTCCACTACTTCCTCCTAAAGCACATAGCCAGGCAGGCTGTAGAGCACACTTTGTGGACTGGTATTATTATGGGGAACTGAGCATTACACTATGAATCAGGTTTGAGGAGTTGAAGTAACTTTGGTCAACTCGGGATAAGTGGTGACACGAATATGGCTCTAGCCAGTAACATTTCTATGGCAACCAATCCTTCAGAAGTATCCTGCTCCCGGGCAGGCTAACTCGGGGCTTGTCCCACTTCTATTGAATGAAGTGTTTGAGCCGAAGGACCAATCAAATTCTTGTGTTAAAAATAGTAACACATTTGAAACTTCACATGCAGTAAAACTTTCGTATGACTTAATACTATTTTTGTATCGTTAGGAGTGGGGAATCATGGGACTTGTGCATTGATAAGCACAACAAACAAACAAACACAATATGTGTAAAAAATATAAAAACCGTCTAGTTGCCCATTTCACACCATAGCCTGCTGAATTTGCAGGTAAATTGATTTTGGCAAAAATGTAAATGTGGCACTGACTCGCCCACGGATTGATGTTTCAGCATTGTCTCAATGAAGAGTTCGGAGTTCGACTAGCCATGTACGACATGAACGCGCAGTTCAAGAAGTTAGGTAATTTCAGAAATGCCGGAGTACATCTAGCTACATTCGTAGTATACCCCTCTGGCCTCCACTTGATTATTGTTCAATTATATAGATATAGAACAAACTGATATTGTGATACAGAACAAACACCACCGTGAAACAAATAGAATAAAGCCTGTGAAGGCTTCACATAACACTAAGGCCTCTCTACATGTTAGAGAACACCAAGTCAGTCACAAAGTGAAATAACCACAACATAACACATTGGACTACTCTCGTCACGATAAACAACAGGTCCAACAAGATTGTCCCAAAATGTTCGTTCTTGAAAGCGACAGTTCCAACTCTTGAACACTGGGTGGAGATGTTCGCCAAATGCCCATCGTCCTTGCCAATCGGAGGAGGTGGGGCCTCACCATTCGGCACACGGCGGTGTAACAGTGATAGCTTTCCTTTGGTTGGAGAGGTACAAGTCTAAAGCTGTCCATGGAAGGTCAACGTTGATAGCTTATGCACCATAGTAGGTCAATCTAGAGAGAGCGTTTCCACCTAAAGGAGCCAAGGAATGCCCCTGAAGAGCAGTGAGACTGAGTCGATGAGACTATCATTCTGGAGGGGGTTGTCAGGAGTTTGTTTGTGGCTTATTTCTATTTCACCCCATTCCTATGTGTATCTGTACGCATGTCTGTTCCTTTTACCTCAGTCCTCCCTTGCCTACCTCTCTTTTCTACGGCATCTTTCCAATACTGTCTGTCTAATTCTCTCTCTCTACTAAGCCATGTTGTTGATGCTCTCCCCCAGTAGCCAGTAGGTCTTCATCCTCCCTTTGCCCTTCATCTCCACGTCTCCTCTCAGCTCCAGCTGGAAACAGTTGAAGTCGTCCAGCACCGAGCACGTGGCCTCCGACACGTGGATCTTCAGGGCTGAGGGATGAGAACATGACAGAAATGTGGTCATTTAAACCAGAGAAGGAATAGTGTTTGTCCTGATAGGTCATGGGATAGTAGATAAAAGAGGTTGGTCACTCTCACCCTCCCCATTGGACTCCATGCGAGAGGCTGTGTTGACTGTATCTCCAAACAAACAGAACCGAGGCATCTTCAGTCCTACGACGCCAGCACATACAGGGCCTGGAGAGAACACACAGACAACCTATTTCAATATTCCACAGACTCCAATGATTCCACAGTGTCAGAAAACAAATACAGTATTGCTTGAACTCTACAATCCTGCCCCCACCACTGCTCACCACTGTGGATGCCACTGCGCAGACGGAGCTGCTGAGCAGGTCGGTGGCGGATCCTGAAGGAGTGTACGGCCTCCAGCAGGGCCAGGGACATACGGGCGATCTCTCGGCCGTGCAGCTTGCCGTTCCTCACCGGCAGCCCAGACACCACCATGTACGCATCACCTATCGTTTCCACCTGAGGACGCCACAGAGAGAGCGAGACGGTCACACTGTCACTAGGGTTCTTAAAGGTACATTTTTCAACTCCATGTTTGTCGTCTCCAGCGCCACCCCAACATCAACATATGAAAATGGTGCATTTCTATGTTTTGTAGTAAAAAAGATAGAGGAAGAAAAGTGTTTCCAATGATATCATCGGTGTGCATCGTGTGAGTAGGCATTGTCTACTAATTGGTTTATGATGTCATTCTCCACCCGGCACAGCCAGAAGAGGACTGGCCACCCCTCATAGCCTGGTTTCTTCCTAGGTTTTGGCCTTTCTAGGGAGTTTTTCCTAGCCACTGTGCTTCTACACCTGCATTGCTTGCTGTTTGGAGTTTTAGGCCGGGTTTCTGTACAGCACTTTGATATATCAGCTGATGTAAAAAGGGCTATATAAATTAATTTGATTAGATTGGAAATACATCTTAATTTACCTTTTTTACAACAAAACATACAAAAGTGCCATTTTCACATATGTTGATGTTGGGGTGGTGCTGGAGATGATAAATTTGAAGTTGAAATTATTACAAATTTCCCTTTAAATATGTCCCTAACCCAGTGGTGGGTAAGTGTAGTACAGGAGGACCGCAGTGTGTCCAGGTCTTTGTGACATTCTAGCTCCAACACAGCTGATTCAACTAATCCTCAAGCACTTGATTAGCTGAATCAGCTGTATTAATGCTGGACTGGAACAAAAGCTTGCACACCCTGTGACCATGTGTGAATAAACAAGGTTTAGACTCTGACTTCACCTTGTAAACATCGAAGTTGTCGATGATGGCATCGAAACACGTGTAGAGGTCATTCAATAGGGTCACCACCTATGGGAAAACATGAAGATTATTAGCCCCTGCATAAAATATGTTTCCTTTCAGTAGAATAACAGTTTATTCATTTGCCGAGCAATATAAGGCATTTTCAATACAGTCAACTTCTGAAAAGTGCACATTGAACACAAGTATGCTGAAATAGAGTGCAGTTCATCGGGCCCAACTCAAATATATTATTTTAATTTGCTCTGAAAATCGGCATACTCCACTTCTCATTCATGACAGCCCAAAGCCATTGCATATCAGGAGTAGACTGTACTGGCAAATTGCTGTTGACTACGTTCATTTTGGACTGACCTGCATGGGCGTGCTCTCTGCTGAGATGGCGGTAAAGCCCACGATGTCACTGAAGTAGATGGTGACTGAGTCAAAGGCCTCAGCCTGCACTGTCTCCCCTCTCTTCAACTGCTCTGCTACAGAGCTATGTAAGACAGTGTTAATCAGAGTGAGTAGGCTGTGTGTGTGTGTGCGTGTGCAAGAGAGTATGTGTGTGTGTGTGAGTGAGTGATTCAGTTTAATCACCAAATTATGTTTGGATTATTCGTCCTCTGCAGAGTGGAGCCTCTGAGTATTTCTGTGTGGGGGTGTGTTTGTGTCATTTTTTTTTGTCACAACTCAGTGGATATACTGCATTCAAAATCATTGAGGACAACACAAAAAAGTTGAACTACATATTTCCATTGTGATCATCTTCATAGACTCACTGTGGAAGTATCTGGTAGAGCAGTGCCTCGGCCTTGCGTTTCTCTTCATGGTAAGCCTGTGTTCTTTCCTCCACCAGTTCTTCCAGGTTATTGGCGTACTGCTCCATACGAGACAACAGGTTGTCCAGGATATTAGACCCATAACCTCTGGGGAGGGAATGATGGAGAGGGGAGTAAAGGACAGGTAACACATTGGAGGGAGGATTGGAAGATAATGGTCAGAGCAGTGCAAACCTGTTGTTGTGAGTATAAAAAGTCACTGGGGATAATAAATACATGCTTGTGTGTGGAGTGTTATTTTGAATGCAGAGGAAGGAAGATCTCTAAAGTGAGTGGATGGGTATAAGTGCGTGTCTGTAGATCAGGAACCATAGAAAGTGCATGGCGTCAAGAGAGGTTTAAGCAGTGCGTACAGAAATCGAGTACCTGTTGTGTTTGCGCAGCAGCAGCTTGATGTGGTGGAACTCGGGCCTCTCGTTCACGTCCTCGCTCCAGCAGCGCTGCATGAGCTGGCCCACCTCTTCACTGTGGCTCTGGGGGCAGAGGGAGGGCCGCAGGTAGGGCCACTGGCCCAGGGCCACACGCTCTACAATCTCTGGTAGAGAGAAAGAGGGAGGGAGGAAGAAAGGGGGATGTGCGAATTCATATAACCATTTTGTACTAAGGCACACATCAATTTCAGAGAGAGAACGACAGATAGAGAAGCAGAGAGAGAGAGAGAGGTGGAGTTCAAGGGAGCTTCATTTAGAAAAGTTACACAGCCCTTGGACAGGCAAGCCTCTTTTCCTTTCACATAACAAGAACACGACACGTTAAAATATCCCCAAGGTGACAGTAAAACCAGCCTCTTTCCCATGGTCAATAGTTTCAGAGACATAACTCTGTCATCTAATCTCTCCATCTCCTTCCTTTCTTCCCTCTCTCCGTTTCCTTTCTTTTCTGTTCCGAAGAAGGAGGGCGGCACTCGAAACGCAGCGCCATGCCAATAGACTTGAATATGGAAGATGAAAGGCAATGCAGAATGAGGTTGAAAGAAATGATGTGTTCTGTTAAATGCGTCAATACTGTATCTGGGTCACCTCCCGTGTTTACTCTATATCAGCTCTTCTTCATTTCATAAACCAACAATATTTCCACCCGGGGACCGGGCTCTTCCAGTGCTAATGGCCTGAACTCATTGTCCATCCCCCTTCTCTCTTCTCATTTCATTTATTTTACTCTTATTTTTCGTTCCCAACTTCTGTCTCGTGTCTCACACATAAATGATATGACCCACCCACCTCTTCAATTCAATGTGTATATAACTGCCGTAAGTGTGCTAGCTTAGCATTTGGCGCTGCCTCCCTGAACCAGGGTCCCCTACCTCAGTGGTTCCCAATCTAGGGGGCGCCAACATTTTGTAGGGGTGCACGGGACCTTCCTTTTTAAAATATTTTTAAAAAATACACAATTAACGATTGTTTATATCGATCGAAAATGACGCATACAACTTGTCTCTAAGACATTCATATGAAGCTGAGCTACGACCTTCTAAAGTCGAGTAGTGAAAGAAATTGGAATTGGCTTAGGACGTTATCTTATACAATGTGTCACTGTCGCTATCAATTGATCTAATCACTTTCTGTAAAAGAGAATATGCATAATTAAATTAAGTGTTCATATAAATTATCATAATAAAACATATTCGGTAGCGGAATAACATTTTGGGAAATTGGGTCTAGACTTTATTTCCTTAAGCATTATTATCATAATTATAATAATTATTGTTATTATTATCATTAAATAGCCTACCTAAAAGATGAGTCTTGTTAAACTACAAAGGAATTGCAGGAAAGCTTCAAAGAATACTTTTCCTAGGTCCCTCAAATGAAACAAAACCAAGCTGGTGGTGTATTTAAAATAGACAATCTCAATAATGAAAATGTTGATGACAAAGAATGTTGATGACAAAGAAAATGACAATGAAAATGTGAAACAGGGGGCCCTTGGGGAAAAGGTTGGGAACCCCTGCTCTACCTCACCAACACATGTGACCGTCCGCTCCACAACGTACCAACCGATTGAGCTATAGAAAATGGTACAGTATTTTAATGCGCTTTCATAAAAGCATGCCTAGGCATTATTACATTTTTTTAAAATGTAACCTTTATTTAACCAGGTAGGCTAGTTGAGAACACGTTCTCATTTACAACTGCGACCTGGACAAGATAAAGCAAAGCAGTTTGACACATACAACAACACAGAGTTACACATGGAATAAACAAACATACAGTCCATAATGCAGTAGAAAAAGTCTATATACAGTGTGCAAATGAAGTAAGATAAGGGAAGTAAGGCAATAAATAGGCCATATATAGCAATTAAACACTGGAGTGAGATGTACAGAAGATGAATGTGCAAGTAGAGATACTGGGGTGCAAAGGAGCAAAATAAATAAATAAATAAATACAGTATGGGGATGAGGTAGTTGGATGGGCTATTTACAGATGGGCTATGTACAGGTGCAGTGATCTGTGAGCTGCTCTGACAACTGGTGCTTTAAGTTAGTGAGGTAGATGTGAGTCTTCAGCTTCAGTGATTTTTGCAGTTCGTTCCAGTCATTGGCAGCAGATAACTGGAAGGAAAGGTGGCCAGTGAGGAATTGGCTTTGGGGGTGACCAGTGAAATATACCTGCTGGAGCGCGTGCTACAGGTGGGTGCTGCTATGGTGACCAGTGAGCTGAGATAAGGTGGAGCTTTACCTAGCAGAGACTTGTAGATGACCTGGAGCCAGTGGGTTTGGCAACGAGTATGAAGCAAGGGCCAGCCAACGAGAGCATACAGGTCGCAGTGGTGGGTAGTATATGGGGCTTTGGTGAAAAACGGATGGCATTGTGATAGACTGCCTCCAATTTTCTGAGTAGTGTTGGAGGCTATTTTGTAAATGACATCGCCGAAGTCGAGGATTGGTAGGGTAGTCAGTTTTACGAGGGTATGTTTGACAGCATGAGAGAAAGAGGCTTTGTTGCAAAATAGGAAGCTGATTCTAGATGTAATTTTGGATTGGAGATGCTTAATGTGAGTCTGGAAGGAGAGTTTACAGTCTAACCAGACACCTAGGTACAGTGGGGCAAAAAAAGTATTTAGTCAGCCACCAATTGTGCAAGTTCTCCCACTTAAAAAGACGAGAGAGGCCTGTAATTTTCATCATAGGTACACTTCAACTATGACAGACAAAATGAGAGAAAAAATCCAGAAAATCACATTGTAGGATTTTTAATGAATTTATTTGCAAATTATGGTGGAAAATAAGTATTTGGTCACCTACAAACAAGCAAAATTTCTGGCTCTCACAGACCTGTAACTTCTTCTTTAAGAGGCTCCTCTGTCCTCCACTCGTTACCTGTATTAATGGCACCTGTTTGAACTTCTTTTCAAAATGATTTGTGTTCTACACAGAAGGTTATATAGTCCAGGTCTCTCTTGAAAAATAGTTTTTATCTCAATGAGACTAACCTAGATAAATAAAGGTCATATTTATTTGTACAATATTGTGCAATGAAACGCTTTGTCTTTCCCAAAAATAATCAAAATAAAAGACGCCAACCTCATTCATTTTTATTTTATTTTCATTGTTCCAAGTGCCCATCCATATTTGTCTGTACTTTCATCTTTAACCCTAACCGTATTTACCTTGATATATATTCTTATATAATTGCAGTGCCTTCAGAAAGTATTCATACCCCTTGACTTATTCCACATTTAGTTGTTACAGCCTGAATTCAAAATGGATTAAATAGATTTTTTCTCCCTCCCCATCTACAAAAAATACCCCATAATGTTTCTAGAAATGTTTGCATATTTATTGAAAAGGAAATACAGAAATAACTCATTTACATAAGTAAATGTCAATACTTTGTAGAAGCACCTTTGGCAGTGATTACAGCTGTGAGCTTTCCACACCTGGACTGTGCAACATTTTCCCATTATTGTTTTCAAAATTCTTCAAGCTCTGTCAAATTGGTTGTTGATCAGTGCTAGACAACCATTTTCAGGTCTTTCCATAGATTTTCAAGCAGATTTAAGTCAAAACTGCAACTCGGCCACTCAGGAATATTCACAGTCTTCTTGGTAAGCAACTCCAGTGTAGATTTGGCCTTCTGTTTTAGGCTATTGTCTTGCTGAAAGGTGAATTAATCTCCCAGTATCTGGTAGAAAGCAGACTGAAGCAGGTTTTCTTACAGGATTTTGCCTGTGCTTAGCTCCATTTTGTTTCTTTTTTATCCTGAAAAACTCCCCAGTCATTAACAATTACAAGCATACCCATAACATGATGCAGCCACCACTATGCTTGAAAATATGGAGAGTGGTACTCAGTAATGTGTTGTATATGATTTGCCCAAAAAATAACACATTGTATTTAGGACAAAAATGTAATTGCTTTGCCACATTTTTTGCAGTTATACTTGAGTGCCTTGTTTCAATCAAGCTTCCTTATTTTCACCTCGTCAATGAGGTTAGTATTGTGGAGTAACTACACTGTTGCATGTTGTTGATCCATCTTCAGTGTTCTCCTATCGCAGCCATTACACTCTAACTATTTTAAAGTCACCACTGGCCTCATGGTAAAATCCCTGTATCTTTTAGTGAAATTGGTAACTTCACAATGCACAATTCACGTGTGCTTTTTTCCCCGTTACCCATCTACCAATAGGCGCCCTTCTTTGCGAGGCATTGGAAAACCTCCCTGGTCTTTGTGGTTGAATCTGTGTTTGAAATGCACTGCTTGACTGAGGGATAATGGTGTGGGGTGCAGAGATGAGGTAGTCATTCAAAAATCATGTTAAACACTATTATTGCACACAGAGTGAGTCCATGCAACTTAAATGTTTCCTCCTGAACATATTTAGGCTTACTTATTGACTCAAGATATTTCATCTTTTCATTTTTAAATAATTGGTAAACATTTTTAAAAACATAATTCCACTTTGGCGTTATGGAGTACTGTGTGTAGGCCAGTGACAACAAAAAAATCTCAATTGAATCAATTTTAAATTCAGGCTGCAATACAAAAACGTGGAAAAAGTCAAGGGGTGTAAATACTTTCGGAAGGCACTGTACATGCCTGTCCTTGCCTGAAGAACACGCACAGACATACAAATATTTTCAGGAGACTGAAAGGATTTGGCATGGGTCCCCAAATCCTCAAAAAGTTATACAGCTGCACCATCGAGAGCATCCTGACCGGTTGCATCACCGACTGGTGTGGCAACTGCTCGGCATCTGACTGTAAGGCGATACAGAGGGCAGTGCGTATGGCCCAATGCATCACTGGGGTCGAACTCCCTGACATCCAGGACCTGTATACTAGGTGGTGTCAGAGGAAGGCCCAAAAAGTTGTCAAAGACTCCAGTCACCCAAGTCATAGACTCTTCTCTCTGCTACCGCACGGAAAGCAGTACCAGAGCACCAAGTCTAGGACCAAAAGGCTCCTTAACAGCATCTACCCCCAAGCCATAAGACAGCTGAACAATTAATCAAATGACCACCTGGATTTTACATTGACCCCCCCCTCCCCTTTGTTTTTACACTGCTGCTACTCGCTGTTTATTATTTATGCATAGTCACTTTACAAATGACCTCAACTAACCTATACCTGTGTATAGCCTCTTTATTGTTATGTAATTTTATTGTGTTACTTTTTGATGTAATATTTTAAACTTTAAGTTTTAGTTTAGTTAACTCTATTTCTTAAACTGATGTTGACGAAAATGATCCCGCTAAAGGGATCGGTGCGCCAAGAGATTCAGAACTTGCAAGTAAGCATTTCGCGGTAAGGTTGAAAATACCTGTTGTATTCGGCGCATGTGACAAATAACACTTAATTTGATTTGACACACACACCTTTGGGGCTGAAGGTGTCCCCCTCGATGTGGAAGACCCCTCGGAGCAGGGCCAGCTCCTGCAGGATGATGCCGAAGCTGTAGATGTCCCCTTTCTGAGTGCCACATGGTGGGGGACACTCTGCCCTCAGCAGCTCTGGAGCTGCCCACAATTTCCCTGTAAAGGGGGATTGGAGAGGGAGGTAGAGGGGGAAAGAGGGAGAGAGAAGAGGTGGATACAGTTTCCTTAATTGTTTTAATTGAACCTTTGTTTTAACAGGGAAGACGTATTGAGACCTAGGTCTCTTTTTCAAATCCGCCTTGTATAACACAACTTAAATACACAAAATATATATTTACACATTTAACGTGACATAAGAATAAAAGGCCATTTCAAGATGTATTATGAGTTTTCTTTCGCCAAAGATGTACTTAGAGAGAGAAAGAGCCAGATTAACTGAGTTTTAATACCCACCTTTTCAATCAGCAACTAGTCAAGACTTTTTCAGCCAGGTGATTTGACTGTTGCGCCACATCAATGACATGTATTTCAATGGAGCCAGCAAGGGCTTTCTCTCAGGAAGGGACATTGTTACACAACATTTAGACAGAAATCTATTGTGTAAAACAAACAGCCAATTGTATCAGAAAATGGGCATGTTTGGTTTTTGAATAACAACAATGGCAGGGAAATCACTTGGTTTGAGTTATTTAGAGTGTGTGTGTGTGTGTTTACTCGTGGGTTCGAATCTGTGTGTCTTTGTCTACGAGTGAGTGTGTTTCTGCAGCTCAGGTAACTCACGGGCATAGTAGGCGTGTGTGTCCTCCATATTGGACTTTTCGCGGAAGCTGGCCAGCCCGTAGTCAGTAATCTTCAGAACAAAGCGACTGTCCACCACACAGTTGGAGGACTTCAGGTTACCATGGGAGACGATGACGCTGTTGTGAAGGAAGGCCATCCCCTAGAATCAAAGACAGTGTGATTCACAAGGTATGCAACCAGTGGATGACCCTGTGTAAAATGTTTCGGGAACTGTCACACATGCTTTAGGCCAACGAAATTGCATTTGCTGAACAATCTACAGTATGCATTGTAAGTAAATACCCAACAATTCTGTACCCTCCCATTAACTTCCATTGAAGATGTGCATAGCTTCCTTTGCAAAGTACGGAGGTAGCCTTCTCACGACAGCTATCTCTGCTAGAATGCACATTGAGGGGCATTAAATCGAGGCTAACTCAAGTAAAAGCCGTGAACTCGTCGTTCATCATTCTAACCAGGACACCAGGAGGTGTCAGACACCATCCGTCTACCCTTCGTTATAAGCATTGCACATGCCTGGCTGCATGCATCTACAAAGCCTGGACAATCCCAACTCCTGCTGCAGGCAATACACATGACGGGTTGGTTGGATCTGGTGTAATCCCAAACATCTTGTTGAAAATATATGATACAAATCAGCGTAAGAGCATGAAATAAAGTGAGAGGTAACATGCTTGGCATAACTTTTTGCATTGACAATAAATAAAAAAACCTGAAGTAGTATGATAGAATAAATATTATTTGAATATTTTCTACCTCTCCCCTAGCACAACGTTAGCCCCCATACTGTGAATATAACATTAAGTATCAGTACAATCAATACATATATGCCCGTGACCCCGTTGGTTGAGAATCCTGGACCAATCGCAACTTAATCACAAACCTCCTCCTCTCTTTCCTCCTACAGTGTCTTATGTCTTTGTTTAAAACCTCTGAATGGAGGATGAAGGATGGAGAAACACCTTAACAATGTCGTTGATGAGAGAGTATCTGAACATCCAGTCCAAGGTGATGGTCTCGCTCTCCATAAGATCCTGCACAGCACAGCACATGAACATAAACATGACAATTTACAGACACACACACACAAATATTCAGAACATATTTCAAATCAGCCAGACATGAAAGTCACCCAGAGGTTAATAATCCCAGTCCACAATGCTAACATCAGAATATACATGACATGTCATACTCCTTTCACACAGGCTGTCGGTATTCAACACATGTAGCCTAGAGGATGAACCAACCATCTCAAGACCCAAGGGTTGTAATTGTAGGCTAGATGGTTCATGAATTCATTGTGAGAATGTGTGATGAGGGAGATAAGAGACCAATAGGGGTTTTGGTTCACAACCCTAAGGTTAGATAAAGTTAAAGAATAGAACGGAATAATATAGAATAGAACAATTAGATCCTATAGGCTGTGTGAAGTACCTGCAGGCTGCCCCGGGGGCAGTACTCTGTGATGATACAGATGTTGGGAGGATCAATACAGGCTCCGATAAAGCGAGTCAGGTGCTCGTTTTGAACATCACGGATCTGGAGGAAAGAAGATTAACATCAATACCAACATACTAGCAACTGCATATATAATCACCAACATACAAAAGCATTTACACCTGAGACAAGTATACACCTTACAACATAATGAGTAGACAGAATACTAGAAATGACATTGTTGCTATGGCAACATGTTTACAAGCCTACTGAATAAAACCCTCACATGTTTAAGCTCAAAGAGCACCATCCTGGTGAGCTCGATGCGCTTCTTGTTAGTGACGTACTTAATGGCCGCAATGTTTCCCTGGAAAGGAGGACACATTAATTAACACAATATTTCACCATGATTTTACTATCTGTGTCCGTCGGTAATATGGGGTGATGTAAAATGATTGTAATTCACTTGTAATCCCGACTCCAAGGATGTAAACTATGCAAATGCCCAGGTGAAGCCTATCAGAATCCCGGGACGAACACTTCTCACTGGCAAATATTGGGTCCCAATATAAAGGCTTTATATAGCATTCATAAAGGCTTCATAAGCACTACATAAATGCATCACAAATAATCTGTAAGCGTATGTCATACACTATAAATGGTTAATAAAAGGTGACAATCATTCCTACTGTAGAGCAAATCGCCAAATGTGACATAACACACTATGTATGTTTATACACTGTTTATAGCAGGGGTTCTCAAAGTGTGTTCCAGGTACTGCAGGGGGGTCCGTGGACAGATATTTTTTGTGTGAATATTACTAACGACAACAGATTGAACTCATTTTGGCAAAGGGATCTGTGGAATACGTTTAGAGGGCGTACTGCAATACAATGTAATATTATTCATCTACAATGTATGTTATTAACCCAAGGCAACATGGAACCTGGGAGGGTCACCGGGTTATTAGTATCCACGGTTCTCAACCAATTATCAAGGTTTTAACTGAATACTTCTTGTATTCCCCAAAAATTGTTTTTAAAACATAAATGCACTGTAATTTAAACTTCAAAACTATAAAGTTTTCTCTCTGCCTCATGGCAAAATACATGGAATTGCAGGATATTACCTATAAATATCCTTTAAAGCTGAATCAAAAAAATAAATCTCTGCCCCATGACAAAATGTGTCAAACTGCAGGAAATTAGCTTGAAAACGGCAACATTTTCTCTCAGATTCTTAAGAGGCGGGATTTAAATGTCATCCCCAAGGCCCGAGACTTGGTTCGTCCGGCACTGCCAGAGTCATAATCATACTCCTTTTATGATATTTGTATCTCACTCCAGTTGTGTTCTGATTATGAGGGGTCCCTGATGAATTTGCTATCATAAAAGGGATCCCCAGCCCCCCCAAAAGTTTGAGAACCCCTGATTTATAGAGTATGTCATACGCTTATAGATGATTTGTGAAGCATTTATGTAGTGCTTATGAAGCCTTTATGTATCCAACTACTGTAGGTATCACTACACAAATCCTTAATAAAGCAAACATCATAAGCATTGTCAGTCTATTACAACAATCCCTGTGTAAAAGGACAGACCTTGTAGTAGCCAGTCTTGGCGTAGATCTGGAAGTTTCCGTCCATGGTCAGGAGGGAACCATAGTTGGAGCCTCTCTGTGGACCATATAGAGACATAGACATGTGTCCTTTTCAACAGTGTGTTTCCCTGTGTAATTGTGTAGGTGCACTGTATTTCAAGCCTCTATATGCTGTACGTGTGTGTTTCTCCGTGCAGTACCAGAGACAGGGTGAGTCTGCTGCAGGCCCTGCGCATCACTTTCTCCAGGTCGCTCATCTGCACATCCTCCCACTGCACCCGCCAGAGCTGAGCGGCCAACTCATTCTCCAACTTCAGTTTCCTGATGGAGAGGGTGTAGGGGGGGGGGTGAGAGAGGGACAAACAGGGAGAGAAGGTGGAAGGTGAGAGAAAGGGAGACAAAGAGTGATGGAAAGAGGAGGCTTGAGAGAGGTTCAGAGAGAGAGAGAGAGAGGGAGAGAGAGAGAGAGAGAGAAATAGGTAGAAGGATAGAGTATAGAAAGGAGGTGAGGATGGTGGAAGACAAAATTGTGTGAGGGCGACGGAGAAAGAGAAATCAATAAAGAGAAAGAGAATGAGAATCCAGAATAAAGGACAGAGAGATTAAGGAGAGGGATGGATGTGTTTCAGCGTGAGTGTACACTGTGTAGGACTGAACCTCTACCCACACAGGCCATCAACACTCCAAAATCAGAACCTCTATCACCCACCACCAAACTGTATTCACACACACATTTCTCAGAAACAAATGCAACCTAACTATAGCATTGGGGAAGGGATTAATTAATTGAGTTTGGATAGAAATGTATATCTGAGCTCTATTATAGTGGGTGACCTGATTGGAGTGTCGCCCCCTTAATTGAGTCATCATTCACCAACAGTGCTGCCTGTGTGAAGTTGTTCAGACAAGTACCTTGATATCACAGGCGGCTGGTTGCACCTTAATTGAGGAGGACAGGCTCATAGTAATGGCTGGAACGAAATCAATGGAATGGTATCAAACACGTCACACACATGGTTTCCATGTGTTCAATACTATTCCTTTCACTCCATTCCAGTCATTATTATGAGCCGTCCTCCCCTCAGTAGCCTCCTCTGCTTGATCTAACATTCTTTACTGTAATGGAACATTATGTAAGAAAAGGTCAAAAAGTCACTATTCATGTGTAGTAATAACACATTTGTTGTTTAAAAAAAAATCTATGAACATAAAAACACATCATACAGTAGCTTCCATTTATTTTAAGCAATACATTTTACACATAGACTAAGTAATCCATAGATTAAGTCATTCATATAATAAGCACTTATTTTACAAGAATATGAAAATAAACATTCATAACTGTATTCGCCTACTGCTATGTGCTATTCAAATGTACTACACGTTGCTCTATTTTATAACGTGAAAAAAAAGTGGAAAAAAGGGTCTGTAATTTTACAGCACATTTAAAGGGATTCTTTGGGATTTTGGCAATGAGGCCCTTTATCTACTTCCTCAGAGTCAGATTAACTTGTGGATAAAATGTGTATCCATTTAAAAAGGAAGTTACTTTCATGAGCCAATGCTAGCTAGCATTAGCACAATAACTGGAAGTCTATGGTTATCTGCTCGAGTGCTAGTAGATACCCATAGCACACTAGCAGATACCCATAGAGTGCCAGTCATTGCGCTAACGCTAGTTAGCAATTGTGCTAGCGCTAGAAACATAAAAATGGTATCCACAAGTTCACCTGACTCTGGGGAAGTAGATAAGGGTCTCATTGACAACATTTTGAAGTATTCCTTTAATAAAATGTGAAATATCGGAATTATCAGACAAAAGTAAAGATTGAGGATAAGTTATATCAAACACAAAGTGACTTCAGCATAATTATTGGCTAGAATATGTCACTGAACTTGAACTATTTCACTTTTCACCTTTCAAAGTTAACATAAATCTCTATAAAATGTAAAAACATATTGCTTTTTTATATTTGATACAGGACATAATATACTTTGACCTTAGGCCTGATATTCCTCTAGAGAAAACTATTATTTAGAAAGCAAGGTATACTTTCACCTGGAGTTGCACTCAATGTTAAACAATTTTATCACAAGACATGACAAGCTATAAAGCAAGTGACCTTTTCAGCTGCAAGACTGATGGAGCTGGAAACAGGCCAGAGAGCAGGGTCAAAGGGCAAACACGGGGCTGGAGGTAAATAAAAACACTTTTCAATGGAAAACGAAAATGAATGTTTTTTACTAAAACAGGTCCAGGTAGTCCCTCACTGTTTCTGTCTGTTTATTTCTGTGTGGTGCCTAATGAACATGACCCTGGTGGTGAGTCATCACTGAAGAGGAGACAGAAACACTTTTATTCGTTCCTTCTTGGCCTGGCAGTGATCTCCCTGTAATGTGTGAAGAAAGAGTAAGGAAAAAGAGGGCAGAGGAAGAAAGATAGTGAAAAGAGGAGCGTCACAGGGTGAAGAGGACAAGAGAGAGATAGACAGAGTAACAATGTGGGTAAGAAAGTTAAACAGGGAGGCAAAAGCATACCATGATTGTAGAAGGTAGAAAAACAAACAGAAGAGGAAGAGATGGGGGGATAAAATAGAGAAAAGGAAAGATGTGCAGAGTATGGGAAGAGAGTGAACAGAATGGCGAGAGCAATAGAGGATGGGTGGAGGAGGGGTCGGGAGTGGAGGGGTGGCATAAGAACCCATAACCATCGACCAGTGTCTTGCTCAGGGAAGGGGTACACTGTACGGTAAAAAAAGGGGTACCACTGACCTGTAGATGAAGACGGTGACGGTGGCGATGATGATGAAGATGAAGCACACAACGATGGCCACCATCTGGTGCATAGTGACAGTCCCTGGGACGAAAGAACAAACTTATGTTATTGAATTCTATGAAGTTATACCCAGGGCAAATTCAATAACATCTGTCATAGTATGTGTAGCATATGGCAATGTTTTGTTCATATAGCTACTACAGTCCCATAGGGAGGAGCATTGACCTAGCTTGGTCCGTGTTTGGCCGGAGTAGGCCGTCATTGCAAATAAGAATTTGTTCTTAACTGACTTGCCAAGTTAAATAAAGGTTAAATAAATCAAATAAATACATTAACATTTGAGTCATATACAGAGCAGACCCTCTTATCCATAGCCACTTATAGCATGTGCATTCAGCTAAGGTAGGTAAAAATAACCAAATAATATAAGTTGCTTAAACAAGTAAATAAATCAATTTAATATAGCCATCACAATAAAATCTATTATTTAATTAGTTGTGATAGGCTTCTAAACCTGAGAATGTCTTAGAAATCAAAACATAAGGGCTGCATGACGCAGCTGTATAAAGCCATATCTATGAGAAGTATACAGCCATAAGCAAACAAGAAAATGCTCATCCAGACGCGGCACTCCTAGTGGCCAGGGACTTTAATGCAGGCAAACCTAAATCCGTTTTACCTAATTTCTACCAGCATGTCACATGTGCAGCCAGAGTAAAAAAAAAAAAACTCTAGACTACCTTTACACCACACACAGAGACGCATACAAAGCTCTCCCTAGCCCTCCACTTGGCAAATCTGACCATAATTATATCGTCCTGATTCCTGCTTACAAGCAAAAACTAAAGCAGAAAGTACCAGTGACTTCCTCAATACGGAAGTGGTCAGATAACGTTGATGCTACGCTACAGGACTTCACTGACATTGTCAACCGCTCCCTGAACGAGTCTGTAATACGTACATGTTTTTGGCTTGGCCCCTAAATCCCTCACAA
This sequence comes from Oncorhynchus mykiss, assembly GCF_013265735.2. Lineage (NCBI taxonomy): Eukaryota > Metazoa > Chordata > Actinopteri > Salmoniformes > Salmonidae > Oncorhynchus > Oncorhynchus mykiss. The sequence continues at coordinate 31,468,051 of NC_050572.1, read as the reverse complement.
ACTTTTACAGATGCGCAATTGAGGGCATCCTGTTGGGCTGTATCACCGCCTGGTACGGCAACTGCACCACCCACAACCGCAGGGATCTCCAGAGGGTGGTGCGGTCTGCACAACGCATCACCGGGGGCAAACTAACTGCCCTCCAGTACACCTACAGCACCAGATGTCACAGGAAGGGTAAAAAGATATCAAGGACATCAACCACCCGAGCCATGGCCTGTTCACCCCGCTATCATCCAGAAGGCGAGGTCAGTACAGGTGCATCCAAGATGGGACCGAGAGACTGAAAAACAGCTTCTATCTTAAGGCCATCAGTTTGTTAAATAGCCATCACTAGCCGGCTTCCACCCGGTTACGCAACCCTGCACCTTTGAGGCTGCTGCCCTATATACATGGAATCACTGGCCACTTTAATAATGGAACACTGGTCACATTAATAATGTTTAAATAATGTTTAAATACTGCTTTACTCAACTCATGTGTATACTGTATTCTATTCTACTGTTTTTTAGTCGCTGCCACTCCGACATGGCTTGATCTAATATTTATATATTTCTTAAATCCACTCTTTTACTTTTAGATTGCGTGTATTGTGAATCGTTTTTAAACACTACTGCACTGTTGGAACTAGGAAAACAAGCATTTCACTACATCTGCGAAATATTTCATGTGACCAATACAATTTGATGTTTCAAGCAGACCACCATAGTCCCTGTGCCCAAGGAAGCGAAGGTAACATGCCTAAATGATCACCACGCCATAGCACTCATGTTGGTAGCCATGAAGTGCTTTGAAAGGCTGGTCATGGCTCACATCAACACCATCATTCCGGAAACCCTAGTCCCACCCCAATTCGCATAACGCCCCAACAGATCCACAGATGACTCAATCTCAATCGCGCTCCACACTGACCTTTCCCACCTGGACAAAAGGAACACACACCTATGTGAGAATGCTGTTCATTGACTACAGCTGAGCGTTCAACACAATAGTGCACACAAAGCTCATCACTAAGCTCTGGACCCTGGGACTAAACACCTCTCTCTGCAACTGGATCCTGGACTTCCTGACAGGCCGCCCCCAGGTGGTAAGGGTAGGCAACAACACATATGCCATGCTGAACCTCAACACTGGGGCCGCTCAGGGGTGCGTGCTTAGTCCCGCCCTGTCCTCCCTGTTCAACCATGACTGCATGGCCAAACACGACTCTAACGCCATCATTAAGTTTGCTGACAACACAACAGTGGTAGGCCTGATCACCGACAACGATGAGCCTATAGCGAGGAGGTCAGAGACCTGGCAGTGTGGTGCCAGGACAACAACCTCTTCCTCAATGTGAGCAAGACAAAGGAGCTGATTGTGGACTATAGGAGAAGGCGGGCAAAACAGGCCCCCATTAACATCGACTGGGCTGTAGTGCAACGGTTCAAGAGTTTGAAGTTCCTTGGTGTCCACATCACCAACAAACTATCATGGTCCAAACACACCAAGACATTCGTGAAGAGGACACGATAACACCTTTTTCCCCATCAGGAGACTGAAAAGATTCGGCATGGGTCCCCAGATCCTCAAAAAGTTATACAGCTGCACCATCGAGAGCATCCTGATCTGTTGCATCACCGTCTGGTATGGAAACTGCTCTGCATCTGACCATGAGGCGCTACAGAGGGGAGTGCGTATGTCCCAGTACATCACTGGGGACAAGCTTCCTGACATCCAGGACCTATATACTAGGCGGTGTCAGAGGAAGGCTCAAAAAATGGTCAAAGACTCCAGTCACCCAAGTCATAGACTGTTCTCTCTGCTACCGCACGGCAAGCATTACCAGAGCGCCAAAAGGCTCCTTAACAGCTTCTACCCCCAAGCCATAAAACTGCTGAACAATTCATAAAATGGCCACCCAGACTATTTACATTGACCCCCCCCCGTAATTTTTTTACGCTGCTGCTACCCGCTGTTTATCATCTATTTATAGTCACTTTACCCGTACCTACATGTACAAATTACCTCGACTAACCTGTACCCTCGCACATTGACTCAGTATCGGTACCCCCTGAATATAGTCTCGTTATTGTTATTTTATTGTGTTACTTATTTTTACTTTTTTTTTTTTTTACTTTACTTTATAAGGTTATTTAGAACTTTACTAAATAAAGATTTTTAGTACATATTTTCTTAACTCTATTTCTTGAACTGCATTGTTGGTTAAGGGCTTGTAAAGTAAGCATTTCACCGTAAGGTCTACTACACCTGTTGTATTCAACACACATGACAAATGCAAATGTATTTGATTTGATGCAACTCTATACATGGGCTCTGATCCTTTCCCTTCCAGCAGGGAGAGAGAGACAACTGCATTGCTGCTATGCGTTGTAGCAATAAAGGCAGGGGATATCTAATCAATGAAAGATGGAATTTAAATTACAGAAATGAGAAAGAAAAGTTACAACGACCAAAAGCCAACAGGTAGGCTGCAATCCACCTGTATACCCCAACCCCGGCCAACAGCTCCGCACCCCCCGCAGCAATTGGCCCAAGCCCCCCCGCTTCTCCTTCACCCAAATCCAGACAGCTGATATTCTGAAAGAGCGGCAAAATCTGGATCCCTACAAATCATCTGGGATAGACAATCTGGACCCTCTCTTCCTAAAATTATCTGCCGCCATCATCCGCCGCCAAACCCTAAAACTAGTCTGTACAACCTCTCTTTCGTATCGTCTGAGGTTCCTAAAGAATGGAAAGCGGCCGCAGTCAGACACTCTAGACCCAAACTGTTATAGACCTATATCAGTCCTGCCGTGCCTTTCTAAAATCTTCGAAAGCCAAGTTAACAAACAGATCACCGACCATGATCGAATCCCACCGTACCTTCCGTAATCCCACCATACCTTCTCCTCTATGGTTTTCCGAGCTGGTCACGGCTGCACCTCAGTCACGCTCAAGGTCCTGAATGTTATCATAACCGCCATCGATAAAAGACAGTACTGTGCAGCCATCTTTATCGACCTGGCCAAGGCTTTCGACTCTGTCAATCAGAGTCTGGTTTCTCTAATGACTGCCTCGCCTGGTTCACTAACTACTTCTCAGATAGAGTTCAGTGTGTCAAATCGCAGGGCCTGTTGTCCGGACCTCGGGCTGTCCTCTATGGTGGTGCCACAGGGCCCCCATTCTCGGTCCCACTCTTTTCTCTGTATATATCAATGATGTCGCTCTTGCTGCGGGTGATTCTTTGATCCACCTCTATGCAGACGACACCATTCTATATACAGTTGAAGTCGGAAGTTTACATGCACCAAATATGCCAAATACATTTAAACTCAGTTTTTCCACAATTCCTGACATTTAGGTCAGTTAGGATCACCACTTTATTTTAAGAATTTCAAATAATAGTAGAGAGAATTCCTAGTGGGTCAGAAGTGTACATACACTCAATTAGTAATTGGGAGCATTGCCTTTAAATTGTTTAACTTGGGTCAAATGTTTTGGGTAGCCTTCCACAAGCTTGAATTTTGTCCCATTCCTCCTGACAGAACTGGTGTAACTGAGTCAGGTCTGTAGGCCTCCTTGCTCGCTCACGCCTTTTCAGTTCTGCCCACACATTTTCTATAGGATTGAGGTCAGGGCTTTGTGATGGCCACTCCAATACCTTGACTTTGTTGTCCTTAAGCCATTTTTCCACAACTTTGGAAGTATGCTTGGGGTCATTGTCCATTTGGAAGAACCATTTGCGACCAAGCGTTAACTTCTTGGTGACAGGGGGGCAGTATTGAGTAGCTTGGATGAATAAGGTGCCCAGAGTAAACTGCCTGCTACTCCGTCCCAGATGCTAATATATGCATATTATTAGTAGTATTGGATAGAAAACACTGAAGTTTCTAAAACTGTTTGAATGATGTCTGAGTATAACAGAAATCATATGGCAGGCGAAAACCTGAGACAAATCCATCCAGGAAGTGGGAAATCTGAGGTTTGTAGTTTCATTTAAGTCATTGCCTATCCAATATGCTGTGTCTATGGGGCCAGATTGCACTTCCCAAGGCTAAATGGCAGACGTCAACAGTCTTTAGAAAGTCGTTTGAGGCTTCTATTGTGGAAGGGTGTCGAATAAGAGCTGTTTCAACAAGTGGACTAGGCTGAGGCCAATCAGTTGTTTACTGTGCGGTCACGCGGGCGCGCCATCCCTTATTTTTCCTCTGTAATGAATACACTATTGTCCGGTTGGAATATTATTGAAGATTTACTATAAAAAGACCATAAAGATTGCTTGTAAACATTGTTTGACATGTTTCTACAAACTGTAATGGAACTCTTGACTTTTCGTCTTGATTTTTCGATCGCGCATTGTGCCTTTGGAATCGTGAAGTAAACGCGCGAACAAAATGGAGGTATTTGGACATAAATAGGGACGTAATCGAACAAAACAAACATTTCTTGTGGAAGTGGGAGTCCTGGGGGTGCATTCCGACGAAGATCAGCAAAGGTAAGTGAAGATTTATAATGCTATTTATGACTTTTGTTGACTCCACAATTTGGCGGGTAACTGTATGGCTTGCTTTTGTGGCTGAACGCTGTTCTCAGATTATTGAATATTGTGCTTTTGCCGTAAAGCTTTTTTGAAATCTAACACAGCGGTTGCATTAAAAACAAGTTTATCTTTAATTCCATGTAAAACATGTATCTTTCATCAAAGTTTATGATGAGTATTTATGTTATTTGATGTGGCTCTCTGCAATTTCTCCGGATGTTTTGGAGACATTTCTGAACATGGTGCCAATGTAAACTAAGGTTTTTGGATATATATATGAACTTGATCGAACAAAACATACATGTATTGTGTAACATTGAGTCCTGGGAGTGTCATCTGATGAAGATCGTCAAAGGTTAGTGATTAATTGTATCTATATTTCTGCTTTTTGTGACACCTCTCTTTGGTTGGAAAATGGCTGAATGCTTTCTGTGACTAGTTGCTGACCTAACATAATGATACGTTCTGCTTCCGCCGAAAAGCCTTTTTGAAATCGGACACTGTGGTTGGATTAACGAGAAGTGTATCTTTAAAATGGTGTAAAATTCTTGTATGGCTGAGGAATTTTAATTAAGAGATTTCTATTCTTTTGAATTTGGCACCCTGCAATTTCACTGGCTGTTGGCGAGGTGGGACGCTAGCGTCCCTAACGATCCCAGAGAGGTTAAGTCCCTGACTGATGTCTTGAGATGTTGCTTCAATATATCCACATAATTTTCACGCCTCATGATGCCATATATTTTGTGAAGTGCACCAGTCCCTCCAGCAGCAAAGCACCCCCACAACATGATGTTGCCAACCCCGTACTTCAAGGTGGGATGGTGTTCTTCGGCTTGCAAGCCTCCCCCTTCTTCCTCCAATCATAACAATGTTCATTATGGCCAAACAGTTCCATTTTTGTTTCATCGGACCAAAGGACATTTCTCCAAAAAGTATCTTTGTCCCCATGTGCAGTTGCAGACAGTTGTCTGGCTATTTATGGCGGTTTTGGACCAGTGGCTTCTTCCTTGCTGAGTGGCCTTTCAGGTTATGTTGATATAATACTGGTTTAACTGTGGATATAGATACTTTTGTACCTGTTTCCTCCAGCATCTTCACAAGGTCCTTTGCTGTTGTTCTAGAATTGATTTCCACTTTTTGCACCAAAGTACGTTCATCTCTAGGAGACAGAACACGTCTCCTTCCTAAGCGATATGATGGCTGCGTGGTCCCATGGTGTTTATACTTGCATACTACTGTTTGTACAGATGAACGTGGTACCTTCAGGCGTTTGGAAATTGCTCCCAAGGATGAACCAGACTTGTAGAGGTCTACAATTGTTTTCTAGGGTCTTGGCTGATTTCTTTTGATTTTCCCATGATGTCAAGCAAAGAGGCACTGGGTTTGAAGGTAGGCCTTGAAATACTTTTTTTATTTTTTTATTCCAAGATGGCATAGCAGTTCAGACGTCTTTTGTCCTCGTCTTGTCGTGTCCCGTATATATATATATATATATATATATATATATATATATATATATATATATATATATATATATATATAAACTTTTTTCACATACCTTTTTATATATATTTTTTAATTTTCCATAAACTCATCTTCAAAACACTCTCCTGCAACCCGCCTCACCAATTTATATTTATAAAAAAGTATTATTTACCTCAAATCTGTAATCCTCCAAGAAGCTAGCCAGAAATTAGCCAGAAGCTAGCAAGGAGCTAGCCAGAAGCTAGCCAGAAGCTAATCCAGAAGCTAGTTAGCTTCTTTACTGGCTAATCGTTAGTATTCAGCTAACCACGGTTTGTGGTCATCAGCTATCCTTTAGCTCGAAAATCTATCGCCAGTTTTGTAAGGCGCAGCGCGGCACGGGACAGAACATACCGGACCAATTTTTCTCTCCATGTCCCTGGATTTCAACCGCTAACTCTGGACATTCATACCTGGATCTCACAGCTAGCTAGCTGCTATCCGTGTGACTATCGGCTTTCGTCGATTCCGGAGCAAACATCAATTATTCCGGAGCTAGCCAGCTGAAGAGTTCCATCAATCACTCCTGGGCTACAATCACCTATCCGGACCCGTTTTACTGCCTACGCGGAGCCCCACCGGGCCTTCACAACTGGACTGCCGACGTTATCTACCCGAAGGAGTTATCCGGCTGGCTCCTCCGTCGCGACGTTACCTGAACGCCCATATGCGGCCCGCTAACCGTTAGCTGTCTTATCGGCTGCTATCTGAATAGACAATCGGACAATTTATTTATTTATTTATTTATTTTTCTTCTTGGGCCTCTATAACTATATCTATTGTTTTTTATTGTTTTTTTTGTGATTTGGATTAATCCCCTCTACCACACGGAACCCCACTAATCTACTGACGGAACGCAAGAGGTGGCTAATAACAGACCTCCATCCTATGCTAGCTTGCTACCGATGGCCTGGCTAGCTGTCTAAATCGCCGTGACCCCCAACCAACCTCTCTACTCACTGGACCCTTTTGATCACTCGACTAAGCATGCCTCTCCTTAATGTCAATATGCCTTGTCCATTGCTGTTCTGGTTAGTGTTTATTGGCTTATTTCACTGTAGAGCCTCTAGTCCTGCTCACTATACCTTATCCAACCTATTAGTTCCACCACCCACACATGCAATGACATCTCCTGGTTTCAATGATGTTTCTAGAGACTATCTCTCTCTTCATCACTCAATACCTAGGTTTACCTCCACTGTATTCACATCCTACCATACCTTTGTCTGTACATTATACCTTGATGCTATTTTATCGCCCCCAGAAACCTCCTTTTACTCTCTGTTCCAGACGTTCTAGACGACCAATTCTTATTGCTTTTAGCCGTACCCTTATTTTACTCCCCCTCTGTTCCTCTGGCGATGTAGAGGTGAATCCAGGCCCTGCAGTGCCTAGCTCCACTCCTATTCCCCAGGCGCTCTCTTTTGCCGACTTCTGTAACCGTAATAGCCTTGGTTTCATGCGTGTTAACATCAGAAGCCTCCTCCCTAAGTTTGCCAACCCGGATGTTCTAGCTGTGTCTGAATCCTGGCTTACAATAAGAACACCTCCTCCCAGCTGCCCACTGCACTGAAGATAGGAAACACTGTCACCACTGATAAATCCACCATAATTGAGAATTTCAATAAGCATTTTTCTACGGCTGGCCATGCTTTCCACCTGGCTACTCCTACCCCGGTCAACAGCACTGCATCCCCCACAGCAACTCGCCCAAGCCTTCCCCATTTCTCCTTCTCCCAAATCGGTTCAGCTGATGTTCTGAAATAGCTGCAAAATCTGGACCCCTACAAATCAGCTGGGCTAGACAATCTGGACCCTTTCTTTCTAAAAGTATCTGCTGAAATTGTTGCCACCCCTATTACTAGCCTGTTCAACCTCTCTTTCTGAGATTCCCAAAGATTGGAAAGCAACTGCGGTCATTCCCCTCTTCAAAGTGGGGGGACACTCTTGACCCAAACTGCTACAGACCTATATCTATCCTACCATGCCTTTCTAAGGTCTTCGAAAGCCAAGTCAACAAACGGATTACCGACCATTTCGAATCTCAACATACCTTCTCTGCAATGCAATCTGGTTTCAGAGCTGGTCATGGGTGCACCTCAGCCACGCTCAAGGTCCTAAACGATATCTTAACCGCCATCGATAAGAAACATTACTGTGCAGCCGTATTCATTGATCTGGCCAAGGCTTTCGACTCTGTCAATCACCACATCCTCATCGGCAGACTCGACAGCCTTGGTTTCTCAAATGATTGCCTCGCCTGGTTCACCAACTACTTCTCTGTTAGAGTTCAGTGTGTAAAATCGGAGGGTCTGCTGTCCGGACCTCTGGCAGTCTCTATGGGGGTGCCACAGGGTTCAATTCTTGGACCGACTCTCTTCTCTGTATACATCAATGAGGTTGCTCTTGCTGCTGGTGAGTCTCTGATCCACCTCTACGCAGACGACACCATTCTGTATACTTCTGGCCCTTCTTTGGACACTGTGTTAACAACCCTCCAGGCAAGCTTCAATGCCATACAACTCTCCTTCCGTGGCCTCCAATTGCTCTTAAATACAAGTAAAACTAAATGCATGCTCTTCAACCGATCGCTACCTGCACCTGCCCGCCTGTCCAACATCACTACTCTGGACGGCTCTGACTTAGAATATGTGGACAACTATAAATACCTAGGTGTCTGGCTAGACTGTAAACTCTCCTTCTAGACTCACATTAAGCATCTCCAATCAAAGTTAAATCTAGAATCTGCTTTCTATTTCGCAACAAAGCCTCCTTCACTTATGCTGCCAAACATACCCTCGTAAAACCGACTATCCTACCGATCCTTGACTTCGGCGATGTCATTTACAAAATAGTCTCCAACACTCTACTCAGCAAATTGGATGCAGTCTTTCACAGTGCCATCCGTTTTGTCACCAAAGCCCCATATACTACCCACCACTGCGACCTGTATGCACTCGTTGGCCGGACCTCACTACATATTTGTTGCTAAACCCACTGGCTCCAGGTCATCTATAAGTCTTTGCTTGGTAAAGCTCCACCTTATCTCAGCTCACTGGTCACCATAGCAACACCCACCAGTAGCACACGCTCCAGAAGGTATATTTCACTGGTCATCCAACACCTCTTTTGGCAGCCTTTCCTTCCAGTTCTCTGCTGCCAATGACTGGAACAAATTGCAAAAATCACTGAAGTTGGAGACATATCTCTCCAACTAACTTTAAGTGTCAGCTTTCAGATCAGCTTACCGATTGCTGCAGCTGTACACAGCCCATCTGTAAAGAGCCCATCCAACCAACTACCTACCTCATCCCCATATTTGTTTTTCTGCTCTTTTGCACATCAGTATTTCTACTTGCACATCCTCATCTGCACATATATCACTCCAGTGTAAATGGCTAAATTGTAATTACATCACCACTTTTGGCCTATTTATTGCCTTACCTCCTTACTTCATTTGCACACACTGTATACAGATTTTTCTATTGCGTTATTGACTGTACATTTATGTATCCCATGTGTAACTCTGTTTTTTTGTCGCACTGCTTTGCACTGCTTTATCTTGGCCAGGTTGCAGTTGTAAATGAGAACTCGTTCTCAACCCTCCTACCTGGTTAAATAAAGGTGAAATAAAAAATACTAAAATGTGTAGGCTAACTGTAGGACAGTGAAAAGCTCAGTAATGTTATGGCTAGGCTCAATTAGCCTAGTTAGCTAGCTTATTTCGGTTTGATGCAGTCGAAAACATAATGTTAACTTTCACTGCTATGCGGATGACACACAGCTGTACATTTCAGTGAAACATGGTGAAGCCCCAAAATTGCCCTCGCTAGAAGCCTGTGTTTCAGACATAAGGAAGTGGATGGCTGCAAACTTTCTGCATTTAAACTGGACAAAACAGAGATGCTTGTTCTCGGTCCCAAGAAACAAAGAGATCTTCTGTTGAATCTGACAATTAATCTTGATGGTTGTACAGTCGTCTCAAATAAAACTGTGAAGGACCTCGGCGTTACTCTGGACCCCAATCTCTATTTTGACATATCAAGACTGTTTCAAAGACAGCTTTTTTCCATCTACGTAACATTGCAAAAATCCAGAACTTTCTGTCCAAAAATTATGCAGTAAAATGAATCCATGCTTTTATTACCTGTTCTAGGTTAGACGACTGCAATGCTCTACTTTCCGGCTACCCGGATAAAGCACTAAATAAACTTCAGTTAGTGCTAAATACGGCTGCTAGAATCCTGAGTAGAACAAATTATTTATTTTTTGAATAATATTACTCCAGTGCTAGCCTCCCTACACTGGCTTCCTGTTAAGGCAAGGGCTGATTTCAAGGTTTCACCGCTAACCTACAAAGCATTACATGGGCTTGCTCCTACCTATCTTTCCGATTTGGTCCTGCCGTACATACCTACACGTACACGGTCACAAGATGCAGGCCTCCTAATTGTCCATAGAATTTCTAAGCAAACAGCTGGAGGCAGGGCTTTCTCCTATAGAGCTCAATTTCTATGGAATGGTCTGCCTACCCACGTGAGAGACGCAGACTCGGTCTCAACCTTTAAGTCTTTATTGAAGACTCATCTCTTCAGTAGGTCATATGATTGAGTGTAGTCTGGCCCAGGAGTGTGAAGGTGAACGGAAAGGCTCTGGAGCAACGAACCGCCCTTGCTGTCTCTGCCTGGTCGGTTCCCCTCTTTCCACTGGGATTCTCTGCCTCTAACCCTATTACAGGGGCTGAGTCACTGGCTTACTGGTGCTCTTCCATGCCATCCCTAGGAGGGGCGCGTCACTTGAGTGGGTTGAGTCACTGACGCGGTCTTCCTGTCTGGGTTGGCGCCCCCCCTTGGGTTGTGCCATGGCGGAGATCTTTGTGGGCTATACTCGGTCTCAGGATGGTAAGTTGGTGGTTGAAGATATCCCTCTAGTGGTGTGGGGGCTGTGGTAATATCCTGCCTGTTTGGCCCTGTCCGGGGGTATCATCAGATGGGGCCCCAGTGTCTCCTGACACCTCCTGTCTCAGCCTCCAGTATTTATGCTGCAGTAGTTTATGTTTCAGGGGGCTAGGGTCAGTCTGTTATATCTGGAGTATTTCTCCTGTCTTATCGAATGTCCTGTGTGAATTTAAGTATGCTCCCTCTAATTCTCTCTCTCTGTCTCTCTTTCTTTCTCTCTCTTGGAGGACCTGAGCCCTATGACCATGCCTCAGGACTACCTGGCACGATGACTCCTTGCTGTCCCCAGTCCACCTGGCCGTGCTACTCCAGTTTCAACTGTTCTGCCTGCGGCTATGGAACCCTGACCTGTTCACCGGACGTGCTACCTGTCCCAGACCTGCTGTTTTCAACTCTCTCTCGAGACAGCAGGAGCGGTAGAGATACTCTCAATGATCAGCTATGAAAAGCCAACTGACATTTACTCCTGACGTGCTGACTTGTTGCACCCTCGACAACTACTGTGATTATTATTATTTGACCATGCTGGTAATTTATGAACATTTGAACATCTTGACCATGTTCTGTTATAATCTCCACCTGGCACAGCCAGAAGAGGAATGGCCACCCCTCATAGCCTGGTTCCTCTCTAGGTTTTGGCCTTTCTAGGGAGTTTTTCCGAGCACCGTGCTTCTACACCTGCATAGCTTGCTGTTTGGGGTTTTAGGCTGAGTTTCTGTACAGCACTTTGATATATCAGCTGATGTAAGAAGGGCTATATAAATACATTTGATTTGAAGACAGCTACTATATAACCAGATGGGATGATAAATAACTAGCAAGAAGTTAGTCTAGCATGAGATAAGTGGTTGTGGTCTCTCCCTCTGTGCCTTATGGTGCTCTGAGCTTTCCATGTGTTACACACACACACACACACCAAACAGCCTCCACTCCTCCTAATAGCCTACAGCTGCTCGCTCTTTGCCTCTCTCTCTCTCCCCCTTTCTCCATGGCTCCGGTTGAATAAAGTAGAAAAACATTTGGCAATTGGCAAAACAATTTCTGCTGCTTCCTTCACTTGTATTGGACAGTTTGTCCTTTTGGTCCTTTCGGAACAAGTTTAAAAAATGTCTGCATAATGGGTCCGGGTCAGGCTTTACCGTGTCCATTTCATAAAAGCACTCTAAAGGAGTCAGAACGCTTCAGTTCGGCTGGTGGCTAACCAAAGTTGGCTAGTCGAACTGAATGAGAAACTAAATCGGCTGTAGTACTGTTTGACCATTTTAAGATGCCATAGCCAGCATACACTTCCTCAAAATAGGCAGAATTAGTCTAAGATAACTGAAGAAATCTGTCAATAATTTTGACGTAAAAATCCTTAGCGGAGTCCAAAATTAACAAAAATGTCAAAATGTCATCATAATATTTGCACAAACTCTTCCAAACTGCAAAAAGCATGCTGAGCGCTGAGTACCAGGTAATTAGCAAGGGCCATTAGCAAGTTTGGTAGGCTACCCACCAGCGCCATTAATTTGCATAGTTTTGGATTGAGATTACCGTGATCAACGGTCACAGGAAATGTGTCTCCTATTATCATGACTGCCGGTGTGGTGTTAACATGGCCACCGCAACAGCCATAATCGTGAGCAGCACAACATTTTAATGTTTCTCTCAGTGTTTATAAAATCTACAGGGGTTTTGTTAATTCATATGCAAATATACATACAGTGGGGAGAATAGGTATTTGATAACCTGCAAAATCGGCAGTGTTTCCTACTTACATAGCATGTAGAGGTCTGTAATTTTTATCATAGGTACACTTCAACTGTGAGAGACGGAATCTAAAACAAAAATCCAGAAAATCACATTGTATGATTTTCAAGTAATTAATTAGCATTTTATTGCATGACATAAGTATTTGATCACCTACCAACCAGTAAGAATTACGGCTCTCACAGACGTGTTAGTTTTTCTTTAAGAAGCCCTCCTGTTCTCCACTCATTACCTGTATTAACTGCACCTGTTTGAACTCGTTACCTGTATAAAAGACACCTGTCCCCACACTCAATCAAACAGACTCCAACCTCTCCACAATGGCCAAGACCAGAGAGCTGTGTAAGGACATCAGGGATAAAATTGTAGACCTGCACAAGGCTGGGATGGGCTACAGGACAATAGGCAAGCAGCTTGGTGAGAAGGCAACAACTGATGGCACAATTATTAGAAAATGGAAGAAGTTCAAGATGATGGTCAATCACCCTCGATCCGGGGCTCCATGCAAGATCTCACGCCGTGGGGCATCAATGATCATGAGGAAGATGAGGGATCAGCCCAGAACTACACAGCAGGACCTGGTCAATGACCTGAAGAGAGCTGGGACCACAGTCTCAAAGAAAACCATTAGTAACACACTACGCTGTCATGGATTAAAATCCTGCAGTGCACGCAAGGTCCCCCTGCTCAAGCCAGCGCATGTCCAGACCCGTCTGAAGTTTGCCAATGACCATCTGGATGATCCAGAGGAGGAATGGGAGAAGGTCATGTGGTCTGATGAGACAAAAATAGAGCTTTTTGGTCTAAACTCCACTCGCCGTGTTTGGAAGAAGAAGAAGGATGAGTACAACCCCAAGAACACCATCCCAATCGTGAAGCATGGAGGTGGAAACATCATTCTTTGGGGATGCTTTTCTGCAAAGGAGACAGGACGACTGCACCATATTGAGGGGAGGATGGATGGGGCCATGTATCGCGAGATCTTGGCCAACAACCTCCTTCCCTCAGTAAGACCATTGAAGATGGGTCATGGCTGGGTCTTCCAGCATGACAACGACCCAAAACCCCCATCCAGGGCAACTAAGGAGTGGCTCCTTAAGCATCTCAAGGTCCTGGAGTGACCTAGCCAGTCTCCAGACCTGAACCCAATAGAAAATCTTTGGAGGGAGCTGAAAGTCCATATTGCCCAGCGACAGCCCCGAAACCTGAAGGATCTGGAGAAGGTCTGTAGAGTGGGTCAAAACCCCTGCTGCAGTGTGTGCAAACCTGGTCAAGAACTACAGGAAACATATGATCTCTGTAATTGCAAACAAAGGTTTCTGTACCAAATATTAAGTTCTGCTTTTCTGATGTATCAAATACTTATGTCATGCAATAAAATGCTAATTACTTACTTAAAAATCATACAATGTGATTTTCTGGATTTTTGTTTTAGATTCCGTCTCTCACAGTTGAAGTGTACCTTTGATAAAAATGACAGACCTCTAAATGCTTTGTAAGTAGGAAAACCTGCAAAATCGGCAGTGTATCAAATACTTGTTCTCCCCACTGTATTTTTATATTGATAAATGAGGCCCCAGGGGTTCCTCAGTGCATACGTGCTAAGCAAGCGGGCTTGTCATTCTTGAAGCCACAGTCGGGGATGTCTTGGGGCGGGGCGCCCCCCGGCCACTGGACCTTCATGCCCGGCACTGGAACCAAGTCCTTCAGGGTGCTGTTGTAGACGGATACGATCTGGAGATACACAGGATAGATGGTTAGCCTAACTTTGGGTGTTGAATGAAAGTGCATGTCATTGCAGGTTTTGTAGCTGCTACACTGGAAGAGGACGAAGAACACAGCTACAGAGTGTGAGTGTGTATTTATGTGTGTGTTTGTGCCTAACCACCATTTTGCTAGAGGAGCAGTCAGTGCCTACCTGAAAGACCCCAGAGTCAAGATCGGTCATGTCCCACAAGGCAAAGTCAATCTCCCGATCGCCTTCTCCATCAATTTGAACCAAGCCAGTAACACCTGCCACAGAAGAGGAGAGAGAGAGAGAGAGAACAGAGGGATTAACACAAAGGATTCAGGTGCACAATCTGGGCGCAAGCTGTGCTTTTTCCTCATTGCTTTCAAGATTGAGAGATGGGCCCTTTGTTCAATCCCATTAGTTGATTTGGTTGCCCTTCACAAAATAAATGAACAAACTAGCCAGCTGGGTCCATATTGTGTAGCACCACCTGTTGCCAGTCCCTGTGTGTTGTTATATCCTGTCCCCCGCAGTAAAACAAACCAACAGGATGCAGAAAGTTAGCCTTGCCAAGTCACAAGTACAGATGTAGGATCTTCATTTGAGCCAGTTTGCTACAGCAGGAAAATGATCCCGCAGCAACAGGAAATGTGAATTATTATCTGGATTAGAAATTGACATTTTTGTAGGGATTGATACATTTTTCGTAAGGGAATATCAAACTTCAGAAACCTTTTTTAAACCTGAAATACACAACAAGTTTCAGATTTAAAATGAAGATCCTACACCTCAAGTCAAAATTTGAGGTAAATTAACAACTTCCGTACGCCGTCTTTAATGTTGTGGAGGGGGTAATGGGAAATAGGCGCGTGATGTAAAGCCCCTCTCTTGAATCAAGTCTTTGGTTAAATAATCCATACGGCACATTTATCAAGCTCGCTTATAAAAAAAACTTCACCTACACCGTGCACACTTGAGACGGACATGGTTTAAAATATCAATAGGGTTTAGGGGAAACCAAGGAAAACATATGAGTTGATTCAAACTCATGCCATCTCTTAGTTTGGCTCTTGGCCCTACAGTTGTAAGACCTAAAAAGTTAGCTTGTTACAAAAAAAAAAAAAAGAAACTTGTACTAGAAGATGTTATAGCACTGTGTTGCACATGCACTGCAGCAATAATTCTGCCAAATAAAGTGGCGTGAGCTGACTTTTAGTTTAGAGGTTTTTAGAACTTCACAGGCACCTAGGCATTTCCCATACTTCACCTCTTAGGCTTATTTGATCAATGACAGAGACACACAGTATCTGGAACCTGAACCTGCAACCTCACAGTGAAAAGCCTCCTAACCCAAACCTCCCACTTCTTCACACCACTGTGCTGGAAGAGTGTAGTAATAAAGTTTGGGAAAAAAAATCTCTCTCCTTCGGCACTCTCAAATTCCTCTATCTTCTTGAGCCAGAGTTGAACAGATTTGATTTGAGCCCATAGAAATAAGATCCCTGTAAGTGGTGCGTAACTGACTGCAGGAAGTCAGGCGAAGGAAAGCAGAAATGGGTAACAACTGGAGCACTTTAATAATGCAAAAACAAGCTGTACCCACAAGAACAAAATACGGGTAAAATAACCCGCCGCAAAACCAGTCAGAAGTGCACATGCACTTACAACAAACAATCTCACACAAAGACATGGGGGGGAACAGAGAGTTCAATACACGACAAGTAATGAGGGAATGTAAACCAGGTGTGGGAAAATAAGACAAAACAAATGGAAAATGAAAGGTGGATCGGCGATGGCTAGAAGCCCGGTGACGTCGACCGCAGAACGCCACCCGAACAAGGAGAGGAACCGACTTCGGCGGAAGTCGTGACAATCACTTTATTATGTTATATGTACTACTTCTATGATTGAGTCTCTACCTTGCTCAACGCCATCAGAAATGAATCATTGCATAATCATATTTCATTTCATACATTTATGTATCTCTGTGTCCAACATGCTGCCTCCTACATGTTCTACTGCTCTGACCTCAGATCAGATATGCAAGGTATCATACAGTGGCTGTCCCTGACCTGAGTCTATAAGGCTCATAGTTGACTGAGGTAGTACAGCTCACTCTACCAAATTACTGCTTATATATTACAAGATCTCTAAGGTTAACAGGGTGAATCACGGATGGAATGCATTTATATAACGTATAACGTTATAGGCCTAGGTCTCAAAGTACTTTACATTGTATGGGGGTTAGTCATCGTATAATTCATCTGCGTTCCTATTTCCAAAGGTATTTGGCACAGATGGCTATGGTTCTTTCAAAGTCATCATTTCAACAGACACAGTCTATTCTGACATACATATGACAGACCCCCAAGGACATAATGTACAGTAAACGCGTTCCCTAAAAAGGATCTAATTTGTTTCTACAATACATGATGTCCATCTATAAGGAATCATGATGATACTGGCAATTTATGGCTTCTCAATGTCAAACTATATAGGCGAGGTCAGTACAGGTGCATCTAAGCTGGGACCGAGAGACTGAAAAACAGCTTCTATCTCAAGGTCATCAGACTGCTAAACAGCAATCACTAACTCAGAGAGGCTGCTGCCTACATTGAGACCCAATCACTGGCCACTTTAATAAATGAATCACTCGTCACTTTAAACAATGCCACTCTAAATAATGCCACTTTAATAATGCTTACATATCTTACATTACTCATATCACATGTATATACTGTATTTTATACCATCTATTGCACCTTCTATTGCACCTTGCCTATGCCGCTCAGCCATCGCTCATCCATATACTTACAGGTACATTATCTCATTCCCCATTTATATTTGTGTGTATTAGGTAGTTGTTGGGGAATTGTTAGATTACTTGTTAGATATTACTGCACTGTCAGAACTAGAAGCACAAGCATTTCGCTACACTCGCATTAACATCTGCTAACTACGTGATTTGATTTGAGCAGCTACCCAACTTCGAATCTCCAGGACAGATATCTATCACTTGTAAATCTGACTAAAACCGTTTTGAATAGTTGTGAAATGTATCCCTCCGCTCCCTGCCTTGAAGTAATTATCACTAATCGTACACAACTGGAAAGGTGAAAGCAAGGGTTCCACTACATAATTGAACCTAGTCCAAAAATGTCAGATCTAGGATTACTTCAAAGAAGGAAGAAAGGAAGGAAGAAGGGAAGGACTGAAGGAAGGAAGGATGCATTTGAAAAGTATTCTAGCAGGGCCCTGTCTAAATGTAAAATATAATCGCTCTTTCTTTCTCCACAAAAAAGGGAATCATCTTTCGTCTCTTCGCCAGGTGGTTAAACTGTCCTTGTTCTAAAATCTACATCCATTGTGTTGTAAAATACCCGGCTAATTAGCGTGGGAGTAAAAAGCACAGTGGCAGCAGCGCTCATCTCTGACAAGACTAATCGTGGTAGCAGTGGCATGTGCTTTCAACTTGACGGGTGAACAGGGGAGTGGTCGAGGGGTGCATTGAAAACAGAACTGTAATTAAAGCAAGTAAAGCGCGTGTGTGTGTGTGTGTGTGTGTGTGTGTGTGTGTGTGTGTGTGTGTTTATAGAGAGAGAGAGAGAGGAAGAGAAGCAGATCTCGTCTGACATGTTTTCCCAGCTCTTAGACAGGCAGAACCTGAGGAGGGTCATGCACCACCACAAAAAAGAAAGAAGAGAATTTGCATTTAACTGAATGATAACAGTGATGCTGCTTTTAATTTCACACAGGGTGATTTGACAAAAACAAGATAAAAAAAGCGTTCTTTCTGGCTTTCAGTCTCATATGTTGAAAAAACACACACACATCAACCCCTGGTCCATTAGTCATTGTAATAGGAGCTCCTCTGTGTAGAAGCTGAAACTCAATGCTCTGGCCCCTGGTGCCTGTGCTGCTCCATTGGCAGGACAAGTCCTAACTGAACACTGTCATTCACTTCACAGGACCACTCTGCCTCATTCTCCCTCTATTTTTGCTATGTACAGTAAGGTTAATAGTATAAAATAATATCATTTGTAAACAAATCTGAGCATTCAATATAGCACAGCATTTGGATTATTTATTAAACAGTGTTTTTTTTTATTTTTATCAAGGGTGCCAATAAATGTTGACCTGACCTCTTTACTGTATCTTTTAATTCCCTTCACTATTTTCCTATTTCTGTGTCGTTCAATGTTGTTTTCATCTCTCTCACCTCTCCTTCCCCTCTCTGCTCCACTCCCCATCTTATTTACCCACTCGTTCTAAAAGCACTCTATCAACCTTTTCTCTTCTCCTCTCTTTCCCTCTCTCCTTCTTTCCACATCTCTCCTTTCCCTCTCTGTAACCACCTCAGTCCATCACCCTACCTTCTCCTCTGTCCAGCTCTCCTCTTCCCATCTCCTCTATCCATCTCTCCTCTTCCCTTCTCTTCTATCCATCTCTCCTCTTCCCTTCTCTATCCATCTCTCCTCTTCCCATCTCATCCACACTTTCGTAACCTCCTCCAATCTCTCCATCTATCTGTTGCCAATCTGCCTGAGTTGCCAGGCTCAGTGGATTTCAGTATCTCTATAAGAGACCTGGTTAACCCATTGTGGTGATTACATAGCCCAATCCACTAACAGCTCCCTCTCCTCCACCAATCTGTCCCTTTGTGATGAGAGCAGAGCACTCTACCCATCTGTCACTTGCTGCTCAGGTCAATGAAGAAGTACCTGTCTTACCCCTGTTCTTTGAAACCTCCATTAATCGAGTCCCTTTCAGCGTAGGTCCCTCTTGTTAATATAGCTTATTCATGCCGTACTCATGTTTTATTCATGCCTTATTAATATATTATAAATGATTAATAAATGGCAAAGGAAGGTCACTCGATAACGAGCTAAGTTGACATTTCCTTTGTAATTTTCACTGTGAAGATGCGTGTTTGCATTAGAAATGTCAATTATGAAGGCCATCTCTCACATATTTTAATTCAATTCACAAGCCTTTCTTTTCCCTGTATGTTTAAAAGCAATACATTCCAATGTAGTGGCATCTTCCATGTCACATTGAAACAATCAGCAAGGAAACACATAGGAACCCACGGCTGTTAGACAACCCAAAACATGCATGTCTCAATCTAACGGGGGCCTCTTATAATGGTCAACACAGAAGAAACCAGCCAAGAAGTCACAGAGGAACGTCAACCACTGCTCAATGATCAACCACACAAATATGACCACATATGGATTCATCATGCAATAATACAGGCTTTCCCTTACGATATGCAACAGTGCCGCCCCGTATCGTCACCGAGGGGGTTGTGGGTAACTGAAGAGCTATGAGAAGAGGCTTGTGGAGTTCAGAGTGTGGGCTGTGGGAATAGGAGAGAGCGAGTGATCCCACTCGCAGGTTGGGATTAGGAAAAGACGAAAGATGGAAATCACAAGAGAACAACATCAACCTCCAGCCTCCATGGACCCCCACTGGGTAGATGCCTTCCTATCTCTGAGGTGATTGGTTGACGAGGCTTAATTTATGGAGTAAAGAGGGGGATTTTTTTGGTTGAGCGTCTTTTGCTTCAGGAGCTAGTGGGTCCTGATTTCTGTCGATAAGAGTTGAACAGATGTAGGACCTTAATTTGATCACTCTTTTGTTGCTGAGAATTTCCCTGCATAGCAGGACATGCAAACGTAGTGTATTGAGGTTTAAAAAGGCTTCCAGTTTGTATTTTCAACTTAATTCATTTTTATCAACCCCTACAAAAAATGTCCAATAATTATAATCCACATAAAAATGCACATTTCCTGTTCCTGCAGGATCATTTTCGTGCTGTAGAAAACGGTCTCAAATTACGATTCTACATCTGTATGTGCTCAATCGATACAACTCCTCTAAAAATGTACTCTCAGAATGATTCAAGGATGTGGTATTGTACAGTGTAAGGCAGAGTGGTTGATTTTCAACAGATTTATTGACATTTTGTAGTTCTGGATGTTTCTTGGCACCCATTTAGCTGGGTAAAATCATATCTTGAAAGACAATAATGTCCTTGTTTTTCTCAAGAGCCCTGAGCTTTCAGAGTGTGTATTATTTAACTGCTCATTGAAGTACAGAGGCCATGGAGCCACTATGTGCATCAGGTAAAGGTGTATTGTGAGCTTTGATGTGGTAGGTGGTTATTTGGTTGGAATATATTACATGATACTATTAAACTAATTTAAGGTAATCATCTAAATAACTACCATCAGATAACTGGGATTGTGCCTTTCATTTCCAGTCTCGCCTATTATTGTCATTTTGGTTCAGTCATTGAGATTTCTCCACGTAGGGGATTCAAATGTAAGATTTGTTTATTCATTAATCATCCAAGCTAGCCTGTCTGTTTGTGTTTGTATGTGTGTATTTCAGGCCTTCTATTTCTATCTATATTACACTGAACAAAAATCTAAACGTTACAGTTCATATAAGGAAATCAGTCAATTGATATATATATTCATTAGGCCCTAATCTATGGATCATTTATTTTTTGTCGGGAGAGGTGTCATGCATCCTACGAAACATGACCTGTCAAACCGTGCTTCTCAACACACTGCCCGCTTAACCTGGAAGCCAGCCGAACCAATGTGTCGGAGGAAACACTGTTTAACTGACGACCGAAGTCAGCTTGCAGGCGCCCAGCCACAAGGAGTCGCTAAAGCACGATGAGCTAAGTAAAGCCCCCCCCGGCCAAACCCTCCCCTTACCCGGACGACGCCTGGCCAGTTGTGTGGGACTCCCGGTCACAGTCAGTTGTGACATAGCCTGGGATCGAACTCGGGTCTGTAGTGACGCTTCAAGCACAGCGATGCAGTGCCGTAGACTGCTGCTCCACTTGGGAGGCCCTCTAATCTATGGATTTCACATCACTGGGAATACAGATACAGTGCCTTGCGAAAGTATTCGGCCCCCTTGAACTTTGCGACCCTTTGCCACATTTCAGGCTTCAAACATAAAGATATAAAACTGCATTTTTTTGTGAAGAATCAACAACAAGTGGGACACAATCATGAAGTGGAACGACATTTATTGGATATTTCAAACTTTTTTAACAAATCAAAAATTGAAAAATTGGGCGTGCAAAATTATTCAGCCCCTTTACTTTCAGTGCAGCAAACTCTCTCCAGAAGTTCAGTGAGGATCTCTGAATGATCCAATGTTGACCTAAATGACTAATGATGATAAATACAATCCACCTGTGTGTAATCAAGTCTCCGTATAAATGCACCTGCACTGTGATAGTCTCAGAGGTCCGTTAAAATCGCAGAGAGCATCATGAAGAACAAGGAACACACCAGGCAGGTCCGAGATACTGTTGTGAAGAAGTTTAAAGCCGGATTTGGATACAAAAATATCTCCCAAGCTTTAAACATCCCAAGGAGCACTGTGCAAGCGATAATATTGAAATGGAAGGAGTATCAGACCACTGCAAATCTACCAAGACCTGGCCGTCCCTCTAAACTTTCAGCTCATACAAGGAGAAGACTGATCAGAGATGCAGCCAAGAGGCCCATGATCACTCTGGATGAACTGCAGAGATCTACAGCTGAGGTGGGAGACTCTGTCCATAGGACAACAATCAGTCGTATATTGCACAAATCTGGCCTTTATGGAAGAGTGGCAAGAAGAAAGACATTTCTTAAAGATATCCATAAAAAGTGTCGTTTAAAGTTTGCCACAGGCCACCTGGGAGACACACCAAACATGTGGAAGAAAGTGCTCTGGTCAGATGAAACCAAAATTGAACTTTTTGGCAACAATGCAAAACGTTATGTTTGGCGTAAAAGCAACACAGCTGAACACACCATCCCCACTGTCAAACATGGTGGTGGCAGCATCATGGTTTGGGCCTGCTTTTCTTCAGCAGGAACAGGGAAGATGGTTAAAATTGATGGGAAGATGGATGGAGCCAAATACAGGACCATTCTGGAAGAAAACCTGATGGAGTCTGCAAAAGACCTGAGACTTGGACAGAGATTTGTCTTCCAACAAGACAATGATCCAAAACATAAAGCAAAATCTACAATGGAATGGTTCAAAAATAAACATATCCAGGTGTTAGAATGGCCAAGTCAAAGTCCAGACCTGAATCCAATCGAGAATCTGTGGAAAGAACTGAAAACTGCTGTTCACAAATGCTCTCCATCCAACCTCACTGAGCTCGAGCTGTTTTGCAAGGAGGAATGGGAAAAAATTTCAGTCTCTCGATGTGCAAAACTGATAGAGACATACCCCAAGCGACTTACAGCTGTAATCGCAGCAAAAGGTGGCGCTACAAAGTATTAACTTAAGGGGGCTGAATAATTTTGCACGCCCAATTTTTCAGTTTTTGATTTGTTAAAAAAGTTTGAAATAGCCAATAAATGTCGTTCCACTTCATGATTGTGTCCCACTTGTTGATTCTTCACAAAAAAATACAGTTTTATATCTTTATGTTTGAAGCCTGAAATGTGGCAAAAGGTCGCAAAGTTCAAGGGGGCCGAATACTTTCGCAAGGCACTGTATGCATATGTTGGTCACAAATACCTTTTTTTTTAAAAAGTAAGGGCGTGGATCAGAAAACCAGTCAGTATCTGGTGTGATCACCATTTGTGTCATGTAGTGAGACATCTCCTTCACATATCTTGATCAGGCTGTTGATTGTTGTCCCACTCCTCTTCAATGGCTATGCGAAGCTGCTGGATATTGGCGGGAACTGGAACACACTGTCGTACACGTCGATCCAGAGCATCCCAAACATTTTCAATGGATGACATGTCTGGTGAGTATGCAGGCCATGGAAGAACTGGGCCATTTTCAGCTTCAAGGAATTGTGTACAGATCCTTGCAACATGGGGCCATGCATTATCATGCTGAAACATGAGGTGATGGCAGCGGAAGAATGGCACAACAACGGACCTCAGGATCTCATCACAGTATCTCTGTGCATCAAATTGCTATTGATAAAATGCAATTGTGTTTGTAGTCTGTAACTTATGCCTACTCATACCATAACCACACCGACACCATGGGCACTCGACGCCATACGTCTGCTATCTGCCCGGTACAGTTGAAACTGGGATTCATCTGTGAAGAGGACACTTCTCCAACATGCCAGTGGCCATCGAAGGTGAGCATTTGCCCACTGAATTTGGTCAAGACGCCGAACAGCAGTCAGGTCAAGACCCTGGTGAGGATGACAAGCACGCAAATGAGCTTCCCTAAGATGGTTTCTGACTGTTGAGAATTTCTTTGGTTGTGGAAACCCACAGTTCCATCAGCTATCCGGGGTGATGGTCTCAGACGATCCCGCAGGTAAAGAAGCCGGATGTGGTGGTCCTGACTGGTGTGGTTTTATTTATTTAATCTTTATTTAACCTTTATTTAACTAAGCAAGTCAGTTAAGAACAAATTCTTATTTACAATGACGGTCTACCAAAAGGTCTCCTGTGGGGACGGAGGCCCGGGATTAAATAAATACAATATAAATATAGGACAAAACACACATCACAACAAGGGAGACAACACTACACTACATAAAGAGATACCTAAGACAACAACATAACAGCAAAACATAACACAGCATGCTAGCAACACAACACAACAACAACATGGTAGCAGCACAACATGGTAGCGTCACAAATACATGGTACAAACATTATTGGGCAAGGTCATCAGCACAAAGGTCAAGTAGGTAGAGACAACAATAACGTGGTTACATGTGGTCTGCGGTTGTGAGGCCAGTTGGATGTACTGCCAAATTCTCTAAAACAACGTTGGAGGTGGCTTATGTTGAAATGAACATTCAATTCTCTGGCAACAGCTCTGGTAGACTTTCCTGCAGTCAGCATGCCAATTGCACACTCCCTCAAAAATGATCAGGCTGTTTAATTAGTTTCTTGATCCCTCACACCCGTCAGGTGGATGGATTATCCTGGCAAAGGAGAAAGGCTCACTAACAGGGATGTAAACAAATTTGTGCACAGAATTTGAGAGAAAAAAGCTTTTTGTCGACTTAATTTTTGGGGGATCTTTTATTTCAGTTCATGAAACATTGGTCCAACACTTTACATGTTGCGTTTATATTTTTGTTCAGTATAGAAGTGCTTTGTCAATTAGGCCCCCGGCGCTGAATGGACTATATTTACTGCTGATTACTACTGATTAGAGCCCTAATGAAATTCTGCACTGGTTGATGTCACACGTCAGGAAAAGGAGGGAAGGCAGACTGGCAATGATTAGTAGCAAGAGCGATTATCACACTGTTGACGTGTCAGTGTTACTCCAGTCCCAATCATTCCAATGCTTCTTCGGTGGTTGTAACAAGAACAGGCAATCTGATCATCAAAACATTTATGTTTGTGTCCTGTACAAATATAAAGGTTTACAGGTTTATGACACTAAAATATTAGTCCAACTCAAAATCAACAGTGTGATAGAAACATCGATCCAGATGCGAGGGAAAAGTACAGTGCCACCAGCAGCAAGGGACTTTCTCCCATTCAAAATACAACTCATACCAGCTGTCCTATACCGTAATAAAACCATTAAGTATATTACCATATATAAAACATTTGTCCAATCAACATTGTGTGAAATCCAAAACAGAAGTACCACCAGTGCCTGGAAACCAACCACAGAAAAGAGGGACTCCACTTTCTCTTATTCAAAACATATGGGTGCTTCCCAAATGGCCCATAGGGCTCTGGTCAAAAGTAGTGCACTGTATAGGGAATAGGTGCCATTTGGAAGCACACATGGACACAGGAAGTGTGTCCATCAAGGGAATTGACAGGCTGGGCCCAGCTGCAGCTGGCAGCTAATCTAATCAGTGAGAGGAGAGATGGGGAAAAACAGGGGAGAGGGTATTCATTCAGGGGAGAGGGTATTCATTCAGGGGAAAGGGTATTCATTCAGGGGAGAGGGTATTCATTCAGGTGAGAGGGTATTCATTCAGGGGAGAGGGTTTTAATTCAGGGGAGAGGGTTTTAATTCAGGGGAGAGGGTATTCATTCAGGGGAGAGGGTATTCATTCAGGGGAGAGGGTATTCATTCAGGGGAGAGGGCCATAATTCAAAGAGGTACTTACATTTAACAATTGGGAGCTGGAAAGATCTTCTAATTCCCAAAACAGATTTTTTGGTCAATCAAAACAACTTTTATGAGAGAAAAATAAAAAGATAGAAAGAGACAAAGAGAGAGGGAGCATGCGACAGAGAGAGAGAGGACACTGAAAAATGAAGAGAGAGGGAGAAGGGGGACTGAGAGAGAGAGAAACCAACAGTCATCAAAGAGCTACCTGCAATTTTGAGGCTCCCGAGTGGCACAGCGGTCTAAGACACTGCATCTCAGTGCTAGTGGCGTCACTACAGACACCCTGGTTTGATTCCAGGCTGTATCACAACCTGCCGTGATTGGGAGTCCCATAGAGTGGCGCACTATTGGCCCAGCGTCGTCTGGGTTTCGCCGTCATTGTAAATAAGAATGCGTTCTTAATTGACTTGCCTAGTCCTATGAAGGTTACATTTCATATATTTTTTGTTTAAATGAACCCCTATGCAAAGAAGACTTCACTTAGGCCTTCATGACAAACTCCCTCCTCCAGGTAGTCCAGATGGGTGAAAAGGCTCAGTAGCACACAGGTCAGCACAGTGGGGGTGGACACACACACACACACACAGGTCAGTACAGTGGGGATAGAGGTACACAGGGAAGCAGGCTGACCTCAGTGTAACAGGAGGCCATGATGATTCAGTAGTCAGCAGCACACCACAGAGCTCACATTACCCACAGGCAGCCTCTGGCAACATTATGGCTGTTTAGGGTTTAGCTCTACATCCCCCAGGGCTGAATAGATTGAATAACCATTTGTAACCAGACTTAATAAAACATAATACATAAGCGTCAAGGGCGATTTATCGAATCAATCCAGGGGTTGAACCGTTGTCAGGTTCTGAAGTCATGTGGACCTTGTGCAGTTTGTTTCACTTTGTTAGCAAAACTTTTGACACTTGCTCTCAATAGAAACGAACCACACTGGATCCAAAACAAACCCTGAAGTCAGCTGAACGATCACATTCTAAGCTGTGCTGCAATGAACTGCAACCGAATGTTTCCTTTTCTGAAGCACAACTCTACCGATGTGCACCTGTACACTATTTTACGTACACACAGGAGCCGTCATTCCACAACACAGTTTAGAACCATTTAGAACTTAGTAAAATAAATGGTTTTGGAGGTACAGTAAAACACACATTAGTCTGAGTAAATTGGTTAAGTAGTATAAAGGTGCAGAAACAGTCACATTGGACTGTCACTCCATTCCGAACAGACGCTCAAAGCCATGATCCACTGACCTCGGACCTGTTTGGTCATTGCTGAAGAAGATAGACGTCAGGCTCAGACCACTTAGAGTAATGTGACCTCTGACCGGCACTATCAAGATAATAATATCAGTTGGGGGGTGCTTATATTTGTCCTGTTACACACAAGTGTATAATATATTTTTGTTGTTGTTGCATATCCCAACCCTCCCCAAGACACCCGCAGGGAGTGGGGTCACAATTGTACAGTGCCCCTGGAACAATTAGGATTAAGTGCCTTGCTCAAATGGTACAGCGATAGGATTTATTTATTTATTTTTAGCTTGTTGGCTCCGGTATTCCATCCAGCAACCTTTCGGTTACTGGCCAATGCACTAACCTTGAGGCTACTTGATGCCCATAAGTTCAACCAATCAATTACTGAATGATCTACCCATGCAGTGTATGAGTTAGGAAGCGTATGAGTTCACCAAGTGACCTACTGCATGTAAATAACGCATATTCTGTCATTTTATTTACACAATTGACTAGCATATAAAACATCCATGATAGCTAAAGCAAACCAATAAGCATACGTTTGACTCAAATTAGCTAAGGAATACTTTATGTTAAGAACACCAAATAATTATACATATAGTGAGTCATATTGACCAAACTGGGATAAGAAGGGCACTATACCAACACAGCATGTGGCTATGACAGTCCAACACTGTACATTGTCCGTCAGAACTACAGTACAAGAATAATGACCAAGCGAAAGGCATAGACTGACATCAGGCGAGCGGCTGCCTTGGTTTCCCTTCCCACTCATAAGGGTGACTGGGCGACCAGCGTCCATTTTGTGCCGGTCAGGGTCAGCTGACACGGCTCTGGTGGTGTGATGATGTGTCTCTGCTCTTTGTCTAGACTGTCTTTTACAGTGCCTTCGGAAAGTATTCAGACCCCTTGACATTTTTCACATTTTGTTATGTTGTAGTCTTATTCTGAAATGGCTTTTTTTTTAATCCTCAGCAATCTACTCACAACACCCCACAATGACAAAGCGAAAACAGGTGCTTAGAAATGTTTGCTAATTTAAAAATAAAAATAGAAATACCTTATTTATATAAGTATTGGGGTGGCAGGTAGCTTAGTGGTTAGAACGTTGGGACAATAACCGAAAGGTTGGTGGCTCAAATCCACGAGCTGACATGGTAAAAATCTGTGGTTCTGCCCCTGAAAAAGCAGTTATCCCACTGTTCCTAGGCCGTCATTGTAAATAAGAATTGGTTCTTAATTTGACTTGCCTAGTTAAATAAAAGGTAAAAAATAAATAGAAATTCAGACATTTTGCTATCACTCAAAATTGTGTTCAGGTGCATCTGGTTTCCATTGATCATCCTTTATGTGTTTCTACAACTTGATTTGAGTCCACCTGTGGTAAATTTAATTGATTGGATATGATTTGGAAAGGCACACACCTGTCTATATAAGGTCCCACAGTTGACAGTGCAAGTCAGAGCAAAAACCAAGCAGTGAGGCCGAAGGAATTATCCGTAGAGCTCTGAGACAGGATTGTGTCGAGGCACAGACAATGCTGGAGTGGCTCAAGTCTCTGAATGTCCTTGAGTGGCCCAGCCAGAGCCAGGACTTGAACCCGATTGAACATCTAGGGAGAGACCCAAAAATAGCTGTGCAGCAACGATTCCCATCCAACCTGACTTAGCTTGAGAGGATCTGCAGAGAAGAATGGGAGAAACTCCTCAAATACAGGTGTGCCAAGGTTGTAGCGTCACCCCCAAGAGGACTCTAGGCTGTAATCCCTACCAAAAGTGTCAAAGTACTGAGTAAAGGGTCTGAATACTTACGTAAAATGTGATATTTCCATTTTTTCCATTTTTTATTAGCACAAATTTCACAAAAACTTTTGTTTTGTCATTATGGGGTAGTGTGTGTGGATTATGATGAGGGAGAAAAACAATTTAATCCATTTTACAATAAGGCTGTAACCGAACTACATGTGGGAAAAGTAAACGGGTCTGAATACTTTCTGATAATGAGGAAAGAAAGAAGAGGGGGAGAAAGGAGGGGGGAGACTGGGGTGTTTGAAGCAACGAAAGTCTAAAATACATGTTCAGGAGGTAATAGCAAAGTTAGAGAAAGTCTTCGGTTGGGGGTGGCGGGTCAGAGAGAGTGAGCCCACTGTGTAAAATTAGAAAGGAAAAGGAGAAGAAAGAAGGAGAAATAGAGTGTGGAGAGGGATGGATAGCAAAAAAAAACTTTGAAGAGACCTCAGAAGTCAGGGAGCATCAAGAAAGGGAAAGAGAGCTTAGAGCAGCAATCATCAATAGATTCAGCTGCAGGCTGAAATACAAATAATTTGTAGACTGCAAATTCAGCGCCAGAAGATATCATATTTGACCAAAACATAATAATTTCAAACCTTGCTTACATTTGTATACGGTCACATACACTGAGCATACTGTAACCAACATTGAGAACACCTTCCTAATATTGAGTTGCACACCCAGTTCTGCCCTCAGAACAGCCTTAATTTGTTTTCTTCATATCACTTGGAGGGCCAAATAAAAATATTGTGGGCCAAATTTTGGCCGGCGGGCCGCCAGTTGTGGAATCCTGGCTTCAAGAGACAGACCAAGGGAGAGAAGAAAGAATAAACAGATGGGGTAATGAAAAGAGAAGATAAACAAGACAAAGTAGCCAGACAGACCGTAAAAGTAAAGTAGAAAGATAGTAACAAGAGTACAAGATGAACAGGATAAAGAAGTTAGACAGGTAAAGGGGTAATAAAAAGAGGGTGAAATAAACCACAAAATCGAGAGCATGGACAGAATGAGACCAATTTAAAAGGACACAGGAGTTTTGAGGAGGGGAAAAATGAAGGCAACATTTTGTATAATGATGTCATTATCTAGTTGAAAACAAGCTTCGTGGTTGTAGAGACGTCAGATTATTGTGTGAACCATGTCGAGACGGCTTTTTTCATGACGTCATCCAGACGTTACAGTTACTTAAATACATTATTCTGGTCAGATTACCAGATTACAACCAGTGAAAGATGTATTTTTCTGATCACTAAAAAGATGTCTAGAAAACGTCCTTCTATAACTAGTAAACGACCTGAACGTGACGTCCCAAAACACTCCATAATAACTTTACCGCCACCAGCACACTGGGTAGGACTAGCAACAAGACAGAGACAAAGTGTGAGGGTAAAACTGATTTCAGAGGGGAGGGTGCTGCTCTGCTGTGCTGTTCTCTGTATGACGGAGGCAGATCGGGACCCAGATGGGAGAGATAAACAGGACACTCTGTTTCCCCTTTATTAGATTCCCTCCCATTTATTATTGAGGTCCTGCAGCGCCGTGTGTCCTGA
This sequence comes from Oncorhynchus mykiss, assembly GCF_013265735.2. Taxonomy (NCBI): domain Eukaryota; kingdom Metazoa; phylum Chordata; class Actinopteri; order Salmoniformes; family Salmonidae; genus Oncorhynchus; species Oncorhynchus mykiss. The sequence continues at coordinate 31,437,858 of NC_050572.1, read as the reverse complement.
CAGAACCCACACGGGTGTTTTGCAGGACTGGACTGGACTGGACAGAGGGGGGGGGGGGGGGGGGGGGATATGCAACGCATGGATACTCCCTCCACTGACTGACTCACTGAGGTGTGGACTTACTGTATGTATCCTCATCACGCGCACACACACACACACGCGCGCATTTCTCTAGTCACGCACACACATATGCATATCAGCATGAGCATAAACACACATTCCAGTGTCTGTGTGCTGTCTGGTCGGAGTTCACCTCTACCCTCTACGTATTATCTCTCTCATGTCCCAGTGTGTTTACTTCCATCTGCCGACACATGAAGACAACCCAGCAGGACAACCTAGTTCAGCAGAACTGAGCCAAATTCCTCCCATAGGCCATTACTCCGACACATCATTTCAAGTAATTGAAACTACAGTACATTGCTCCTGGGAAAAGGTAACATTCCTGATAAAAAAAAAAAAACTTCATCATCTTTGTGCTCATTAGGGTAACTTGAGCTCTTCAGGACATCAGCACTTGGTAGGATGATCTTTTGGAGGGGTTTCAGCATAACAGCAGAAATGTCTAATTCAAAGGAATGAAAATGATTATGGTCATTGCTTGCTTTATCTACAGGGGTGGTGAATATGATTGTATTTTGTTGTGTTGAAAACTTTGTAACCATTCCCAACATAAAAACCATGCTATATCACCCAGTTCAGATTCAATCAGGCCCCATCAACTAATGTGATAAGCGGGGCTCGCTCCAATTCTACACCACATCTGTCTCCATCTCTCCCCTGGCCGTTTACACCCGCTAGCCACAGAGGAGCGATTAGCTGACCGCGCGGCCTCTCATGACGCAAATCCAGGGCAAACTCCCCCAGATCCCCACTTTAGACAATAAATATACTGAGGGACAGTTTGCTCAGGACTGAGAGACCAGTTTATAGGGCGGCAGGTAGCCTAGCGGTTAGAGTGTTAGACCAGTAACCGACAGGTTGCTGGTTCGAATACTTGAGCCGTCAAGGTGGAAAATCTGTCAATGTGTCCTTGAGCAAGGCACATAACCCTGATTTACTACTATGGCTGACCCTGTAATACAAAACATTTCACTGCATCTATGTGACAATAAAAATAATTATATATATAAAGTTACTCTTTATGTGGAGGGACCCTCTGGGCCTCTGCTTTCTCAGTTTTTCCACTCTCTTTCCCCTCTCTATATCTCACTCTCCCTTTCCCCTCTCTATATCTCACTCTCCCTTTCCCCTCTCTATATCTCACTCTCCCTTTCCCCTCTCCATATCTCACTCACTCTCCCTCCTCTCCATATCTCACTCTCTCTCCCTCCTCTCCATATCTCACTCTCTCTCCCTCCTCTCCATATCTCACTCTCTCTCCCTCCTCTCCATATCTCACTCTCTCTCCCTCCTCTCCATATCTCACTCTCTCTCCCTCTCTATATCTCTCTCTCCCTCCTCTCTATATCTCACTCTCCCTCCTCTCTATATCTCACTCTCCCTCCTCTCTATATCTCACTCTCCCTCCTCTCTTTATCTCACTCTCCCTCCTCTCTTTATCTCACTCTCCCTCCTCTCTATATCTCAATCTCCCTCAATCTCCCTCCTCACTCTCCCTCAATCTCCCTCCTCACTCTCCCTCCTCTCTATATCTCACTCTCCCCTCTCTATATCTCACTCTCCCCTCTCTATATCTCACTCTCCCCTCTCTATATCTCACTCTCCCTCCTCTCTATATCTCAATCTCCCTCAATCTCCCTCCTCACTCTCCCTCAATCTCCCTCCTCACTCTCCCTCCTCTCTATATCTCACTCTCCCCTCTCTATATATCACTCTCCCCTCTCTATATCTCACTCTCCCCTCTCTATATCTCACTCTCTATTTCTCACTCTCCACTCTCTATTTCTCACTCTCCCCTCTCTATTTCTCACTCTCCGATCTCTATTTCTCACTCTCCGATCTCTATTTCTCACTCTCCCTTCTATCTCCCTTTCATTCTCTCAGGCCTAAAGGCTTTATTACTGATTTCTGATGGCTTGTCCATCTTCAGAACAGCAGCAATACAAAGAGAGCAAGATTCAATTCTAGCTAGATGTGGTGGCTGAATATTTTAGATGGAATTAAGGCGCCTATCAAAAGGGAGGCTGATCTTTAGGTGAGATAATAAGTATCAAGCGGTGGTGGTGGTGAGGAGAGGATGGAGATGAAGAGGTGAAAGGATGGAGGGATGGTGATAATGGACATGGAGGAGAGTAGAGCAGACAGGTCATTTAGGCAGCGGGCTGAGCATCTGTTTTTTTTTTAAATGGTCAACAGATTGGGTCTGTCAGTGTAGAGGAGAAGGGATTAAGCCAGAATGAGGTTTACTACGGAGTGGCATTTTGTGGTATATCTCGTGAAGATGTCAGTCATTGTTCTGCCCACAAAGACTACACGTCCCATGAGCACACACAACCTACACTCTTAGAAAGAAAGGTTATATCAATAACCTAAAAGGGTTCTTTGGCTATCCCCATAGAAGAACCCTTTGAAGAACCCTTTTGAGTTCCAGGTAGAGCCCTACTGGGTTCCATTGTAGAACCCAGAGGGAACCCAAAAGAGTTCTACTTGGATACCAAAAAGCGTTCTCCTATGGGGACAGCCGAAGAACCCTTTTGGAACCTTGCATCTTCAGCCCCAGCTGAAGGTGGTTTCAGCTAATCAAGGGCTGGCATCAGTACAGTACGTGTCTTTCATTGAAGGATGAAGCTTGATATAAGGATGACATTATCAGTGCCATAGAAGGCCAGAATGAAGAGATGGCACATTAAAGCGATCTCAAAAGCAACCCTCTAAAACGTCAGTTAAAGTGTTGTTTGTCGAAAGGTAAGTGCAATAAATGACGCTTAATATTAGGAAAGCAAGTGTTTTGCGCTTCTTAAATAAGATTGCTTTTATTCTGGTACTGACAACACAACCGTGCTGCATCCTGCGCCCTGATCAAGTGTAACCCTATTTAACTCCTGTTAAGTTCTGTTTGTTTGAAACAAGTTCAACAAGTGCTTGCTGTAGCAGATTCTGTCCACTGATAAGCGTGTAAATAGGAACAGTTGCTGTACAGTAACATGCTATACATGATGTCAGAGCTCAGGGTCTCTGCTTTACAGAGCTGTATGCGATTCAACTGAAATATGTTCCAAGCGGGAGCAGGACCTGCCAATGGGGTTACTTTTGCACACGTTGGTGTTGTCTGAGTAAAGTGAAGGGAATGCAGTAAATTCGAGATGAAACCTTGAGGATTATAATGAATAAGACTTTGATGTCACACAAGCAAACCACACACCCATGAGTCCAAATGTGCTCTTGAAACGCATATGCAACAAAACTCATTTCATTTACAGTATCGACATTCAGAACTGCTAAGTGTCACAGTATGTACCGTTACGAAGATGACATGGTGTCACACCCCCGGTTGTTCTGAAAAGAATCAGCCTCTGTTCGCCGTATTCTGAAGAAACGTAGCCACGGAATGCAATTCTCTACGCACCAACAGTTACAATGTGTTTCTCTGTGCTTTGTGAGAACCTAACACTGTAAGATCTTACTTTAGAACTTAGCTAGTCATGTTGGCAATCGAATAAGCTTTCAAATGATGCCCTCGGGACCCAGTTTGCGATTTGTAATGGAACGAATAAACAACAATGGTCATCGTGTGAGGTTGGGGGATGCACGGCTGTGTTCCAAACCAAAAACTACAAGTGTGCTGGCATCAGTCCTTCAACGGCACAGCTTCGAGTGCTTAAAAGAGCACCTAGTAGTTAAAGGCTCTTTCCTTGAGTCATTAAAGTGCATTGAAATGACTTAGGAACTGTGCACACTTTGGAGAGGTGTGCGGCAGAGCAGTGCCCCTGGATCACGCAGGGCTCCTCAATGTAATGTAAAGGGATCAGGGCAGCTTTAGAAAGCTTCAAAACATAGTATTTATGCTGTACTTGCCAGCAGTACCTTTCATGGTGCTGCTCGTGCCACCACAAGGCCCCAACCCCGGTTAGTGATCCAGGTACAGTAGGTACAAACATAAACATGGAGAGCGATGAACTTGTGCTGACCATCAGCAGTCCTGTTAATACAGATTCACGCACAAGTATCACACTTGATTCCAGTCAAGAAGGTGCACAGACCTGGGTGTTTATACTGTATAATATACACAAACATTCCAGTGTCGGCGTGCTGTCTCGGAGGAGTTCACCTCTACCCTCTACGTATTATCTATCTCATGTCACAGTGTGTTTACTCCTATCTGCCGACACATGAAGACAACCCAGCAGAGATGGCTTAAAATAACCAACTGTAGAACAGAAAGCTTTCCTCCCACTAAGTAGTCTCAATAAACGCACGCACGGCACTCCAGGAAGAGTAGCTGATGCTTTAGTAGTGAATGGAGATCCTATTAAAATAGTAAATACCAAATACACACAGACTCTCTCTTTCACACACACACACACACACACACGTGGGATGACTGTGGTAGGTGACTGGCTCTTGTGTGCCTTGGTCGGAGCAGACACAAAAACCCTGCGGGACTAACTGAGAACAGAATAGAGCTGAAGTTGGTGCTCTCCCTAATAGCGCCGACAGTTAAGACACCTGATAGACCCTTCATCAACATTTATTGTATTAATCAGTGTCCGTCTCCATCTCTCTCATCATTTTCTATCCATCTGTCTCTTTCTTTCCTCTACATATCTCTTCTCCCCGCTCTCTCTCTCACATGCTTTCTCTCCCTACATTATGCTATTCCCTGTCAGCCACCAAACACAATGTGCCCAATATAAATCCTTCGAGGCAAACCGTCAATATGACAATGTACCCATACAACATCTTACAGTGCAATCCTATCAAACACAGATACGAATCGATGGTGCTGTAACAGGCTGTCGCTGAATGTGACCATCGGCCGCTGTGAGCTTATCTTCATGATGAAAAGAAGGCCCGCTGGTGTAGCGACGCAAACGGTGCCCAGTCAGCTAACTCGTTAGCACGATGACATCAACCACAAAACCAGAGATAAGAGCTCGGAAAGGCCTCAAGTGAGAAGTATGGACTTCGGCACGACAAGCTAATCGTTCTGTGGTTAGAATGAGAAACCCCTGAGGATCATTTGTAATCTTATAATTGTATTTTTTTTAAATCAGTGCAATCAAGTTAAGGTTTAGCTGCGAGGTGATGATAGGCAGGGCATAAGCGACATAAGTGGTATTTTATAGGAACTCTGTTGGCGTCTCAACTTCCTGTTGAGCGTTAGAATAGTAGAATACACAAGGTGCCATTTCGAAATGTGGCTGTGCATTGGCAGTGCATCTCTTATGTCTGTCACTGAAAGTCACTCAATTTTGATTGTAAGTTAGTCTAGCCAGCTATCAGCTATCTAGAGGGCCCCCATTGATTTAGTTAGTCACTCTCACTCAGATATCATATGAACATGGCATAAGTCATGATAAAATGTGTAGAATTGCAGGAAATTAGCTTTAAAACAGCAAGAATGTCTCGCCACCCCATGGCAAAATGTGTAGAATTGCTGCAAACTCGCTTTAAAACTGCATCATTTTCTCTACACCTCAAATCAGCCATCGATACGGGGGCCACTTATGATTTCAGTCCCTCCAGGATCTCTCAGAGAGATTTCTTTGTGATATTTGTGGCCAAAAATGCTCGATTTTGCTCTGGCAACTGACATTTCACATGACAATATGCACTGACGAGGGAAACATTTTGTTGATGTGTGGCTCGATTGAACCATGTTATGCAGTAAATGTGCGGTGAATGGTTGAAATTGAGAGCAAAAATTGTTTTTTTGTACTGTGTTGATGGGTTAGTTTTATGCGATAATATTGCAATGCTTTGATTGTTTTTTGAGGAAATAGTCAGTCGCGGTGTGTGGGTAAAATCATTGGGGAAGTCAAGCCAGAAAAAAATGCCATATTACAACATAGGTATTGTGATAATTGTGTCGTTTACTCTATAACCTGTTAGTTCATATGCCTTGTGACTGTGTTATATGCCTACGGCCAACACAATAAGAAAACACAGCGGCAGAATAAATTCAACCACACCTTTGTTTCATCACAAAACTGGAGAGCAACCTCTGTCCGGTGAAGTCCACAAAGCATATTGCATGTAACAAACAGGTACATGACCTACACTCTTTTATTTCTTCTTGTCCTTGGCTACCTGGCTAAAATGCATGCTGGCTAGCCTAATTTCCTTTCATGGCAAATGTTTTCTAGTTAATATTAGCCTTCTACATCTAGCTACATATGAAACTTCCATCTTCTCAGTCCAGGGGCACAATGTATTTTATGGTTGGATCAGATTCGCCGTTATAATCATTGGCCAGAACAGAGAATTAAGAAAAACAACCAGTCCAAATCCCTATCTCCATCCATGGCTAATTTAGGAAAGGGACAATTTTAGCTAGCTAGCCACCGGAGGACAACAACACAATGAGATGCAACAATTCAAGTTGTTTCTAACAGTGACACATTTCTCAGTGATGGGGTGAAGCCAAATCCAAACTGGCTTCCTTTGACACTTTTTGTTCTGCACCAGGACCATTCATAGTTGAGCTCACTCAGTTTATAGATAGATGGCCTACACACACAGAGACAGAGGGGCTCTTTTTCGCTCCGAAGTTTACATACACTTAGGTTGGAGTCATTAAAACTCGAGTCGGTTAGGACATCTACTTTGTGCATGACACACGTAATTTTTCCAACAATTGTTAACAGACATTATTTCACTTATAATTCACATCACAATTTCAGTGGGTCAAAAGTTAACATACACTAAGTTGACTGTGCCTTTAAACAGCTTGGAAAATTTCAGAAAATTTTGTCATGGCTTTAGAAGCTTCTGATTGGCTAAATGACATAATTTGAGTCAATTGGAGGTGTACCTGTGGATGTATTTCAAGGCCTCCACAAGTCTGGTTTATCCTTGGGAGCAAAATCCAAATGCCTGAAGGTACCACGTTCATCTGTACAAACAATAGTACGCAAGTATAAACACCATGGGACCACGCAGCTCTCATATCGCTCAGGAATTAAGACGCGTTGTCTCCTAGAGATGAACGTACTTTGGTGCGAAAAGTGAAAATCAATCCCAGAACAACAGCAAAGGACCTTGTGAAGATGAATGGAGGAAACAGGTATACAAATATCTATAGCCACAGGAAAACGAGTCCGATATCGACATAACCTTAAAGGTCGCTCAGCAAGGAAGAAACCACTGCTCCAAAACCGCCATAAAAAAGCCAGACTACGGTTTGCAACTGCACATGGGGACAAAGATCGTACTTTTTGGAGAAATGTCCTCTGGTCTGATGAAACAAAAATAAAACTGTTTGGCCATAATGACCATCGTTATGTTTGGAGGAAAAAGGGGGAGGCTTGCAAGCCGAAGAACACCATCCCAACCGTGAAGCACGGGGGTGGCAGCATCATGCTGTGGACGTGCTTTACTGCAGGAGGGACTGGTGCACTTCACAAAATATATGGCATCATGAGGTAGGAAAATTATGTGGATATATTGAAGCAACATCTCAAGACATCCGTCAGGAAGTTAAAGCTTGGTCGCAAATGGGTCTTCCAAATGGACAATGACATCAAACATACTTCCAAAATTGTGGCAAAATGGCATAAGGACATAATGGCATAAAGTATTGGAGTGGCCATCACAAAGCCCTGACCTCAATCCCATAGAAATTTTGTGGGCAGAACTGAAAAAGCATGTGCGAGCAAGGAGGCCTACAAACCTGACTCAGTTACACCAGCTCTGTCAGGAGGAATGGGCCAAAATTCACCCAACTTATTGTGGGAAGCTTGTGGAAGGCTACCTGAAACGTTTGACCCAAGTTAAACAATTTAAAGGCAATGCTACCAAATACTAATTGAGTGTATGTAAACTTCTGACCCACTGGGAATGCGATGAAAGAAATAAAAGCTGAAATAAATCGCTCTACTATTATTCTGACATTTGACAATCTTAAAATACAGTGGTGCCTAACTGACCTAAAACAGTGAATTTTTACTAGGATTAAAATGTCAGGATTGTGAAAAGCTAAGTTTAAATGTAATTGGCTAAGTTGCAAGTAAACTTCCGACTTCAACTGTAAAGTGACTATGCATAGATAATAAACAGCGAGTAGCAGCAGTGTAAAAAAAAATGCAAATAATCCGGGCGGCCATTTGACTAATTGTTCAGCAGTCTTATGGCTGGGGGGTAGAAGCTGTTCAGGAGCCTTTTGCACATAGACTTGGCACTCAGGTACCGCTTGCTGTATGGTAGCAGAGAAAACAGTCTATGACTTGGGTGACTGGAGTCTTTGACCATTTTTGGAGCCTTCCTCTGACACGCCTAGTATATACACTACCGTTCAAAAGTTTGGGGTCACTTAGAAATGTCCTTGTTTATGAAAGAAAAGCACAATTTTTGTCCATTAAAATAACATCAAATTGATCAGAAATACAGTGTAGACATTGTTAATGTTGTAAATGACTATTGTAGCTGGAAACGTCAGATTTTTTTATGGAATATCTACATAGGCAAACAGAGGCCCATTATCAGCAACCATCACTCCTGTGTTCCAATGGCACGTTGTGTTAATTTATCCAAGTTTATCATTTTAAAAGGCACTATGGTGTTGAACGCTGAGCTGTAGTCAATGAACAGCATGCTCACATAGGTGTTCCTTTTGTCCAGGTCGGAAAGGGCAGTGTGTGGTGCGATTGATCTGTGGCTCTGTTGGGGCGGTATGCGAATTTGAGTGGGTCTAGGGATTCTGGGATGAGGGTGTTGATGTGAGCCATGACCAGCTTTTCAAAGCACTTCATGGCTACCGAAGTGAGTGCTACTACAGGGCAGTAGTCATTTAGGCAGGTAGTCATTCTTTAAAAAAGCTGACATAACTTGTTATAACATGTCATAACACTGTCATGAAAAATATATTTAGACACGCTGTGACATACTGTATACAGTATTGCATTATTTTATGGCTGGTTACGACACCGACATAGGAGTGTCAAAACCCCACATAACATACCACGGTAGGTATTTTATGGCTGGTTATGAAACCTACATAGGAGTGTCGAAACCCACAAAACATTCCATTACACCATAGCCTGTCAACAGTATATTTTTTGTTGTTTTTAACATTTTCTGAAAGGGGCTGACAAGGGCAGGCCTTTCTGGCTTATATGATTATGACGTTCATAATGCATCATGACAGTGTCATAAAGTGTATTTTCTACAAGTTACTTAAAATAGGATGAAAAAAAAAGAATTTAATACAACAGCAACAACAAAGGATTTATTACAACTGCAACAACAACAAAGGATTTAATAAACAAACGTTCAAATGAAAGGAAACTTCTTGGAAGGGAAAAAACACATTTCAATAAATGTGGGTTTTGAAACTATAATGAAGGTGTCACAACAGGTTTGAATATATTGGTCATGACAGTGTTATGACCATATTATGGTAAGGTTTTGACAAGTTGTGACATGGTTATGACAGTGCCATAACGTGTTATGACGCTAGGTGTTAAGTAAAGTGTTACCCAAATTTGCAATCCCTTGCATAATATGTAGGAAATTGTTGACGTGCGATCACAGAATTGCAGTATCCTGGAGGGATAAAACGTCACTTAGGGCCTCCAAAACTCTAGGGCCGGCCCTGATGATTTGTTCTACAAGTTGAGATTCAGTTAGTCGCCAGCACACACATGAATGCATTAGTTCAATATTCTCCCTTCCTCGGTCAACTCTTCACAAATACAGGTGATTTATACATTCTGTGTGTGTGTGCCTGCACTGACATCTTTGATATTGAACGTTCTAGAAGTGCTTAAATTGCCTTTCGACCCTTTGATTGGCTGGTTAGTGCTTATTGGGGACAGCGAGAGGAGCTTATGTGTGCTCTACAGTCATCAGCGTAATCAGTTTTAGAGGTGAGGTGGGGGATGGGTAGTCGGGGTGTGTGGGGGTTAGACTGTTGTTATGGAGACAGGGAATGGCAAGGGGTTGTATTCCATGCTGTGCAGGGTGCAGAGTGAAGTAGCGCTTTGATACAAAGACTGACTGTGAGAAGTATACTAACATTTCAACGTTTGAAAGCTCTGACAGTGTGTGGTCACTGCAGGCCTCCAATTACTGCACCACTTTAAATGATTTTATCAGATTTTATGCACATTTAAGCACTTTGAAGTGTGTCATTAGATTTTTTTTCCACACAGATAATGCCTAGGTAACTGGATTAGTCTATTTAGAAAATGTACCGAATTACAGCCCAGTTCGCTACCCACATGAAAAAATACTACAGTTTATAGAAAATACTACAGTACTATCTGGAAAAAAACACTGTAGTAAATACTACAGTAATGCCCGCAAAAACACTACATTCCGCAAAAATATGACACCTTTTTAACTATAGTAAATACTAGAGTATACAAATTGCATATACCCTGCCCATTCCCCTCTATCCCAATTTCTGCCACCCATAAGTGAGAAACCTACTGAACATGCCAAGTATAGATCATATACTGTATTACCTTCCCTACAGGTTATAGAAAAGAACAGAAGCCCTGGACTATCTGTTTAGACCTCAATCCAACCGACCTATGAAAATGGCGCCGCAGTGGACAGCAGCCTTTTTACGGGCTTCTGACGGGCTCCTAATTTACATCTCGCTGGTTTTTCCATGCATCATCAAGTCCGGACGGCAGCCTTGGGTAAGATGAACTAGGGAGGGGTGTCTCTTTGTTAACAACAGCTGGTGCTTTCGAATGTTAAAGAATGTTAAAGAAGTCTCATGTTTTTGCTTGCCTTGCCGAGTTAGAATGCCTCATGATAAGCTACAGACTATACTATTTTTTGTAGCTATCTATTTACCACCACAAACTGATGCTGGCACTAAGAACGCACTCAACGAGCTGTATAGGGCCATAAGCATAGAAGAAAATGCACATCTAGAGCAGCCACTTCTCGTGGCCAGGAATTTTAACGCAGGGAAACTGAAATCCATTTGACCTATTTCTTACCAGCTGTACCACCTGTGCAACAAAACTCGGTCACCTTTACTCCACCCACAGAAGCGCATACAAGGCTCTCCCTCACCCTCCCTTTGGCAAATCTGACCATAACTATATCCTCCTGATTCCTGCTTATAAGCAAAAACTGAAAACAGGAAGTACCAGTGACGCACGCCCTTCAATACGGAAGTGGTCCGATGAAGTGCATGCTAAGCTACATGACTGTTTCGCTAGCACAGACTGGAATATGTTCTGGGATTGATCAGATAACATTGAGCAGTTTACCACATCAGTGCATCGACAACGTCATCCCCACAGTGACCATACATACCAGGGTTTCCGTTAACTGGTAATTGAAAGAAAAAAAAGCAGATAATTAAAATTGTTGCCGACCAAAATGACAGGGAGAAGAAAATCCTGTTGCAAAATAATGCTGTTTATTCATTGATGGAAATACCAGTCGATGTTAATAGATTTGCTAATTGGTCTGTAGGTTAGTTTGCATAATTCTGTGGAATTAAATTGGCCTGTGTGTATTTTCATTAGTCATCATGTACCTATCTAATTTATCCAACATAACTATTACATGCGTACTTGTCACAGATCCCTTCAGAACTTTCATTACGCACACCTGGCCCCTATTACCACTGATTGTATTTGTTTATATATGCCCTTTGTTCACCATGGTCTTGTCGATTATTTTTACTATGTCCGTTGTGTGAGTACCAGTGTTGTTTGTTTTGGGCTTTCATGCCATTGTGGATTGCGCAGATGATTATGGGTCTCGTCCCGTGTGTTAATCATTGCGGGCGTGTGTTATTTATTCAAGGTACTCCTCGCTCTTTTGTTTGGGTTTCAACCCTGTGTTTTTGTATAGTGTTTATTTGGTCTTCGTCACCGTGCCTTTACAAGGCACGCCGTCATTTGGGCTTAATATTTATATTTTTTTAAACAACGCAACTTCAGCAGCTGCAACTGGCCCGTCCAACGTTGCCACAACTGGCCCGTCCAACGTTGCCACAACTGGCCCGTCCAACGTTGCCACAACTGGCCCGTCCAACGTTGCCACAACTGGCCCGTCCAACGTTGCCACAACTGGCCCGTCCAACGTTGCCACAACTGGCCCGTCCAACGTTGCCACAACGGGTCCGTCCGATGACGCAACTTCGGTAGCGGCAACTGGCCCGTCCCCGTGCCTTTACACGAAAGGCAAGCCGTAATTTGGGCTTAATAAAAAAAAACTGTTACCCATTCCTGCGCCTGTCTCCTGACCCTTCATACCAACGTGACAGTACTGTATACAGAGACTATTTTGAACTGGATTTTTACTGTAGTAAAAAATTTGCTTTTCAAAGCCAATTCAATACGCAACAACTCTAAATGCAATCGCATGTTAAAAAACTTTTGGGGCACGAGTAAAAATAACTGCTATTTTTATTTCTCAACTGGTAATTGAAGCACGTCTCCCATTCACTAATTAAGCGCAGGCAACAAGCTATCAGTGTGTCACCAACCACTTTACAATGTGAGCTGGAGGCAGTATGCATTTTGAAAACATAATTCATTATTTGAACTCTGAATATTATTATCTTACTTCAAAGTAGCTTTTAGGCTAAATCTGACCATGGACGTGGAGGCAATTATTTTATAAAGACTTTCAAGTTTGGGGAAGCTTACAATTCATCCTACATTTACATCATTTAGCAGATGCTCTTATCCAGATCGACTTACAGGAGCAATTAGGGTTAAGTGCCTTGCTCAAGGGCACATGGACAGATCTTTCACCTAGTCAGCTCGTGGATTCAAGCCAGCAAACTTTTCGTTACTGGCCCAACGCTCTTAACCGCTAGAATACTTGCCTGCCATTTCTACAATTCGGCATGCCAGTTATGTTTTCACATATGCATTTCTGTCTCTGCCATATGGACACACTGATACATCGTGATCCATTGGCAGCTAAAGAAATGAGTGCATGGAACTCATAGCCTATAGGCCAAATGCAGCACTAGGCCTTTAACTTCCATGTCTCTTTCACACTGAGGATTGGTGATTATCGAGGTGGAGATTGTTGGAAAGATTTTTCAAATAGCTTACTGTGAGGAACGTATAGGGTTAATATATTATCATTCGTAATGGATGTAAAAAAAACAACAACACTTTCCTACATTTCCAGTGACTAAACATTATCAGGAAGGAGAAACCAGACACATGCTCATATGGTGCACTCCAAACAAAAGACAACAGAAAAAAATGTACAAATCTCATATATGTTGGTTATGAAATAATTCAAAACGTGTTTCTCACAAGGGTAACAGGTTGTAACAACGTTTCCACTCCGAGAATGAGAACAGTAAATGACTGTGATTAATACATGCATTAACAGAAATTGATGTAACCGAATGACAGGGATTAAGGGTACATTGACTACTGGTGACATATGTAATGGGGAATTGATTGAAAACAAAAAACAAAGGGAAAATAATTCACACAATGGAACAATGAATGCGCAAGAATTGGCGGGGGACAGCTGAGACATTCTGGAGAGAGATTTGCCTATACAGTGCATTTGGAAAGTATTAAAACCCCTTTACTTTTTCCACATTTTGTCTTATTCTAAATGGATTAAATAAATAAAAATCCTCATCAATCTACAAACAATACCCCATAATGACAAAGCGAAAACAGGTTTTTCGATTTTTTTTAGCAAACGTATTACAAATAAAAAACAGATATATCTTATTTACATAAGTATTCATACCCTTTGCTATGATACTCAAAATTGATTGGACATGATTTGGAAAGGCACACACCTGTCTATATAAGGTCCCACGGTTGACAGTGCGTGTTAGAGCAAAAACCAAACCATGAGGTCTCAGGAATTGTCCATAGACCTCCGAGCCAGGATTGTGTCGAGGCACAGATCTGGGGAAGGGTACCAAAAAATATCTGCAGCATTGGAAGTTCTCATGAACACAGTGACCTCCATCATTCATAAATGGAATAAGTTTGGACCCACCTTCCTAGAGATGACCGCCCGGCCAAACTGAGCAGTCAGGGGAGAAGGGCCTAGGTCAGGAAGTTGACAAAGAACCTGATAGTCACTCTGACAGAGCTCCAGAGTTCCCCTGTGGAGGTGGGAGAACCTTCCAGAAGGACAACCATCTCTTCAGCACTCCACCAATGGTAGAGTTGCCAGATGGAAGCAACTCCTCAGTAAAAGGCACATGACAGCCCGCTTGGAGTTTTACAGAGGGCACCTAAAGGACTGTCAGACCATGAAAAACAAGATTCTCTGGTCTGATGAAAAGAAGATTGAACTCTTTGGTCTGAATGCCAAGCGTCATGTCTGGAGGAAACCTGGCACCATCTCTACGGTGAAGCATGGTGGTGGCAGCATCATGCTGTGGGGATGTTTTTCAGCGTCAGGGACTGGGAGGCTAGTCAGGATCGAACAGAGCAAAGTACAGAGAGATCCTTGATGAAAACCTGCTCCAGAGCACACAGGACCTCAGACTGAGGCGAAGGTTCACCTTCCAACAGGACAACGACCATAAGCACATAGCCAAGACAACGCAGGAGTGGCTTCGGGACAAGTCTCTGAATGTCTTTGAGTGGCCCGGCCAGAGCCCAGACTTGAACCTGATCGAACATCTCTGGAGAGACCGAAAATAGCTGTGCAGCGACGCTCCAAATCCAACCTGACAGAGCTTGAGAGGATCTGCAGAGAAGAATGGGAGAAACTCCCCAAATACAGGTGCCCCAAGATTATAGTGTCATACCCAAGAAAACTCGAGGCAGTAATTGCTATTAAAAGGTACTTCAACAAAGTACTGAGTACAGGTTCTGAATACTTATGTAAATGTGATATTTCCGTTTTTTTTTAAACTTTAGCTAAAATTTCTGAAACCTAGTTTTTGCTTTGTCATTATGGGGTATTGTGTGTTGATTTATGAGGGATAAAAATATATATTTTAGAGTAAGGCTGTAATGTAACAAAATATGAAAAAAGTCAAGGGGTCTGAATACTTTTGAGATGCACTGTATCTTCCCCACGCATCCCTACCTTCTTGTCTCAACATTTAAAATTATACTCAAGACACATTATCTTCACACATATTTTAGATGCTTTTCACTGACAGCCACCACTCAGTAATCAGCTAGGCCTATCGTCACGCTGCCCAAATTGCAGGCTTCCAAAATAGGCATAGGCCTACGAGCTTGGGATTTGAAACAATCCACAGATATTTTTTTAAAGAAGCTTATGATCCTCATTTCCTCTGTGGCTAAGTCATGCTTTCTGGTGAAGTATTTTGAATTATTTTATTTATTTCTGTAAAGACCGGAATAATTTCGGCAAATTGATTTCTGTTTACTTCCCTATTGGATCCGCTATGCTTTCTCTCTCCCGTTCTATTGATTTTCATATCAACTTTATTTAGTTTTCCATGAAGCCAAAGGCACAATCCTAGTCATATTAGCAATCCATCCTAGTTGTTGAATTTTTAGATTACCCCTCTTTCTAAGTTTCTAAAAGAGATTTTCATCTGTCACATATGGAACCGCTATCAGGTGTGCTGTTTAGAACTGGTCTTTTCCTGTGAATTGCATTTTGGCAAATGTTTGAAAACGACATTTTATTGGCTGCTTCATTACATTAGTTGCATGTTCTGTTAAGATGCATTACCATAATTTAAATGTGATTTCTGTCATTTTGAGCACAGTGGGTGGACGCCCTAATTTAAAATCTTCCCGGTAACGCTGTCCGGTGCCACATTTTCCTAAGGGAAACCTTGGCATGTACATATCCCAACCAGAAGCCACAAAATACAGGTACCATTCGCACTGTAGTAAAGGCTAGAGCTGCCACTTTCAGGGAACGGATTGTGCAACATTTACCCATTATTCCTTTCAAAATTCTTCAAGCTCCGTCAAATTGGTTGTTGATCATTATTAGCCACCGACACAGATTTTAAAGTAGATTTAAGTCAAAACTGTAACTCGGCCACTCACGAACATTCCCTGTCTTCTTGGTAAGCAACTCCAGTGTAGAGTTGGCCTTGTATTTTAGGTTATTGTCCTTCTGAAAGGTGAATTCATCGCCCAGTGTCTGGTGGAAAGCAGACTGAACCAGGTTTTCTTATAGGATTTTGCCTGTGACATTTACTTTTTATTCTGAAAAACTCCCCAGTTATTAACGATTACAATACCCATAACATGATGCAGCCACCACTATGCTTGAAAATATGGAGAGTGGTACTCAGTAATGTTAGGGATGCAAATCTAATACAACACAGAGCACTTTGTATTCAGGACAAAAAATGAATTACATCATTACTTTAGTGCCTTGTTGAAAACAGAATGCATGTTTTGCAATATTTATGAAGGACGCCTGCTTCTTTGTAGTGACTGGGTGTATTGATACACCATCAAAAGGGTTTTTAATAACTTTACCATGCTCAATACTCAATGTCTGCTTTTTCTTTTACCCATCTACCAATTGGTGCCATCCTTTGCAAGGCATTGGAAAACCTCCCTGGTCATTGTAGCTGAATCAATGTTTGAAATTCACTGCTCGACTGAGGGACCTTAGAGATAATTGTATGTGTGGCGTGCAAGAGATGAGGTAGTTATAAAATAATTATGTTAAACACTATTATTGCAGAGTGAGCATGCAAATTGTTAAGCAAATGTTTTACTTCTGAAATTATTTCGACTTGCCATAACAAAGGGGTTGAATACTTATTGACTCAAGACATTTCTGCTTTTCATTTTTTATAAATGTCTAAACATTTCTAATAATATCATTCCGCTTTGACATCATGGGGTATTGTGAGTAGGCCAGTGATTTAAAAATGTAGGCTATAACGCAACACGATGTGGAAAAAGTCAAGGGGTGTGAATACTTTGACGGCACTGTACATACTGCATCTACCTCAAATACCTCGCAGCCTGCACGTCAACTCGGTACTGGTACCCCGTGTACATAGCCAAGTTATTGTTACTCCTTGTCTATTTATTCCTTGTGATATTATTTCTCTCTCTCTCTCTGCGTTGTTGGGAAGGGCCCATAAGTAAGCATTTCCCTGTTAGTCTACACCTGTTTTCTATGAATCATGTGACCCAATAACATTCAATTTTATTGGATTTTGATTGATTTGATTTACAGGTTATGGAAAATGTGCTATTTTATTATTTCTCCATTATGTGTTGCTACCATGCTGTGTTATGTGTTGCTACCATGCTGTGTTATGTGTTGCTACCATGCTGTGTTATGTGTTGCTACCATGCTGTGTTATGTGTTGCTACCATGCTGTGTTATGTGTTGCTACCATGCTGTGTTATGTGTTGCTACCATGCTGTGTTATGTGTTGCTACCATGCTGTGTTGTGTTGCTACCATGCTGTGTTATGTGTTGCTACCATGCTGTGTTATGTGTTGCTACCATGCTGTGTTATGTGTTGCTACCATGCTGTGTTGTCTTAGTTCTCTCTTTATGTAGTGTTGTGGTGTCTCTCTTGTCGTGATGTGTGTTTTGTCCTATATTTTTATTTTATTTTAAATGTTTAAATCTCAGCCTCCGTCTCCACAGGAGGCCTTTTGCGTTTTGGTAGGCCATCATTGTAAATAAAAATGTGTTCTTAACTGACTTGCCTAGTTAAATAAAGGTTCAATTAAAATAATAATAATAAAACTAATTCCTCAAGGAGGAATTTGGGGAAGCAGGTAGCCTAGTGGTTAGAGAGTAGGGCCAGTAACCGAAAGGTTGCTAGATCGAATCCCCAAGGTAAAAATGTGTTGTTCTGCCCCTGAACAGGGCAGATAACCAACTGTTCCTATGCTGTCATTGTAAAAATAAATAAAAGGAGAAAGACTCCATTTATAAGTCAAAGACATTAACACTATGGTAAATAATAGATTAATGTCTGCAAACACTACAATATACTAGTCTGCAAAAACTACGGTATATACTACAGTCTGCAAAAACTACGGTATATACTACAGTCTGCAAAAACTACGGTATATACTACAGTCTGCAAAAACTACGGTATATACTACAGTCTGCAAAAACTACGGTATATACTACAGTCTGCAAAAACTACGGTATATACTACAGTCTGCAAAAACTACGGTATATACTACAGTCTGCAAAAACTACGGTATATACTACAGTCTGCAAAACCTACGGTATATACTACAGTCTGCAAAAACTACGGTATATACTACAGTCTGCAAAAACTACGGTATATACTACAGTCTGCAAAAACTACGGTATATACTACAGTCTGCAAAAACTACGGTATATACTACAGTCTGCAAAAACTACGGTATATACTACAGTCTGCAAAAACTACGGTATATACTACAGTCTGCAAAAACTACGGTATATACTACAGTCTGCAAAAACTACGGTATATACTACAGTCTGCAAAAACTACGGTATATACTACAGTCTGCAAAAACTACGGTATATACTACAGTCTGCAAAAACTACGGTATATACTACAGTCTGCAAAAACTACGGTATATACTACAGTCTGCAAAAACTACGGTATATACTACAGTCTGCAAAAACTACGGTATATACTACAGTCTGCAGTATACCACAATCTGCAAAAACACTACATTAATTACTTAAGCAATAATGCCTGAGTGGGTGTGGTGTATGGTCAATGCAGAGTGCCTGGATACAGCCCTTAGTCGTTGTATATTGGCCATATACCACAAACCCCCGAAGTGCCTTATTGCCATTATATAACACGGCTGTCAGCCAATCAGCATTCAGGACTTGAACCACCCAGTTTATAATATAGTATATACTACAGTTTTATTTTACTACATTATTTATACTATAGTTAACTATAAATGCTACAGTAAATACTACAGTAAAGTTCTCAAAAACACTACAGTGAATACTATAGTATTTATACCATTATATACCATAGTATTTTTTATGTGGGATTGTTATTGTAATATTTTGTACAGCATATTGTGGCATCTCTCTCATTGTGTAAGCTATATGTACACTTCTTAGAAAAAAGGGCTCCAAAAGGGTTCTTCGGCTGTCCCCATAGGAGAACCCTTTTTGGTTCCAGGTAGAACTCTTTAGGTTCTAGATAGCACCTTTTTTCCCAAAAGTGTACAGATGATGGGTGACATTTTCTGTCCAACGCACAGGCCTTAAAGTGAGCTAAATAGTGATCTTACCAAAAACAACCATATCATTTCAAATGGATGGTATGGCACTACTGCAAAATAAGTTTGGAATATTGTATTGATACGGGCATTGTGTGTGTGTGTGTGTGTGTGTGTGTGTGTGTATCTGCATTGACTCACCATGGTACGTGCGGTTCCACATCCTCTTGGTGACGATGTCCCCTCGCGGCCGGCCCCCTCCCTCGGCCATGGTCTCGTTCAGGGCCTGAGAGTACAGCATTACCCCGTCATAGAAGCCTCCTGCTATCAGGTTCGTCTAGAAAGATGGAGGGAGGAGGACCGTCATCAAATCTGGTTATATCCACTCTCATACCATCTGTGGTTCTCTCCTCTTCATCTGTTTATTGTTACTTTTCCACCTGTCTATCTTTTCAGTCACTTTTTAGTCCTCTACCTCTCTGACACACGTCTCACGTCTGAGAGTATGCATAACAGTGTGTTTGTTTGTGCGTGTAAGGGTGTGTGTGCGTGTGAGCCAGAGTCAAGCCTGTATGTTACTCGGTGTTTGTAAGCACGACTGGGTGTCTTGAATAGCCCTCGAAAGAGTTCACGCTGACATAGGGATTATTTACTGGCCCCGAATGTAACTGTGTAACTATAAATATGAACTATTATATAATGCCTAACACAGGCTCATAAGTAAAAACCTGTATTTGTTTGAGTTAGAGCCCAGACTAGGAGCTTGGATTTACACTTGTGCCAAAACTGGCCATATCTCCACATCACTCAGACATGGAGAAATAGATCCTATTCCCCTGAGGTTAGAAATATGTCTAACCTCCCACTGCGGACTTGGGACAGCTGGAGAAGCCCTGTAAATGAACCTTGACGATGCTGTAAATGGCACAGTCCACTGGAATATCCTCGGAGTAGCTTCGTATCTTTCACTAAATCATAATTCAAGCCATCTACAGTCAGGTCCAGAATTATTGGCACCCTTGATAAAAGATGAGAAAAAAAGATTGCATAAAATAAATAATACAAATACTGAGCTATAGAGTATGCTAAAAAAAAAAATCTCAGAGAAAGAGATTTTGTTAAACAAGTAATAATTCTTTATCTTAAAAAGATAGGGGTATTGGCACCCCTGTTTTCAATACCTCACCTTGTGACGATAACGGCACTGAGACTTTTTCTAAAATGTTTTATAAGACTGCAGAACACTTTGGGAGGGATCTTAGACCATTCCTCCACAATCTTTTCAGATCAAGTCGGGAGACTGACATGCCCATTGCAAAATGTTGATTTTCTGCCCAATTAACCATTTCTTTGTGGATTTGTATGTGTTATCGTCTTGCTGGAAGATCCACTTGCCTACAATGTTCAGCCCTCTGGCCGAGGCAAACAGGTTTTTGGCTAAAATGTCCAGGTACTGGGTAAGGTTCATGATGCCATTGACCTCAAGAAGAGTCCCAGGACCTTTCTCTGAGCAATTGTATTAGTTTAAAATAAAAATGTTTTTGGGAGGATACAATAATAATCGCTCAGTATTTGTATTATTTATTTTATTCAGTATTTTTGTTCATCTTTATCAAGGGTGCCAATAATTCTGGACTTGACTGTATGTCCATTTATTCTACCTTTATTTAACTAGGAAAGTCAGTTAAGAACAAATTCTTATTTACAATGTCAGCCTAGGAACAGTGGGTACCTTGTACAGGAGCAGAATAACAGATTTTTACTTTGTCAGCTCAGGGATTTGATCTTGCAACCTTTCGGTTACTAGTCCAACGCTCTAACCACTAGGCTACCTGTCGTCCAGCCATCCATCTATCCATCCTCCCACCCATCCACCAGCAAACCTTAAAATCCAAGCAATGTTAGCTGAAACATTGCCGACAAACTATACACCCACCCATCCAACCAACTATTCCTTCATACATTAATCAAACATAAGCTTAATATAAACAAACATTATGCGTATTTAGCCAGTTCTCTTCTCTGTCTGTTTCTATTTAAATTGACCTTTTACTCTGTACATGTTGTGGGATTCAGTGTGTGTTATCAGTAGTGATTGGATTTTAGTGACTTGTGCTGTGTTAGGTATTTTGACAGATGCTGTCGTTGTTGCCCACAGGTAACAAGAGATTAAGATATGAAGGAGTTTAATAATGAAACTATGAGTCTATAATGAATCTCCAAAGCATGCAGAAGTAGTTGTAGGGGTGAGAAAAATAAACTTCCAATATGGGCATTTAAAGAGTTTGGGCGGCTGAAAGACTTACTATGTCAAAAACAGTGGCCAGGTGGACTGATTCAAGCCCAGTACAGACACATAGAAGAGAGAAAAATAAAGCTTGGTGTGTGGAGAGAGCTGTTCACTGGCAAAAGACAGAAGGAAGGACAGACGGACGGACTAACGGGCGGACAGACAGACAAAAAGCCAAATTTATGTTTGAAAAGGCAAGTTTCGTCCTGGTGAGTCGCAGACCGATGTGACGGCAAAGCAGACAAAATTAAGTAGGTGTTGGCCACAGTGGAGTCGCACAGAATTGTGTCTGTGACTCACCAGGACGCCACCTTTCTACCATAAATGTGGCTTAAAGGCCCAGTGCAGTCAAAAACGTGATTTCTCTGTGCTTTATATATTCTTCCACACTATGAAGTTGGAATAATACTGTGAAATTGTGAAAATTATGATAATGCCCTTTTAGTGTAGGAGCTGTTTGGTGGGATGGAGTTTTGGCCTGTCTGGTGACATCACTGTAAATTGGAAAATAAAACAATAAGAAAAAGAGTTCCAAACCTCTCTGCTCTGCCAATAACAGCTAGTTTGCAGGCCACTCCCAGACAGTCCTAGTAAAATTCTTGCTTGAGAAATTGCTCTTGCTAAGAAGCTATTATTTTTACAATTTTAATTGAAAACAATCACAGTTAGGTACTTAATTGTATCCAGAAAGGATTTGATATTAAGATAAAAATGGCTGCATTGGACCTTTAACAGGCAGGCAGGCAGGCAGACACAGGTACATGAGCTGGCCCCTGAGCGAACAACATTCCCCACACTCCATCCCTTGTTGGCTCTAATAAAGGTGGAGCGCCTGCCCCCCACATCTCTCGTTCAGCACTTTAGCAGGCACCACCTAAGGACGTTGAGTACCAATTTAAGCTCTCTTACAGAGGAAAGCCCTGAATTTTAGCCAGGCAGCTCTCTACACCCACACTCGCCCTACACCTCACTCTATTACCACCCACAACTCAAACATAATAACATCATTTATATACCTTGACATGGTTTCACACATTTAAAGTCTTGCACAAACCGTGTAATTTACAAAATGTTCAGAGACATTTTCATTTGTGTATTTAGGTGAAACTTACTATGTCTACCACACAAATGCAATGTGATCTAAAGATGCATGGAACTGCTTTCACGAGCTGACAAATCCACATAGATGTTTAGCCTGAACTTTAGCCCGTCTCCTAGTGTAATAAGCAGGGCTGCTCAAGTATACTGTGCAATAATGGCTGCCATTTCTACATTGGATCTGTGTTGCTATGGCAATTAGGATATCATCACGTTTTCCTAAGTGCCAAATGAGAGGGGAAGCGTAACTTTCTACCTTTCCTGGACTGCTGCTGCGCTAATTAGTGACCAGCTCGCTAGCTTCCTAACTGAGGGGCCATTGATTGGGCTGAGACTAGAGACACTGGAGTGTGACACACAGCCCTATCACTCGAATTTAGGTCAGCCCCACCATGCTTATGAGAGTCTGTGAGAGACTTTCCAACAACCTTAGCTCACTGACATTGAACCCAGCAGTGGCTATGAAGCAACAGTTTGTTATTTTCCATAAACAACATGATGCCACACACCAAAAAGACGCCCAAAATCTTCCCAAGGGGAGATATGTAACTCAATATGCTCTATTTGACAGATAAATCCCTGTTTGCAGTGTAAAAAGACCTGTGGCATAACTTCATCCATCGAAAGCCAGGTTTGTGTGGAAAATATACACTCTAGCAAGCCCAATAATCCACTTAGAAAACAGGGTGACGCATGAGATTCATGAATGCTACTACTGTATGTTTCAACACCAGGATTCTCAGAGACAGAAAAAGCAGTAAGCCACTGGCACTCGGCCTATTTTAATTTCTGTAAGATGCTTCTGTACAGTATATCACATTGTGAGCTTGTTATCGGTTCTATAACCTATACTATATTAGCATAGCCAAAAATAGCATTTTTTTTATTTTTTATGAATGCATAGCTAACCATTTATTATAGCAATGGTTACCAGAACTGCATGCCCCAACATGCAGAATTTAGCATTTAAGTGGAACATCTAAATCTGTTGCCAGACAACAGTCTAATTAAGTTGTCATTTTACTTGACATTCATACTTAGGGATTGTGCAAACCAAGTGCAAGGAAATGACCATTTCTAGATGTCCCACAGCGATCACTGACGGACTTTAAAATAGTGGAATTGAAATGCAACACCTATACTTACAGTTCGATAATTGCATACTGGTAATTAAGGTAATTCTATACTAGCAAATCCAGCCAGAGCCAGAAGGCAAAATGCCAGAATGTTAATTCTCTACACAAAAAGGGTTCCAAAAGGGTTCTTCGGCTGTCCACATAGGAGGACCCTTTTTGGTTCCAGGTAGAAGTGTTCTACCTGGAACCAAAAAGGGTTCTTCAAAGGGTTCAACCCCAAAAAACATTTTGTTTTTTTCTAAGGGTGTAGATTCAAAGCATAGACTCCAATCTTCACCTTTATATAAATAATTACAGCTGGTTTCAGAACAGGAAAGGAGAGAGAGACAGAGAGACAGAGAGAACAAAACTATCTAAATAAAGAGAAAGAGTGGGAGAGGAGAAAAGAGGGTAGAGGAAATTGTGAAGGTGTTTTTTGATATATGAGGGGCCAGAGTCTTAACCACCCCATTTATGTCACCAGAAGCTTAACTGGCATGCTCTGCCATGAATAACTCATACAAGCAACATTTATCCAGTAAACCCTGTTGATGGAATGGGACAACCCAAGGATCTGTAGTGGGGACAATGAGGAATTACTATAGCAGTATATCGTACAATTTTCCATCCACTCCTCATAGGACATAATTAAATCGTTGACAATGGTGCATCAAATGACAATATTCCATATCTACGGTTGCAATTCAAATACCATTTAAGGACTAGTGTTGCACACATCCCATTGCAGAACATCCGTATTGGTGAAGAATAAACCTACCTACGTTTTTTTACCATGAGATCCATTAGCACTGAGGGGATATCATGAAAATTCTACAGCCTCTTGGATGTCCTCTCTTGGTCCCAGCAGCCTTTGAAAGGTCATGCATTGTGAAGGCAGGTAGAGGTGGTACAGTTTGGGCTCACATCGGTAACAGTGAGCCAGTTACCCACCTTGCGAGCAAAACATTTTAGCAATCCCCTTCATGACAGCGAAGACTAAAACAAAAAATGTTAAGTTCATTTCCTGTAATTCTACACATTTTGCCATGCGGCTGAGGGAAAGATTTCGCTGTTTTTAATATGATAACTGATGATCAATTGGCCCGACCCCGGTTGGGGATTTGACCATGATTACTACACGTTTAGATAGCTAGCCGCTAGACTACCGTATCAATCTAAAAAATAATTTGCTGTCATGGGATAATTGAGTGACTGCTGATGCACAACCAAATTTTTAAATTGCACCTTCTAACATTTTATTGTATTACATTGTTATAACTTTCAACAGTAAGTTGAGGCCAGGACTGAGTTCCAAAATATTCTTTGGTTAGATTTTTTTTATTGGTCAGCGGGCCTACAAAAGGGGGTTGCCCATCCCTGGCAGTCTCTATGGGTGTGCCACAGGGTTCAATCCTCGGGCCAACTCTCTTCTCTGTATACATCAATGATGTCGCTCCTGCTGATGGTGATTCTTTGATCCACCTCTACGCAGACAACACCATTCTGTATATCTCTGGCCCTTCTTAATACACTGTGTTAACTAACCTCCATATGAGCTTCAATGCCATACAACTCTCCTTCCATGGCCTCCAACGGCTCTTAAAACCTCTTGGAACTACCCATCCCGGATCCGGGAGAATTGTCATCAACTACACTAATTAGCATAGCGCAACGGTCAAAATATATTACTAGAAAATATTCATATTCATGAAATCACAAGTGAAATATAGTGAAACACAGCTTAGCCTTTTGTTAATCACCCTGTCATCTCAGATTTTGAAATTATGCTTTACAGCCAAAGCAAGAGAAGCGTTTGTGTACGTTTATCGATAGCCTAGCATAGCATTATGTCCAGCTAGCAGCATGAAGCTTGGTCACGAAAATCAGAAAAGCAATCCAATTAACCGTTTACCTTTGATGATCTTCGGATGTTTTCACTGACGGGACTCCCAGTTAGACAGCAAATGTTCCTTTTGTTCCATAAAGATTATTTTTATACCCAAAATACCTCCTTTTGTTGGTCACGTTGTGTTGAGAAATCCACTGGAAATAGCAGTCACAACAACGCCAAAAAAAAATCCAAATTATGTCCATAATATCAACAGAAACATGGCAAACGTTTTTATAATCAATCCTCAAGGTGTTTTTCAAATATCTATTCGATAATATATCAACCGGGACAATTGGCTTTTCAGTAGGAGTGAGAGGAAAAATGACTACCTCTGTCTTTTACGCAATAATCATTCTGAGAGCCCTCAGTTGGCCACTGACGCAATGTAGTCGTTTACGCTCATTCTTCAAAATAAAGGCCTGAAACTACGTCTAAAGGCTGTAGACACCATAGCGAAGCCACAGAAAAAAGGAATCTGGTTGATATCCCTTTCAATGGGCAATAGGGATGCATAGAAAGACAGAGGTTTCAAAATAAGAGCCACTTCCTGATTGGATTTTTCTCAGGATTTCACCTGCAATATCAGTTCTGTTATACTCACAGACAATATTTTTACAGTTTTGGAAACTTTAGAGTGTTTTCTATCCTAAGCTGTCAATTATATGCATATTCTAGCATCTGGTCCTGAGAAATAGGCAGTTTACTATTCCGCAACAAAGCATCCTTCACTCATGCTGCCAAACATACCCTCATAAAACTGACCATCCTACCAATCCTCGACTTCGCCGATGTCATTTACAAAATAGCCTCCAACACTCTACTCAACAAATTGGATGCAGTCTACCACAGTGCCATCCATTTTGTCACCAAAGCCCCATATACTACCCACCACTGCGACCTGTATGCTCTCGTTGACTGGCCCTCGCTTCATACTCGTTGCCAAACCCACTGGCTCCAGGTCATCTACAAGTCTCTGCTAGGTAAAGCCCCGCCTTATCTCAGTTCACTGGTCAACATAGTAGCACCCACACGTAGCACGCGCTCCAGCAGGTATTTCTCACTGGTCACCCCCAAAGCCAATTCCTCCTTTGGCCGCCTCTCCTTCCAGTTCTCTGCTGCAAATGACTGGAACGAACTGCAAAAAAATCTCTGAAGCTGGAGACTCATATCTCCCTCACTAGCTTTAAGCACCAGTTATCAGAGCAGCTCACAGATCACTGCACCTGTACATAGCTCAACTGTAAATAGCCCATCCAATCTACCTCATCCACATACTGTATTTTTTTTTATTTATCGTGCTCCTATTCACCCCAGTATCTCTACTTGCACATTCATCTTCTGCACATTCTACCATTCCAGAGTTTAATTGCTATAATGCAATTACTTCGCCGCAACGGCCTATTTATTGCCTTACCTCTCTTGCACATGCTGTATATAGATTTTTCTACCGTATTATTCATTGTGTGTTTTGTTTATTCCATGTGTAACTCTGTGTTGTTGTATGTGTCAAACTTTTCAAAGTTGGATTTCCTTGAGTGTTCATCCTGTGAGTAAGAGAGACGTCCTCGATTTTTTGTCTCTACCACTCTTACTGACTTATTTCTACCTGCTTTCTATTCTGACCTCTCAATGCCTGTCAATCAACCAACAAACCAGTCAAGCAACCAATCAGCCATCCCCACTTACCAGCGAGTCTTCTACGGTGAAGTTGAACATGTTCAATGCGTCCGTCTTCAGGTTGGACACAAACTCCAGGTACTCTGGGTTCTGTGGCTCTTTGTAGGTCAGAATCTTCACACTCTGTCAAGAAAAATGAATGACAACCAGTCAGAAAAACGCAATAACAAATAAGGTCCATCAGGACAGACTTTCCTCCATCTTGGAACTTTTTGAAAATCTTTGAAAAACACAAAATCTTTGAAATAACACCAAATTCAGTATGTATGACCATGCTAAATCTCTTAACTTAGTTTGAGCTATGGGATTGGTTAAGAGATAGCTGAGTTATTGATACAATCAGGAAATCGGATTTTACATGTCCATTAAAATCCTTTGTAAATCCACTCCTTTGTAAATCAACTTTTTAGGACCGTCAAAGACATTACCATGATGAACCATGTTCGGCACTGATATCTTTAAAAATAAGGAAACAATTCACTTTTGATTATGTAAAAATCTTCTCTTAGACTAGAAGTCAGATTCACTCCAAATGTAGTCTTTGAACTCATCACAATTGTCCCTAAGGAGATTGTGAAAATAACGTTGATGGCCACACTATTCTAGTAGATGCATATTAGTACATATGCTAAGATATGCTACAAATACTTCAAAAACCACACTGAATTTGGTATTGCCATCTTGAAAAACAAGGAAACTATTAGCAACTCATTCTTTGCATATGTAATGCTAATTCTCAAAATAATTCTCTCTTCATGAACCATAGTCAGATTCACTCCAAATGTTGTATTTGTCTCACAATGGCACATAAAGGAAGGTAGTTCCTACACGATAGAGGGCCTGCTTTGTTATCCAACTGATAGTGTCCTTTCTGACATCCTATGAACTTCTTTCATTGCTGCTGACAGATATATTTTAAAATTGTAAAAATCCAAAGAAAATTTTGAATGAACAAAAAAAAAGAATGAACAAGGAGAAAAAACAACTAGAACATTGTTTGTATGACTCGACATGGGTCAAAATTCGACAAAGAAGGACTATATGCATTTCAGGTAAAATAACAACCAAATGTTTATTTTCCAGGACAAATTAGCTAGCAACAGCAAGCTAGCTAAATGTCCATAAATGTTTCATGTGTGTTTCGACCTGTCCCCAAATCAATATAGTGACTAGAATGTGTTTTCAATCTAGAAATCGTTAGGAAGTCATCGAGGAAAAGAAACTAACGTCCGTGGGTGTGGCGTAGCGTTTAGCCAGAGCAAGGAGTCTGGGTAGGTAAATTACCATCGTAAAACAATTCCATAAGTTAGTACATGTCGCCATCTAGAGGCTTAGACTCTAGTCTAGGAAGTTAAGTGGTATGCTAGTGTGGATATTGGACCAAACCCTCTGTTTCCCTTCCCTACCTCCGACTCATCATCCTTTCCTCTTTTTTTCCTGTATTTTTATATGTTCAAAGCAAAGCTACATCTTTGTGATATGCTGCCTTATTTACATTTTCCAATCAATTCTTATTCATTTTTCTTGTTCACTCTTCTTATTGTAGTGTAGATGGAAATCAAATCAAATTGTATTTGTGACATACACATGGTTAGCAGATGTTAATGCGAGTATAGCGAAATGCTTGTGCTTCTAGTTCCGACAATGCAGTAATAACCAACGAGTAATCTAGCCTAACAATTCCACAACTACTACCTTATACACACAAGTGTAAAGGGATAAAGAATATGTACATAAAGATATATGAATGAATGATGGTACAGAACAACATAGGCAAGATGCAGTAGATGGTATCGAGTACAGTATATACATATGAGATGAGTGATGAAGGGTATGTAAACATAAAAGTGGCATAGTTTAAAGTGGCTAGTGATACATGTATTACATAAAGATGGCAAGATGCAATAGATAGAGAGTACAGTATATACATATACATATGAGATGAGTAATGTAGGGTATGTAAACATTATATTAAGTGGCATTGTTTAAAGTGGCTAGTGATACATTTTTTACATCAATTTCCATTATTAAAGTGGTTGGAGTTGAGTCAGTATGTTGGCAGCAGCCACTCAATGTTAGTGATGGCTGTTTAACAGTCTGCTGGCCTTGAGATAGAAGCTGTTTTTCAGTCTCTCGGTCCCTGCTTTGATGCACCTGTACTGACCTCGCCTTCTGATGATAGCGGGGTGAACAGGCAGTGGCTCGGGTGGTTGTTGTCCTTCATGATCTTCATGGCCTTCCTGTGACATCGGGTGGTGTAGGTGTCCTGGAGGGCATGTAGTTTGCCCTCGGTGATGTGTTGTGCAGACCTAACTACCCTCTGGAGAGCCTTACGGTTGTGGGCGGAGCAGTTGCCGTACCAGGTGGTGATACTGCCCGACAGGATGCTCTCGATTGTGCATCTGTAGAAGTTTGTGAGTCATTTTGGTGACAAGACAAATTTCTTCAGCCTCCTGAGGTTGAAGAGGCGCTGCTGCGCCTTCTTCACAACACTGTCTGTGTGGGTGGACCAATTCAGTTTGTCCGTGATGTGTACGCCTTTGGAACTTAAAACTTACTACCCTCTCCACTACTGTCCCGTCGATGTGGATAGGGGGGTGCTCCCTCTGCTGTTTCCTGAAGTCCACAATCATCTCCTTAGTTTTGTTGACGTTGAGTGTGAGGTTATTTTCCTGACACCACACTGAGGGCCCTCACTTCCTCCCTGTAGGCCGTCTCGTCGTTGTTGGTAATCAAGCCTACCACTGTAGTGTCGTCCGCAAACTTGATGATTGAGTTGGAGGCGTGCATGGCCACGCAGTCGTGGGTGAACAGGGAGTACAGGAGAGGGCTCAGAACGCACCCTTGTGGGGCCCCAGTGTTGAGGATCAGCGGGGTGGAGATGTTGTCACCTACCCTCACCACCTGGGGGCGACCCGTCAGGGAGTCCAGTACCCAGTTGCACAGGGCAGGGTCGAGACCCAGAGTTTGGAGGGTACTATGGTGTTATTTGCTGAGCTGTAGTTGATGAACAGCATTCTCACATAGGTATTCCTCTTGTCCAGATGGGTTATGGCAATGTGCAGTGTGGTTGCGATTGCGTCGTCTGTGGACCTATTGGGGCGGTAAGCAAATTGGAGTGAGTCTAGGGTGGACGTGATATGGTCCTTGACTAGTCTCACAAAGCACTTCATGATGACGGAAGTGAGTGCTACGGGGCGGTAGTCGTTTAGCTCAGTTACCTTAGCTTTCTTGGGAACAGGAACAATGGTGGCCCTCTTGAAGCATGTGGGAACAGCAGACTGGAAAAAGGATTGATTGAATATGTCCGTAAACACACCAAGCCAGCTGGTCTGCGCATGCGCTGAGGACGCGGCTGGGGATGCCGTCTGGGCCTGCAGCCTAGCGAGGGTTAACACGTTTAAATGTTTTTCTCACGTCGGCTGCAGTGAAGGAGAGTCCGCAGGTTTTGGTAGCGGGCCGTGTCAGTGGCACTGTATTGTCCTCAAAGCGAGCAAAGAAGTTATTTAGTCTGTCTGGGAGCAAGACATCCTGGTCCGCGACGGGGCTGGTTTTCTTTTTGTAATACGTGATTGACTGTAGACCCTGCCACATACCTCTTGTGTCGGAGCCGTTGAATTGCGACTCAACTTTGTCTCTATACTGACGCTTAGCTTGTTTGATTGCCTTGATTGCCATCAATCCACGGTTTCTGGTATGGGAATGTTTTAATCATTGCTGTGGGTATAACATCGCCGATGCACTTTCTAAAGATTACCCGCTGAACTGTACATACTGTCCATAGACCAAGTAATTAGTCATTTAACATGACTGTATACATTTAGGCAATCTATAATGCTCAGGACGTGAGACATATTCTATCGATATAATAATTAGGAATGTATGACAAATGGGCTCTGTGCTACATATAACACTTTTAAGACGATGGGCCCGATCTCCCACGAGCTTGTGAGTAAAAACATGGCTGTAATTTAGGAATGTGGCGATAATGTTCAGAGCATGCATTCTGCAAAAATCTAACAATCCTACCAAACTTTATGCTGTACACTCTTAGAAAAAGGGTTCCAAAAGGTTATTCGGCTGTCCCCATAGGAGAACCCTTTTTGGTTCCAGCTAAAGCCAAAAGGTTTCTACCTAGAACCAAAAAGGGTTCTTCAAAGGGTTATCCTATGGGGACAGCTGAAGAACACTTTTAGGTTCCAGATAGCACCTTTTTTGTAAGCATGTACTACACAGTAAGTATGCGAACGAAGCTCTAGACTTTATTTGTGAAGGAGTGAAAAATATTTGATTTACAGTACAGACTGCAGTACATGGTTATTTAGGGTGAGAAAACATGCTGACAGCGCTGTACAAAGCTGGCCTTCCCCCTTGAGATGCACGTTTTTTCCCCCAGTAGTGTGGTGCAGCTTGCATCTATTTAAAACTGTCCGCCAGAGAGACAAACATAACTTCAATTCACTGTGCAAGTTTGTTTTGTCAAATGGTTTAGTATGCCGGGAAAATGGAGTAGCTTGGGTTAATTGACCGTAATACCAAGTTATAACTGGCTGTAACATTGTAGATGTGGACTGGATTTGGGCCGTAACAGTTTTGCTGTCTGGGTACTGTCATCAAGTCGAGTCATCTGAATGCTTAACACCCTATATTCCTCACTCAGTGTTACTCTATCTGACAGTGTAATGGGAGATATGCTACAACTGGATATGTTTGGTTCCATTTTTGCCATAGTCCTTTGTTCCATTTTTGCCATAGTCATTCCTTTTCCTCATTCCTTCGTCTCTCATCCATTTCTCTCTTGAAAAAGGTACATATATCGCAGAAAAAAAGATGCATGTTTAGCCAACCACTCTCCAATTTTTCACTGTGCTATTTCCTTGAACTTGCGATAAAACGTCCTATTTCACAATATTCTCAAAATGTATCATGTACCTCTCATTACCTACCAATACAGCTGCATGACTGATGCCTTTTTTCTCTTATCTGCTGCTGAGTCATCACTCATTTACCCTCCCTGCCTTTGTAATATCACTTATAACGACAGTACAGCATCCAACTAAATTCCTCTCCTCTATCCCCTACTCATGATATACCCCCTACATTCCTCTTTATTATGCTATCTGGTAAAAGTAGAGTTAAATCAAATGAAACAATTCTCTCATCCCTCCTTCATACCAGTCAAATCTCACTCATAACTGCAGTGTAATGACAGTAATACACCCGATTAAAGCACTTTTCTCAGACCCAAAGATGCAGTCCCCACTAAATCCCATTAAATCCATCTCCTATACCCCCTACTCAATCTACCCCTCCCTTCGTTCCTACAGACCTCCCTCATCCATCCCTCTGTCATCCCCCTCTCACCCTGAAGGCCTTCTTAGCGGCATGGTCGTCTGCGTCTCCTCTGTACCAGGGCCTAGCGGGCCGCTTCCTCAGGCTGTGGCCGAACAGGTCGATGAAGAAGAAAGCATAGTCCTCCGGGGGCAAGCCCTCCCTCCAAAACTGTACCATCAGCATCCGGAAAGTGTCCCATGAGCAGCACATGTACACCACTGAAGAAGAAGAGACATAGAAGAGAGAATGTATCAAAGACATATATATCAGTGGAATTTACCCATGTGCTACGGTTTGTGATTCACAGTGGAATTTACCAATGTTCTGTGTGTGTTAAATTTAGGCAATCACTGAACTGAACTGAACTGAACTGAACTATGTTGGAATAAAATCCTGCAGTACTTGCAGCACTCCAGGAAAAAGTTTCGACCCCTGTGGTACTGTTTGTGAGCAACTACAGAGGGTGGACAGAAAACAATAAGGGGAATTGGTTACTACTGTTAATGGGAAATACAGGTGCATCACTGAAGGGACAAAGATGAAAGAATTTAGCAACGACTGTGCTATGTGCATTACTAAAGAGAGAGAGAGAGGAGAGAGGAGAGAGAGAGAGCGAGAGAGAGAGGAGAGAGAGAGAGGAGAGAGAGCGCGAGAGAGCAAGAGAGCAAGAGAGAGAGAGAGAGAGAGAGAGAGAGAGAGAGAGAGAGAGAGAGAGAGAGACAGAATACTGTAGCATCTACTGATTATGAATAGTAGACTTTAGGTACACTACTAAAGCGGAATGACAGACACAATTAATGTACACTTGTGCAGCCTTTGGAGAACAACATAGCCTCTGCTGCTGTACACACACCAGAGCCGGATGCCTGGTCAGGACCCGAAAAAGGCGAGTGGGAAAGCTAATACTACTCACCAACGTGCAATCATTGGACAATAAACTAGACGAGGTACGATTACGAATATCCTACCAACAGGACATCAAAAACTGCAATATCCTATGTTTCACGGAATGACGACATGGATATTCAGCTAGCGGGATACACGCTGCACCGGCAAGATAGAACAGCACACTCCGGTAATACGAGGGAGGGCGGTCTGTGCATATTTGTAAACAGCTGGTGCAAGAAATCTAAGGAAGTCTCTAGATTTTGCTCACCTGAAGTACGGTATGTTGTGATAAATTGCAGGCCACACTACTTGCCTAGAGAGTTCTCAGCTATACTTTTCGTGGCTGTTTATTTACCACCACAGACAGATGCTGTCACTAAGACCGCATTCAGTCAGCTGTATAAGGAAATAAGCAAACAGGAAACCACTCACCCAGAGGCGGCGCTCCTAGTGGCCGGAGACTTTAATGCAGGGAAACTTAAATCAGTTCTACCAAATTTCCATCAACATGTAATATGTGCAACCAGAGGGAAAAAAAATCTAGATCACCTGTACTCCACACACAGAGACGCGTACAAAGCTCTCCCTCGCCCTCCATTTGGTAAATCCAAACACAACTCTATGCTCCTGATTCCTGCTTACAAGCAAAAATTAAAGCAGGAAGCACCAGTGACTCGGTCTATAAAAAAGTGGTCAGATGAAGCCGATGCTAAACTACAAGACTGTTTTGCAAGCACAGACTGGAACATGTTCTGGGATTCTTCCGATGACATTGAGGACTACACCACATCAGTCACTGGCTTTATCAATAAGTGCATCGAGGGCGTCGTCTCCACAGCGAATGTACGTACATGCCCCAACCAGAAGCCATTACAGGCAACATTCGCAGTGAGCTAAAGGGTAGAGCTGAAGCTTTCAAGATGCGGGACTCTAACCCAGAAGCTTACAAGAAATCCTGCTATGCCCTGCGACAAACCATCAAACAGGCAAAGCGTCACTACAGGGCTAAAATTGAATCATACTACACCGGCTCCGACGCTCGTCTTATGAGGCAGGGCTTGCAAACTATTACAGACTACAAAGGGAAGCACAGCCGCGAGTTGCCCAGTGACGCGAGCCTACAGATGAGCTAAATCACATCTATGCTCGCTTCGAGGCAAGCAACACTGAGGCATGCGTGAGAGCATCAGCTGTTCCAGGCTCTCCGTAGCCGATGTGAGTAAGACCTTTAAACAGGTCAACATACACAAGGCTGCATGGCCAGACGGATTACCAGGACATGTGCTCCAGACATGTGCTGACCAACTGGCAGGTGTTTTCACTGACATTTTCAATATGTCCCTGATTAAGTCTGTAATACCAACATGTTTCAAGCAGACCAATATAGTCCCTGTGCCCAAGAACACAAAGGCAACCTGCCTAAATGACTATCGACCCGTACCACTCACGTCTCTAGCCAGGAAGTGCTTTGATAGGTTGGTAATGGCTCACAACCCCATTATCCCAGAAACCCTAGACCCACTCCAATTTACATACCGCCCAAACAGATCCACAGATGATGCACTCTCTATTGCACTCCACACTGCCCTTTCCCACCTGGACAAAAGGAACACCTACGTGAGAATGCTATTCATTGACTACTGCTCAGCATTCAACAACATAGTACCCTCAAAGCCACACTGATCCTCAACACTGGAGCTCCTCAGGGGTGCGTGCTCAGTCCCCTCCTGTACTCCCTGTTCACCCACGACTGCATGGCCAGGCATGACTCTAACACCATCATTAAGTTTGCAGACGACACAATAGTGGTAGGCCTGACCACCGACAACGACGAGACAGCTTATAGGGAGGAAGTCAGAGACCTGGCTGGGTGGTGCCAGAATAACAACCTATCCATCAACATAACCAAGACTAAGGAGATTATTGTGGACTACAGGAAAAGGAGGACCGAGCACGCCCCCATTCTCATCGACGGGGCTGTAGTGGAGCAGGTTGAGAGCTTCAAGTTCCTTGGTGTCCACATGAACAACAGACTAGAATGGTCCAAACACACAAAGACAGTTGTGAAGAGGGCACGACAAAGCCTATTCCCACTCAAGAAACTAAAAAGATGTGTCATGGGTCCTGAGATCCTCAAAAAGGTTTGACAGTTGCAACATCGACTGGTTGCATCACTGCCTGGTACGGCAACGGCTCGGCCTCTGCCCGCAAGGCACTACAGAGGATAGTGCGTACGGCCCAGGCCCAGTACATCACTGGGGCTAAGCTGCCTGCCATCCAGGATCTCTACACCAGGCGGTGTCAGAGGAAGGCTCTAAAAATTGTCAAAGACCCCAGCCAGTCATAGACTGTTCTCTCTACTACCGCATGGCAAGCGGTACCGGAGTGCCAAGTCTAAGACAAAAAGGCATCTCAACAGTTTTTACCCCCAAGCCATAAGACTCCTGAACAGGTAATCAAATGGCTACCTGGACTATTTGCATTGTGTGCCACCCCCCAACCCCTCTTTTTACGCTGCTGCTACTCTCTGTTTATCATATACAGTGCCTTGCGAAAGTATTCGGCCCCCTTGAACTTTGCTACCTTTTGCCACATTTCAGGCTTCAAACATAAAGATATAAAACTGTATTTTTTTGTGAAGAATCAACAACAAGTGGGACACAATCATGAAGTGGAACGACATTTATTGGATATTTCAAACTTTTTTAACAAATCAAAAACTGAAAAATTGGGCGTGCAAAATGATTCAGCCCCTTTACTTTCAGTGCAGCAAACTCTCTCCAGAAGTTCAGTGAGGATCTCTGAATGATCCAATGTTGACCTAAATGACTAATGATGATAAATACAATCCACCTGTGTAATCAAGTCTCCGTATAAATGCACCTGCACTGTGATAGTCTCAGAGGTCCGTTAAAAGCGCAGAGAGCATCATGAAGAACAAGGAACACACCAGGCAGGTCCGAGATACTGTTGTGAAGAAGTTTAAAGCCGGATTTGGATACAAAAAGATTTCCCAAGCTTTAAACATCCCAAGGAGCACTGTGCAAGCGATAATATTGAAATGGAAGGAGTATCAGACCACTGCAAATCTACCAAGACCTGGCCGTCCCTCTAAACTTTCAGCTCATACAAGGAGAAGACTGATCAGAGATGCAGCCAAGAGGCCCATGATCACTCTGGATGAACTGGTTTGGGCCTGCTTTTCTTCAGCAGGGACAGGGAAGATGGTTAAAATTGATGGGAAGATGGATGGAGCCAAATACAGGACCATTCTGGAAGAAAACCTGATGGAGTCTGCAAAAGACCTGAGACTGGGACGGAGATTTGTCTTCCAACAAGACAATGATCCAAACCATAAAGCAAAATCTACAATGGAATGGTTAAAAAATAAACATATCCAGGTGTTAGAATGGCCAAGTCAAAGTCCAGACCTGAATCCAATCGAGAATCTGTGGAAAGAACTGAAAACTGCTGTTCACAAATGCTCTCCATCCAACCTCACTGAGCTCGAGCTGTTTTGCAAGGAGGAATGGGAAAAAATGTCAGTCTCTCGATGTGCAAAACTGATAGAGACATACCCCAAGCAATTTACAGCTGTAATCGCAGCAAAAGGTGGCGCTACAAAGTATTAACTTAAGGGGGCTGAATAATTTTGCACGCCCAATTTTTCAGTTTTTGATTTGTTAAAAAAGTTTGAAATATCCAATAAATGTCGTTCCACTTCATGATTGTGTCCCACTTGTTGTTGATTCTTCACAAAAAAATACAGTTTTATATCTTTATGTTTGAAGCCTGAAATGTGGCAAAAGGTCGCAAAGTTCAAGGGGGCCGAATACTTTCGCAAGGCACTGTATACATTCATGTACATACTACCTCAATTGGGCCGACCAACCAGTGCTCCCGCATATTGGCTAACCGGGCTATCTGCATTGTGTCCCGCCACCCACCACCTGCCAACCCCTCTTTTACGCTACCGCTACTCTCTGTTCATCATATATGCATAGTCACTTTAACCATATCTACATGTACATTCTACCTCAATCTGACTAACCGGTGTCTGTATGTAGCCTCGCTACTGTAATAGCCTCGCTACTGTATATAGCCTGTCTTTTTACTGTTGTTTTATTTATTTACTTACCTATTGTTCACCTAATATATTTTTTTACACTATTGGTTAGAGCCTGTAAGTAAGCATTTCAGCGTAACGTCTACCTACACCTGTTGTATTCAGCGCACGTGACAAATATATCACTAGCCACTTTAAACAATGCTACCTAATATAATGTTTACATACCCTACATTATTCATCTCATATGTATACGTATATACTGTACTCTATATCATCTACTGCATCGTTATGTAATACATGTATCACTAGCCACTTTAACTATGCCACTTTGTTTACATACTCATCTCATATGTATATACTGCACTCAATACCATATACTGTATCTTGCCTATGCCGCTCTGTACCATCACTCATTCATATATCTTTATGTACATATTATTTATCCCCTTACACTTGTGTCTATAAGGTAGTAGTTTTGGAATTGTTAGCTAGATTACTTGTTGGTTATTACTGCATTGTCGGAACTAGAAGCACAAGCATTTCGATACACTCGCAATAACATCTGCTAACCATGTGTATGTGACAAATAAAATTTGCTAATTTGCTTAACTTGCTAAGAAAATACAAACTAGCTGTTTGCAGATGTAAGAAACACAAACTAATATTGTAATTATAAAATGCTTGTGGACTTATATTAAGATCAAAGTGGAAACAACATCGTTGTCATCAACATTGTTGCATGTGCTGCATTGACTATGCAGACTGAAAGAATGTGTCTCTGGTCAAGCAACAACAAATGCTCTCCTTGAGTGACAGGGGGCGGGGCTAGGTCTGGGTGGAAGGCGGCATGGAGAGAGATGATTCAAGGAGTGGAGTAAACATAAAAATGGACATTACACACGGCGTCTCTCATTAACAAACCAAACATTAAAATACTGTTCTAGCAGGTAAAGTAAAAACCCAAACCGGTCCGTGCATAAATACCGGTATATGGCAAAATACTTATTTTCCACCATAATTTGCAAATAAATTCATTAAAAATCCTACAATGTGATTTTCTGGATTTTTTTTCTCATTTTGTCTGTCATAGTTGAAGTGTACCTATGATGAAAATTACAGGCCTCTCTCATCTTTTTAAGTGGGAGAACTTGCACAATTGGTGGCTGACTAAATTATTTTTTTGCCCCACTGTATATGACTGTTTTAATACACTACAGAGAAATAGAGTCATTGTTATGTAGTCCTGTACAGTAGCGGTGCCTGGGTAAGATTTCCTCATCAATCTACACATAATACCACATAATGACAAGGCGAAAACAGGTTTTTTGACATTTTTGATAAATTATATAAAAATAAATATTTACATAAGTATTATTTTCTATAAGACTCGAAATTGAGCTCAAGTGCATCCTGTTTCCATTGACCATCCTTTAGATGTTTCTACAACTTGATTGGAGTCCACTTGTGGTAAATTCAATTGATTGGACATGATTTGGAAAGGCACACACCTGTCTATATAAGGTCCCACAGTTGCCAGTGCATGTCAGGGCAAAAACTAAGCCATGAGGTCAAAGGAATTGTCCGTAGAGTTCTGAGCCAGGATTGTGTCGAGGCACAGATCTGAGGAAGGATACCAAAACATTTCT
This sequence comes from Oncorhynchus mykiss, assembly GCF_013265735.2. Lineage (NCBI taxonomy): Eukaryota > Metazoa > Chordata > Actinopteri > Salmoniformes > Salmonidae > Oncorhynchus > Oncorhynchus mykiss. Next base: position 31,398,648 of record NC_050572.1, on the reverse strand, counting down.
GCAGCATTGAAGATTCTCAAGAACACAGTGGCCTCCATCATTCTTAAATGGAAGAATTTTGGAACAACCAAAACTAATTCTAGAGCTGGCCGCCCGGCCAAACTGGGCAATCGGGGGAGAAGGGCCTTGGTCAGAGAGGTGACAAAGAACCTGATAGTCACTTCGACAGAGCTCCATAGTTCCTCTGTGGAGATGGGAGAACCTTTCAGAAGGACAACCATCTCTGCAGCACTCCACCAATCAGGCCTTTATGGTAGAGTGGCCAGACAGAAGCCACTCCTCAGTAAAAGGCACATGACAGAGGCATGCCAAAAGGCACCTAAAGGACTGTCAGACCATGAGAAACAAGATTCTCTGGTCTGATGAAATCAAGATTGAACTCTTCGGCCTGAATGCCAAGGGTCATGTCTGGAGGAAACCTGGCACCATCTCTACGGTGAAGCATGGTGTTGGCAGCATCATGCTGTGGGGATGTTATTGAGTGGCAGGGACTGGGACACTAGTCAGGATCGAGGGAAAGATAAACAGAGCAAAGTACAGAGAGATCATTGATGAAAACCTGCTCCAGAGCGCTCAGGACCTCTGACTAGGGCAAAGGTTCACATTCTAACAGGACAACGACCCTAAGCACACAGCCAAGACAATGCAGGAGTGGCTTCGGGACAAGTCTCTAAATGACCTTGAGCGGCCCAGCCAGAGCCCGGACTTGAACCCGATTGAACATCTCTGGAGAGACCTGAAAATAGCTGTGCGGCAACGCTCCCCATCCAACCTGACAGAGCTTGAGAGGATCTGCAGAGAAGAATGACTGAAGCTCCCCAAATGCAGGTGTGCCAAGCTTGCAGCGTCATTCCCAAGAAGACTTGAGGCTGTAATCGCTGCCAAAGGTGCTTCAACAAAGTACTGAGTAAAAGGGTCTGAATTCTTATGCAAATGTAATATTTCAGTTTTTTATACATTTGTAAAACAATCTAAAAACCAGTGTTTTCTATGTCATTATGGGGTATTGTGTGTAGATTCATGAGCAAAAAAACAATTTAATAGATTTTTTGAAAAAGGCTGTAACGTAACAAAATGTGGAAAAAGTCAAAGGGTCTTATTACTTTCCGAATGCACTGTATACTTAGTTTAATACAGTGACAACTAAACGATACCAAAAACAATTTAGTCCAATCAAAGTAAGCTAAATATGATTTCGCTGTCCATAGAACTGATTTGTGTGTGTGTGTTTGTGTTTGGCTTTTAGTTTTAAATTGTCCTAGGCTACCTGGCTAAAATGCTTGCTCGCAAGCCTAACTACCTTTCATGGGCAATTATGCGCCAGGCCACCTAGTTAAAATGTGCCTAATACATCTAGCTACATATTGAACTTCCATCCTCTCAGGGGCACAATGTATTGTTGGATCAGAATCCCCGTTATAATCATTGACAAGTGCGGGGAATTAATTAAAACCGCAAGTCCAAATCCCTACCTCCATCCATGGCTAATTTAGGAAAGGGATGATTTTAGCTAGCTATCCCTTGGAGGACAACGACACAACGAGATGCAACAATTTTTTTCTGTAAATTACGTTCTGTTTTTGATGTGATTGGTGTGAAGGCAAATCAAAACTGGCTTCCCTTGACAATTGTTTTAGGTGTGCCAGGACTAGGGCTGTTGCAGTGACCGTATTACCGCCACACCGGCGGTCACAAGTCATGAAGGCAGTCAAATTTCCACATGACTGTTTAGTCACGGTAATTAGGCTTCTCCAAGGTCTGATGCTGCTGATGGTCATTAGTAGCCTACCAAACTTGCTAACTGCCTGGTACTCATCACTCTATTGTCCCTCTAATCACTGACATAAATGCAAATGTGTTAAAAAAAATCTAATCAAACACTTCATGAGAGCCAATGAGCTCATGTTGTGCAACATTTCTATAGGCTATGCAATGTGCGAGAAAACAGAGTGATGGCCTCTATTAAAAAGAGGAGGATCCCATCAGCTTTCTATAGGCTAGGCCTACTATATTTGTTTCTAAACTTTCCTAATATTAAGCACATTGCTTATCTTTACAACAGGAGTATAGTCTACCTGGCTGGCATGAAAATGAACCACGGGAAAAACGTCCTCCATTCGCTACTTAAGCGCAGAGATGACATGTATATTGAGACAGGTGCATGGTAATGTTCCATTCAAAATAAAAAATATTTCATATTATTTAGAATAGTCTGATGGGGGACAACATTAGCCTATCACTTGTGAATGATATATTATCACTTGTGAATGATGCGTAAGACAAGCAACAATGCCTTTTTTTGTGACTTTTTCTAATCATTGTCGCACACCTCATGTAGCATAGCCTATAGGTCTATATGTTTTGATAAGCTTTGTATCACAACTAAAGTGGAAAAATAACTTCTTCAAATTAAGCACATTAATCAGCTTTACAAGGGCTGTAGAGCCTAACTGGAATACAGTTGAAGTCAAAGTTTACATACACTTAGGTTGGAGTCATTAAAACTCATTTTTCAACCACTCCACAAAATTTCTTCTTAACCAACTATAGTTTTGGCAAGTCGGTTAGGACATCTACTTTGTGCATGACACAAGTAATTTTTCCAACAATTGTTTACAGACAGATTATTTCACTTATAATTCACTGTATCACAATTCCAGTAGGTCAGAAGTTTACATACACTAAGTTGACTGTGCCTTTAAACAACTTGGAAAAATCCAGAAAATTATGTCATGGCTTTAGAAGCTACTGATAGGCAAATTGACATAATTTGAGTCAATTGAAGGTGTACCTGTGTATGTATTTCAAGGCCTACCTTCAAACCCAGTGCCTCTTTGCTTGACATCATGGGAAAATCAAAAGAAATCAGCCAAGACCTCAGAAAAAAACTGTAGATCTCCACAAGTCCATCCTTGGGAGCAATTTCCAAACACCTGAAGGTATCACATTCATCTGTACAAACAATAGTACGCAAGTTTAAACACCATGGGACCACACAGCCATCATACCGCTCTGGAAGGAGACGCGTTCTGTCTCCTAGAGATGAACGTACTTTGGTGCGAAAAGTACAAATCAATCCCAGAACAACAGCAAAGGACCTTGTGAAGATGCTGGAGGAAACCGCTACACAAGTATCTATATCCACAGTAAAACCAGTCCTATATCGACATAACCTGAATGGCCGCTCAGCAAGGAAGAAGCCACTGCTCCAAAACCACCATAAAAAAGCCTGACTACGGTTTGCAACTGCACATGGGGACAAAGATCATACTTTTTGGAGAAATGTCCTCTGGTCTGATGAAACAAAAACAGAACTGTTTGTGACCATAATGACCATCGTTCTGTTTCGAGGAAAAAGGGGGAGGCTTGCAAGCCGAGGAACACTGACCCAACTGTGAAGCATGGGGGTGGCAGCATCATGTTGTGGGCATGCTTTGCTGCAGGAGGGACTGGTGCACTTCACAAAATATATGGCATCATGAGGGAGGAACATTTTGTGGATATATTGAAGCAACATCTCAAGACATCAGTCAGGAAGTTAAAGCTTGGTCGCAAATGGGTCTTCCAAATGGACAATGACCCCAAGCATACTTCCAAAGTTGTGGCAAAATGGCTTAAGGACAACAAGGTCAAGGTATTGGAGTGGCCATCACAAAGCCCTGACCTCAATCCTATGGAAAATTTGTGGGCAGAACTGAAAAAGCGTGTGCGAGTAAGGAGGCCTACAAACCTGACTCAGTTACACCAGCTCTGTCAGGAGGAATGGGCCAAAATTCACCCAACATATTGTGGGAAGCTACCCGAAATGTGTGACCCAAGTTAAAGTATTTAAAGGCACTGCTACCAAATACTAATTGAGTGTATGTAAACTTCTGACCCACTGGGAATGTGATGAAAAATAAATAAAAGCTGAAATAAATCATTCTCTCAACTATTACTCTGACATTTCACATTCTGAAAATAAAAGTGGTAATCCTAACTGACCTAAAACAGGGCATTTTTACTTGGATTAAATGTCAGGAATTGTGAAAAACTGAGTTTAAATGTATTTAGCTAAGGTGTATGTAAACTTCCGAATTCAACAGTACATAAGCAGCACGTGAGTTACAATTTTGGGGAAGATCATTTTCACCATAAAAATGCACCTTAATAATATTAAAATAATTACATGCATAATCGCATTTGTGGTCACTTTTGATAATGTGCGAGAAAAAAATAAATATCCCGCAAATGGAACATTCGCGGTTATAAGCCTACTGGTGTGTGCGAATTGCTGTGCTTATAATGTGAAGAAATAGCCTAACAGTTTATCAACATTTTAAGCTAATCGTTCCGATCTGTTGCGCCAACCTCATTGCGTAAAAAATATTTTTGATACTAGTGGTTGTATTCACTTGGGATCTATCGCATCCCACAACTGTCCCAGACTAAGTTTGGAATAATTATTTTTTGCACAGAATATGTCAACTTTTGTACTATGGGGGATAGTAGATTGACATAGGCTAGTGCTTTCACTGTTCATTAGGCCTACTCATCTTGTTGACTGACGAAAAGTAAATGTGGACAGTTCATCCAATATGGATATGAATGTGCGCAGTTGAGTCTCCTATGTGTCTGTCTTCACTTATAGCCTGTGAGAAAGACCCAATCACCTGATGGAGAGTTGTGTGAGTGAGAGGTGCTTCAGAGCAGGCAGCACTCAGGGAGAAGGGCTGTAAAAGGTATGGATTTTTTGGGGTGCATTATGGCCACACAGTGAGATACATTAAGCCTCTTGCGAATTGAAGTAAAATTGTGAAACACAGAGAGACGAAAAATACATTATTAAAATACATTTTTGGGGAGAAGCCTTTGGGAAATTTGAGGCATTATCAAGTGCTCCTCAAATTGTGAATGGGAGACTGATGAAGTGTGTACAGCCTGTGCAAAAAAACAAAGCAGACCTCATGCCTTTCAAGTAACTTTTTTCAAATCATCATTAGAGTCGCATCATGCAGCGTTACAATATATTAAAAATCAAAACATATAGCCCAACGTTTGTAGAACTGCAGTTACATCAATAAATGTAAAGCATATAGGAGCACCTATTTTTTTGCAAACCGCTCAACACAGAATCGTCGCATGTGCGCACTCCCTGAAGTCATTTGGAGAAAATATCCTTTCTATTTTATTCAGCTTTGTTCAGTTGTATTCTTCATACTAAAAAATTATATAAAATAATTCCACGGAATTCTAAGCAAATCTTGTCTGCTAAATAAACTACTGTAGCCCACAGCCATATTGCACAGCCACATCAGGACAACTCAGAGTATGCTATTCTGTTCTTCTGAAATAGACTACATTTTCTTCATATCATGTTTCTTTAGACCTGTCTAAAATAAATAATGGATTTATTGTGAAGGTGTAGACTATATTACATGGATTTATTAGACCTTTTAAAATGTAGACGTTCCAAAGGTCTGCATCAGTGGCTTGTAGGCTATGTGTGGAAGCCAGGAGATGCTAAATGTGTTTATGTTAATTAACGGTCAATTACCATGAGATAGTTAATTGCTTGACAATCACCGGCTGACGAAAGTTCATGACAATTCACAGTTGCGCTCACTCAGTGTAGCTCAATGCTGATGGGCTATAATTATAACTGTTTTTTATCAAGGGAGGCCAAATACTCGATGGCTTCCCTTGCATTCAATGCTACGGGCGAAAACAATGTCATACTCTTAATTACCAGACAGCCTCAGATACATGGGCAACACATCCTGAGAAAGAAGGGCGCTGTTTCGCTCGCTTGGATGCTTTCTCCAGTGAGATACATTAAGCCTCTTGCGAATTGAAGTAAAATTGTGAAACACAGAGAGGCGAAAGATACATTCTTAAAATACATTTTTTGGGGGAAGCCTGGCTTCCCTTGGCATCCATGAATACACGTCACTGGTCCTGTAGTGTACATTGTGTCAGAGAGAAGATATAATACTTGACTACATTACATCCCACGTTGTGGTGATTTTCCATAGAAATAGTGTTCTTTATTGCTTATACTATAGGGTCCAAGTGAAAGGAATACTTTACACAAGGTCAACTAGTAAAGACACACAACATGAAGTGCATTCTGCAACATACCAAGAACCACTCTAAGGGGAAGACATACAGTAGGCTACATAGACAGAGCGAATATGTTGACAGGTTCTGTGTGAAGGTCTCAAACTGATTCACAGCAGATGTGCTGATGACAGTATGATGTGAACGGCCCATGTTGCTGTTAGCAATACAATATACTGCCAACTCACCTCACCCGCCCACACACACATAGGGGAGAACCGGGATGAAAGTGACACTTTTAGTTTTTTTCCTAACTACTCAGAGATCGATAGATCTAGAGACACCATATTTTATGACAAACAACTTATATATATCATCTACCATTAACAAATGTAATTTCATTTCTAGGGTAAATGATTTTAAATGAAATAGACCAAGAAAAGAACTACCGCAACCAATGATCGCTTACATTTTTTCTGCTTTAAGTTAGTTTTAACAGTGGTCAAATAGGCCTACTTGACCACAGTAGCCTAACAGAGTGGCCCATCATCAAAAACAATGGAGAAAATATCCCATAACATTTTAATATGGAAATGGCTGTTCTATCATTCAGCCTACAGTAGCAGCCAATTTGTGGTGTTCAATTTAGGCCTAGATTCAATGAGACTTATGAAAAAAAACATGCAAGCCTTGACATTAACCTATTTATCCATTTGTCCTTCAGACAAGGAGGTGACTGAAAATGTTTTTGTGTTGTTTGATGCAAGAAACCCCTTTACAAAATAAAATGCATTATTATTCCCATAGCATTATTACAGAGAATCAGACAAATTATGCAACCTTCTGCCTATTGGCTTCTTATATTATTTAAGCCTGTCTAAAATACCACACTGCCCCTTAAAAAAAATATATCTTTACCCGACTCACTTTTCAAATATGGCTAGTGTCATGACGTTGCCCTCTTTGGGTACAGCAAGTCCCATCCCCCTCTCCCTGTCTCCTACACCCAGGCTGCTGTGGTCAGAGAGAGGTCGTAAATTCCTGGAGGAGATTATCTCCTCATGGTCACAGTATAGAGAGAGAGAGTAGAGGTCCGAACAACATTTATGTTCCGGAGAAGGTATAAAAGATCGGTGAATAATCCAGCTACGGACTGGTCCGTTTGGTACAATTTTGTGAAACTCATGGGAGACAATACGGCCACATTACCATAACGCTGTTTATATAATAGCCTCAGATATGAGGTTTACATCTAGTTGTTGTATAAGATGAATGAGTGAGGATACGGTTTGTAAAATTGTGTAATGTGATTTTGGACTGTTTAATGAAGGAAACTCCAATTCCCTTTTGAGTTTAACTAAATCAGAGGACCGCCCATGAGCACAGTTATGGTCGGGCATCCTGGAACAGGCCCTTTTCTGCAATTCCGAATATAAGCCCCACCTAGAGAATTTCTCAACAGACCATGTTGCTCTCAATTACAGGAGGACAAAGGTTGCAGACCAGCTTACCTCGATAACGAGAGGGCCATGGTTTGAAACCAGACTGCTGAATCTTTTAACCATCCCACGTGGTTAAACTCTTAGACTATCGATACCGACAGAATAAGAACAAGTCTTTGATATGAATTACTATTCTGCAGCAAGGAATTCGGTATAATTGAACACAAAGACCGACAACCGGCAAAACATCTATCCATAACGATATGAATGAATGTCACTCTGAACTATCCAATCTAACCACGACAGAGAAGGCGGACAAACTCTCCAACAGAAACAAACTTTTCAACAGAGACCCCGACGACACACTGAGCGTAAATATATATATTGATTGCAGTTGTTCCCGAATGGGTGAGCGTTCATGTGCAAAGGATTAGCATTTCAATTGTTATAATTATCAACTATGTGTTGTCTTATCTCAGTCGACCCCCACTTCCCTTTTGTACACCAAGCAGCGATGCCGGTTTATCCCACTAGGGAAACTCCGTTATCATTTCCTTGTAACTATCTACTGTTTGTTAATGCATTTCTGTGAATTACTTAGTTAGTAAATAAATTATTTTCAGACAATTGATGTATGGATGACTCATAGTGAAGACTGGGTTCGTGCAGATAACCAACAATTTACGACGTTTGAAATGAGACTAACGTGAGGTAAAGAAGAATTCATTAACCAGAAGACTATTGATCAGATATGAAAATATCTGAAAAAGTTATATTACGAAAATTATAACTTTGTAATCTGAATATTTTCCTTGGTGCCCCGACTTCCTAGTTAATTACCGTTACATAATTAATCAGTTTAATCGCGTAATAATAATTACAGAGAGTCATTTGATAAAGATGAATCTTCAGTTTAATGATAGTAAAGACACGACACTAGAAATGCACACATTTTGTACCCCTGTAGGAAGCAATCACTCCCCCATTGCTGACTACAAATTATCTATAACTGGGCTAATAACTCACTAGCGAGCAAAGGATATGAACAAATGTGCACACGTGGCCGCTAATATTGCGTTGATTCAATCCCAATTCCCACAGTAAAGGGAAACGATATGTGTTGACTAACGGGGAAAACTCTAGAAAGTTGAGTGAAATTCAATCTCGTGCTTCTCTGTGCAGGCTGATATTACTTTTGAGTGGGCACCTGTGCAGCTTAGAGGGAATATTGACCACAACGTTACTTTTGTACCTGCCGGCGTGGCAGCAGTAACACAGCCCTGGGACAGAAGTAACACGTGGCGAGAAGTGCACAATATCTGTCTTACTTTCAACAAACAAATCAGTTCTAATTTCATGATTTTGTTGATTTGAATAATGAATGCTATAGGTTCTACATTTATGAAAATGAACCATACGTCAACATCGTAATGTTGCGCAAGCACTATATTTTGCCTTACAATATTAAAATCGGACAAAATTGGATCACATAATTGCTATATTAACTATAATTTTATCATCTCACTTTAAATGTAAATGTAGTGGGAGGTTTTCTATTACTATTCATGCTTAGGCCTATCAATCAGGTGTGTTGCAGCTGTCCTTGTCATGTCTGCTTTTTTAAACTTTCATTGCTCAAAACCACTTTTTGTTGATAACTCGGCGAAACATGGTCGGACTGGGCTCTTTTTTAAAAAGGGAGGACGTCCTCCGTATTAGAGACATGCTGACTTCAGTTCACCATTCTAGATTCTGTGTTATCTGAGAAAATGGGCGTGTTACTTTCATCCAGGCTCTCCCTTACGCATCAGGCATACGCGCACACACACAGTTTAACCAATTCACCCAACCCCCATTATATTTCTATATCTATTATACAGTGAGGGAAACTCAATATCCCGCTCTCCATGGGGTCAACTGCGCTTCACTGATGACTTCACATACTAGGTCAATCTCTATGATAATTATCCGAGATCGGTTCTCCTAACGAGCCGCTTAACAATCAACTAAAGAAGAGCTAATTACTGTTGAGCCCATAGGAACAAAATATGAAAAAGACATACGGGTTTGAAGGGGACTCTAATGGCTTTGTTCTGTGTAACACACTTCTATCATTTCTGAGGCTAAGACAGAGGATAAAGTGAAGTATCATTATCATTGGTGAAATCATCCCAGAATTAAAACATTGCATGGAAAAAATATCAATTAGTTGATATCTGGTTGGAGAACATCTCACTCAGCACGTTACGTCAATTGACGTCAAATTATGGGTGATATCTGGCCCGTCCGTCATGGCCGCTATTTCGCCCAAAAATAGTCAGTTCGTTTTGGTCTAAATTTTACCAAAGATCAGCCTTACCGCTAGCTTGCTGTACTCATTGAAAACATGAAATCCACAAAAATAATCATGTATTGCATAGCCTATATTGATAAAATGATGGTGGCTTCATGGAAATATCCACAAAATATGGATATTTTTCCAACAAATTTACCCTGTCAAGTTGTCAAATGTTCTGACACAGGAAGAATATGACTGAAAACAGCCTGTAATCTTATGGGTGCACAATTTAAGAAATTAATTCATACCAATTTGAATTAGATATTTTAACAACCATTTGCTTCTGTGGCAACTTTACTGCGCAAATGCTAGAAGGACAAAATACTTTGAACCATTCGCACCATTTGCTCCTCTCAAGACCACACAAAAGCCACACAGCACACTGATGACTTTCAAAAAGTGGAGGACAGGTGAGAGTGGGGACTGTAAGTACATTTTTTCTGAATAATTTTCTAAACATTTTGTAATCTGTCCAAGTCGAAACAATTATTTTATGTAGACTTTTCTCAAGAATGCAGATGCTAGCTAACTAATGTTACAATACAAACAGAGGTGGATTGCTAAATATCTTTGGCTAGCTACAAGGAGGGAAAGCATAGCTAACTGATCTGCTAACTAGCTAACTTGCTGTTAACTGGGTTAACTAAGCTAGCTACAGCGGGGAGAACAAGTATTTGATACACAGGTTATCAGGTTGCAGGTTTTCCTACTTACAAAGCATGTAGAGGTCTGTCATTTTTATCATAGGTACACTTCAACTGTGAGAGTCGGAATCTAAAACAAAAATCCAGAAAATCACATTGTATGATTTTTAAGTAATTCATTTGCATTTTATTGCATGACATAAGTATTTGATCACCTACCAACCAGTAAGAATTCCAGCTCTCACAGACCTGTTACTTTTTCTTTAAGAAGCCCTCCTGTTCTCCACTCCACGTATTAACTGCACCTGTTTGAACTCGTTAACAGTATAAAATACACCTGTCCACACACTCAATCAAACAGACTCCAGCCTCTGCACAATGGCCAAGACCAGAGAGCTGTGTAAGGACATCAGGGATACAATTGTAGACCTGCATAAGGCTGGGATGGGCTACAGGACAATAGGCAAGCAGCTTGGTGAGAAGGCAACAATTGTTGGCACAATTATTAGAAAATGGAAGAAGTTCAAGATGACGGTCAATCACCCTCGGTCTGGGACTCCATGCAAGATCTCACGCCGTGGGGCACCAATGATCATGAGGAATGTGAGGGATCAGCCCAGAACTACGTGGCAGGACCTGGTCAATGACCTGAAGAGAGCTGGGACCACAGTCTCAAAGATAACCATTAGTAACACACTACGCCGTCATGGATTAAAATCCTGCAGCGCACGCAAGGTCCCCCTGCTCAAGCTAGCGCATGTCCAGGCCCGTCTGAAGTTTGCAAATGACCATCTGGATTATCCAGAGGAGGAATGGGAGAAGGTCATGTGATCTGATGAGACAAAAATAGAGCTTGTTGGTCTAAAAACTCCACCTGCTGTGTTTGGAGGAAGATGAAGGATGAGTTCAACCCCAAGAACACCATCCCAACCATGAAGCATGGAGGTGGAAACATCATTCTTTGGGGATGCTTTTCTGCAAAGGTGACAGGACGACTGCACCATATTGAGGGGAGGATGGATGGGGCCATGTATCGCGAGATCTTGGCCAACCACCTCCTTCCCTCAGTAAGAGCATTGAAGATGGGTCGTGGCTGGGTCTTCCAGCATGACAACAACCCGAAACACACAGCCAGGGCAACTAAGGAGTGGCTCCATAATAATCATCTCAAGGTCCTGGAGTGGCCTAGCCAGTCCCCAGACCTGAACCCAATAGAAAATCTTTGGAGGGAGCTGAAAGTCCGTATTGCCCAGCGACAGCCCCGAAACCTGAAGGATCTGGAGAAGGTCTGTATGGAGGAGTGGGCCAAAATCCCTGCTGCAGTGTGTGCAATCCTGGTCAAGAACTACAGGAAACGTATGATCTCTGTAATTGCAAACAAAGGTTTCTGTACCAAATATTAAGTTCTGCTTTTCCGATGTATCAAATACTTATGTCATGCAATAAAATGCAAATTAATTACTTAAAAATCATACAATGTGATTTTCTGTATTTTTGTTTTAGATTCCGTCTCTCACAGTTGAAGTGTACCTATGATAAAAATTACAGACCTCTACATGCTTTGTAAGTAGGAAAACCTGCTAAAATCGGCAGTGTGTCAAATACTTGTTCTCCCCACTGTATCTAACTAGCTATCATAGTTTGTGAGAGGGGGGGCATTAATAAGCTACTAAGAAAGAGAGATGAGGAACATGAGTTGGCCAAATGTACTGTAGCTACTGCTGGTGATTTACAGGTCATTGGTGTGTGTGTAGATTGCTAACATTATCAAAACCAAAAATAATCGCAGGGGTTTACATTAACATTAGCTACTCTGGGTAATGTTACCTGCGGATGGTAAGTTACCTAGCTAGTAAATAAGGTGGGAAAGCATAGCTGGGTCATTCCTACAATGTGGTGTCATTTGGAAGTCAATGTTTTTAAAATTCTTTTTAGATATATTTAAAATATCTATACAGTTGAAGTCGGAAGTTTACATGCACTTAGGTTGGAGTCATTAAAACTTGTTTTTCAACAACTCCACTAGTTTCTTGTTAAACTGTAGTTTCGGCAAGTCGGTTAGGACATCTACTTTGTGCATGACAAGTAATTTTTCCAACAATTGTTTACAGACAGATTATTTAACTTATAATTCACTGTATCACAATTCCACTGGGTCAGAAGTTTACATACACTAAGTTGACTGTTCCTTTAAACAGCTTAGAAAATTCCAGAAAATTATGTCATGGCTTTAGAAGCTCCTGATAGGCTAATTTTCATAATTTGAGTCAATTGGAGGGGTACCTGTGGATGTATTTCATGGCCTACCCCCAAACTCAGTGCCTCTTTGCTTGACATCATGGGAAAATCAAAAGAAATCAGCCTAGACCTCAGATAAAAATTTGTAGACCTCCAGAAGTCTGGTTCATCCTTGGGAGCAATTTCCAAATGCCTGAAGGTACCACGTCCATCTGTACAAACAATAGTACGCAAGTATAAACACCACTGGACCACGCAAGCCGTCATACTGCTCAGGAAGGAGACGCATTCTGTCTCCTGGAGATGAACGTACTTTGTTGCGAAAAGTGCAAATCAATCCCAGAACAACAGCAAAGGACCTTGTGAAGATGCTGGAGGAAACAGATACAAAAGCATCTATATCCACAGTAAAACGAGTCCTATATCAACATAACCTGAAAGGCAGCTCAGCAAGGAAGAAGCCACTGCTCCAAAACCACCATAAAAAAGCCTGACTACGGTTTGCAACTGCACATGGGGACAAAGATCATACTTTTTGGAGAAATGTCCTCTGGTCTGATGAAACAAAAACAGAACTGTTTGGCCATAATGACCATTGTTATGTTTGGAGGAAAAAGGGGGAGGCTTGCAAGCCGAGGAACACCATCCCAACCGTGAAGCATGGGGGTGGCAGCATCATGTTGTGGGAGTGCTTTGCTGCAAGAGGGGCTGGTGCACTTCACAAAATAGATGGCATCATGAGGTAGGAAAATTATGTGGATATATTGAAGCAACATCTCAAGATATCAGTCAGGAAGTTAAAGCTTGGTCGCAAATGGGTCTTCCAAATGGACAATGACCCCAAGCATACTTCCAAAGTTGTGGCAAAATGGCTTAAGGACAACAAGGTCAAGGTATTGGAGTGGCCATTGCAAAGCCCTGACCTCAATCCTATGGAAAATTTGTGGGCAGAATTGAAAAAGCGTGTGCGAGCAAGGAGGCCTACAAACCTGACTCAGTTACACCAGCTCTGTCGTCAGGAGGAATGGGCCAAAATTCACCCAACTTATTGTGGGAAGCTTGTGGAATGCTAACCGAAATGTTTGACCCAAGTTAAACAATTTAAAGACAATGCCACCAAATACTAATTGAGTGTATCTAAACTTCTGACCCACTGTGACATACCAGAAACTTTGAGAAAAAACAATTTATATCGGATTTGTGCCTGGTCTCCACTAGTTACCACAGCCACAGTCATAAACCCTGCCTATTTCTAGAATTTATTTTCTTACATTTTGATTCTAACCCTAACCACATTGCTAACCTTAAAATATGACCAAAAAACACGTTTGTTTTCATGAATATTTATGATATAGCCAATTTTGACTTTGTGGCTGTGATAACTAGTGGAAATCGTTGTGCCTGTTGTTCACACGCATATCTGGACTCTCATTGGCTAGAATGGTCCCAAGTGATCTCCTTCAGACTGCCTTCCATTTTTGAAGACATTTCTTTAATTGAAAAGTGGCCACTATAGTATCTGATCAATATAATTAATCAATTGTGGCATAAATCAACCTTTGCTGAAAAAAATCCACCCCATACCTGACAAAACAACCAGGTGTATATGGACAAAAACAATACCAACTGACAAGTTATTCCCTAACCTGAAACAACCTATGTCGTAATGCCAAATGTAAAGCTTCAAAGAAAGGTTCATTATTCTAAACAAATTCTGCCAAATGAAATGGTTCTGCTGGATGTGGCTGTGAAGCGGCTAATGTAAATTAGACGTGGTGAGAGACTTAAGACTGAGGAGCTGGGAGACTTAATTACTGGAGGACTTGCTAATCCATTTCTCACACACACATTCTGTCTCCACCTCTCTCCTCTTTTTCCTTATAATCACTCATTATTTATACTCGGTCGTCACTCTACTCTCTTTTGCATTGCTCTCTTCCATCGCTCTCTCATTTCCCTCTCTCTCTCTTTTTTTTCCCCACTTTCCCACTCTTGTCCTTCCTCTCCCTTGCTCACATGGTCTCTATCTTGTCGATGATGTACAGTTCCTTCAGAACAAATTCACACCTTCTCCACATTTTGTTGTGTCACAGCCAGAATTGAAAATGTATTATAGTGAGAATTTGTGTCACTGGACTACACACAATACCCCATAATGTCAAAGGGGAATTATGTTTTTGGAAATGTTTACAAATTATTTACAAATGAAAAGCTGAAATATCTTGAGTCAATTAGTATTCAACCTCTTTATCAAGGCAAGCTTATATAAGTTCAGGAGTAAAAATGTGCTTAACAAGTCACATAAGTTGCATGGACACACTGTGTGCAATAATAGTGTTTAACATGACTTTTGAATGACTACCTCAGCTCTGTAACCCACACACAATTATCTGCAAGGTCCCTCAGTCGAGCAGTGAATTTCAAACACAGATTCAACCACAAAGCCAGGGAGGTTTTCCAATGCCTCATAAAGAAAGGCATTTATTGGTAGATGGGGTAAAATACATTTTAAAATGACATTGACTATCCCTTTAAGCATGGTGAAGTTATTAATTACACTTTGAATGTTGTATTAATGCACCTAGTCACTACAAAGATACAGGCGTCCTTCCTAAGAGAAAGGAAACCACTCAGGTATTTCATCATGAGGCCAATTGTGACTTTAAAAACAGATAGTTCTCTCTTATGGCAGCCATTAAACTCTGAGGATGGATCAACAACATTGTAATTACGCCACAATACTAACCTAAATGACCGAGTGAAAAGAAGGAAGACCATACAGAATAATAAATATTCCAAAACATGCATCCTGTTTGCAATAAGGCACTAAATTAAAACTGCCAAAAATGTGGCAATGAAATTAACTTCATGTCCTGAATACAAAGCGTTATGTTGGGGCAAATCCAACACAACAGAGTAACACTCTTCATATTTTCAAGCATAGTGGTGGCTGCATCAAGTTATGGGTATGCTTGTCATCACCAAGGACTGGGAGTTTTTTTTAAGATAAAATATCTGCCAGGGAATATTAGCAGGTTGACTAAGCTCTCTGACATTATGTTCAAATGTTTAGCTCGGAGTAACATATTTCCATTCCGTCGAACCCATTTTTCTTGTGTCGAGGAAGTACATATGGCAGAGTTGGCTTCTACGTGGTGAAAGAAAAGCAGCAGCAGGCCCATCTTGTTTACACACTACGTCCAGCACGTCCATGACGAGCGACGGCAGGCCTTGCATACGGCAAACAGCAGCAATTACAGCCTCTCCTGTCTTGGCACACGGCACGTAGGCCTCGCATCTCCAGTGGCAACAGATGGCCAACCTTTATTATAGCCCACTGAATCCAGGGGAGCGTTTGCCATGCTAACCGGACCAGCAATCTTTCGACCAGCGTCATGTTCAACCGTATCAGCCGTAATAAATCAGATAGGGTCAGACCCTTCGCTCCTCTGTGTGTTTTCCTGTGTGTGTGTGTGTCGTGCCATTTAGCGAGGCGGCGACCCTGGAGCCGCGCCTCAGTGGTTTTTCAGCCAAAGAACATGCCACGTCTGTTGGGTAGCCGCGCCGGTGTCCAGGTGCATCGTCCTTTCTGAGAGTTAGGCCTAAACACTGACCCCCCTCAGGTGGATTCCTCTTCAGTTGTCTTTCACATCTGGCTCAATTGGAGGGGGTGTTAGATTCAGGGTGCGTTCAGCAATGTCCTGTCAACTGTACTTCATACCCGTACTGACCGCCATGGACCCTCTAAGGTGGATATCTGTCAAACCTGGATCGTTTGAAAGGGGTTGCTTGTTTATTTTTTTAACAGGTGTGATAGCATTTTCTGCCAAAATGAAGAGAAAAAAAAAGGCGACCTAGTTTGCCAATAGGAAAAGATGTTAGATTCCCAGCTGGTGTGAAAGTAATTCTCTCCAATTCAGAGAAGTGGAACGATATCGTATCATTTTGCCCCAGCGCACAAGGCATCAGTTTACCTTCTCAGTTGATGTGACAACTCAACCAATGATCAACCTCTGTTCAAGCATATCATTTGAAATGATGACAGGGAGCGTGTTCACTCAAAAACTATAATCCATTCTATTGACAAACAGTCAGTGCTGACTTAAACTGTTGTCGATAGTGGCAAATAAAACATTTCACAGTAGCAGTTGCATAGATAAAACTGAACATAGCCTAATGTAAAATAAAGCAACTATTCCCATTCATGAGTTAATGTGCGTGACAAAACTTCCAGGGACGCCCTTGCTTGCACAACCAATTTCTAGTTTGAAGTAAATCAAATCCAGGCAAGTTGAAAAAAGTGAATAAATGCTTGCAAATAATCTCTACAGTTCAGCAACCTAACAATGTAACAAACAATTAAAGCAAACACGAGTTTGTCTGTTCAATTTGTAACCACGTCCCCAGAGTTAAAATGTAAAATAATTCCCCCTGGGGTACAATTCACTGTAGATACTCTAAGAATGCAGAGTCCTGTCAACATATCCCACCTAGAGTGTGATGAGGTAAGGCTCTGCCATATTGCTCCTGTAGAAACTGGTCCGTTTTTTTTTCTACATCCTCGTATTTAGAAAAAGACAAGCAATTTAAAGCAATTGAGGTGAGGGTCAAAATAGATAGGATTTTGATTAATTGGAGTCCAAAGTTAACCTCGTACAACCTTCTGGAAGTCTTGCGAGCTTACATTCAGTTTACCTACACGGATTCAGCAGTAATCAGTCTGGTAAAGGCTAGTCCAAAGTTACTCTGCTGAAGCATGCATATGTCAGTTCTCGAAGTCCTGGCTTGTAAATTATTTATGGCAATTCCAGTTAGATGTTTAGGTAAAAAGCAAATCTTTGATTTGATTTACGTGTATCTGGGAGTATTGAACATCCACACATTCAATTTAGCCTGTCAGATGCACATGCATAGACAAAGTGACATGTTTTCGAACATATGGTTATTGTGTGTGTATTTGAGAGAGACAGAGAGAGAGAGAGAGAGAGAGAGAGAGATACTGTGTGCTTCTGTATGTTTGAGAGCATGTGAAAGAGAGGGAGTAAAGAGTGGTGGTCACACTGACAGTTTCACTGTGCTCCCGATGAAAATATACGACACAGGAGGGCAGGTGACAGCTCCTGTCATGCCCACACGTTCCTGCGCAGATGCTGCCTGTCGCCATAGAAACTATCTCCTCGGCTCAGACATGATTGCGGATCCTTCTCTCCGTCAAACTTTCATCATGGCACATCGGGAGTAGGAAAGAAAATGTAGCATCTATCCAAATACCTTGACAATGCCAGTGCCTCATAATCCCTCCTCAGTGAAGGGTAAACTCACAAATCCAGCTAAAATGCGGTTTAGACGTAGTGAGCTTTACAAAGCAGCTCTGTGCTTTCATTCACACTAAATGTGTATTTCTCTCGTTCCTTCTGTTTTGGCTCTCTTGGTATTTTTCTTTCTTTCTCAGAGACACCCCTCACTGGCCAAGACTCCGCCATCTCTTTCTGTCTTTACTTCTCTCACTCCTTTCTATGTTTCAAACTAATTGTTTTGTAACTTTCTTTGCATCTACACAGGGCAAGTAATATTTATGCAAGTAAGGTACTACAATTGGTTGAAATTTGAACAGGAGGATAAACAGCCAGAACTAAATAGTTTGGAATGCGATAAAAAAAAATGACTTTGCATATTTCTCTGGGAGTAAGTTAAACCAAACTGTTTTCTCATTGCCCCTCGGGTTGTTCGACAAGCTGCCACATTCTGGCACACTCAGTCTTCCCTTCTGATGAGATCTATGACTCTCTGGCAAATTAATGTTCTGATCCAAATACTCTTTATCAGCATGACTGTGAAAGACGCAATGCTACCGGGGAAATTAAAAGTAATAATGGAACAGTATTACAAAAGCTCTCCCAGCTAGCACATTTAGTTTCTTGGAAGCTGTGGGAACGTATGCTTTTGGTTTCACATTGGTTGTGGGAACGAAGCCATGCATTTCCTGACCGGTAAACTGAACATTTTTTAAACGTTCTGAGAATAGAAGTGAAAATGTTGCCTGTTCTGGGAACTTTCATTTTTAGGTTGCAGGGAGGTTCTGAGAATGTTTTACTCTGGTTCGTTGGAGATTTTCCTGGGAGGTTTTATTAACACTAACAATGGAAATTATAGGTTATTTAGAGGTTTTTGAATAACTTTCTAAAAACTTTAATTGAACATTTCATTAAGACTTTTAATAACACTGCTAGCTCATTTTGAGTTAACTTTGTTGTACCAATCACAGATAGGACACATGGAAATTAATTACCTTAGTCATTAGGCCTAAACATGCAAACACATTTCATTTTTTATTGTGACATGGCATCAGTGAGATTTGAACCTATAATCTTCTGTTCTCTATCCAGGGAATGAGTCCACTGTCCCACCAGAATGGAGCTAGCATTCCTTTAGTTTTATACGCATTCAAAGCTGTTCATTTTAGTATATTCAAACAGACCCCATTCAAAGGAACAAAGCACTGATTAAGATCAGGTGTGGCCAATCAGTGGGTGCCACCAACACACCTGAACACAAAACAAGATAATAAGAGTTTTGTTGATGCTGAGAATGGCGTGTATATATTTAAATAACATTCTTAGAACGTTCTCTGAACGTTAAAGTTGTGGTTTTTATGGAAAGTTTTCTTAAAATAAAGTTTTCTTAAATGTTCTCAGAACAATTTGAGAACATGACCGACCCAATTATCATAGAAATGCACGTTATAGATCTTTCATTCTCAATGAAAGTAAGTCTACATGGTAGATCTGTTTTATGTGCACTATTTCTATACTTCCCGTTCTTAAGTTTCTTTTCAGCTTTTTAACAGCTTCTACCCCCAAGCCATTAGACTCCTGAACAGCTAATCAAATGGCTACCTGGACTTTTTGCATTGACCCCCCTCACCCCCCATTTTTACGCTGCTGCTACTCTGTTTCTTATCTATACATAGTCACTTTACCTCTACCTACATGTACATTTTCTTATTTTTTTATATATATTTTTTACTTCAGTTTATTTTAGTAAATAACACATATTTTTCTTAAAACTGCATTGTTGGTTAAGGGCTTTTAGTAAGCATTTCACAGTAAGGTCTACTGTTGTATTCAGCACATGTGACAAATACAATTTGATTTGATGATTTTTACTTTCGGTTTTGCACACCAGCTTCAAAACAGCTCAAAATACAATATTCGTGATTATGGAAAATATACTGCATTTCATAGCAGTTTAGATGGTACAATGATTCTCTACACAATAACTCCTTGTTTTGTCAGATAAACTTAAATTATTCACATTTTAGCAACCAGGAAACGGCGGAGAGATTTCTGCATAGTGCATTTTTAAATAGAATCCTGAAGAAACGTTATGCTGAAGTACTGAAATTCCCCCAGAAGAACGTTGTTTCTTAATGTTCTCTGAACTATTTGAATCAGTTAGAAAACATTCTGAAAACTGTTTTCCTTCTCTCATTCTCTCTCTCTATCCCCTTCTCTTGCCAGTCTAACAAACCGACACTATCCCCAGCTTTGATTTGCTAAATGCTGCTGGGGGGGTAAACAAGAAGGATGAGACAGCCACAGCACCACTAAGTAATCCCACACTGGAAGTCTCCATGCTGTTTGAATTAGGGGCGCTCTCTGCCTCCACTCCAACCCAAAAGGGCCAGAGAAACCAGGCTTATATTTATGCCTTTTAAATGGGACTGCTGGCTCCAATATAGATCTCTGCTTGCAAATCACTTCATCAAATGACGTTGTTACAGAGCTCCCCCCAACGCCTCTCCCCCAAAACCCAAACCCCTTTTACCACCAGCCTTAAATCATTCCAGAGGCCCTGGGGCTTGGACAGGCTATACCCGAAAAAATACAAGAGGAAAACACTCTGATATTGTACTGGGTAATTGAAAGAATAATTAATTTTAAACGGTGTGTTCTGACCAGTTAAGAGTGGTTCCCATTGGTTTCCTAATCTTGTGAAGCGGTGGTTGTTGAAGGGAGGCAGAGGGGGCACTGATGGTCCTGTATTATTTTTGACCAACCACGAAAACTTCAGGCTCCTGGTGAGGGAGAGGGAGTGCAGTGAAGACCATGTGAGAACGGAGCATCCCTCACAATGGACTGGGGTAGAGCTGAAGAGCCAGCCATCCCGCTTCTCTCTCTCCTTCTCTCTTCCACTCATCACCACTCCACCCCTGCTGGGTCAGCTTAGCCTGCAAATTGATTCCCCGGTTGCTCGGTGAGACAAACGACTGTGTGACAGTCAATAAACTCAGATGGCGATCATACGGGGCCGGTACCAGAAATAGCCCTACAAAACATTAGAGAACAAAAGAATCTGGACAAATTATGTTTCACAGGAAATATCTTGGTGTCAGAAATGTCCCGAGCCGTTTGCCTTATAAAGTCAAAGAGGGGCCACTGGATTGACCTCTTGCTTAAGTTTGGGACTTTTAATTAGAAATGTTGTCGTACCCATGTGGGAACTGGGGGAGTGGGCTGAGGCCGGGCACAGCGCGAGGTGGTTCCTGACAGGGCAGTTATACCACCAACATTCTACCATTCAAGTTCATGTAATGTCCTCTTTCAGAAACCATGAGCCACACTATCAAAATTCCACATTTACAGCTATGCAGCAAGCCAAATAAATTGAAAGAAGCCGTGTTAAAATGAATACCATCTGCTAATAATAATCAAATAGCTTATGATCAATTTGAAGAAGTCAAAAGTAAAATCTATAGAAAACGATGAGTTCTGATCATTCAATGTGCTTTTATGTACCTTCTTCAGTGTGTCCTGAGGCTAAGAACACAAAGTACTGGCAACAGAAATGCATGTCTACTTGAAGGAAACAAAGACTTTCTCCATTACAATCCAACTAGAACCAATCAAGTGTTCCCATTCACACATTGTTGGATTTTACAGCCAACTAGATACAGTTTCTTGTGGATTAATTCCAAAATAAAGAATTCAGTAGTGTGAAAAAATGCTAATGAAATGCTGTAGGTCTTAGAAGGTAAAACAAGCTCCCTCTTCCGTTCCCATTTGCCCTTTGTACATGTCCCTCTTCCGTTCACATTTGCCCTTTGTACATCTCCCTCTTCCGTTCCCATTTGCCCTTTGTACAAGAGTTATTTTGCCTGGACATGACAGCTTTGTCTCAGGTCAACTTCACGCTCAAACAGCACACCAACTGAAGGGCTCCAGAACATGTTTATTTTCATCCTCTCTCTCTAGGTGGCCTCCTCCAGTTATGTCTTGGACTCTCTCTTGGGGGAAGACCCAGTCTGACAACACATTTCAACATCTGAACTAGCCAATTATCGAATTAAAGCCGAATTAAAGCCACATCGAATTAAAGTTCACAGTACTCGCAAACTTCATATTGGATATATTGATTGCTTGGTGGTGGTTCAGTTAAGGGTGCTAGCCAGGGAGCACTTATTACTGCAATATGTAACTTTTTGGGTGATCTAAACAAAATCACATAGAAATGTGAATTATAGATCTGTCATTCTCATTGAAAGCAAGTCTAAGAAGTGGTAGATTTTGTCTATGTACGCTATTTCTATGCTTCCCATTCTAAAGTTGAGTTTTTGTGTCTTTTACTTTCAGTTTTGTACATCAGCTTCAAACAGCTGAAATAACAATATTTTTGGTTATGGAAAATATATTTAACAGCGGTTTACATGGTAGTGATTCTCTACACTATACTTGCTCACATAAAATTAAAATTAGGCAAACTATTTGAATTTTAGAAACCAGGAAACGTTGGAGCAATTTTGGCATAGTGCACCTTTAATTAGTTACATATTTGAAATAACAATGAAGCACTCAAGTACATAATAAGGTTATCTGTATGCCAAGTGGAGTTGCCTCTGCTGACGTTGGCCTTAACTTTCCATTGCTATTTGGTGGGGAGGTGCCCAACTTCGTGTGTGTGTGTGTTTGTGTGAGAGAGTGTTTTCAGGAACATGTTCTGTCAGCATTTCCTGGACGCATTTCCTCTACTTCTCTCCTAAACTTTAGTGCCTGTGTGGCCTAGCTGCAGCAAGGTGATGCCAGCGAGGCTCCTCACACCTGCAGACACAGTGCCAGACGCAGCATCTCTTAAATGGGAAGACGTGGTGAGATGTCGTTTCAGAATGTGCTCACAGGGTGTTCTCCTGCTGCCATATGGATAGGACCACTGCCACACACGGAGCTAAAGCAGAGGAGTGGACTAGTTATGATTCACATTTGACCTAGATAGTTTGTGTGTATGCATTGATTGGTAGGCTACGTGTGCCGTAAAAAAATATGTTTTTATGTAGTTTTGTCCATGAGCTGTTCTTGTCTAGGATGAGTAGCTGCTGCTTTTGCAACAGCTAATGGGGATCCTAATAAAATACCAAAAATACCATCCATAGCCCAGCAAAGCAGGGAGTACTATTCTACTTCCTTTCAACACTATTGTACTTCAACACTTACCGTCTCTCTGACAGCAGGACTAAGTCGTCTAACTATTTGCACTCTATCTGTAGATCTTTATTTATCTTTCACCATCCTGTTTCGTCCATTATATCTTTGACAGACCCATCACTTTGCTTGTGCACATGCTCTCTTTTTCACTCTAACTCCCTCTCCACTCTCCATTTTTTTTTACCTGCCAGGATTCATTGTCCCCCACAATGAAATCGGGGAGGGGACTGTGGATTTGTCTCCGTCCGTTAGTCACATGCGACATCTCTCACAGCACTGGCCCAATTTTGACGATACTAGGGTGAATGAGATGCCACAGAGATCGTTCGTGGAGGACGAGATGTTTACTGTTGCCTTGTTTTAATTCCAATTTCTCTAAAATAGTTGTTCCCTTGGTGGAATTTAAAAGTGGAGAGTGAAAAATGAGTTGTGTTTGTTGTCTTTGTTGTATACATTGTCATGCTGTCTGTTAAATGTGTGTTAACAGATGTCTGTTTTCTCTCCCTCACTGTGTTGTGTGTTAATTGTCGTTGTGGCAAGTTGACAGCATTTTGAATACTCGATCTGCCAGGGCAATGCATGAATTAGGCTTTTGGTTACATTTTCCATCTAGGTCCATCTGTTTGACTCACTAGGTCAACAAATCATAAGCTCAAATAATATCATTCAATCTATTGGACTTAAACTGTGCATGTGCAAGTAGGCCTAATTCTGGTAATTGGGACGTCATGTGTCGACATAATTAGTAAGTTTACAGGTCAATTCAAAATAATTAAAAGAGTGGTTGGAAATGAAAACAGCATACACATGGGGGTCTTAAAATAAGGACCAACTGGGAATGACTGCTCGCTACAGCTTCATGAAATAACGGAATTAAAATACCATTACTGCCAAAAGCAATTATTCAGGCCACTTATTTTCACACGTGAAACATATGGCTTTAATGCGCGGTCATAAAAATTGGACCAAATCTACTGCTAGCTGAGTTTGTGACTGCTTGAGAGCTATTTTCTCATGTCTTTGGCATGAGAAAACCATGTCAACATTTATGTACGTGTCTGTATGCAATTGTACAAACAAACCAAAAACATTTCATATCAAGATGAGAACAAGGAACAGTCACCCAGATAATGGCAGAGGGTGTCCAGAAGACTTTAGGTAGAAAAAGGATAAAGGTCAGATGGACAGAGATTAGACATGGAGCTCACCCCGGGCACTCTGGCTGATGACACTGATGAGGTTATCATACTGGACCGGTCCATTCTGCTCATTGAAGACCTTGTCTGCTGTGGTGATGTTGTCCAGCTGCAGCTGCGAGTACAACCCCTCGGCCGTAAAGTAGTACGGCCGGTCGTCGTTCTTGTTGTCGCTGAACATGAGCATGGCGTGTCTGTGCCAACCAAAATGCCGATGCAGGCGCACCCCAAACTCGCCCAGCTTCTTGTGCGTGGGGCCCGTGTTGGTGATGGACGTGTACAAGTGGAAGCCGATGGCCGCTGCCCCGGCCGTCACCATGGGAACGTCCCAGTGGGTAGTGAAGCGGCCCACGGGAGACGAAGCATAGTCGCAGCCAGGGCCGATGAAGGCCCATGGGTCGTAGGAGAACTTAAAGTCCACGGCCACCAATGGCGCCACTGAGTCGGAGCAGACGCCGTCCTTGTTTTCGCTGCTGTCGTAGACTATTCGAAGGCGGTGGCCCGGTAGCAGGGTGGGGTCGTCATTGACTCGCTCCAGAGCCCTCATCAGAGCGGGCCCCACGCGAGGCCAGGCCCACGGGTATTCAGTGTTGCTCAAAGGCAGAATAGCAGCCAGTGTCACATTCTGGGGTTCCGAAAGTCCATTGAAAGACAGCTCGAGCTGGAGCGGTTCGGTCCTGAGGAGCGGGAAAACCAGAAACAGCAGAGGAACCCCCAGTTTTCCCTGCCACCACCAGGTTCTCGTCCTCTGCATTGCTGGGTTGGACTCGGGCATCACCATCAACCACAGAGGGGCTGGCAGGAACAAACACACAGTGCATGAGGTGGCCTGTGAATAATGATTTATAACATGACACCAACCCAACTCCCAGAGGCATGTGGCCTTTATATTGAATGATTCAGTTCAATTCTGTAGCAGGATTTTGAATAACCACTAGATAAGATTACCAAAGTAGTGTTGAATTTATTCTATGTGAAATATCATGGAATTTGGATGGAGATTGACAGAATAAGCATTTAAAAAAGGTGGTGGTGGGGATAAGGGAAGCATCATGGTATTAACAGGTTCTAATCTACTTATTTGGTGTGTGTGGATAAGACACATGATATGATAACGTCTAGCATTTGACTGCTTTGTTAGTGAGGATGGCTAGACCTGCCACTGTATACTTAACTTTAAATAGCTTATATAGCAATTGCCTAACAGTCAGTTTCTTACTTGAGACACCAAAAAATGTAGTATAACCCCGTAGCCAACCTGTGACTAGTTAAAAAGATTCACTACTATGCCATTGCGTGCGTGAAGCCAAAACTAACTCAGCTGTCAGTGCGTGCTCATCTTTGCAGCCAAATAGGCTAGCTACTCGGAACTGTTAATATCAGATAGCCTATTGTAGGGATCATCAATCAACTAAATTCAGACGATGTTTTGAGAAGATGGTCACGGGGTTCGAACTTAATTACAAATAATTTGTAGACTGCAAATTGACCGCAAGAAGCTCAAACAGATATAAAAGTTGACTAAAACAAGCATTTCAAACCGTGCTTACATTTGTATAAGATCACATCTCTATTGTGCGTGCGTACTTCGGGAAGAGATTTCCAAAATTAAAACCACTAAGAACAGATTTGCCAGTGTATTTACAGTATTTTATGTCCCCCCTCTTCCCCACAAACAAATCTCGGGGAGCCAAATAAAATCACCAGTGGGATGGCAGTTGGGGAACCCTGGACTATTGCGTGAAACTTTCCATGATTGGCCTAAATTGAATTCAAATGAAATTTTACCTTAATGTCGATGGTTATTTCTCGTCATTTTTTGTATCTCTTCCACAAGTGGCACAGATGTTCTCAGTTGATTGTCTCCCGGCTGTCCTGTCAATGGAAGATGCGAGGCTGTAAAGACAATGCGCCTCGCGCGAGAAATATTTTGTTGCGCACCACTCCTACTAGAGTGCAAATCCCTGATCTCCTGACTCTTTCCTTCAGTTTAGTTTGAACAGGAGATTTGAACTGTTGTTTTCTTTAATTGCCTACTTTAACGCAGAAAACCGTTTATTAAAAAAATAGTTCTCTAGGTATGCCAGGAGTGTTTATGAACTAGGCTATAGGCTAAGCTAAATTGGCAACACTAAGGCCTATAGGAAAATTCTCTAAGCTCGGGCTGGTATTTGGGATCATAAATAACACAACAGTTAGGTGAATATCTGCAGTAGGCGACTGAATTATTGCATAATGTATATCACTTTTGTTGTTTTGAAGAATGAAAAAAAACGGCTAATTATTTCAATCTGTAGCCGCTGCTTCTTAGCCTAAATTCCAACACGTTTTGCTGGTGTTGTGAAGGCAGCGATTTTACTCGTCTCTTGTTGATTCCATTAATGCTCAAAGTTAAAATAGCAACTAAACATCCAAAGTTCTCGAAGCCGACCGATAAACCGAAGTGTCATTCTTAGCGTTGCGTGCGGTGGTTTCCTCTCTGCGCACATCGCCAACATTCAGCTCATACAGCAACACACAAGGATCTATCGCGCTGATGAATAAGCGCTGGGGAGCTCCGGGCACAAGGGTAACCAGTCTGTGTGCGCTGCAGTGTGATAGGCTATATTTGCTTTTGTGCACAGGGCTGGGAAGGGTGAGGCATATACCATTACATTACCATGTGTCATCAATAACAAGAGATCTGCGCCTAAGGGATGGATGGGGAGCTGTGCCATTGCAGGGACATTTATGCCAAAACATGTTGTTTGATTGTGTGCATAAGGAACGTATGCATTGTCAGTGTTCCCAAATGCATGTACTGTAATAGTTAGAATATCAGGGCTGGTGGTCTGATTTCCAGATAAATGCTTAATTGGGTGAGCTTGTTCGATGTGCACATCTGAAACCATTGTTCCTCAAACTGAGTAAGCAAGCTGAGATAGACATTTGTCAAAAAAAATACACTAAGGTTAACTGTGATTGCATACGGTAATCCAGTCACTCCTATTATGATGTAGGTTAATGTTCGTGACTTCTGCTAAAGGAGAGCAACAATGTATTTAAAATTGCCTACTACTGACTGTCGCTAAACTAGATATTGAAGAATTTCTGCCCATCGCACGCTCCGCTTCCTTTTCATTCTAAAACATACTATTTTTGTAAAAGTCCATTAAGCTTTTATTGCCACTTAGTCATTCTCCCCTCAATAGTCTTCACTGCACTTTAATTTCACCTTGCCGTACCTCGTGTCTTGCATCGCTTGCAAGCGTGTTATGCTCGCTTAACTTCCAGCTCAATAGAGGGAAAACAAGCGCTCGCTTGCTTCCCGGACGCCGGGATGCGGAAGAACGTGTGTGTGTAAAGTGCCAAGCGGAGGTGAAGCTTCCCGAGTCATGGCCACTCGTAAATCATCCGCGGGACGCATGCTGCCTTTACTTCCAACAGAGGAGGAGTTCATTCACCATGCTCCTCTTACCCCGGCATGTGTTTTTTCTTGGCTAATGTACAACCCTCCTCCACTACTGTCCACCCACCTAACCCATTCTCTCCCCTCTCGTTCCCTCAGCCTTCTGCCCAAGACGCACTCCAAAAGGCTGCAGGATACAGTTTACAAAACAGGATGTGGCACAGTTGTGCACTCCCTTTCTCCCCTGTGCCTTTTCCTGGATATTATCACCGACCTCCGGACTGACCCCCCCCCCACCTCACTCACACACACACACACACACACTTCCACCCCCTCCCTCTTTTCTTCCACTAGGCCTGTGCACTCAGGTTATTGGTCATCACACTGCTCTGACAATTAAACACATGCTCCCCTCTTCCCTACCCACACTATTAACTGGTGGAAGACAGAATACCTCCGGATAAAATAGCATGAGATCAGTAGTCTCTTATGTAGCTAGCTATCTTACACATGAACGTACAGATATAAGACTAGAAAACCTCCACAATTCCTTTGTGTGGTGTTTTGCTTTCCTCCAGCTCTTGATGACTCTTTCCCTGCACTCCCACTAGCATTTTCTGCTCAGCGAGTTGCATGTGATGATGCCTAACCTCTCTGTGTCCTTTTCCCCTTCTCTCTGGTCTCTGTCCCTTTGAACCTGCTGAATCACACTGTTCCAAAGCTGCTAATGGTCTCACTGAGTAAAATAGAGAGCCGAACATCGCTGTGGTGACAGATATTGATGTGTGTGTGTGGACGCGCACACACATTTGCGGGTCTGTGTGGGAGTGGGAGAGTGCCTTGATCTTACTACAGAAAACTAGTTACCACTTGCCTCCATGGTTCTGACATGATGCAGCTTCACTAATGATGGTTTGCCATCACCGTGTGTGTTTGCCTGTGAGTGTGTGAGTAAGCTACAGTCTAGTAAAAAGCAGGGAATGTACCACACACACACACACACACACACACACATCTTGGCGTTAGCTGAAAATGGAAGTTACCATAGACCACACACACCTCTTTTTTGGTAAATACCATATGTAGCAGGACCTTTCACATTCCCATACATTAAACACCCCCACCCCATTGAGCCAGTGCAAGAAAATAACAACAAATGAGGTACAAATCACTGTTATCGTCGCAAATAGTCACTGGGCAGAGGCTGATGTAAACCGGAAAAAAAACTACAAATAAACAGATGCAAGTCCCATATAGACATATTGCATAGACCTGCAGTGTATATGTCGTATACTGGCTCAGGATGCAAAAAGTCAGTTACAGCAGCTACCAACTTTTTTTACAGACCCTTTGCCCTCAGAGGAGGCCGTAGCCCGCAGGAGGCTCGTTAGAAGGCATCACAGCTGACAAGCTCAACTGAATGACTCATTTCTGATTAGTTAGCCCATGAGAGGGAGCGCAGGAAACCGCCATGCCCCGTATGGAGGAGGGGGGGGTTTGTTGTTGTGCAGCTGCCAACCATGGGTAATCACAGCAGTGCAAGTTCCTGGTAGCAGCTGGAATTGTTGAGTTTAAGAGAGGGCAGCCAATTGCACAAGGCTCTGATCACTTTCCAGAGGGCACGGAGACAAGTGTGGACAAGAAACAGCGAGGCAAGACGACAAGTCGAGGAGTGATAGATAGATAGATAGCGAGGCCGCCACAGTCGAGCTGCTACTGCATGAGTGAGACAACTGAGTCACAGTTGAAACAACCCCCCCACTAGGCACAAACTGGTTGAATCAATGTTGTTTCCCAGGATTTCCAGCATTCCTTTCAGAACATTACAGCACAATCTTATTCCATTGTCAATTCAGTTCAGCATACTTTGTTACCATACGTACAATTTCAATTTTCTTTACTTTTAAAAGCCATGGTAGTTCAAATTATTATATTTTTTTAAAAATCACACATACATACCAAACCAACAGAAAACAAAAGGAGCACAGGAAGTGATGCAGCCCAGGAAGCACACGTCCATTTTCTCAATATCTCTATTTCAGCTTAACCAAACTCCATTAGCCATTGCTCTCACCAAACAAAGCCATAACAAACCTGGGCTCCAACATGCCTCCGGACTGCATTCACTTCCTATGGGCATCCACCTGGCACACACAAACTGGGGGGTTTAAATACAGATGCATTAATCAACCAATAAAAAGGCTTATTTCATAAACATGCAAATGAATCACACCTGTGACAATATAATCAAAGCATTATTCGTTAGACCATTACTTAAACACTTATTAGTATGCGTGCCCAGTTAAAGGATGCAACCAATCAAAGACACAGTTAATTGGTTACCCTTTAATCAGTTTACGAAAACATCAAACACACCAGACATGGTTTTGATTTAACCTACTTAAAAAAAAAATAATAATCTCCAGCATTAAATTCCTAATTGGTCAAAATGAAAACTTTCGTACTGTGCACAGTAGGTGCTCAGTGCTGTAGGTTGGTGGTCTTTGAATGCAGCAGGTATTCATTCTTAAAGTCATTACTTAATGTATCGAGTTTGTATACCAATTCTGGGGTCAATTTGGCTAATGGTTTTGTTAAGATTTGTGAAATATTTTCAAAATATTTTACATTGTTCGTCTGCATAATTAAAATCTAACATTCATTTGCATGAGACAAAGTCTAGTTGATCATTAATTAGTGCTCTAGTATCCTATGGTGCCAATGACATCTATAGTGCCACCAACTCGTCTGGTGCAGCCATCTAAGGTTGCTGTGACTTAATATTCACACAGCTTCTAAGGAAATGTACATGAAGTTTACATACCAAATGTTATGGCCCCATGTCCATCTGTTCAGTTCTTATAGCCCTGGTGTGACATGGTGCCATCTAGTGGTGTTGCATTGCCGACGTTGAATGCAAAAATGAATCATTCTTAAACTGATTGGAGGCTAATTCATTGAGTCTGTATTCCAAATCTGGAGTCAATCTGATGTGTGGTTCATGAGGAGATTTTGTAAGTATTTTTAGCAGTAGCATATGTGCTAAAGTGCATCTATAGGAATGCAGCAACAATTTTTTCTTAAAACCAGTAAAGACTGAGTGAATCTGATGTTTGGTTCATAAGAAGATGATTGCAGACGGCTTTGAGCATTGGTGTTACATAGTCACATGTATTGTTAATAGTTAGCTTTTTTTTTCATATCAGTGCCAAATTTAACATGGTTCATCATTCTATTGGTTTTGAAGACCCAAGAAAGTTTCATGTTGATAGGCCACTGTGGAGTGGATTTACGAAGGCTTTAAATGGACACTGTGCTTCCACATCTGCATTGCTTGCTTGTTTGGGATTTTAGGCTGGGTTTCTGTATAGCACTTTGACATCGGCTGATTTCCTGATGTATAAATAACTCAGACATCTCTTAAGCAATCCCTTAACTTTTCTGAAACTAAGTTTACAGATCTACCATGGGTGTTAAAAACCCTCTCTCATTAACCCTCTCTCTGACCCTGGAAGAGACACAAAATTTGTAGGCTTTTACTGCTGAGGTAGGCTACCATCCCCTGCCTCAGCCTGACTCTATTATTCAGGCATAGGGCATTTCACACCTGTGTGCTAAGGACCAGTTTGCCAGGGAACTCAGTCAGCTGACCAGGGCCAGCCATTCACAGGCTCTACCTTCTGGAGGTAACAGACTTCCCCAACCCTGTGTTAGTGCATCACTGAACATGTAAGTGGACTTTGTTAGGGCTCGTGTGCATTTGATCTGTATACACGTTATAAGCTGCTACTGCTCTGTTAGTATATGCTTATAAACTCAGCAAAAAAAGAAACGTCCTCTCACTGTCAACTGCGTTTATTTTCAGCAAACTTAACATATGTAAATATGTGTATGAACATAACAAGATTCAACAATTGAGACATAAACTGAACAAGTTCCACAGACAGGTGACTAACAAAAATGGAATAATGTGTCCCTGAACAAAGGGAGGGGGGTCAAAATCAAAAGTAACATTAAATACTGCAGTGCATCTCCTCCTCATGGACTGCACCAGATTTGCCAGTTCTTGCTGTGAGATGTTACCCCACTCTTTCACCAAGGCACCTGCAAGTTCCCGGACATTTCTATGGGTAATGGCCCTAGCCCTCACCCTCCGATCCAATAGGTCCCAAATGTGCTCAATGGGATTGAGATCCGGGCTCTTCGCTGGCCATGGCAGAACACTGACATTCCTGTCTTGCAGGAAATCACACACAGAACAAGCAGTATGGCTGGTGGCATTGTCATGCTGGAGGGTCATGTCAGGATGAGCCAGCACGAAGGGTACCACATGAGGGAGGAGGATGTCTTCCCTGTAACGCACAGGGTTGAGATTGCCTGCAATGACAACAAGCTCAATCCGATGATGCCGTGACACACCGCCCCAGACCATGACGGACCCTCCACCTCCAAATCAATCCCACTCCAGAGTACAGGCCCAGGGGGAATGCTCATTCCTTCAACAATAAACGCAAATCCGATCATCACCCCTGGTGAGACAAAACTACGACTCGTCAGTGAAGAGCACTTTTTGCCAGTCCTGTCTGGACCAGCGATGGTGGGTTTGTGCCCATAGGCAACGTTGTTGCCGGTGATGTCTGGTGAGGACCTGCTTTGCAACAGGCCTACAAGCGCTCAGTCCAGCCTCTCTCAGCCTATTGCGGAGAGTCTGAGCACTGATGGAGGGATTGTGCGTTCCTGGTGTAACTCGGGCAGTTGTTGTTGCCATTCTGTACCTGTCCCGCAGGTGTGATGTTCGGATGTACCGATCCTGTGGAGGTGTTGTTTCACGTGGTCTGCCATTGCGAGGACGATCAGCTGTCCATCCTGCCTCTCTGTCTTAGGCGTCTCACAGTACGGACAATGCAATTTATTGCCCTGGCCACATTTGCAGTCCTCATGCCTCCTTGCAGCATGCCTAATGCACATTCACGCAGATGAGCAGGGACCCTGGGCATCTTTCTTTGTTTTTCAGAGTCAGTAGAAAGGCCTCTTTAGTGTCCTAAATGTTCATAACTGTGACCTTAATTGCCTACCGTCTGTAAGCTGTTTGTGTCTTAACGACCATTCCACAGGTGCATGTTCATTAATTGTTTATGGTTCATTGAACAAGCATGCGAAACTGTGTTTAAACCCTTTACAATGAAGATCTGATTTTTTACGAATTATCTTTGAAAGACAGGGTCCTGAAAAAGGGGCATAAACTGAGTTTATATGCTTCCTTAAGATGTTTATGTCAGGATTGCCTTCTGTAATCCCATGTTACATACTTCACAGTCACGTCCTGATATGGTCATAGCCACATCCAACATGGCTGCATGTTAGAATCCTAGCCTTTGTAGCTGCCAACACTGATGCTAATGTCGTGGAAATTCAACACCAAGGACACCGGAAGTCAAAATTAAATGAATCACTCTTTATTATCACAAACAGAGAGGTTCACAAACTCAATCCAAGCTTGATGAAAACTCTGAAAAGGGTGAAACCTTTCAGGCTTTATATACTGCTACACAAACAAGTCATATAAGCATGATTTACATTATTCATTATTAACTTTGGTTCCTGCATGTGACTGACTGATACCTCACTGGGCTTCTTCTCTCAAAGCCGGGACCTTGAAACTGAGATACTCCTTTTGGATCTGAGAACAATGTTCTGAGCGTACCACCAATTCATCTGAGGAGGAGGTCACAGTCACCTGCACGAACCAAGATAGAGTGAGAGGAGATGCTATGTACAATTCAAGGCTATCTTTTCAGACAACAACATTTTCCCTCACACTCCCTCCTTTCACCACTCTGTGATAATTATTTACATTTTAAGGTAAGCATTAGATAATGGCTTAACTATTAAAGGAGGTTCTATCAAAATACTTACAGTTGAAGTCAGAAGTTTACATAACCTTAACATAACATTTGAAAATATATTTTTTCACAATTCCTGACATTTAATCCAAGTAAAAATTCCCTGTCTTAGGTCAGTTAGGATCACAACTTTATTTTAAGAATGTGAAATGTCAGAATAACACTAGAGAGAATGATTTATTTCAGATTTTATTTCTTTCATCACATTCCCAGTGGGTCAGAAGTTTACATACACTCAATTAGTATTTGGTAGCATTGACTTTACATTTTTAACTTGGGTCAAACGTTTCAGGTAGTCTTCCACAAGCTTCCGACAGAGCTGGTGTAACTGAATCAGGTTAGTAGGCCTCCTTGCTCGCACACACTTTTTCAGTTCTGCCCACAAATGTTATATAGGATTGAGGTCAGGGCTTTGTGATGGCCTCTCCAATACCTTGACTTTGTTGTCCTTAAGCCATTTTGCCACAACCTTGCCAGAAGTTTGCTTGTGGTCATTGTCCATTTGGAAGACCCATGTGACCAAGCTTTAACTTCCTGACTAATGTCTTGAGATGTTGCTTCCATATATCCACATACATTTCCTACCTCATGATGCCATCTATTTTGTGAAGTGCCCCAGTCCCTCCTGCAGCAAAGCACCCCCACAACATGCTGCCACCCCCATGCTTCACGGTTGGAATGGTGTTCTTCGGCTTGCAAGCCTCCCCCCTTTTCCTCCAAACATAACGATGGCCATTATGACCAAACAGTTATATTTTTGTTTCATCAGACCAGAGGACATTAAACCAAAAAGTACGATCTTTGTCCCCATGTGAGATTGCAAACCGTAGTCTGGCTTTTTTCATGGCGGTTTTGGAGCAGTGGCTTCTTCCATGCTGAGCGGCCTTTCAGGTTATGTCGATATCGGACTAGTTCTACGGTGGATGTAGATACTTTTGTACCTGTTTCCTCCAGCATCTTCACAAGGTCCTTTGCTGTTGTTCTGGGATTGATTTGCACAGCTTTTGGACACAAACGTGCTAGCAAAAGTAGCTAATTGGACACTAGTAATGGACATTATCAAACAAAACAACGATTTATTGCGGAACTAGGATTCCTTGCACTGCATTCTGATGAAAGATAATCAAAGGTAAGGGAATATTTATGATGTAATTTCGTATTTCTGTTGACTCCAACATGGCGGAAAAATATATTTACGCCTGAGCGCCGTCTCAGATTATTGCATGGTATGCTTTTTTCGGAACGTTTTTAAAAAATCTGACACAGCGGTTGCATTAAGAACCAGTGTATCTTTAATTATATGTAAAACATGTATCTTTCGTCAAAGTTTATGATGAGCATTTCTGTTATATGACGTGGCTCTCTGTAATTACTCCGGATATTTTGGAGGCATTTCTGAACATGGCGCCAATGTAAACCGAGTTTTGTGGATATAAGTATGCATATTATCAAACAAAACATAAATGTATTGTGTAACATGATGTCCTATGAGTGTCATCTGATGAAGATTATCAAAGGTTAGTGATTCATTTTATCTCTAATTCTGCTTTTGTGACTATCTTTGGCTGGGAAAAATGGCTGTGTTTTTTGGATTTGGTGGTGATCTAACATAAATATATGTTGTGTTTTCGCTGTGAAACATTTTAAAAAATCGGACACGATGGGTAGATTAACAAGATGTTTATCTTTCATTTGCTGTATTGGACTTGTTAATGTGTGAAAGTTAACGGAACCTGTGTCCTAGACTGGTTAAGAGGGTACTGAATTTTGTGGGTGCTTTTTGGAATGACCATAACTGGCAAAGCTCCTTTCATGCATCCAATGTCAGTCTTGGATTTAGCCCACAGTTCTTCATGTATATCTTTTAACAAATCAATGTGTGAATTATCTTATAATACCACAGGCATGGTTTCAACTGGAATTGGTTATTTTCTTGGTACTGTCATTGCAGTAGCCCAGTATGGGGAATAGAACGTTGCTGTTGAAGCTGCCACTTTCCCTCTCCTTCCCAGGCCACCCAATTAGTTGCTTCCATCACTTTCTTCATTCAAACACCCACATCATTCCATTGTGTTCCAGAAGCTTTTGATGAGGTACAATTGGGAACAGAGCCAGGGACTGCTACGAAGTCTTCTCCTCTGTATATCCCATTCATGGTTATCTCAACTTTCTCTGTTTTGACCATCTCTGTTGGTAATCTTCGCATTGGGGAACATCAGCAGTACAATGTAGGTGTTCAGACACTTCCCAGTTAGCATTCAATGGGGAAGAGAAGGATTGCTTTCTCAGCTCCCCCTCAACATGCAGAACATTCAGGTGCCAAGCATTGTAACAGTTCATCAGGCACGGGAAGATTACATTTTCTCTCTATCCCAATGACAATCCTTTGTCAGTATAGGCAACATAAATTCATTTTACACATCAAATCTCTTCCTAATAAATGTACTGGTCAGGCAGAGGAATTGGTGTTTCCAATTTCCGTCTCCCCACTCCACATCCAGGGAATTCTAGACGCTCCAACTGTGTGCATTGTTTTCTTTCAAGGGGGGGGGGGGGGGGGGGGGGGGCAGACATTTTCAACACTTAGACCGCGGTACCAGTGTCCAACAAAAATGGAATTCTATGTTTATTAACTAAAATGTCAATAAGGGGGTTTTGGGTTGTCAATGGTCAATTTGTCAGGTGGTCAATTTTAGCATTTGACAGGTCTCTTTTGGTTTTTCATCATTGTTTTCTTCATTACTTTCTTCTTCTGTTTCCTCATCCTATGTTTTGTAGCCCACTTGTCCACCTCCTCTTCTAAATGGGTTGTCCACCTGCACAGATGAGGACGGCCACTCTCCTTGACATTCTCCTGCTCCAGTGTGTCTGAGAAATGCCCTAACTTCCCACAGTTGCAGCAGCTCCAGTCTCTCCCTCCGTCAGCTCCAGCAGGGGCCTCTCGGCCTCTACCTCTTCTTCTCTCTGGTTGTTTGCTCTGGTTCTTACCTTGGCTATCATCAGTCCTCTTCTTGTTTGCTGTATGTGTGTCCCTGTCTTGCGTGTGGCAATAAATGTGTGTTCTGTACACCTGTCTCTTACTGGTAAATTATGTCCTCTTACAAGGACGCTGGGACAGTTGCAACTATATCTAAACCGGCAACTCTATCGGAGTCCACCACCAGTAGAAAAAAATACAATTCGGTGTTATTTGGTTTTCCAAAATCTATCCTGGTGGACCTTAAGGGTCCTTGAGGCAAATGTGTTCAGCATGAGGAAAGAAACCTACATACAAAGTTTCAATGTCAAGCTGGGCGACAGATTTGAGTGAGACTGGTTATAACAGCATCACCTACAGGACAATCACTGCCATTCTATTTGACCAAGTTACTTGATTACATTTTAGTCACTTAGCAGACACTCTTATCCAGTGCTACTCACAGAAGCAATTACGGTTAAGTGCCTTGCTCAAGGGAACATCGACAGATTTTTCAACTAGTCAGCTCGGGGATTCAAACCATCGACTTTTCGGTTACTTGCCCAATGCTCTTAACAGCTAGGGTACCTGCCGCCCTAATGGCCTGTAGTTACCAACCTATGCTGGAGTTATTTGACATGTCAACAACAAAAAACACAGAACAAGAGTAGGTTTCACAGCTTTGCACTTTTTCTTTTATGCATGTCACCAAACAATTGAGAAAAACTGTAATACTGGAGAGGAGTCACACATACACTATATATACAAAAGTATGTGGACACGCCTTCTATTAGTACATTTGGCAATAGCTCACATCCATGCAATCTCCATAACAACATTGGCAGTAAAATGGCCTTACTGAAGAGTTCAGTGACTTTCAACGTAGCATCGTCATAGGATGCCCCCTTTCCAACAAGTCAGTTTGTTAAATTTCTGTGAAGCGTTGGCTGGAGTGGTGTAATGCTCGCCTCCATCGAACTCTGGCGCAGTGGAAACGTGTTCTCTGGAGTGATGAATCACGCTTTCCCATCTGGCATTCCGATGGACAAATCTGGCTTTGGCGGATGCCTGCCCCAATGCATAGTGCATACTGTAAAGTTTGGTGGAGGAGGAATAATGATCTGGGGCTTCATTTCATGTTTTGGTTGAGGCCCATTAGTTCCAGTGAAGGGAAATCAACGCTACAGCATACAATGACATTCTTGACAATTATGTGCTTCCAACTTTGTGGCAACAGTTTGGGGAAGGCCCTTTCCTGTTTCAGCATGGCAATGCCCCCGTGCACCTGATGCAAAAAGCGTGGTCCATACCAAAATGGTTTGTTGAGATCGGTGTGGAAGAACTTGACCAGCCTGCACAGAGCCCAGACGTAATTAGGGTTTGCGGCAACTTCTACCTCAAGTTCCTGACCCTGAAGGTCATTTCTGCTCATATGGATGAAAATTATATTGTTTCTCTTTTAGCGCTAAGCTAATGGCCAGTCTACACTGGATTTTGTTCTGGACAAAATACAAGTTAGCATCAACATGGTATGGAGCATAGCAAATATGGATGTGAGATGCGTAGATAAGCATCAACTGTGTGGCCAAAATCAAATGGAGGGCATACGTCAACAGAGTCATTATTTTCTGTCACGTGATGGTAGTTCAAAACAATGTTGGTGCACATTTAACCATTACTACCTTGGCACAAGTATATAGAAGGATTTGGTAAAAGTACTGTAATTAACCAAGCAGATTGTAAAGATCAACTAGCCCCTGTTTAAATGGCACTCTTCCTAGTCACCAATTTATGGTAATTTGATATGATATGACTGCAAGCTAATGATGTAGATTTGACATTATGTGAATCAACCAGCAGCTGCATGTCCTTTCAGAGTTTCATTTAATTAGGACTATTATTGACACAGCGCCATTGAAAAACTGTTCCCGCTAGAGTGAGATACAAGATGAGTCACCAGCACGGCCGGCCCGCTCATTAGGCAGGATTAGGCGAACACCTATTACGGCAGATTGACGAGGGCGGCATCTTCTGAGCTAAACTGACCAAGACACACCTCCAACAACAACACATAAAGCCTCACATAATTCTGCCCAAAAACAATTTCTCTCAACCAGTGGCATATGGGCTTTTTAGGTGAGCGCTGATGACGTCCTGTGATAAGCAGTGGCCGCTATGTCAATGGCGCAAAATATTTAGCTTGTCCATTACCAGCATGCCTCTCCAGGCATCGCTGCGGGACTCCCCCAAACATTCAGTCAAAAATATAATTAACATAAATCAAGTAGCAGATATAGGATATGGTATGTGGCCTTTTCTATAGCCTACAGGCTAGAGATAAAATATATGACAATGTAATGAGACGGACACTTTTTACATCATGCAGGTTTCTCCGATCAAATAGCCTAACCTAAATGGCACTCAATCAATTAAAAAACGCGTTGTCATGTTAACAAACAACATATCCTAAAAAAACAGGACAGGTCAAAGTAAAATGGACAATATGGAATGGACCATCACAACTGTTGTCCAGGTGTTTCACCCCATTGTCATGATCAGTGGTTTCAAGTTTGTATCCCTCAATTGCTGATCGTAGCGAAAAAGAAAATACTTCTGCATTTCCGGCTGTGTAAACACATTGCAAATAGGCTCAGGATAACTCCTGATAAAGTTG
Source organism: Oncorhynchus mykiss (assembly GCF_013265735.2). NCBI lineage: Eukaryota > Metazoa > Chordata > Actinopteri > Salmoniformes > Salmonidae > Oncorhynchus > Oncorhynchus mykiss. The sequence goes on along the minus strand of NC_050572.1, from coordinate 31,359,352 downwards.
GGTAGCTGATATTCAGAGCTTAAACTGACAAATTGTTTAGTCACATGAATCAGGACTAATAAAGTGAACGCAACGGCCTGTTTTACTAATGGTTCGCCTACCACATGGATGGGCATTGGGGCGGCAGGGTAGCCTAGTGGTTAGAGAGTTGGACTAGGAACCGGAAGGTTGCAAGTTCAAACCCCCGAGCTGACAGGGTACTAATCTGTCGTTCTGCCCCTGAACAGGCAGTTAACCCACTGTTCCTAGGTTGTCATTGAAAATAAGAATTTGTTCTTAACTGACTTGCCTGGTTAAATAAAGGTGAAATTAAATTCATAAAATTCCATTTGCGCTAACATTCCATTTGGTGTCTCTTTTTTTTGTGTGTTTTACAAACGGTAGACATAGATAACATTATATTTTAACCAAAACTGTAGCCTACACCTCCGTAAGCACAGACCTGAAACCGCCACCTTTTTGGCGTCTTTTTTTGGTGCAGATACGGACCGGCTTTGATTTCTACATCCATTGGTTTTTGGTCCACAACAAATCTGAACCAATCATAGATTCAGATTTTGTCCAGCTTAGATTTGGCCTAAACATAGATGTCTATAAATTACTTATTTTCAACTTTCATTCAGACCCAAAAATGTGCCTGATTTCAACATCCGGAAAATACATACTTTCAAATCTCTGAAAAATACATATTTTTCAAGATGCTTTTTCAATGTCCGGTAAAATATGTATTTTAAACATACAGAAATGACCTTTTCGCCTTTCATTCAGAACCTAAACTGAACCTAATGGCAACGTCTGGAAAATACATATTTTAGACATCTTTACAACATCATTTGCTTACTGATGTTAAACATATTTGTTAGTCTGATGTGATTGATGAGGAGCATCCAGATGATGCACTTGATGAATTTATGAAATTGCTTCTTCCAATTATTGATAAACATGCACCTGTTAAGAAACTGACTGTTAGAACTGTTAAGGCTCCACGGATTGATGAGGAATTGAACAACTGTATGATTGAAAGAGATGGGGCAAAAGGAGTGGCTAATAAGTCTGGCTGCACATCTGACTGGCTGACTTACTGCAAATTGAGAAATTATGTGACTAATCTCAACAAAAAGAAGAAGAAACTTTATTATGAAGCCAAGATAAATTATATAAAGAATGAGGGGGGAAAACTTTGGAGTACTTTAAATTAAATTATGGGCAGAAAGACAAATTCAACACCATCTTTCATCAAATCCGATGGCTTATTCATCACAACACACAAAAATATGATGTTGCCAATGATTTTAATGATTATTTCATTGTCAAAGTGGGCAAACTTAGGCAGGAACAACGAACAGTGAGCAATTCTATTCATGCATAAAAAAACAAATAATGAAAGAAAAGCAGTGCAAGTTTGAATTTTGTAAAGTTTGTGTGGGAGAGGTGGGAAAATGATTGGAATCGATCTGGGGCTGTATTTAGACGGAAAGCTACTGAGGATGGTAGCTGAGCCTAGAGGAAAGCCTTTGTCCTCAGGCCTGGAGGGAAGCCAAAGTAATTCCGCTACCCAAGAGTGGTAAAGCGTCCTTTACTGGTTCTAACAGCAGACCCATACGCTTGCTGCTAGCTCTTAGAAAACTGTTGCAATGCTATTTCTCAGTAAAAAAATTAACAACAGACTTTCATCATGCTTATAGAGAAGGGCACTCAACATGTACTGCACTGACCCAAATTACTGATGATTGGTTGAAAGACATTGATAAGAAGATTGTGGGAGCTGTACTGTTAGATTTCAGTGCAGCCTTTAATATTGTTGACTATAACCTGTTTTTGAAAAAAACGTATGTGCTACGGCTTTTCAACCTCTGCCATATCGTGGATTCAGAGCTATCTATCTAATAGAACTCAGAGGGTTTTCTTTAATGGAAGCTTCTCTAATGTCAAATGTTACGTTCCCCAGTTTCTGTGTTGTTCTGGGTGTGTGTGTGTATTTCAGGAAATGGAATCCTGGATTCCTCAATCAGCTGATTGGTCGGCCCCATCACTGATTGGAGCTCTGACCTCGCCCTCTCGTCAGGGGAAACAGCTGGCTTATCAATTACCGACTCCTTCTGCAGCTTGAGAAGCCAGTGTTCCTGCCCCAGGGGGGAGAGCTTCTTTGTATGTTCTGTGTTGGTTGTTGGTCTGTATAAGATGTTGAAAGTATTTTGTAGCCGCTCCTGCAGAGGTATGTGTATGCCATAGGACTTAGTGTTTTTGGTTTATTGAAATTGTTCACTAGGTATTGGTGAATTATTCCGTTTCATTTGATTCCAGGGGGGGAGCGCACCTTGGGACTGTTTAGGCAAGAGGGCTGCGGGCATACATTACTTGTAGTATTTAATCTGTTTATGCACACTAGGTAAGACCTGGGCGGACCACCCCCTGTATTTTGGTTAGCGCGCCAGGTGGTGCTAAGATTAGGTAGGCAGGTAAGGTAGGAGAGGGGACTCTAACTTTTACTTTCTTTGCTTTGGTTCCATCCAGCCCCCTTTTCACACATTACAGTGTTAAGGAAATAAATTCCCTGTAAAACGTTCATTTTTTCTGCCTCTGTCGTCCTTCCCCGCACCTACGATCACATACTTTTTCACTCCACGGGGAGTCGAGTTGTAGCAGGGTGTTCCCTCCGCCAAGAGGCGTACGTAACATCAAACATGTAAAGTGGGGTGTACCACAGGGCAGCTCTCTAGGCCCTCTACTCTTTTCTATTTTTACCAATGACCTGCCACTGGCATTAAACAAAGTATTTGTGTCCATGTATACTGATGATTCAACTATATGCGCATCAGCAACCACAGCTAAGTGGTTTAAAACCTTAGAGTTGCAGACTGTTTTGGATTGGGTGGCCAGTAATAAAACTAATATCATTATATGTGGTACAAATCATTCCTTAAGTTCTAGACTTCAGCTGAATCTAGTAATGAATGGTATGGCTGTTGAACAAGTTGAGACTAAATTACTTGGCATTACCTTAGATTGTAAACTGTCATGGTCAAAACATATAGATTCAATGGTTGTAAAGATGGGGAGAGGTCTAGCCATAATAAAGAGATGCTCTGCTTTTTTTTACACCACACTCCAAAAAGCAAGTTCTGCAGGCTCTAGCTTTGTCATCTTGATTATTGTCCAGTCGTGTGGTCCAGTGCTGCAAGGAAAGACCTAGTTAAGCTGCAGCAGGCCCGGAACAGAGCGGCACATTTTGCTCTTAATTGTAATCAGAGGGCTGATGATATAAGTACTATGCATGCCAGTCTCTCTTTGCTAAGAGTTGAGGAGAGGCTGACTGCATAACTTATTTTTATAAGAAACAATGTGTTGAAAATCCCAAATAGTTTGCATTGTCAATTTACACACACACTTATCCCACCAGGGGTCTTTTCACAGTCTCCAAATCCAGAACAAATTCAAGAAAGCGCACAGTATTATATAGAGCCCTTATTGCATGGAACATCCTTCAATCTCATACTGCTCAAATAAACAGCAAACCTTGTTTCAAAAAACAGATAAAGCAACACCTTGCCTCTCCTCTATTTGACCTAGATAGTTTGTGTGTATGCATTGATATGTAGGCTGTGTGTACCTTTTTAAATAATGTATGTAGTTCTGTCCTTGAGCTGTTCTTGTCTATTGATATGTCATTCTGTATTATGTTTCAAGTCTTGTGTGGACCACAGGAAGTGTAGGCGCTGCTTTTGCAAGAGCTAATGGGGATCCTACTAAAATACCAAATACTAGGACTGCAATAGTTTTGGGAGGCATCTTTTGGTCGCGCCTAGGGCGACAGAATGGAAAGGACCGGCCCTGGTCACCAGGACAGTGATTATAGAGCGGAGGTGTCAAATTTCACTCCTGTAGATTTTCTAACTTTTCATCCTCTGAATTAGTGTCTGATCTGGACCTGAGATATTAAAAGGTTGCACTGCGTATGCAACCAGGATTCTCTGAAGGAACAGATGAGATAGCGCTCACTCTATGGGAAATAATTATTGGAAAATGTATATAAGGCTTCATGGACTAAATGTCCAGGATTTCAGCCAATGACAAGTAAGACTTCATGGTGTCTCCAAATGCTCTACAAGAGTAGTTTGTGAACAATTCTTCACATTGCACTATTTTAATAAGAGTCTGAGTGAGGGTGTTGCATCTAGGCTACTCTCAGCTCACAATTGTGTCTCTTTACATGAATTGAACTTCCATCCTCTCAGACCAGGGGCACATGTATGAATTGATGGTTGGATCAGAATCACCATTATAATCATTGGCCAGAATGGAGAATTAAGTAAAACCACAAGTCCAAATCCCTTTCTCCATCCATAGCTAATTTAGGAAAGCGACAATTTTAGCTAGCTGGCTAACTAGCCTCTGGAGGACAACACAACACGATGCAACACTTACATACTGTCCATGAGGTATGCTCTCAATGGGATTTAATAGGAGTGATGCCAAATCCAAACTGGCTTCCCCCACCTTTTTGTTGTTGTGCCAGAACCATTCACAGTTGAGCTCGCTCAATTTAGCTCAACACTGATTGAATTATTTTTTATATTCCCTTGCCTTCAATGCAACAGGCGGCAACAATGTCATACTCGTTTGGACCAGACAGCATCAGAAAAAAGGCCTGCACGTAGAGAGGAACAGCTGTGTGACTCAGTGTGACTCAATGGGATCCGAGATTCCGAGCGCCAGCTTTATTCGACTGAGTAAACTGCTTCTCACATCCCAGTTTACCTCCTGCAGGGGGAAAATAGGCCGTTCTAGGCAATTACTTCAGAAAGGAGGGAAATGGAAAGTGAACACAAGATGTGGCATTTACAGGTGTGACTTAGTTGTTGGAAAATTGGAAGGATGTCACGTTTGTTTGAAAAGGAGCTGATCTTTGTAATCCAACGAACTACAATATAGCTAAAGGACCTGGGCTTGGATACTTAATAAGGCCTATCCAGTTTATCAGATATGATTCAACTGTAGTGCTTTACCACCACACACTGTCGCTGTTGTATTCTAAAATAATGTTTCTCTTTATAATCAGCATTGGAAATGTATTTTTCCTTTGTACATTTCACATAGACAAGTCAGGGTTTAGTCCCAACCAGGGCCTGAACCCATGCTACTGTCAACCCAACACTTTAGCTGTAAAGCCAAGAGGTCCGATTATCTGGACGAGGTCACTGTTGGGTTAATAAGGTCTACTGGATCAAAAACAAGATCACTTGGCCATCTGGAACACAGACACTAATTCACTGCAGCTAATTGGCTAAATTCACTCAGTAAACACACCATTGGAGGGACTTGAACAGTCTGGTAAAAGCAACAGAAAACAGAGCAGGCACATAAAGTGCATGATGGCTTTCCAGATACTCTGTTATTCAATTAGTCTGTCTGCGTAAACCTTCAGAAGTGAAACAGATTGGTCAGGGAACAAACGCTCACTTCTCTGCTATAATCGCAGATGTGAGCATAGTTTTCGGGCACAAAATGGCTTCCGTGTGTCATCCAGGTGGAAGCTACATATTGGAGCTGGATGAGGTAACACATAGAGACCAGTAATAAAGCATTATACATAAGAATGCAATCTAATATCATGAATATCCTGTTTCTGAATAAAGTCTTAAAGAATAGAATTAGGATATATGGTAAATATAAGATCAAGGTACAGTGTGATTAGCTTGAATTGGAGAGTTGATTGATAGACCATAAGGGGGATTTCAGCAAAAGTTGGTTGAGCTTGGCTGCCATATGCAATATCCTTTACTCTGATGCCACCTACAGGCATGCGGTGCTACTTGTGGCTGGTCCTCAGTTGTTCTAATGTTATGCAGTCTTCTTCAGTTAGATCATTAGACCCTACTATATTACTTTAAGTCCTAATTCAATTGTGGTAACTTCAACTTCAAAATGAGAAAGTAGTTGGTCAACCATGGCTTTCCAGTGCGGTGAATAGATAGTGTAAAACAATGAATTTGAAGAATTTATCTGCATTTAGTTTTAGAGAAAGTATTCCATACATTTATCAAATTAACTGCCAATATGCCAACATTTCATTCAAACAATGCAGTCAATCCACAGCCATTCATTGGCTGAAATCAGTTGACGATAGGGACTATTTATATAGAAAATGTGTATAAAACCTGTATAAACTGTATTTAGAACTATATGACAGCATTTTATGTTGACTATAATACCATTACAATTTATGATACATCCCATGCCTTACTTTTATGTTCCTGCATAAGTAGAAGCAGGTAACACCACACCATTGCCCCTACTGCCATTCATTCCAATTTGACTGGTTTTGGACTTCTTCCTGACCAAGATGGATGTCATTTTCACCCTATTATGGACTTTGAGGGTTTAGTGATATATCCCCTCTAGTCATTTCACAGAATCTCTATGAGACCATTTGAAAGATCCAGGCATTTTCCAGAAGTATCTTAAATCTGAACTGCAAAACAGCATTTAATTTGAACTGTGCTTCAATAAAGTATCAAATAAAACATTAACAAGTTTGTCAAATTTGGGGTACAGACTGGTTCTGTGGAGGTAATTACACATTCTATGACCAGATCTAAAAATGAAGTATGCGTATTCACACAAGCATGGGGCATATGTATTCCACCCATCCATCTAGCCACACATTTGAAAATAGGGATATGCATTTCTAAATGTATACATTTACATAAAGAAGCAGATTAAAATAAAGAAGCTGTTTAATTTAGTCATCATTGCTGTTACAAAGTAAAAACCACACAAACACACGGAATACAATTTGATAGTGACACCCGCCCCTTTTGAGAAGATCATGAATTGAATTTTTGTTGAGGGCGTTGAGGGACCAGTAACAGTCTATATGCAAGTCTGTCCGTCCAGTTGGCGCACTTTGGTCCAGGTCAATGCAGTCAATTCATGATTAGTGGACATGAACTTCAATGAAGGACAAATGGGCGAGTGAAGGGTTTCCAAAAGGGTCAGGGGTAAACGATTGTTTAAAAGACGTGGCACAGGATCCTCTGGATGGCAACAAGAGAAAAATAAAATGTTGTTAAGCCTAAGAGCACATTGTATGGGTAAAAGGGTGAATTGGATCCCACCACTAACACCATTTGGCCTTCTGTCACTCGCAACGCTGATGGCGCTGCCTGTCTCCCATTAACCCTTGACCTTTTTGTCTTACTAGAGAGGATATCTGGCACAACCATCACTCTGCCCACAGGGTTACAATTGAAGTTGAACTTGGGGTGGTTCTCAAAGACAAAATAATATCCTTCGCAAACCCTCTCCTATTATAATCTGTGTAAAGCGGAGTTGATTTTGCTGAATTCTTGCCAATAACACTGATATAGTAGATGGCGCTATGCACTATGGCACCATGCAGTACTATCGCTGGCTAGTCTCTCTTGCTGGTGAGTTGATGTGTGGCAGCACTGCTAGTTGGCTACATAGTTTACTTTGTTATGACTTGGAATTACAATGACTTCTTTCCATAAACAAAATGTTATGTTGATTTTGTTAACTCAATGAGATTTTCAACTAGCATCTATGCAAAGTAGGCTAATTTATAGAACGTTACGATTCTAGCTAACTATGGCTTAAGTTAGCTAAAGCCCTAACAAAGCTACTGTAGGAGCTGTAACAAGCTAGGCAGCTAGCTAGCCTGGTAATGAGCCTGTTTTTTTTTGACTGGCTACTGGTACCTGGCAGCTCACCACCTTCCGGGTCCTTCTCATTCCTGTGTCTCCATGCTTTCATCCTCAACATCTCCTCCTTCCTCCAGCGCCTCATCCTCCTCTTCCTTCCTCTCTGGCGGCTTCTCGTAGGCCTTCTCGGAGGGTGTGACGATCACGCCGTCCCAGGTGGACATTTCCGAAGCCAGGTCTGGGAGAGTAAGGTAGATTTGTTTAATGTTTACTTTGAGAAAATGGTGTATGTGTGTGTGTGTGTGTGTGTGAGCACATGCGAGAGAATGAGAGACTCACAGCTGGCATCACCCTCCAGGCCCAGGATTTTCCTGTACCCTCCATGAGAGAGCACCCTCACCAATGTCTGAGCAGTGAAACACACCATGTCCTACAAAACAAACACACTTTCAATTCACATACCTCAATGTGATTCATCAGACAATAATCCTAACCAAACACATATGATAATGGAAATGAATTTAGTGTTTTAGTGCTGGCGCAAACCCTGTCACCAGGACCAAGGTTCACCACCCCTGCACCATGAAGGCACCTAAAAGCGAAATTATTACCTGCTGCTCGAGGGTCATGACGGTGTGCACCCGGAAGTTTCCACTCTCACAGGGGTCAGTGATGCCTACTGAGCCTGGCAGGAAAAGTCCAGCGGCTAACATCTGTAGGCAGCGCCTGAAAAGAGCAACAAACAAAAATGAAGAATCAAGAATGGCCTTTTCCCTTTATTCAGATTACAACATCTCACTTTCAGAAGGATGGGACGAAAAACAAACAAAACAACTATATAGTATGTATAAACTGGAAGTAGAAGCCTAAGTGTTGTTGTCCATTAGTTTACTCCAAGGGAAGGGCGTGGTACGTTTAAGGGAAAATATACACAGTGCATTCAGAAAGTATTCAGACTATTACATTTCGTTACGTTACAGGTTTATTCTAAAAATTATTAAATAGTTTTCCCCCTCATCAATCTACACACCATAGCCCATAATGACAAAGCAAAAACAGGTTATATATTTTTTTGTAAATGTAAAACGGAAACATTACATGTTACAAGTATTCAGACCCATTACTCAGTACTTTGTTGAAGTAACTATGGCAGCGATTACAGCTTTGAGTCTTCTTGGGTATGACACTACAAGCTTGGCACACCTGTATTTCTCCCATTATTCTCTGCAGATCTTCTCAAACTCGAAGGTTGGATGGGGAGCGTTCCTGCACAGCTATTTTCAGGTCTCTCCAGAGATGGTCGATCAGGTTCAAGTGCGGGCTTGGGCTGGGCCACTCCTGCATTGTTTTGGCTGTGTGCTTAGGGTCGTTGTCCTGTTGGAAGGTGAACCTTAGCCCCCATCTGAGGTCCTGAGGGCTCTGGAGCAGGTTTTCATGAAGGACCCCTCTGTACTTTGCTCCGCTCATCTTTCCCTCAATCCTGACTTGTCTCCCAGTCCCTGCCGCTGAAAAACATCAATACAGTATGATGCTGCCACCACCGTAGGGATGGTGCCAGGACTCCTCCAGACATGACACTTAGCATTCAGGCCAAAGAGTTCAATTTTGGTTTCATCAGACAAGAGAATCTTGTTTCTCGTGGTCTGTCCTTTAGGCGCCATTTGGCAAACTCCAAGCGGGCGGTCATGTGCCTTTTACTGAGGAGTGGCTTCCGTCTGGCCACTCAACCATAAAAGCCTGATTGGTGGAGTGCTGCAGAGATGGTTGTCATTCTGGAAGGTTTACCCATCTCTACAGAGGAACGCTGGAGCTCTGTCAGAGTGACCATCGGATTCTTAGTCACCTCCCTGACCAAGGCCCTTCTCCCCCGATTGATTAGTTTGGCCAGTAAGCCAGCTCTAAGAAGAGTCTTGATGGTTCCCAACTTCTTCCATTTAAGAATGATGGAGGCTACTGTGTTCTTGGGGACTTCATTGCTGCAGACATTTTTTGGTACCCATCCCCAGATCTATGCCTCAACACAATGGACAACTCCTTTGACCTTGTGGTTTGGTTTTAGCTCTGACATGCACGGTCAACTGTGGGACCTTATATAGACAGGTGTGTGCCTTTCCAAATCATGTCCAATCAATTGAATTTACCACAGGTGGACTCCAATCAAGTTGTAGAAACATCTAAAGGATGATCAATGGAAACAGGATGCACCTGAGCTCAATTTCGAGTGCCATAGCAAAGGGTCTGCATGCTTATGTAAATAAGGGTTTTCTGTTTATATATATATATATATATATTTTTTTTTTACAAATTAGCAAAAATAATTCAACAACCTGTTTGCTTCATCATTATATGGTATTGTGTGTAGATTGGAGACATTTATTAATTTAATCCATTTTAGAATAAGTCGGTAACGTAACAAAATGTGGAAAAGGGTCTGAATACTTTCCGATTGCAAAAATAGGCACCGCCAGCAACGTTTCATAAATTGAGACACTGTCAACAAAGACACCTCCAGTTGAAAAACAACTTGGTGCATACACTTGAGGAAATATGGGTGTCTAATACAAAATGATAGTGGAATGTGGTACGAAATACATGTATAACAGAAAAACTTACTATATCTAATAGTAAGTCATAAGAAAACAACCTCAGATACATCGAGCACTGACTGAGAGAATGGGGAGGCTCACCTGTAAGCCACATTGAGTGACAAGGGCTGTCTGGAGGGGTTATTCATGACTGCAGAATGACCCTGAGAAGACACACATGAAACGCTTTTTATTTCTTAAACATCCTTTAGATTTGAAGTGATGCGATACAAGCTTTCAGTTTGGGTCAATACGATAGCAACAACAGAAAATCAGACAAAACATATTAGCCAGGGGACTTGCTCTGTGTGTGGTAATCCACAACAAATGAATAGCTAAATCATCCATTATCATGCCTCTCCAAGTGCCAACGTTCACCAGTATCACATGCTATTGATTCACCAGTAGTTGTGTTAATGGTAGGCGTAGCGTCCTCACCAGTATTTCCAGTATAACTGAACATTAGCATAACTACGGTGAATGCAGTGGGCTTACTAGTATCACATGTTAAGTGCCGAGTCGTGATAACGGTGGGTGTAGTGACCAAACCAGTACATCCAGTGCAACTATGGTCAGTGCAATGGACTCACCAGTAGATCCAGGATCCAGGGGGTGAGAGGCTCGAACCCGGGGAAACGCACCCTCAGATCCTTCAGCAGGCGAATCAACACTTTCACCCTAAATAACAGCAGCAAACAGGACATGAGTAAGACTTAAGTTAAAGGATCAAGTTAGTCGGCGCCAACTTGATCCTTGAAGGGAGACAGTATTTTTCAAGACAAAGGCCATGATGACTGAAACATTTAGATTAAAAAGCCTCCCTCTATTCCTCCTTGACGTGAAAAAAAAAGAAGCCTGAGGTGTAAGGACCTTCTACAAAAACTTGGAACACATTCTGAGGAGATATCGGTTTGGGAGGGTAAACCAGGTGAGTGGTAAAAGACTAAAAGGTTAAGGGTAAAACGGTGACTTACGTAGATTGGGAGGCGTTCTCCTCAAACCAGCGGGCATGGCGGATGGCGGCCAGAGCACTCTGCAGCACCTTGATGTCCACTGGGGAGAAAGAGACCATATCAAGATCAACACCAATGTGACCACTTACAGCAGTGTTTCCCAAACTCGGTCCTGGAACCATCTACTTTAAGACACACACACACTCTTCCTCCAGTCTACAATGAATGCTTCTGTATGACATGCATGGTATAGGGAGCTGTTTGCCAATCCCAGTGAATCTATGTGAGTGTTTTGACTTATTTCTGTAGTTCTATGAGTGTACTTATGTTGCAGCTCATGTTTACATTCTATCACATTGTACTGCGTGTTTGTGTGTGGGTTTCTGTCTGCACGTACAGTGCAGTTCGGGGTCCAGCTTGCGCAGGTTGGGGGGAACGGTGGTGATGAGGATTTTCACTGTGGCATCGGCAGAGCTGATCTCAAAGCCTGTCTCATTGGTCAGCATGGAGAGAACTAGGACACAGAGAGGCAGTCACTTGGCAACATTAGATCATAACCACTGAAGATCGAGAATACCCCATTACCCAGTGTGCCTACATTATCCTTCTACTTTTATATGAATTCATCACTAAACAACATGGCATGACAAACTAATAAAGCTAAATATGAGTAAAATGTATGCTATTGAAAGCTAAATCTAACTTCTGTGACTGATGTTTCACTGTGGCTACATGAAAACAAACGTAACTGTGTAATATAGGTCACCTTCAGCAGGGTCTTGTGTGCGAAGGGTCTCCACCACTTTGTTGCCGAGAGCTGCGACAGCCTCCACTGCAAGAGAGAGAACTTCCATTATGGGGGTTCAGCACAACCAATAGACGCAATTTCAAAAATGGCTGCTCTGGGAAATACAGTCCAGAATGAGGACTAATTCGTATTATAACCCAGCAAAGATGCAAAATGCTGTGCAGCAATCAACATCTGAGACACTATGCTGACATTTGAAGACCAGTTAATGAATGTACAACTGGGCTTTGCTTTGTTGGGTCACACACACACAACTCACATGTGGGCAAGATCTTGAGGATGACCACCAAGTCAGCGACGTTGTGTCCCGTTGTCATGGTGCCTTTCTTGTATGAGCCTACCTGACGTACCTCTTCAATTTGCTGGAATGAGAGGAGAAAGCCATTCCCATTGTTATTGTACATGGCTAAATATGTTATCCAATACAGATGCATATCCATTTTGGCACGCTAATCTCTACCAAGCTCTGGAACTCACCACTTCAAAGTTGCCGGGGGCGACGATGAGGTTGTCGATGACGTTGTTGATCTTGGTGACCAGGGACAAGATAGAGGACTGAAAGTCAGAGCAGAGAGTTTGCATGGAGTCAACTGAAAGACTTCTATGGGGACATAGTGTAGGAGTGTTTTTTAACACATAGCTGAAAGGAATATGTTGCTGTGTGCATACAACAGTTTGACTGAAATGATCCAGCGAGCGTGGTTTGACCGAGGGAAGTGTGTTGAATGTTTAAGAGAGAGAGAATGTATGTGTTCTCTACCTGCTCTGCGGGTGTAGGACTGAGGTCCTGGTTCCTCTTCAGTAGACACTCGCTAAAGGCAGTCTCATCCGCTGCTGGCTTTACTCTGGGGAAGGCCATCTCACACTGGGGGAAACAGAGAGACAACTTAGCACTGTCCACTCGACATCCCTATCTGCGCTACTGTATTACTTTGACAAGATCCCTGTTGTTTCGACTAGAGCATTACTAGACCATTGTGAGTGTGTGTGTATGTGAGCTGATATCCATTGATTATAATCTGTGATTATGGTCATACTCTTTCTTTATTTCAATTCATGTGAGCTACATGCTGCACCACTTCAACGTAACCCTTGGTGCATGAGTATGGGAAGGATGCTTGGCATAGTGGCAAATACTCACCACATAGAAGTCAAAGGGAATGTGGGGGACAAATGGCCGATACCTGAAACAAGGGACAAGGAAACATCAATGCATATTATATTGTGCCAGACATTCTTCTATGAATTCTTCTTCTTCTTTCTGTTGGCAAAGTGACCTCATGAATCTTGAATCTCATAGGCCTAAATCATACAATGGACAGGTTAAATTTACATTTGTGGGCATTATTATGTTAGCAACTGGCTAACTGGCTACTCACCCTTGCACCAGTCCTCCACGTGAGCCGAACCGGCCACCACGGCCCCTGCCCCTATCGCCTCTGAAATTGATTACATTATTAATATAGTTAGTTGAGTGATGGCAATTACCACATTAACTAAATTGTGTTAGAAGCAGCAGCAGCTAGCCAGATGACTAGCTAGCTGCTACTATAGCATAGCATGAATAGCTACTGACTGTTGGTTCATTCATTCGTCCATTGATTTTACTTAGACAAAACAAAGCACGTTTAGCTAGGTAGCTAATAAAGGGCGCTAGCTAGCAAATCATACACTAACTAGCAAGATAGTTGATGGATATCTCTGTAGATAGGTAGCTATAATAGCTATATAGTTAGTCACCAGATAAGCTATGATACAGGCCACCTGGCTAACAAAGTGGGCTAGCTGGGCTAACGTTAGCACGCTACACGTAAACTAGCTAATAATGCAACCCCCTCTAAACCACCCCTTTAAATTCCATATGTCTATAACTCTTTTAGAATTTGATACTGTATAGATATAGTCCAACATTACGGTCTTATCAAATGCATAAAATTACCTCATTGCGTACGACGTTTTGATGTTTTAATGTAGATATTCACAGAGAAATCACCAGCATCCAACGCCGGTCAGCTAGACTACTAGATGGAGTACAGCTACGGACGGAAGTCAGGGCCCAAAATGGAACTAACTACCTGTTGCTAACTGCAAAAACACAACGCCGACGTGCAGACCGCAATCAGAAAAACGGAATAAATAGCTAGGATCGTGCTATTGCAACAGTAGCAGAGTGGCGCAGCGGAAGCGTGCTGGGCCCATAACCCAGAGGTCGATGGATCGAAACCATCCTCTGCTAAATATTTTCCTGAAATGTAACAAATATAGTTACTTGTTACATTTGAACTTTCTTTCGATTAATGTTCAAATACATACAGTACCAGTCAGAAGTTTGGAATCGCCTACTCATTCAAGGGTTTTTCTTTAGTTGTACTATTGTACTATAGTAGAATAATAGTAAAGACATCAACACTATGAAATAACACATGGAATCACGTAGTAACCATAAAAATGTTAAACAAATCTAAATATTTTTTAGATTCTTCAAAGTAAAATTCACATCTGAGCTATCTTTTATTCAGGTGAATGGTAACAGTTGAATAAAATGAAAAAAAATAAGAGACCCACACACTGCTCTTGATGGTATCTTCTCTTTAATAAGCTTTACATATAGGCCACACGGCCTTCCTCAGAGCTTTGAAAATCTCTGAAGAAGTCCCTGAGGCCGACATGTAAAGCTTATTAAAGAGCAGTGATACAATCAAGAGCAGTGTGCGGGTTTCTTATTTTTTCACAGATTCTTCAAAGTAGCCACCCTTTGCCTTGATGACAGCTTTGCACAATCTTGACATTCTCTCAACCAGCTTCACCTGGAATGCTTTTCCAACATATGCTGAGCACTCATCCCAAACCATCTCAATTAGGTTGAGGTCGGGTGATTGTGGATGCCAGGTCATCTCATGCAGCACTCCATCACTCTACTTCTTGGTCAAATAACCCTTACACAGCCTGGAGGTGTGTTGGGTCATTGTCCTGTTGAAAAACAAATTATAGTCCCACTAAGCGCAAACCAGATGGGATGGCGATGGGATGGCGTATCGCTGCAGAATGCTCTGGTAGCCATGCTGATTAAGTGTGCCTTGAAGCATAAATAAATCACAGACATTGTCACCAGCAAAGCACCCCCGCGCCATCACACCTCCCCCTCCATGCTTCACAGTGGGATCCGCACATGCGGAGTTCATCCATTCACCTACTCTGCAACTCACAAAGACACAGGGGTTGGAACCAAACATCTCAAATTTGGACTCATCAGAATGACAGATTTCCACCGGTCTAATTTCCTTTTCTTGTGTTTCTTGGCCCAAGCAAGTCTCTCCATTTCATCCGTGTTCTTTAGTAGTTGTTTCTTTGCAGAAATTCGACCATGAAGGACTGATTCACGCAGTCTTCTCTGAACAGTTCATGTTGAGATGTGTCTGTTATTTATGGTAACTCTAATGAACATATCCTCTGCAGCAGAGGTAACTCTGGTTCTTCTTTTCCTGTGGCGGTCCTTATGAGAGCCAATTTCATAATGCGCTTGATGGTTTTTGCGACAGTACTTGAAGAGTGGTTGGCTACTTTGAATAATCTCAAATATAACAAATATTTTGATTTGATTAACACACTTTTTGGTTTACTACATGATTCCAAATGTTTTATTTCATTGTTTTGATGTCTTCACTATTATTCTACAATGTAGAAAATAGTACAAATAAAGAAAAACTTTAGAATGAGTTGGTGTGTCCAAACTTTTGACTGGTACTGTAGATACAAAAACCACTTCAACAAAAAGTACGACAGATGGATTTGACACCTTAAAATCTAAATGCCAATAATGATTTAGCATTTGCATTCTTTGTCATTGAAGTGATATTTGTCAACTAGGTTAGTCAAATATGAAGCACTTTGCCTACTAAGTACAACTACCCAATAACCCAACTTAATTACCAATGTATAAAATTCTTCTCGTTTTGATGACCATCGATCCTTGGTTGGGAGACCAGATGCTGCTAGAAGTGTGTTGTTGGAGGGCAAGTAGAAGACACTCTTCCTACTTCAATGCCCCCCTATATCAAGCTCAGACTCCCCTGCGTATTTGGACAGAAAATCTGGATTTGAGATTGAATGTTTTATATGAGGCTGTCTGCCACCTTTTTTGAGGGTATTTTCATACATATCTGTTTTACTGTTTAGAAATGGAAGCACTTTATGTATCTTGTCCCCCCATTTGAAGGTATCAAAAGTGTTTGGACAAATTCAACTTATATTGTATTACATTTATGTCAAAAGTTTAGTATTTTGTCCTATATTCCTAGCACACAATGACTACCTCAAGCTTGTGACTACAAACTGGTTGGATGCAGTTAGTTTTGGTTATGTTTCGGATTAAGGCGTGCTCAACTGAAATTAATAGTTAACGATGTGTCATTTTGAAAGCTATTTTATTAAGAATAGAAAATGTTTCTGAACACTTCTACATTAATGCGGATGCTACAATGATTATGGATAATCATTAATACATTTTGAATAATGATGAGTGAGAAAGTTACAGATGCACAAAGATCATGCCCTCAAAACATGCTAACCTCTCAACATTAACATTAACGGGGAGGTTAGCATTTGGGGGGGTATGATATTTACGCCTCTTTAAATTTCTCACTCATTATATTCACAATTAATTTGTGATTATCTGTGATCATGGTAGGATCCACATCAATATAGAAGTGTTCAGCAACATATTCTATTCATATTTACAATTAAAGTGACCCAAAATGGCACAATATATTATTTACCATTCATTTCTATTGGGCACAACATAATGTGAAACAAAACCAAAACAATCTGTAAATGCATCCAACAAATTTGTAGTCACAAGCTTGATGTAGTCGTTGCGTGCTAGGACTATGGGACCAAATACTAATTCCTAGGTTTTGATACTAATTCCTAGGTTTTGGCCTTTCTAGGGAGTTTTTCCTAGCCACCGTGCTTCGTGCTTCTTCACCTGCATTGCTTGCTGTTTGGGGTTTTAGGCTGGGTTTCTGTACAGCACTTTGAGATATCAGCTGATGTACGAAGGGCTATATAAAATAAATTTTGAAATTTGATACTAAACTTGTAATGAAGATATAAGTGAATTTGTCCAAATACTTGTATGAATGAAAAAAATAATAACATTTGACATTGTATACTGTCACCTCATATAGAGCCAAATTAAAGGTTTTAGCTTTACTGTCCAAATAAATACATAGGGGAGTGTATATCTTATGCAAATATTGAAATGCATGGATATTCTTGTTATATGAATATTCAAAATCATCAGATCTACCAATAAGTAGGCCATTAGGCTCTTAACAAAGATAATTTATATTTGTATTTATTACCTGTTACAACAAACAAAAAAATAATACATGAAAAGTATTGGTCCCATGTTCCATGCGCACAAAAAAGTTTACTTCTCTCAAAAATAGATGTCACACAACACAATGTCAAAGATATCTCAAGTGTTGAGGGACCGTGCAATTGGCATGCTGACTGCAGGAATGTCGACCAGAGCTGTCGCCAGAGAATTTAATGTTATTTTCCAACATCGTTTTAGAGAATTTGGCAGTATGTCCAACCGACCTCTCAACCACAGACCACGTGTGTGGCTTTGTATGGGCGAGCGGTTTGCTGATGACAACATTGTGAACAGAGCGCCCCATGGAGGCGGTGTGGTTATGGTCGGGGCAGGCATAAGCTACGGACAACAAATACAAATGCATTTTATATATAGCAATTTGAATGCACACAGATACCGTGACGAGATCCTGAGGCCCATTGTCGTGCCATTCATCTGCCGCCATCACCCCATGTTTCAGCATTAGAATCCACAGCCCCATGTAAGGATCTGTACACAATTCCTGGAAGCTGAAAATACATACACACCAGACATGTCACCTATTGAACATGTTCGGGATGCTCTGGATTGACAATGTACCTGCCAATATCCAGCACCTTCACACAGCCATTCCACAACCGTTGTCCCACAACCAAATCTATGTGAAGGAGATATGTCACGCTGCATGAGGCAAATGGTCATACCAGATACTGACTTGGTTTTCACACCGCTTCACTTAAGTATCTGTGACTAACAGATGCATATCTGTATTCTCAGTCATGTGATTAGGGCCTAATGAATTTATTCCAATTGACTGATTTCCTTATATGAACTGTAACTCAGTAAAATATTTGAAATTGTTGCATGTTGCATTTATATTTTTGTTCAGTATTTAGTAATTGCTTTGTGATTAAGCCATGAGTCGAGCCATTTTAATTACAAGTGAATAGGGAATGTTCAAGAACAAAAAAAATGCTAATCACAACTACAATGCAATGTTGTACCATAGAGTGATTACAATTACTACGGAGAAACTTATGGTAAAGTCTTAACATATCAGAGACATTGATATATGATCAGGTCTCTACAAATCATTGTGTGTGAGTTTGTGGCCCGCCTGTCAGCTTGCATGATTCTTGCATTCTCCTTCAACCTCTTTCATCAATAAGGTGTTTTCGGCTACAGGACTGCCGGTGACTGGATGTTTGTTTGTCGCACCATGCTTGGTAAAAACCCTATACTGTCATGCGTAAAAAGCCCAGGAGGGTGTCGGTTTGAGAAACTGGATCTAGTGCGGCTGGCACCAATGATACCACGCTCGCTGTAGGAGAGATCCATTTTTGTGAAAATGAGTGTAAATGGTGGTGAGTGTAAATGGTGATTTAGCCAAAAAGCCAAGTGAATTAGTCTTGAGAGAATACATGATGGAACCAATATTCAAACAACAACTATGTTAAGAGAAGATGACAATATAAAGTTTATTCTCTTTTCTATGACACTAACCAGGTAGGAGAAGGAATTACATAGAAATTGGAGTTTAGATCATTTCATCCAGATGGACACAATCAATCTGAAAATATTTTTCACTCACTTCATTGGAGTGTTGTGTACAACAACCACAGCTTAAAGACCATTTCAAATGTATACAATTGACACCAGGAGGGAAGACCACTCACACATTTGCAACTTGATGGAAATATTTTGCACCTCCTTGTGTAGTTGCTTATTTGGTATGTCTAGCATCCATACAATGCTGTTAGGGGAATATCAACTGAAGACATCAACATACTTCAATTCACCAGAAGCAAAGCTTAAGTTAAGTTGGAGGCATGAAATTGGAGAAAAACAGAATGATTTCTCTAGAATTCCCCTGGTCATTTTCTTTAGATTTTTTTTTACTCGAGAGTCAAGTCGATGTACATTACTGCTAAAACAATAAAATGAGCATCCATTGCTAAATACAAATCCTAAAAAAAACATGGTAGTAAAAAAATAGGTTTACGAAATATGATAGGTGGATGCTAGCTGGACATGATTATGGCGCTGGGGGGGGGGGGGGGGGGGGCATGGTTCCTTCCCGAAAAAAGGAATTTGGACATAGATGCAAAGTTCAGTAACAGTCCAATTCAGCATCAAAACAGATTATGACAGGAGAGATTCTGGTCCAAAATGCAGGCCTTTCAGGAACATTGATAATATTGGTTCTTCAAGTCTCTAGTTTGGTAAGTGTCATCCATTCAAGTTGAAGATATTTGCGTTCTTCATGCACACTTGCACATACAGAAAAAGGGTTTAAAACCGCAGGTGTGTCTACGTTGCACTGATACTGATAGAATGGTCAAATCCAAATTCAGGGAAACAGTCCATTTCAAACAGTTCTCTTCATAGGCCCAACATTTTAGAGTGAGTTTGTATGCATGTGTGTCAGTGAGTAAGCAGGTTTCATATTTAAGCCCGAGGTTGTGATCACATCTAAAATTTTAGCCATGTAGTGCGAGACAGTGCACTCAGAGTTTACGTATGTGCGTTTATCATTACGTTTGTGTGGAGTAATAGCACTAAACAAGCTTCTCTCCATGTCACCATGTTATCAGTACTGTCTCACTAAGGGGTCTGTTGAAGGAGTCCCTGCTCTCGTGGTGGAGGTCCAGGTTCACTCCATGCCCTCTGGGTCAGCTTGGGCCATGTACGCATCCAGCTCAGCATCCAGGTTGCCCTTGGTCTTGGACATGTAGGCGTCAAGCTGGTTGTCCAGCTGCTCGCGGGTCATCCCTGGGCCACCTCCCCTGCCCCGGCCTCCTCTTGCCCCCCCACGACCGCGGCCACCACCCCTGCCGGCAAAGCTACCACGCCCACGCAGACCGCCTCGTCCTGGAGGCAGAGAGATGGTGGTCAACAACACCAACCAAACTACGATAGAATCACAATGCGTTAACAAAATGGCTGCTGCACAAATGTTCATGTAAACAAGAAACTTGAGGTAGATTGTGACATGTCAATATACAGATTTAAATCAGCCCAGCTCCATACCCCTGACTCCCACTCCTCTTCCGAAGGCACCTCCACGACCAGCAAACCCTCCTCTCTGACGCATCCCCCTACGGTGGGCCACCCGGCCTGGACCCCCTCTGCCACGCATCTGGCCCATGCCTGGGACAAGGCGATTCCCTATCACGACACAGGATGAAATAAAGGAACAGTTAGCTAGCGACTTAGCTGAAGGTTGATAAGTTAGCATTTAGGAATTTAACTATCAGATTTCAGTTTAAGAACAAAGTTGTCAAGTGAATACAAGAACCTTCTGCAAGCTTATCATTCACCCCCATCTCCGCCACACCTAACTAAAACAGCTAAAGTATTCCAATTCTATGAGGGGGGGGGGGGCAAAAAAAATAATGTTGCTTCGCAACTGTACTCCATCTTGTTTTAAGTTAGCCTTGACAGACAGGGTCATGGTGTTTGCCCATGTATTCTCTCGAATCACCTACTTCCGTTCTAGCTAGGCATGAGGTATTCTGACGGAATAACAATTAGCGAGACCGTAAATGCACTAATATAACTTCAAATGCTATGACCAAGATTGGGTAAAAAAAAAAGTTTTTTTTTTCTTTTACAGAATGCCGGTATGCAACAGATATGCGACGGCAGTGCACATTTTGTATCGGCACAATTACATAAACACAGATAAATTAAAGCCAATGTTTAGACATCAGGATTATTTAAATTAATTTCACTTGAAGTATTACCTTCATTTTTAAATTGTTTTATTCTAAATGGTTTCTAAAATCAATCCCCTCCACCAGGAGTGTGTAGAAATGGGTGTGGGGTGACTGTGTGGATAAGTAGGGAAAGTGCAGCTGTTAGATCCATCACCACATGTTCAGTTGCACAACAGTTGCTAAGATGCCAGGCCAATCAGGACAGCAGGGGGTTTATGGAGAGTGGAGTTACATGATTGAAAGCCACATTCCCTCAGGTTGAGGGGATGGACAGTAAACCAGGGGGTGAAGCCATACTTTGATTGACAGCTCCACCTGGACAGACAGCTGGGGTATTCCATTCAACTCAGCAGAGGGCATTTGTTCAAGCTAGTTTACAGATGAAGTCACCCCTTAAAATAACTAAATGTGCCTTTCCCCATATGCAAAAAAGTACAAGGCCAACATAAAAGCTGTGGAAAGTATATTCCAGCCCCAGGGTAGAACATTTCAGAGAAAACGGTCCTTGTCGTAGTCTTTCAACAATTTATGAGGCCAACATTTTCAGGTCTAACATAGTACCAAAATATCAATCCAAATAGGCTTTGCTGTGTGATACCAAATGCTCACCTCTCAGAGCCATAGCTCCCCTCAGGGCTCCTCCTCTGCCGCGGCCTCGCAGACCTCCTCTGGTCATCCCCCGCATCCCTCCAATGGAAAATCCCCGGCCTCCAGCACCCCCCCGCATCAAGGCCCCGATGGGCCTGCCCAGCCTGGCCTGGATGTTGCTCTTCCCCAGGCGTTGCTTCAGGCTCTGGGAGGGTTAGGTGGAAGATTGATACCAAGTGGCAGGGATAGGGAGGTGGTGAAGCACTCAGCATTTATGTGATCTGTATATGAACCTTTGCTCTACGGTCCCCTCTCTTACTAGGTCTGCGTCAAGCATTTCAAGTTCCCAATATATTCTGATTTCAAGTGTAAAGTATTTTTCCCGATCCCCACCATACACTTATATAGAACATGGCCTGTTTCCGGTGTCCCATTCCTCTCTCCTTCTCACCCGTTTAGTTCTTCAGATGTCTCCCCATTTGTTTCTATCTCAATTCATCTTACCGTGAGGAATTGCAGAAAGACTAAATGAGATGGAGCACCTTATCTCACCTGCTTGTGGTGCAGGGCGGCCTGCACAGAGGGTCTGTTCTCCATCTGCTGGGCGAGGCGACGGTTCCGGGCGCTGGCCATGTGTTGCTGCTGCATGGTGGCTCGCACACTCACCGCTGTCGGCGCCTTGTTCTTCAGCATGGTAGTGAAGCTTTGGAGGGGAGGGGGAGCGGGACAGAAGGGGGAAGAGGAGGGAAAGAGAGGATACGGAGGGGGAGGGAGGGTTCCAAATCAAGTCATTTCTCATACCATGGACACGGCCACAGGAGCTGTGGTGTGTTATGAATGCCCCACTTGTTGGCACCTCACTCTCTTTGTTTCTCTCTCTCAGTGTTAAGTATTTGACAACCCAAAATGTCTTCTGGAAGCAATTCAGCACATTTTAGGTTAAAGTAAAACAAAGTAGAAAGATGGATGAAAAGGCAGTAGAAGAAACACTGGAACAGATGGGACAGATTGGAAGACAAGAATGAGAAAGGCAGGAGAGAACAGAAAGAGGATTTTCAAGAGAGGAGAGTGATTGCCACTTACAGGCCTCCCGCCACCTTGTTTTGATGTCATCCGCCTGCGAAAAAGGCCTGGCGGAGGTTGGAGGCCCAGGACTGGAGGGGTATCTGGCAACCCAGCCACTTACAGCCCGGACCGTGCCTTGTGCTCACACCACACATGAGAATAGAAGGGGGAGAGAGAATAGAAGGGGGGCGGGGGGGGGTTGGTCACGTCCGGGCTAGGACTGGGCACCTAGTCTTATAGAAAGACTTCAGAGCACAGAAAATTTAAGTGGTAGCAAAGAGAGGAAGAGGAGACAAATGGCTAAACAAACAGTCATTTAGTTGAGAGAGAGTTGTGGGTGTAGAGAGGGTTGGAGAGGAGCGGGAGGGTGCTTTGGCACACCCTCCCCTTTTCATTGGTTTGGTCTCTCCTCTCCCATACGTACAGTATATTTTGGGTTGTGTGACACACAGAGAGGAGTGCCCGGGCATATCAGGAGTGCAGCCTGTGCCCATTCTAGGGCAGTCGCCTTACCAAGCATCACCGTTACCCTCTCTCCTTGGGTCTAAGTGTGCACTGCTCACACAAAAGGTTGGCCCGGAGCACCATGTTGCACTCCAAACTCTGTTTGTTAAACTTTTTGTCAGCAAATGCTGACTACGGCATGCCTTTTGAGTGAGCGGAGCACACGTCGGCCCTGGGCAGTCTAGCGTCCATGTCTGGTCAGGTCCCCAACAGTGGCCTTCCGTAGTAGAGCACACTAGGGCCGTCTGTACCACTGTTTCGCCCTTCGCCTCGCTTAGTGCTGTCAGGGTGCGTAGCGCGTCTCACCGCTCATTCAGGGACTGCTTGGTGGTGCTTTTCAGCACAACTTTTTGGGAGGAGGGAGCACTCATTTTGACTTCACTGGAACTCCTTGGAACAAGCAACAGACAAGAGAGGGGGGGATAGATCAAATTGTAAAGGGAGGGGGGAGAGGGGACTGGTTAGAAAAACTTCACAAGCAAGGAGATGGAAATACACCCGTGTTGGCCATTTCATCTGTGCTTAACTAACTAGTTGTATAATAATTCATTATATTTAGCTGGCAAAATGGTTAACGTAGTTTGTAGATCGCTAGCGTTGGCTAGTTGTGGGATCCAACTAGTTAGTTAGCATTAACCAATAATTGGATGCATAATTTTAATTAAGAAAACGCCACGGGCTCGAAATAAACATATCGTGGACATTGCAGGCACAACATAACGTTACAAGTCCAGTTAATAAGAAAGAAAATGTACCACATGCGTTGACTTCACTGCGTTTGAAAGACAAACGAGAGACGGGACATCTACAAAAACTATAGTAACGTTACCTATTCGCGGTAGTTAATTAACTAGCTATAAACAGCCTGTAAGCAACAACAAAAAAAGGAACCTGCAGTGTGAGCTAACGTTGGGCTGGCGTCCCCAACGAGTCAGAATATTAGTCAACGTAAATAACGTTAGCTAGCTAACTAGCTATAAACTATTTTAAAAAGTAAACATTGTCTGAAACAAGTTCAGTAGACGATTGGTAGAAACTTACTTTGATCGGTGCTTGTTATGTCAATACTCGTTTCACTTGGCTAGCAAGCGAACTACTAGCTGTGCTAGTTATCTTCGTTAACTTGAGCGATGAACCAGTTACGAGTTAGCTAGTAGCTAAGCTAGTTGCAGCCGAAAGATCTGGATCCACTTCTCACTTGATGTTTTCTTTCGCCTTGCTCTTTCGGATAATATTAAAATACGAACTATCCTAGCTAGCTACAATGATTAAAACAGTAACGTTATTTTTTTTTTTTTTTAAACTGAGAACAGCCTGTTCTCCCTATCTCCCTTCTTTACAAAATGGTGCTAACTGGCGGAAAATGGAGATGCTTTATAGCTACGTCACATAGTTACTTCCTGGAGGGGTTTACGTTTGTTGTTGTCACTGTTTCTGGAGGAGAAATGGCTGCCGCTCTAGCTGTGGTGGAGACACCGTCCGGGAAAGATGCAATTGCAGAAGGACTGCTTGACCTCTTAAAACCAGCTGTCCAGCAGCTTGATCTTCATGTACACTCAGTGAGGTGGGTAGCTAGTAGCAAGATATGTGCTTCGACTTCAAATGTGCCTGCTAGATACCGCTCCATTCACAGCTAGCTAGCTTGCTATCAAATATGATGCTTTCAAGACAACTGGGAACACAACAAAACATGGTCAAATCTTGACGTGGATGATCTTTAGGTTTAAAAGTCCGTGTTCTAGAAAGAGGCCAGTGTTCCCAGTTGTTTTGAACGCAGAAATAAGACATGACAGTCCAGCGATGCAGTCCTTCCTCGTCCCTAGTAATGTCTCGTCCCTAGTCGGAACTAGGAAATGTTCTACTAGCTAACGGTAGAGAAATAATAATGCCGTCTTTTTGTAGGCATGAACTCCGCCATGGTGTGTTGGACAATGCCTATGGGGAAAATGAATGGCGTTTTTGGATAAACGCCAAAAAATAAGGTCTGTGCTAAAACGGCTTAGGAGATCTTATACGTTTTTGTTCTATGATCATCTTCAACAGCTAACGCCACCTTTTTGAGAATTTGTAATAAAAAAAGCACATTAAGCACACAAAGGCTTCATCGTTCATAAAGGGCATGCTGACTTAACTGACTGTTAACTCAAAGAACAAAATGCATTTATTCCAAAAACCCTATTATTTCCCCATTATTTTTTCCATAGGGATGGTTGAGCGAACCAGAGGTAACTCATTCTGGGTTTAAGGACTACAAGCTAGCAAGCTCTATAACTACAACCAGTTAGCAAGTCAGTTTCCTAGTTCCGACTAGCACGTGAATGAGGCGTTAGTTATCAGGGACAGAGATTCCCTAAAAACATGCCGCTTCGATATAGTTTCAAGTTTTATCAGTTGTATGTACGGGATACACATGGTATACACCAGCCAACAAAATGCTTATGTGACCCCTCTTTCTTCAGGCAGCTTTGTTATGACTTTAACTAAGCACGTACTGATAGAGAGAGAATACCTGGGTTATATCAGGGTGGGCATATATATATATATATATATATATATATATATATATTTGGAAACACCTGCTCATTCCAGAGTTTTTATTTTATTTTTTACTATTTTCTACATTGTAATAGTGAAGAGATCCAAACTATGAAATAGAACATACATGATTCCATATGAGTTATTTCATATTATTGATGTCTTTGTTATTATTCTACAATGTAGAAAATAGTAAAAATAAAGTAAATCCCTGTAGGTCTACAGGACACTGTGTATTACCATGAGTCAGTATGCCCATGAATGATACAGGGATAAGATAAACCATGAGACTGTATATGTACCATGTATAGAATAATGCTGTGCCTCCACCTAATAAGCAATAAGACGTGAAAGGTTATAATTAGCTTATTAGGAAACTACATGATACACCCACACAGTGACAAGCACAACCTTTTTCCTCCACGATAGTAGAATTGATTCAAACTAAAGATAATGGTCAAAAATAAATTAGAATGTAAAAAAAATAAAGACACAGCAATTATCACAAAGAACAATGAGCCACGGAGGAACACAGAATAATACTGGACCTAATAAAACCCTGAGAGAAATTGTAAACTGGTAGAATATTAAAACCTCAAAATGAGAAAATTATTTGAATAAGATTCATAAATCAACAGTATTGCAATTTTACAAATATATATATTTACATCTTAGTCATTTAGCAGACACTCTTATTCAGAGCGACTTACAGTAGGGAGTGCATACATTTTTATACTGGTCCCCCGTGGGAGTTGAACTCACAACCCTGGCATTGCAAGTGCCATACTCTAGTGAGCCACATGGGCTATAACAAATATGGATCAAACCCTGTAAACAGCTGAAACCCGGGGGAAAATATACTGTAGCTAAAGTTACTTTCCAAACCTAGAACCCTAGTATGCTGAAGCTAGTTTGAAACTAGTACCAGAATATATACCTAAAAGCCGGTAGATGGTAAAGTTAAAAAACATGTATTTTTATTTTTTACAAACAATAAAAACCTTGGGGCACCCTGAAAAAAATATTAATAAGTTTGGCCCTTGTCCTTGGACACAGAGGGGTTAAACATTCAAGTTACCACCCATCCAGTGAAGAGAGGGGAACCGGACAGAGTAGGTAACCGGCATCCGTCAATGAGAGGACCAGGCCCTCCACAGGATTTAACAGGTGAAAAATCAACTAGGGAGCTCCATTGGTGCCGAGAGAGAACTTGCACAACAACTGCAGGAAGCCGGTGATGATGTAGTGGTAGGATCAATAGGATCCTGCTGGTAGAGTAGGTAGCTGCTTAGGTAGCTGTACCGACTAGCTTGGCTAGCCAGCATGTCGTTCGACTGTCCCTCGAGGATGATGACCAATCCGGTGAACCACAAAATTAAACAAGAATAGTGAGTGAAAAGGAACTGGCTACACTCATACCGCCCCTGAGTATTAAACAAAAAGCTAATTGAACAATGAACTTCGGTGTCTCAAGACTCTAGCGAAATCCGTCGTTGTTCCCCAAGATCACCTCAGTCCAACTCCCGCGTACCCGCCCAATCTACTTCATGCAGCACCTTACATGGACAGTTCTGTACGGGGACGCAGGCAGTTCCAGAACGCAGACATGACTATTGCCACACAATAAATTACATCCAGTCTTTAAAGGGGGTTACAATTCCAATTACTTGCAGGTTCCTTCTCGAAATGCAACAACAATAAGAAATTATAAAATATAAGAATGCAAACATAAAGGAAATGGCTCAGTAGAATATAAAAATATTTGAGCATATGTATAATAAAGGAAGGCACCATTTATATTCCAATATTTGGGTACAGGTGTCTAAATTGTACAGTATTTAGCAATTATAATAAGAGTCTGGTTGTAACATTTGTGTTGTGTGTGCGTGATAGAGTGCATGTGTGCGTGATAGAGTGCATGTGTGCTAAGGTGCAGAGAATCAGAGCAGGTGGTCAGTCCAGTTCAAGTGTTCAGCAGTCTAATTGCTTGTAGATAGGAACTGTCTCTGAGCCTTTTGGTATCAGACCTTCCGACACCGTCCACCTGATGGTATGGGAGTGAACAGCTCGTAGCTGGGGTGTGTGGGGTCCTTAACGATGCTGCAGGCCTTCCTCAGGCACAGTTTTGAGTAAATGTCCTGGATGGGTGGGAGCATGATCCTAGTGATGTACTGTGCCGTCTTCACCCCCTGCTGGAGGGCTTTGCGGTCGTGGACGGAGCAATTCCTGTACCAGGCCATGATACAACCGGTCAGGACGCTCTCGAGGGTGCATTGGTAGTATTTGGAGAGAATCCCGGGATGGCATGCTGAATTTCTTTAGCCGCCTTAGGAAGTAGAGACGCCCTCTTGACAAGAGTGGTGGTGTTGTTGGTCCATGTCAAGTCCTCGGTGATGTGGAAGCAGAAGAACTTAAAACTGCTGACTCTCTGTACTGCAGTCCCGTTCTTGTGGATTGGGGCATGTTCCCTCTTCTGCTTCCTGAAGTCAACAATGAAATCCTTTGTTTTGCTGACGTTGAGGGAGAGGTTGTTGTCCTGGCACCAGAATGCCAGTTCACTTACCTCCTCCCTATAGGCTGACTTTAAGAGTCAGTATGGAGGAGGTGTTGTTACCAATCCTCACAGCCTGTGGTCTGCCCGTCAGGAAGTCCAGGGCCCAGTTGCAGAGGGTGGTGTCCAGATCCAGGGCTCTGAGCTTTGTGTCGAGCTTGGAGGGAACAATTGTGTTGAATGCTGAACTGTAGTCACTGAACAGCATTCTCACATAGGTGTTCCTCTTGTCCAGATGTGTTACAGCTGTGTGAATAGCGATGGAAATGGCATCTTCCGTGGATCTGTTGGAGCGGTAGGCAAATTGGAGTGGGTCCAGCGTGTGTGGCCTGCTGGCCATGATCAGCACCTTGAAGCACTTCATGATGACCGGGGTGAGTGCGACAGGGCGATAGTCATGTCGCCTTGTTTTTCTTGGACACTGGGATGATGGTGGTCTCCTTGAAGCAGGTGGGGAATACAACCTGGGAGAGGAAGAGGTTGAAGATGTCCGAGAAGACAGCTTTTCAGCACACACTCTGAGGAAGCGGCCAGGGATGCCATCTGGACCGGCGGCTTTGTGAGTTTTCACTCTTCAGAGTTTTCTCGGAGAGCAAAAGCACCTGGTCCTCCGAAGCAGTGAGAGTCTTCCTGAATGGCTATTGTCTGCCTCAAAGCGAGTATAGAATGTGTTAAGCTCGTCTGGGAGGGAGGCTTAGGTGGGCACTACACAGCTGGATTTGCCTTTCTAGTCCGTAATGGTCTATAATCCTTCCCACATGAGTCTGAGTTGTCTGACATAAATTCAAGTTTGAGTCTGTGTTGTCTTTTTGCGTCCCTAATGGATTTGTGGAGCTCGTACCTGCTTGCCCTGTGTGTGTTGTACGCCATCGAGTCATTGGGGTTCGTTCTGCTGGCATTGAATGCTGCAGTACGGGCTCTCAGCATGGTATGGCTTAGAGGTCAACCGATTAATCGGAATGGCCAATTTAATTAGGGCCGATTTCAAGTTTTCAAAACAATCGGAAATTGGTAATTTTGGATGCCGATTTAAAAAAAAATAATAATAATAATTTTTACACCTTTGTTTATTCTTTATTTAACTAGGCAAGTCAGTTAAGAACACATTCTTATTTTCAATGACGGCCTAGCAACGGTGGGTTAACTGCCTTGTCCAGGGGCAGAACGACATATTTTTTTACATTGTCAGCTCAGGGATTCAATCTTGCAACCTTACGGTTAACTAGTCCAATGCTCTAACCTCCTGCCTCACGAGGAGCCCACCTGTTACGCTAATTCAGTAAGAAGCCAAGGTAAGTTGCTAGCTAGCATTAAACTTAATCAATCATAATCACTAGTTATAACTACACATGGTTGATGATATTACTAGTTTATCTAGCGTGTCCTGCGTTGCAGTGCGCATTCGCGAAAAAGGACTGTCGTTGCTCCAACGTGTACCTAACCATAAACATCAATGCCTTTCTAAAAATCAATATGCAGAAGTATATTTTTAAACCTGCATATTTAGCTACAAGAAATCCAGGTTAGCAGGCAATATTAACCTGGTGAAATTGTATTACTTCTCTTGCGTTCATTGCACGCAGAGTCAGGGTGGGCATATGCAACAGTTTGGGCCGCCTGGCTCATTGCGAACTAATTTGCCAGAATTTTACGTAATTATGACATAACATTGAAGGTTGTGCAATGTAACAGGAATATTTAGACTGATGGATGCCACCCGTTAGATAAAATACGGAATGGTTCCGTATTTCACTGAAAGAATAAATGTCTTGTTTTCGAGATGATAGTTTCCGGATTCGACCATATTAATGACCTAAGGCTCGTATTTCTGTGTGTTATTATGTTATAATTAAGTCTATGATTTGATAGAGCAGTCTGACTGAGCGGTGGTTGGCAGCAGCAGGCTCGTAAGCATTCATTCAAACAGCACTTTTGTGCGTTTTGCCAGCAGCTCTGCTGTTTATGACTGGTAGGCTGGTGTAACGATTTGATGTGAAATGGCTAGCTAGTTAGGGTAACGCTGCTTCGAGGGTGGTAGTTGTAGTTGTGCATACAACATAATCAACACATTTCCTAATGAAGCCTGTGACTGCGAATGTATATTCCTTAACATTGATGATGTTGTGTTCCTGGTTCGAGCCCAGGGAGGAGCGAGGAGAGGGACGGAAGCTATACTGTTACACTGGCAATACTAAAGTGCCTATAAGAACATCCAATAATCAAAGGTATATGAAATACAAATGGTATAGAGAGAAATAGTCCTATAAATCCTATAACTGCAACCTAAAACTTCTTACCTGGGAATATTGAAGACTCATGTTAAAAGGAACCACCAGCTTTCATATGTTCTCATGTTCTGAGCAAGGAACTTAAACGTTAGCTTTCTTACATGGCACATATTGCACTTTTACTTTCTTCTCCAACACTTTGTTTTTGCATTATTTAAACCAAATTGAACATGTTTCATTATTTATTTGAGGCTAAATAGATTTGATTGATGTATTATATTAAGTTAAAATGTTCATTCAGTATTGTTGTAATTGTCATTATTACAAATACATTTTAAAAAATCAGCCGATTAATCGGTATTGGCTTTTTTGTCCTCCAATAATCGGTATCGGCGTTGAAAAATCATAATCGGTCGACCTCTAGTACGGATATGTCCGTTCATCCAGGGATTTTGGTTGGGGTATGTCCGGATTGTAGTTGTACATACAACATAATCAACACATTTCCTAATGAAGCCTGTGACTGCGAATGTATATTCCTTAACATTGATGATGAGTCTTGGGTGATTAATCTTTGAACATATTCCAATCAGTATACTCAAAAACGGTCCTGCATTATTGAGTCTGCCTCCTGTGTCCAGTGCCTCACTATTCTCTGTGTTGGTGGATCAGCTACAACTTTTTCATAGCAAGTTAAGAGATCTTACGTAGCAGGTTAGGATAATTAGGTTAGGAAAAGGGTTAGTGTTAGAGAAAATGCTCTCCTAACCTGCTACGAAAAGTCACTTGTATTGAAGAGGCGTGTTTTTAGGGATGGACATTCTGGATGTCTCCTTTCCTCATTACTTTGTTACTTGCTGTAGCCCAAGTAGGCCTATGCTACAGATGTCAATGGAGTCTGCTGTAACCACTCTTTGTCTGTTGTAGTAGCAATGATTGTTACTTTACTATTTTTCTCTATGAATAATGCTATTGTGTTTTCTTGTTATAGGGAAAGCCAGGTGGAACTACGAGAACACATAGACAATCTAGCCACAGGTAAAATTATTTACTTTTACATGCTTATTATGCCTTCCCGGGGGAACAGGGAAGTGGAGTGGTGCCAGGTTAATGCACTTGACCCTGTGAAAGAAAGCCCTTAGCCAAGCCCATGAAAACCAGTGTGTGAGACAGGCAGACGCTGCTGTGATGTGACCAGTACAACCACAGATTTTGACGCTTGTGTAAGCTCATGTGCTGCCTGGGGGTAATTAAATTGAAAGAGGTATATCCTTTATTCAGAACCTGTGATTTTCATGAGATCATAAAAAAAAGTTTTTTAAATTATATACAGAATCAATCCTACAGTTGAAGGTATGAATAAGACCTGAATACCTTACCAAAATGGCTGCTGTCTTTTATCAATTTTCTTTATGGTTAGCCAAACCACCCTGTCAGTCATCCTCAGCTCATCCCTTCATTTTTAGAGCTGTGCAGGATAAATGAGCACCAGAAGGTGGTGCTAGACCTGGACCCCTATGTGAAAAAGCTGCTGAATGCGAGACGCAGGGTGGTGCTGGTCAACAACATACTACAGAATGCTCAGGTCAGTGGCTCAAAGCAAGAGCTTGGATGCTTTCTTTCTTATTTGCCTGTGCTGTTTTGTGGGCCTTCTTTTACTCCTGTCATTTTACCTAACACTCTTTTTATGTGTCACTGTGTCCAATTCATTGTTTTAGTGTTCATCCCATGTGTCCATCTATACATTAAATATGTGGATGAAATGTGTATTTGTTCAATTCCAATGGGCATGGCAATTCTGCCTTGTCTGTGCATTTTGCATTTATGCAGCTCTGCTAGCTACTCGGGTGCAGTGGCCATTTTATCATGTAAATCTTGGGATGCATGCCAGCAAAGCCACTAAACAATACATGAATTGATCTATAATGGTGACAAACGGTGCCAACAAACCTACATAAAGATGTCCCAACACATTACCACTGCTACTCCTGGCTTTCAGCTGAGACTTATCTGGCAGCAAAACAGTTAATTCAGTCTCATTTACATAACTGATATGGCTGACTTGCTTAAACAAATGTGGTTTCTAATGACAATTGAGATGTACAAACTATGGCATTAGGGGACGACAAGCAGATTAAAGGCAATCCGTAATTTTGATTAAGACAATGAGCTAGCTAGGACGGATGTAGTCAATATAACAATTGTTTTAGCACTTTTGAAATGTACAGCGACAGAATTCAGAACATGGGCCGTTCTTACAGTGTTCTCACTGTACACTAAGTCAGAACCGTAGGATAAATAAAGGGGGCATATAAGCAGACAATGAAAGCTCTTACAATATTCAATGATTACATTTCTCTAAAACAGGTTATAGGCTGGCTACATGCGTACCACCAATTCAGAACAGTAGGCAAAGTTAAGAGGGGTAAATAGACCAAATTATTAGGGTGAGGCACATGTGCTACTAACATCTTACTACACAACATACACTTAGTATTACTTTCTTAGCTACAGTATACATATCTCCCTGGCATATTAGATAATTAATGCAGCAGCGTACAATACATTTTTGGACTCACCTTGTTGTGCTGTGCTCACTTGAACAGGAAGGTGGTGGGTGGTTCTTCATGCGCAAATGTTATCATCAAAGTCGGGCATTCTATGGATTTATGGTGCTTTCAAAACAACTGGGAACTCAGGGGGGGAAAAACAAGGTTGAATCATGATGTTGTCATTGATCTTCAGGTCGTAGCTCTAGAAAGAGGCCTGATTTACAATTCCTAGTTGGGTGACAGTTCAAAACGTATTTTTCCAGTCAGAGCTCATTTATTCCCGACTTCCCAGTTGTTTTGAACTCACTGAAGTCAATATTTCCGCAGTTCCGAGTTAACAGTTGTTTTGAGCGCGGAACAAATCATGCTTCATTGACAGTGTATGGACAATGTTGAATGTTAATCATTTTAAACTTGGAAAAGAGCCCCTTAATCCCAAATTTGGGACCACACAGTCACTGTCACTGATTCCTTCCAAACCACACATTTTTTAATTTGCGATTTCCAACTTGTGTAATGTTTATGTCCAATGGCCGATGAGCAGCGATATGTTTTATCTATAATTTCTCTTCATTATTTCTCTTCATATGACAAGGATTTGCCAGTAGATTGTCGACTTGATTCATGATGACTGCTAGCTAAGATTTTGGAAGTATGATTTTGACAGTCCAATCAAAGCTACTGTAGATATGTGACTTGACGTCATTTTATCTGTGGCCAATGACCTTGAGCCTTCTTGAATGGGCACTTCTAATGTAACTCTATGGCAGCACCCAAAGGGCTAGAATTTTCGAGGTCTACTCTTAGACTTGGCAGTGACGCAGTGTCCCCATGAGTGACAGAACACTGAGCCAATCACAGCGCAATGCTCCATATTTTCTGCTGGCTTGCCCCACCACCACAGAAAGCACTGAGCTAGGCTGAAACACCTGCATTTTGGAGCTGCCTTACTCAAGAAAAAAAAGAGACCATGTTTGTATGTGGCTTTATTAACTAAATTATATATTATTATTTTTACATTCTTTGCAAATTGATATGTGACACGTATTAATGCCAAAATAACATGCAAAACAGGCAAGTCCAAAACATGTTTTATTTTATTTTATCTACGGCTCAGGCCGTGAATGACGAGTCGCCACTGCTCAGGTGGTATATTATTTCAAACTTCTGACTTTCAACATTCAATGCTCACTTGAATTTCACTCACTCTTTCTCCCTCTCTAGGAACGGCTGCGACGGCTCAATCACAATGTCGCCAAGGAGACGGCGCGTCGAAAGACCATGCTGGAGACCTCTGGAGCGTTCACTCCTCGGTCGCCTAGTAAACAATGACCACAGCCTCACTCCTCAGCCTTGAAAACAACACAACTTGTCTGCCTTCCTCCTGGACTTAATAAAGTTTTCACATTCAACTTTCCACTGGGGTTGGGCGGTATCCAGATTTTCATACCTTCATACCGTTCCTGTACCATACCGGGGTATACGGGATTATCGTCAGTGTGCACAAGGGGCGCTATTTATTTTCAAATGTAAAGAGTGTATATATATGTGTGTGTTGGTCCCAACAAATGATTACAAATTACTAGTGAATTCCCATAGCGAATGCTAATAAGCGCAAGCGAACATAAACGAATTGCAAGGACAGATACTCACGGTTTGCTGTAGTACAAAATAAATATTAGATAGCAGGGATATTGATCCATTAGGGATTGATTGTCTTTGCTGTAACCAAGAAGCTTGATCTAGCTGCATAGCTGGAGCCCTGAGATGATCATTTATTTGGCACATCATAGATGGTTAACTTTTATGCAGTGGCATAGCAAACGGTATTGAAAATCATAACATCTGTATTTCAGAATGTCCCGGCATACTCAAGCCTACGCTGTGAGATTGGGTGGAATATTTCTTTCCATTCTCACAGACTATGCTCATTTTATCTGCTGAAACACCGACCTTACCTCTGCTTTGTGCTAATGTTCAACGAGTACATATCTTGTATAGTCATAAATTACTATTTTACAATAAGCCAAAAGCAATTAGAATCAGGAGCGCTTTGCTTCAGAAACGGACACAAATTGATACAATGTTAAGATTGTGCAAGCTAAAATTAGAATTGAAAATAAAAATAATTGGAAAGCGATCTAAAGTCATGCTTTTCACCATTGCATATATGTACAGCTTTGCTATGGCCACAGGAGGGCATGGTTCATCCTTAACACATGACACTGTTTGACTAAGGTTTGCCAAACAATCACTTGTCACACTATTTTTCACAGTTCATGAAAATGAATTAAACAATGCATTTAATTTGTTCAGACATTGCAACTCAAATAGGATTAAATGTAGAACCATGGGTGGCTGGTTATCCTCAAGTTATTCAAGGAAATGTGAGTTTACAGGCTTTGGGCATACAGATTTTTACGAACCTCTTTCCAGAATATGTGAATGGATGCCTCTTCATTCCATTCAAAGCTATGCCCACAGATATGTAATTGATGGAACCGGTTTCTCTGAAGGGTGATGTATTTTTTGTCTCTATGGACTCTGTAACTAGACCCGGCAATATAATATAGTGCAGAAAAAAAAAGATGCAAGGAATGTTTGGAAACAGCCGTCACTGTTTCACGCTTCTAGCAGCAGCTGATATGCACCGCTGCCTGATACGGTGTGTCAAACCTTTTTTTTCTTGATGTCAAATCGAATTTTATTGGTTCCATACACATATTTTGCTGATGTTATCGCAGGTGCAGCGAAGTGCTTATGTTTCTAGCTCCGACGGTGTAGTAATACCTAATAGTACAAAACATCATGTTAGTGACAACATCTGTACTTAGTAGATGCAATTGAATAAAACAGAAGCATTACTATTTTCCTATATTGTGAATTGTGCAAATACTCTGTTAGTGTATACATTTTAGTATAAGGAAATTGTATTAGTACTACTGTCATGACATTGTCGTATTGTGTGTGTGTATAGACAGACAATCAGAGGAGGTCCTTAACATTATTTGTGTTTCAGCGGAGTGGTCTGACAACACAATGAAATGTGTTATAGTAGCCAAATATTTACTCTGAAGTTTTACGCAGACACATTTAATTGGTTCAAGATGACAGATCAGTATCAAAGTTTAAGATGAATGGTGGCAAGTCAGTATTCTTACTAGCAAACTGTTTTCACGCATTTTAACAGTAAACTTCAAGGACACCTTTGAAAAATGTGATTTTGAGGGATTGCTCTGCAATTCAAATTTCTGCTCTGTAATAATCACAATTCTCAAACAACACCAACTTTCTCACAAACAAACCTTATGTTTATGTGGATATACTGAACTTAAATCATTTTAAATCATGTTTTCATGCCAAGAAAGACAGTGTTGTAGGAAACTCAGCTCTGACCTACACTCACCAACCAGTTTATTAGGTACACCACCCCATTCACGAATATGGATCGCTCCTACAGACAGTGAGTCACATGGCTGTGGCTTGCTATATAAAGCAGGCAGACAGGCATTGAGGCATTCAGTTACTGTTAAATTGAATGTTAGAATGGGCAAAACAAGTGACCTAAGCAACTTGGACCATGGAATGATCATCGGTGCCTTGCGTGCCGGATCTAGTGTCTCAGAAACGGCCACCCTCCTGGGCTTTTCAAGCATGACTGTCTACAGTTAACTGAGAATGAAGCGAAACAAACAAATCTAAGACTGGGCTAGAAATGCTCCTCCACTCTTTTTAAAAAGTCCTTCACCTGTATACCTTCTTAAGGATTGCGCTCTGCATAATTGGATCAGTGGTAAAATGCAAAGTGTGTCTGCCTCCTATGTCAACACTGAATGTTTTGTAACGAGAGAAGGTAGGTTGAAGGTGATCCAGTTGGGTTTGAACTGGAGTAGGAGGGAATGCCAGAGAGGGATTTGAGAGTGGGGCAAAGGTCGAGAGGGGAAGGCTTGTGGAAGAGGTATATGAATTGATACAAATGGATTGGGTGAGGGCAGCTGCGTTTGAGTTTCATGGTGGCGTTGTCTTAGGTTGAGGTAGTTAGAGAGAAAGAGATGGAGGGAAAGGCTGAGACAAAGTAAAAATCTTACACTGACTGTATGGTCCTTGGTGTGTTTTTCAGATCAAACCAGACTTTCTTGAATTTCCCTGAACATGAATTTGGAGAGAATTTGTGCAGACATGTATGTATGGCACTTTCAATGGAGAGTTAGAGTTTCACTGTTGTGTAGTTTTTTATGATTAATTCTTTTGTCTATTGTAACTTAGAGAAAAGCTGAAGGGGGGCTCAGTGCGGTGCAGGATCGATCATTAAACAACCTGTACCACAAAGCCATGGGGCTCAGGTAGAGGTAGTAGCACTCATATATGCCACGCTGGTGCATTTGTTTATCACAGAATGTCAAAAAAATTGTACATTAAAATGGAATTGTACTGGCTTATTGAGGGGACATGGTTGTTTTAGAAAATTAGGCAGAAAAAAGTTATCCCACCCCTTTATATAGAGTTGTGTGACTGGATTGTAACACTGTAGATCAAATGTATTACTGAAAACAGGTGTTTTTAAATTGAATACTAATTGCCCTATTCATCACCATGGTTCCTTAAACCTTTAAACGTTAACAAATTAGGGCCAATGTGGCGCTAAGTAATCGGGATTTAAGAAACAATACAATAGTCATCAAATTTGGGGTGGGGTGTAGGCCTATTTGTAGTAGCCTACAACACCAGTCATTAGTAGGACTGACAAAGTGGAGTTGGGGAGGGGGTGAGTGGGTTAGGCATAGGGGCGTGGTAATCTCGGCGGCGCCACTTTAAAAAAACAGTCGCGTTGATATGTCAATCTTGACGCGACCCAGACAGACCTCCACCCGGGCCTTCCCGTGAGAGCCGCATCACTATTGGCTGATAGCCGCCATCCCTTTGAGACTGGAGGCCGCATTGGCTGGGGCTCGGTGAGACACTCACGCGCAAGATAGCTACTCTCTTTTGTTATTGTACCAAGCGCGAGGAGAGGTTTGGGGGAGCTAGCAGGATGCACGAGCGGAGACAGAGAGGCTGATATCGACAGGGATAGAAACAGATAGCCCAGGAGGGGAGGAAGGGAATTCGGATTACTAGCTACCTCAGTGCAACACATTCACCACTACTTCTCTTCTAATCCCTCAATACACTCTGGTTGACGTGTAAGTATAGTCAATTTATCAAATTATGCGGTTTCTCGTCACGCGAGCTCTCTAATCTCCAAGCAGACCAAATACAGTAAAAGACCGAGGAGGAGATTTCTGGACCAGACTGGCAAAATAGCTTGATTACTAGCTAGTTTTATCAACCAGACATATGTCTGGGGAGTGTGTCTGTCTGTCTTCGGTTTTATGATATGCTTGTTTTAGCTGCTTTTATTTCGAATGATTTGGTCCAGCAGTGATTTCACTGGCTGCATGACTGTGTAGTCTGCGCTGTCGATGTTTTTTCGAAAAGGTAGTTGATATGACATTTTGCCCTCTGTCTTCTCAACGTCTAATGTTCTATTCAAAGATGCTACTAGATGTAGCACTGTAATGAGTTGCACTGTAGTTCCTGCTTTCGGATGATTAGATTGATACAACGTTGCAAGCGTTTTATCATCCCTACCGGGATTTCTTAAAATGTTGACTGTAGCCTAGACTTGGTGACGCGATATGACCAAATATGGTGTGGCAGTGTTTGCTTCTCCGCGGAAGATCCTTGTAAAGGGAATGTATGGCTTGAAAATTGGTCAGATTGAGATATAATAACGCATTATAAGGGTCACCCAAGAAGGTCACACCAACAATGCTTTGTTTTAGTTGTAGCATATGTTTTTGTCATCCTTTCCATTCCCTGAGATTAGCCTATAGTCATGTGCAGAAACCGACACATACATTCACCTGCCAGTTTATTAGGTACACCCATCTAGTACCGGGTTGGACCCCCCTTTGCTTCCAGGACAGCATTAATTATTTGGGGCGTGAATTCTACAAGGTGTCACAAACATTTCACAGGGATGTTGGTCCATGCTGATATGATGGCATCACACAGTTGTTGCAGATTGGACGGCAGTACATTCATGCTGCCAACAGCCCGTTCTATCTCATCCCAGATGCTCTATTGGGTTTGGTCAGCAACAATGTTCAGATGCGCTGTGGCGTTCAGTCGTTGCTCAATTGGTCTCAAGGGACCTAACGTGTGCCAGGAAAACATTACCCACAACAATATACCACTGCCAACAGCCTGTACTGTTGGCATCAGGCAGTATGGGGCCATAGACTCATGCTGCTTACGCCAAATCCTGATTCTGTCATCAGCATGACGCAACTGGGATTTGTTGGATCAGCCAATGTTTTTCCACTTCTCAATTGTCCAGTGTTGGTGATCGTGTGCTCACTGGAGCCTCTTCTTGTTTTTAGATGCTTTTAGTGTAACGTGGTGTGGTCGCTTGCTGCAATAACCCATCCGTGACAAGGATCGACGAGTTGTGCGTTCTGACATGCCGTTCTGCACACCACTGTTGTACTACACAGTTATTTATCTGTTTGTGGCCTGCCTGTTAGCTTACACAATTCTTGCCATTCTCCTTTGACCTCTCTCGTCAACGAGCTGTTTTCGCCCACAGGACTGCCGCTGACAGGATGGTTATTAGAATTTTTTTCACCATTCTCGGTAAACCCTAGACATTGTCATGGGTGAAAAACCCAGGAGGGCGTCCGTTTCTGAGATACTGGATCCGGTGCACCTGGCACCGACAATCATACCACTTTCAAAGCTGCTTAAGTCACTTGTTTTGCTCGTTCTAATGGTCAATCAAACAGTAACTGGATGCCTGTCTGCCTGCATTATATAGCAAGCCACAGTCACATGACTCATTGTCTGTAGGAGCAATCCATTTTTGTGAACGGGGTGGTGTAACTAATAGACTGTCCAATGAGTGTACATCTTCAGTTGGCAAATCTTATTTGGACGGTAGGGGCCTATATATTGTAAGCAATGCTGGATCGGTAATGTTATTGGCAGAATCAGCTGTTTTATGAGGGATATGTCAGAAGGCTCACTACTTGCTACATAACAGCAGACTCTGTAGTGTAGGCCATACTATTATGTTATAATAGCTTTACTACTAGGGTCTAAAGATTCACATTAAATGTAACCCCAACCGCATGCTATACATTTAGGCCTATAAGTGGACCTTAACCGTGCTCTTGCTCATGTTGTTATTAAAATATGACATTTTAATAAAATATTACCTTCAAAATGGGTGAAGCCCTTAGAGAGTACTGTAGGCCTACAGGAATAGTGTGTAGAACAGAATTGCAATCATTCATTCATTAATTGTTGAAGTGATAATTTGCTAGTTATATATCTATTAATTGTGAGGTAGGCCCTAGTTTAGTACAAATCTATCATATACCCACAAAATGACATCTCTACTCCAGACTATCATTCTTTTCTCAGAATGCCCTTATTGTTGGTCACTTGTTGCATGGATTCACGTCTGAATTCTTGAATTTAAAGCTTGGTTTATAGTCGGCCTGAGGACAGGTTGATCGACAGTCGTTAGACCTACTGTAAACCATCGTAGCTTTCTTATCAGCTGAGTCTTTTCCCCTTTGCACAGAGCCCCCAAATCCTCTCTTTTTCATAATATCATAATATCTCTATTGGAGCATTGACTTCACAGTAACACTGGCTTAGTCCAATATAACCCCCTGCCCCTAGATATTTATCAGATTGGTTCAGTGTAAGAGGACAGACACACCAGGCTTTTTGATGGTGACATACACCATTCCCTATGACTGCTTTGAAAAAAGTACTATCAAAGGAATGCTATCCTGCTCTAGATAAAGCTTTAGACTACAACACCAACTCAGTAGGCCCGGCCTATACAGTATATCCTGAATAACGAAGACACACATCGCTTGCTATAAGTAGGACTTGCTGTTTTGTGACATGACTCACGTTATGGTGACTGAGTTTGTCTTTTTATGGCTGTTCTATGTTGAAGAAGCTGTGGCAATGAATTTCCTGAGTGTACACACACTGGTAGCCTGTGACTTTCTCCCACAGCTTGAGGCCATGTTGTTGTGCGAGGATGTTTCCAAACTGACAGATATTAAGATAATGAGAGGAGGGAGAACATGGAGTCACTTCCAGTCAGCTTAGCCACGTAGATGTTAACAGGTTATGATAGCTACGTCATTGCAGAATTATTTTAGCTCTTACACGTATTAAGAGAGCAAGGCTGCAGTTTTGCCATGGATTTCCTAATAGTGACATTTTGGGGTTATTGGCCTAACAATAGAGAAATTGGCTTACGTAATATGAAGAGTAAGTGCAGATAGTACCACCCTGTTTCACTCAGTTTTGAAGCGTTTTTTTTTCTCTCTCTTTCATTTTGTGCCTCCTGAACTCGACCCTGGTAGTGGAGGTATGTTGATTAGTGAGTATGGGGGGCTCAATTTAATTCAATTCACA
Source organism: Oncorhynchus mykiss (assembly GCF_013265735.2). Classification (NCBI taxonomy): domain Eukaryota; kingdom Metazoa; phylum Chordata; class Actinopteri; order Salmoniformes; family Salmonidae; genus Oncorhynchus; species Oncorhynchus mykiss. Next base: position 31,317,754 of record NC_050572.1, on the reverse strand, counting down.
TTGCACTAGTAGCACAAACATGTTTTCCACTTTTGTCAAATGAAACTGTAGAATGGTTAAAGGCAGGCTATTTTAAAGTACCAGGTAGATTCCCCTCACAGGCAGGTGACTCCAGGCGAGGCTAGGGTTGCCAAGTTGGATCAAGCTCAGTCTGGGAGATTATAGTTGTTAGCATGTATTTTGTGCATAAGAGTGCATTATCCATGGCTCATGAGATATTATAAATGTGATTATAATGCATTATGAATAGTGTATTCATAAGAAGCCTTTTAACATTTTTCACATCTCAGTCAACGATATTACTATAATCTCCCAAAATAGCTTTATACCCCAAGATTCAATTCTTGGAGACTCTCTGGTCGAGACCAGCCGGGAGGGTTGGCAATGGCAACCTGTGCAGGGGCAGCAGCTTGTAAGCAAAGACACTGCATCAGAATCAACATTGAAGAAGCACATTTTATTGAATGCAACCCTGGGACTCTTTCTAGAGGAGATGGAGGGAAGCCAGTTGGAACGCTTAAATTAATTTGTTGATACTGAGTGTTATCCGCTGCTGACTAACAATGCCAGTAAAGAATGATGACACACACACACACAAGCAAGTCGTAACAACTCAAAGCACAAACCTTGATACACAACTTCACTCCCTTTTGTGTGACTGTGTGCGCCAATGGTGTGCACTCATGTCTGTGCTCATGAATGCAGTATGTATGGGTTATGAATGGGGTATTAAGTCCTTATGTGGGACACTATTTTCAATTGTATGCTATAACAGTATCACAATGTTGTCATAAACATAACATAACTGAATGTCAAGTGTCAAGACAGTGTCAGTTTGCATGCACCTGAACCTTTATGACAAGCGCTATGACAGGGGTTATCATTATGCCAACCACTGACCTCTCCGTTCCTTCCTCCCTCCCTCTGCAGTATCATGTCGGTGAATGCCCCCAGCAGCAATGACGCCTGCCTGAGCATCGTGCACAGCCTCATGTGCCACCGGCAGGGCGGCGAGAATGAAGGCTTCGCCAAGCGCGCCATCGAGAGCCTGGTGAAGAAGCTGAAGGAGAAGAAGGACGAGCTGGACTCGCTCATCACCGCCATCACCACCAATGGAGTGCACCCCAGCAAGTGTGTCACCATCCAGAGGACCCTAGACGGTCGCCTGCAAGTGGGTCATAAAGTAGTAAAAAGAGAGGGACACAATGAAAAAATCGCCCCAAGTCTTTCTCTGTGATATAGGTCTGTACAGTGTACACATGCACTACTTACATTTATCTGTGTGCTATAGATGACCCATCTGTAGGTGTCCATATATAATTTATAATACAGACATTTTCATAGTGCAAAAGTATTGTCCAAAGTCTATAGTATAAACTATATACAGTGCCTTGCGAAAGTATTCGGCCCCCTTGAACTTTGCGACCTTCTGCCACATTTCAGGCTTCAAACATAAAGATATAAAACTGTATTTTTTTGTGAAGAATCAACAACAAGTGGGACACAATCATGAAGTGGAACGACATTTATTGGATATTTCAAACTTTTTTAACAAATCAAAAACTGAAAAATTGGGCGTGCAAAATTATTCAGCCACTTTACTTTCAGTGCAGCAAACTCTCTCCAGAAGTTCAGTGAGGATCTCTGAATGATCCAATGTTGTCCTATATGACTAATGATGATAAATACAATCCACCTGTGTGTAATCAAGTCTCCGTATAAATGCACCTGTACTGTGATAGTCTCAGAGGTCCGTTAAAAGCGCAGAGAGCATCATGAAGAACAAGGAACACACCAGGCAGGTCCGAGATACTGTTGTGAAGAAGTTTAAAGCCGGATTTGGATACAAAAAGATTTCCCAATGTTTAAACATCCCAAGGAGCACTGTGCAAGCGATAATATTGAAATGGAAGGAGTATCAGACCACTGCAAATCTGACCGTCCCTCTAAACTTTCAGCTCATACAAGGAGAAGACTGATCAGAGATGCAGCCAAGAGGCCCATGATCACTCTGGATGAACTGCAGAGATCTACAGCTGAGGTGGGAGACTCTGTCCATAGGACAACAATCAGTCGTATATTGCACAAATCTGGCCTTTATGGAAGAGTGGCAAGAAGAAAGCCATTTCTTAAAGATATCCATAAAAAGTGTTGTTTAAAGTTTGCCACAAGCCACCTGGGAGACACACCAAACATGTGGAAGAAGGTGCTCTGGTGACATAAAACCAAAATTGACCTTTTTGGCAACAATGCAAAACGTTATGTTTGGCGTAAAAGCAACACAGCTCATCACACTGAACACACCATCCCCACTGTCAAACATGGTGGTGGCAGCATCATGGTTTGGGCCTGCTTTTCTTCAGCAGGGACAGGGAAGATGGTTAAAATTGATGGGAAGATGGATGAAGCCAAATACAGGACCATTCTGGAAGAAAACCTGATGGAGTCTGCAAAAGACCTGAGACTGGGATGGAGATTTGTCTTCCAACAAGACAATGATCCAAAACATAAAGCAAAATCTACAATGGAATGGTTCAAAAATAAACATATCCAGGTGTTAGAATGGCCAAGTCAAAGTCCAGACCTGAATCCAATCGAGAATCTGTGGAAAGAACTGAAAACTGCTGTTCACAAATGCTCTCCATCCAACCTCACTGAGCTCGAGCTGTTTTGCAAGGAGGAATGGGAAGAAATTTCAGTCTCTCGATGTGCAAAACTGATAGAGACATACCCCAAGCGACTTACAGCTGTAATCGCAGAAAAAGGTGGCGCTACAAAGTATTAACTTAAGGGGGCTGAATAATTTTGCACGCCCAATTTTTCAGTTTTTGATTTGTTAAAAAAGTTTGAAATATCCAATAAATGTCGTTCCACTTCATGATTGTGTCCCACTTGTTGATTCTTCACAAAAAAATACAGTTTTATATCTTTATGTTTGAAGCCTGAAATGTGGCAAAAGGTCGCAAAGTTCAAGGGGGCCGAATACTTTCGCAAGGCACTGTATTATGTATTCATGTATATGGACACCTGCAGATGGGTCACCTATAGCATACAGCGAGACACCTATAGCACAGTTAAGAGCATTGGACCAGTAACCGAAAGTTCTCTGGTTTGAATCCCAGAGCCGACTAGGTGAGAAATGTTCCGATGTGCCCTTGAGGAATGCACGTAACCCTGATTGATCATGTACGTCATCTACTAAATGACTCAAATGCACATGTAATGTCACAGAGAACGACTTGGGGCAAAATTTTCATAGTGCAAGAGCATTGTGAAAAGTGCCAAAAATAGCGTAAACCTCGTAGTCTTGCAGTGTGATTTAATTTGACAACTGTGCGATATGAGGAGGCGATTATTTGACTACACTTTAGTAAACAGAGAAATACATGGACAACTTTTGAATGTCATGCCACATCATATGTAGCCTACTGTGAAACCTCTCAATACGTTTTTCCTTGCAGCTGTTGCCCTGGTTTTCTCTTTTGAGAGTTGGGCCCAGGTTTCTGTCAAGCACTTGCTGTCAAACACATGTGGGAGGTATTGTACTGAAAGACATAAGAAATGTTTAATGACGATAGGCTACATGGAATGTATAAATCTTTGCCTCGATACAGCTAAATGCTAAACTCTTTCATAGATTTTCCCTGGAAACAGTGTTGGCTAATGCTACAAGGCAATAGTCAAATGAGGAGTTGTTAGTTTATGGGGATGCTATGAGGTTTCAGTGACTTAAGCCTGGCTAATGGTGGCTAATGCTGCAAATTTACTAGGCAGTAGACTGTACTCACTGAGGCTAACACTATAGAGTTACTGACAGCTGAAGATCTCACTGCTTATAGTAAATGCTAAACGTGTTAGCCAACAGCCAGGTTTTGCTTATGTGGCTAGTGCTACAGTAGTGAAACAAAGGGATACTTGCTAATAGTAGCTAACACCTCAGTATTGCTAAGGAGAATCCTATCTCCAATGTTGGTTGAGGGTGTTTGGTTATTGGTGATGATAAAAAAATATGAAACTTGTGTTTAACAGTTGAAGCCTGAATTATGGTGGCCAGTACAACAGTCAAGTTTTGCATGTCAAGAGAGAGAACGTTTTAGGGAGTTCCCAATGAACCCCCACCCATCCCCCTGAAGAGGGAGGGGGAGAAAGAGCGGGAGGGAGTGGAGAGCTGGAGGGGCTGTTAGAGTTGTTTTGTCTGAGACACAGGAAAGGGACCGGGCTAATCTGAGGCCGTCTGTTTTGAGTGTGTGTATATATACTGTAAAACCTGTATGTGTGCGCGCGGTGGATCTAGAGAGAGGGAATTCATTCAATACGCCCTGGTAGAATAAATCCTAACTGCTGAGTGAAGACATGTCTCACCTTCTGTGACCTTCTCCCCAACAAGAGGGGGAGGGAGAGAGCGAGAGAGAGAGGAGGGGCTGTATAGACATAGCTGTAGACTAGATCAGGCTTCAAATGTCTAAGGACTTTGCTCACAGTCACATGTAGATCCATATCCTCTCTTTCTGTCACTCACTCTCCCGTTCTGTCTCCCTTTCTCTCTCTCTTTCCGTCACACAAACATGCATGCATGAACGCACGCACGCAGGCACACACGCAAACACACATTAAATACTGTACAAACTCACTCTCCACCCCTATTTTCACACATAATCTCCCTGCTTCCAGAATGCTCCAGGTACATTCAGAACAGTATTGACACCAGCAGATGTATGAGCAGAGCAAAAGTGACATCATTACATACTACATTAGACTTATTGCAGGTTGCAAATTATATATTGACTCTTGGAGGTGGCCTGAAAAGTTCTCTATCAAAACAATTATAAACTGGGTGGTTTGAACCATGAATGCTGATTGGGTGACAGCCGTGGTATATCAGACCGGGTATGACAAAACATTTGTTTTTCCTACTCTAATTACATTGGTAACCAGTTTATAATAGCAATAAGGCACCTTGGGGGTTTGTGGTATTATAGCCAATATACCACGGCTAAGGGCTGTGGCCAGGCACTCCGCTTTGCATCGTGCATAATAACAGCCCTTAGCCGTGGTATATTGGCCATATACCACACCCACCAGGCCTTATTGCTTAATTAGACTACCATGGGAGTGCTCACGGTAATATACACTACCGTTCATAAGTTTGGGGTCATGCAGAAAGAGGACAAGTACATTAGTTTGAGAAACAGACGCCACAAGTCCTCAACTGGCAGCTTCATTAAATAGTACCCGCAAAACACCAGCCTCAACGTCAACAGTGAAGAGGCGACTCCGGGAGGCTGGCCTTCTATGTTGTTCTGATGTTGCTTCAATATATCCACATAATTTTCCCACCTCATGATGCCATCTATTTTGTGAAGTGCCCCAGTCCCTCCTGCAGCAAAGCACCCCCACAACATGATGCTGCCATCCCCGTGCTTCACGGTTGGGATGGTGTTCTTCAGCAAGCCTCCCCTTTTTTCCTCCAAACATAACGAAGGTCATTATATTTTTGTTTCATCAGACCAGAGGACATTTCTCCAAAAAGTACGATCTTTGTCCCCCGTGTGCAGTTGCAAACCGTAGTCTGGATTTTTTATGGCGGTTTTGGAGCAGTGGATTCTTCCTTATTGAGCGGCCTTTCAGGTTATGTCGATATAGGACTCGTTTTACTGTGGATATAGATACTTTTGTACCCGTTTCCTCCAGCATCTTCATAAGGTCCTTTTCTGTTGTTCTGGGGTAGATTTGAGTATATTCATCTCTAGGAGACAGAACGCGTCTCCTTCCTGAGCGGTATGGCTGCTGCGTGGTCCCATGGTGTTTGTACTTGCATACCTTTTTGTACAGATGAACATGGTACCTTCAGGCGTTTGAAAATTGCTCCCAAGGATGAGCCAGACTTGTGGAGGTCTTGGCTGATTTCTTTTGATTTTCCCATGATGTCAAGCATAGAGGCACTGAGTTTGAAGGTAGGCCTTGAAATACATCCACAGGTACACCTCCAATTGACTCAAATGATGTCAAGTAGCCTATCAGAAGCTTCAAAATCCATGACATCATTTTCTGGAATTTTCCAAGCTGGTTAAAGGCACAGTCAACTTAGTGTATGCAAACTTCTGACCCACTAGAATTGTGATACAGTGAATTATAAGTGAAATAATCTGTCTGTAAACAATTGTTGGAAAAATGACTTGTCATGCACAAAGTAGATGTCCTAACCGACTTGCCAAAACTATAGTTTGTTAACAAGAAATGTGTGGAGTGGATGAAAAAACAAGTTTTAATGACTCCAACCTAAGTGTATGTAAACTTCTTACTTCAACTGTATATTTCACTGGTCTTCCCCAAAGCCAACACTTCCTTTGGCTGTCTTTCCTTCCAGTTTTCTGCTGCCAATGACTGGAACAAATTGCAAATATCACTGAAGCTGGCGTCTTATATCTCCCTCTCTAACTTTAAGCATCAGCTGTCAGAGCAGCTTACCGTTCATTATACCTGTACACAGCCAATCTGTAAATAGCACACCCGACTACCTACCTCATCCCCATATTGTTATTTATCCTCTTGCTCTTTTGCACCCCAGTATCTCTACTTGCACATCTTCATCTGCACATCTATCACTCCAGTGTTAATGCTAAGTTGTAAATAATTTGCCTCTATGGCCTATTTATTGTCTTACCACACTACTCTTCTACATTTGCACACACTGTACATAGATGTTTCTATTGTGTTATTGACTGTACGTTTGTTAATGTGTAACTCTGGGTTGTTTTTCTCGCACTGATTTTCTTTATCTTAGCCAGGTCGCAGTTGTAAATGAGAACTTGTTCTCAACCTGCCTACATGGTTAAATAAAGGTAAAATAAAAAAGCAGCCAACAAGTGCTCTGCATATGTGGGAAATCCTTCAAGACTGTTGGAAAAGCATTCCAGCTGAAGCTGGTTGAGAGAATGCCAACCATGTGCAAAGCTGTCATCAAGGCAAAGGGAGGCTACTTTGATGAATCTAAAATCTAACATATATTTAGATTTTTTAAATACTTTTTTGGTTACTACATGATTCCATATGTGTTCTTTCATAGTTTTGATATCTTTACTATTATTCTACAATGTAGAACATCTTACAAATAAAGAAAAACCCTTGAATGAGTAGGTGTGTCCAAACTTTTGATTGGTACTGTGTATGTAATATAAAAGTACTGTGTATGTAATATATATTATTTTTCTGTTTTTTTTTCTCCATTTTTTTTATGCTTAGAGGTGTCCTAAAATTGGAAATCAAATTGCTAAATGACCATCTTAAAACAATTCCATATGTTAACTTTGTACTTTGTTCGCTGGTTGAAAAGCTGAATCAGGTTAATTACAACTGGGGTTGGAGCGAATCCTACAGCAGGGTAGTTCTCCAGTAACAGGGTTGGAGACCCCTGCCCTAGAGCCTACCCCACTTCCCCCTTCAAAGTAGGAGGATGCATATGCAAATAAAAGATGACTGGTCATTGGTAAGAATAATCAGATTGTGATGTCATGATGTGGGCAAAAAACTCCATCCCATCTGAAAAGGCTTAAATTCAAGGCATAAAAAAAGGACATTATCATAATTTCAACCTTATAATGTAGAAATATAATTTTAAAAAGTAAAATCACGTTTTTGACTGCACAGCCTCTTAAAATTCTAACCCAGTTAAGAGATTTAAGATAAACCCATACACTAATTTTGATTGAATAGGGCCATGTATCTCTATGTATCTCTAACACTTTATCGCCCACCCTCTCTCTCTCACCCCCTCTCTTTCTCTCACCCCCCCCACCCTCTCTCACCCCCTCTCTTTCTCCCCCCTATCAACCTTTTTTTCTTTATCTCCAGGTTGCAGGGAGGAAAGGCTTCCCCCATGTGATTTACGCTCGACTATGGCGCTGGCCAGACCTGCACAAGAATGAGCTAAAGCACGTCAAATTCTGCCAATACGCTTTCGACCTCAAATATGACAATGTGTGTGTCAACCCCTACCACTACGAGAGAGTGGTTTCTCCCGGCATTGGTAGGTCTGCTCAACAGCTTAAAGGGATAGTTCACCATATATCGCGTAATGTCTAATGGTACAGGTGTTTCTGATATGTAAATACTATGTTTCCTGTCATAACATTCCAAAAATTAAAGTCCACAGAAAAACAATATTCACATTTTCCCACTAGAGATGTTTCAGTCAAATTTGCTTTCTGTGGATAAAAAACTATGCGTGATGATGTAATGCACCAAACATTTTTTTAAAAAGTTTACATTGCATTTTCAGTACTACTGATGGTTTTCTCCCAAAGAAGATGCGTAATAGTAATCTAATGCGCCTGCTCTGGTCTTGGTACATGTGCTCTAGCCATCAGCTCGCAGATACAGTCACGGTTAGGTTACCTACATGATGAGATTATTATGGATAAGGGCAAGATTTTAGATTTGTCAAACGGCAGCCAAGCATCAATCCTAATGTAACCAGAATTAGACCCCGAATATTTTTTGGAAAAGCGCATCAACCTCATCAACGTGCACTTTCACCTCCCTGTGAAGTTCATCATCACTTATTTCATGTGTTGCCTAACAAACTGCAAGCTTTCCCGAGTCGTATTGGGAAGACCAACCAACATATCATTGCGTGACTCCCAAGTTTACTTTGATATGATGGTTATTATATCAAGGCGTTTTCACTGCCATTTCTCACAAAATACATTTTACTGACACAAAAAGATTTTTGCTGTTTCCGTCAGGCCTGTCATGACATTTTTATCCAACATGTACTTTACTCACATAAAATGGTTTATGTGAATGATATTTTGACTTCACCACAATGTAACTTAACTACAAATGATAAGCATTCTCTGTCTCTTATTCTCTCCTTTCTTTCTTTGCCCCTCTTTCTTTTGTTCTCTTTCAAAGTTGGTCTCAGTCTTCAAAATACAGGTGAGTGCCCTATCACAGCACTAACGAACTTACTGCAGGCATGTTAAGTATAACAGTATTATACTTTGCTGATGGTATCAGATGACCAAACATTCCTCTTTCCTTTCATTTCTATACCCTTCTCACACTACTGAGCCTAGCTGCACTGTGCTGGTCTGGTTAAGCATCCACCATAGTTGCTGGAAAGGACAATGTGGAAAAAAAAATATCCAAGCCAGCACTCAACGGTTCGACTTGGCACAATAGTGTGAAAAGAGTACTATTGAGGTTCGCTCGTGCCTCACTGGCCGTGATGCCAGACTGTTTCTGCATTAATCAATTCTTTATAGTTTCCTAGACAAAAATGACTTGCATTCATTACAAAGCATTGAACTTAATGTTTTATAATTGCTTAAATGCGTTCACAATGCATTACACACAGGTGGTAATACTGTAATACAGGTTTTAAACCTGTTAATACAGATGGCTAATTAATTGCACACACATGGTTCATGTTATTCTTATTCTAAAATGTTTATTCTACTGAGCCATTTACTTCATGGTCGTATTATAATCTTTAATTATTTCTTATTATAGTTGCATTGACAAGATGGAACCTGCAAGTTAGCATTTCGTTGGACGGTGTATACCATGTGTATCCCCTACATACGCCTTATAAAACTTGAAACTAATGACAATGTTATACCATGTTGTTGGTAGCCCTCTCCCTCTCTCCTCTAGGCACCCCTGGGAGGTTGATCAAAGAGGAGTACATTCATGACTGTATCCAGATGGATATGCCACTAGGCATGTCCCCATCGGACCACCCCCACCCAGGGGCGCTCAAGCTACCGCCTCCCGACCACTACGGCCAGCCCCTCCCGCCTCTGCAGCTCCCGCCGGAACCGCAGTGCGCCCCTCCGCCCATCACCCTCTACCCCAACATGCCCCTCTCGCCCACAGGTAAAACCGATAGTTGTTTAATGAATGGAGGGAGTTATACGCACATCCAACATAATAACGGGAACTAGCCAAAAATAAGTTCCAATACATAGAGAAAAATGTAATATCCGCTCCTGTTTTGCTGCTCCCTAAGGTGATATTTTAATAAAACTTAGGGGATTATTTGGTAGGTGTCACCAAAGATGTCCACAAGGGTTATATTTTTGTTTCTAAGGGTGTTACTACGTAATCCTGTTATATGACATTTGTTTATCGACTTCTGCCTACCTATTGATATTGAAAACAACCTGGTAGCTCTTCTTGTGTGTCTCTCTCTCTCTCTGTCTCTCTTTCTGTCTTCCTCTCTCTCTAGTGCCCGGCTCTATGCTGCCTCTCCAGGGAGGTCACAGTGAGGGGCTCCTACAGATCGCCTCTCCGCAGGGTCAGGTCATGACCCCTATAACCCCCACGCCGCCCCCCTCCACCCCAACACACGGGCTACCACATGGGCCACCACACACCCCCCAGCCACCCCAGCTCCCGTCTGGTCAGAATGGATACAACAGCTCCAAACACACACAGACACAGGCTGCGTTCCACAGTTAGTACTGCCATATGGTTCACACACACACACACACACATACACACACACACACACACACACACACACACACACAAACACTCAGGGAGCAATACACAATTCATTTCAATGGCATGATGGATCATCATATTTAGAAAGTGTAAAAATGAATCAAAATATTAGTAAAAATGCTAAATGGTTGTTTGCTAGATTGATGTGCATGTTGTTAACTTGTATTTATTTTGGGGGAATTCAGCAACTTGGACAGGCAGCAGCACAGCATCCTACACTCCTGTAGGACCCCAACAACAGAATGGGCGTGGCCACCAACAGCCTCCTCTCCACCATCCAACCCACTTCTGTAAGTTAGGCAGTTACAGTAAGTTATAGTATGCAAGCCCAAAGTGTGTCCGTATGTCTTCTGAGGTGTTTTTTTTGGGATATTGTTAGGAAAAGTTAGGGCTGGGTGTTATGGCCAAAATATCATATCTTGATATTTTTTACATTTTGGACAGTATTTTATGTTGGATAAAAATATAATAAAAGTTTAAATGATACAAGTTTAAATTTGCTTTCTGAGTAGTGTGTGACCATAGGGTGGCAACACATATATTCTAAGTGATTTCAATGGGTCTTTCTCCATTATGATTGTTTTATACTGTTCAATTCAACTTCAACCAAAAACAATTGATACATTTTTGCATTTCCTGCACTCATTTGGGATCATTTCCGCACTGCCACAAAGGGCTGCATGATATAAGCAAACAATCTAGGCCTTATTTTTCACCAAATGTTGAAATTGCGATTTGACTGGCGTTTTAGAGCAAAACACTTTGGTGAACTGTTGGAATCATTGAAATAGAAGGATTATTCCAATTCTATTGTTAAAATATAATAGTGGGCACTTTGAATACAGTGTTTCACATGACAACAAATGAAAATGCCAGGGAGGAGTTATTGTGACAGGGTAGGAACCAAAGTGTTGTTAAGTGTTTCCTAGGGGACCCTATACTCTTTGGTAACATTTAATGTTTTCTCATAGATACTTCATGTAGCTAACATATTCATGCTTTGCATATTCTTCTTTGATTTAGAAGATATTGTTGACTCAATAAATGTGTTTGTTAGGTAGCTAGCTAACTAAGTTGACTGAGAACATATTCTCATTTACAGCAACAATCTGGGGAATAGTTACAGGGGAGAGAAAGGGGGATGAATGAGCCATTTAGAAGCTGGGGATGATTTTATGGCCAGATTGGGAATTCAGCCAAGATACCAGTGTTAACACCCTTACTCTTACGATAAGTGCCATGGGATCTTTAGTGACCACAGAGAGTCAGAAAGACAGCACCATACACAGGGCAATGTTCCCAATCACTGCCCTGGGGCATTGAGATATTTTTTTAGACCAAAGAAAGGAATGCCTCCTACTGGCCCTCCAACATCACTTCTAGCAGCATTTGGTCTCCCATCCAGGGACCGACCAGGACCAACCCTACTTAGCTTCAGAGGCAACCATGCAGTGGGATGCAGGGTGGTATGCTGATTAGCATTAGCAGCTAACGCGATTTAGGCCTAACTTGCTAAGAAAAGAAGAAACACAAACTAATATTGTAATTATAGAACGCTAGTGGATTTCTATTAAGAAGCAAAGTGAAAAAAGCATCGTTGTCATCAACAATGTTGCTTGTGCTGCATTGACCTTGCAGACTCAATGCATGTGACAGGGGGCGGGGCTAGGTCTGTGTGGAAAGTGGCATGGAGAGAGTGAGAGTGAGAGTGGCGAAATATTACTCAAGTATCGGAGTAAATTGTAAAAATGTAAGTTACACATGGCATATCACTTTTAACAAAACAAACTTTTAATACCGTTATAGAAGGTCAAGTAAAAACCCAAATCACTCCAGGCACCAATAACGGTGTTTCGTAAAATATGGTACACCGCCCAGCCCTAGGGATAGTGTATGTTTGGTAACCTGTGTCGTAATCTACATCTTTTATTTGTTCACCTTTTAGGGTCTCAGCATCATGGCTCGGCTTCATTTCCTCCCCCTGTGTCCAATCATCCAGGTAAGACAACACATACACACGTTCGGGAGGTATTCAGACCTGTTGAATCATTTTGTTACGTTATAGCCTTATTCTGAAATTGATTTAAATAAATGTATTCCCTCATCAATCTACACACAATTCCCCATAATGACAAAGCAAAAACAGGTTTTAGATTTTTTTTGCAAATGTAATAAAAATAATAAACAGAAATACCTTATTTACATAAGTATTCAGACCCTTTGCTATAAGCCCCGAAATTGAGCTCAGGTGCATCCTGTTTTGATCATCCTTGAGATGTTTCTACAACTTGATTGGAGTCCACCTGCGGTAAATGGAATTAATTGGACATGATTTGGAAAGGAACACACCTGTCTAGATAAGGTCCTACAGTTGACAGTGCATGTCAGAGCAAAAACCCAGCCATGAGGTCGAAGGAATTTTCAATAAAGCTCAGAGACAGGATTGTGTCGATGCACAAATCTGGGGAAAGGTACAAAAAATGTCTGCAGCAATGGAGGTCCCCAAGAACACATTGGCCTCCATCATTCTTAAATGGAAGAAGTTTGGAACCACCAAGACTCTTCCTAAAGCTGGCTGCCCACGCCAAACTGAGCGATTGGGGAGATGGGTCTTGGTCAGGGTGGTGACCAAAAACCTGATGGTCCCTCTGACAGAGCTCCAGAGTTCCTCTGTAAGGTTGGGAGAACCTTCCAGAAGGACAACCATCTCTGCAGCACTCCACCAATCAAGCCTTTTTGGTGGAGTGGACAAACGGAATCCACTTCTCAGTAAAAGGCACATGACAGCTGGCTTGGAGTTTGCCAAAAGCACCTAAAGGACTCTCAGACCATGAGAAACAAGATTCTCTGGTCTGATGAAACCAAGATTGAACTATTTGGCGTGAATGCCAAGCGTCACATCTGGAGGAAACCTGGCACCATCCCTATGGTGAAGTATGGTGGTGGCAGCATCATCTGTGGGAATGTTTTTCAGCGGCAGGGACTGGGAGACTAGTCAGGATCGAGGGAAAGATGAACGGAGCAAAGTACAGAGGGATCCTTGATGAAACCTTGCTCCAGAGCGCTCAGGACCTCAGACTAGGGGGCAGCTTCACCTTCTAACAAACAGGACAATGAACCTAGGCACACAACCAAGACAACACAGGAGTGGCTTCGGGAGAACCCTCAAACATCTTTGGAGAGACCTGAAAATAGCTATGCAGCGATGCTCCCCATTCAACCTGACAGAGCTTGAGGGGAACTGCAGAGAAGAATGGGAGAAACTCACCAAATACAGGTGTGCCAAGCTTGTAGCGTCATACACAAGAAACCTCAAGACTGTAATCACTGTCAAAGGTGCTTCAACAAAGTACTGATTTAAAGGGTCTGAATGCTTATGTAAATGTCATGTTTCATTTTTACATTTTTTGTAAATTTGCAAACATTTCTAAAAACCTATTTTTGCTTTGTCATTATGGGGTATTGTGTGTAGACTGACAAGGGGAAAAAACAATTTAATACATTTTAGAATAAGGCTATAACTTAACAAAATGTGTAAAAAGTCAAGGGGTTGAATTCTTTCCAAATGCACTGTATGTAGATGTATAGATGCACAAACACTCTGCTATCCACATCTTTGTCTGTGTGCAGGACCAGAGTTCTGGTGCTCCATCTCCTACTTTGAGATGGATGTCCAGGTGGGGGAGATGTTCAAGGTGCCGGCCAGCTGCCCGGTGGTGACGGTGGACGGCTACGTGGACCCCTCAGGGGGCGACCGCTTCTGTCTGGGCCAGCTCAGCAACGTCCACCGCACCGACTCCAGCGAAAGAGCCAGGTCTGTGCTCCTCTAATGCCATCTCTATATCAATAAGCATGCTAGTTCTTACCTTGCCACAAATGTCTATTTTGTATGTTTTTATATGTGTCTGTGTTCTTTTGGCTTGGATTGGTATATCTATGCCTTTTTGCAAACTATGAATAGATGTATATCTCTCGTTCATAATAATGCCATGCCTTGTCTCTATCTGTTTTGTACCAGTGGCAGAAGACCCACTCTAGCAAAATGCAACTTCTTTTATTGATTGAAATATAACACTTTAATACAACTTATATTCACTTGTACTCATCATCTTCATCTCTCCCTCTCTCACAGGTTGCACATAGGTAAAGGAGTGCAGCTGGAGTGTCGTGGCGAGGGAGATGTGTGGATGCGCTGTATGAGCGACCATGCCGTGTTCGTGCAGAGCTACTACCTGGACCGAGAGGCAGGCAGAGCACCAGGCGACGCAGTACACAAGATCTACCCCGGCGCCTACATCAAGGTGAGGAACACAATGACTTTCGTCTGTTCTCTTTGCAGTTGTTTGACCTCTTGATAACCTTCCTATAGGAATTTCACTGGACACTGATGACTCTCTGTAGGTGTTCTGACATCAGACTGTTCTCTCCCCTGTAGGTGTTTGACCTGAGACAGTGTCACAGGCAGATGCAGCAGCAAGCAGCTACAGCGCAGGCAGCAGCAGCAGCTCAGGCTGCCGCCGTGGCCGGCAACATCCCCGGGCCAGGCAGTGTTGGAGGCATTGCCCCTGCAGTCAGTAAGTACAATGTACAGTGTATGAGATATGCACAGCCTTCGTGTCTTTTATTTACATTTTTCCATTAGGCTATTGTGAATTTATAACCTCTGTTGAATGACAATGGGTCCAAGTATTGACCCCTGTGGGACACCACTGACTATACCAAACATTAGGAACACCTTCCTAATATGGAGTTGCACCCGCACTCCTTTTATCCCATTTAACAGCCTCAATTAGTCGGGGCATGGACTCTACAAGGTGTCAAAAGCATTCCACAAGAATGCCGTCCCATGTTGACCCCAATGCTTCCCACAGTTTGGTTAAGTTGGCTGAATGCCCTTCGGGTGGTGGACCATTCTTTATACACAAGGGAAACTGTTGAGCGTGAAAAACCCATCAGCGTTGCAGTTCTTGAGAAACCGGTGAGCCTGGCACCTACTACCATTCCCCGTTCAAGGGCACTTAAAACTCTTGTCTTGCCCGTTCACCCTTTGAATGGCACACATACACAATCCATGTCTCAATTGTTTCAAGGCTTAAAAATCCTTCTTTAACCTGTCACCTCCCCTTCATCTAGTCTGATTTGTAGTGGATTTAACAAGTGACATCAATAAGGGATCATAGCTTTCACCTGGATTTACCTGGTCAGTCTATCTCTTAATATTTTGTATACTCAGTGTATACCTCATAGGGATGGGCACGATTATTCAAATATTTCAATATCCAAACAGATGTTAGTGTTTGATTACTTGAGAGAGTATACATTTTTTTAATACAAAATATATAGACTCATTTTAACTATGAAGGCTTTCTCAATTAAATACATTTATATGTGACATTGCTACACAGAAGGATATACCATGACATTTTCAATTCTTAATTTTACAAAACCTCCGACTTTTGAATGTAGTTTTTATGACGTGCGCCCCATAAAAAGGCATACCTAATAGCCATACAGGTGACAAGTGTAACTTGTTGTTGGCTCTACAGTCAGAGGCTCCATGTGTATCAAGTGAAGTGGGAGATTTCTAACCAATGCAAAATGGAATTACAATTATGGAATTACGTTGACTAAATGAGAAGGCTACAATGATCAACCAACAGGTAGGCTGTTGGTTAATATGAATGAAGATCAGCTCACCAAAATAGCCTCAGTTAGCCTTGCTACATTAGCTAGCTGGCTGGCTAACTTAGCAGGCTACTGTAGCTAGCTAGATTCTTTACATTGATTTGATGCAGTCAAAACAGGCACTACCAGATGGTATGATAGGAACCTATGAAAGCAATACGTTTTTTTTATCCAGCGCCAGTCGGTTTGGCTACTTTTCTCTCTCCCTCTCCCTCCGTGCCACACAGATTGTCACACACACCAGCCCCTGCTCCTCTTCCGCTCCCCCACCCTACTGCTGAAACAAGCATGCACTCTTAGAAAAAAAGGTGCTATCTAGAACCTAAAAGGGTTCTTTGGCTGTCCCCATAGGAGAACCATTTGCAGAACCCTATTGGTTCCAGGTAGAACGCTATTGGGTTCCATGTTGAACACTTTCCCCAGAGGGTTTTACATGTAACCCAAAAGAGTTCTACCTGGAACCAAAAAGGGTTATCCTATGTGGACAGCCGAAGAACCCTTTTGGAAACCTTTTTTCTAAGAGTGTAGCGTAGCGCACCGGCTCCCTCCCGAGTCATGCGAGCAACTCCCCATTGAAGTAAAAAATATATAGGGGTTTTCTTAAAAAAACATGTATTTCAACTATTATTCTAATAGTGAAATCCTTTCAAATGCCTATCCCTGATACCTCACTTCCTCTTTCTTCCAGGTCTTTCTGCTGCAGCGGGGATAGGTGTAGATGATCTCCGGAGGCTGTGTATTTTGCGGCTGAGCTTTGTGAAAGGTTGGGGGCCCGACTACCCCCGGCAGAGCATCAAACATACCCCCTGTTGGGTGGAGGTACACCTGCACCGGGCTCTGCAGCTGCTGGACGAGGTACTACACACCATGCCCTTGGCCGACCCAGGACCCGCTAACTGAGTGGAAGGAAAGATGACCAGTTAAAAATCCATACGGGGTTAAAAACGTACAATCATACACACACTGATTTCCCCCCTCTTGATGATACATATAGACCGATACATGCAGATAGAACCACATACAGGCACATGCATGTTTTCTTTCTATTTAACGCACACAATCTAGAGCCACACAAATCCCCACAAAGGCTAACATCAACCTCTCCGTCACACACAGACACACACTTAATCACTGCACACTTCTTAACCACTTGTACGGTCTCCCACATGGCCATGCAACCACTAACCAAACCACATGTCTGTGGGCATGCAGACATAAAGCTACTGATGTCCTTAACATACTTTCAATATTTTGTGAACATTTATTGTTTTTGCACAGCTCCCACATGCTAAACACGAACACTATAAAGCAGCCCAGACCCCTGAATTACCTTTCATAGAGGTTCTTTATTATAGTATAATCAGGTAACTTTAGTGAATATGTCTACTGAGTAATTTATGTTTATTCGTCTTCTGTTCTCTACAGAAATGGATATGCACTGTAGAAATCTAGGGATGTGTTTCAGAGATGTGTAACATGATATACTTTGGTACTCCTCAAATGCACACACAATCCACACTTTCTTATTTCCTGCTTATACACACACACACACACACACTGTTCAGAAATCCAGAGATGACACAAACCCAGGAGGATTAAAGAACTTGACCCAAATAACTCATTAATAAAATGACCTGGTCACACACATCTCACACAAAAAAAAAATCAGATGTGGATTCTAAGGTTAACCTAGAAGATTTACAGAGTTTTTGGCAAATCCAGACCAAAACTTGGGGTCACAGAACCAAAATGGCTTGGGACCTTGGAAGAACACCAGAGTGATGGAACCAGCGTTCTAATGAACCTAGCCAGCCAACCTTTTGTCATATCTGTGCTTGTGTTGTGTTCTCCTGTGTGTGGATCTCAAATCACATAGTTAGTCATTGTTAACATTGTTAGCTCGTTAGCCCTGTAATAGCACAGGGCACCTTTCTCAAGCTAATTTATTTTCTTACCAAAAGATGGAGAGAAAAAAGCCCAAAAATGTCAGCTTTAAAAGTGGTGTTTGTATTTGTGATGAAGCAGTACAGTGTATGTAACCAAACAGTTTGCCATATGGTGGAACTCACCAAAGCCAGAATACCTCATGATAACAGTGTAAACCCACAGTTTGTCTTTCAGCCAAAACCTCAGACTCTCAGCATTTTCTCCTCTTGTAAGTTCCCCCTTACAGCCTCATATCACATTATGCCTGTATCATCAAATCAATATAAAATGGAATATGGAGTGGACCCTCAATGGAGCCTTGGGGAACAAGACATAATCCAGGCTGTAATACAGTAGTTGCTCAGATTTAAAATCTTACATCCCCGTGACTCGTGGGAATAATATTTTGAGTAGAGACCCAACACAACGTTTTCAAATGTCATATTAATAGGATGTCCCACTTTTGGATAGAATGATTCATTCTCAGTCAATTTAAGTTAGTCCAGAATAATATCACTTATACAGTGACTTAGGTCACTTTTGATAAACATAAAATGTATCTTCACTTTTTTGCATTCATTTAAATCAGGTACCCTAGTGTTGGTAACAATCAACCTCAAGCTTACTGAAGTGAAGTTATGACTGATGTTCTAACATTGATGTGTGATACGATATGAAAGCTAATCATATAAGACGTAACACATTTTCTACAGTAGTAGAAAGTAGGCTTGGCTTCATGATTTTGGGTTGAAGTGCCTGGACTGAATGCAAACCATCACCCAATCCAGGGACAGGAACATGAGTGCTTTTATTTGCTCCTTCCTGTGCTCTGGTACATTTGATACCTGTGCCTTTCCGTTCTCCTAGTCAAGCTGTTTAGGAATGTACTTCAGACGCTAGGGTTTATGTCATTCTTAAGTGGGGCCTCTCCAAAGCATGACTATTTACTCCTCCAGTCAGAGTGGGATTTCTACTAAGCCTACATGTTGGCAACAATGGTCAAGGTCAAAAAGGTGTTCTCGCTGTTTTGGGAGAATCTCAATAGCTCTTTTAAAATCTGTAGTTGAAAGAGTCTATTCAACGATTCTATTCAACCATTTTAGTGGTAGTTTATTCAGTAATACTAGAGATTTTGTTGAAAGAGAAGCCTCACTGCAGGGTTGAAAAAGGTGGCTCCGGTTATGTTGAAGATAGAAGTAAGCCTTCATGTAATTGTTGTCATTTAACACAACTGCTTTAAAGTGAACAGCCATTTATATTCACTGTTTGTGATTAGTGCCTTTAGTTTTAGTCAAAGTAGATGATACACCTCACACTGGATTGTAACACACAAACTACACTTTGTCTTCCTTTGTAGATATACAGTACCATGATATACTGGTTGTCATCTCGATAGTTTTATCCCTTCTTTTGAGTGTGTTGGTTGGGGAGGAATGAAAAATAACATAGCTCAAGTGTTTGTACATGCCACTGAGTTTTGCTGATCAATTCGGGCAGTGAAGCAATAAGAAATGAAAGTGTTGAGCTCAACAGCTCCTGAGTTAGATTGAGACCGACATCTAGTGGTTCCCTCAGGTACTGTGTTACAGCCCCATTGTAGGTATTATTACATACCACTTTATTATTGTATCAGGCTGGTATTGGATTAATACTGTTTGACAGTTATACCCCAAATATCCATATAGCCATTGTTGTGTTGTTTAGCCTTACTGAACAATTATGTTACTAAGGTGTCTAATATGAATTGGAAAACTTGCTGCCCCTAGAAACTGCCCATGCACTCCACACACCTTTGTCACAGTTGATTTCATTATTTGTCACTTGGGCTCGGCATGTGTCTGGGAGTGTTATGTATTCAGGGATGAAGAGAGGTTTAAAACTATTGTTGCTCCATCTATGGCTCTGCTTATCGTAGTGCTATATCTCCCCTCAACCAGTGCTTTAACCATTGAGACTAGGGTTGCAAAGCTACCGGTAGTTTTCCAAAGTTACCAGAATCTTCAGTAATTTTGGTAATTAACAGAAAGTCTGTGGCAATTTATCTTAACTTTGGTAATTTATACTTGAATGATTTAAAAAAAATGTATTCATAAATAGTATTCCTTTTTTTTACCTGTGTCCATGAGTTTCTAGTAGATAGACCATATAATTAAATAGAAAGTATCCTAATTAATGAAAAGCATCTAATCTACAATGCCATTATTTTCATTTAACTCTGCAACCCTTCCAACTATTGACTTTTTCACAACTGCCACCGATTTGATGCCAAAACATTGACAACAAATACATATTGACATAGTAAAAATAGAACAAGTCTATTTCATGCTGAAACCCTAATACTAAATATCAGTGGTATTCACTAAGTTGATGGTTTATATTTAGGATAATGTTTTACAGCTTTGGCATTCTATTTTATATTTTACCTGTGATAAAGCCACACAGAGTGCCAGAGGTAATTACAGACACCTGTGATAATATGTGGTACCAAAAAGGGCCACTAGATGTATTTTGATAGATTACAGAAAATTATTGAAAGATACCAAAATTCTGGTAGTTTACTGGTAAACTTTGAAAGTTTCCAGTAATATACCCTCCCTTTGCAACCCTAATTGAGACCCATGTCATGTTCCTCTGCATTTGACCACATTCAAACTGATACCTGTCACCAAAGAGAACGTGAGTGAGATGATGGTCACTCAACAGGAATCATACATCATTCCGTACATAAATTATCTATTTCGTTTTAAAACAGAAAATATAATAGACAATATGTTATCAAGTGTGAAATTACTCAATTTGGCTATTTTATGGTATTGTTATTTCTATTATTGTTGTAATTGTAATTATTTTATTGTAAAAAGACATGCTGCTCTTGTAATGTTGACTGTACACCAAAGTGAAATAAAAATACAGCATTGTCATTTTAATACAAACTTTTTTTTGTCTTTTTGACACTGTTTGACTTTTCATGTTAATTTAGTTCCAGTATTCAAGTCCTTAGGGTACAAATTCTGAAATGTTCATCTACAGTGGGAAACATTTGGTAGAGGAAACTGCTCTGAGGCAGAGTTAAAGTTTCTGATAAAAGGAGCGTTGCCCCAAGGCAGAGTGAAGGTTTCTGATAAAAGGAGCGTTGCCCCAAGGCAGAGTGAAGGTTTCTGATAAAAGGAGCGTTGCCCCAAGGCAGAGTGAAGGTTTCTGATAAAAGGAGCGTTGCCCCAAGGCAGAGTGAAGGTTTCTGATAAAAGGAGCGTTGCCCCAAGGCAGAGTGAAGGTTTCTGATAAAAGGAGCGTTGCCCCAAGGCAGAGTGAAGGTTTCTGCTAATGTTGCACAGTATGTATGCAAGGCTTCTCCTACAAGACATTTAAAGTATGAGGTTTGAATTGCCTTTATACAATAGTCATAAGTGTGTCATATGATCTTCATACCCTTATAAAAGTGGTTTAAGATTGTGATGGATGTTATTCCACAGTTAGTGTAACACTGTTAACCATGTCATTGCATTGTTATATTGGCTTTGCAGCCACTCCAATAATTGTTCTTATCTCACAGAGCCAGACAAATGTCTCTGAATTTACCATAAAAGTAATGTAAAGTCTGGCAGGTGAGATTAGCGTTTCCCAAACAAATAGAATTAGTCGTCTCTTCTCACAGTCGCTGTATCTCCACCACACAGCAGCTTTGAGGAGAGACGATTATTCTAGTGGCCATAGGCTTGCTACTGCTCAGGTTGAACACTGGAGGACATACTTTCTCTATCATACAGTGCCTTCGGAAAGTATTCATACCCTTTGACTTGACATTTTGTTGTTACAGCCTCATCTCTACCCCACACATACAGTGCCTTGCGAAAGTATTCGGCCCCCTTGAACTTTGCGACCTTTTGCCACATTTCAGGCTTCAAACATAAAGATAAAAAACTGTATTTTTTTGTGAAGAATCATCAACAAGTGGGACACAATCATGAAGTGGAACGACATTTATTGGATATTTCAAACTTTTTTAACAAATCAAAAACTGAAAAATTGGGCGAGCAAAATTATTCAGCCCCCTTAAGTTAATACTTTGTAGCGCCACCTTTTGCTGCGATTACAGCTGTAAGTCGCTTGGGGTATGTCTCTATCAGTTTTGCACATCGAGAGACTGAAATTTTTTCCCATTCCTCCTTGCAAAACAGCTCGAGCTCAGTGAGGTTGGATGGAGAGCATTTGTGAACAGCAGTTTTCAGTTCTTTCCACAGATTCTCGATTGGATTCAGGTCTGGACTTTGACTTGGCCATTCTAACACCTGGATATGTTTATTTTTGACCCATTCCATTGTAGATTTTGCTTTATGTTTTGGATCATTGTCTTGTTGGAAGACAAATCTCCGTCCCAGTCTCAGGTCTTTTGCAGACTCCATCAGGTTTTCTTCCAGAATGGTCCTGTATTTGGCTCCATCCATCTTCCCATCAATTTTAACCATCTTCCCTGTCCCTGCTGAAGAAAAGCAGGCCCAAACCATAATGCTGCCACCACCATGTTTGACAGTGGGGATGGTGTGTTCAGCTGTGTTGCTTTTACGCCAAACATAACGTTTTGCATTGTTGCCAAAAAGTTCAATTTTGGTTTCATCTGACCAGAGCACCTTCTTCCACATGTTTGGTGTGTCTCCCAGGTGGCTTGTGGCAAACTTTAAACAACACTTTTTATGGATATCTTTAAGAAATGGCTTTCTTCTTGCCACTCTTCCATAAAGGCCAGATTTGTGCAATATACGACTGATTGTTGTCCTATGGACAGAGTCTCCCACCTCAGCTGTAGATCTCTGCAGTTCATCCAGAGTGATCATGGGCCTCTTGGCTGCATCTCTGATCAGTCTTCTCCTTGTATGAGCTGAAAGTTTAGAGGGACGGCCAGGTCTTGGTAGATTTGCAGTGGTCTGATACTCCTTCCATTTCAATATTATCGCTTGCACAGTGCTCCTTGGGATGTTTAAAGCTTGGGAAATCTTTTTGTATCCAAATCCGGCTTTAAACTTCTTCACAACAGTATCTCGGACCTGCCTGGTGTGTTCCTTGTTCTTCATGATGCTCTCTGTGCTTTTGACGGACCTCTGAGACTATCACAGTGCAGGTGCATTTATACGGAGACTTGATTACACACAGGTGGATTGTATTTATCATCATTAGTCATTTAGGTCAACATTGGATCATTCAGAGATCCTCACTGAACTTCTGGAGAGAGTTTGCTGCACAATTTTTCAGTTTTTGATTTGTTAAAAAAGTTTGAAATATCCAATAAATGTCGTTCCACTTCATGATTGTGTCCCACTTGTTGTTGATTCTTCACAAAAAAATACAGTTTTATATCTTTATGTTTGAAGCCTGAAATGTGGAAAAAGGTCGCAAAGTTCAAGGGGGCCGAATACTTTCGCAAGGCACTGTACATTACATTTGATCTTTAAGGTCCCTCTGTTGAGCAGTGAATTTCAAACACAGTTTTAACCACAAAGACCAAGGAGGTTTTCCAATGTCTTACAAAAAAAATTAAATTAAAAGCAGATATTGGATATCCCTTTGAGCATGGTGAAGTTATTAATTACACTTTGGATGGTGTATCAATACACCCAGTCACTACAAAGATTCAGGTGTCCTTCCTAACTCAGTTGCCGGAGAGGAAGGAAACCGGTCAGGGATTTCACAATGAGGCCAATGGTGACTTTAAAACAGTTATAGAGTTTAACTGAGGATGGATTAATCACATTGTAGTTACTCCACAATACTAACCAAATGGACAGAGTGAAAAGAAGAAAGCCTGTACAAAATATAAATATTCCAAAACATGCATCCTGTTTGCAACAAGGCACTAAAGTAATACAGCAAAAAATGTGGCTTTTTGCCCAGAATGCAATGTTTGTTATGTTTGGGGCAAATCCAATACAACACATTACTGAGTACCAATCCTCATATTTTTAAGCATAGTGGTGACTCCATCATGTTATGGGTATGCTTGTAATCATTAAGGACTGGAGAGTTTTTCAGGATAAAAAAGAAATGGAATGGAATGGAGCTAGAGGAAATTCTGGTTCAGTCTGCTTTCCACCAGACACGGGGAGATGAATTCACCTTTCAGCAGGACAATAACCTAAAACACAATGCCAAATCTACACTGGAGCTGCTTACCAAGAAGACAGTGAATGTTCCCAAGTGGCCAAATTACAGTTTTGACTTAAATCTGCTTGGAAATCTATGGCAAGACTTGAAAATGGTTATCTAGCAATGATCAACAACCAATTTGACAGAGCTTGAAGAATTTTAAAGAATAATGGGCAAAAATTGTACTATCCAGGTGTGCAAAGCTTAGAGACTTACCCAGAAAGACTCACAGCTGTAATCGCTGCCAAAGGTGATTCTAACATGTGGTGTGAATACTTGTGTAATGAGATATTTCAGTGTTTAATTTTCAATACATTTGCAAAAATGTCTAAAAACATGTTTTCACTTTGTCATTATGGGGTATTGTGTGTAGAAGGGTGGACAAAAATGTGTGTAATCCATTTTGAATTCGGGCTGTAACACAACAAAATGTGCAAGTCAAGAGGTATGAATAGTTTCTAGAGCCACTGTAAGTCAGTCATACCCATTCCCTTTGAGTAGTGGCAGGATTGATGACAGATTGGGAAGAAAACACCATATGTTGCCTAATCTTTCAGTTACTTAGGCTATCTATCATTAACTGTATATCAGAGGATGCTGTTGGGAGGAGCTATAGGATGACGGGCTCATTGTAATGGCTGGAATGGAACAGAGTCAGAAGTGGTTTCCGTGTGTTTGATACCGTTCCAATTATTCTATTCCAGCTATTACAATGAGCCTATAGCTCCTATAGCTCCTCCCACCAGCCTCCTCTTTTCCACATCCTATTCATTATATTGTGCGTTATGCATAATATAGGCCAGCCAATATTAGTCAATGGTGCCCATATTAGCATTTTTGCGCTTCATGCCAAAATCATCCCAAAGTATAAAATACTTATGACCTAGTGTTGATTCTATGCTCTTTCATGTCAAATTTTAATGTCACATGCACAACAAGTACAGTGAAATGTCTTTCTTGCAAACTCAACGCAATAATCAATAACAATGTATTCGTAGATAAAACATGAGAAATAAGAATAAGAAATTTGAAATACACTAAGTAAGTAAGTAAGCATACCATATACAGGAAATATATATTTTTAAGTAAGTTCCAATACCATATTTACAATGTGCAGGGATACTGGAGTGATGGATATATATATATAGGGGTGAGGTGACTAGGCAACAGGATATAAGATAAACAGACTAGCTGCAGCTTGTATGTGAGTGGGTGTGCGGGTGTGTAGAGTCATTGTAATTGTATGTGCATATTATGTGTGAGTGAGCAAATGGTGGAGTGAGTTTTTGTTTAGGTGTTGGAGTGACAGCGTGTGTGAGTGTGCATAGAGAAATTGAAATAAAAAGGTCGATAAAGGTTAACTCAGATAGTCCGTGTAGCTATTTTATTAGCTATTTATCAGTCGTATTGCTTGGGGATAGAAGCTGTTCAATAGCCAGTTGGTGTCAGACTTGAGGCACGGTACCTCTTGCCGTGCGGCAGCAGAGAAAATAGTATATGGTTTGGGTGGTTGGAGTCTTTAAAATAATTCCATATAAATTGACCATCATCACTGAAGCACCAAGGCTCAGATCACACCAAACGTCAACCTAATAACAACAACATGATACAATGTAATAAGTTACAGCGACATGATCGACTTTATGGTGGTTAAAGGGATACTTTGGGATTTTGGTAATGAGGCCCTTTAACTTTTTCCCCTTAGTTAGATGAAATCGTGGATACCATTTTTATGTCTCTGCGTGCAGTTTGAAGGATGCGCAAATTCCTAACCAGCGTTAGCGCAAGTCTATGGTTTTCATTGCGCTAATACTAGTTAGCATTGGCTCACAAAACACAAATCTCACATCTCTATTTTGGAATATACTGACTTATGCACAACATTTGTCAATTTACACTTTTTAGTCCATTTTGGCACTGGAATAAATGTTTCTGACTAATACTGAAGCCAGACATTTTTGTAGAAAAGCCAACGATACAAGCATGAAGGCTT
Organism: Oncorhynchus mykiss; assembly: GCF_013265735.2. NCBI lineage: Eukaryota > Metazoa > Chordata > Actinopteri > Salmoniformes > Salmonidae > Oncorhynchus > Oncorhynchus mykiss. Next base: position 31,291,503 of record NC_050572.1, on the reverse strand, counting down.
GCGCTCTTTTTTTCCGTGTTGCACTGCTGAAGGTAGCCGCACTTGATTCAGAAGCCCTGCACACCAAGTAGGCAAACTGTTCGCATTTTGAACATTTCATTTGTCTGAAAAGAAAAACTCTGCCTACCCGACGAACTGGGAGATCTGCTAAATCGACTGCGTCTACTGTGCTGGACAATCGGATAGCTTAAATCACCGTGCATCCCTACAGCATCCACGACTCCGGCCACAGCAAAATTAGATACAAGCCTGCATGAGATTTCATAACTTTTAAAACCATGATCAGAGAGAGGCTGTCAAAGAATAGATCAGCTTTAATATTGAATATAGATAGTAGCTTCCATCAATGTAGTTGTTTGCATCATTTCCAATCCCCAATATATATTTTTTTGTAAATATATACAGTGGCAAGAAAAAGTATGTGAACCTTTTGTAATTACCTGGATTTCTGCATACATTTGACATACAATTTGATCTGATCTTCATCTAAGTCACAACAATAGACAAACACAGTGTGCTTAAAATAATAACACACACATTATTGTATTTTTCTTGTCTATATTGAATTCATCAATTAAAAATTCACTGTGTAGGTTGGAAAAAGTATGTGAACCTGTCACGCCCTGATCTGTTTCACCTGTTTCTTGTGTTTGTCTCCACCCCCTCCAGGTGTCGCTTTTTCCCCCAGTGTATTTATCCCTATGTTTCCAGTCTCTCTGTGCCAGTTCATCTTGTATGTTTTCAAGTCAACCAGCGTGTTTTCCCGTGCTCCTGCCTTCTATTTCTCTTTTACTAGTCCTCCCAGTTTTGACCCTTGCCTGTTTTCTGGACTCTATTCCTGCCTGCCTGACATTGAGCCTGCCTGCCACTCTGTACCTCCTGGACTCTGAACTGGTTTTGACCTTTTTGCCTGTCCAAGACCATTCTCTTGCCTACCTCTTTTGGATTGTTAATAAATATCAAAGACTCTAACCATCTGCCTCCTGTGTCTGCATCTGGGTCTCGCCTTGTGCCTTAATAGAACCCCTAGGCTAATGACTTCTCCAATAGCTAATTGGAGTCAGGAGTCAGCTAACCTGGAGTCGAATCAATGAGACAAGATTGGAGATTTTGGTTAGAGCTGCCCTGCCCCATAAAAAAGACTCACAAAATGTTATTTTGCTATTCACAAGAAGCATTGCCTGATGTGAACCATGCCTCTAACAAAAGAGATCTCAGAAGACTTAAGATTAAGAATTGTTTCCTTGCATAAGCTGGAAAGGTCAGGTATCAGTCCATGGCCTCCCTCCCGGGTGGCGCAGTGGTCTAAGGCACTGCATTGCAGTGCTAACTGTGCCACCAGAGACTCTGTCGCAGCCGGCCGCGACCGGGAGGTCCACAATTGGCCTAGCGTTATCCGGGTTAGGGAGGGTTTGGCCAGTAGGGATATCCTTGTCTCATCGCGCACTAGCGACTCCTGTGGTGGGTCGGGCGCAGTGCACGCTGACCAGGTCGCTAGGTATACGGTGTTTCCTCCGACACATTGGTGCGGCTGGCTTCCGGGTTGGATGCGCGCTGTGTTAAGAAGCAGTGCGGCTTGTGTGGTGTTGTGTGGCTCTCGACCTTCGTCTCTCCCAAGCCCGTACGGGAGTTGTAGCGATGAGACAAGACAGTAACTACTAACAATTGAATACCATGAAATTGGGGAGAAAAAGGAGGTTAAAAATAATTTGCAAATAAATTCATTAAAAATCCTACAATGTGATTTTCTGGATTTTTTTCCTCATTTTGTCTGTCATAGTTAAAGTGTACCTATGATGAAAATTACAGGCCTCCCTTTTTAAGTGGGAGAACTTGCACAATTGGTGGCTGACTAAATACTTTTTTGACCCACTGTATCATATTGCCTGCAATAATTGTGTATAATAATTTAAATAGAAAAATTCTAAGTTTTGAATCCGGAGTCGTTTTACGTATCAGTTTATAAACCATGTGCCATGGAATTGGTACATTGAAAATCTCTTCCCAACTATTTTGCAATCTATATGGCACAGCTGTCAATTTTTTGGTTCTTAAATTAAACTGGTATATTTTTTTATTTATCACAATTTTCTTTAACCAATTTTGGTCTTTAATGCAGGGCTGACAGGCAAATTCCTTCCTTTTCCCCCTTCAACTTGCCTCTTCCATTTTTGCGCTAATGCTGCAATTAGTTGGTTGTAATTTTGGTTAGAGCAGACATTTCCATATATTTTTGTTAGCTGCATGTGTGACATAATACCACCAGTCCTATTTATGATATAATTTACAAAGATTATACAGTTTTTAAAAATGTTTTCAAAAAATAATGTTTTTGTTATCAGTATATTTGAGTTTAACCATAATATTTGTTGTAATATGTGTTCTGTCTTTTATGGCGGATTAAACTGAAATTGCAACAAACTTTGTGGCTTGTTTTAAAAATAGCATATTTTGGAGATTATTTCATTTTCGAATAACCGAAAGTGAGAGGTTGTAATCTGAATAAAGGGAAAAAGGCCATTCTTGAACATGGGGTGAGACATTCTTACTAATTTGCTAGAGAACCAGTTCGGATTTAAGTATAACTTTTGTTTGACTGACGCCTTTAGTGAGAGGTCTAATGCTTTAATATTTAATCATTTCTGCCCACCGAATTCAAATTCATTAGGCCCTTTTAATTTTGTCTCGCTTGCCATTCCAAATCAAATTGAATATTTTTTGCTCATATGATTTAAACAACAGATTGCTAGGTGTAGGCAAGACCATAAGCAAATAGTTAAACTGGGATGTGACTAAAGAGTTAATCAGGGTTTTTTCACAAATAGACAGGTATTTTCCTTTCCATGGTTGCAAGATCTTATCTATTTTTGCTAACTTTCTATTAAAATGTATTGGAGTGAGATAATTTCTTTATTTCGGGATATGTATACTGAGTTTGTCCACATCCCCATCAGACCATTTTATTGGTAAACTACATGGTAATGTAAAAGTTTCCCAAGGGGATGTGGTATATGCCAATATACCATGGCTAAGGGCTGTATCCATGCACGACGCAATGCGGAGTGCCTGGATACAGCCCTTAGCCGTGGTATATTGGCCACATACCACAAACCCCCAAGGTGCCTTATTGCTATTATAAACTGGTTACCAACGTAATTAGAACTGTAAAAATAAATATTTTGTCATACCCGTTGTATACCACGGCTGTCAGCCAATCAGCATTCAGGGCTCGGAATCACCCAGTTTATAATACGTAAAATAGTATCATAATTTTGTTTAAATCTAGAGATTCAGATGGTTAGATGGTTTGAACATGTATCTAGATCCTCTGTGAAGCTATGGAGGGATCCACATTGTGGATTTAAAAGAAAACATGAATGATCAGCATACATGTTTGTAAGCCCTGGATTTCTAACCCCTTAATATTATTGTTGGATCTGATTTTAACAGCTAACATTTCGATGGCAGTAATACATAGATATGCCGATAGTGGACAATCTTGTTTTACTCCTCTTGATCTAATTCAAATTTTACTGACAGTTTAAAACTTTCTGAGAAGAAGCCATTATTTACTATTTTACACATAAGGTTACCTACTATACACTATACACTACACCAGTGGTCACCAACATTTTCAAGATAACTTGATTACTTTCTTACGTCATTTTCTCTGGCACCAAAAATTGTTGATAGGGGATAGAATGAGGTTGGACCATCACATAATTGGTATATATATTACTCTTACAGAATTTCCACATGGGTGAGAGTATTGGCAATTTAATCAAAGCCTATTGGATGATAACTTAAAAAAAAAACTAGGACAGAAGAATTTAGAACTGACTTTTTCCAACATAACATACATCTGTACAGCAGATGGGACACTTTTAAATGTGCCTTTAGAGGCCATGCAATTCAGTACTCTTCTCTAAAACAAAAGCAATTTAGGTCAAAAGAGTCCATATTAAAAAAGGAAATGGAAGGACTAACAGTACAGATAGATAGCAATAAAAACTCCACCATAGAAGCTTGAACGCAGCCCGCGATGCGGTTAGCCATTGTGGCTGGGACCGCGAATTGTCCCGGGCTTGTGGCTGTCTAGATCCCTGCTGTTTGCTGTTGTTGTTGTTTCCAATCTTCCCTGCCCGGTCTGGAACTGCGAGGAGCAACAGCGTAACCTACGTTGCTACCATAACCAAGACCAAAGCCGGCGGGAGTACCGTTGAGGACAGGGGTGTCTCTCTATCACAGGTGAAGGATCTTTTAAATGAACAAAAATAGTTCTACAAGCAGTTGTTACAACAACAAGAAAATAGCTTCAAGTGTCATGTCCAAATACTGGTGGAGTCAACTAACAAAATAATGGACAACCTGACCAGAGAGGTCCAGGACCTGAAGAACAGTTTGCAGTTCTCCCAGGGATTGCAGAATCTCCACATGAGACCTGGACAGAGTCTAAGGACAAAGTGCGGAAATTATCTTGGAGAAACTGAAGTTGGACCACAAGAAGATTGAGGTGGAGCGCGCCCACAGGACTGGTTGTAAAGATCGGAAGAGGTCTGTCTGTAATAAAGAGATGCTCTTCTTTTTTGACACCACACTCCACAAAGCAAATCCTGCAGCCTCTAGTTTTATCTTTTCTTGATTATTGTCCAGTCATATGGTCAAGTGCTACAAAGAAAGACCTAGTTAAGCTGCAACTGGCCCAGAACAGAGCCGCACATCTTGCTCTTCATTGTAATCAGAGAGCTAATATTAATACTATGCATGCCAGTCTCTCTTGGCTAAGAGTTGAGGAAAGACTGACCGCATCATATCTTGTTTTTATAAGAAATTCCAAATCGTTTGCATAGTCAATTTACACACAGCACTGACACGACACACACACTTACCCCACCAGACGTCTTTTCACAGTCCAGAGAATATTCCATCAACCCCCACCAAACATGCACAAAACATAGTTGCCATGTTCTCAGAATATAACATATTAATGTCCTAGACCAGTTTCATGGAAACGGTGTTGAGAAAATTATTCAATTGTCATACTTGAGTAAAAGTAAAGATACTGTGCCTTGCGAAAGTATTCGGCCCCCTTGAACTTTGCGACATTTTGCCACATTTCAGGCTTCAAACATAAAGATATAAAACCGTATTTTTTTGTGATATAAAACCAAGGGCTCTCTACGGTCAGGGTGTGACAAAATGGATAAATAATATAACAGTGCACCAGGGTTACTTGCTACTGTGATTCCTGAAATGCAATTGCTGTTGGAGTATTTTTCGAATCCGAAATTATACTTTTGTTACTGTGTTTGCTAGCTCAGCTGGTAAGCTAGCTCCCAGTCTCAGTCTGATTGACCACTAGCTAGCCAGTAATATACCTGTTTGTTTTTTTCTAAAAGTATGTTATATTGAACAAAAATATAAACACCACATGCAAGAATTTCAAAGATGTTACTCAGTTACAATTCAGATAAGGAAATCAGATAATTGAAATAAATTAATTAGGCCCTAATCTATGAATTTCACATGACTGGGAATATAGATATGTATCTATTGGTCACAGATACTGTGCCTTAAAAAAGGTTGGGGGTGGATCAGAAAACCAGTCAGTATCTGGTGTGACCGCCATTTGCCTCATGCAGCTCGACACATCTCCTTCGCATAGAGTTAATCCGGCTGTTGATTGTGGCATGCGGAATGTTGTCCTGCTCCTCTTCAATGGCTGTGCGAAGATGCTGGAATTAATGAATGAATGAATGATTATTATTTTTTAACCCTGTCAAATTGCCAGTTGGCGATGAATTGACACATAAACAAACATTACAATAATTCACTGTGATAATTCAGTAATAATTCTTCTTCCGTTGTTTTCTGCAGTGCGGATCGCATAAAGAGTGAAAAAAGATATATAAATAATAATAATAAATCAATCAAATAAAAATCAATACATAATAGTAATCATCAAGCCTTTGACAAATGTAATCAAGTATGCCATTTTAGGGTTAAACCAAAAATGTGAAATGTCTGGGAGGGCCCAAGGAGAGAGTTGGAAAACCCTGCCTTCGTGCTATCTTATTGGGACAGTGGCTGTTTGTCATTGGTGCTGGTGGCCCGGGTTTGAGACCCGCTACGGGAGTCACACTACTCTCACATTCTTAGTTGGCATTATTTTCCAACAGTTACAACACCCAAAACTGATCTAATTCAAATCTGTTTCTCATTGAAAGATGGGAATCTGTAGAATTACAAATTATGTTGAGGTGGGAGAACTGACCAAATGAAATGGTCTTATAACCTGTTCCATTCGACAGGTAAACGTGCTTGGCTCACTGTTATTTCCATATAGGCTATGTAACTATTTGTAAAAAAAACTAACTAAAATGATTAAACATGTGAAATTATTTCATTGAGCTTTTATTTGTATTACTGTTTTAATTCACTTAACTACTTGTTCTATTGTTGTTGGAGTGTTGAGACTTGCAGGTTAACTTGCTTACTTGCAACTTAACATGTATATCATGTGTATATGAAAAATAAACTAACTTAAACTTAGAAGGGAAGGGGGAGGGCATACAGAAAGAGAGGGGAAAAGATGGCCAGCTTTGTGGTTAGATTGTAGGTGAAATACAGGTAACTGACAAAATAAAGGAAACACCAATCTAGTGTCTTAATAGGGCATTGGGCTGCCATGAAGCACCATTGTAGAATTCAAAGATTCTACAAGTGTCTGGAACTCTATTGGAGGGATGCGACACCATTCTTCAATGAGAAATTCCATCATTAGGTGTTTTGTTGATGGTATTGGAAAACGCTGTCTCAGGTACCGCTTCAGAATCTCCCATAAGTGATCAATCATTATACTTTGAATCCCTCAGTTACTGAAGTGTTTCCATTATTTTGGCAGTTACCTGTACATAGAACCTTAACTTACATGTATGTGTCCTCAAATGTTATGTAATCTTCAAATCTCACATTAGCTGGTAGAGCTAACAAAAATTCATAAGAAGCTCGGTTTCCATCCAACTGGCGACAGATTTGCATGCGAATATAACAAATCTGCATAAAAACAATATGCGTAATTTCACAACAGAAATGTGTTTTCGTCAAATTCACTTTTTGCGGATAAAATACTGTGGGCGATGGCATAGTGCACATACAAATTACTTTTGCAGTTAAACTTCCATGTACTGAATAAAAAATGGAAGTCACATGGGTCTCCATCGCATTTTCAACTCTACTGATGGTTTCGTCACCAAAAAATTGCCTCATATAGTGAATCTGCCCACTCTGGTATTCGCACGTGTGCTCCAGCCAACAGCTCGCAGATCAAGTGCAGGTTTCACAGCAGGTTGATGGCACCTTAATCGGGGAGGACGGGCTTGTGGTAATGGCTGGAGCAGGATTCAGTGGAATGATATCAAATCCATCAAACACATGGCTTCCATGTGTTTGATGCCATTCCATTTGCTCCGTTCCAGACATTATTGTGCGCCGTCCTCCCCTCAGCAGCCTCCACTGGCGGGTATAGCCTACATGATGAGATTATTATGGACAAAAGAGCGAGATTATTTGTATTTGTCAAACAGGAGCCAAGCATCGATCATCATGTCACTGGAATAAGACCCTCAATATTTATTGGAAAGTAGCTTCAAGCTCATTACCTTGAACTTTCACCACCCTGTAAACTTCATCATAACTGATTTAATCTGTAGCCTAATAAATGCATGCTTTCCCAAGTCGTAGTGGGAGGACCACGCAACATGTCATCGTGTCACTCCCAAGTTATTATATCAATATCTGCGCATAAATGTGTTTCCACATAAATGTGTTTCCATTTCTCGCATAATACCTTTTACTAAAACAAAAAGATCACATCTTGTTTGGCGTATTTATATAGTTTTGTCGATATTTGGAAAGTTTACTGAAAAATGTGCTGTTTCCTGAGGCCGGTCCTGACATTTTTATCCGACATATACTTCACTCGCATTAAAAGGTTGGATGGAAATCTGGTTATTCAGGTCTCATTCCATTCTACAGGTAAAAATGTTTTGGCTCATGTCTTTTTATATTCATATAGCCTAGGTCTATGTAGCTTGTTATCTGTCATGTTTGGAGTTGTGTTGCTCTGTCATGCAAACACTTGAATGTTTCTTTACAGTGGAGTTGCTGTGGTGATGTCAGTATGCAGTTACTTTAAAGAGCAACTGTCCCTAAAAACCAACTTTTCATTTAGAAAACGGTCTGTATGTGGCAACGATATGAATCTGAAAAATGTATTCTACTTTCAAAATTGAACATTTTGGTCATAAGGTCTCGTCCAAAACAGAATTGTGTGAGACTTGTGCTCGTGACTGCCTCACAACGTAAATAAAGGTTGGGCTTGTTTCAATCTTGCCCACATGCTGGCAGCAGACAAGTTATCATCAATTCAAAGTACAGCTGGACGCGACCCGATCGTAATGCATACTGCAAATTTGGGTTGACATTGGATATCTCTATTGGGCAAGTTAGGGATCGTTGGTAAGTTACACAATTTCCCCATATTATGGTACAATATGTTAAAAATCCAATAGCTCCACATTTCAATGACCTCAAACCAACTATAAATTGTAGAAATTATTATACAAATATTGAAATGTATTGACAGTCCCTTACTAGCCCCAGATGTAGGCCATCCAAAGTCAAAGTCATGTCACATGCCACGAGACTCCCACATCAAACCACACCCCGAAACCAACTCACATTTGAATTCAGTCATGGCTGCTAGCATTTTTTTATGAACCCAATCTAAATACGAGGCCAAATCAGGAAGTGCAGTCCCCCTTAAAAATTAACTAATGACATGTTGCACCTCTACCTTGCTACCTTGCAGATGAGCCAAGGAGGAGGACAGGTGAGAACAGCAGGCCAGTGGAGCACTTAGAACAGCAGCATCCAGGGGCAATTGGTAGGGAAGAGGATGATTTAGGTGACTCAGACACAGGCCCAAAACAAGTTAAGCTACCTCAGTATTCCCTAGATTGTTTTAGATTGCAAAAAGACACAGAGACGCAGCAACAGAAGAATAGATGATGGCGAGAGACACCAGAAGAAACACAGAGACAGCAACAGAAGAATAGATGATGGAGAGAGACACCAGAAGAAACACAGAAACAACAACAGAATAATAGATGATGGAGAGAGACACCAGAAGAAACACAGAGACAACAACAGAAGAATAGATGATGGAGAGAGACACCAGAAGAAACACAGAGACAACAACAGAATAATAGATGATGGAGAGAGACACCAGAAGAAACACAGAGACAGCAACAGAAGAATAGGTGATGGAGAGAGACACCAGAAGAAACACAGAGACAACAACAGAAGAATAGGTGATGGAGAGAGACACCAGAAGAAACACAGAGACAACAACAGAAGAATAGGTGATGGAGAGAGACACCAGAAGAAACACAGAGACAGCAACAGAAGAATAGGTGATGGAGAGAGACACCAGAAGAAACACAGAGACAACAACAGAAGAATAGGTGATGGAGAGAGACACCAGAAGAAACACAGAGACAACAACAGAATAATAGATGATGGAGAGAGACACCAGAAGAAACACAGAGGCAACAACAGAAGAATAGGTGATGGAGAGAGACACCAGAAGAAACACAGAGACAACAACAGAATAATAGATGATGGAGAGAGACACCAGAAGAAACACAGAGACAGCAACAGAAGAATAGGTGATGGAGAGAGACACCAGAAGAAACACAGAGACAACAACAGAAGAATAGGTGATGGAGAGAGACACCAGAAGAAACACAGAGACAACAACAGAAGAATAGGTGATGGAGAGAGACACCAGAAGAAACACAGAGACAGCAACAGAAGAATAGGTGATGGAGAGAGACACCAGAAGAAACACAGAGACAACAACAGAAGAATAGGTGATGGAGAGAGACACCAGAAGAAACACAGAGACAACAACAGAATAATAGATGATGGAGAGAGACACCAGAAGAAACACAGAGACAGCAACAGAAGAATAGGTGATGGAGAGAGACACCAGAAGAAACACAGAGACAACAACCGAAGAATAGATGATGGAGAGAGACACCAGAAGAAACACAGAGACAACAACAGAAGAATAGATGATGGAGAGAGACACCAGAAGAAACACAGAGACAACAACAGAAGAATAGGTGATGGAGAGAGACACCAGAAGAAACACAGAGACAACAACAGAAGAATAGGTGATGGAGAGAGACACCAGAAGAAACACAGAGACAACAACAGAAGAATAGGTGATGGAGAGAGACACACCAGACAAGACACAGAGACCGCAACAGAAGAATAGATGATGGAGAGAGACACTAGAAGAAACACAGAGGCAACAACAGAAGAATAGGTGATGGAGAGAGACACCAGAAGAAACACAGAGACAACAACAGAAGAATAGATGATGGAGAGAGACACCAGAAGAAACACAGAGACAACAACAGAATAATAGATGATGGAGAGAGACACCAGAAGAAACACAGAGACAACAACAGAAGAATAGATGATGGAGAGAGACACCAGAAGAAACACAGAGACAACAACAGAAGAATAGATGATGGAGAGAGACACCAGAAGAAACACAGAGACAACAACAGAAGAATAGATGATGGAGAGAGACACCAGAAGAAACACAGAGACAACAACAGAAGAATAGATGATGGAGAGAGACACACCAGACAAGACACAGAGACCGCAACAGAAGAATAGATGATGGAGAGAGACACCAGAAGAAACACAGAGACAACAACAGAAGAATAGGTGATGGAGAGAGACACCAGAAGAAACACAGAGACAACAACAGAAGAATAGATGATGGAGAGAGACACCAGAAGAAACACAGAGACAACAACAGAAGAATAGATGATGGAGAGAGACACCAGAAGAAACACAGAGACAACAACAGAAGAATAGATGATGGAGAGAGACACCAGAAGAAACACAGAGACAACAACAGAAGAATAGATGATGGAGAGAGACACCAGAAGAAACACAGAGACGCAGCAACAGAAGAATAGATGATGGAGAGAGACACCAGAATAAACACAGAGACAGCAACAGAAGAATAGATGATGGAGAGAGACACCAGAAGAAACACAGAGACAACAACAGAAGAATAGGTGATGGAGAGAGACACCAGAAGAAACACAGAGACAACAACAGAAGAATAGATGATGGAGAGAGACACCAGAAGAAACACAGAGACAACAACAGAAGAATAGGTGATGGAGAGAGACACTAGAAGAAACACAGAGGCAACAACAGAAGAATAGGTGATGGAGAGAGACACCAGAAGAAACACAGAGACAACAACAGAAGAATAGATGATGGAGAGAGACACCAGAAGAAACACAGAAACAACAACAGAAGAATAGATGATGGAGAGAGACACACCATACAAGACACAGAGACAACAACAGAAGAATAGATGATGGAGAGAGACACCAGAAGAAACACAGAGACAACAACAGAAGAATAGATGATGGAGAGAGACACCAGAAGAAACACAGAGACAACAACAGAAGAATAGATGATGGAGAGAGACACACCAGACAAGACACAGAGACCGCAACAGAAGAATAGATGATGGAGAGAGACACCAGAAGAAACACAGAGACAACAACAGAAGAATAGGTGATGGAGAGAGACACCAGAAGAAACACAGAGACAACAACAGAAGAATAGATGATGGAGAGAGACACCAGAAGAAACACAGAGACAACAACAGAAGAATAGATGATGGAGAGAGACACCAGAAGAAACACAGAGACAACAACAGAAGAATAGATGATGGAGAGAGACACCAGAAGAAACACAGAGACAACAACAGAAGAATAGATGATGGAGAGAGACACCAGAAGAAACACAGAAACAACAACAGAAGAATAGATGATGGAGAGAGACACCAGAAGAAACACAGAGACAGCAACAGAAGAATAGATGATGGAGAGAGACACCAGAAGAAACACAGAAACAACAACAGAAGAATAGATGATGGAGAGAGACACACCAGACAAGACACAGAGACAACAACAGAAGAATAGATGATGGAGAGAGACACCAGAAGAAACACAGAAACAACAACAGAAGAATAGGTGATGGAGAGAGACACCAGAAGAAACACAGAGACAGCAACAGAAGAATAGGTGATGGAGAGAGACACCAGAAGAAACACAGAGACAACAACAGAAGAATAGATGATGGAGAGAGACACCAGAAGAAACACAGAGACGCAGCAACAGAAGAATAGATGATGGAGAGAGACACCAGAAGAAACACAGAGACAGCAACAGAAGAATAGATGATGGAGAGAGACACCAGAAGAAACACAGAGACAACAACAGAAGAATAGGTGATGGAGAGAGACACCAGAAGAAACACAGAGACAACAACAGAAGAATAGATGATGGAGAGAGACACCAGAATAAACACAGAGACAACAACAGAAGAATAGGTGATGGAGAGAGACACTAGAAGAAACACAGAGGCAACAACAGAAGAATAGGTGATGGAGAGAGACACCAGAAGAAACACAGAGACAACAACAGAAGAATAGATGATGGAGAGAGACACACCAGACAAGACACAGAGACAACAACAGAAGAATAGGTGATGGAGAGAGACACCAGAAGAAACACAGAGACAACAACAGAAGAATAGATGATGGAGAGAGACACCAGAAGAAACACAGAGACAACAACAGAAGAATAGATGATGGAGAGAGACACCAGAAGAAACACAGAGACAACAACAGAAGAATAGGTGATGGAGAGAGACACACCAGACAAGACACAGAGACCGCAACAGAAGAATAGATGATGGAGAGAGACACCAGAAGAAACACAGAGACAACAACAGAAGAATAGGTGATGGAGAGAGACACCAGAAGAAACACAGAGACAACAACAGAAGAATAGGTGATGGAGAGAGACACCAGAAGAAACACAGAGACAACAACAGAAGAATAGATGATGGAGAGAGACACCAGAAGAAACACAGAGACAACAACAGAAGAATAGGTGATGGAGAGAGACACCAGAAGAAACACAGAGACAACAACAGAAGAATAGGTGATGGAGAGAGACACACCAGACAAGACACAGAGACCGCAACAGAAGAATAGGTGATGGAGAGAGACATACCAGACAAGACACAGAGACCGCAACAGAAGAATAGGTGATGGAGAGAGACACACCAGACAAGACACAGAGACCGCAACAGAAGAATAAGATAGGATGGAGAGAGACACCAGAAGAACAGAACAGGCCATAACAGAAGAGAATAGACAAAGGAGACAGTAACAAACAAGTACCTGAGACGGCAACAGACAAAACACAGACAGCAACAGACAAGACACAGAAAAAGTGAAAGAAGAGGGCATATGGAGAGAGAGCAACGGTGGGTTGAGCAGACAGTAGGCTGTATCAATTAAAGCTGCTCAATGGATTCTAATTACTGCACAATGTCAAATCAAATCAAATTGTATTTGTGACATACACATGGTTAGCAGATGTTAATGCGAGTGTAGCGAAATGCTTGCGCTTCTAGTTCTGACAATGCAGTAGTAACCAACAAGTAATCTAACCTAACAATTCCACAACTGCTACCTTATACACACAAGTGTAAAGGGATAAAGCATATGTACATAAAGATATATGAATGAGTGATGGTACAGAACGGCATAGGCAAGATGCAGAGATGGTATCGAGTACAGTATATACATATGAGATGAGTAGTGTAGGGTATGTAAACATAAAAGTGGCATAGTTTAAAGTGGCTAGTGATACATGTATTACATAAAGATGGCAAGATGCAATAGATGGTATAGAGTACAGTATATACATATGAGATGAGTAATGTAGGGTATGTAAACATTATATTAAGTGGCATTGTTTAAAGTGGCTAGTGATACATTTGTTACATCAATTTCCATATCAATTTCCATAATTTCCATATCCATAATACCTGAAGAGTTTTCTTGGTGTTGTTGGTGCCCGGTGTCTGACCTGATTGGTGAATGGAGAAAAATAATCAAAATAAAAAATATATATAGAAAATCAAAATAATAAAGTCTGACAGTCCTGTTGTTTTTTGACAAAGAGCAAATACCGACACAAGAGCTTTCGTCCCCAAACCATTGCAGTGTAAGAATTGTAAAGGATTTGGTCATGTTTCAAGTGTGTGCAGACAGACAGAGCATATTAAAGAACGGTGTGTAGAAGGACGACGGTGTTGCAGTTATGGTGGGGATCATGATCCCGAGGTCCTGGAGTGGCCTGTAAAGGTGAAGGAGATTGAGGTGGCAAAAGTTAGAGTAGTCAATCGAATCTCCTATGTGGAGGCGATTTAAAATAATTTAGAAAACAAGTGATGCTCGTGAAAATATGTAGTAAATGTTTACTCCAATTCAAAAGATACCATGTGTCAAAAAGGTGGATTTTGTGGCTTTCATTGCCACAGTTATAAACTGGACATTATTGTGGGTTGCGGCAGAAAGGTTTTGGGGATTTAAGGATTTTACATCTAAAGACAAGGGGTACTGGCATTGGAAGACCTGCCCTCCAAGGTTCCCCTTGAGCCTGTGTAGGGATCGGATCTTTTTTGATATAAATAAAAGATGTTGTTTGATCTTGTCACGTTCTGACCTTAGTTCCTTTGTTTTGTCTTTGTTTTAGTTGGTCAGGGCGTGAGTTGGGTGGGCAGTCTATGCGTGTTTTTCTATGTTGGGGTTTTGAGTTCGGCCTACTATGGTTCTCAATCAGAGGCAGCTGTCAATCGTTGTCCCTGATTGAGAATCATACTTAGGTAGCCTGGGTTTCACTTTTGGTTTGTGGGTGTTTGTTTCCGTGTGTGTGTTTGGGCCACACGGTACTGTTTCGTTTTTTTGTATATTCACGTTGTCATTTATTGTTTAGTGTTCTGAGTTTTAATTAAACATCATCATGAACACTTACCACGCTGCGCTTTGTTCCGATCCTTACTCCTCCTCAGACGAAGAGGAGGAAATCCGTTACAGATTTAGTTTAGTATTGTATTTTAGGGTGGTTTGGTAAATCCTGTTTTCATCTCACACAATAGGTGAATAATAATTACTGTATAAATGAACATGCACAATGTAATCATGTATGTCAAAGTGTGTCAAATATGTAAGTTGAAAACACTAATGTTAAAAGCACTGTGTATGTTTCCTTAACCTTGACAACGGGCAAAGAGCTGTGAATGGATCAGTGGTTCACCAATCAGGTGAACCAAAAATCTCAAATTTCGACTCATCAGACCAAAAGGACAGATTTTCACCAGTCTGATGTCCGTTGCTCGTGTTCTTGACCCAAGCAAATCTCTTATTATTATTGGTGTCCTTTAGTAGTGGTTTCTTTGCAGCAATTCTACCATGAACACCTGATTCACAAATTTTCCTCTGAACAGTTGATGTTGAGATGTGTCTGTTACTTGAACTCTATGAGTTGCAATCTGAGGTGAAGTTAATTGCCGATTTCTGAGGCTGGTAACTCTTAACTTTCCTCTGCAGCAGAGGTAACTCTGGGACTTCTTGTCCTGTGGTGGTCCTCATGAGAGCCAGTTTCATCATAGCACTTGATGTTTTTTGCGATTGGACTTGAAGAAACTTTCTTGAAAGTTCTTGAAATTTTCTGGATTGACTGACCTTCATGTCTTAAAGTAATGATGAACTGTCTTTTCTCTTTGCTTATTTGAGCTGTTCTTGCCATAATAAGAACTTTGAATTTGACCAAATAAGGCTATATTCTGTATACCACCCTACCTTGTCAA
Organism: Oncorhynchus mykiss; assembly: GCF_013265735.2. Lineage (NCBI taxonomy): Eukaryota > Metazoa > Chordata > Actinopteri > Salmoniformes > Salmonidae > Oncorhynchus > Oncorhynchus mykiss. Next base: position 31,275,669 of record NC_050572.1, on the reverse strand, counting down.
AACACAACTGATTGGCTCAAATGCATTAAGAAGGAAATAAATTCTACAAATTAATTTAAATATATTCCAGGTGACTACCTCATGAAGCTGGTTGAGAGAATGCCAAGAGTGTGCAAAGCTGTCATCAAGGCAAAGGGTGGCTACTTTGAATAATCTCAAATATAAAATACATTTTGATTTGTTTAACACTTTTTTGGTTACGACATGATTCCATATGTGTTATTTCATAGTTTTGATGTCTTCACTATTATTTTACAATGTAGAAAATAGTACAAATAAAGAAAAACTCTTGAATGGGTAGGTGTGTCCAAACTTTTAACTGGTACTATACATACAATGTTCACCTAACTAACGGAAAACTGGACACTCAAACAGGAGAACATTACAGGTAGAATTGTTAGCTGGGAAGATCTCAATTGCATACTCTCTACAGAGAGAGGACGCATGGAGTATGCAATTGAAATCTTCCCCATGTGCCTCTCCCACACCTTTAACCACCTGCACATGAAAACACACACTACATGATTAAATTGACTTTTTGGGTTGAAACACACATGCACAGCAATACAAACGTGCCTTTGGTGTTGGTAGTAGTCTATGAGTGTAATAGGCAGGAGAGTTCTGGACCAGAGCAGAATGAATAGAACCAGGTAACATATTTTTACAGACTTAATGACAACTACACTATCTGTCCATTGAGTCTTTTTGTTCAAGTATTTGTGACCAATAGATGCATATCTGTATTCCCAGTCATGTGAAATCCATAGATTAGGACCTCATTTATTTATTTAAATTGACTGATTTCCTTATTTGAACTCTCAGAAAAATCTTTTAAATTGTTGCGTTTATATTTTTGTTAAATGTACATCATAAGCGAGAAACGAACCGACAGAGTAGTCCTATATATGCACTTTGAAGGTAGCAGCCCTAATTGCTAGACTACCCCAGGCCATGATTGAATTCAATTTTGACTGTTCATTCATAACCTTAGGATACACTCCACACTTGTATGTCGTAGCCTAGGGGAGACCAATATCTATCTTGCGTTATTAAACTATATAAAACAAGGTTGTTTATGTGTATGCCATTTCAGATCCATTTTTGTACATTTGAATGTTGCAGGAATAGGACCTAGGCCTAGCGTTTTGAGCGAGTGAGAGAATATTATTTTGATAGCAGGCCTGATCCCAATGACTCGACTGCCTCCGCATGGAGAAAGAGAACTGCTCATTGTCAGGAAATCAAATCAAATCTAACTTTATTTGTAACATGTGCCGAATACAACAAGTTCAGACCTTACCGTGAAATGCTTACTTACAAGCCCTTAACCAACAGTGCAGTTCAAGAAGAGTTAAGAAAATATTTACCAGATAAACTAAAGTAAAAAATAATAAAAAAGTAACACAATAACATGACAATAATGAGGCTATATACAGGGAGTACCGGTACCGAGTCAGTGTGCGGGGGCACCGGTTAGAGGTCATTTGTACATGTAGGTAGGGGTGAAGTGACTATGCATAGATAATAAACAGCGAGTAGCAGCAGTGTACAAAACAAATGGAGGGGGGGTCAATGTAATAGTCCGGTGGCCATTTGATTAGTTGTTCAGCACTCTTATGGCTTGTGGGTAGAAGCTGTTAAGGAGCCTTTGGTCCTAGACCTGGCGCTCTGGTACCGCTTACCGTGCAGTAGCAGAGAAAAGTCTATGACAATTTTATGGGCTTTCCTCTGACACCGCCTATTTTATAGGTCCTGGATTGCAGGAAGCTTGGCCACAGTGATGTACTGGGCCGTACGCACTACCCTCCGTAGCGCCTTATTGTACGGTCAGATGCCGAGCAGTTGCCATACCAGGCAGCAACCGGTCAGGATGCTCTCGATGGTGTAGCTGTTTAACTTTTTGAGGATCTGGGGACATATGCCAAATCTTTTCAGTCTCCTGGGGGGGAAAGGTTTTGTCGTGCCCTCTTCACAACTGTCTTGGTGTGTTTGGACCATGATAGATTGTTGGTGATGTGGACACCAAGGAACTTGAAACTCTCGACCCGCTCCACTACAGCCCCGTTGATGTTCATGGGGGCCTGTTCGACCTGCCTTTTTCTGTAGTCCATGATCAGCTCCTTTGTCTTGCTCACATTGAGGGAGAGGTTGTTGTCCTGGCACCACACTGCCAGTTCTCTGACCTCCTTCCTATAGGCTGTCTCATCATTGTCGGTGATCAGGCCTACCACTGTTGTGTCATCAGCAAACTTAATGATGGTGTTGGAGTCGTGTTTGGCCACGTAGTCGTGGGTGAACAGGGAGTACAGGAGGGGACTAAGTACACACCCCTGAAGGGCCCCAGTGTTGAGGATCAGCATGGCAGATGTGTTGTTGCCAACCCTTACCACCTGGGGGTGGCCTGTTAGGAAGTCCAGGATCCAGTTGCAGAGGGAGTTGTTTTGTCCCAGGATCCTTAGCTTAGTGATGAGCTTCGTGGGCATTATGGTGTTGAACGCTGAGCTGTAGTCAACTAATCATGAGGCTCATTTGAATTTCCTGACGCAACAGGAAAATTCTCAGTGGCAAAAGACTAATCAAGTTAAGATCCGACATCTGTAGGGGTTAAAAATAAAAGTATGTCAACTTATCAATTAATTTTTTCCAAGTTGGTTACTATGCTGTGAAAAAGTTGTATTTCACTAGTCCAAAAAAAAGTTATAGGACAGATGCTCCTTTTCTGTGTCCTGCCTTAGCCCTATCCCCATTGGCCAATGCCACTGCTTTGTTCTCATTCGCCAATTCTTGGTAGCGTTGCTGTCTCTGGTTGGTTGGTGAGGGCAATTCTCGGTAACTTCGTGGTAGCAAAGGGTGATATGATTGGATCTCGCAACCAGACATTTCCAAGGGAGAATCTCATTTGAGTTTCCTTGATTCCTTAAATCCTATCGTTTTGCCTCTTTAACAAAACCCATTGGATGAGAAGGTCAGAGGTCCCGCCCCTCTGACCTTGTCATCCAATGGGTTTTGTTAAAGAGGCGAGAAGAGAGCATGCGAGGAATCAAGAACATTCTCCCTTAAACTCACGGTTGTCAGGGGGGTCCTCAAGGCTGGTTGTTGCCGTCTTGCTCAGCAACCGCACCCGATTTGAGCTCGAGACAGGAGTGTGCTGAAGCAACCGCAATTGCGAGAGCATCCTTGAGAAGCCACTGAATCACAACAATAATTTCGGACTGAGGAAAATACGACCGTCAAACATCGTCGCCTCATCGCCCGGCTGATATAGCCTACTGACCTAAAGAAAAAGCGTAGGGACAATATCATTAATGGAAATAAATTAGAAGCCTGCGAGTTTAATTTGTTGTTATTTTAATTTTGGGGGGGACAACAGCCTTTTGAACCCCAAAATGGCTGAGATAACCAATTTAAGACCAACATATGGTAAGACATATTATTAAATGTTTTTCCTCATGATAAATAACATGCCAGACAACTGTTTTAGGCTAACCGAAAAAAATGAGTGTTTCTCAGGTTCTCAGATTCTAAATGGTGTCTTGTTGGCCTAACAAGGCTGAAAGACTCAAGGGGCTACATTCGTTGTTTAGTCTCGTTTTTTGTACTATATTCAATTCATTTAATGTTTGAAATTAAATGGCACACGTCGATTTAACATTTAAAACGACACGAGTGACGTGTAGCCTACATTGTTGATTCCTTCTTGTGAGTCTTATCTCCTACAGTGATGTTATTCTGGTAATACAGTCGCTTTGAACCAATAGCAGGAAGACATAAAAAAGACCCCTAGAATATGGGAAGCCTCTTTAAACTATGTGTATTTAGGGAGTATGTATTTTTTTTAATCAACAATGTTCAGAGGGGAGAACACAGACCTATCAAGGCCTCGACAGTGTCAACGATTCTAATAATTTAAAAACTGAGCATAGGCCTGTTGTCTATGTTTTAATTTGTTGGGATTACAAATAGGCCTATACATGAAAATGTATGGTCATGCGTGCGTTAGTTTCCGGCGGTAGCCACTATTGCTTCGTCATATTTTGTCTTGTAGGAGGAATGTTGGCAGGGGATATGGACTGAATGAAAATGTGCCTTTTGACATTTATATATAAACCAATATATATTGACTTCTGGTTAATCTCGTGCGCGGCACAGGTTTATTGTTAAAGGTGAGACCCGTTTGGAAGGCACTTCTCCATCCTTCTCGAATGGCTTTTGACTGCGTGTGGGTTAGAGAGGATGATGACGTTCAATCTATTCTTGAGGCTTGGCATCAACTGTGCACGACTGCCCGGTCTTCTCTTATTTGAAAGAATATCTATCCGAATTGCTGAACTGGACCCTTTGTCCATAGCGTAACAGAACATTTGGGCAAGGTGGATGGTGGTCTCTCACGTCTGCCCAAAAACCTCACTCGCTGAGCAATCAATTTGCGTGGTCATTGTAATCTAGTAAAGTCACGGTGGGATGGTGGGAAGCATTGATGGATGTTTTACCAATAGCCTAGTGCACCATGCTCCCATGTCAGAGTTAAAGCATTAAACTATGGTGCTTAACTCTGGGCAGAATATGTTATTATTAAGAGAATGAGTGGACAAAGATTTCAAAAACGAACTACACCCAGTCACATGCATATATTTAGCCTACTGTATAAATATATGGTTTACACCTACAATTACTCAACAATCGATTACACAACAACCAGTGCAGACAACTAACAGGACAGGATGAGACACATCACATTGACAAAATCAGTAAGACACATTCAAACTCTCCTCCTCTTTGCCAAACCGAATTGTCTATGAAAATAAATGACCTCCTGTAGAGATTGTTTTGTGTGTGCAGTGAAGGGTAGAGGCGCTAATGTTGTTTGTTTGTGTCTGGAGTGTTGGAGCAGCTCCTCAGTGAGGGCGTGGGGTCTAATTACACCAACAAAAGGACTCTGTTATTTCTTCCCTTGATTATCAATTTATCTGCATTGTTAAATTCATATTAGCATAATTCCTCTCCTTAACAGATAGCTATCTCCCAGAGCAACTTTTATTGCTTTTGTTTTGATTCATGGATGGATTTTCCCTCCGAGTTGAGCCCAGTGCCAAAGCTGGAGGGAACAGCTGCAGTTTACCCCACCTTAAGGATTTTCACACTACTGAGCTGAGCCAAAACAAGTGGTACTGAGCTGGCCTGGTTATGCATCCCTTATACTTGCAGTAACTGTTCTGGAAAAGATCATATGAAAGTGATGACCCCTTCCGCTTTACTTCCGTATCCAGTCCCATACCGTTTTGAATGGGTTTCAAGATTATATAATCAAATTCATGAGAAAAATAAAATTATATATATATATATATATATATATATATATATATATATATATATATAAATACACACCCACACACAGTACCAGTCAAAAGTTTGGACGCACCTACTCATTCAAGGTTATTTTTTAAATTTGTTTAACTACTTTCTACATTGTAGAATAATAGTGAAGAAATAAAAACTATGAAATAACACATGGAATCATGTAGTAACCAAAAAAGTGTTAAAAAAAATCTAAATATATTTTATATTTGAGATTCTTCAAAGGAGCCAGCCTTTGTGTGGATGACAGCTTTGTACACTCTTGGTACTCTCTCAACCAGCTTCACCTGGAATGCTTTCCCAACAGCAGCCTTGAAGGAGTTCCCACATATGCTGAGCACTTGTTGGCTGCTTTTCCTTCACTCTGCGGGCCAACTCATTCCAAACCATATCAATTGGGTTAAGGTCGGGTAATTGTGGAGGCCAGGTCATCTGATGTAGCACTCCATCACTCTCCTTCTTGGTCAAATAGCCCTTACACAGCCTGGAGGTGTGTTGGGTCATTGCCGTGTGGAAAAACAAATGATAGTCCTACTAAGCGAAAACCAGATGGGATGGCGTATCGCTGCAGAATGCTGTGGTAGCCATGCTGGTTAAGTGTGCCTTGAATTCTAAGTAAATCACTGGCAGTGTTACCAGCAAAGCACCCACACACCATCCCACCATCTCCTCCATGCTTCACGTTGGAACCCACACATGCGGAAATAATCCGTTCACCTACTCTGCGTCTCACAAAGACACAGCGGTTGGAACCAAAAATCTCAATTTGGACTCATCAGACCAAAGGATAGATTTCCACCTGGATAATGTCCATTGCTTGTATTTATTAGCCCAAGCAAGTCTCTTCTTCTTATTGGTGTCCTTTAGTAGTGGTTTCTTTGACCATGAAGTCCTGATTCACGCGGTCTCCTCTGAACATTTGATGTTGAGATGTGTCTGTTACTTGAACTCTTTGAAGTCAATCTGAGGTGCAGTTAATTTCCGATTTCTGAGGCTGGTAACACTAATTAACTTATCTTCTGCAGCAGAGGTAACTCTGGGTCTTCCTTTCCTGTGGCGTTCCTCGTGTGAGCCAGTTTCATCATAGCGCTTGATGATTTTTGCAACTGCACTTTTCCGGATTGACTGACCTTCATGTCTTAAAGCAATGATGGACTGTCATTTCTCTTTGCTTATTTGAGCTGTTCTTGCCATAATATGGACTTGGTATTTTACCAAATAGGTCTATCTTCTGTGTACCTTGTCACAACACAACCGATTGGCCCAAATGCATTAAGAAGGAAAGGAATTCCACAACTGATCTTTTAATAAGGCACACATGCTAATTAAAATGCATTCCAGGTGACTACCTCATGAAGCTGGTTGAGAGAATGCCGAGAGTGTGCAAAGCTGTTATCAAAGCAAAGGGTGGCTACTTTGAAGAATCTCATTCTTATTGGTGTACTTATTTGGCATTTTAATTGTTTTATTTAACCTTCATTTAACTAGGCAAGTCAGTTAAGAACAAATTCTTATTTACAATGATGGCCTACCCCGGCCAAACCCTCCCCTATCCCGGACGATGCAGGGCCAATTGTGCCCTATAGGACTCCCGATCACGGCCGGTTGTGATACAGCCCGGGATCGAACCAGGGTCTCTAGTGACGCCTCTGGCACTGAGATGCATTGCCTTACATGCTGACCAAACTGGATGCGTGCATGCGCGATCGTGCGCATGTTGATTTTGTACCCCCACACCAAACACGATCATGACATGCAGGTTGAAATATCAAAACAAACTCTGAACCAATTCTATTAATTTGGGGACTGGTCGAAAAGCATTAAACATTTATGGCAATTTAGCTAGCTAGCTTGCTGTTGTCCTGGGATATAAACATTTGGTTGTTATTTTACCTGAAATGCACAAGGTCTTCTACTCCGACAATTAATCCACAGATAAAACGGTAAACCAAATTCCTTTCTCGACATCTCTCCTCCTTCCTCAGGCTTCTTTTTTACTTCTTTGGACTTTATATGGCGGTTGGCAACCAACTTTATGATGCATTACAACATCCGACTGGCGTGTAGACGTCAGTTCATCTTTCAATCACCCACGTGGGTATATGCTCCTAAACACTAATGAGGAGATGGGAGAGGGCAGACTTGCAGCGCATTGAGCCTCACAAATAGAACCTATTTCTATTTTGGCACCTGGCCACGCTGACGCTCACTGAGGCGAGCGAGCAGTGTGGGTGCAATGATTGACTAGCACATATGTGTAAAGTTGCGAGAGGTGTGGTCAGCATGTTAGACTGCTGCGCCACTCGGGTGCACAGTACCCTTATGTTATTGCCTTTGTCTCTTTGGGGGTACATGTCTCACTGAGGCAGACTAGCCTGGATGAAGGAGTGAGCTGACAGTGACACACAGTCCTACCCTCCTCACCTCTCTTCCCCTCCCTCCCTCCCTCCCTCCATCTCTCTCTGTACCTTCGCTCTGCAGTGTGTCCGGCGTAGCCGGAACAGCGCTTGTGATTTAATGCCATAGTGACTGGTGTCAGAGTGACAAGCCCCTTTCTCACCCAGTGGTGAAATACAGCACAATCCACCTCGGGACAAGATGTCTGTCTGTATTACTCATGTTCACCGAGATTTCAGGATGAAGAAACACACACCGAGGAAGCTAACGTTGTGTGAAAGGTGGTTTAGATAGTCTTTTAGCTTAGTCCTGTGAAGCTGAGCAGCAGTGATTTACCTCGGCGTGTTGATGGCAGTAGGGGAGATGGACGTTTACAGATGTTTCGTCTTTGTTAATGTCTTACTGTGTGACATATGTTGTACGTGTATGAGGGAAAAGAGATTGCTTACAAGAACGTTTATATGAGTGTTTGGGTTATTTGAAAAATTCTTGAGACACATGACTCTGTGTAGTGGAGGTACTTCAGAATGTAATGTTTCCATGCACCTTGACGTCACCTTTCAGGAAGTTAGCGGTCACTCCTGAGCGGGACGGTTTGCCACTTAAAGGGTAGGAAACATGAGTTTTTACTCAACAATGTAACAACACAGTGTGGTCAAAGACTTAGTAACTTAGTTTTAGTCACTACCTGGTTACCTATAAGTACAAACATAGTAAAAAAAATAAATGTTATTACTAGGGTTGCAAAATTCGGGGAACTTTCAATAAATTCCCTGGTTTTCCCGAAATCCCGGTTGGAGATTTCTGGAATCTTGAGAGAATAAGCAGAAAATCCTGGAATCCTCCAACCACAATTTCTGGAAAACAAGGGAATTTGTTGAAAGTTCCAGGAATTTAGCAACCCTAGTTGTTACATATTTATTGACGTATTTCCGGATAACTTCTAAAGTACCCTCAACGTCATATGGAGGATCTACTTTGTGCTACAGAGTTTAAGCTAGCTAGCTCAAGCTGGCTAACGTTAGCCACATCTCATGCTAGTCACAGTCTTTGTGGCTGTGTTATCTAGTGGAAACACTTTAGCACGGCAGGCTCTGGTGCTTTATTGCTGTGGGCTCAATGAAAGCGAAAATCATACCTGCTTGCACTAATGGTGTAGTACCTCGCCTGTTCTCCTTTTTGTTTTGTCAACTTTTGGCATGTTCTCTGTTAAGCAGGCTACGGGAGTTTTCTAACTTTTCCCACCTCAGAATCTAGATAGCACTCAAGCACTAAGCTATCTATTTTGCAGGTAGCCTAGCGGTTAAGAGCGTTGGTTCAAATCACTGAGCCAACTAGGTGAAAAATTGGACCATCTGCCCTTGAGCAAAGCACTTAACCCTAATTGCTTCTGTAAGTCGCTCTGGATAAGAGCGTCTGCTAAATGACTAACATTTTTAAATGGCTGACTGATTCAGTGCTAAGGTAATGTTAGCAGGCTGGTAAAGCTAATATTAGCAGGCTAGTTGGCTAGAAACTGCACATTGATTTGTGACAATGCATTTATAAAGTAAACTCAGCAAAAAAATAAACGTCCTCTCACTTTCAACTGCGTTTATTTTCAGCTAACTAAACATGTGTAAATATTTGTATGAACATAACAAGATTCAACAACTGAGACATGAACTGAATAAATTCCACAGACATGTGACTAACAGAAATTGAATAATGTGTCCCTGAACAAAGGGGGGGGGGGTCAAAATCAAAAGTAACAGTCAGTATCTGGTGTGGCCACCAGCTGCATTAAGTACTGCAGTGCATCTCCTCCTCATGGACTGCACCAGATGTGCAGTTCTTGCTGTGAGATGTTATCCCACTCTTCCACCAAGGCACCTGCAAGTTCCCAGACATTTCTGGGGGGAATGGCCCTTGCCCTCACCCTCCGATCCAACAGGTCCCTGACGGGCTCTTCGCTGGCCATGGCAGAACACGGACATTCCTGTCTTACAGGAAATCACACACAGAACAAGCAGTATAGCTGGTGGCATTGTCATGCTGGAGGGTCATGTCAGGATGAGCCTGCAGGAAGGATACCACATGAGGGAGGAGGATGTCTTCCCTGTAATGCACAGTGTTGAGATTGCCTGCAATGACAACAAGCTCAGTCCGATGATGCTGTGACACACCGCCTCAGACCATGACGGACCCTCCACCTCCAAATCAATCCCGCTCCAGAGTACAGGCCTCGATGTAACGCTCATTCCTTCGACGGTAAACGCAAATCCGAGCATCACCCTTGGTGAGACAAAACTGTGACTCGTCAGTGAAGAGCACTTTTTGCCTGTCCTGTCTGGTCCAGCGACGGTGGGTTTGTGCCCAAAGGCGTCGTTGTTGCCGGTGATGTCTGGTGAGGACCTGCCTTACAACAGACCTACAAGCCCTCAGTCCAGCCTCTCTCAGCCTCTTGCGGACAGTCTGAATACAGATGGAGGGATTTGGCATTCCTGGTGTAACTCGGGCAGTTGTTGTTTCCATCCTGTACCTGTCCCGTAGGTGTGATGTTTGAATGTACCGATCTTGTGCAGGTGTTGTTACACGTGGTCTGCCATTGCGAGGACAATCAACTGTCCATCCTGTCTCCTTGTAGCGCTGTCTTAGGCGTCTCACAGTACGGACATTGCAATTTATTACCCTGGCCACATCTGCAGTCCTTATGACTCTTTGCAGCATGCCTAAGGCACGTTCACACAGATGAGCAGGGACCCTGGGCATCTATCCTTTGGTGTTTTTCAGAGTCAGTAGAAAGGCCTCTTTAGTGTCCTAAGTTTTCATAACTGGGACCTTAATTGCCTACTGTCTGTAAGCTGTTAGTGTCTTAATGACCGTTCCACAGGTGCATGTTCAATAATTGTTTATGGTTCATTGAACAAGCATGGGAAACAGTGTTTACACCCTTTGCTATCAATATATGTGTATCTGTGACACACCGCCCCAGACTCTGGAAGCGCTGGACAGGAGGGAGCACCTGGAGGGAGGAGACGGAGAGACAGTTACCGGATGGACCGGACCGTGGAGGCACACTGGAGGTCTCGAGCACCGAGCCTGCACAACCTGTCCTGGCTGGATACTCCCCGAAGCCCGGCAAGTGCGGTGGGGTGGAACAGACCGCACTGGGCTGTGCTGGTGCACCGGGGACACCGTGCGTAGGGCTGGTGCCATATACCTCGGGCCGAGGAGACGCACTGGAGACCAGATGCAAAGCGCTGGCTCCCTTTACCTGCTACCTCCGCTCTCCTGGCTGCCTCCACCTGTTCCCATTGGAGGCGATCCCTTCCAGCCAGGATCTCCTCCCATGAGTAGGACCCCTTCCCGTCCAGAATGCCTTCCCATGTCCTGGTGACCACGCTGCTTGGTCCTTTTTTGGTGGGTAGTTCTGTAACGGCTGTTGGAAGGAGAGGACCAAGATGCAGCATGGTAAGTGTCCATGTTAGATTTATTCGATAACTGAACACTGAAACACAAAGTAAACAAAAGCACAACTGAAACAGTCTTGTCTGGTAGAGACACAGAGACAGATAACAACTACCCACAACTCAAGTGGGAAAAACAGGCTGCCTAAGTATGGTTCTCAATCAGAGACAACGATTGCCAGCTGCCTCCGATTGGTAACCATACCAGGCCAAACACATAGAAATGGAAAACATAGAACACAAAACATAGAATGCCCACCCCAACTAATGCCCTGACCAAACTAAAATAGAGACATAAAAAAGGAACTAAGGTCAGGACGTGACACTTACCGTATTCCTCCACAGTCCCACACTTACCCGCTCGCCTCCTCGCGTATGAATCAGACAATAGAATCATTGCTCGTGATTAACAATTTACTGCAGTCTATTAATAATGGACGCCTCCTGCGTATGCACAGACACGTGTACACACACTTGTTCTTTCACGCATTTTGTTCCTTTTGAAATCCTGGATTTCGCCTTCAGTATTGCTATCGAGATGTGAACTCACTCAAGGTTTTATTTCATTTAGACCGTGACCATTTTGGTCTGTGTCTCTCTCTGTGTCTGTCTCTCAGGGGATGTGTCTAGGCAACGAGAGCTTCACAGCTGTGCTTTAAAGACTCTCCAAAAAATGCCCCACTGGGGTCACAATGATCAATGGTGTAGGGGGGGGTGGTCGAGTCTTTGTCTAGAGGGGGAGTGAGTGGGTGTGGGCAGCCACTGTAGACACTATGGAGATACAGTGAGTGGATGAGAGGAAGAGAGAGATTAAGAAATAGAGGGTGGGAAAAGGTAAAACATTGCCTCTGGGAGGAAAAGGAGAAAGAGAAAAGGGAAAGCAGGACAAGATGCCAGTAACTGATTTTATTGACGATAAAATGACTAAATGGTTTAGCCGTGAGGTATGCCCTGCGGTACGCAGACAAGTGTCTGCTGTTCTGAATTCCCAAGGCCCGCATGGAAGTGACTGTCACTCTTCAGAAATGTCCCAAAAGTCTGTTTGTCTGGCACGCTTGCTCTCGACTCTCCGTCTGCGCCCTAGCTATGGATCCTTTGTCTCACTGGTTGTCTCTCCGTTAGCAGCCAAAGTCACCACTCATTCATACCGCATTTCCTGACTCTCTCTTTCATTCACCATTTCTTCTCCCCTTTCTCCTGCCCATTTCCCTCTCTCTTCCTGTTACCTTTGAATTCTACCCCGATTCTTATCCTCAAGTAACCGTGTTTGCCACCTTCATTTCATGGCCATTTTAGTTTTTCTGTCTGGCTTGTCAAGCTGTTAAAATCCGCCTGTCTGTCACACAACTGGACAAGTGCCTGCTAACCCTGACCCAATTTTTGCCTCCAGCACTGTTGCTAAGCCCCTCCAGCTGACTTCACTGCTGGATATGAATATTGGCCACTAAAACGAAAGCTAAATCCCTGCACATGCAGCTTACTGGTGGCCCGGGGTGTGGCTGCCTGCAGCTTCAAGCATCTGGGGTCATCCAGTCCAGTTCTAGCCTGGTCAAACCAGACTGAATGCTGCACTCAAGAGAGCTGTAAGAGCTGTGTTCAGTCTGGTTTTACCAGGCTACTAATTTGACGGTTAATGAAGGCTATGCTGAAACTTGTTGGTTTTTGATAGTACAATTTTAAGTTCTCTTCCTTTACTATCATTTTCTTCCAAGAGAAAATCTCTCGCAGAATTATTGTAGTTGATAGCTGGGGCCTCTGTCATCTTTGCTTTATAACAGAGTTGGGTAACCTTAAGCAAATGTGACTATGCGTAGTTGTTCCTTTTTTTAATATGTTTTTACATTTTTTAAATATTTTTAAAATTTTACCCCTTTTTCTCCCCAATTTCGTGGTATGCAATTGTTGTAGTAGCTACTATCTTGTCTCGTCGCTACAACTCCCGTACGGGCTCGGGAGAGACGAAGGTTGAAAGTTGTGCGTCCTCCGATACACAACCCAACCAAGCCGCACTGCTTCTTAACACAGCGCACATCCAACCCGGAAGCCAGCCGCACCAATGCGCCGGAGGAAACACCGTGCACCTGGCCACCTTGGTGGCGCCCATCCCGCCACAGGAGTCGCTGGTGCGCGATGAGACAAGGACACCCCTACCGACCAAGCCCTCCCTAACCCGGGCGACGCTAGGCCAATTGTGCGTCGCCTCACGGACCTCCCGGTCACGGCCGGTTACGACAGAGCCTGGGCGCGAACCCAGGGACTCTGATGGCCCTTAACCACTGCGCCACCCGGGAGGCCCCTCAGTCACAGATTTTAACCAAAGAAGGTGGCTTTGCAGACTGCAGTTGTGAATCTGAATCAAATCAAATGAAATTTTATTTGTCACATACACACATGGTTAGCAGATGTTAATGCGAGTGTAGCGAAATGATTGTTTTTCTACTTCCGACAATGCAGTAATAACCAACGAGTAATCTAACCTAACAATTCCACAACTACTACCTTATACACACAAGTGTAAAGGGATAAGAATATGTACATAAAGATATATGAATGAGTGATGGTACGGAACGGCATAGGCAAGATGCAGTAGATGGTATCGAGTACAGTATATACATATGGGATGAGTAATGTAGGGTATGTAAACATAAAAGTGGCATAGTTTAAAGTGGCTAGTGATACATGTATTACATAAAGATGGCAAGATGCAGTAGATAGAGAGTACAGTATATACATATACATATGAGATGAGTAATGTAGGGTATGTAAACATTATATTAAGTGGCATTGTTTAAAGTGGCTAGTGATACAATCAATTCCCATTATTAAAGTGGCTGGAGTTGAGTCAGTATGTTGGCAGCAGCCACTCAATGTTAGTGGTGGCTGTTTAACAGTCTGCTGGCCTTGAGATAGAAACTGTTTTTCAGTCTCTCGGTCCCTGCTTTGATGCACCTGTACTGACCTCGCCTTCTGGATGATAGCGGGGTGAACAGGCAGTGGCTCGGGTGGTTGATGTCCTTGATGATCTTTATGGCCTTCCTGTGACATCGGGTGGTGTAGGTGTCCTGGAGGGCAGGTAATTTGCCCCCGGTGATGCGTTGTGCAGACCTCACTACCCTCTGGAGAGCCTTACGGTTGTGGGCGGAGCAGTTGCCGTACCAGGCGGTGCTACAGCCCGACAGGATGCTCTCGATTGTGCATCTGTAGAAGTTTGTGAGTGCTTTTGGTGACAAGCCGAAATGTTCAGCCTCCTGAGGTTGAAGAGGCGCTGCTGCGCCTTCTTCACAACGCTGTCTGTGTGGGTGGACCAATTCAGTTTGTCTGTGATGTGTACGCCGGGGACCTTAACTTTCTACCCTCTCCACTACTGTCCCATCGATGTGGATAGGGGGGTGCTCCCTCTGCTGTTTCCTGAAGTCCACAATCATCTCCTTTGTTTTGTTGACGTTGAGTGTGAGGTTATTTTCCTGACACCACACTCCGAGGGCCCTCACCTCCTCCCTGTAGGCCGTCTCGTCGTTGTTGGTAATCAAGCCTACCACTGTAGTGTTGTCCGCAAACTTGATGATTGAGTTGGAGGCGTGCATGGCCATCCAGTCGTGGGTGAACAGGGAGTACAGGAGAGGGCTCAGAACGCACCCTTGTGGGGCCCCAGTGTTGAGGATCAGCGGGGTGGAGATGTTGTTACCTACCCTCACCACCTGGGGGCGGACCGTCAGGAAGTCCAGTACCCAGTTGCACAGGGCGGGGTCGAGACCCAGGGTCTCGAGCTTGATGACGAGTTTGGAGGGTACTATGTTAAGTCCTGAGCTGTAGTCGATGAACAGCATTCTCACATAGGTATTCCTCTTGTCCAGATGGGTTAGGGCAGTGTGGTTGCGATTGTGTCGTCTGTGGACCTATTGGGGCGGTAAGCAAATTGGAGTGGGTCTAGGGTGTCAGGTAGGGTGGAGGTGACATGGTCCTTGACTAGTCTCTCAAAGCACTTCATGATGACGGAAGTGAGTGCTACGGGGTGGTAGTCGTTTAGCTCGGTTACCTTAGCTTTCTTTGGAACAGGAACAATGGTGGCCCTCTTGAAGCATGTGGGAACAGCAGACTGGGATAAGGATTGATTGAATATGTCCGTAAACACACCAGCAAGCTGGTCTGCGCATGCTCTGAGGACGCGGCTGGGGATGCCGTCTGGGCCTGCAGCCTTGCGAGGGTTAACACGTTTAAATGTTTTACTCACGTCGGTTGCAGTGAAGGAGAGACCTCAGGTTTTGGTAGCACGCCGTGTCAGTGGCACTGTATTGTCCTCAAAGCGGGCGAAGAAGTTATTTAGTCTGCCTGGGAGCAAGACATCCTGGTCTGCAACGGGGCTGGTTTTCTTTTTGTAATCCGTGATTGACTGTAGACCATGCCACATACCTCTTGTGTCTGAGCCATTGAATTGCGACTCTACTTTGTCTCTATACTGATGCTTAGCTTGTTTGATTGCCTTGCGGAGGGAATAGCTACACTGTTTGTATTCGGTCATGTTTCCGGTCACCTTGCCCTGGTTAAAAGAAGTGGTTCGCGCTTTCAGTTTTGCGCGAATGCTGCCATCAATCCACGGTTTCTGGTTTGGGAATGTTTTAATAGTTGCTATGGGTACGACATCGCCAATGCACTTTCTAATGAACTCGCTCACCGAATCAGCGTATTTGTCAATGTTGTTGTTGGACACAATGCGGAACATATCCCAATCCACGTGATCGAAGCAGTCTTGAAGAGTGGAATCAGATTGGTCGGACCAGCGTTGAACAGACCTGAGCGCGGGAGCTTCTTGTTTTAGATTCAGTCTATAGGCTGGAAGCAACAAAATGGAGTCGTCGTCAGCTTTTCTGAAAGGAGGATGGGGGAGGGCCTTATATGCGTCGCGGAAGTTAGAATAACAATGATCCAGGGTTTTACCAGCCCTGGTTGCCCAATCGATATGCTGATAGAATTTAGGGAGTCTTGTTTTCAGATTAGCCTTGTTAAAATCTCCAGCTACAATGAATGCAGCCTCAGGATATGTGGTTTCCAGTTTACATAGAGTCAAATAAAGTTTGTTCAGGGCCATCGATGTGTCTGCTTAGGGGGGAATATATACGGCTGTGATTATAATCGAAGAGAATTCCTTTGGTAGATAATGCGGTCGATATTTGATTGTGAGGTGTTCTAAGTCAGGTGAACAGAAGGACTTGAGTTCCTGTATGTTGTTATGATCAGTTTCCTAGGAACGTGAAGCGAGGCGGCCATCTCTGTCGGTGCCGGGAAGTGAAATCATTAGGGTGTCCATTGGTGGGTGTGGCTTCTTGTTTCAGTTTCAGGCCTATCCCGCCGCCTTTTACATGACACATGGGTCCTGTTCAGTAGGGAGAAAACTTCCTGAAACATTTTGAAACTGAGAGATGCTGCCAGAACTTGCCCAACATGAACACAGACTTTTGTTTTCCGTGTGTCCTATTGAACACAACTCTAGTGGGAGGAATCTCTTCAGTTGGCAGACATCCCCATGTGACACGCATGAATATGAGCTGCACTTCACTTGAATTTCCAAGTGTGTTGATACCATTGTTAGGAAGACACATCATGTTGAATGAGACATTGACATTCATCTGTATTCATCAGTATCTGTATTCATTCATAGACCCAAGGAGAGGTCAGTGAGATATAGAGAATGACTCATTCTAGAGGCTGATTTGACTCCATACAGAAGTCAGAATGGCTCTTACCATATAACATGATTGCCTTTACAGTAAACAAGTGAACAGTCACAAACAACTATGTATTCCGTAGCCTACACTGTAATATAGTCCCTTTAAACCTATTAGTGAGCAAATTGGTCTGTTTACACAAAAAAACAAATTGAACTTCCATGACAATTCCCATGACAACGGCATGCATAATTCAGGGCTTTTATTTATTTAGTTGTTTATGCATTTGCATCGGTGGCTTTTTGTGAATGCAGTATGTGAGTGTTTTTACTGTAAGTACATGAACATTCTTTACGCTAAGTGTGTATAGTGTAGTTCACCTCCCAGTTTTCCTTGCTGCTGAGTTGTTTTACATAGAACTCGCAGGAGAAAAGGAGAAATAATGAGGCTCTTGAGGCCTCATTATAGCTGTGATCAGTGCCGCCGTACAGCAGTGTCTGTCAACCGCACACAAGCACGCAACGCACACGCAATCCACACATTTATGATCTCTACAGTCTGGACAATGATTGGCTAAATCAGGTGTGTTATTGCAGGACTGGAGTGATAGCCTGCAGACTCAGTAGTGCTGGAGATCCCTGCTCTATAGTGTGCACTGATGATTTGTATGCAGAACCTTACATACGCCCGGGTCCCTGTCCCGCCCCCTATGGAGCAAGACCGCATGACGCGTGCTGAATACTACACTCTTCACACCCCTGACCACACACACACACACACAGACACGCTTTTTCAGAGGCTTCCATCCCTCACCACATTACCGTACATGACAATAACGGGTGTCCATTAACTGGAAAACACTCTCACACTGTATACCAGGCGCTGTGTTTCTTAGTGTGTGTGTGCCAGTGTGTGAGTAAACCCCCCCCAACTCTCTCGATGGCTTCTGGAGTCTGATTATGTGTGGAGACGGTGGGAACGCACATCCTCTTCTCATCCGCTCCGGGGTGAACTCGGAATTCCAAACAGCTCCGACCGACCAGCTCGACGGGAGAGTGGCCCCCGCTGTTGCCAGGGCCACCCAAATGAGAGAGGGAGAGGACAGTGAAGGAAAGACAGAATATTATTGGGGAAAATGGCTTAATCTGAATAAAATGGTTTAAATTGAAGGAGAGGGCGAAGGAAACCATGTTTTCATGGTAGTCAACATGCATAGTAATGTAGTAAACAAAAGTAACATTACAGACAAAGTTTAAATATTAGCAACAAGACAGAGAACCCACTGCTTTACTCAAAGATAGACATTGTGCCTCTGTCAATCAGTTCCTGAGAAAATGTGACCAGCATCACCAAACCTTAATCTACCTACACCATCAGTAGATGACTGATAGCACTTACCTGGGCATAAGGGTACCCATATGTGCAGGATAAATTGCTGTTAAAAGTTTAGGCCAATGATAGTTCTAAGGCAAGCCTGTCAAAAACTATTATAGGCTTGTTTTTAAAAAAACTTTTGACATTGCAGCCTTTACTGAAGTTCAGTTATAACAAGGTAGAGCTGTCACAGGTTAGTATTTGGACTCATTACAACACTAATTACGGTGTGTATGTGTGTGTGTGAGACTACAGGGCTGGTGAAGAGGCCTCAGAGAACGAGCCAGTATTAAAGCGACTATAAGCCTTGTCCAAGCCAGAACGACACAAATTATTGTCGCATTCTAATAGGTAACTTACAAAGTGGGGTTTAGAAAGAAATCAAATCCAATTTTATGAGTCACATGCGCCGATTACAACCGGTGTAGGTAGACCTTACTGTGAAATGCTCACTTACGAGCCCCTAACCAACAATGCAGTTTAAAAAAAAATAATAATAATAATTAAAGAGCAGCAGTAAAATAACAATAGCGAGATTATATACAGGGGTTGAGGACTATATACAGTTAGTTGAGGTAATATGTACATGTAGGTAGAGTTATTAAAGTGACTATTCATAGATACCGGTAATAACAACAGAGAGTAGCAGTGGTTTAATAGGGGGGGGCATTGCAAATAGTCTGGGTGGCAATTTGATTAGATGTTCAGGAGTCTTATGGCTTGGGGGTAGAAACTGTTTTAGAAGCCTCTTGGACCTAGACTTGGCGCTCCGGTACCGCTCGCAGTCCAAATTGAAGTCAGTGGTGTTGTGTGTTTTCCAAAATGCGCCGTGTAAACATGGTGTAAAACATATAAGTTGTTGCAGTAGGATTACAGCAACTTCAACTTCCTCATCTGACAAGGCCCCAAGAAACATGAACAGGGACAAACTGAAATCCTTTGATCCTACCACATTTATCAATTTCATCCATTTAAGGTTTATTTGTGTTTTGAACCTCTTTTTCCTGCTTTTTAGCACATCTTTTTGACAGCCTTTCATGTTCTCACTTTAGGCAGAGAGTGATGCTTTTTGATGGTATCCTACCTTGTGTGTCATATCTCACGTGTTCTTCATTTGTTTGTTTTAGGCAGTTTTTAAAAAGTTCAGATCTTCCTGTTTAATAAGGCTTTCAACCCATCAGTGTTGAAGAAATAGGGTTTATAACGATGGAAGGGAAATGATCAGATCAAATGAATAACCTTTCTCTGTTCTGTCCCTCTTTCTCTTCCGCCATCCTTCTCAGACGTGTCCCCGGTGCTGGCGGGCTTCCTGGGCGCCGGGGTCCTGGTGGTCTCAGTCACGGTGGCCGTCTTCCTCTGGACCTGCTGCCAGCGTCGCTACCGTCAGATGACGGGCAGCTACAAGCTCCAATCAGGACCCTGCGACCAGGCCGTGGATCCGCCCTACAAGTTCATCCACATGCTCAAGGGAATCAGCATCTACCCGGAGACACTTAGTAACAAGAAGATAGTCCGTGTGGGTCGACGCCCGGGCTCCTCGCGAAATGGCAGCGGATCTGGCGTCGAGTGGGGTCGTAATGGTGAGCGAGGAAGAGGGGGAGGAGGAAGGGTGATGCTAGTGGACGTCGACCCAGAAACGGGCCTGCTCAACAGCTCCACCAACCTGCAGATGAGCCACCTACTTCCCCCTGCTGGACAGCCTAGGTTAGAGAAGGCGCTGCCCATCCGCTCCGACTACTGCTGCCTGGAGAGCAGCTCCAGGGTTAACAGCAGCAGCAGTAGCTGTGACGCCAGCAAGACAGCCTCGCCCTTTACCCCGTGTCAGGGGGAGGGCAACACCATGCCGCCCGCTGCCCTAGGTACCCTCAGCCTGGTCGTGGACTACAACTTCCCCAAGAAGGCTCTGGTGGTGACCATTGTTGGCGCCCATGGTCTGCCCGCCGTGGACGAGCAGGCAGGTAGCTCGGACCCCTACGTGAAGATGACCATACTGCCAGAAAAGAAGCACCGGGTCAAGGTGAGTCTGGTTCCTCTTGAGGTTTCTTCCTACCTACAGGGTTGTTCCTTTCCACTGTTTTCTTTGATTTGCTTTGTTGAGGGTTTAGGTGTTTGGGGTTGCAGTCCCAATTAGGCTAATACTGTTATTATTTAATTATTTGAATTATCATTACAGATTTAGATCAAAATAAGATGACGCCATATGTTTTTATTATTGCAAACATGAGGCAAGAAAAGTTTGAAGAGCCCTGCATTATCCCTGTTACAGTGCCTTGCGAAAGTATTCGGCCCCCTTGAACTTTGCGACCTTTTGCCACATTTCAGGCTTCAAACATAAAGATATAAAACTGTATTTTTTTGTGAAGTGGGACACAATCATGAAGTGGAACGACATTTATTGGATATTTCAAACTTTTTTAACAAATCAAAAACTGAAAAATTGGGCGTGCAGAATTATCCAGCCCCTTTACTTTCAGTGCAGCAAACTCTCTCCAGAAGTTCAGTGAGGATCTCTGAATGATCCAATGTTGACCTAAATTACTAATGATGATAAATACAATCCACCTGTGTGTAATCAAGTCTCCGTATAAATGCACCTGCACTGTGATAGTCTCAGAGGTCCGTCAAAAGCGCAGAGAGCATCATGAAGAACAAGGAACACACCAGGCAGGTCCGAGATACTGTTGTGAAGAAGTTTAAAGCCGGATTTGGATACAAAAAGATTTCCCAAGCTTTAAACATCCCAAGGAGCACTGTGTAAGCGATAATATTGAAATGGAAGGAGTATCAGACCACTGCAAATCTACCAAGACCTGGCCGTCCCTCTAAACTTTCAGCTCATACAAGGAGAAGACTGATCAGAGATGCAGCCAAGAGGCCCATGATCACTCTGGATGAACTGCAGAGATCTACAGCTGAGGTGGGAGACTCTGTCCATAGGACAACAATCAGTCGTATATTGCACAAATCTGGCCTTTATGGAAGAGTGGCAAGAAGAAAGCCATTTCTTAAAGATATCCATAAAAAGTGTTGTTTAAAGTTTGCCACAAGCCACCTGGGAGACACACCAAACATGTGGAAGAAGGTGCTCTGGTCAGATGAAACTAAAATTGAACAATGCAAAACGTTATGTTTGGCGTAAAAGCAACACAGCTCATCACACTGAACACACCATCCCCACTGTCAAACATGGTGGTGGCAGCATCATGGTTTGGGCCTGCTTTTCTTCAGCAGGGACAGGGAAGATGGTTAAAATTGATGGGAAGATGGATGGAGCCAAATACAGGACCATTCTGGAAGAAAACCTGATGGAGTCTGCAAAAGACCTGAGACTGGGACAGAGATTTGTCTTCCAACAAGACAATGATCCAAAACATAAAGCAAAATCGACAATGGAATGGTTCAAAAATAAACATATCCAGGTGTTAGAATGGCCAAGTCAAAGTCCAGACCTGAATCCAATCGAGAATCTGTGGAAAGAACTGAAAACTGCTGTTCACAAATGCTCTCCATCCAACCTCACTGAGCTCGAGCTGTTTTGCAAGGAGGAATGGGAAAACATTTCAGTCTCTCGATGTGCAAAACTGATAGACATACCCCAAGCGACTTACAGCAAAAGGTGGCGCTACAAAGTATTAACTTAAGGGGGCTGAATAATTTTGCACGCCCAATTTTTCAGTTTTTGATTTGTTAAAAAAGTTTGAAATATCCAATAAATGTCGTTCCACTTCATGATTGTGTCCCACTTGTTGTTGATTCTTCACAAAAAAATACAGTTTTATATCTTTATGTTTGAAGCCTGAAATGTGGCAAAAGGTCGCAAAGTTCAAGGGGGCTGAATACTTTCGCAAGGCACTGTATTTGTTATTGTAAAAGATAGTGTTAGTGTCACTGTAACTGTTTAAGTGCTACTGTCACAATAGCAACCAGACTGAAATAAAAGCGATTGCTCTGCAGACCCGCGTTCTGAGGAAGACCCTGGAGCCAGTATTTGACGAGACGTTTACGTTCTACGGCGTGGCCTACAGCGCACTGCCTGACCTCACGCTGCACTTCCTGGTGCTTAGCTTTGACCGCTTTGCCCGTGATGATGTCATCGGGGAGGCGGCGGTACCCCTGGCAGGGGTGGACCCCAGCACCGGACGAGTCCACATCACCCAACAGATCAGCAAGAGACACATCCAGGTGAGGGATGGGGAGGAGGGGGTGGATGGAGGGAGGGAAGAGAGAAGACATTACCTTGATTTATTACCTTTATTTAGATAGGTTATTAACAACACATTCCTTCTGTTTTACAGTAATGGCCTGACAATAGACCCATCCTAGTTAGAGAAGGAAAGGAGGGAGAGAGAGAGAGAGAGAGGGGAAACTGGGTGATGGAGGAGGATTTTTATTTTTTATTAAAAATACATTTCAGAGGAATAAAGGTGAGGGATGGAGGATAGATGATGAAATATACTCTAGAATGAAGGACCGATGAAGAGAGGATGAAAGGGAGGGAGGGAAGGGGTGTGGTAAAAGATAGAAATTCATAGAGAGATGAGTAGACAGAATTTGAGGATAGAGGGAGGAGTTGGAAAGGTGAGGATGGAGAAAGGGGGAGTGGGAGGAAGGAGAGAGAGGAGGTTAGGATGGATAGGATGAGCAGTTACTGGGCTTTTATGGCCAGCAACACTAGAGATGAAGGGGGAGGGATAAGGAGAGCGAGTGGAGAGAGAGAAAGAAAGATGGAGAGAGAGAAGAGACTGACTAATCATAGCTGGTTTCTAGCACAGGGTTAGCAGAAGGGTGATACATTTGCTAAATAAATGTCTACAGATTGAAATATGAAATGGTGTAAATAATATAATAACCAATCCTGGCTTGTTGCTTTTTGGCTATTGCATATGTATTATTGCAAACAACCAATCTTTCTCTCATTTAATTATTATCACACACGCATGCACTCCCAAACACTCCACACACACACACGTGCAGCTGAAACATATCTGGGAGGCTGGTCTCTTTGTGTGTGTGTGTATTGATTGGAGGCCCATTAGGCCCATAAAAGTGGAGAGAGACTGGTGTTATTTCTGACTGTAGGAAGACATCCATCATGGTCAGCACCGGAAACAAAAGCCTCTTCCCCACATCATTAAACATGATCCATATAAGGCAGAGGGAGGGAGAGTGGGGTAGAGGGAGAGCAGAAAGACAGAGTAGGGGGGGCGGACAGACAGAGGAAAGGAGGGGTGTGAGAGAGCAGAGGGGTGGTATAGAAAGAGGAGAGAGAGAGAGAGGGTGATGGAAAGAGAAATAGAGGGGGGGGGGGGGGGGCTACTCCGATTGACAAGAAAGGGCCCCATCCATAACACACACGCAGAGAGAAGGAGGGAGGGACAGAGAGAAAGAGGCCTGCACTATATGAGAAAGACCTCCGCCCAACACAATCTGCACTGAAAAAATGATCAATATAAAGAAACCTGCACTGAATGCATACTGCACACAGCCAGACTCACACACAGAGAGAGACCCGGTACAAAGTCTGCACTGATTAGACCATATGGCTGTTAGGACAGACCGTAAATAAGCTACACACCATTACGTTCCCACAGAGACATTAAAACATATTCATATCATCTCTAGAACTCATGCAGTACACACAGCTACTCTTCGAAGACCGCAGACACGCACATGCACTCACACAGTCATGCACACACGCGTGTAAACACATTACAGGCATAAGTATCATTCCCAGTGCCACTGTACGCCTGTCAAGCGAGACAGTGCAGATGTATACACACATGCATAATATCTTCCTCCATTATTTGTGCTATTTTCTACATTGTACAACAATAGTGAAGCAATCAAAACTATGAAATAACACATAAAAAAGCGTTAAACAAAATATGTTTTATATTTGAGATTCTTCAAAGTAGCCACCCTTTGCCTTGATGACAGCTTTACACATCTTGGCATTCTTTCAACCATCAACCAGCTTAATGAGGTTTTCACCTGGAATGCATTTCAATGAACAGGTGTGCCTTGTTAAGAGTTTTTATTTGTGGAATTTCTTTCCTTAATGCGTTTGAGTCAGTTAGATGTGTTGTGACAAGGTTGAGGTGGTATACAGCAGATAGCCCTATTTAGTAAAATACCAAGTCCATATTATGGCAAGAACAGCTCAAATAAGCATTACTTTAAGACATGAAGGTCAGTCAATCCAGAAAATGGCACAAACTTGGAACGTTTCTTCAAGTGCAGCCGCAAAAACCATCAAGCATTATGATGAAACTGGCTCTCATGAGGACCGCCACAGGAGAGGAAGACCCAGAGTTACCTCTGCTGCAGAGGATAAGTTCATTAGAGTTACCAGCCTCAGATATTCGGCCCAAATAAATGGTTCAGAGTTCAAGTAACATACACATCTCAACATCAACTGTTCAGGGGAGACTGCGTGAATCAGGCCTTCCTGGTAGAATTGCTGCAAAGAAACCACTACTAAAGGACACCAATAAGAAGAAGAAACTTGCTTGGGCCAGGAAACATGAGCAATGGACATTAGACTGGTGGAAATCTGTCATTTGGTCTGATGAGTCCAAATTGGATATTTTTGGCTCCAACCGCCGTGTTTTTGTGAGACGCAGAGAATGTGATTTGATTTTATTTTATTAGGATCTCTTTTAGTCCCCATTTGGACTAATCTTCCAAGAGTCCTTAACAGTAAAATACAATTTATAATACAAACACACTTTCACATATAACACACTATTACAAACATACATAATACACTAGCATAATGACCCAATAAATACTCAATCTAAAAAAATATATTGAATCTTCATCTACTATAGTCCCACAACATTTCTATATACTATATTTAAATAGTATCCTAGTATTTAGGGAATGTCTGTCTCTTACCAACTGAATACCATTGTGAATAGAACTTGGCCGTTTTAAAATATGTATATTATAAAATAAAATAAGCATGTTTTTTTTCAATTATCTTTTCGATTGATGACCAACCAAGAACACTGCGCATGACTGCAACAGAAGAACCATATCTCCGCCTTAAAACAATCCTTGCTGCTTTATTCTGTGCATTCTGCAGCCTCCTAACTTCACTAGATGATGCATTTCCCCAGACCACCGAACGGATGATCTTCGCATGTGTGGTTCCAACTGTGAAGCATGGAGGAGGAGCTGTGATGGTGCTTTGCTGGTGACACAATCTGTAATTGATTTAAAATTCAAGGCACACTTAACCAGCATGGCTACCACAGCATTCTGCAGCGATACGCCATCCCATCTGGTTTGCACTTAGTCCCACTATCATTTGTTTTTTAACATGGCAATGACCCAACACACCTCCAGGATGTGTAAGGGCTATTTGACCGAGAAGGAGAGTGATGGAGTGCTGCATCAGGTGACATGGCCTCGACAATCACCCAACCTCAACCCAATTGAGATGGTTTGTGATGAGTTGGACCGCAGAGTGAAGGAAAAGCAGCCAGCTCAGCATATGTGGGAACTCCTTCAAGAAAAGCATTCCAGGTGAAGCTGGTTGAGAGAATGCCAAGAGTGTGCAAAGCTGTCATCAAGGCAAAGGGTGTCTATTTTAAATCATGTCAAATATAAAACACTTTTTTTGGTTAATGCATGATTCCATGTTTTATTTCATAGTTTTGATGTCTTCACTATTATTCTACAATGTAGAAAATAGTAAATAAATAAACCCTTGAATGAGTAGGTGTGTCCAAAATTTGGACTGGTACTGTACACATTTCATCTCCATGCAGTCACACTATTTCACACCCCTCTCCCTCATATGGAGGTTTGTAAGTGCATACTTCCACCATCTCCTCTCCCTTTCTCCCTCTATTTCCATTTTTTCCCCTGTCTCATCTTCCTTTCTCTTCCTCTTTGTTCTCTACCCCCTCATCTCTCGCTCTCCTCCTTATCTCTTATCTAAATTGAATTCCCTCCTATTTTAGTGCAACCTTAAGGGGTTTAGAGACAGGATGGAATCGATCTTCCAGAGAGAGGGAGAGAAGGAACAAGACATAAATAGGAGAGGGAGAGAGATTAGTCTGAGTAAATGAAAAAGAGGAGACATAGGTATCTGCTGATGGAGTGAAAGAGGCGAAAGAGAGCAATAGCACTGACTAGATGAAGAAGACAAAAGTGAGTACAGGAGATTGATGGATGATCCGGCAGTAGGGGATGAATTGGGGGGGGGGGGAGAGAAAGCAAGATGGCACTGTGGGGGGGAAATGGCCAGACCATAAGTCCAGAGGAGACGTCCATTAAACTTTTATCTGCGGGGGAACTTAAGTGGAGGGGGAAAGCTTAAATGGCTGAATTGGGGGGGGGCGTCACACTCATTACGACAGAAGTAGCTCACACACTTAGTGGTGGTTCATAAAAGCTATTATCCGTTTAGAACATAAAATGCATATTTTGAGCATGGCCATTGTGATTCTCCATCATTCTACAGTAGCGCTTAAACGCTTCAAAACTCCCATTCAGCACAAGCCGTCCAAAATGACACTTTGGTTTATATGGCGGCATTAGCTCCTAGCGCTGTTATGACTGTGCTTTGCAGCAAGAACCATCCATGAAAGAAAAAAAAACTGCACCATTTACTTGTACTTTAGATTAAAATGTCAGGGAACTAAGCGACGCCAAACATGATGGGTAATTTCTGCATCTCACACTGCAGTGAATCTTTGGCATGTTAATTTATGTACTCAAAAAGGTAATTTTAAGTATAAAATGCATCATTTACTTTATAAAATAGTCAAAAAGGAAAAAATATAAAAATGTTAGGGAACTGAGCTATTGTACACTACAAATGGTTGTGTACAGACCAGTAGTTTCAGACTATTTTTATGTGTTTTTTTGTAGAGCAGAGCTCCCCTGCCACTAGTGGCGATTCTAAATGAAGTGTGGCATTTAGTCTTGCTCACTAATGAAAAAGCTACCGATACACGGTATTGGAGACAATTAGGAGGCTATCTATTTCCGTCATACTTTGTATGCAGATGGTAGCAAATTTACACGCACACACATTACACACAGACACACGTCTCGGCCTCGGTAATTCTCTATTTCTCCGTTCTAAATTCAAGCTCAGCCTTAGGCTAACCTCCCGCAGCGCGTTGCCATGGTGACACCTAGACGTAGTATAGGAATTGACGCTCCTTGAAAGAGAGCTAGACATATGAAAGCAGTTAAAAAGAGTGGGACGGAGAGAAACTAAGAGATGAACAGAAAGAGGTCTATATACAGTACCAGTCAAAAGTTTGGACACACCTACTCATTCAAGGGTTTTTCTTTATTTCTACTGTTTTCTACATTGTAGAATAATAGTGAGGACATCGAAACTATGAAAGAACACAAATGGAATCATGTAGTAACGAAAAAGTGTCGATTGGGTTGAGGTCGGGTGATTGTGGAGGCCAGGTCATCTGATGCAGCACTCCATCACTCTCCTTCATGGACAAAAAACCCTTACACACCCTGGATGTGTGTTGTGTCATTGTCCTTTTGAAAAACAAATGATTGTCCCACTAAGAGCAAACCAGATGTGGTGTATCGCTGCAGAATGCTGTGGTAGCCATGCTGGTTAAGTGTGCCTTGAATTCTAAATAAATCACGACAGTGTCACCATCAAAGCACCGTCACATCTCCTCCTCCGTGCTTCACGGTGTGAACCACACATGTGGAGATCATCCGTTCAACTACTCTTCGTCTCACAAAGACACGGCGGTTGGAACCATAAATCTCAAATTTTACTCATCAGACCAAAGGACAGATTTCCACTGGTCTACTGTCCATTGCTCGTGTTTCTTGGCCCAAGCATGTCTCTTCTTCTTATTGGTGTCCTTTAGTATAATTTTTTTTTTTCAGCAACTTGGTCTTTTACCAAATAAGGCAATCTTCTGTATACCACCCCTACCTTTTCACAACACAACTGATTGGCTCAAACACACATCAACAACAAACTAGAATGGTCCAAACACACCAAGACAGTCGTGAAAAGGGCACGACAAAGCCTTTTCCCCCTCAGGAAACTAAAAAGATTTGGCATGGGTCCTGAGATCCTCAAAAGCTTCTACAGCTGCAACATCGAGAGCATCCTGATTGGTTGCATCACTGCCTGGTACGGCAATTGCTCGGCCTATGACCGCAAGGCACTACAGGGGGTAGTGCGTACGGGCCAGTACATCACTGGGGCTAAGCTGCCTGCCATCCAGGACCTCTACACCAGACTGTGTCAGAGGAAGGCCCTAAAAATTGTCAAAGACCCCAGCCACCCCAGTCATAGACTGTTCTCTCTACTACCGCATGGCAAGCGGTACCGAAGTGCCAAGTCTAGAACAAAAAGGCTTCTCAACAGTTTTTTCCCCCAAGCCATAACACTCCTGAACAGGTAATCAAATGGCTATCCGGACTATTTGCATTGTGTGCCCCTCTTTTTACGCTGCTGCTACTCTCTGTTTATCATATATGCATAGTCACTTTAACTATACATACTATCTCAATTGGGCCGACCAACCAGTGCTCCCGCACATTGGCTAACCGGGCTATCTGCATTGTGTCCCACCCACCACCCACCAACCCCTCTTTGCTACTCTCTGTTCATCATATAGGCATAGTCACTTTAACCATATCTACATGTACATACTACCTCACTCAGCCTGACTAACCGGTGTCTGTATGTAGCCTCGCTACTTTTATAGCCTCGCTACTGTATATAGCCTCGCTACTGTATATAGCCTGTCTTTTTATTGTTGTTTTATTTCTTTACCTACCTATTGTTCACCGAATACCTTTTTTGCACTATTGGTTAGAGCCTGTAAGTAAGCATTTCACTTCACTGTAAGGTCTACCTACACCTGTTGTATTCGGCGCACGTGACAAATATAAACTTTGATTTGATTTGAAGGAAAGAAATTCCACATATTAACTTGAGGTAAACCTGTTCAATAAAATGCATTCCAGGTGACTACCTCATGAAGCTGGTTGAGAGAATGCCAAGAGTGTGCAGAATCTCAAATATAATATATATTTTGATTTGTTAAACACTTTTTTTTGTTACTACATGATTCCATGTGTTATTTAAAAAATGTATGTCTTCACATTTATGCTAGAATGTAGAAAATATTAAACATAAAGAAAAACCCTTGAATGAGTAGGTGTGTCCAAACTTTTGGCTGGTACTGTATATTAGTTTGACTGTCATTATGTATGAATTGTGTGCATACCGGAAGTGTAGGTGGATGGGTGGGTTATGGAGGTTTGTCTGCCATATTCTTGTGCAAGGCAGGTTTTGTGTGTATGTGTGTACTTTATGGGTACTTTGTGTGTGTATATATGTGTGTAATGTACAGTGCCTTCAGAAAGTATTCACACCCCTTGCCTTTTTCCACATTTTGTGCTCCAGCCTGAATTTAAAATGGTTTAAATTGAGATTTTGTGTCACTGATCTACACACATACCACATCAAAGGGAAGTTGTGTCTATAGAAATGTTTATAAATTAATAAAAAATTAAATGTCCTGATTCAATAAGTATTTAACCCTTTTGTTATGGCAAATCTATATAGGTTCAGGAGTAAAAATGTGCTTAACAAGTCACATAATTAGTTGCATGGACTCATACTCATACTTTTTAAATGACTAACCCATCTCTGTACATACAATTATCTGTAAGGTCAGTTAGAGTTTAATGGCTGTGATAGGAGATAACTGAAGATTGATCAACAACATTGAAGTTACTCCACAATACTAACATACAGTTGAAGTTGGAAGTTTACATACACCTTAGCCAAATACATTTAAACTCAGTTTTTCACAATTCCTGACATTTAATCAGAGTAAAAATTCTTAGGTCAGTTAGGATCACCACTTTATTTTAAGAATGTGAAAAGTTAGAATAATAGTAGAGTGATTTATTTCAGCTTTTATTTATTTCATCACATTCGCAGTGGGTCAGAAGTTTACATACAATCAATTAGTATTTTGTAGCATTGCCTTTAAATTGTTTAACTTGGGTCAAACGTTTTGGGTAGCCTTCCACAAGCTTCCCACAATAAATTGGGTGAATTTTGGCCCATTCCTCCTGACAGAGCTGGTGTAACCGAGTCAGGTTTGTAGGCCTCCTTGTTCGCACACGCCTTTTCAGTTCTGCCCACAAGTTTTCTATGGGATTGAGGTCAGGGCTTTGTGAAGGCCACTCGAATACCTTGACTGTGTTGTCCTTAAGCGATTTTACCACAACTTTGGAAGTATGCTTGGGGTTATTGTCCATTTGGAAGACCCATTTGCGACCAAGCTTTAACTTCCTGACTGTCTTGGGATGTTGCTTCAATGTATCCACATAATTTTCCTACCTCATAATGCCATCTATTTTGTGAAGTGCACTACTCCCTCCTGAAGCAAAGCACCCCCACAACATGATGCTGCCACCTCCGTGCTTCACGGTTGGGATGGTGTTCTTCGGCTTGCAAATCAAATTTATTTATATAGCCCTTCGTACATCAGCTGATATCTCAAAGTGCTGTACAGAAACCCAGCCTAAAACCCCAAACAGCAAGCAATGCAGGTGTAGAAGCACAGTGGCTAGGAAAAACCTAGAAAGGCCAAAACCTAGGAAGAAACCTAGAGAGGAACCAGGCTATGTGGGGTGTCCTCTTCTGGCTGTGCCGGGTGGAGATTATAACAGAACATGGCCAAGATGTTCAAATGTTCATAAATGACCAGCATGGTCGAATAATAATAAGGCAGAACAGTTGAAACGGGCAAGGAGTCATCATGTCAGATAGTCCTGAGGCATGGTCCTAGGGGCTCAGGTCCTCCGCGAGAGAGAAAGAGAGAATTAGAGAGAGCACACTTAAATTCACACAGGACACCGAATAGGACAGGAGAAGTACTCCAGATATAACAAACTGACCCTAGCCCCCCGACACAAACTACTGCAGCATAAATACTGGAGGCTGAGACAGGAGGGGTCAGGAGACACTGCAAGCATCCCCCTTTTTCCTCCAAACATAACTATGGTCATTATGGCCAAACAGTTCTGTTTTTGTTTCATCAGACCAGAGGACATTTCTCCAAAAAGTGTGATCTTTGTCCCCATGTGCAGTTGCAAACTGTAGGCTGGCTTTTTTTAATGGCGGTTTTGGAGCAGTGGCTTCTTCCTGGCTGAGCGGCCTTTCAAATTATGTCGATATAGGACTCATTTTACAGTGGTTGTAGATACTTTTGTACCTGTTTCCTTCAGCATCTTCACAAGGTCCTTTGCTATTGTTCTGGATTGATTGCACTTTTCGCACCAAAGTATGTTCACCTCTAGGAGACAGAACGTGTCTCCTTCCTGAGCAGTATGATGGCTGCGTGGTCCCATGGTGTTTTATACTTGCGTACTATTGTTTGTACAGATGAACGTGGTACCTTCAGGGGTTTGGAAATTGCTCCCAAGGGTGAGCCAGACTTGTGGGTGGAGGTCTCCAATTCTTCCAATTTATCTGAGGTCGGCTGATTTCTTTTGATTTTCCCATGATGTCAAGCAAAGAGGCACTGAGTTTGAAGGTAGGCCTTGAAATGCATCCAGAAGTACACCTCCAATTGACTCAAATGATGTCAATTAGCCTATCAGAAGCTTCTAAATCCATGACATAATTTTCTGGAATTTTCCAAGCTGTTTAAAGACACAGTCAACTTAGTGTATGTAAACTTCTGACCCACTGGAATTGTGATTAAGTGAAATAATCTGTCTGTAAACAATTGTTGGAAAAATGACTTGTGTCATGCACAAAGTAGATGTCCTAACCAACTTGTCAAAACTATAGTTTGTTAACAAGAAATTTGTGGAGTGGTTGAAAAACGAGTTTTAATGACTCCAACCTAAGTGTATGTAAACTTCTGACTTCAACTGTACATGACTGTGAAAAGAAGGAAGCCTCTACAGAATAAAAATATTCCAAAACGTGCATCCTGTTTGCAATAAGGCACTAAAGTAATATTTTCAAGCATTTGGTGGCTGCATCATGTTATGTGTATGCTTGTCATCGGCAAGGACTAGGGAGTTTTTTTATGGTAAAAATAAACAGAGTAGAGCTAAGCACAGGCAAAATCATAGAGGAAAACTTGGTTCAGTCTGCTTTCCAACAGATACTGGGAGACAAAATCACCTTTCAGCAGTACAATTACCTAAAACACAAAGTGGATTTGCTTACCAAGATGTCATTGAATGTTCCTGAGTGTTCTTAAGTTTTGACTTAAATTGGCTTAAATCTATGGCAAGACTTGAAAATGACTGTCTAGCAATAATCAAGAACCAACTTGACAGAGCTTCATGATTTTTGTGTGCAATCCAAATGTGCAAAGCTCTTAGAGATTTACCAAGAAAGACTCACAGCTGATTCAATGGTGATTCTAACATGTATTGACTCAGGGGGTTAAATACTTATCTAATCGATATGTTAGTGTTTTATTTTCCATTATTTGTCCCCCAAAAAATCACATTTTTCTTCCACTTTTACATTAAGAGTATTTTGTGTAAATAGTTCATATGAAAATCCATTCTAATCCCACTTTGTAACACAGCAAAATGTGGAAAAGGTCAAGGGGTGTGAATACTTTCTGATGGCACTGTATGTGTCTAACTGTGTTCTCCCCGCTGTGTGTGTGCATCTACATTCTAACCCTGTGCTCTCTCTGCAGTGTGTGAGCCGTGGGGAGCTACTGGTGTCTCTGTCCTACCAGCCTGTCACTCACAGGCTCAATGTGGTGGTGCTGAAGGCCAAGCACCTGCCCAAGATGGACATCACTGGCCTATCAGGCAGTAAGTACTACGCACACACACACAAACACACAAACAAACACACACACACACATCTCACCCACTTTCCCCTCTATCCATCCCTCACAGACCCCTATGTGAAGGTGAACGTGTTCTACGGCTGCAAGCGCATTGCCAAGAAGAAGACGCACGTGAAGAAGTGCACCCTCAACCCCGTTTTCAACGAGTCATTCATCTACGATGTACCCGCCGAGCTGCTGGCCGACATCTCCGTGGAGTTCCTGGTGGTCGACTTCGACCGTACCACCAAGAATGAAGTGGTGGGCCGCCTGGTGCTAGGCGGCCAGAGCCTCATGCACACTGGGGTCACCCACTGGAGAGAGGTCTGCGACAACCCCCGCCGGCAGATTGCCAAGTGGCACAACCTGGGCGAGTATTAGGACGGCTCAGAAAAATACCTGATGTTCAAAAATCGTGCAATTTCTCGGAGTGGATATTCTGTCGAAAAACCACCACCCCCACTACTATTTCAAACCTATTATCTTAGAAAATGAAAGAATGAAATAAAACCCTTCCTGCCTGAAGTAAAGACACCCAACTAGACCACCGGAACCCCACCCAGCATGGACATGTATGGTTGGACCAGTCACTTCTATGAAAAATTCCTGCAACCATTGAGACAACCACGGGGGCTGAGAGAAATCTGACCAGACTTTCAGGAATCACTGACCACAAAAGACTTGATTGAAGATTTCAAAACCAAAATCTGAATTTTGTATATATATATTATATATACGTATATATATTTGCATATATACGTATATACATTTGTGTATATATATATATATACACACACACATATACATATATATATATATATACGTATATATGCAAATCTATATACGTATATATAATATATATATACGTATATATATATATATATATATGTGTGTATGTATATATGTATGTGTATGTGTATGTATATATATGTATGTATGTGTATGTATATATATATATATATATATCCACACACACATTTGAATGTATACACAAATATATAGCCTTCACATTCAATACTGTTAGCGAGATCCGGTTGGGTGGGTTTGTGAAGGGGCTGTGGTTCCTCCAATCAGAGTTCACAACAGAGAGTGCATC
This sequence comes from Oncorhynchus mykiss, assembly GCF_013265735.2. Classification (NCBI taxonomy): domain Eukaryota; kingdom Metazoa; phylum Chordata; class Actinopteri; order Salmoniformes; family Salmonidae; genus Oncorhynchus; species Oncorhynchus mykiss. The sequence continues at coordinate 31,241,492 of NC_050572.1, read as the reverse complement.
ACAACCCTACCCCTGACCCCCCCCTCCTCCAGCCCCCGCCACCCATAGGTATAAACATTCCTTTACTTGCATGCTTGAACAAGTTCAAAATAAAACACACCTGGGAAGGAAGAATACAGTAGGTAATACTCTCTCTTAATCTTAACCAGGGCTGCATTTCAAACTCATAAAAGACACCCTCCTCCACTTACCTTCACCTTTGCCCTTGGGGGAACCCCCGTGGCCATCTTTGTCATTGGTCCAAATGATTAGCCAATGAAGGGAAGTTGGCAACGTAAGCCCCTCAGCCCTCGTTTCTGATTGAGTTTGCGAGTGTACAATTATGTTCACTCTGGGCCTGAAACGCCCCATAATTCAATTCACGACGATTGTACATCCGCTAAGAACAGTCAGACAAAACTTAAAACCAACATTAATATGGAGAAGTCAACATACAAGTGTAAGTAAAAAGAATGTACATAAGTTAGAAATTGTGCTACTAGTGCACATGACGGCTCAAACACGTATCATAAAAGTAATGATGTTTTCGTTTGGTTAGCTTTTTGGATACGGTAACTTGCGCACTTAACGTTCTCTGACTTCACACTTTTACATTGTCATTCTCCATTTACCTGATATAACTTAGTAGAGGATGGCTAACATTCCATGTCTGCGGATGCGTTGTCTTAATTGACTGTAGCGCATATAAGGCACACACAACAGTTCCATGATGACTGAAAACACACAACCGTGGGGTGAACGAGTGACACATTTCCTGGGAAAGAACGTTCCATTTCAAATGAATAACTTCTTCCCTTGTCCTGCAAGTGTCAACTCGTCAAGACGTCATGATACGTCATCGGAAGCGTCCACTTAAATGTGTCTTTTGTGTGTGTTTGAGTGTGTTTGAAGTGTTTGAAATGCAGCCCTGGTGTACCAATTCCCTTTAAATCAGGAAGTATCGCCTGGTACTGCACAGGATTGGGGGGGGTTTATGTTAATTAGAGGGTGTGCTTAATTTATATTGCGATGGGGCAGTTTTTTAAGGTAGGGAAAACATTTTTTTAACAGGAGTGGTAATATTAGAGGCATGGTTAAATTATGGGGCAGTATGGGGTACTATATTTAAGTAATAAGGCACGAGGGGGTGTGGTATATGGCCAATATACCACGGCTAAGGGCTGTGGTATATTGGCCGCGATGCGTAGTGCCTAAGAACAGCCCGTAGCCGTGGTATATTGGCCATATACCACAAACCCCTGAGGTGCCTAATTGCTATTATAAACTGGTTACCAACGTAATTAGAGCAGTAAAAATAAAGGTTTTGCCATACCCGTGCAATACAGTCTGACATACCACGGCTGTCAGCCAATCAGCATTCAGGGCTCGACTCACCCAGTTTATAATACAGTATTTACCGGGGATAATACAGTTGTTGCTAAGTGTTTTAAGTTATATTCAGGTAAGGCTATGGGGCTGTCTTGATGATATTTATCACTACTTATGTTTCTTTTTTTCTATGTGGATCATATGTTTCATCAGTAAGCTCACATGCAGCAACAATATCCATGAAAGTCAATAGTCAAACTGCATGTGTCAGAGCTTTTGCATGCACAGTGTAACATGGGCTTGAGTTCAAGCCAGCTCTCTTAGAGACAGGTACAAAATGGAGACATTCATTTTGTGGGGCAGATTCATACCAACAGTGTCATAACAATCAGACATGATTCACTTTCAGTTCACGTACATGTTGGAAAACCTGTGTTCAGTATATTACAATGTGTCTATGACAAGTGCATTGTGGAGCTAATCAAAACAGTTTCATCTAAATTGAGGGGATGGAATAGAACTCTGCCACGTCTCAGTGATATCCCTTCACTGAACCCTCCCTCAGTAGCAGACAAGGTTAGTGGATTGGGTCTGTCCCATTACAGTAAATGGATGATTTCTGGTTTTACTTTGTGACTCCTGTTGCTCTCACTCTCATTTGATTGGTGCATTTACTTTTTAGACCTGATGCAATTGGTTGAGATAAGGCTGTAGCCATGTAGCATGGGTATCTATAATTCACTGGACCTTAATGTACCGAAAGCCGCTGTTTATAGTACATCTGTTGTCATAGTGACCAAAGGACCATTAGTGTATCTTTAACTTTGTGTCTGTATCACCAATTTTACCAGTATAACCAATTTTTATCAGAGTGAGCTTTGTCGTTTATATGCTGTTCCACAGTGGCCACTTGACCCTGTATACACTTGCCTGGCAGTGCATTACTCCTGTTAATTTATGTGAATAAATCATGAATTCAAATTATTAGAATTTATAGCCATGCTACTGGTAACAGCTCAGTATATCCTCGTTTGAACTCTGCATCTTAAGAATTGTACATTCATTTTTTTCAATATATTTTGTGTGTGGTGAATATGCGTGAGAATTTCAAATGTTAGTCTCCTGCAATGTCACAACCACTGAACTCATCAAAGATGTCTGTGCCGTCAGCTCTCGTTCTGGGTGCCTTTCTTCTCCCCGAGATCTCTCTCTCTGTTTATCACCGCTGTTGCTCCGCGGCACTGCCCCCATTGTCATTATTAATTTATTTATTTTACTCTGATAGTCAATAGCAATCAAAGGAAGTCAAGCTGTCACCGCAAGCTATGTCTCTTTGCTGTGTGTGTACACTGCTAACCTCTTAACTTGAATGCTGCATGTCCCTACACACAGGTAAACATTGTACACAATCCGCTTCACTGGCCACTGAGGTGCTCAAACTGCATCCCTACAAACTGGCTTTAATGCGAGTTTGATCTAACTTGAGCTAGCAAACACAACATTAGTGTTTGTTATAACATTATTTGCGTGGCGTTGTCACTCAGTAAGCTTCTTTTCCTAATGCTTGGCGTATCACAGCAACGGCCATAGCGCTTATGGCGCTGGAAGTGGTTAAGTGGGCAGTTGTGTCCTTTCCTATGAAAGTAATCACATCCCATAAGGAACTGAGTAGGCAGGACTCACATCTAGGCTGCACACTGAACATTTTGGATGTCTGATCACACTTTGAAAAGCCCACAGCAACCTTTGTTTTTATCACTGGTTGAGTTGACCAAACTTTCTTTGCTACGGAACTAGATTTGTTTTTTGCTCTCTTTTGCTACTTTTTGAAGAAAAAAAAATCGATTTGTACATATTGTAACATAGGAGGCTAATATCTTGTTGTTTTTGCTATTGTAACGGCTTTCTTCTGTGGACGAAGGAGAGGACCAAAGCGCAGCGTGGTTAGTGTTCAACATGTTTAATAAAGACGATAAACGTGAACACTACAAAATACAAAAGAACAAATGTGAAAAAAACAAAACAGTTCTGTCTAGTGCAGACACATGAAGACAGAAGACAACCATCCACAAAACCCAACAGAAAACAGGCTACCTAAATATGGTTCCCAATCAGAGACAATGACTAACCCCTGGATCTGATTGAGAACCATATCAGGCCAAACATAGAAACGGGAAAACTAGACACAACATAGAATGTCCACTCAGCTCATGTCCTGACCAACACTAAAACAAAGAAAACACAAAAGAACTATGGTCAGAACGTGACAGCTATCAAATTGCCATATGAATTGGTCTTAGTTAGCCCCCTCACACACATTTATTTTAGTAAAAAGGTACACTTTCCCAGTTCAGTTCTTGACATCCTGCTCATTTCATGTCCTTAGTCCTATAGTTTCCCCTCTCACAGCCGTGAGAAATTCATATACTGAACAAAAATAGAAACGCAGCATGTATCAAAGATTTTACTGAGTTACAGTTCATATGAGGAAATCAGTTAATTGAAATAAATGAATTTAGCCCTAATCTATGGATTTCAAACGACTTGGAATACAGATGCATCTGTTGGTCACAGACACCTTAAAAAATAATAGGCCTCACTTGGGCCTCGGGATCTCATCACTGTGTTTTTGTGGGATTCAAATTGCCATCGATAAAATGCAATCGTGTTCGTTGTCCGTAGTTTATGCCTGCCCATACCATAACCCCACCGCCACCATGGGGCACTCTGTTCACAACATTGACATCAGCAAACTGCTTGCCCACACGCGCCATACATGTGGTCTGGGCTTGTGAGGCCAGTTGGACATACTGCCAAGTTCTCTAAAACGATGCTTATGGTAGAGAAATAAACATTCCATTCTCTGGCAACAGCCCTGGTGGACATTAATGCAGTCAGCATGCCGATTGCACGCTCCCTCTAAACTGTGGCATTGTGTTGTGTGACAGAACTGCACATTTTAGAGTGGCCTTTTATTGTTCCCATCATAAGGTGCACCTGTGTAATGATCAGTCTGTTTAATCAGCTTCTTGATATGCCACACCTGTCAGGTGGATGGATTATCTTGGCAAAGGAGAAATGCTCACTAACAGGGATGTAAACAAATGTGCACAACATTGGAGAAGAATAAGCGTTTTGTGCATTTGGAACATTTCTGTGATCTTTTATTTCAGCACATTAAACATGGGACCAACACTTTACATGTGTTTTTATATTTTTGTTCAGTGTAGATACATGCACAGTATCTTCAGTTTCCATCAAAACTAATATTTCAAGGTAACTTGTTGAAACAAAATGCAATTTTCATTAAGAATTACTGTGTCCCAGGAGCCATTTCAGTCTTTTGGTTTCATAATGTTTGGCTGATAATAATCACAACAGCCGCACAGGTTTTGATGAAGAGAGATTATTTTCCAACTGTAGTTTTTTCCAATTCAGAGTAATGTCCTGTGACTATGATTTTGTATTTGTAGGAGGCTTGCAGTCTGGGGCACAATTTAATAATGTGGATATGAGAGCCGTTGGAGTGAGGCAAAAATTGCATTAGCTCTAACACCGTAACCCCAACCTGGTCTTAGCTTGGGCACAGAGGTGCTGGGCAGTAGCCTGGATGTGTGTGTGTGTGTTTGCATTAACCATATGGACCCCTGAAGACAGGCTTCTATGCCCCCATTTCTAGTGTGAGCACAGACATAAAGCACATCAGTCTCACCACTGAAAGGCCAATGGGTTGTAGTCCACTGTTTGGTCAACTTTGCCCAGGAGGTGCTAACACGGTTGCTGAGGAATGATGTGATGTTATCTTTATTCATTGCTCTGGCAGTGATGGAGAGTTAAACAATGTATCTAGTGTGGAGTGTTCAGGCTCCTAACTATAACTTCACTAATAGGGGTTGCGTTCAATATTCTAAAAGTGTTAAAAAGTGGAGCATATTTGAAAGGCGAAAGGAGAATGACAGTATCTTAGCATTGCGGGCCTAATTCTGTAGAAAAAGATGGCTGTCATATGTCGGTTGGTTGGTTGGTAAGGACACCAGTGTTTTTTTAGCCTCATGTCTGTGCATGACAGTGTGAGAGGTGAGAAGTTTGGCTACAACATTGTGAGTTCTGTTCATGACAGGAAGGTTTAGTCAAGATCAAATCAAGATGTATCATAATTGCAAGTTAACTTATTTTAGAAAACAAATCACGTACGTTCTCCCATTTCTTTATGCTTTGATAGATTTTCCAGTTTCCTATTTCTATGTTCTCACTGTTTATTTTCTGACTTTACTTTGAGACACAGGTTGTGTATATTACAGGTGCCTGTGATCAATATTCAACAGTTTCCTCCCCTTGTGAGCGTTTTCCTTTGTAAATAGCACAGAAAGCACCCTGCAAAGATCAGCAACGATGTTCCATATCACTGAATAATCCAAAACAAAATGATGTGATACAAAATGCTCCGTCTTTGTTACCCTCTGTTTTGCTGGCCTCACCCTGAACCCACAGCATAAATAAGCCTATTTTATAGATATCTACATTTAAATACCGTATATCCTTGTGTAAATTACTGTTTGTTCCCAAGCACTATCAGGCAGATGCACTGCCGCCTGTCCTTAAAGTATGTGATTGTTCCCCCTGGAAAGGCAAAGGGTTCTCCCCTCGCTTTAAATGTGTTCCATTGTTGGGGTGCCCTCCCTCTTCCTATCCCTTGGCCCGCACTGAATCCACACTCCTTCATTTCCCTTTCAGCACCTTCTTTTCCTCCATTGACAACCCAACCCTCTCTTTCGTGTGTTGTGGGGGGGGGGGGGTAGCCTCACGGTTAAGAACGTTGGGCCAGTAACCTGAAAGGTTGCTGGTTCGAATGCCCGAGACGACTGGGTGAAAATATGTTTATGTGCCGTTGAGCAAGGCACTTAACCTTAATTACTCCTGTAAGTCGCTCTGGATAAGAGCATCTGCTAAATGACTGAAATGTCAAATGTAAATAAAAAGAGAACAAGGAATTGATTCATTGGTTATGAGTATCCCATTGGCTATCATTGATTCACCGCCTCAGTCAGAACTGTATGTTGTGTGGGTGAAATGCAAAATAAGACAAGTAGTCTGAACTGGGTTTAAACTGCATAATGCTATGAAGTCTATGCTAAATATATTACACTAATGCTGACTTGTTGAATTTGTTAACACAACAAATGTGCAAATAAAAAAAATAACTGATACACTATTTCTGAGTCCTTTTGCTAAGTCACCTGGGCAGACACACGACAAGCTCACTGATGTCTCTCTGGATAAGAGCGGCTGCTAAATTACCAAATTGTAAATGCATAATTTTCTCAGACACAAACTCTGTGTTCTCGGACACAAATGTCTGAACACATATATATATACACACACACACAAACACATATTACACATTTTTTCCCAATACGCTACAGATGACAAGATTTACAGCATGAGAATATCCAGTAGCCTATAATTGTCTGGCCTAGCTAATTAAGATCAAACAATGCACAGGAAGCACACAGCAAATAGGGACATACAGTTAACTGCCAAAATAAAGGAAATGGTAACATAGTGTCTTAAAAGGGCATTGGGCCACCACTAGCCAGAAATGCTTCAATGCACCTTGGCATAGATTCTACATGTCTGGAACTCTATTGGAGGGATTCAACACCATTCTTCCATGCCAAATTCCATCATTTGGTGTTTTGTTGATGGTGGTGGAAAACGTTGTCTCAGGTGCCAGTCCAGAATTTCTTATAAGTGTTCAATTGGGATGAGATCTGATAACTGAAACGGCCATGGCATACATCATTTTCAAGCTCATCAAACCATTCAGTGACCACTTGTGCCCTGTGGTTAAGGGAATTGTCATCCTATTGGGGCATAGCCATGGTATCAAAAATAATGGTCTGCCCAGCATTTTTATATATGACCCTAAGCATGATGGGATGTCAATTTTTTTTATGAACTCAGGAACCGCACCTGCTTTCAATATACTGTGTATCCTTCATTTACTCAAGCATCTCCATTATTTTGGCAGTTACATGTACATGCCTAGTATACAGTGCATTCGGGAAGTATTCAGACCCCTAGACTTTTTCCACATTTTGTTACGTTACAGCCTTATTCTAAAATGTATTAAATCATTTTTTCCCCTCATCAATCTACATACAATACCCCATAATGACAAAGCAAAGTTACATAAGCATTCAGACCCATTACTCAGTACTTTGTTAAAGCACCTTTGGCAGCGATTACAGCCTCAAGTCTTCTTGGGTATGATGCTACAAGCTTGGCACACCTGTGCTTGGGGAGTTACTCCCATTCTTCTCTGTAGATCCTCGCTCTGTCAGGTTGGAAGGGGAGCGTCGCTGCACAGCTATTTTCAGGTCTCTCCAGAGACGTTTGATCGGGTTCAAGGTCCTGAGAGCTCTGGAGCAGGTTTTCATCAAGGATCTCTTTGTGCTTTGCTCCATTCATCTTTGCCTCGATACTGACTGGTTTCCCAGTCCCTGCCACTGAAAAACATCCCCACAGCATGATGCTGCAACCACCATGCTTCACCGAATGGATGGTGCCAGGTTTCCTCCAGAAGTCATGCTTGGCATTCAGGCCAAAGAGTACAATCTTGGATTTATCAGACCAGAGAATCTTGTTTCTCATGGTCTGAGAGTCCTTTAGGTGCCTTTTGGCAAACGCAAAGCATGCTGTCATATGCCTTCTACTGAAGAGTGGCTTCAGTCTGTCCACTCTATCACAAAGGCCTGATTGGTGGAGTGCTGCAGAGATGGTTTTCCCATCTCCACAGAGGAACTCTGGAGTTCTGTCAGAGTGACCATCGGGTTCTTGGTCCCCTCCCTGACCAAGGCCCTTCACCCCGCTTGCTCTGTTTGGAAGAGTCTTGGTGGTTCCAAACTTCTTCCATTGAAAAATTATGGAGGCCATTGTGTTCTTGGGGACCTTCAATGCTGCAGACATTTTTTGGTACCATTCACCAGATATTTGCCTGGACACAATCCTGTCTCGGAACTCTACGGACAATTCTTTCAAACTCATGGCTTGGTTTTTGCTCTGACATGCACTGTCAACTGTGGGATCTTATATAGACAGGTGTGTGCCTTTCCAAATCATGTCCAATCAATTTAATTTACCACAGGATGAACAATGGAAACAGGATTCACCTGAGCTCAATTTCGAGTCTCATAGCAAAGGGTCTGAAAATGTATGTAAATAAGTTTTGTTTTTATTTGTAGTACATTTGCAAAAAAATCTAAAAACCTGTTTTTGCTTTGTCATTATGGGGTATTGTGTGTAGATTTAATACATTTTAGAATACGGCTGTAATGTAACAAAATGTGGAAAAAGTTAAGGGGTCTGAATACTTTCCGAATGCACTGTACACCCCCACCTACGCATGGCACGTAGCCTAGATGTTAGAGACAGTTGCTGGTTCAAGACATAGGCCAGGAGATTACAGAAATGGGAAGTGAACTGGCACCTGGAGGGCTGCTGGTATCTGATCCCAGGTCCTAACCACTGCCTTTGTGCCCTAGAACAAGACTGTTAACCCAAAAGTGCCTCCCATCCAGGGCTGCTGCACCATCACTGACCATGTGCCTCTCAACAACAATATGGTAGTGTCTTTATTATATTCTATTACGAGAAACCTTAAAATATATGAAATTGCGTTTTAGTGGGCCTATTCATTCGTTACCCGTGTGTAACAGTGCCTAACTGAACTTCAAAGGTACATTTCAAGGCTGTCCAACTCTACTGAAAAGTCACAGCCGCTGAGACGACGGGCGGTGGGACCCTGTCACGTAGCGTTTACAGACCGCTCGCGCTGTTTACAGTTAGATCATTTTGTGGCATGAATTATCAAACATCAAGCACTAAATAGCCATAGACGTAATTTCAGCAATTATGAGGAAAGAACTTCTGTGACACAGGTGAGTCGCTCATTTCTATTCATGCATGCATAAAGTCAGTTGGCTATTTATGTTTGCAGATGTTCAATCATTAGCTTTTTTTCGCAGTCAACAATATTCATGTTAACTTGTTCGTTTGTAATTACACGAAACAATGTTTTCAATGTCTGTTTTGAACACTGATCTGCAAACAGTTAGGCTAACAAATCCATGCAGCTTGTTTTACATTTTATCGGTTCGTAGGCTACACTTGATTTTAGAAGAACTTTACATGTAAAGTTTACAAAAGTTAGCCTACTTTTTTCCCCCAAATCCCTTGTCACATACAGCCACACAATTCATTTCTCTACTTGAGCAGTCTTTTAAAGGTTCACTATTGCCCTCTAAAATGTTGTTGTTTGTCCGGTTATCCTGTTTCAAAGTAGCCAATAAAGTATATCAAATGGTTGTTCTATTTCAGCGACTGCAACGGATGCAGTTTTCACTGCGCCTTTGTCAGAGATCCAATGATTTGAAACAGTGTTAATCTCATTCCTTGTTTAGCAAATATTTTTAATATTTTTGGCAGCTGAAACATTGTAGCCGACTCACTGTTTGTAACATTGTAGTCTATAACAAAGTGACAATAGTGCAACAAACTTTTAACCAAACTAAGCGCAATAAAAGTACAATAAAAATGAAATTCCCTAACTTTGGGCGTTGAATAAGGCTAGTACAGCGAGTATATATTTAATCTGCATTTCAATAACAAACTTCGAGGCCTGAGCCATCTGAAGCCTGGAGACTCCCTTGAACCACGGAGCCCGTGTAGTGATGTTGTCAGGGCGAGGGAGGAAACAACAACTCGGCAATATACTAGAATACCATCCACTCCTTTGTGTTTTTGGATCAAACGTTGGGCAATGGTGCACGGACATGAGCTCAGTCAGGCGTTATTGAAGTTCAGACCTCATATTTGACATAAAACCGAGTAAAAAAACGTAGCTGCTCTCAAGCGGATATGAACATCTATTTTTAACCTCCCAAATGCTGTCTGTTCAATCTGCCTCTGTCCTGACAACAATGAACCGGCTTTGTAAAATATTTTGTCTCCGCATTCCATCATTGAGATAATGTGATCAATTCATAGGTCTACCGTTATTAGCCTATGCCCTAATGATAAGTAAATATGTGCTTATGTAGACCTATTTATCACTTATAAATATATCATTAATTTATTCTGACAATTGAAATTAAAGTTTAATATAGTAAAAAAATGTGGTAAGGGAAAGCTAGGCGACATCGCTATGGAAAATGGCAATAATAGGTTTGATGACATTGCCTGGGGTTGTGGTGGTCAATGTCACACATTCGCCTTCCACGGAGAAATCACATGATTGCCCCATCAAGTCGATACGAGTCGGTTCCTCTTTCCGCGTGAGTGCTGCTGGCTGCTGCGTAGACCAATTTAATAAACTGAAGTCATCTGACTCTCATAAGTCAATCTACACAAACACCAAATGGATCTGAGGCGATGACAATAGTGGCCTATTCAGATGAGTTGAATAGTTTGTATTTCTAAGGGTGGCAAAGTAGACTAGACTTGGCTGTATAGCTCCACTTCTGTCCCTGAAAACTCGTTCACCTGTTTCATCGCCATTCAGTAGATCTACTATATGGTTCAGTGGTCCATTTCAACAGTGAATGGATATTGAGGTTCAAGTTTCTCAGTGTGTGTCTCTCTCTCTCTCTCTTTCCATCTCCCTCATCTCTTGTCAGCAGCTTCAGCGCTTTACACATGATGGCACGATTGCACATTGGCACGTGTGGTACTGTGTGTTAGTCACTTTCAACTCTGTACACTCTCTTATACAGTTCTATTCAATAGTCCCAGGCTTAATAAACTGGGACCAAAAATGTGTATATTTATGTGAATTATTTGGGTGTCGATATGTGCCGGTTCCTGTGTGTGTAAAGGGTATATGTGTATTAATCACCGCCTCTATCTCTTCAAAGTGTAAATGGAGTCATCGCGAGGCTCTGGGGGCCTCTCCCGCGAGTACAAGCTGGTGATGCTGGGAGAGGGGGGAGTGGGGAAGAGTGGTGAGTACACACACACACACACACTCATAATTACACTTAACTGTACTCTTCACTCTTACTCAGTGCATGTCTTTGTTTCTGTCTTGCTCCTCTTTTTTTATGTATTATCTCTGACTTCGACTATTCTTCTTCAACTCGGTCTTGATTTACTTTACTTTTCCTAATGTCCTCTTGTTTTTTTTTCATGAATGAAATGTGTGGGTGTTTGTGTGTGAGAGAGAAAGACACACACCCACACACACCCTCCAAGTGCAGTCAGGCAGTCAGAGTTCTCATAAGCATGGGCGTTGGCTGCCTTTTACGGTAGTCTGGGGTGCCTTTTGGGTGCCTGTTGTCAGGAAGACGCATCAGTGCCTAGCAACCGCCTTCCTCTTCTTGGCTACTGTTGCTGTGGAGACTGGCAGAGTTCACCTGGTATAGGTGCACAGCAAAGTAGTAAAAACATCGGAGAGAGGGAGGATACAGAGGGATGGAGGGAGAGATGGGTCATAAAAACAAGCGTCATTCTGATTTCATCTATGCAAGTTATTGTCATGGAAACTAGAGTGGGTGTACACTGATGCTGCGGAGGTGTGTGTGTGTTATCTATGTGCGTGAACCACTGCATGCCTGGAGGAAGAACAACAAAGAGACAAGAGAGATGGGGAGAGGGAGGGGGAAGTGTGTGTGATACAACCTGGGAAATGTAATAAAGTCTCCCGTATTGACGTCATAATCCCTCTACATCACCCTTTCTTTCTCTCTCTCTTTCTTCCACTCTGTTTTCTGATCTACTTGTAGTTTGTTTCTGATTTCTCCTTTTTGGATTATTGATGCAGTGCCTATGAAGCTTGTTAACTTGACTCTCTCTCTCTCTCTCCGCAGCTATTATAATGCAGTTTATCAGCCACAGGTTCCCTGAAGACCATGACCCCACCATAGGTGAGAGTGCTTGGTCTCTGATCAAAATACGGCGACTCCTATTTGCTCAAATTTGGCCTTCTAAACCACACTAAAAATTAGCCACCCTTTGCCTAGAGGACAGCTTTGCACACTCTTGGCATTCTCTCAACCAGCTTCACCTGGAATGCTTTTCCAACAGTCTTGAAGGAGTTCCCACAAATGCTGAGCACTTGTTGGCTGCTTTTCCTTAACTCTGTCGTCCAACTCATCCCAAACCATCTTAATTTGGTTGAGGTCGGGTGATTGTGGAGGCCAGGTCATCAGATGCAGCACTCCATCACTCTCCTTCGTTGTCAAATAGCCCTTCCACAGTCTGAAGGTGTGTTGGGTCATTAACCTGCGTCTCACAGATGCGGTGGTTGGAAACAAAAACCTCAAACTTGGACTCATCAAACCAAAGGACATATATTTCCACCGGTCTAATGTCCATTGCTGGTGTTTCTTGGCCCAAGCAAGACTCTTCTTCTTATTGGTGTCCTTTAGTGGTGGTTTCTTTGCAGAAATTCGACCATGAAGGCCTGATTCACACAGTTTCCTCTGGACAGTTGATGTTGAGATGTATCTGTTACTGTTACTTGAATCTGCAATTTATGAGGCTGGTAACTCTAACAAACTTTTCCTCTGCAACAGAGGTAACAGCTTTGCTATATCTTGGCCAGGCCGCAGTTGTAAATGAGAACTTGTTCTCAACTGGCCTACCTGGTTAAAATAGGTGAATAGGCGTTCCTCATGAGAGCCAGTTTCATCATTGCGCTTGATGGTTTTTGCGACTGCATTTGAAGAAACTTTCAAAGTTCTTGAAATTGTCTGTATTGACAGACCTTCATGTCTTAAAGTAATGATGGACTGTTGTTTCTCTTTGCTTATTTGAGCTGTTCTTGCCATAATATGGACTTGGTCTTTTACCAAATAGGGCTATCTTCTGTATACCACCCCTACCTTGTCACATGACATCTGATTGGCTCAAACGCATTAAGAAAGAAAGAAATTCCACAAATAAACTTTTAACAAGGCACACCTGTTAATTGAAATGCATTCCAGGTGACTACCTCATTAAGTTGGTTGAGAGAATGCCAAGACAATGTACAATGTAGAATATAGTAATAATGTAAGAAAATCCCTTGAATGAGTAGGTGTGTCCAAACTGTTGACTGGTACTGTATTTACATACACTGAGTGTACAAAACATCAGGAACACCTTCCTAATATTGAGTTTCACCCCTGTTTGCCTTCAGAAAAGCCTCAATTGGACTACAAGGTGTCGAAAGTGTTCCTTAGGGATGCTGGCCCATGTTGACTCCAATGCGTTCCACAGTTGTGAAGTTGGCTAGATGTCCTTTGGGTGGTGGACCATTCTTGATTCACACAGGAAATAGCATGAAAATCCCAGCAGCGTTGCAGTTAGATAGATACTAGATACACTCAAACCGGTGCGCCTGGCACCTACTATCATACCCTGTTCAAAGGCACTTAAATCTTTTGATTTGCCCATTCACCCTCTGAATGGCACACATACAATCCATGTCGCAATTGTCTCAAGGTTTACAAATCCTTCTTTAACCGGTGTCCTCCCCTTCATCTACACTGATTTGAAGTGGATTTAACAGGTGACATCAGTAAGGCAAAATCTTGATTCACCTGTCATGGAAAGTGCAGGAGTCACATGGCCGTGGCTTGCTATATAAAGCAAGCAGACCGGCATCGAGGCATTCAGTTACTGTTCAATTGAACATTAGAATGGGCAAAACTAGTGACCTAAGCGACTTTGAGCGTGGTATGATCATCGGGGCCAGGCACGCCGGATCCAGTTCCTCTAAAACCGGCCGCCTTCCTGGGCTTTTCATGCAAGGCAGTGTGTATGGTTTCCCGAGAATGGTGCGACAAACAAAAAAATCCAGTCAGTGGAAGTCCTGTGGGCGAAAGAGAATGGCAAGGACGTGGCGCTGTAAAAGATCACGTTGCTTGCTTAGCGACTACCACTTCCTCCCGTTTCAGCCCATACCTGGCGTGAACTCGGGACCTCTGACTTGCTAGCACATGTGACCGCCCTCCTGAAGCGTCTTACCAGTCTGCGCAATGGGCATACTTCAGGCTGAGGAGTAAGTTTCACACACCCCATGTGCTACACTAACAGGCAGGCCACGAACAGACAAATAACGGCGCTGTACAACAGTGGTATGCAGAACGGCATCTTGGGACGCACAACTTGTCGATTGTTGTCACGGGTGGGCTACTGCAGCAGGCGAACACACCGGGTTCCACTCCTATCAGATAAAAACAAGAAGAAGCGACTTCAGCAGACACGCAACACCAACACCGGACAGCTGAGTCTGACAAATCCCGGTTCCTGTTGCATCATTCAATGGCAGAGTCAGGATTTGACATAAGCAGCATGAGTCTATTCTGCCTGGTGTTAGCGGTGGTGTACCGCCGTCTAGTTTGGGGCAACTGTGTGATTCCATCGCGTCAGCGTAGACCAACATCCCTGTGGAACGTGTCTGACTTGTAGAATCCATCACCTGAATAATTCAGGCTGTTCTGGAGGCAAAGGAAGGTCCAACCCAGTACTAGATGGGTGTACCTAATAAACTGTCTGGTGAGTAGATAGATGTGTATACATGTAACTGCCAGAATAATGGTAAAAGTTGAGTAAATGTGGGATACAAAGTATATTGAAAGCAGGTTCTTCCACACAGGTGTGGTTCCTGAGTTAATTAAGAAATTAACATCCCATCATGCTTAGGGTCATATATAAAAAATACTGGGCAGGCCATTATTTTGGCCACCATGGCTATGCCCCCATAGGATGACAATGCCTCCATCCACAGGGCTTGGTGGTTTGTCAGTGTGTGTGGTTTGATGAGCAGGAAAATGTTAACCATATGCTATGACCGCTCTCAGTCACCAGATCTCAACCCAATTGAACACTTAAGGAAGATTCTAGAGCGGCGCTTGAGACAGCGTTTTCCACCACCATCAACAAAACTAACTGAAGGAGGGAATGAGGTATAACACTACGGGCAGTCAACAACCAATAATATTCACTTGAAAAACTGAAATCACGCCTAACGGGCCAATGAATGCCGAGGCCCACCCTCAGATGCCCCGCCTTCCTGGCTATAATACCGGGGCTCACATCCATTTCCTCAATTCAGAACTGTTTTTCAGTGAGCACAAATCCCCCGACGTTGGTGGCCAAAATATGTTCTACCTCGTTCCAGTCTTCATTAGTTATATTAATAACTGTATGTTCCCTTTCAGTCGGTTACTCTGTATAACATACTATGGGTACATACAATCACTCCCCAAGCTGGCTCAGACGGTACCAAACAAGGCCCACGGCACCCCAAGCACACACAGGTTCCACCGGCTCCGAAAAGGGGTTACAGAATTCACCTTTCCCCTAATACTTACCTGAGAAGCCTGAACTGTCAGAGCCCCATATAGGGTATAGACCCCATGGTTCCAAGAACAATACTTACCTTGCGAGCCTGAAATGTCAGAACTCATACAAGGAACTGCAAGTCCAAAACAAGAGAACACCTGGCGTGACTTGATAAAGCGCACATGCACGCTGCGTAGCATCGACCAGAGTCGATGAACCACGGCCTATGACGTAACTACACAATTATCTTGTATAGCCATTAAAATACCACTCAATGTCTCTCCTAGAGGATGCATACAAGACACAGATCCGCATCGATGATGAACCAGCCAACCTGGACATCCTGGATACAGCAGGACAGGTAACTTCCTCACAAAGGGCTTCCATTAAAAACGTCATGCCTCCACCTTCTTTGGTTGCATCTCATTCTCGATAGTCTAATATGGCTTCCTCGCCTCCTCTCCTTCCTCTACTGATCTGTAAACATAGGATAGGTGAAAGCAATATGGAAAAAATACCTTGGAATGACTGGGAATTTGCTTTAATGTGTCTAGTCTTTTCACATTAGATCTGATAGAGGAGGGGAAACCCGCTCCGCCTATCCTGATGCTCGCTTTCCTATAAAATCAATCATTTCTGATTGTCTGTCCTTGTCTCTCAATTACATTCAATTCAATCATTCTTATTAGCATGATACCTTATCATTGGCAATGTAAGATCATTATTTATCAAAGTACACCCAGAAGAACATATCTCCCCTTCATCGTCATGACATCCAAGTCTTTACTCTTCTCAGCTTCTGGTTTAAGCAGTGCTCACTCCATCTTCTCCCTTCTTTTACTTACATAATCTGCCTTTCTCACCCGCTCCCCGCACCACGTCTTTGCCTGTCTGACTCATCCATAGACTCATGCATGGCTCACTTGTGAGGTTAGTCATGTTCTATATATGGTCATGTACATGTTCTATAATACATGCCCATGACTGGGTTTGTTCATACCGGACCAAATTCAGGGAAGTGTCCACACACAGGGCATTGTGTTTAGAGAGCTAATGCTCTGAGTGACCCCGACAGTCCACTGTCTCAAGTGACCCTTAACTTCAGAGTAATCTAAATTCAAATATTTTTCAGTGGGTCTCCATGTTCTTCCTCTAGTAGCTTGTAGGACAGACCGATGTATTGGTGATTGATTCTCTGGATGCTCTCAGGTGTTCACACTCATACCAGTACATGAATGTGTGGGTGTATGTGAAGCATCTGCATAGGTCATGTTATCTAAGCATTTTGCTGTTATTCTTTCTGTTCCAGTCCTTAATTACTCGCTCGACTTTTGCCTCTTTCTTTCTCTCTCTCTCACACACTCACGCGTCCCTCTCCAGGCGGAGTTTACAGCCATGCGGGACCAGTACATGCGGGCGGGCGAGGGCTTCATCATCTCCTACTCCATCACAGATAGGCGGAGCTTACAGGAGGCGCGCCAGTTCAAGCAGCTCATTGATCGTGTGCGCCGCACCGCCAACACACCAGTGGTACTGGTGGGCAACAAGTCTGACCTGACCCATCTCCGACAGGTGAGAATTGTGGGAAGGAAGGGGGGTGGACGCACATTGGTAGTCTTGGCACTAAAGTAGGTTTTGCCCACTATCTGGTGGCATTAAAATCTTACTACTATTCAAAAGGCCTATCTTTACACATTACTGGGAGATTTACAGATTGCCTGTCTGACTGGTATGATAAATATATAGATTCCAGGGTAAATCTGTAGATTTACCAAGGAGATGGGGAATCTGTAGATTTACCAAGGAGACGGGGAATCTGTAGATTTACCAAGGAAACGGGGAATCTGTAGATTTACCAAGGAGACGGGGAATCTGTAGATTTACCAAGGAGACGGGGAATCTGTAGATTTACCAAGGAGACGGGGAATCTGTAGATTTACCAAGGAGACGGGGAATCTGTAGATTTACCAAGGAGACAGGGAATCTGTAGATTTACCAAGGAGACGGGGAATCTGTAGATTTACCAAGGAGACGGGGAATCTGTAGATTTACCAAGGAGACGGGGAATCTGTAGATTTACCAAGGAGACGGGGAATCTGTAGATTTACCAAGGAGACGGGGAATCTGTAGATTTACCAAGGAGACGGGGAACCTGTAGATCCACACACTTACCGTAACATATACTCTGTTTGGTACATATACTGTATATAAAAATGGTCTCCTGTCTGTATTTTTTATCTGTATACTGGCTTTCAACATGGTATTTCCCTCCACTCCACTAGGTGTCAGTAGAGGAGGGGAAGGAGCTGGCCAGGGAGTTCCAGTGCCCCTTCTTCGAGACCTCTGCGGCATTTCGCTACTACATCGACGAGGTTTTCGCCGCCCTGGTCCGCCAGATTCGCCAACGCGAGGCCGAGTCGGTCCGTGGCAGTGAGAGGAAGACCAGGAGGAACCACTCGTTCTGGAGCCGCATGCGCTCCACCTTCCACAAGAAACAGCACTCCGAGCACTGAGAGAGGGGCACTGTGGGATACGACAGTCCTCCAGTGGTACCCTTACAACCCCAATTCCTAGTTCCAACTCCCACGAGGAGACTAATGACTCTAGTCCGAGTTAGATTATGAGTGTTTGCAACAGCAACGAAACTAACAATTGTTACTGAAGAGATTAGCCTCTTGTGCGCATTAGAGAAGGCAGGAACCATGCTGATGTACCGTATGCTCATTGTGCTGAAATTGAGGTCTGGCTTTTAACAACAGCCGACGTTAGCATTTTAGTATCCAATTAAACCAATTGACTGTAGTGTTTAATATTTTTAAAATGCTGAGACAGCGTGGGGTTTGCCTGAAGTTACAACATTTCTCTTTGATGGAGAGCCAGAGATGAGATGTTTAGGTGAAACTGTGTAGGGAGGGAGGGAGGAAAGGGGTTCGCGGTCCTGGAAGGATGAGCGCTTGAAGAGAGGTAGATATTATGGGGAAGGGAGCAAATACTAGGCTGAGAAGGTCTACCAGTAGGTAAAGTGGCAGGTATTGAGGAGTGAGCTTGAAGTTTGATTTAAAGGCGGTTGGGAAATTGCGAAGGGTTATGAGACGTGAGTTTGAAGATTAGAGGGAGAGTCCCAAAGGATGTGGAGTATCTTGCCAGCCAAGGAAATGGAAAGAATGAAAAGATTGTAATATAGAAGATGATGAAAACAAGATGTTCTGATAGCATTGAGGTTCCTCTCCATTTCAATTGAAAAGCCTTCATGGGTTATTGCTTTGTGTTTGTAAGCTGACCAGCCTGTACTCAGGACTGGTGCCATGTTGCAGTGGGAATACTTTGACAGTTGTGAACTGAGTTGCTGAGGATATTTAATACACAGGTGGTGTTGATGTTGACAAGACATTAATGTGCAGCATTGCCTAATATGGTCCACTAGAATGGAATTTGATGGGCGTAGCTGGCATTTTAATTTTGCTCCGCCTACAACAGGTTTGTCATCATACAATGTTTTATAGTGTTTCAGTAAATAGAGATAATGCCAAGTAGAGTACCTCTCCAGAGTGATTCACACTCCTTTATTACCCCCTGACCTGTAGTACAACGGTTGTGCACTTATTATTTCAGCACTCCGTGGATCTGGTAGTGCCACATATGGGAGTATATTATGTTTTGTGTTTGTTTTATTCCTCTTGATCATGATTGTTTTCCTTAATTTATTTTCTATTAACACACTAAAATAAAATGTACTGCCATTTTTTTCCAAATTGGTTGTGTGTTTTGTCTGGCCTCTCTGTGCGTGTGAGTCACCCCCATGTGGCGGTATGAGGTTTCGCAGCAAATATAATCCACGGTAATGAGTTGCCTTGGCCTGACTGTTGTGTTCGAATAACTACAATCGTTTGTTTTCATTTATGCTATCGCTTATACAATAGCGTGCTGCACAAAAAAAATCACGAATCGACTAATGCCATGAACAATACAATCAATGTGCTGTGCACGAACTTCCTATCAGTTAAATTACGGAGCTAATGATTACCCTGGGAAAGGTCTTTCGCTATTGTGTCCCTCCACAGTTTCCGTCCATGGGTAAAGGTGATGTGAAGCTAACTCTTTAGTAAACAAATAAATCTACATTTTACAAAGTGTTGGCAGACGTGTGGGGCACATTGTGGACATATTGAACTGTGTATATAGCATTGGACTGCTCTTGCCAGAAGACGTTATAGGACGTTGCTAGCTAACAAAGCACAGGCCTAATCCACGGTTGCAAGTGAGCGGAAGTGGTAGTCTACCTGTCGTGAGAATGGACTCTTGGGTTCGATTCAGCTCGCAGAGCCAAGCCAAGGAGCGCGTTTTCAGGTACAGTAGCTAGGAAAAATGTCATATGAGAGTTGAGATTTCTCAGACAGTAGTATGTCATGTCAACAAGTCAGAATCAGCTGGTAGGTTTCAAGTTAAATTCATTACGCGAATACAGTAGCTAGGGAGTTTAGTCCGCTAATATCAGCTAGCTAGCACGTACATTCGTAGTCAATGTAAACTGATATCCATGAGCATACAAAATACGAATGTATAAGAGGACGAAAAAATACAAATAACAAAAAATACATTTATAAAAAGTCGTTTTTGGGCTGCGGTTGTCACTGCCTGTTTTCCCGTTTTATTGGGTAAATTACTGCGCCACAGCTGATTTTTGGATTCGAATTGAGGGGGTCTCATGCACAATGCTAATGTCCAGCCTTTCCTTATCAAGTGGGCATAGTCCCAATTATACTGATGGCTAGCTACATTAAAATACCAGTTGCCATTGACATGAAAACACACATTGTGCCCGAGTTATTCATCACAAGATGTAAACAATGACTAAACTATAGCAAAATAGATATAATCAGATTTTGACACACATTCATTTTCTGTGTTCACACAGAGCTGCACAGTATGCCTGTACGTTGCTAGGCTACACTCTCCAGCAGGGTGGGTCAGGCGTTCAGCTCCTGAAGATGGTGAAACAACTGGAAACACATATGAGCCTAACAAGGAAGTGTAAGTCAATGTTTGTAAGTCATTGCTGCACCTCTGTGTCTCAGGATTATGGCTCAGGCTTACTCTCCATTGGTATTTCACTGTGCCTCAATTCAGTTTCCTGGGTCTCATCTCTCTCTCTCTCTCTCTCTCTCTCCAGTGATGCGTCTGGGGAACTCTGCAGAGGCTGTGGAGGCAGCGAAGCGTGCGGTGCACCTCTCAGACAGCGTGCTACGTCTCTGCCTGACCGTGGCCCACCTCAACAAGGCTATGTACTTCGCCTGTGACAACGTGCTGTGGGCTGGCAAAGTGGGCCTCCTGCCCAAACTGGACCAGGACAAGTGGAGCCAGAGATCCTTCAGGTGACTGTTTATAATTGGGAACCTTAAGTCCTAAACTGTATTGGGAGTCAGTGTATTTGAGTTGTCCAAGGGCATTATAAGTTCTGTAGTGAACTTTACTATTATTGGCAGTTGTTGCCTACATTCTCCCTAGAGCTACACTACATGACCAAAAGTACGTGGACAGCTGTTTGTCGAAAATCTCATTCCAAAGTCATTTGCATTGATATGGAGTTGGTCCCACCTTTGCTGCTATAACGCCCTTCACTCTTCTGGGAAGGTTTTCCACTAGATGTTGGAATATTGCTGCGGGGACTTGCTTCCATTCAGCCACAAGAGCATTAGTGAGGTCGGGCACTGATGTTGGACAATTAGACCTGGCTCGCAGTCTGCGGGCCAAAGGGCTCTGTGTAGGCCAGTCAAGTTCTTCCACACGATTTCTGTATGGACCTTGCTTTTTGCACAGGGTTATTGTCATGCTGAAATAGGAAAGAGTCTTTCTCAAACTAAATCGTCTAGAATGTCATTGTATGCTGTATCGTTAAGATTATTCTTCACTGAAACTAGGGGGGGGGGGGGGGGGGGCTAGCCCAAACCATGAAAAACAGCCCCAGACCATTATTCCTCCTCCACCAAACTTTACAGTTGGCACTATGCATTGGGTTAGGTAGCGTTCTCCTGGCATCCACCAAATTCGTCCGTCCGACTGCCAAATGGGGAAGCGTGATTAATCACTCCAGAGAACGTGTTTCCACTGCTCCAGAGTCCAATGGCAGCGATCTTTACACCACTCCAACCGACACTTGGCATTGCGCATGGTGATCTTAGGTTTGTGTGGCTGCTTTGCCATTGACACCAATTTCACGAAGCTCCCGACTAACAGTTGTTGTGCTGACTTTGCTTCCAGAGGCAATTTGGAACTCGGTAGTGTGCATTGCAACCGAGGACAGACAATTTTTAGCTTGCGAGGCCTACCACTTCGCGGCTGAGCCGTTGTTGCTCCTAGACGTTTTCCACTTCACAATAATAGCACTTACAGTTGACCGGGTCAGCTCTAGCAGGACAGAAATTTGACGAACTGACTTGTTGGATAGGTAGTATCCTATGACAGCTCTTCAGTAAGGCCATTCTTCTGCTTATGCTTGTCTATGGCGATTGCATGGCTGTGTGCTCGATTTTAAACACCTGTCAGCAACCGGTGTGGCTGAAATAACCAAATCCACTAAATTGAAGGGGTGTCGACTTATTTTTGTTTATATAGTGTATTTTCTATCACTTTCGTTCTCTAATTCTTCCTCTAACTCACCCTCTTCTTTTCCCTCTGCCACTTTTTATTTTATTTAATGTCTTCTACATCCTCTCCTCTGGCCTTGCACTATCTTTACTGTCTCTCATGTTTTACATGAATCTCTCTCTCTCGCTCTTACACATTTCTCTCTCTACAGGTACTACCTCTTTGCTCTCATGCTCAATCTAACCCGGGATGCCTACGAGATCCGCCTGCTTATGGAGCGTGAGGCCCGCACCTCCCACGGGGGGTCAAATGCTACCTGGACCTCCTCTCCATCCCCTGAGAACGGAGACCTCTCCCACCCCCACCCCTCTTCCTCCTCCTTCCCTGTGGCCATATTACCCCTTCTGTCCGAACGCTTCGGCAGACAGTTCCACCTGCTGGGGACGGTGCTGCGCAGCAACCCACCGCTGCTGCTGGACCTGCTGAAGAATGCATGCGATGTGTTTATCCCACTGGACCGGCTGGGCATCTACCCTACTGGCCAGGGCTTCGTGGGGGCCTGCGGCCTGGCCTCCTCTGTTCTCTCCATCCTCACCATCGTCCACCCCTGGCTCAAGCTCAAACCGTGAAGAAGCCCGAATTTTTGGTTGAACGTTCTAGCTCAAGTCGAACATTCCTCAAGCTCAAGCCTGGAAGGAGGCATTTTGGCAGAACGTTTTAGGTCCGCTGGTAGAAGTCTAGAAGTGCTGTTGTGTCTAAGGATGCAGCATGATGGGTCCTGTACACTGTTTGCTTGGAAAGTTTAGAGTTTTGAGCAGATCATGCTCAGATATAGGTTGGTGGACTGAAACAGTAGTATTTCGAATCAAAGAGAGAATTTGCAATTGAACGTTGTATTGGAATTACGTCTTTTGTATCCTGTTCATGCTCTAAAATGTTCAAACACTAAATTCTCCAAAAGCCGTTTGGTTTGGTAGTTGAGAAGGACCTTCCCCATGCAAGTGTTTTGAACCGGCACATTGAACATCGTTGACTCCGAATGGTACACACACACACACACACACACACAGAGGTAGATGCATAAACACAAAGTCAAATTCATGAAGTTTGTCAGTTGTGATTTACCCAGGCTTTAAAGAAAAACTACCAAAAACTATATTTCGGTATTTGTTTAATTCATCCATTGTTGATGTAGCCCCAAATGTTTTCAAGATGTACAACTTCCTAAATACAGCCTGTATGATGCATTTATCATGATGCAAAATTCATCATACCGGGTGTATTTCTGTATTTTGAAAGTTATACATCTTGTGCTACACAGCACAAAGAAAGCCAGAATGTCATTCAGTGGGTGGATACTTTGGGATTTTGACAATGATGACCCTTTATCTACTTCCCCAGAATCATGAACTCATGGATTCCATTTTAATGAACTCACAAGCTGTGGGGAGCACATGACAAACCCAAGTATGTTGATGATCCATAATATCTTTTCAGATGATTGTGAGGAGCAGCTGTCTTGCATGTCTCAAGTCCAAACTTCTCTGTCAAAGGGGAGAGACCACGTCCACAAATACTACTAACGGTCCTCTTTCATAACTTGCACTTAGTTTATAACCTTAATTAGCATTTGAAATGGATCCTGGTCTCTATTAGGAAAGTGCTTCCACATCCCTATACACACTGTTTCTGTCCTTTTAGTATTCAAAAGGATGCCATTGGATAGGATTATCTGTACCTACAGCATTGGTTTGGGAGATGGGCCTATTGTCCAATGTTATCCGTGAGGAACGCCGTACAGCTAGATGTGTGGAACCTCTTCCTCAGTTAATTAAAGCCATAACATAAAGCTTTATTTCTATTAAGAGGTGCAATAAATAATTTTCTCATACCGTGTGTGAATGTTTAATAATAATGACTGAGGTGAAGGGTCCTTTTTATAAGCGGGTAAAGGGGACATTTATTGGCTTGTATAGGGAAGCAAACCAGGCTGTGTTCTTGTGCTGATATGGGTAATATGTCCACATTAGAGTATTTTACTAACATTTATGCATGTGTGAAATAAAATTGAGTTTACAGAGCCAGTGATTATGACAATTAAGCAAATGATTCAGCCAGCTCGGGCATCTACTGATTCAGTCCATTTAACTTAATCATTTGTTGAATTGACCCAAAAGCAAATGATTTAGTCTACTTGTAAGTACTTTCGTTAAGCTACTTAAGTCAATTTGTATAACTCAATTAAATCAATATTGTGTATTAATGCCATGCCATTTAAAGCCACTGAACCGGATGCGAATTAAGCTATATTAGATATATAAGTGTATTCAGCTGCAATGACACAGCAGTGGGATAAAGCCATGCTATATTATTTAAAACAAATTTTAACCTTTATTTAACTAGGCAAGTCAGTTAAGAACAAATTCTTATTTACAGTGATGGCCTACACCAGCCAAACCAGGACGACGCTGAGGCAAATTGTGTGCCGCCCTATGGGACTCCCAATCACGGCCGGATGTGATACAGCCTGGATTTGAACCTCTTGCGCTGAGATTTTTTATTTAAACTTTATTTAACTAAGCAAGTCAGTTAAGAACAAATTCTTATTTACAATGACGGCCTACCAGGGAACAGTGGATTAACTGCCTTGTTCAGGGGCAGAACGACAGCTTGGGGATTTGATCTAGCAACCTTTCGGTTACTGGCCCAATGCTCTAACCACTAGGCTACCTGCCGCCCCAAATGCAGTGCCTTAGACCGCTGCGCCACTCAGGAGCCCAAAATCTTTCATACGGCTCATTTAAAACATTTTACTTTCTCCTCTATATATATATTCAACTGTTACAGTGCAACGAGAACACTGTGCTGGAAGTCAAAATATGCCATTTGGTCTCTGGCTAGCTAGCAAAACAATTTCTTAGTTGCTGTCCTTGACAGGCTAATTGTGGACATGATTTCTGGTATAATCTCCACTACTTTTGAATCGAGTCACACTGTAGAGGTGTAGCTGTTGATGATTCATAATCAAATATAAGACTATAATAATCTATGGCTTTGTAAATAATCCAGAAAATAATATTTTAACTGTTTTGATATGAATCGGAGCGGATTGTTACAACCATTTTCCTCAGTGAGTGAGAACATTTTTATAGCCATGTTTAACATCTTTGAAATCTTGTCTTGATGCTAATGTACCACCAGTGCTGATGCTTGGCCGCTGTGTGGAGAAAAGGTTTTCACAAAATAAATGCCTTTGATTGAAGATCTGTTGGCTGAAACTGTATTGTAAGTGTTGATGGTTAATCCAGTGTTGTTGACTGCTATAACTCAAGCATTTTTACATTTCAGACTTTAGTAATTTAACAGACTCCGTTATCCAGAGCTATTTGCACTGAACAAAAATATAAAACGCAACATGTAAAGTGTTGGTCCCATGTTTCATGGGTTGAAATAAAAGATCCCAGAAATTTACAAAAAGCTTATTTCTCTCTAATTGTGTGGACAAATTTGTTTTCATCCCTGTTAGTGAGTATTTCTCCTTTGCTAAAATAATCCATCCACCTGACAGGTGTGGCATATCAAGAAGCGGATTAAATAGCATGATTACACAGGTGCACCTTGTGCTGGGACAATAAAAGGCCACTCTAAAATGTGCAGTTTTATCACAAAACACAATGCCACAGATGTCTCAAGTTTTGAGGGAGTATGCAATTCACGTGCTGACTGCAGCAATGTCCACCACAGCTGTTGCCAGATAATTAAATGTTGATTTATCTACCATAAGCCGCCTCCAATGTCATTTTAGAAAATTTGGTAGTACGTCCAACCGGCCTGATAACCGCAGTCCACATGTATGGTCCCATGTTGCAAAGATCTGTACAAAATTCCTGGAAGCTGAAAATGTCCCAGTTCTACCTGCATACACACCAGACAGGTCACCCATTGAGCATGTTTGGGATGCTCTGGATTGACGTGTAAAATGGCGTGTTCCCGTTCCCACAAATACCTGGAAACTTCGCACAGCCTTTGATGAGGAGTGGGACAACATTCCACAGGCCACAATCAACAGCCTGATCAACTTTATGCGAAGTAGATGTGTCCAGCTGCATGAGACAAATGTTGGTCACACCA
Organism: Oncorhynchus mykiss; assembly: GCF_013265735.2. Classification (NCBI taxonomy): domain Eukaryota; kingdom Metazoa; phylum Chordata; class Actinopteri; order Salmoniformes; family Salmonidae; genus Oncorhynchus; species Oncorhynchus mykiss. Next base: position 31,215,140 of record NC_050572.1, on the reverse strand, counting down.
GATACTGACTGGTTTTCTTATCCACACCCCTACTTTTTTTTAAAGGTATCTGTGACCAACAGATGCATATCTGTATTCCCAATCATGTGAAATCCATAGATTAGGGCCTAATTATTTTATTTTAATTGATTTATATTAACTGTAACTTTGTAAAATCTTTGAAATTGTTGCATGTTGCATTGATATTTTTGTTCAGTATATAATCAGTGGGGACTTTGTATTGAGCCCTGGGGGACACCAGTAGCGAGACCATCCTTCAGCTTACTGATCTTCAGTAAAATGAAACGAAAACAACATGGTGGATATTAACAAAGGATTGAAATATCACCTGTCCTGTTAATGTTCACATCAGTGCAGATAAAGGAAAATAGATGAGGAAAGGATGCCATTTTAATATTATTGGCCTGCCCCCAATGGCAGACTAAGTGTGGAGGAGGTGTGTGTAGGGTAGGCCATTCTTTAGCCCTATTTGGACAGGATACGTTTTACTACAGAAGGTCAGGTAATGTAATTATGTGCATGAGCACAAATCAACACATCTGTAATATTACTCCTGTCTGAATCTGCCATGTCATACATTTTTACCTGGCAGGAATGTCATTAGCCCAGTCCTAAAGACCTACTGTTTTTCGGCAAACTCCAAGGTCCTCTGATAATACTTATCCCGTGCGAATCGTCATCCCTGTGTTTTGAGGGATATTACAGCGTTTAACAGTTTGGGTAAGAACATGGGAAAAAAATGGATGCTGAAAACAAAGTGATATGCACGTAGCCTACTGATTAATGATCTGTTTTGTCATACATCAACTTTCCTAGTGCCATACTTCTCTTTTGAAAGACGAAGTGGACGATATTGTGCCAATGACTTGATAAATTGCCAAATACGTCAGGTAATTAATTACATGTTGGTTACAGTTCCTGGTTCTTACTGATCCTGGTTCTTACAGTTCCTGGTTCTTACTGATATGCATGATTTTGACTTTCTCCAAACTGAAGGCCATTAGGCCTATGTATAATATAAATATATCTACACTTCTAGAAGAGGCTCCAGGCCTCCATCATAACGGTCCATTGTGAATTAGGAAAAAAATAATTACAGAGGCAGTTTGGTAAAACTAATCCCATCCAAATTGTCCACTGGAAAAAACGGACATTGCTTGGGTTATAATTACATAACCGACGTTCTATAGTAATACAAATATCGTGCTAGTAGGTCTTAAATGAGACGCCTTGATCTGAAACAGCAGTCTGAAAATGTTATCCCTGTAACCTTGAATGGAACATGTTGTGACTGGCCCCTCAGCACCACAGCGAAATAACCGTGAGGGTCCAAAATGTATTGTATTCAGGAGATTATTGAGGAGGGTTCTATGTAGAGTAACGAATCATGCTAGCTCTATACATGACATTCCTATGACTCGGTCCTGGAGCCCCCCCCCTGGGTTCAATTTTTTTCTTCTTCTCCCTAGCACCACACAGCTGATTCAGATAATCAACCTCATCAAGCTTTGATCATTTCAGTCAGCTGTGTGGTTCTAGGGCTTTAAACCGAGATTGGGAAACCCGGATCTGGAGCACCTGTCCAACTCATTCCATGAAGGGCCTGCGGGTTTTCGCTCCTCCCTTGTACTTGACTGACGAAGGTCACTAATTAGTAAAGAACTCCCCTCACCTGATTGTCTAGGTCTTAATTGAAAGGAAAAACAAGAAACCTGCAGACACTAGGCCCTCCATGGAATGAGTGACAACTATGCTTTAGTGGGTTGACATTGCTGCTCTCAGAGACCTGCAGCTCTGTAAAGTTAAGTAATGGGTTGGTGGCACAACTTTCACTGACTCCAATAAATGTAGCCTATGCTCCAGACTTTTGTTGATACAAGTGAGAGGCACAACTCTACTAAGAAGCATAAAGCTTCTGTTATTTGAACACGGATTTAAGCTTACAAGCCAGGTAATAATGAGTGATGACGAGCAGAGAATTTGTTTAGGAACACCTTCCTAATATTGAGTTGCATCCTCTTTTGCCCTCAAAGCAACCTCAGTTCGTCGGGGCATGGACCCTACAAGATGTCGAAAACGTTCCACAGGGATGCTGGCCCATGTTGACTCCTACAGTTCTGTTAATTTGGCTATATGACCTTTGGGTGGTGGCCCTTTCACCCTCTGAATGGTACACACACAATCCATGTCTCAAGGTTGAAAAATCTTTCTTCTATATCATGGAGGTCTGTAAACAATCGTTTAAGTGCATGCCGCCACCTACTGTGCTGGAATGTACGATCAACCTGTCCAATTCTGTACTTCCATGGAAATAAAATACAAATAAATCCCTACTAACTTCTTCCCCTCACCAACCCCATTAACCTTTATCTATATCATACTGAAACATTCCACCCATAGGATTGTTCAGCATGTCAACAACCATTTCAACAGTAACATTGTTACCCCCAATATCTCTTTTGCTGTCTCCACAATAACCTTCAAACTGGTATTTCTGCTTTCCACAACCCGAGTCGTATTGATAACCTTACCAATAAAAACTATGAAGTCAACTTTATTCATTATCAAAGTGTCATTTGACACCACACATTCATAACAAGATTTCCGAACAGGCCTCGAAACGACGCCAGGACCATCAGAAAGAAGCACCTACCCCGACAGTAGGTCCAACTAGTACAGGAGCATGGAAGCTTCATCAGTCTTACAGTAGGTCCACCTAGTACAGGAGCAGTCATGGAAGCTTCATCAGTCTGACAGTAGGTCCACCTAGTACAGGAGCAGTCATGGAAGCTTCATCAGTCTGACAGTAGGTCCACATAGTACAGGAGCAGTCATGGAAGCTTCATCAGTCTGACAGTAGGTCCACCTAGTACAGGAGCAGTCATGGAAGCTTCATCAGTCTGACAGTAGGTCCACATAGTACAGGAGCAGTCATGGAAGCTTCATCAGTCTGACTGTAGGTCCACCTAGTACAGGAGCAGTCATGGAAGCTTCATCAGTCTGACAGTAGGTCCAACTAGTACAGGAGCAGTCATGGAAGCTTCATCAGTCTGACAGTAGGTCCACCTAGTACAGGAGCAGTCATGGAAGCTTCATCAGTCTGACAGTAGGTCCACCTAGTACAGGAGCAGTCATGGAAGCTTCATCAGTCTGACAGTAGGTCCACATAGTACAGGAGCAGTCAATGAAGCTTCATCAGTCTGACAGTAGGTCCACCTAGTACAGGAGCAGTCATGGAAGCTTCATCAGTCTGACAGTAGGTCCACATAGTACAGGAGCAGTCATGGAAGCTTCATCATTCCACACTGTAGTTCTACCAATCTGTTTTATAGCCTCTGCATACGATACATCATGACTGATCCTATATCTCTGAAGCCTCTCTAGCCTCTCTCTGAAGCCTCTCTAGCCTTTCTCTAGCCTTTCTCTAGCCTTTCCCCCACAATTACAGCACATAACCTTCACATTGCTTCCACATAAATTGTAATCATATTCCCCTCCGCACTTGGCACATATTTTCTTTCTTTACACTGAGCAGCTACATCTCCCATTCCTTGCCATTTAAAACACCGCAGTGCATATGGGACAAATTCTTTAACATTGAAACTAAGGAATCTTATCTGTACTTTTCCCAGCAAGACTTTCTCAAACCTCAGCATCACGGATAAGCTTCCACTTCTTTGACCCTCTTTCCTACTGATCAACCTTTTGGTCTCAATCACTCTTCCTCCCTTGTTCTTTGATATCAACTGTGGACATAGATATTGGGACCCCAGTGATGACTCCCCTCAATCTAGCGTAAACACCAGGGACATGGCTTTCAATCTTCTTCCCATTAAGCTTTTCCATTTTCACAATCTTATATTGCTGAGCCTGGCTACCACAACATATGAACAATATACCATTTCCAATTAACTGAGCTAATTTCACTTTACCCACCCCTTTCTTTACGGCGTTGGTTAGTCAGATAGGATGTAAATGAGGCCTTGTTGTCTCATCAAACACTGTCACCACTTTCCACTCCAACACATCATTACTCTTGCTTCCTACCTTGGCTCCCTTTATGCTTTCTTTACTAGATGCTCCATTGCATTCTGTATCACGATATTTCTTCCTCCTATGTCTTTCCACTACCGACTATTCCGGTCTTTGACCCTCATCCACCCGCTCCATATCATCAGAACTGACACCCATATTGTTTGCACTCCAGCACAGCTGTTGCTTCACCATCTTTTTCTCAATTTCCTCCATTTTGTCCTCACTGATCCCGGACATTTCTGGCCCGTTCGTTCCTGTTGCTACCGCTGCCTCTTATTGGCCGACAGGATCCCAAAAATCCTTCTTTAACCTGTCTCCTGATGATCCCTTATTGACATCCATCAGTGTAGATGACACAGCTTTCACCTGGATTCACCTGCTCAGTGTATACCCAACTGAAGCAGTCTCGTTCATGCAGTCCCTCTTATCAACACAAGAGGGCAGCCTTGTTCAGTTAATGCATGAAGGACAAATGACACAATTGGTTATTGTATACTGTTGCATATCTACTGTTATTTCAAATGTTTGAGAATCAGATAAGTAATGTTAAGAATGGAGTGACATCCAACTCATCAGAATAGTATGCGGTCATACTCCAATAGTGGTTCAGTCAGAGCAATGACTGAGAGCAATGTTGGGTTAAATGAATAGCATATCAAATCAAATTTTGTTAGTCACATGCGCCGAATACAACTGGTGTCGACCTTACAGTGAAATGCTTACTTACGAGCCCCTAACCAACAATGAAGTTTTAAAAAAAATACAGATAAGAAATAAAAGCAACAAGTAATTAAAGTAATCACTGCATGCATTTTTTTATTTAACTAGGCAAGTCAGTTAAGAACAAATTCTTATTTTGTAACTGCCTGTTCAGGGGCAGAACAACAGATTTGTACCTTGTCAGCTCGGCGATTTGAACTTGCAACCTTTCGGTTATCTAGTCCAAAGCTCTAACCACTAGGCTACCCTGCCACCACATGCATGCATAGGTGTATCCATGTGGAAAAGTGTGTGTGAGTTTTTCCCAGGAATGATCAGACTATTATAGGTGAAAGGTAACTGCCAATATATGGTGATAAGCACTGCATTGGCCTGCATTTAACCTTGTAACCGTAACCCTCCCAGTAGACAAGAGGTCAGTGATGTCTGCAGATAACAGGTTAAAGGTCATATATATTAATTATGTAACTATTGGCCTAGCTGTGTGCCAGAAATAGGGCTGAAGATCTTTTTGTGAAATCACTGTCAGTATACTTCATACAGTGTTGGCTGCACAGTCAATCAATCATTTTTGAATGAAGGTATTTTTTAAATGTATTAGGGCAAGTCTAAGGTAAAGCTTACAGGGTAAGTACAAGCTGAAACATGGCTGAATGTAGTAACAAGTAGTCACCAATTGTGTTGAATTATTTGAAGCAAGTACCATAAAGATTTCATTATTATCCCCATCATTTTTGCTTAAATAAAATATCCATTATAATCCCTGTATATTATAAAGTAGCAGCTGAAACAGTGTTACTACTTCTATGTAATGATGCCGATGTGGATGAGGTTTGGGGGGGGGGGGGGGTTGAAGTTATCATGACAGTCTTTTACCTGCACTATCCTAAAGTTCTTTGACAGAGTTAGCAGGTACAGTGAGAGGCAGGTATTTACCCAAGGTCAAATAGAATGCATTACTGACTACTGTATGCACGTTTGTGATGATTACTGAATGTCTCTATACTTTACTGTGTGTGTATGTATGCATGTTTGTTTTTGTCACATGTGTACAGTTTGTATAAACTTTTGTGATATTAAAACTGAATGCTTTGACAACATAGAGGAAGGAACCAAATTGCGAACAATTCTGTTTGTCTTTGGTCACATGTTAGCAGAGCGTTTATGTACTGTATGTTTAGTGTGTTTGGAGGAAGACCTTGAACAACACACTGCAAACATGAGAATAGCTCATGTTTTTGTATGGCTATAATGTCAATTATAAACTGGGTGGTTGGAGCCCTAAATGCTGAGTGGCTGACAGCCGTGATATATCAGACCGTATACCACGGGTATGCCAAAACATTTATTTTTACTGCTCTATTTACGTTGGTAACCAGTTTATAATAGCAATAAGGTACCTCAGGGGTTTGTGGTATATGGCCAATATACCATGGCTAAGGGCTGTATCCAGGCACTCCTTGTTGCGTTGTGAGTAAGAACAGCCCTTAGACGTGGTATATTGGCCATATACCACACCCCCTCGGGTCTTATTGCTTAAGTATATAAAATGTGTGTGATGTTCTGCGGGGACCTTGAACGACATAAGGACAGATGATGGCTGACTGAATGGTTTTGTGTTTGCCTTTTTGTGTTTTTGTGCCTGTGGTTCGGTTCATTATGTGTGTGTTTTTGTGCTTGTGCACGTGCCTGTGGTTCGGTTCATTATGTGTGTGTTTTTGTGCCTGTGCACGTGCCTGTGGTTCGGTTCATTATGTGTGTGTTTTTGTGCCTGTGCACGTGCCTGTGGTTCGGTTCATTATGTGTGTGTTTTTGTGCCTGTGCACGTGTCTGTGGTTCGGTTCATTATGTGTGTGTTTTTGTGCCTGTGCACGTGCCTGTGGTTCGGTTCATTATGTGTGTGTTTTTGTGCCTGTACACGTGTCTGTGGTTCGGTGCATTATGTGTGTGTTTTTGTGCCTGTACACGTGCCTGTGGTTCGGTTCATTATGTGTGTGTGTGGGGGTCTGAGTTCGGTCATGTCTATGTCTGTAATTGTTTGCATGTGCGTCATACAGATGTACTGTATGTGTAGCTACCAACCAGCATCTGTTGTGTTTTGCATGTGATCATGAATGAGAGTTTATAATTCTGTAAATCATAGTATAGGTGATATACAGTAGACAGAGATCATTAGTGTTCTCATGAAGTGCTAGTTTTCCCTCATGTGTACATGCGGTGGCTGTGTGTGAGTGTTTGTGCTTGTGTGAATGAGTACTTGCTCGGTGTGAGTGTGTGTGTCATTCCCCCTTCTGCTCTCTTACTTGTTTACATCAGTCTGAATCAGCAGCTGTTGATTACTCCTACGTTCGTTCATATTTTTAATTTCTTTCTCTCCGGTTCTTTCTCTCGCCCCCTCTCACTCTCCCTCTCTACTCCTGGCTCCCACGGTGTTATAATTATGTGCACATAGTTAAAGTACAAAAGGGAAAATAAATTGTTTATTGTTTACTCCATGTGTAACTCTGTGTTGCTGTCTGTTCACACTGCTATGCTTTATCTTGGCCAGGTCGCAGTTGTAAATGAGAACTTGTTCTCAACTAGCCTACCTGGTTAAATAAAGGTGAAATAAAAATAAATAAAAATAAAAATGTTTTAGAAATATTTTCCTGATCTTTCTTTTGCCTCTCAAATATAGGACAGACACTTTAAAACAAACTTAAATTTCGAATGTTTTAATTATCCGTTTTTCCATGTATGAATCTGTTATTCAATGCGTTTCTATGGGCTAATGATCCTTGGTATGACCCTCTTAGCTTAGTAGAACCCCAGCGAAGACCATTCATCAGACACTGTTTCAATTTCAAACCTTTCACCGGCAATCTGATCTTCAAAACATCACCTGCAGTCCCAGACATGTGAAAGTTAACATGATGTTTACTGTTGATACATAATCCTCAATGCACCATGTAAATCACTAGCCATGGTTTGGCTCCTTTTCTAGAACTCTGTGTCAGCTGTTCTGCAGGTTGCTGCACACTCAATAGCATGATGTTGGTGATGAACTTCTGAATGAAAGTGTTTCAGCACCAGGATCCTGTTGCTTCTTTACTATCTAATCGCTGGGTGACAGAGATCAACAGAGGAGAGAATGCCCCCTCCCCACGGGAACCCTACCCTTATACCCCGTGCTTGCTCCTGGGCGGTGTATGTGCTTGGGGGTGGCACACAAAGAGATGGGTGTGAGTATGTGTGTGTTTTGTTTGTGTGTGTGTGTGTGTGCCACCTTCAAGCAAGCTTCACAAAGATAAAGTCACGATATGTGGAGGTAATTTTATTCAATCAGTTCATCTGCACTTATAATTGTCCTTTAGGACTCCTCCTCACAGTGTATGCCAAGTTCCCCACTTAGATTGACAGCCGAAGACGACCTGAAGACGACCTGCAGAGCTGATAAATGAAAACCACAGGCCAGGGACAATGTAACCAGTGACTGACACCCTGGCCCATGCATGGCAGCCTGCCAGGGAGCACATATTTTCGGATTGACACCGCCTCTTTAATTGACAGAGAAGATGATTGGCTGAGAGTGAGCCATTTGAATTACATAACTCTCCGGACAGGCCGGGGTTGACCTGAAGCTGTCACGAGCTGTCGCTGAGCCACAATGCCTTCCAATTGGACCAGTCATGTCATGATAGCCTGTAACCATGGCGACTAGATCTCCATGGTCAGGGCCTAGAGTGGATCGCCCTAACTACCCTAGTCGTCTCAGCGGCAGTCCTCGAGTAAATCTGGCATACATGCTCCACAGCATTCCCCACTGCTGTGTGTCCCTTTCATTGATACTATCATCCCTTGGTCTCCTCTGCCTCATTTCCCCTCAGAGTAAAAATTGTGCATTGAGACTGAGAGCACACCTGACAATGTGACTGCATGATGGTTGCAGGATCAGGGTGGTGTGTACAATTATGGAGAAGTGGGGGCAGTCTACATCTGAGAGGCCAGACCCCAAAGGGGCTCTGAATGCTAGCCAAAACATCTTCGGGCCATATAAGTATTTTCTGTTGTTGAAGAGCTCAAAATAAGGCAGATACATGCCTCTCAACGTGCTGTCTCTCCTCAGCGGGGTGTGGACATCCTGCCCCAGTTAGGGCTGTGTGTGGGGATGTGGGGTCCGTCCTCACGAAGCATTTAGTGATACCAGGTAGCCATAATGACAGAGTAGCAACAGAAGTCCAGATCTTACCTATTGAGGAAGTTTAGGCCTCTATGTGGTTTCGTGATGATTATATTGACATTTATTTTGGAGAGATCTCTTGCTCTGTGTCCAAGCAGCTGAGCTCTGTGTATTAGAGAGACAAGTCCATGGTAATTCAGTTAGGGCAGATCCTATTTCGATTAATGTGAAATCAATTGGCCCTGGGATTTTCCCACAGGTATATTATTCAAGACTGTTAGGATTTTTCATTCACCAGCAACGCATAGTCCATAACAACCCCCCCCCCCCCCCCAGAAGAAGCATAACAATAGAGAAAAATGTGCCGTCATGATATCAAGTGTCTACTGTTGTCATGATGTCAACCTATGCACTATCATATTTTATATCTGTCACACCCTGATCTGTTTCACCTGTCTTTGTGATTGTCTCCACCCTCCTCCAGCTGTCTCCCATCGCCCATTATCCCCTGTGTATTTATACCTGCGTTTTCGGTTTGTCTGTTGCCAGTTCGTCAAGTCCTACCAGCGTGTTCCCTGTGCTCTAGTTTTTGTTTCTTAGTCTTCCCAGTTCTGACCTTTCTGCCTGTCCTGTACCTGCTTGACTCTGATTTGGATACGAGCCTTTGCCTGCCTTGACTTACCTTTCACCTGTCCCTTGAACTACAATAAACTCTCGTAAGACTCGTACTATCTGCCTCCTGTGTCTGCATCTGGGTCTTAGCCTGAGACATGATAGTAAAACAAAAACTAGACCCCGCTAGTAGGACTTGACGGGACAAGACGAACTGGCAACAGGCAAACAGAAAAACGCTGGTATAAATACACAGGGGATAATGAGGGGAGATGAGAGACACCTGGTGTGGGTGGAGACAAGCACAAAGACAGGTGAAACAGATTAGGGTGTGACAATATTGAAATGAAATAGAATAACCCATGTGTCGGTGGTGGGTGATGTGTCTTCTCTCAATCCCAGGCAGATGGAGGGGGTTCGTTGACGAGTGATGGTCTGGGTAGATAAGGGTTGCCATGTGGTGCCTACGTGAGGCATGGATCTCCCTGTCAAGACCCGATGACACTGAAATATAAATAGAGGGTTAGATAGGGAGTGGAGGCGGTTGGCTCTTTTTTCACATGCCAATCATAGGGCTCTGCCTCCCTTCGCCCAAACTGTGTTGGTAAAGCACATCCAACTTGCACTAATAGGGATCAAAATATGGTGCAGCGCCATTCTCAGACACAAATTGCCTGCTCTCGCCGTCTTTCTCTTTCTTCATTTGTGACTGTATGCCGATTCTCAAACTCTGTCTCGATCTGACCTTCACTCTCCTTTATCCTCTGGCCCTCGCTTCCAGACTCTCTGCGTATCTCTCTCTCTACCTCCTTTTCTTTCTGTCGGACCCTTCGCCTCTTCACACCACCTTCCCCCAGTGGCGACCCGTCATTCAGGGCAGGTGGGGCTTGCCTGTTTTGCATGCTATTTTGGCATTAATACCAAAATAGCACGTATCAGTTTGCAAACAATGTAAATAAAATATATATCATTTAGTTAATAAAGCCGTATACAGACATTGTCTCTTTTTTGTTTTCTTGAGTAAGGCAGCTCCAAAATGCAGGTGTTTCAGACTAGCTCAGTGCTTTCTGTGGTGGTGGGGCAAGCCAGCAGAAAATACGGAGCGTTGCGCCGTGATTGGTTCAGAGTTCTGTCACTCATGGGGACACTATGTCACCACCAAGTCTAAGGGTAGAGATAGAACATTTTATCCCGTTGGGCGCCGCCATAAAGTTACATTAGAAGTGCCCATCCAAGAAGGCTCAAGGTCGTTGGCCACAGATAATATGACGTCAAATCATGTTATATGTACAGTATCTTTGATTGGACTGATCATGTCAACATAGAACAGCATGGCAAGGGGACATCAGCTGTCAGAGAACAATCAATCATCCAGCCAGGCATCTCGCCTCTCAGAGACCTTGATGGCTAATTGATGCAGTAAATCCAGTCATTAAGCCCTGGGAGGAGTGACTGGGAGGGCAAATGCAGAAGACACATTTCAGTTGAAGGCATTCAGTTATACAACTGACCCCTTTCCCTTCCCTTACTTTCAAAATCTTAGCTAGCACTCATCATGAATCAAGTCAACAATCTACTGGCAAATACTTTTTAATCCTTGTCATATGAAGATAAATAATGAAGAGAAATTATAGATAAAACGTGTTGTTTGTTTAGTGTGTTCCAATTTGTTTTCCAATTTGCCTCATGATTCTGCCAGCTAGAACCAATTTAATTTCACCTTGCGTTTGCCACTCAATGTGTGAACCGAACTGAGGTCGCGGATAATAATAAACATGAGGTTTCTCTCTTGTGTCTCCATTGTAAATAATAACAGCTGGTTGTTGTTAGTCCGAGATCATATTTTTAATCAGATACACTTGATCAGAAATGATCAGCTGTAACAAATTGTCTGTTTTAAAGGTATAGTTCAGGCAAAAATCCATATTTTGGCTGAATTACCTTTACCTTGAGTCTGAAGGCCTTTGGTGAAAGAATCTACATTAATACATTATATACTTCTGCCACAGCCAGGAGTTAGCATATTAGCATCTAAGAAATTCATGAATGTAAACATGCCAACCAATGTTAGCAATGCTGCACTGCAAGCCAAAACTTCCTCAAAAACATTTCAAACTAAGTGCATTCCAATTGCTATAGAGAAAATGCAATTGTGTTCATTGTCAGTAGCTTATGCCTGCCCATACAATAACCCTACCGCCACCATGGGGCACTCTGTTCAAAACGGTGACATCAGCAAACCACTCGCCCACACAACGCCATACACGTGGTCTGTGGTTGTGAGGCCGGTTGGACGTACTGCCAAATTCTCTAAAACTACTTATGGTAGAGAAATTAACATTCAATTCTCTGGCAACAGCTCTGGTGGACATTCCTGCAGTCAGCATGCCAATTGCACACTCCCTCTAAACTTGAGACATCTGTGGCATTGTGTTGTGTGACAAAACTGCACATTTTAGAGTGGCTTCTTATTGTCCCCCAGCATAAGGTGCACCTGTGTAATAATCATGCTGTTAATTAAGCTTCTTGATATGCCACACCTGTCAGGTGGATGGATTATCTTGGCAAAGGAGAAATGCTCACTAACAGGGATGTAAAAAATGTGTACACACATTTTGGAAGAAACAAGCTTTTTGTGAGTATGGAAGATTTCTGGGATCTTTTATTTCGGCTTATGAAACATGGGACTCGACAAGTTGTGTTTGTATTTTTGTTCAGTGTAAATTTGGCATGAACTATCCCTTTAATATTTGCACTGACACGTCAGCCTCTCTGAGAGTCCTCGGCTAGCTTAACTCTTCTTGATGTCAATTCCAGGCTGGATTTCTTACAACTAATTGCCTTGTCATATCATTCCGGCTGATTCAAGCTTCTACAGACCAACCTAACAGAAAAGCATGCTTCCCATGCACTTTGGGAGTCGTGCTTGGCATCTTCACTGTTTTACTAGGACCGTAGCCCTGGTTCTCCTCATTGTTGAGTGATGACTTGATGGTGCAGACGCGGGTCATGGAGGCTGCTGACTGCTCTTAAGCACGTCCTGTCTGTCGCTCCTCTTACGTAAGGCCGTTTCCACAGCCATTATAAAGGAGCTGAAGCTGAAGATGGCCCAACGTAGCTTCAATGGCCCATTTAGTCTGCAGACTAAAACAACATGTTGTTGCTGGAGACATTGTTTTCGAGATTTCCTAATCTACACATATCTGAATTGAGTCGTGGTAATATTCATCTCTGGGGGACAAATCAATGATGTGTGCATGTACTGTATAGTCCAAAAAAGTCACTCTGTCGTTACACTCTTCTCTAGCCTAATGTCCTACCACGTCTAGGGGTGCATGTCCCGGTGCATTTGTATCAAGAAATCAGAACTATCCGCCAGAATCTCTGACCATAAAATAACAAATGGAAACTCTGGACAACCTCTAGCCTACTTTCCCCACAACCCCAGGGACAACTCAAGTGTCAGCATTTGGACTCATTTAAATATGTAGGAGAAAGAACCTTAAAACCACCCTTCTATCCTGTCGTAGGAGAATGGGCATTTTGATGTCTCTTGCAATTTTCACGCTATTTGTGCTGCTGATCAAATGATAATATTCTTTTCACATTGTCCTTTTTAAGCAGGTTCCAGCAACTGGTGGATGTATAACCAGGTCAGCTCAGTGCAGCTGGTTTGGCTCAGCTAGGATTGGCTCAGCTAGGATTGGCTCAGCTAGGATTGGCTCAGCTAGGATTGGCTCAGCTGGGATTGGCTCCTGTGTGCCACTTCTGGAACAGAAACCTTTCAAGTGGTTTACCCACCACCTACGCTCCTACACCAAATCCTAAAGGGCACATTCGCACTGCACTTCAAACATATTTGATCAAGAAGCATTTCCTGTTCCCAAACTTTGCATGACCCCTCTCGCTCCAAAAAGAGCAACACAAGGGCAACTTGAGGCCTGAGCTCTGCCCAAATGAGCTGAGATTCCTGAGCTTTAGAATTGTTGTTGTTTTGACCCGTTGACCCCTATTTGTCTATCTGCTACTGCGTCAAATATCTTGGGCACTCTGGACAAAATGTTTCTGCCTTTTTCGGTCGTCAAAAGCTCGATCAACGTTAATCTTACTTAATAGCACTGGGGCAGTGCCAATTAGGTTGTGAGAAATAGTGATATGCTCATGAGTCGAGATTAAACGTGTTAGAGAGACGATTATAAATTGTCTCACTAAGTCTCTGCAACCATACTCCAGGTCAACGTTGTAGTAAAGTCAGGTAAACCCCATGGACAACTTCTCGGACACAGAGTCATCTCTTCCCACCCGGAAGTAGGAACTATGGAATTGTCATTCCAAATGATTCCACTCACTCTTTAACAGCGACATTATGGCCCCTCGATTCAGGGTTAACTGTCGAGGTCGAACACCCATTTGATTCTGCCTCTTTCAACAAAGTATCTTTGTGGCAAACACAGCTGTAAGGTAGTGAACTAATATGGATCAGCTATTAACATCCTTAAAATATGTGTAGTTTGTGATTTTCAGAGTGCTTCATAATAACATTGTACTCGTAGGTTCTTGTCCAGCATCAAACGTTTTGTCAGTTAGTGTTTCAAAGTAGTGGTGCCAGTTCCTATATAGATCTTTCCCGAATCCATACACATTCACCTCCTCACAAATGTTTAAGGCTAATATGAAAGTCTTGAATCCGGTAGATGGGTATCAGACACAGTGACATGGAGAGCTACTGTACTGGATACATTTGAGACAGGCACAGTGAAGTAGAGAGCTACTGTACTGGATACATTTGAGACAGGCACAGTGAAGTAGAGAGCTACTGTACTGGATACATTTGAGACAGGCACAGTGAAGTGGAGAGCTACGGTACTGGATACATTTGAGACAGGCACAGTGAAGTGGAGAGCTACTGTACTGGATACATTTGAGACAGGCACAGTGAAGTGGAGAGCTACGGTACTGGATACATTTGAGACAGGCACAGTGAAGTGGAGAGCTACTGTACTGGATACATTTGAGACAGGCACAGTGAAGTGGAGAGCTACGGTACTGGATACATTTGAGACAGGCACAGTGAAGTGGAGAGCTACGGTACTGGATACATTTGAGACAGGCACAGTGAAGTGGAGAGCTACGGTACTGGATACATTTGAGACAGGCACAGTGAAGTGGAGAGCTACTGTACTGGATAAATTTGAGACAGGCACAGTGAAGTGGAGAGCTACTGTACTGGATACATTTGAGACAGGCACAGTGAAGTGGAGAGCTACTGTACTGGATACATTTGAGACAGGCACAGTGACGTGGAGAGCTACTGTACTGGATACATTTGAGACAGGCACAGTGAAGTGGAGAGCTACGGTACTGGATACATTTGAGACAGGCACAGTGACGTGGAGAGCTACGGTACTGGATACATTTGAGACAGGCACAGTGAAGTGGAGAGCTACGGTACTGGATACATTTGAGACAGGCACAGTGAAGTGGAGAGCTACTGTACTGGATACATTTGAGACAGGCACAGTGACGTGGAGAGCTACTGTACAGGATATATTTGAGACAGGCACAGTGAAGTGGAGAGCTACGGTACTGGATACATTTGAGACAGGCACAGTGAAGTGTAGAGCTACGGTACTGGATACATTTGAGACAGGCACAGTGAAGTGGAGAGCTACGGTACTGGATACATTTGAGACAGGCACAGTGAAGTGGAGAGCTACTGTACTGGATACATTTGAGACAGGCACAGTGAAGTGGAGAGCTACTGTACTGGATACATTTGAGACAGGCACAGTGACGTGGAGAGCTACTGTACTGGAAGTCCAGTAACCGGAGGGCATTTTTAACAAAATAGGATAGCTGTCCAAGATATAGAACCAAGATAGTGGTAATGCAGAGTAGAATGGGGAAAAGCCAACCTTTTCTGATCGTGAAGAAATGCATTTTGTGAATAGTTTTACTTTGGGGTTGCAGACACATTTGTTGGGTGGTTCTAATGCAGGTTGCGTCCCGATGATTCTCAACACCTTTAACCAAAGTGCGCACCAGCAAACTCCCCACCACGGATCTAACAATGTTGAAAACTCCACCTAAACAATGCTTACACCAATCCAATGCTTTTAAATCCATGACGGGGAGTGTGGAAGTGCACACCACCAGGAGGTGCACACCCACCATACACAAATATGACTGACCGCCTTCGAGTTGGTCTTATGTAGCGAAATTTGAAATAGTGTTTTTTACATTGTAACGTAATTCTGCTTTGAAAGTTGATAAACCCCACTTTTGAGAAAATGGCCCTTGAATGTTTTGGTACACCTACTGGAGAGCTCTTCTTTGTCCACATCCATTCAGCAGTGTTCACACCCTCTTCACGCCCCACCCATTTCATTAAGGATTCACAGGCCATGCCACAGGCCATGTGGTAAAAACATGCTATATCAAATCTATGTTTATTGGTCACATGCACAGGATAATAAGGTGTAAACAGTACAGTGAAGTGGTAACTTGCATAGTAGCAAAATCAAAAACAGAAAGTGTCCAGATACAACCATTTGATCATTATTAGATGACCCTTACCCAACACAATGGTCTAAATTGATTGGTCGTATGAAGGAAATGCTATAATCCCTCCCACACACAACATTTACACATGTTCATGAAGTACAATAGATGGCTGTAATCACCCCCACACCTGAATAATTTGATGGGTCATGTAATAATCTGGCCGAAGTGGAGTCTTTTGTTTAGACAACTAGTTAGCTAGCTAGATAAACAATGAACCGACATAATCCCAACTCATACTACTACCAATACAAACATTGTCAGAGCTGTAGTATGAATCTGCGGGTAGCTAAAGCTAACAAACTAGGTTCAATGTTAGCTAGCTAACATTAGGCTTTAATCTAGTAATGCAAATGGATTTCTGATTTTAACAATATTACTACACAGATCATACAGGTAACGTTAGCTAGCAAGCTAGCGTTTGCCAGCTAACTAACAGTACGCTTTAACTTGCAATTAAAACGACTTTCTGACACAATTAAAAACTTTTATCTGAAAATGTAACTAGACTCTTACCCGTATACATGGATGAATGCTTCATGGCAGACTGGAACCATTTAACTGTTTTGTTTGTAGCTACATCTTGTTTGGCCAGCGTTGTGTCAAGTCACTCTGGTTCACACTGACCGTGGCGTGTGCAGAAAGTAGCCCATCACTTTTTCCAACTGATCTGTCGATAGCGCTTGCTAAATTCAGGGCATGAATGTTATTGAGAAAAGTAGCAAAGGTTTTGTAGTTCAGGATGGCTAACGTTATATCTTTCAAAAACTGTCAACTGTCAACACATACTGAACAGCTCTTGTTGTAGACAAAAGCATGCTACATGGCAGACCAATCTAAACTCATCTGTCTTTTTCCGTGGCAAAACCAACAAAGCTCGTAATTTAACAATCTTATTCGTATATATGGATGGAATATAAGTTTGTTATTAAGGCACATGAAAGTTTACATGTTCCAGAAAGCATTTCTGCCAAAAAACGCATTTTGATTTAAAAACAATGTTCAAATGCCGCTCCTGTGAAATAGTGACATGCGACACACGCCTAGTTTCCTGAAACGAGTCACATGTATACAATGGATCTCATCCACAATCAATCAAACAATCAATATGAATTGTACAGCTACCAAATATATAGCCCCCAAGATAAACTCATAACAAAAGTTTCAGAGATAACGTTGCTGCCGTTGGTTATAAAGTCCAAATAAAATTTGAATGAATCCTTTGCATCTTTCCCACTAAAAATGCGCAACTACATTAGAGCAGCAGTTTGGCTACAGCTGATACATTTGACTGGTCAAATTCAGTGATTCCATTCACAATGATCTGGTGGTCCCCGGAAAAGGAAAAAGTTGGGAACCACTGGTCTAGCAGATCTCCAGCAACAAAGTTGTTAGTCGAATTCAGTTGTCTAATTTCAAAGAGAATAAGTGTGGTTACTTCTCACTCACGCTCAACCAAGTTGCCTAATACTGCAGTGATTGGCTGTGGTCACCCCTCCCTACCAGTTACCACAAGTGGGTGGAAGGTGACGCCCACAATCAATAACTTTGTATCTTCGTACATCTACTCATACAAGTCCATTCTTTTTTCAAGTCAAACTCAGGAAGCAGTGTGGCTCGCTTAAACCGGAACCTGTGCCCACAGGCTTAGCTTGCCTCCACACTCTTAATCTCTTCTTCAGGCTTAGTAGGGTTGCTCAATAAAAACGGCAGAGTGGAGGTTACAAACAGCTGAAATCTCCATGTTGCATCAGACGAGTGCCTACAGGGGGAACATAAACAGCGGTAGAGATGACGGGGGATTCATAAATGTTTGAAGCTTTGGTCATCTGGAACTTGCGAGCATTGGGAGAGAGGTGACAATGACGCCTAAAAAAGCTATAGTGGTGGCGTTTTACAGAATCTTGCCACCGTGAAGCTAGCAACTCGAAAGAACTCTCTATGGAGTTAACTTCTAGTGACATGAAGAGAACAACGGTGCCCAACTCTTTCAGGTGGCAAAGGCCCTATAAACGTGATGTTCGATCGGAGTCACGTTACTCTCCTCGGAAAACAGGCTTTTAGGGTCTGCCTAATGTCCAAAACACCCACTTAACCACATACGAGGAGTTTCGCTAATCCTCTTATCCCCCTTCATATCCCCCTATTTAAGGGTTTTACATGGAAAATAATTCCCCTAATCTGTCTGCCTCTAAGGTTTTCTTTGGCTACCTGTGGCATGAGCTTGGGACAAGGCTATTTTTACAATAGCACGTGAATGACCATCTTAAGGCTGTTGAATCGGGGTAAGTTAATGACATGTTATGTTGTGGCGGGATTGTTGTCACCAAGCAACGGAATTGCCCATAATGACCTCACTGCCCTGAGCTGGTATGTTTCTCACTGGGTGTGAACATGTCATTTCCACAGGGGTAGCATTGTTATGTCTTGTGGTCAACACATTCAAGTCTCTCTCCAGGGAAAGGTTGTATGCAGGGCCCTGAATCACCTCATTAACTCAACAACTAATTGAAGGACGAATTATAATGCCTATAATACTCTGGCAACCCTGCTGGAAACAAAACTGTATATACCAGCATATGCAACCATCATTATGTCACATTATGCTGGCTTGCACAGTGATGTTTAATTCCTATTTATATGTCCCAGTAAGAGTGGGGTTTATCCAACAATTGGAACTTCTATTCACCCACAATCTGCAGTCAGAATGATTGCTAGGGTCAGAAATGTTAGTAATTGAGACTAGCTAAAGCATCTAAACTGGAACAACCATTTCAGTAAGCAATAGAAAAATGTATGTTATTTATCTTTGTGTAGCATACAATGAATTAATCAATGTTCTTGTACATGTGCAAAAACACAACAAACAAAAAGACATTGAAACAAACCATTTTAAACATCTAACTACAATAGAGCATGCTGGGAAATATGATAATGATGGGTGTGGTTTTGTAGATGAGCTTGACCAGCATAGACTAGCGTGGACCAGCTTGGTCACCAGCATGCCAGCATCACCAGCATAAGATGGTCACCAGCATCACCAGCTTTACCAGCTAGTCTGCCAGCCTAACCAGCTAGACCATGCTGGTAAAACCAGATAGACCAGGCTGGTCAACCAGCATAACCATGTTGGTCTGACCAACTTGACCAGCATCCAACCAGCACTAGCCAGCAGAGACAAGCATGGACCAGCTTGAAAATGATGCTGGTCTAAACTGGGTTTTTTTAACGCAGGGAAATAAAGTGGCGAAGCTAATGAGAACCATGTGTCACAGGATCCTGACTCATACTTTGTTTAGATCATGCACTTATGATGAGGTGTGTGTGTGTGTGTGTGTGTGTGTGTGTGTGTGTGTGTGTGTGTGTGTGTGTGTACTTGCAAATCAATGTGTGTATATTGTGACAGGTGGTTTCTTTCCCCTGTCCAATAACACCCTGTCAGGTGTTCTGCTCTTAGCTAATCACTTTGGCTAATCACTTCCCCATGTGTCGTGTTATTTCAACATCCTTTTAAAATATCTTGTGAGAGCCCGGAAGCTCTATTTGTTCTCTCTGGCATACTGTAGTTTCAGCTGAAGAGGTAGTTTCAACAACAGTGTTGGTTTATTGCCTTTGGATGAATTGTATACTGCCTTTGCATATGCTTAGTAAATCTAAACCTTACTCTAGGCCACAGGAGTTGCTGGTGCGCGATGAGACAAGGAGATCCCTACCGACCAATCCCTCCCTAACCCGGACGACGCTAGGCCAATTTATTATTTTAGCAATTTGGGTTTTGTCACGCTTTTAATTATATATATATATATATATATATACATATTAGTGCTTTAATAAATTCAGTTCTAAACCTGCGACTGCCTACTGCCTATTCCTCTCTACACTTGTGACAGTCCCACTATTGACAGTACGTCAGAACAAAAACCAAGCGATGAGGTCGAAAGAAGTGTGCATAGATCTCCAAGACAGGATTGTGTCGAGGCACAGATCTGGGGATGGTCACTCTGACAGAGCTCCAAGGATCCTCTGGGGAGATGGGAGGACCTTCCAGAAGAACAACCATCTCTGCAGCACTCCACCAATCAGGCCTTTATGGTGGAGTGGCCAGGCGGAAGCCACTCCTCAGTAAAAGGCACATGACAGTCCACTTGGAGAGGCACCTAAAGGACTCTCAGACCATGAGAAACAAGATTCACTGGTCTGATTAAACCAAGCCTGAACACATTGGACTAAATGCTAAGCATCACGTCTGGAGGAAACCTGGCACCATCCCTATGGTGAAGTATGGTGGTGGCAGCATCATGCTGTGGGGATGTTTTTCAGCGGTAGGGACTGGGAGACAAGTCGGGATTGAGGAAAAGATGAACGGAGCAAAGTACAGAGAGATCCTTGATGAAAACCTGCTCCAAAGGTCTCAGGATCTCAGACTGGGGCGAAGGTTCACCTTCAGGACAATCGCCCACAGCCAAGTCAACGCAGGAGTGGCTTCGGGAAAAGTCTTTGAATTTCCTTGAGTGGCTTCAACAAAGTACTAAGTAAAATGTTTGAATTCTTATGTAAATGTGATGTTTAATTTTTAAATTTTTAATACATTTGAAAACATTTCAAAAAACATGTTTCTGATTTGTCATTATGGGGTATTGTGTGTGAATATTGATGAGGGGGAAAAAAACTATTTATCAATTTTATAATAAGGCTGTAACATAACAAAATGTGGAAAAAGTTAAGGGGTCTGAATACTTTCTAAATGCACTGTATTTTTGTTCACAATGTGTCTGAGTACATACTGTATGCATGTGCGTGGATGCGCTCTGTTTGGTGTTGCCGGCTCCACCAGCACATGTCCTGTTGTCTCCAGCTAAGGGCCAAGAGGGCTGCGTCTCTACGTCTCCTTGCATGTGCCTCAGAATCCCACTGGGGTGATGTGGTTGATGCGCCTCAGCTGTGGCCAGATCTGTCGCTGCTGTTCCCCCTCCCAGATGACCTCTCAGCAGGCGAAGCAGTCCGCCCACTCAGCCCCAGAGGCGCTGATGATGCATAACTATAGCTTCCCTAGTGTGCCACTCTCATTACTATGAATGTCTGCATCTCCAATTTGTGTTTTCCTTTTCCTTATCTCTTCTTGAGATGTGTCTCAGGCAGGCCCTATAAAAAACATGAGCTGGCGCACACCCAGAAAAACGTTTTTGTGTGGAGGTACTGACTAACGGTGAATAAACTATAAACCATCAAAATAAATTGAGTCGCACACTACGTATATAAACTCCCAGTGATTTATTGGGTGTTTAACCATTTTTCGGCATCACCGTGCCTTCCTCAGGGAGGCTCTGCCTTGTGTCTCTTTTCTCTGAGGTGAAGGCTCTTTGACTGTTTGTGACTGAGCTAAATTAGTTTGGAGTTACTGATGTACTTCTGATCGCTGTTGATGGGATCTTGAGGGGACGGTTGTATGTCTATAGTGGCCCCCGACTGTATTCAATAGCACAATCCAAATGTAGAAGAAATCTCATTGGTATACAACCTGACCATGGTGTCATAAAAGATGTCATGATGACGTCATAACAACTGGTTTTGCCCTCTGGGAATCTAACCAACAAATTAAGTTTCACTTTCCCCCAATGTTTCCCCTAAATCATCAGCGCAACCGAGAATTCGGCTGGGCCATCAAATATGGATTTAGTAAATCCAATAACAGTCCACAATAACTGAACTCTAAATGGGTTTGCTCCTGTCCTGCTATCGCAAATAACTCCATTTGTGCTGTAGCTGGCTTGACTATCACTCTGGCCATCACACAGAAGATACACCTCAGTCAAGGTCTAAAGGTGAGAAGCTGTCAAGCCCCTCTTATAAGAAATGGCAGAGGGTCAGACATCTCGGCACCTGTTCTTAATTTAGTTTCCAGTGTTAACGATCAGTCGATCTGCGGCACAGGTGTGCGAAGCGACGCTAGCGACCCGCGTCGATTGAGCCGCTCACCCTTTGGCAGCCCAGGTGCGCTGGGAGTGAGAGGAGGGCTCTGTGTTCCCCTAGTGCACCCTGTGTGGCATGAGGGACCTGCTATGTGTGGAATGCAGGATCGGAGGGGGCCGAGCTGCTCACTGGAATGCCAGGAATGGCTATCCTTCTCCATCATTCCGGAGACATTCAGAGGAGCGACCTGACCTCAGGGCTGTTTATTTGCAAACAGCGTGACGTGGTCGGTTTCAACCAAGTTGTTTTCCAAGAGTCCTTCTCCCACTTAGAGTCTCTGCCAAGAGGTCACTCTGGTTAATCTTTAGCCAACCTGCTCCTTGGTTGTCTTCTGCTGCTGTCCAGGGGGGAGACTTGGAGCAAGGTTCAAGTTGATTGTGAAGTTGAACTACTTGTGATTTACATTTTAAACTGTTGGCTTTCAGTGGCCTGGAGGCAATATGTGGTAACTTCAGAGTTCAACCAGGACAGATATGCAGGCTGGAGTTTGGCATTAAGTGCTGGGTCAAAGCAATGGATGTTTTTAGCCTGTCACGCCCTGACCTTAGAGAGCCGTTTTATTTCTCTATTTAGTTAGGTCAGGGTGTGATGTGGGGTGGGCATTCTATGTTCTATTTTCTATGTTTTGTATTTCTTTGTTTTGGCCGGGTATGGTTCTCAATCAGGAACAGCTTGTCTATCGTTGTCTCTGATTGGGAACCATACTTAGGCAGTCCTTTTCCCACCTGTCTTTGTGGGTAGTTAACTTTGTTTGTGGCACATAGCCCTTAAGCTTCACGGTTGTTTTGTATTGTTTTTTTTCGGCGTCATCCTAAATAAAAGCAATATGGACGCTCACCACGCTGCACCTTGGTCCGCTTCTTTCGACAGCCTCTACTAGCTAAGGCAGGGGAGCAAAGTCTCAACTGAGCAGAACCGCTGAAGCACGTAGTCTGCTATACCTTCTTTATATCGAAAAGGAGTGATGAGAATTTTGTCACTCAGTATTGCGCAACAGGAAGGGGAATGGATGGAATGTGCATGACTAAATGTTTTATTTTATCCCTCGTTTAATAGGTTGTTCCTCGTTTAACTGGCCCTCCATAGTGATAAAACAGGAAAACTTAACAAATCGTATGCAGTTAAATTCTGTAACCAACTGATGGAATTTGTGTTTACCTTGAGCCAAGAACATAAATGTACAAAAAATGTTAACATTTTTGAATCCAAATGGTTGAATCCCCTTCCATATTACGAGGCAGTTCACGTAGAACTTTTCACAACACGCAAGTTCCCAGCTGTTCCTATCATGTCCGAAAGGGTTGTTTTAAAACAAGAAGATATTGTAAGACAGACTTAAGTTCCACCATAACACAGTAATTTACCGTGCAGTAATTTACAGTAATTTACCCCTTTTTTTAAACCCCCTTTATGACCTGTTTTGGACTAATAAAGAGAGAGATAGTGGGAGAGAGCAAGTCATGCATTAGAGGCCACACTCCGCAGGGGGTTAAGAGGAGGGTGGGTTTGTCTGACAAGTTGGGGATGGGGGATGACTTTGACCTTTCTCTTTAAATGCGCTCAACCAACTAACTCTGCCCTTTGTGTGTGTGTGTTTAAACTTAAGGTTCAAAGTGTAAATGTGACATTTCAGTATGGTAAATGCCTCTATGGTGGGCGTAGCCATGCTTGTTGTGAATGGTTTAACTATAGAGTGATCAACGGATTGACTGTTCTCCCCTCCAACATCATTAAGTTTGCTGAAGACATGACGGTGGTAGGCCTGATCACGGACGACGATGAGACAGCCTATAGGGAGGTCAGTGACCTGGCAGTGTGGTGCCAGGATAGCAACCTCTCTCTCTCAACATTAGCAAAACAAAGGAGCTGATGGTGGACTACAGGTAACAGCCTCCCCCATCCACATCGATGGGGCTGTAGTGGAGTGGGTTGAGAGCTTGAAGTTCCTCGGTGTCCACATCACTAAGGAATTAACGTGGTCCACACACACACCAACAGTTGTGAAGGAGGCACATTCCAGAGGGTAGTGCATACAGCCTAGAACATCGCTGGGGCTGAGCTCCTGGCCATCCAGGACCTCTATACAAGGCGGTGTCAGAGGAAGGCCCTAAAAATGGTCAAAGGCTCCAGCCACCCTAGTCATACTGTTCTCTCTGATACCGCACGGCAAGAGGTACCGATGCACCAAGTCTGGAATTAACAGAACCCTGATCAGTTTCTACCCCCAAGCCACAAGACTGGTAAATAGTTAGTCTGGGTAGCGATTTGGTTATCTGCATGGACCCTTTTTGCACCATCTTTGACTCATCCCATACACTGCTGCTACTGTTTATCTATCCTGTTGCCTACTTAACCCCTACCTGTATGTACATATCTACCTTAATTACCACATATTCCTGCACATCAACTCGGTACCCCATGTATACAGCCAAGCTTTGTGTATTTATTTGTGTATTTACATTTTGTATTTATTATTCTCTGCGTTGTTGGGTAAGGCCCATATGTAAGCATTTCACAGTTAGTCTAGACTCGTTGTTCACGACGCATGTGACAAACACTATGTGAGGCAAGGTTCTTTCAAGCCGGCATGAGGCAGACGGTCAGTCTCGAGAGTCTGTATTAAAAGAGGGTTACAGAATAAAAGCCACACAGAACAAAACACAAGGACAGCACACTCCCACGACATACACGCTAGAGTCCATAGTCGTTTAGCATCTCACCTCATGGGTTTCCGATGTGGTAGTCGTGGCCTCGGCAGTCTCGTCATAGCAGGCCACGTCTTGAGGGCGGAGAAAGCCTCATCAGTAACGTCATCACACTGGAAACCATTGGTACTCACTCACACGTCGTTCGGTTCTTCATCCCAAAGCAGGATTGTTCCGTTCGACTCTTCCCGAGCAGGGTCACACTCATCTGGTCCACTCTCCCCAGACGCCGGTCGGTCGATAGAGAGAGATTGTGTGCGTGTGGCTGAACACAGCCTGTGGCACCTACAGTGCCTCGGAAAGTATTCAGACCCCTTTACTTTTTCCACATTTTGTTACGCTACAGCCTTATTCTAAAATGGATGAAATTAATCAAAATCCTCAGCAATCTATATGCAATAACCAATAATGACAAAGCAAAAACTGGTTTTTAGAATTTTTGCAAATGTATGAAAAAAATACAAACAGAAACTGCTTCTTTACATAAGTATTCAGACCCTTTGCTATAAGACTCAAAATTGAGCTCAGGTGCATCCTGTTTCCATTGATCATCCTTGAGATGATTCTACAACTTGATTGGAGTCCACCTGTGGTAAATTCAATGAATTGGACATGATTTGGAAAAGTACAGACCTGTCTATATAAGGTCCCTGTCATGTTGGTAGGAATGATTCGGGAGACAGACGAAGGAATGCGTAATAGGGGTTTTGTACCCAAATTACTGTGTGCCGTGTAAAGGCACAGGGACAAAGACCAAACAAACACTATACAAAAACACAGGGTTGAAACCCAAACAAAAGAGCGAGGAGTACCTTGAATAAATAACACATGCGCACAATGAATAACGCACGGGACGAGACCCATAATAATCTGCGCAATCCATAAGGGAACGAAAGCAAAAACACACAGCACAGGTACTCACACGCACCAATGGACCACCCAATGGAAACCAAAGGGCACACTTTTACAAGTACTAATCAATGGGAATAGGGGCCAGGTGTGCGCAATGAAAGTTCCAGAGGGATCCGTGACAGTCCTACAGATGACAGAGCAAAAACCAAGGAACAAGGTCAAAGGAAATGTCCGTAAGGTTCCGAGACAGGATTGTGTCGAGGCACAGATTTGGTCAGGGAGGTGACCAAGGACCTGATGGTCACTCTGACAGAACTCTAGAGTTCCTCTGTGGAGATGGGAGAACCTTCCAGAAGGACAACCATCTAAAAGGAGTATCTTATGCAGATACTGCAGAGAAGAATGGGAGAAACTCCCCAAACACAGATGTGCCAAGCTTGTAGCGTCCTACCCAAGAAAACTCAAGGCTGTAATTGCTGCCAAGGTTCTTCAAAAAAGTACTGAGTAATGGCTGAAAACTAATGTACATGTGATATTCCAAAAATTACAAAAAACGTTTTTTGTCTTTGTCATTATTGGGTATTGTATGTAGATTGTTTGTGAAAAAAACAATTTAATCAATTTTAGAATAAGTCTGTATCCTAACAAAATGTGGAAAAATTCAAGGGGTCTGAATACTTTCCGAAGGCACTGTATCCTCTACCATTGCTGGCTTGAATCACCTGAACAATGTCTGAGAGCTACCTTTGTGCAGGGAGCCCAATGCTCCTCAGGTGTGGGTGGCGTGGCTATGGTCCCTAATTAACACACTCATTTGTCACATGAGCCAAATACAACAATACAACCTTATAGTGAAATGCTTACTTACAAGACCTTAACCAACAATGCAGTTTAAAAAAATGTGTTAAGTAAAAAGAAAAATAACAAATAATTAAAGAGCAACAGTAAAATAACAGTAGCGAGGCTACCTATAACACAGGTTAATCAAGGTAATTGAGGTAAGATGTACATGTAGGTAGAGTTAAAGTGACTATGCATGGATAATAAACAGAGTAGCAAAAAGAGAATGCAAATAGTCTGGGTAGCCAGAGAGAACAGTCTATGAGTCGGTTGGCTGGAGTCTTTGACAATTTTTAAGGCCTTTCTCTGACATCACCTGGTATAGAGGTCCTGGGTGGCAGGAAGCTTGGCCCCGGTGATGTACTGGGCTGTACGCACTACCCTCTGTAGTGCCTTGCGGTCGGGGGCCAAGCAGTTGCCATACCAGTCAGTGATGCAACCAGTTAGGATGTTCTCGATGGTGCAGCTGTAGAACCTATTGAAGATCTGAGGACCCATGCCAAATCTTTTCAGTCTCTTGATAGGGAATAGGTTTTGTTGTGCCCTCTTCACAACTGTCTTGGTGTATTTGGGCCTTGTTGGTTCGTTGGTGATGTGGACACCAAGAATGATTTAATCTTAGTCCTGCATTGACACCTTGCCTGTTTGATGGTTCGTCGGAGTTGCACAGCGGGATTTCTTATAGGTGTCCATGTTAGAGTCCCGCTCCTTGAAAGGGGCAGGTCTACCCTTTAACTCAGTGCGGCTGTTGCCTGTAATCCATGGCTTCTGGTTTGGGTATGTATGTACCATCACTGTGGGGACGATGTCATTGATGCACTTTTTGATGAAGCCAGTGACTGATGTGGTGTACTCCTCAATGCCATTGGAAGAATCTCTGAACATATTCCAGTCTGTGCTAGCAAAACAGTCCTGTAGCTTAGCATCTGCGTCATCTGACCACTTCTTTATTGACCGAGTAACTGGTGCTTCCTGCTTTAGTTTTTGCTTGTATGCATGAATTAGGAGGATATAATTGTGGTCAGAGTTTCCAAATGGAGGGCAAGGGAGAGCTTTATATGCGATTATGTGTGTGGAGTAACGGTGGTTCTCTGGTTGCACATTTAACATGCTAGTAAAAATGAGGTAAAACGGATTTAAGTTTCCCTGCATTAAATTCCCTGGCCACTAGGAGTGCGCCTCTGGATGAGCATTTTCCTGTTTGCTTATGGCCTTATACAGCTCATTGAGTGTGGTCTTGGTACCAGCATCGGTTTGTGGTGGTAAATAGACAGCTATGAAAAGTATAGATGAAAATCTCTTGGTAAATAGTGGGATCTACAGCTTATCGTGAGATACTCTACCTCAGGCGAGTTTACAAATATACACAGACCGCCACCCCTTGTCTTACCAGAGGCGGCTGTTCTATCTTGCCAATGCAGTGTAAACCCCACCAGCTGTATGTTATTCAGTCGTCGTTCAGCCACGACTCGGTGAAACATAAGATATTACAGTTTTTAATGCACTCTTGGTAGGATATTCGTGAACGTAGCTCAACATTTTTTTTATCCAATGATTGTACGTTGGCTAATAGGACTGATGGTAGAGACAGATTACCCACTCACCGTCGGATCCTTACAAGGCACTCCGACCTACGTCCCTGATATCTCCGTCTCCATCTCATGCGAATCACAGGGATTTGGGCCTTGTCGGGTGTCTGAAGTAAATCCTTTGCATCCGACTCGTCACCTCCAGTACGAGGTGAGTAATCGCTATCCTGATATCTAGAATCTCTTTTCGGTCAGAAGAGACGGTGGCAGAAACATTATTTACAAAATAGGTTAGAAATAACGCGAAAAACTACACACAAAAGCACAATTGGTTAGGAGTCCGTAAAACGGCAGCCATCTCCTCCGGCACCATTCTGTTACAAACACTCAAATTGAAGGTTAACCAATTCAAAGTAAAGGAAGTCCCTCAAAATAAGTAAATAAGACATGTACCAAAACTCAGCACACAATAGAATAAATATTTAAAGCACCTGTAGGTTAATACATTCAAAATAAAGCACACATGAGGGAATAAAGAGAAAGGACTAAACAGAGCCGTAACACATACTCACATGCCAATAAGACACTAGCTGTGTTCGAATACTCATACTGACCGCACTAACCCACTATTTGTGTTGTAAATTGAGTGTGGATATAGTTAGTATGCGAAAAGTCGCACTACTTTCGCCAAAATACAAGTATACAAGCAGTGGACACTATTTGTGCTTTTAGGGCCCATACTGCAATTCTTCAGAAAATGGGCGTGGCTTCACAGAATTTTCAGATTTGAGGAAAATGGCAGAAAATATCAGAGAGCAGATACAAATTCATCGCTTTAGCTAATTTTGACAAATGTTAAGAAAATGTTGAGCAAAGTAATAAAGTAATGACTTTTCAAATAAGTTACGTTATACGTTATGTTGGCTGACAATTTGTTAGCTACGCTAGCCACATTGCATATCATTACACCAGTTGCTTGTATGTACCGGTATGTTAGCTAGCTACCTAACGTTAGTTGGCTATTAATGAATCGAACTTGCCAGTATATTAACTATATGCTATTTAACTAACTACCCACCATTCATTGACTTGATTATTCACGTCATTCTTAGCTTAGCTAAGTGGTATAGTCGTTGTGCGCTCTCGATGGACATTGTTAATGAAGTCGTAAGATGTCTAGCTAGTAATTTGTTATGCTAACAAGCTAGCAAGAAGTTGCATAGCAACAGCATCAATTTCTAGTAGACAGGCGAAGCACTAGTGCACTCAACTGAAAGGATACCGGTCGTTTACAGTATACTTAAATGAACTAATATTATATAGTATGTAGTATATACCCATTAAGTATGTAGTATACAGTATGTTATTATGGGTATTCGAACACAGCTACTGTCAATGAGTTTGTGTGTGTGTGTGTGTGTGTGTGTGTGTGTGTGTGTGTGTGTGTGTGTGTGTGTGTGTGTGTGTGTGTGTGTGTGTGTGTGTGTGTGTGTGTGTGTGTGTGTGTGTGTGTGTGTGTGTGTGTGTGTGTGTACTTGCAAATCAATGTGTGTATATTGTGACAGGTGGTTTCTTTCCCCTGTCCAATGTGTGTGTGTGTGTGTGTGTGTGTTGTACTGTATAGGTGGAAGTATGTGGGAAGTGTGCACAATAAATCCTGCAATCTCTCTTGTCTTCTCTAACAGGGGGGGGGGGGGGGGGGGGGGGGGGGGAGTATGTAAAAAAAGACACCTGTATTCAGCAGTAGTACTCAAATAAGACTTTTATAGGTTTCGTAGGTACAGTACATCTCTGCCTTCCCGTGTGCTCTGAATGTTCGTACTTAACGGACTATGGCAGTAAACATGTACAGATCTGTCTACAAAGTGCTTGTTTTTTGGGCCTGCATATCCTTCCAGCGAGAACGTACATACAGTAGTTACATTTGTTTGTTTCTCGCTGAGTAGTGCATGGAGCTTTTGGCAGGGTGCGAGTGGTACCAAGCACATTCCAGGGTATTTAATATGGAGTTTAATGATTAGCTGACTCTGCTTGGGGTCCACCACTCTCCATGGGAGGAATGCTATTGGGCTGAGTCATCGTCTACCAAACAGAAGAGCTTTCTAATATCTCAGCCAGGGAGCACTGAAACAAGGCACCTTACTGCTGAAATGGACATTCTAACACTCAATAATCTGTATTCACAGCATAAAAGAATGCATGTAAAATGGCGGTTTGCGGAGTACAAATGTACATTTTGACAGTCGACATCTTGACATAGGCACAATGGATGCCAAGATGTAGTCTGGGGTTTGGGTTCAGAGTTTTCACTGGAGTGCGCTCCTTCATTGAAGAAAGTGAGATCAGCAAACTTGAAGGCCACTCTTACCAGATAATGCAGATGCTTGCTACCTGAAACCACTTACTTACGATTATGGGTTTTACACATTCAGCTTTGCTTTAACAATAAAAATCACTCCCGCTTGACAGAAGTTTCAAAAATAACTGCGCTGCGGTTACGTATACAGAGCTACACTACACGCTGCTGAAATGCACATTTAGAAATGATGGCCTATATGACCGGCAATCCAATGGATCCTTGTTTACTTATTTATTTGTCAAATGCAGCACTACCACTAGACCAGCCTCCAACACGAGACTTCTTTAGCATTTGATAGGGACAGAACATTTTCTGAAATTATGACATCTGACATTTTGGTACTGTCACCTGCCCTCAGCTAGTCAATAGAGTTAGTATCATACAATGTACACTGTCCCCTGGTTGACTCAGGCTACATGTAACAAAGTTCCTGTGTAGGTCACAGGTCAAGGGTCATCCCAGAACAGAGGAGGCTGGTGGGGGGAGCTATAGGAGGATGGGTTCGTTGTAAAGACTAGAATGGAAGTAATGGAATGGTATCAAACACACATCAAACATATGGAAACCACGTTTGACTCCGTTCCATTCATTTCATTCCAGCCATTACAAGGAGCATGTCCTCCTATAGCGCCTCCCACCAGCCTCCCCTGGCCCAGTTGCAGATCAGGTAGCTCAATAGTAACTGAGGTGTCCTGATTATATCTCAGGAGTCAGACACTTACCCAACAAATACCTTTCAAGGAGCCAATCCCTAAATGTGAGAGGTCAAGTCCTGTAAAAACCATGGGAGTGGAGATAAGGTGTGTTTGAACAGGGAGGAGGAAGTCAAATAATAGACTCATAGTTACAGATACACTCCCTCTCAATGGACCTCTCTCTTTCACACACACACACGCACGCACACACACATTAAGACACATGGCAAGGACACACTGACACAGGTAGTTCATCTTCTCCGTGCATCAGAGACAGACCAATAGGAACCTAATCATTAATATCCTGTCTTCTACTTCACCGTCTTCCACACCTTGGGAGTTTTGAGAGAGAGAGAGGCAGGGTCTCTATAGACTAATCTTATTTGGAGGGGCACTACAATCTGTGTCTGGAGAGAGGCCCTCAGGTACACCGGGAGAGAGTGTTTGGAGTGATCCGTTTACTCTACAGTGTGTGTGTGTGTGTGTGTGTGTGTGTGTGTGTGTGTGTGTGTGTGTGTGTGTGTGTGTGTGTGTGTGTGTGTGTGTGTGTGTGTGTGTGTGTGTGTGTGTGTGTGTGTGTGTGTGTGTGTGTGTGTGTGTGTGTGTGTGTGTGTGTGTGTGTGTGTGCGTGCGTGCGTGCGTGCGTGCGTGCGTGCGTGCGTGCGTGCGTGTACCTTCCACTTGTGCTGCAAATATGCTTAGTCAGCATCCTGTTGTCATTCCTTTTCAGAGTTTCCTTTTGTCATTACAGGGGAAAGCGATCTCAGATACCCATTTCAGACTGTAGATGTGGTATATTACCAAGACAAAAAAAACAAAACACAATGTTTATGTGACCCCCATTCAAACAGACCCTTATTTACCACTTTCTTGCAAGTGTACCCCTTTTATACAAATCAGTAAGTAACTTGCAAATTGGGAGGGGCTGGGTTGGGGGGTGTTTGCATTTCAAATTAGGGAGGTGTTAAACAATGGAAGTGTGAATGGCTTTACCTGTATGAAAAGCAGAGTACCATTCACACAAATCTGATTCCTGTATTTTGGTTACAGGGTCTGTGAAAATGCAGGAATCATGAATAGGTCTTTAGCCCTACCCCTTTCAGATATACAACAAAGCAGGTATTTTATTTTTTACCAGGCAAGAACAAATTCTTATTTTCAATGACGGCCTAGGAACAGTGGGTTAACTGCCTGTTCAGGGGCAGAACGACAGATTTGTACCTTGTCAGCTCGGGGATTTGAACTTGCAACCTTCCAGTTACCAGCCCAATGCTCTAACCACTAGGCTACCCTGCCGTATAAAGAAGCACGCATGGTAAAATAGTGGGAATTTGGCCTGTCTATTAAAGGGATACTAACTGACCAAGGTTTAGGGACACAAGTTACCAAACAGCTCGTACATATCGATCAATCAATCTGTATTGTCTATTAATATAGACAGCAGGGTTGGCAAGGTCACCACAATACTACATGCACAACTCAGAGGTAAAAGGCTGTGTGGTAGATGGCTTGTTTCAGATAGTTTCATCTTGTTCTTGCTACCATCGCTTGTTTTGAGGTGTTTGACTGTTGTCACATCTATGCTAAAATGGCTAAAAATTAGCTAGCTAGCAAACCAACAACTGTAACCATGTATTTGAGAGACAACAAGTGCTTATTGGGCAAAAGTACGCTTTCAATAAACATTTGAAGATGAAATATAGCTTACAGTACATGTTGTGAATAATCCTTGTAAGCCAACCTTGTCTGTTTTAGCCTCGTAGTTGTGCACACATTGGTTTTGTTGGTAAACACCCCACCCATCTCTATAGCACTGTATGCAAACACATTTGTTACATGTTTAAAACAACAACCCAGACTTAAAGCACCAACGACCAAGCAGTGGCAACCCACTGGGCACACTATGGTTGAATCAACGTTGTTTACACATTTCAATTAAATTACGTTAAACCATTGTGGAATTGACGTTGAATTGACATCTGTGCCCAGTGGGAAGGAAAATCTCCTTTGGAAGGAAGCCGTCTTCCTCGGCTGGCTGGGTAGAAGTTCAGAGTGTGGATGGCCATTCTTATGCATCCCTAAAACGGTTCATTTTGTGGGATTGCAAGAACTTTCTAAATGGATTTCACCCATTGACATGTGAGGGGCATGACTGGACATTGCTCTGTTTTACTACGTGTCCAATGGTACTGACATAGATGTCATCCATGTTGTTGATGCCTGCCTGCTGTCTGGTCGTTATTGATTGGTCCCAGTTGCACAATGCAGTTGGCCTGGGTCATGTTCATTGGGCACCAATGGGAACAAGCGAAAATGAAACTGGGAGGGACTACCTGGGCTGGTCCAATAAGAAACAATAATTTAGGTTTTCCTAAATTATTATTAAACCCACACACTTACACACTCACTCTCTCTCCAGGGTCACCGGTGATGGTCAAGACGGGCCAATATCTTCTGTGTTAGCCTCCTCTTCCCTAGGGCCTTATTAGATAACAGCCAGTAATCAAATTTCTGTGCTCTCTAAATCCCACTTTCTCTCCATACAACCGGAGGTCTACTGGCAATGTGAACATCTGCTGCCCCTCAATCCCAGACATATCCAAGACCCCTCGCCCTCCTCCACCCCCCAGTAGCTGGGGATGTAAGCCTCTGGCTGGTCCTGGACACTTGCATGACTCAGGCAGCTTGTACTCCACATCCTGTCTGTGAATGAAAAGCCATGTCTACTACAGACAAACTGGTCTCTCCGGCCTTGTGTGCCAGCGTCATTGACTGAGAGGAGGCCGTGTGTGGGGGGTGGGGGTTCCTCTGTGTGTCTGTGTGTGTTAACGACGTGCCTGAAAGAAGCTGTGAGGTGTGTTTCTGTGCTCCTTGTTCGTTGGCACAGGTCAAACCACCGGAGCTTCCGGAGAATCCTCGCTGTCTTTCAGATAAAAAGACGCCCACTCTCTCTCGCCAACGTGCCCCTAACCTCCCAACCCCCACTGTTGATCGGAAGTAGAGTTCATTCTGTGGGATCTTCCCGGCGGTGCTTGCTTTCTCGATGGCGTGGGCGCGTTTGCGTGGGCGAGAGACCGTCGGCAACAGTGACGGCCCTGGTTGCCATGGACACTGAGTTTCCCTTTTCCATTCCGGCCCACAACGATGACATCGTGGCAGCTCTCACTCTGTGTGGCACACCAACCTGTACTCCAACCGACACGATCCCTCCCACTCATTACAGATAAGTGTCAACGATGGTGTTGTTGTTGCCATGAGCCTCTACGTTCATATTCATTAGTACTGATTGAAGCACTGAAGAGACAAATATTTGTTGTTGCTTGCGTCACGTGTCCGGGGGGGGGGGGGGGGGGTTGTCACGGAGTGGATTTCCAAACAGGAGACAATGCTCTAAACTAATATTCCTCACAAAACGTAATTTGAGCATCGGCTCAGACCCCCTAACCCAATAGCCACATTTGCCCTACCAACCTCCCCCCAGCTACATGACCTCACATACTGTATGGATGTACTGTACATGTAAGTATTATCACGTTTGTATGCGACAGGCAAACGCCTCGGTAAAATAATAATACAAATAATAAAAAAGGAAATCCCACCCTGCCAGAGCTGTATAGTCCCCGAATCATGGCAGGTAGCCAGGTGGTTAGAGCGTTGCACTTGCGTTGTACTAGTAACCCGAAAGGTTGCAAGATCGAATCCCCGAGCTGACAAGGTAGAAATCTGTCATTCTGCCCTTGAACAAGGCAGTTAACCCACTGTTCCTAGACCGTCATTGAAAATAAGAATTTGTTCTTGACTGACTTGCCTAGTTAAATAAATGTTCAAATAAAAATTACTGTTGGTCTCCATGGACAATGTTAATGGGATGGCAGAAGCTGTGGTAGCTACATACTGTATGCAGTATGACATACTCATAGTACTTCCTTCTACATACCGACCTATTTGTTCAGGCGAGAGACGCCCACTATAACCCTGGTGTAGGTTGCAGAAATACAAGTCCACCTGCTCTTTCCATGACATAGACTGACCAGGTGAAAGCTATGATCCTTTATCGATGTCGCTTGTTAAATCCACTTTAATCCATGTAGATGAAGGGGAGGAGACAGGTTAAAGAAGGATTTTTAAGCCTTGAGACAATTGAGACATGGATTGTGTATGTGTGCCATTCAGAGGGTGAATGGGCGACAAAATATTTAGGTGCCTTTACAAGGGGTATGGTAGTAGGTGCAAGCTGCACCCGTTTGGCAAGTACAGCAACGCTGCTGAGTTTCTCACACTGAACAGTTTCCCGTGTGTATCAAGAAGGTGTTCCTACTGTTTGGTAAACTTAGTGTACTGTATATGACGTGCATTATACAAGTGTGGTCCTCCCTCCTGGGATAGTTACAAAATGACACATTGGTTTCCTTACCCTGTAAGAGTCTATGGACAACATATGACTGCAATCCTAATATCGGTCACACGCTAACATCAGTCACATGACTTGAATGGGATTCGTGCCACAAATGCAAAAGTATTTGTGCCAGGGAAACTAAACCAATGCATGGATTGCTGTCATACCTTGTCCATAGACTTTTTACAGGGTAAGGAAACCAATATGCCTTTTTGTAATTTGGGTGAAGTATCCTTGTAGTTAATCCTTATCTCCATTGACATGCATTCGTAATGTATTACAGTATTATTTGCATGGGATATGGTTGAGATGTGTATGATACTTTTGGTCATGTACGGTATGTGGACAACTGCTCGTCGAACATCTCATACCAAAATCATTGGCATTAATATAGAGTTGGTCCCCCCTTTGCTGCTATAACAGCCTCCACTCTTCAGGGAAGGCTTTCTACTAAATGTTGGAACATTGCTGCAGGGACTTGCTTCCATTCAGCCACAAGAGCATTAGTGAGGTCAGGCACTGATGTTGGGCGATTAGGCCTCGCTCGCAGTCGGTGTTACAATTCATCACAAAGGTATTCGATTGAGTTGAGGTCAAGGCTCTGTGCAGGCCAGTAAAGTTCTTCCACACCGATCTCGACAAACCATTTCTGTATAGACCTCGCTTTGTCCACTGGGGCATTGTCATGCTGAAACAGCAAAGGGCCTTTCCCAAACTGTTGCCACAAAGTTGGAAGCACAGAATCATCTAGAATGTTATTGTTTGCTGTAGAGTTAAGATTTTCTTTCACTGGAACTAAGGGGCCTAGCCCGAACCATGAAAAACAGCCCCAGACAATTATTCCTCATCCACCAAACTTTACAGTTGACACTTGCATTCGGGCAGGTTGAGTTCTACTGGCATCCACCAAACCCAGATTTGTCCGTCGGACTGCCAGATGGTGAAGCGTGATTCATCACTCGAGAGAGCGCGTTTCCACCGCTCCAGAGTCCAATAGGGGCTATACACTACTCCAGCTGACGCTTGGCATTGCGCATGGTGATCTTAGGCTTGTGTGCGGCTGCTCAGCCATTGAAACCCATTTCATGAAGCTCTCAACTAACAGTTAATTATGTTTACGCTGCTTCCAGATGCAGTTTGGAACTCGGTAGTGAGTTTTGCAAATGAGGACAGAGGATTTTTATGTGCTACGTGATTCAGCACTCGGAGGTCCCGTTCTGTGAGCTTGTGTAGTCTACCACTTCGCGGCTGAGCTGTTGTTGCTCCTAAAAGTTTCCACTTCACAATAACAGCACTTACAGTTGACCGGGGCAACTCTAGCAGGGCAGAAATTCGACAAACTGATTTGTTGTATAAGGTGGCATCCTATGACGGTGCCGCTTTGAAATTCACTGAGGTCTTCAGTAAGTCCATTCTACTGCCAATGTTTATCTGTGGAGATTGCATGGCTGTGTGCTCGATTTTATACACCTTTAAGCAACGGGCGAGGCTGAAATAGCATCCACATACTTTTGTATATATAGTGTATCTATAGTATTTTCATACAGCATTATTGTGTGTCCACAAGGAGAGAAGGAAGCTCCTTTAGACAGTTGAGAGTCGCCCTTCCTTCTCTCTTTTAAATACATTTATTGGAAAGGTTAAAGGAGAGCCTGGAGGAGACCCAGTGATCCCAGGGTGGTTACGCCTGAGGAGTGGGACCTGAACAAGGATTGTCAGTGAAGAATAGGCCTCTTGGCAGGGGACAGACAGGCAGCGATACGCTGTAAACCTGTGGCAACCAGCGGTGATAAAGACGAGAAGCATGAGAGGCTCTGTGTGTTATGGAAGGTGGGCATGGACGTTTTGCTTCTTTAGCCCCGTTTACACCTGGTAGAAACATGCATCCTTAATCCTGATCCACATTCTGATTGAGTCCAAATTTTAAGACGGGTGTAGACGAATGAATGTGATCAGATCTTCATGCCCACCTCCGGAGGTAGTCAGGCACGCATTGTCACTGGATATGTAGGCGGATCTGGAAAGTAAAACCATTTAAATGATCATTATCCCACATTCTAAAATAATTGACAGCTGGCACCATTGACTTATGGCACCAATATTTCTTAAAGTAAATAAATCTATATATTTTTAAAGAATATCTGTCAAATCATTTGCATCGAGGGATGTACCCGGAAATCTGGTCACAATGAGTATACAGTGGACATATAAAAGTCCCATTTTAACACCATGCACAATCAGAATGTGGACAAGATCCGGACACAGGACCAGGTTTAAACAAAGCTTTTGAGCAGTAACTGATAAAGATGAAGTACCTGTGGGGACTGCCTGAAGCGCCGGGGGCTGTGTCAATATCGAGTCCCCCACTGCTTGTCACCACAGGGGTGGCGAACCCTCCTCCTGGAGCACTACTGGGTTTTCAGGTTACTGCTCCAGCCCTGCTAAACACTAACACCTGATTATACTAATCAACTGCTCATCAGGACCTTGCTTACATATCCTTTCTGCTGGATGTTTGTATGTGCAAACTCACAGCATTAGCAAAGCAACCCACATAGCCTCTTTGAGCCAATCTGCCTCTTGAGATGTGGTTTCTGTTGGGGCACCACGTGATGCTCAGGTGTTATGACTGGAAAACTCCCACGCTTGGCCACAATGGTCATCACGCTGCAGTCAGTATCCCACACTTTGATCCTGCCAGGTCAAGTGTGTGAGTGAACCTGTGAGTAAACAAGGGGGCAATGAGGTGGCACGAGCGCCCCTCTTTTGTTGTGAATGAGGATGTTAGTTTTTATTGGTTTCATTTGGTCAGTGAAATCGAATGCAGTGGAGGAAATGGCTTTGAAGTGCAGAGTTTAAGTGCACAGACTTCAGGGTGATTGACTGCATTTCCCTTGTAGTTGACCTTGGTTAGAAAGTCAACATTGATGGGAGCTTGGGGGTTAGATTGGCTACTTTCGCCATAGGGATTCTATGGGATTAGGCTTGGAGATCTCAGTTCAGCTATCTTGGAGCTGAATTGGAGCAAATTTCTGATTTGTGGAGATTTGAGAGAGCACAATAAAGGATAACTTTTTGGAATGTCAAAATGTTTGTGTTTTCAAAATGGTTTTGCATTAAGTTTGATGTGTTTCACCCTTCACATAATGGAATTGAATGGATTTCTGTCCAAATAACCCTGGAAACCTTAGTTGAGATGATCTGATGTGGTTTGGTTCATCTTTACCTCTAGCTAGAATTGTTGAGAAGATGTTCCCCTCTTAAAGTGAATTAAAAACTTTTTTTTTTTTTTTGTATCTCCAGCATGGTTTGACAAATCGAGCTTAAAAAGAATATAGATTGCACTTAAGCATTTGTTTGACATTTTATTAGGAAATCTGTAATGTGTACACTTTGTTCACTTAAAGTCTAATGACTTGTATAACAAACATGACTTCAGTTATCATTCATGAAAAGTTCCCATTAATTTTTTCATAGAATCAGTACTAAATGAAATAGACAAGACGTTGGTCCAGTGCATTAAACAACCCTGTGAAAAAGTAAAGTGGGCCTCTGCATTCTTAGAACACATCAAATGTACAGTACACAAATAGACGGTATTGACATTATTGAACATCCTAAAGATGAACAGAGAATTGGTCCCCCAATAGCTTGGCATATGTGGAAACATATGGAAACACAGCAAAGCTACATGTATACTAACTGAGGCAGCAAGTTTAATGACCAGACCATTGTAATGAGTGAAACGGCTACACATTCTCATCTGTCTTGCATAGATTGTCAACAGTCCAAAAAAGGATTGTGCCAATGACAAGGCCAAGCTGGCCTGACCCTTAGAACATTCTGCAGACTGATACAGTTTAGTAAAGAAAAAGAAATTGTCTATTGCACAGAAGTTTTCCACAATACTTCTTCCAGGCATTTAAACACGATACCATTTGCTTTACAGCTGGCAATTCATTGTACGGCAATCTAATATATTGGACATTTAAGGGCATGTAATGCTACTTTAGTCCAGCTGACCTCAAGAGTATTTATTTTGCAGTAAGTAGATTGTCCAACGGCCCGTTCGACAGGATTTGATTGTCAATCTTCTCATTTGAGTAAGAATCCAAGCAGCGTGAATTCAGTTAGGCCGCACTGACCTATTCCAATATGGAAACGTAGCGAACCACTTCACGCACGGACAAGTCCCGGACCGTTTAGACGCAGAACTATCATCTCAGTGTCTCTCATATTAGGCTATTGGAACTACTCAGTTCTCTTCCTCCCGAAAACGGCGGACATGCTTCTCACGATACCTTTGATCCCAGCTGCCCCCTTCTTGAGCGCCCTCGCTTCTCGGATAAGGTCGAGCAGTTCGTGAAATACCAGCTGTACCCCGTGGTATGTCTCCGCTGCAGAGATCTCGAAAAAGCCACAGTTTGTGGAAAGAGTGAGGAGGCGTCCTTCCTCGCTGGAGACGGTGCGGCGATGCTGGAGGTCGCGTTTATTCCCTACGATGACGATGGG
Organism: Oncorhynchus mykiss; assembly: GCF_013265735.2. Lineage (NCBI taxonomy): Eukaryota > Metazoa > Chordata > Actinopteri > Salmoniformes > Salmonidae > Oncorhynchus > Oncorhynchus mykiss. The sequence goes on along the minus strand of NC_050572.1, from coordinate 31,175,195 downwards.
AGGTGCGCCGGGGAATTTGCTTTTGGCTTGCCGGATGCGCTTCACCTGTTGCCGCACCACGTTGAAGCTGGCACGGTCGCATATGCTGTAAACCAGGATGAAACCGTCCGCCCACTGGAGTTGTCGGTCGCTGATGTGTCCCGCGCCCTCATCATTCTAAAACACATGAAGACAAAATACATTCCTTTAGTAAACCCTTTAACCTCATGGTTTAATAGAAAACCTCAATAATGCCCTGACTGTTGGAGTGTCCACTAGTCAAAGTCTTTGTTACCATTATAACGTTATTATAATGTAGCCCAAATGATATACAATGTTTTGCCTCACCTGAGGGCAAAGTGAGTCCCAGATATTAAAACAGATATCCCGTCCGTCTATTCTGTCAGTATGACTGTAGATGGATTCTGTAAAGGCAAAAATAACGGACCATTTATATACACTTGGTTTGATCGACTGTAACCTTTTGATATGAACGCAATTATATCATTACCAATGGATGAAGTCAAAAGACCAGCACTTACCAATATCGCCGTATTCGCCAATAAACCTTCTAGTGAGAAACCGCACCGTGAGAGCTGAGGGCAGAAAATAGCGCAATTGATGAGACATGTTGATCAGTACATGTATTAGCCCTACACAAGGAAAAACATTCTACGTTGCATTCGGCCACCATAACTCGTCTACTTTCAATGATCACAAATATATGCTCTTCATGGTGCACAAAGACTGTCAATGTCATGAATAAAAGTGCAAAAACATTTCAAGGATTCATTAAAATTAATCTCACCAGATTTACCGACGCTTTCAGCTCCAAGTAGTAAGAAATTAGCCTCCACTTTTTGCTGACTTCCTTCCATTGTTCTGTTGTAGTGGCGTGTGCGGATTTAGTTAGACAACCATTTGTTGAAAGAGTGCAACGTTTTCCGTGTCTGCTCAACGTGGAGGATACACAAAATGTAAAATATATGGGATTGTGCCGTGTCAATTTATAAGGGGTAGGCGGGCCCGGTTCTCTGATGGCTAAACCTAAGGGCCAATGAGAGGACTGTGCGCTTGTCAGAGGCCAATGTGCTTAATATAGAACTTTGTAACTAGCTGATTAACAATACAGAATCATAGTAGGGGTAAGTAGTTTGCTGCGTTTTTATTTTTGATTGTATTTAAGTGTGTGTGTGTGGGGGGGGGGGGGGGGGGGGGGGGGGTGCTGACAAAAAAAATAGTTTGTCTGCACTACATACGCTATATTGGTCCACAAATACAGCACATTAAAAGGACCAGTGCACTACTATTGGTGATAAAAATTCAGATTTTTCAGGGGTACTGCAGCCCCTTTACACTCCGCTGCTATGTACAGAATAGCATAATACCCTAAACCTTCAAATGTATCAATTTCATATTCAGTTGTTGAGTTCAGTTAAATGGACACATTCATATGAAACCATAATCATGGAAGTAACAGAACACAATTTATAGTCTACCAAAAGACGCAAAAAAAACCACCAAGTAGACACTAAAATAACTTGCAATTAAGTTACCCCACTCTGTACAGTCATAAGATCAAAGGCAGGAGGACTTATATGATGGGTAAACAATGTTTTGCATTCAGTCAATTTACTGATGACCAATGCCACCCGGTGGTGGTAATATTATTGACATTTTAACTTACCATGGTCCTGTTTGAATAGTGCCCAGTAAGATTTTCACTGAGTTTAGACATGTACAAAAGATGCACACAAAAATGTTTATTGTAAATAGATACGGAATATAAAAAGATGCACACACACAAAAACACTTGAAACACTTTATCCCCAATGTTTTTAACCAACTACAGTTGCGGCCAAAAACACATTTTCAGAAACTGAAATGTTATTTTAGAAAACAGAATTTTTTAAAGATGAGTGTGGTTCCAATATATTTGGAGGCAACTGTATGTACAAACATGTTCAGCAAGCAATTCAAATCAATACATAAAAAGACAGGCTTCTTTTCCCATTCTTTATCTTTCATTTCATCCTGCGTGAAATGTCTTTGCCTGCACGCTCTACCTCGAGAGGTCTCGGATTCTTCCTCATGGTCACTTTCTACTTGTCCCCCTCTTGTTCCGCCTCCTCCGCTTCCCCTTGGTGGGGATTGACGAGCAGCGAAGGGTGCAGGGTCCCCTCAAACGTTTTGCCCAGCTCCTTCCCAAAACATGCCTGAAGTCGGTCCACTGACTTGGAATGGTGAGAGAGAGGAAAGGGTGATGAAAGAGCAACAGAACCAGATCACTATTGATGACTAAAGAGAGCAATAGAGTACGGCTTTCCAAATGCAAAGCTCGGACTAATTGTTTCGTAAAGTAAAAAAAGGTAGGGGTTGAGGGATTTTGACAAAGAAAACAGTCGTCATTTGGAAATGAGGGCCTACATATGGAACTGTAGCCATCATATGCATTTCTCTATAGGAAATCAGGGTGAGCTGAGACATGGACACAGCCATCGTGAGTCTCCTCACCTTCACACTCTTCAACAGTGTGTGGAGGAGAAGCCAGACATCGGACACAAATTCCGACGGGGTGCAGTAAGGGGGGACCAGTTTCCGTAGCAACCGTCCCCGTATCATGGTGATGTCAATGTAGTGAGAAGACCGGGAAGAGCGCTAAGGAGAAGAGAATCAATAGCATTTCTCTCTAAAGTCAAAGCAATACGACTAACATCAAACTGCAATTGTATACAGTATATTCAACACACAGTTGAAAAACAAAGTCATACTTCATTAATACTAGTCATTTGTCAGCAACCTACATGGTAATAAACATGAAAAGTCTGTTAGTGTGTGACATTTTAATAGCTAACACTATGACAATACTAAGAGGGATGTTGAGGATGTAAAGGTAAATGCAGTAAGTTGCACTTGTCGATTACCTTGGCTGGTCTGTAGAGGACAACGCTGCACTTTCTGCATAAAAGGACGAGTAGTAAGCGCTCACATCTCTGTAGGGTTAACCCCAAAGGGTAAGAGATGGTTTACACACACGGTCCAGCAAATCCACACTCTAGACCAGTGTTACCGAACTCCAGTCCATCCTGTAGCCCCAACACACATTTTTGCTGTAGCCCCAGACAATCACACCGGATTCAACTCGTCAACTAATCATCAAGCCCTCAATGAGTTGAATAGGTGAGTTTGTCTGGGGCCACAACAAAAATATGTACTGTTGGGTAACACTGCTTTAGAGTACAATAGACAAAACACCTTGAGTGGGCAAACTAACAGAAGCAATATTGATTTAATGGCCAGACTAAAACAAAAATTTAAAAACTGGTTTGGATGAGTCTGGGTTAAAATAACCAATTAAGCCCATGTCATATCAGAAATACATGGTTGACATTTACTCTACCCTTGTTTCTTTCAATTAAAAATTATTTCCTGGATCTAAAAATCAGATCATTTCCATTAAAATAGGGTCAGGGTCAATAAGTACTAGAAGCAGACACAGTAAACAATACCAGACCTTCGTAGACATGCTCAAACAGAGAACTGGGCATGCACAGTCATGTGTGTACACAGACACACATATTGAAGTGAAAGATAGCAGACGTGCCCAGACATGCTCCACAAAGGAAAAAGGCTCACCATTTGGTCAGGAGGGCTCATACACAGTCCCCCGTCGGTCCCGCTGTAGTCCTGCAGCAACGCCAGATCAGAGAGGTCCCGGCACAGCATACACTGCCAGCTCTCACTGGGAGAGCAGTATTGCATACATCAGGCCAATACAGAGAGAGAAATCTCAATGCTTTATTTGGGCCCCACAGTGAAACCTCTTTCCACACAGGGGCCCACATTTGAGATCCATATACAATACAGATTCCAATAAGAAACCAATTATTGAAGTAATAAAGTAAAAAATATATAAATATACACTGAACAAAAATATAAAAACACAACATGTAGAAAGTGTTGGTTCCATGTTTCATGAGCTGAAAAAAATAAAAAGATTCCAGAAGTGTTCCATAAAGCCAATAAGCTTATTTCTCTCAAAATGATGGGCACAAATTTGTTTAACATCCCATTTAGTGAGCATTTCTCCATTGCCAAGGTAATCCATCCACCTGACAGGTGTGGCATATCAAGAATCTGATTAAACAGCATGGTGATTACACAGGTGCACCTTGTACTGGGGACAAAAGGCCACTAAAGTGTGCAGTTTTGTCAGAACACAATGCTACAGATGTCTCAAGTTGATGGAGCATGCAATTGGCATGCTGGCTGCAGGAATATCCACCAGAGCTGTTACCAGATAAACATTAAATTATGAGGCCAATACGTAAACTTAATAAAGAGCAGTGATACTAGCAAGAGCATTGTGCGGGTTCTTCCCTTTTCTCATAATATTCATTTTTCTACCATAAACCGCCTCCGTCGTTTTAGAGAAATTGGCAGTACGTCCAACCGGCCTCACAAATGCAGACCATGTATAATCTGATGAAACGGTTTGCACAACCGAAGAATTTCTGCACAGAAACCATTGCAGGAAGCTCATCTGTATGCACGTCATCCTCACCAAGGTCTTGAACTGACTGCAGTTTGGAGTCGGAACCGACCTCACTGGGCAAATGCTCACTTTCGATGGCCATTGACAAGCTGGAGAAGTATGCTCTTTACGAATGAATCCTGGTTTCAACTGTACCGGGCAGATGGCAGACAGCATCATGTGAGCAAGCTGTTTACTGAGGTATGGTGGCGGTGAGTTATGGCATCCAAAAAAAGTATTAAATATATAATATATATTGATTTGTTTGATATTCTTCAAAGTAACTACTCTTTGCCTTTTGACAGCTTTGCATATTCTTGGCATTCTCTCAACCAGCTTCATGAGGTAGTCACCTGGAATGCATTTCAATTAACAGGTGTGCCTTGTTCAAAGTTAATTTGTGGAATTTCTTTCCCTCTTAATGCGTTTGAGCCAATCAGCTGTGGTATATAGAAGATATCCCTATTTGGTAAAAGACCAAGTCCATATTACAGCAAGAATAGCTCAAATAAGCATTACTTTAAGACATGAAGGTCAGTCAATCCAGAAAATGTCCAGAACTTTGAAGTGCAGCAGCTCAAACCATCAAGCATTATGATGAAACTGGCTCTCATGAGGACCGCCACAGGAAGGAAGACCCAGAGTTAACTGTTCTGCAGATAAGTTCACTATAGTTACCAGCCTCAGAAATTGCAGCCCAAATAAATGCTTCAGAGTTCAAGTAACATACATCTCAACAACTGTTCAGAGGAGACTGCGTGAATCAGGCCTTCATGGTCGAATTGCTGCAAATAAACCACTACTAAAAGGACACCAATAAGAAGAAGAGACTTGTTTGGGCCAAGAAACACGAGCAATAGACATTAGACCGGTGGAAATCTGTCCTTTGTTCTGATGAGTCCAAATGTGACATTTTTGGTTCCAACTGCCGTGTTTTTGTGAAACACAGAGTAGGTGAACGGATGATCTCCGCATGTGTGATTTCCAACATGAAGCATGAAGGTGGTGAGATGGCGTGGGGGACTTTGCTGGTGACACTATCTGTGATTTATTTAGAATTCAAGGCACACAACCAGCATGGCTACCACAGCATTCTGCAGTGATACACCATCCCATCTGGTTTGCGCTTAGTGGGACTATCACTTGTTTTTCAACAGGACAATGACCCAAAACATACCTCCAGGCTGTGTAAGGGCTATTTGACAAAGGAGAGTGATGGAGTGCTGCATCACATGGCCTGGCCTCTACAATCACCCAACCTCAACCCAATTGAGATGGTTAGGGATGAGTTGGACCGCAGAGTGAAGGAAAAGCAGCCAACAAGTGCTCAGTATAGACGGTTGGAAAAGCATTCCTCGTGAAGCTGGTTAAGAGAATGCCAAGAGTGTGTAAAGCCGTCATCAAGGCAAAGGGTGGCTACTTTGAAGAATGTCAAATATAGAATTTTTTTGGGTTACGATATGATTCCATGTGTTATTTCATAGCTTTAATGTGTTCACTATTATTCTACAATGTACAAAATAGTAAAAATAAAGAAAAACCCTTGAATGAGTAAGTGTTCAAACTTTTAACTGGTACTGTATGTTTTTAAATCACTGCTCATTCAGAACGCAATTAAGTTGTTTAATTAAACAAGCTTACGTTGATAAGGAATAGATGGGTGGAACGTGACACTCCCTGTGGAAGCGCCGTCCACACACGACACACAGGGTGAGATTCCCTTGCATCCTACATGCTGTGCAGTGTTTCCTCCTGGCCAGGAGGGGGCGTAGCTGGTGGGTGCTCCTCAGACTGTCTGGGCTCGACATGGAGGAGCAAGGAGACTCTGGTTGCTGGAAGATGTGTAAACCAGTGTCAGGAAGAAAATGTGATATTAACACACATTCAAACCAACACTGTGAAAGTTGGCCTTACCGGCGCGTCCGTCTGGATCACCTGAACGATAGTTTGCTGCCCTTTGACCCCTGGGAGGAGGCGGAAGCGGGTTGGCGGGACGCTAACATGGGCGTCAAGGATGGGCATCCAAAGCAAAGACACCTGGGGAAATCTACAGAGAGCCATGCACTGAGGTTAAACCCACAATATGATGTATGCATGCATGTACAAACTCAAATAAGCTACACACCATCACACTGAAGTAATTCATGCCCAAAATAATGATTTGTGCCGTTTTTCTGGTTGACAAATGTTACAATAAGGATAGAAAGATTGTCACCTGCTATTAAGCCTAAGAGACGCCTGGCACCCAGTCTCTTCAATACTGTCAGCAGCACTGACATCAACAGCCATACTGTCATCTTCCTCCTGTATGACAGCAAGAGAAATGGTTTACATTTTACTGTTCTGTTGGGAAAGAGTGAGACAGCCATAGCGCTCAGATGAAATAAAAATAAATCATATTAGTCATGAAAATGCTTCAAATGAAATTGTTTAAATACACTCCGACACCATTACACTATACATACAAGAGTTTATATGAAAATAAATTGATAAAAAATATTTCCAATTTTTGTTTGGTATGAAGGGCAAGAGACTGCAGAAAGACTTAACAGGCTGGAGTTAGTTATGATTCAGGGCATTAACTAGGTAGACTTGGACTAAAAGCAAACACTTACCACTATCTGCGAGCAGAAATCATTGCTGAGGTCAAGGGTGAGGTCAAGTTCAACTTCCTGAGTGCAGCTGGGGACACTGACCACATTGACAGTGTCATTTGTGGATACCTTATTGGTGGTTGACATGTCTGTCTGAATTATCTCTGTGCAGTCAGTTAGGGCTAGGTCCCTCTGCAGAGTCACAGTCTGCACAATGCCGGTAAGGACAGTTTCACTATGGACTGGTTCCATCTGCAAAGTGTCTATCTGGACTGCATAAACTGGTTCAGTCAGGACAGGGTCTGTCTGCACGGTTTCAGTCTCATTGAAGTTTGACTGGACAATTTCATTCTGCAGGGTTTCTGCCCTGGCAGAGTCCGCCTGCACCGTTTCAATGAAGGCAGAGTCCGCCTGCACCGTTTCAGGCTGGAAAACATCCCTTTGCACAATTTCAGTCACATTAATCATTTGTGTGTGGACAGGGTCAGTCTGGACAGTTTCAGTAGGTAGTGTGTCAGGCATAATCACTCTGATGGGTTCCATTAGCCCTGTAACTGATAAGCTGTCTGTGGCTGGCGGTTCTTCCTTGATTGTGATCCCAGATACTTGTGTGCTTACGTTGACAAAGTAGGTCTGGTCAGTTTCAGTATGCACAATGTCGCTTTGGACAGTGTTAGAATGCACAAGGTTAATCTGGACAGGCACAGTTTTGGCAAGGTTAAGCATGTCTGTCGTCACAGACTCCATTGGGCCTGTAACTGGCCGTAATGTTTGTTCCTCCTTGATTCCAACTACTTGAGAAGGAACAATTACCATCTGGGCTGTTTTTTTCTGGAAAAGTACTGTCTGGTCAGCAGCATTCTGGACAAGTTCGGCCTGGCTGGTCTCATTGTGGACAAAGTCTGGCTGGGTAGTTTTATTATGGACAATGTCTATCTCCGTGGATTCTTCCATGACAAAGACTGTTGGATTTGGGTCTGCCTGGATGAGGTCAACATCTGACTTGGAAATGTCCATTTGTACAGAGTCTGCCTGGGCATCAGCGGTGTGTACGAGGAGAGTAGAGGCGGCTTCATCCTTTCTGCACAAACCTGATTGAGCAGTGCCATTCTGGGTGGGCTGCTTAGTGTCCTGGACTGTTGAAATATTCTTTACCCGTTGAAAAATTCTGATTGGATATATTGGACCAGTGGACTGGGACTGAGGAGCTTCCTGTTGAGAGGGTGTGATAGTGTCTTATTAATAAGATTAAGACTATCAAAGGCCAGAGGTGTGATCTTAATTCAATTGAAGAAAAAAAAACAGGCTTCAAAAAGTTTCCAATTACATTGCATAATGCGGATATGATGAATTATTGAATTATTAATTATTCATAGCTGATCTACAATTTTTATACTTCAGATAAACGCAACACAGTAGTCATTCCAAAGTTTCCCCAAATTGTGATTTAGCAAAACGTTTAACTTTCCATTATTTACTCAACCTCCCAAGACCTAACTGAGGATACAAAACAGGACAATTGACAAACTAGCATAAAATTAGATTTGGGACACCAACAGACAGAAGATGGATTTGAGAGGAAGTAAAGCGATGGGAGGCAAAAGAGGACACATGAACTACTATGGGATAGGAACTACTAGGATATACTATAGATAAGAGGGAAATTAACAGTAAAGACCTTTCTTCACAACTAACCATAGGGCTCTTTGGAGAGGTGGGGTCTGGCAGACATGGTGGGCGGAGTCCTCCTGGGACAGAACCAGCTAGCACTTGGTTTTGACCTCCTCTAACATGGCTCAAGATGTTGAAAAAGGGCACGTCATTACAAATGAAGACCAGGCTTCCATTGTCAAGCCTGCCCACAGCGCCAGTGGGACCAGAAACTGGAGCGCTGTTGGACAAAACCAAGTATGGGGGGACAGCCCTTACACATCCAAAGCTGGGGGGAGTGTTCACAGTACCAGGAAAAAGAGTGGCATTAGCTGGTGACATGCCCCAAGTGACGGAGTTCCCGGTGACAGGGAGTGTGAAGGGAGCTAAAACCACCTGATTGGCCATCTTCACACTCCTGCCAACAACCAGATTTGATTGACGGCTGCCTGAAGCCTTAGTAGCTTCTTGTCCATACACTGGAGCCGTTGCATTCTGGTCCGTAATGTTGGGTGTAGCTTCTCTTTCTATGACAACGGTAGCAGCCACATCCCCAGCCTGCTTTTCAGTACCTATAGGGGGAACCCTCTCACAGGAGGAGTCCGCTGGTACCTTCAAGGGCTGCAAACAACTTCGTTTAATTTGAGGACCCACATTTTCATCCCCTGCTTTCCTTTTGACATGAAAGGCCCGGGAAACAAGTTCCATCAGGTCAGACTTTGAGGAGCCACCCTGATACCCGTGATATGGGACAGGGGTGTCCAGTGCAATCCCTGATAATAACGAGCAGTCTTTGTTTTCCGTGTTTACAGCACATCGCTGGGGACCTGTTGCATTCACAGCAGACGTAGAGGACAAGGACAGAGGGCTGTCAGAGCGGGAAGAGGATAGTGCCTGTAAAGAGGGTCCGCGAGAGTCAGGGGAAAAGTGGTAAAATGACAGTCTCTCTGGTTCATGGGGATAGGGGGAGGACCGGGGGCGGGAAAGCAAGCGCATTAGTGTTGGTTGACATTGGGAGAGGGGAGCATTTCTCGCTGACATACTGGAGGTTTCCTGGGATGAAGGGGACAATGTTGAGGATGCTCTGCCGTTTCTCTGCTGTTCCAGAGAAAATTTGGGAGGATTGATTTGAGTCTCTCTCAGATTTAGCCGAGCAAACGGGACCTCCTTAGTCACAATTTCCCCTGAACGAAAACAGAATGACATACACATTAATTAAGACTGCAACTTCCACCATCTTCTACTATTTTTCTCTAAGCTGTAACAAAATCTTTCTGGCAGCATCAAGCCAACAAAAAAGCAATATCACTGCATAGAGATGTCATTATTCACAAGTGTGACAAATATAGACGCATCACAAAAAAATCACATTGCTTTGATACGTACCGAAACATCCAAGGGTTTGGTGGATGTCCTGGCCACAATGGAGCTTCAGCTCCTTCATTGTAGACACTGCACTGGGGTTTTTGCCTAGAACGCCTTGCAGCTCAGAGTGGATCTATAAGGGGAAAGAAAAGGACGGTAGGAAACAAGATGGTGAGACAACTTGAGCACTGGTGGGTCAAGAAAGGCAAGATTAATTTTTTATGTATCGTAAAAACTTCGGGCATCGGCACACATTCCGGCAAATAAACACCAGTTTCAAATAAAACACCTCTTTTTTTTTTTTTTACAAGGTTGCCACGGACACAGCTGATATTCCCAGTCATGTGCATTAAAACTTGTTTTTATTTTTTTATTTCTGTCATCGTTGCTAGCCATGGCGCCATGAAGCCCAAAACTGAGGATGTATGATAGGCAGCCTAGTCTTTGCAAGTCCGATTCGTGATGGATTTGTAATTAGAATGTTTATACTGGTCACAATAGACAATATGGTTGTCTTTTCCATATTTTATTGAGCAAAAGCTGTGTGCATTAAGGAAATAGACGCCTGGCTCAAATACTGAAGATGCCTGTCTTTAATAATCTAATAATGTTCAGTGAAGCAAATAAATGCTGGGCTATTAATCTAAGTTTTACGGTAACAGATGAGGGCAGTAGCATGTATTCTCTCTAATGTTACCTATATATTTACCAGAGTGTTTCTTTAGTGTAATTCTAAGTTACCTTTGATCTTAGATTAGACTTTTTATCTACCCATCTTTTGCAGGATAGCAGCGAGGTGTGATCCTCACTCTTCAGGGCTTTCTCCGTGAAGGCCAGCACATATTTCTGCCTCTCCCCCAGCTTCCTAAGATGGGCCTGTCTCTCTGTGACACACTCACTCTCCTTCCAACAGTGATCCTAGGCAACAAACAATGAGACAAATACCAATCATTCAAATATAGAATGCAGCATCAAGTTATCTACACAGCTGGCTGGACACTGTGGAGTAACCTCATATGAGACCTGAAGATACCTGGGCTTTAGCTCAGCAGTCTAAACATCCTCTTCAGTCCCTCAGACTAATTTGGTCTACAACTTGGTTGGATCAGCAGTGAGAAAATATGAACAAAACACAAACTGGTAAAAAAAAAAAAGGTGCTTTACTGGTAGAGCATGTGGGTAAGGTTGCTATCTCCATACTAAAGCTAATTCGGCTTTGATGTTTATAATTAACACCTAATTCTAAATTGTCGTCAAATAGACAAAAATGTTTAGAATATTTCTCCTATAGCTGCAGTTTCCATTACATGTCTGTTTTTTGGGGGGCGACGTAGCTTTTGTCGAATTAACCTGCATCAATGGAAACCTGCCAACTGACAAGAGGAATGATGTCCAATACACAGCCTAACAGGGTGAGACCCCACAAGAGCAATTAGCACAGCAAATGGTCCATCACAATGCATTGCATTATTGACATCTGTGATTTACATAATTTACATTTTAGTCATGCTGGGAGGTGCTGTGGGATTATTTAAGAAACTCTTTGAAGATGTAGGGTTTCAGATGTTTTCGGAAGATGGGCAGGGAATCTGCTGTCCTAGCTTCAGGGAGAAGCTGGTTCCACTATTGGAGTATGAGGACAGAAGAGTTTTGACTGGGCTGAGCATGAACCACCCTTCCGTATGGGTGGAAGGGCCAAGAGACCAGATTCTGCCAATCTGATGTGTGAAATGTTACCTGCATTTCCTTGGAAAGCTGCATGGCCCTCTTCACCAGGACACTCCAGATGCCCTTGAGGATATCCTTGACCTCTGTTCTCACACTCTCCTGCAGATCCTCCAAGTCAGACAGCCTGGGGGCAAAGTTCACACAGCTAGCTATGAGATGTATTAATTATTTTATGAGACTAAATGACCACAAATGAACCGATCAACAATGATAGACCCAGTAAGACTTGGATACTGTCTTTGATACAGCAGACTCCTGAACAATTGGTGTGCCGCCATCATCATTTTCATTCACGCACACCCAGACACAAACGCGTTAACAACTGACCGTCCATCCAGGTCCTGTAGGTTCTGTTGCACAGTCCCTCTCTGCATCCTCACAGTCTCGATTAGATACTGTAAGCATTTCCTCTGCTCTGATAAAGCATCCTGGGCAAACTGGTACCTAGAGGAAATAAACAGAAATTACAGAAAGAGAGAAGATCAAGTAGTAAGTAAGTAGTAAGGTAAGGCATGAGGGAACTGATGACATCTATGGTCTCCATATGTATATTTAGAATGCCGCAGGAAGAGATGGCTGCCGTTTTACGGGCTCCTAACCAATTGTGCATTATGGGACTTCTTTTGTACATAATGTTTTTGCCACCGTCTCTTATGACCGAAAATAGCTTCTGGATAGAAGGACAGCGATTACTCACCTCACAAAGATTCTTTCTTTAATGAGTCAGACGCAAATAATTGAATTCTGACAAGGACCAAATCCCCGTCAATCGCATGAAGAGACGGAGACAACGGGGACGTCGGTCGGGGTGCCTTGTAAGGATCCGACAGTGAGTGGGTAATCCGCCTCTACCATCAGTACTATTAGGCAACATGCAATCATTGGATAATAAACTGGATGAACTCCGATCAAGTCTATCCTACCAAACGGTCATTCAAAACTGTAATATCTTGTGTTTCACCGAGTCGTGGCTGAACGACGACATGGATAACATACAGCTGGCAGGGTTTTATGTACATCGGCAAGATAGAACAGCCACCTCTGGTAAGACAAGGGGTGGCGGTCTGTGTATATTTGTAAACAGCAGCTGATGCACAAAATCTAATATTAACTTCTTATGGCTGGGGGCGCCATTTTCACGTTCGGATGAAAAGCGTGCCCAGAGTAAACTGCCTGCTACTCAGGCCCAGAAGCTAAGATATGCATATTAGATTAGGATAGAAAACACTCTGAAGTTTCTAAAACTGTTTGAATGATGTCTGTGAGTATAACAGAACTCATATGGCAGGCGAAAACCTGAGAAATCCAACCAGGAAGTGGGAAATCTGAGGTTTGTAGTTTTTCAAGTGATCGCCTATCCAATATACAGTGTAAAATTTGGTCCGATTGCACTTCCTAAGGCTTCCACTAGATGTCAACAGTGTTTAGAAAGTTGTTTCAGGCTTCTATTGTGAAGGGGATGAGAATAAGCGCTGTTTGAATCAGGGGTCTGGCAGAAAGCCATTAGTTTAGTCGTGAGCACGAGCTCAGTTCCTTTTCCTTTCTAAAGACATAGGAATTGTCCGCAAAGTGTCAATACAGGACTTACATTGAATCGTACCACACCGGCTCCAATGATCGTCAGATGTGGCAGGGCTTCCAAACTATTATGTGCTACAAAAGGAAGCACAGCTGCAAGCTGCCCAGTGACATGAGCCTACCAGACAAGCTAAATTACTTCTATGCTCGCGTTGAGGCAAGCAACATTGAAGCATGCATAAAAGCACCAGCTGTTCCGGAAGAATATGTGATCACGCTCTCCATAGCCGATGTGAGTAAGTCCTTTAAACAGGTCAACATTCACAAGGCCGCAGGGACAGACGGATTACCAGGACGTGTACTCCGAGCATGCGCTAACCACCTGGCAAGTGTCTTCAGACATTTTCAAACTGTCCCTGACGAAGTCCGTAATACCAACATGTTTCAAGCACACCACCACAGTGCCTGTGCCCAAGAACACTAAGGTGACCTGCCTAAATGACTTCCGACCCGTAGCACTCACGTCTGTAGCTTTGAAGTGCTTTGAAAGGCTGGTCATGGCTCACAACACCATTATCCCAGAAACCCTAGACCTACTCCAATTTGCATTCCACCCCAACAGATCCACACATGACGCAATCTCTATTGCATTGCACACTGCCCTTTCTCACCTGGACAAAAGGAACACCTACGTGAGAATGCTATTCATTGACTACAGCTCAGCGTTCAACACCATAGTGCCCTCAAAGCTAAACACTACGCTAAGGACCCTGGGACTAAACACCTCCCTCTGCAACTGGATCCTGGACTTCGACGGGCCGCCTCCAGGTTGTAAGGGTAGGTAACAACAAATCTGCCACGCTGCTCTTCAACACAGGGGCCACTCAGGGGTGCGTGCTCAGTCCCCTCCTGTACTCCCTGTTCACATATGACTGCATGGCAAAGCACGACTCCAACGCCATCATTAAGGTTGCCGACGATACAACAGTGTTAGACCTGATCACCGACACTGATGAGACAGCCTATAGGGAGGAGGTCAGAGACCTGGCAGTGTGGTTACAGGATAATAACCTCTCCTGTTATCAAGCCAAAGGAGATGATCGTGGACTACAGGAAAAGGAGGGCCAAGTACGTCCCCATTCTCATCGACGGGGCTGAAGTGGAGCAGGTTGAGAGCTTCAAGTTCCTTGGTGTCCACATCACCAACAAACTATCATGGTCCACACACACCAAGACATTCGTGAAGAGGACACGACAACACCTATTCCCCCTCAGGAGACTGAAAAGATTTGGCATGTTTCTTCAGGTCCTCAAAATGTTCTATAGCTGCACCATCAAGAACATCCTGACTGGTTGCATCACCGCCTGGTATGGCAACTGCTCGGCCTCCGACCGCAAGGCACTAGAGGGTAGTGCAGCCCAGTACGTCACTGGGGCCAAGGTTCCCGGCATCCAGGAATTCCTAAACCTGTTTTTGCTTTGTCATTATGTGGTATTGTGAGTAGATTGAGGGGGGGGAAAAATACGTTATCCATTTTAGAATAAGGCTGTAAACGTAACAAAATTAGGAAAAGGTCAGGGGGTCTGAATACATTCCGAATTCACTGTAGCTCCATTCCCTGTATATAGCTCCATTCCTGTGTATTTTACTGTTGGGAACGGCTCGTAAGCAAGCATTTCATGATAAAGTCTACCTACACCTGTAGGCCCATGTGACAAATACAATTTTATTTGGAGGTGCTTGAGGGAAATCTTACTTGTGCTCCTTGTGGAAGGTTAGCTGACAATCACGGCAAGTCAGCTGATCACAAGTCACACAGAAAAGCTTCATCTGCTCTCTCTTATGGATGGGACACAACACTGTCCTGCTGAAACCTGGAGATCGAACATTTCAAGCCATCACTGACAGCTAATAAATATCCAACTGCGGGCGTTAACACTAGAGGTCGACCGATTATGATTTTTCAACGCTGATACCGTTTATTGGAGGACCAAAAAGGCCGATACAGATTAATTGGCCGATTTTTTAAAATGTATTTGTAATAATGACAATTACAACAATACTGAATGAACACTTATTTTATCTTAATATAACACATCAAAATCAATTTAGCCTTAAGTAAATAATGAAACATGTTCAATTTGGTTTAAATAATGCAAACAGTGTTAGAGAAGAAAGTAAAAGTGCAGTATGTGCTTTGTAAGACGAGCTAACGTTTCAGTTCCTTGCTCAGAACATGAGAACATATGAAAACTGGTGGTTCCTTTTAACATGAGTCTTCAATATTCCCAGGTAAGAAGTTTTAGGTTGTAGTTATTATAGGAATTATAGGACTATTTCCCTCTATACCATTTGTATTTCTTTAACCTTTGACTATTGGATGTTCTTATAGGCACTTTAGTATTGCCAGTGTAACAGTATAGCTTCCGTCCCTCTCCTCGCTCCTCCCTGGGCTCGAACCAGCAACACAACAACAGCCACCATCGAAGCAGTGTTACCCATGCAGAGCAAGGGGAAC
Source organism: Oncorhynchus mykiss (assembly GCF_013265735.2). Taxonomy (NCBI): domain Eukaryota; kingdom Metazoa; phylum Chordata; class Actinopteri; order Salmoniformes; family Salmonidae; genus Oncorhynchus; species Oncorhynchus mykiss. Next base: position 31,159,308 of record NC_050572.1, on the reverse strand, counting down.
AACCACGCCAAGGCTCAGAGCGAGTGACGTTTGAAACGCTATTAGCGCACGCTAACTAGCTAGCCATTTCACTTCGGTTACACCAGCCTCATCTCAGGAGTTGATAGGCTTGAATTCATAAACAGCTCAATTAACTGTAAAGTTGCAAGATTGGATCCCCCGAGCTGACAAGGTGAAAATCTGTCATTCTGCCCCTGAACAAGGCAGTTAACCCACCATTCCTAGGCAGTCATTGAAAATAAGAATGTGTCCTTAACTGACTTTCCTAGTTAAATAAAGGTATTAAAAAAAAACATTTTACCGAAATATTGATTTCCGATTGTTATGAAAACTTGAAATCGGCCCTAATTAAATCGGCCATTCCGATTAAATCGGTCGACCTCTAGTTAACACTGCTTTGAATAAGGTGTTCCATTGGATTAAAACGTTTAATTGGCCAGTGCTAAATGTTTGTGGTCATAGCCTGGTCTGACAATGGCAGAAGGTTGTACCTGGAGGTAATTGGGGTAGGACATTATGGTTGCGTGTTAACTTCACCCTCTTGTGGGCTGCCACACAGTCAGAGCAGAGCGGTTCGCCACATTCTACACACCAGCCACAGACCACAGGCTCATCACAACCCCCACACTGAAAGAGAGGGGTAGTATCATATCAACTTTCATTCCATTCATAGCCGACATGTATACATTGAGTGATAAATAGTATTTTGTTCAGTCATTCACAGCAGCATCCATCCATCCATTACCTACCCAGGGTTTTGAATCAGTGGGGAAGCTAGGGAGGAAAGGATTGTCAATGATTTCGGAAGAAGTGTATTGCCTTCCACAGACCGGACATTCTAGGAGAAAATTGAAGTGATTTTCAATTCACAGGATGGACAGGAATGCTTGTCTGCAATCACATTGCCATGTCTTGAACAGACTTACACGTTTACCACAGAAATGGTTTGATTAGTCCATGTGTGGCATATTTTAATTATTGGACAGACTCTGAATCAGAATGGTCAGAGACTGTATCTGATCCGTGGTCAAGTCTCTTCAGCCTAGTCATACTAAATGCAACCTAAATCACTCAAATTCTTAATAGTTTCTAAATAGTGTGACATCATTCAACATTGCTCACCTGTCTTGAAATCACTTAGGGGAACACACCCCTGACACACAGAATGTAGGCATGGTAGAAGTTGAGGATTTCTGTCAGGCTTCAATTCCGTACAACACAAACCACAACCATCGAGGGGCCACAGTGGTCGCACGGTTACAGGTGAGGTTATCCCCCTGTCAGCTCTCGGAGATACCATTTCACCAAACGATTATAAAACTGTCTAACCACCATGAAACAAAAACAGGAGAAGAAAAGTGAGTTAAGCATTCACCTGGGGTCACACTGGCACAGTTCGTTTACTTTTAGCATATCTAGCTAACGTTAAATGGTTTATGGCCACGTTTTATGACTTGAGATTGTGAGACTAACGTTAGCTAGTAACGTTTGTAGCAAGGCCCTCAAATCAATTTCCACGCGACACTTAGCTAGTTAATGACGAGCTCCTTAAAAAGTCTAGTCATTCGGCTTTGACTTATATTAAAACGATTGTGTTAAAATTTGCCAGCGGTAACCAGCTTACCTCAGACTCCAACACGCATGTCATGTGGCGCGAAAGTAGAAAAATAAAAAAGTGTGTTCTTTCTGTGGCGTTCTTGCGACTCTCAATTACCGAATCCCATTTGAAGGGCAATCTGCAGTCCAAACAATAACAACGAATTTGCCCCGCCACTATTTCGATAAACAACTGCGGGATGGGGCTGAACAAAATTCATAGAACTGCCTATGCAAGGACGGAACATCTATTATATACAACTATATTTTAAACCATGTGTTGTGGCTATACAGTGTTAGTTTACAATTACAAATGGTTTAAACACAGAGAACAACAAGCGTATACTTTGGGTTCTGATGTGGTTAGACAGTTGAACTACGATCATGAGGAAACAACGGCTATATATCATGAAATTAAAAGTGCAAAAAAATGTACGTAGCAATCACATATTTGTCGGAAGAGGAGATGAGCATGCACACATTTAAAAACAATATGCAACTTATCGTTTTATCTATAAAATATTTTTTCACAACAAACTTAATTTATCGATTTATTTTGAGATCCACCCCTATAAATGTAATTTGCCTGATGAGGTGCGAGTGGAGGTCAGTCATTTCATTCATGCACATTTTCCTTACTTCCCTCTCCTCCTCGATTACCTTTGCCCTTTTTCAAAAGGAGGCGAGAGAGGACGGAGGAGAGAGAACTCAGGAATTGAGCTATCAAATTGAGAAAAGGCCCTAGATGTCAAAACTCTTCTGTGAAGTTCTCAGGTAGGATACACACTATCCTCAATGAATGTTTGCTATCGAGGAGAGGATGACACTTCCATCGCCTACTAACGAATTAACATCTCCCCTCAACCACTTATCAGTTTCTGGGTCACAGAAGAGAGGAGGACAGAGGAGAAGGTGGAGAACTGACTTTTATCCAAATGAGAAAAGGTCTAGGCCTATTTGAAGTTAAAGCAAATTGCCCACAATTTATGAATTTAGCTACATAAAATGTAAATAAATAGATCAGGTTACCAGCGCTAGTTTATTGTGTGTGAAGAATAATCAATCACGTTGGAGAATTATTATTATATTTTAAACATTTCCTCTCAGATTGTGTGCAGATTGTTGCACATTGTTTGGGACAGGGCACCTCAATAAAAGGGTTGTTCCACAATACAATCTAACATGATTTTCTCACTTACCTTGAAAGTACCTGATTTAAAAAACATTTTTTTTAAATGTATTTATTTTTTGGAAGTAACTGATTGCCCAACACAATATTTTGGATGTGTTTTGCTTGCCTAGATTTTTGGAGTGATTTTTGGGTCATTGCAGTGACTCACACACTTCTGTATAATTTTGTGATTAAACTCCTAGAAACACAAGACACGTCTATTAACATAACGCACAACTAAAATCTTAATTCCAGCAACCTTTTGGTGTCCCCTGTAATACGGGATAAATGACATGCATGCCAAATGTAATCAATTACATAAAATGTGTAAGCATGAACAAAGTCTTTGGCTTACGGATGGTGAAATTATTATAGGTTATTTGATTAATACTGTAATAATTGTAAGTACAGGCAATGAAATGTGTAATTGAGCATGATTTACAATCCATGCTGGAGTATAATTTGTTTTATGTATTTGATTAATTCTGTCATGTTTTCAATTCCACTTTGTATGCTCTACTACACAAGCCTAAGTGAAGTGAGCACATGGAATGCAAATTGTTAAACATTTTTTTCAGAATTTTGTGCTGCATGGTAAGAATATGACTGACTTATTTGTCCTGCTAAATGGCCCCTCTTGACTTATTCATCTGATTAAGTTATAAGTTAACGTACCATCATCTTAGTACATTAAACACAACAGTATGCGGACACCTTTGCACTCTCTACATAAAGGCTTCCACCCTTTGGCCCGTTAATGTAATACAGCCTTCAGTCAACAAACTCACTGCTAAGCTGGAGCTGAAACCCTTCAAAGTGGTCTTTTCAGCTCTCCCTCACATCACTGGTCACCACAGTCGTCCTGATGTCTGAGCGATGGCCTCGCTGTCCATCAGTGGGTAATATAAGCCTCAGTCCTCTACCCTTACCCTCTAAGCACAGACCCTTGTCCTCCAACAAGTCTCTGGGAAATCACACCTCTGGCACTAATATGGTTTGTGCTCCCACCTCTTCTGCCACTCCCTCCATTCCAACTGTGCTCTTTAGCCAGTCTTCGGAGGGTACAGGCACTAAGAGCAGTTTCTCCTCCTGCTACTGGCTGTCCGCTGGCTCTGCTTCTATGCAGTTCAGGTCTGTGAGGAGTAGCCCCTGCTGGGAGGCTGGGCCAAGCTGCAGAAACTGAACCCGGTTGTGGGTATCCTGCGGTGCTGTTCTGCCCGAGGGCTGTGCCTGTATCTGCTGCAGGCCCACCTGCGATTGTGTTTGCAACAGGGGGATGGACAGCTGAGGGTTGCAGTGAAGTTCCATGCCAGCTTTCACCCCTTTCTCAGGTGGCAGCGCTACCTTGACTACCAGCACACCTCCACCACTCTCAGATGCGCCACAGTGACAGTAGTAGCTGTCATAGATTTCCTGTGGCGCTCCTCCATATGTTGTGGCCTCTCCAATCTTTCGACCTCGAGCCTTCTTTGGAATTTGTCTTCCTCTTCGACCCTCTCTGTCCCTCTCATCAACGCAAGAGCTCCAAGAGCCATCATCCACAGTTCCCTGTCCACCTTTTCTTATCCGAGAGCTTCCCCATCGTCCTCTCGCCCTCTTCCACAGTAGAAGTAGTAACCCCCCTCCTCTTAAACTCCAAGTCCTCTGGCACTTCATCCATCTCAGTCTCCTCTGGCTCGGCCAGGTTGGCACCTCCTCCTGCCCTATCTCCATCTCCTCTCCAACCCCTGAATTCGACCTCCCCTGCCCTTAGCTCTGTCCCGTGAGCGAAGGAGGGTGTGTTTCAGAAGATTTTCTCTGAGGCGCAGGAGCGCATGCCGCAGCCGGTTCTCCCTCCGCCTGGCCGCACTGAGCAGCCACAGGGACTTTTCCAGGCTGTCGGTGGCTCTCTCACAACGCTTCCACCACACCAGGGGACAGTGCTGAGCATAGTTGTGTTCCTTGGGCAGGTAGAAGCTGGGAGGTGGAGGGAGGCGCAGCATGTATTGCGATGGGGAATGAGGACAGGGAGAGGATGGAGAGCCAGGAAGGTCTCCGGGTGAAGCGCCTGATGGGTGTTGAGGGGGGACTCTGTGGTGTTTTGACAGTTGGCGCAGATATTCCCTGGGGGGAGGGAGGGACTGTGCCCTGTCCCATCTGGCTATTCGGTTCCCCATTGGGTGTCTCAGAGCAATGAACTTGTTCTCCACTATCTATATTTTTGTCTTCAGTTTCTTGTTGTGCGCCATTCTGGCTGTCTTGTTCCACTTTCAGATAGCGGGACCTCAGAAAAAAGGGAAGATGACTATTATCACGCATCACAGCTCTGCGCTCTTCTGGGAAGGCTTTCCACTAGATGTTGGAACGTTGCTGTGGGGACTTGCTTCCATTCAGCCACAAGAGCATTAGTGAGGTCAGGCACTGATGTTGGACGATTAGGCCTGGCTCACAGTCGGTGTTACAATTCATCACAAAGGTATTCGATTGGGTTGAGGTCAGGGCTCTGTGCAGGCCAGTCAAGTTTTCCAAACTGATCTCGACAAACCATTTCTGTATGGACCTCGCTTTGTCCACTGGGGCATTGTCATGCTGAAACAGAAAAGGGCCTTCCCCAAACTGTTGCCACAAAGTTGGAAGCACAGAATCATCTAGAATGTCATTGTATGCTGTAGAGGTAACATTTCCTTTCACTGGAACTAAGGGGCCTAGCCTGAACCATGAAAAACAGCCCCAGACAATTATTCCTCCTCCACCAAATTTTACAGTTGGCACTATGCATTGGGGCAGGTAGTGTTCTCCTGGCATCTGCCAAACCCAGATTTGTCCGTCGGACTGCCAGAGGGCGAAGCATGATCCAGAGTCCAATTGCGGTAAGCTTACCACCACTCCAGCCGACGCTTGGCATTGCACATGGTGATTTAAGGCTTATGTGCGGCTGCTCGGCCATGGAAACCCATTTCATGAAGCTCCCGACGAACAGTACTTGTGCTGACGTTGCTTCCAAAGGCAGTTTGGAACTCGGTAGGGAATGTTGCAACCGAGGACAGACGATTTTTACACGCTACTCGCTTCAGCACTCTGCGGTCCCGTTCTGTGAGCTTGTGTGGCTTATCATTTCGCGGCTGAGCCGTTGTTGCTCCTAGACGTTTCCACTGCACAATAACAGCATTTAGAGTTGACCGGGGCAGCAATAAATTTGATTAACTGATTTGTTGGAAAGGTGGAATCCTATGGTGGTGCCACGTTGATAGTCACTGAGCTCTGCGGTACAGGCCACTCTCCTGCCAATGTTTAGCTATGGAGATTGCATGTCTATGTGCTCGATTTTATACACCTATCAACAACTGGGGTGGCTGAAACAGCCAAATCCACAAATTTGAAGGGTATGTAGTGTACATTATCACCTGACCTATGGAATTCCGAGTAAACACTGCCCTCTATCAGTTGGAAGAGACACTACATACCTGACTCCTGAGAGTTCAAAATTCTCTGAGGTGAAGTGCTTAGTGCAGAAATAGATTAAGTTGCTCTGGGGGTCCCATTGCCCCTGACCTTGTGGGCCCTTGTGTTTTGCTAGGTGATGATCCATAGGTCCTGGCGTGGGGTTCTGTGCTTTGGCAACCTGGCAACCAAACAAGCTTAATGAAGACTTACAATAGATTCAGAGGGGTTGGGTTAAATGCAGAATACACTTTTCAGTTAATGCATTCAGTTGCACAACACACTAGGTATCCCCCTTTCCTTTCCAAAGAAATACACAGCATGCACATGGTTATCAGATTAAGTAGAAGGTCAGTGTTCATGTCAAAATCTTCTATATATAACAAACATACAAATGCTTAGGGTTAGGAGTTTCCAAAATGGTGGGTTGGTAATGGTTGTTCAGTTATGAACTGGCCCAACTTCAATCATTGATCTGTTTCTGACATAGTAGGCTATTGCTTTACAAGTCACAGGAGTCTATGTTAACAAATCTAACGCAATGGTAAATCGGTAGCGTTATAGGTTTGGAAGTGTGTCAGAATTTGTTTTGCTATGTTCACAAATGGAATTACGGGCGCAAGTAGCTGCCGGTGGCACGAAATGGCTGGGTTTTGATACATAAACAAGTTGTGGGTGTGTCGAGACTTGGCCTCTTGCTGGCCAATCAAAATGTGCTCCATGGCTAAATATGTGGTTGCTTCAAGTTGTGTATTTACATTCTTTTATATATTGCATTGTCATCAACTCCAATTTGAATGTTAGTCCGTTATAGCCTAGTTTGTTAAATAGCCTGCCCCTTATTGTCTAAATATGTCGAACATGTTTGTAGTCCACATTGTTCTAATTTCATTGCTTCAATATGGATTGTTAAACATAGGCTATAGCATTTGCACTGATATTGTCACGCCCTGACCTTAGTATTCTTTGATTTCTTTATTATTTTGGTTAGGTCAGGGTGTGACATGCGTGATTATATGGTTTTTGTCCTGTCTAGGGTTTTTGTAAGTTTGTTTAGTGTTTCTTCGTCTTCATTAAAGAAATATGTATTCACATCACGCTGTGCCTTGGTCTCCTCCATACATCGAACGTGACAGAATCACCCACCACCAAAGGACCAAGCAGCGTGGTAACGGGCAGCAGCAGCGATCTCAGGACTCCTGGACATGGGAGGAGATTCTGGAAGGCAAGGGACCCTGGGCACAGGCTGGAGAATATCGCCGCCCCAAGGCTGAGCTGGAGGCAGCGAAAGCCGAGAGGCGGTGGTATGAGGAGGTAGCACGGCAGCGCGGTTGGAAGCCCGAGAGGCAGCCCCAAAATGTTCTTGGGGGGGGAACACGGGGAGTGTGGCTAAGTCGGGTAGGAGACCTGAGCCAACTCCCCGTGCTTACCCTTACCCCGCGTTATGCCGTGAGGTGCACGGTGTCCCCGGTGCGCATGCATAGCCCGATGCAGTCGGGCTAGAGTGGGCATCGAGCCAGGTGCCATGAAGCTGGCTCAGCGCATCTGGTCTCCAGTGCGTCTCCTCGGGGCGGTGTACATGGCACCAGCCTTACGCATGGTGTCCCCGGTTCACCAGCACAGCCCAGTGCGGGCTATTCCACCTCTCCGCACTGGGCTGGCTACGGGGAGCATTCAACCAGGTAAGGTTGGGCAGGCTCGGTGCTCAAGAGCTCCAGTGCGCCTTCACGGTCCGGTCTATCCGGTGCCACCTCCACACACCAGCCCCCCGGTGGCAGCCCCCCACACCAGGCTGTCTCTCCGTCTCCTTCCTACAGGTGCTCCCGCCTGTCCAGTGCTGCCAGAGCCTTCCTCCTCTCCAGAGCTGCCAGAGTCTCCCGTCTGTCCTGAGCTGCCAGAGCCGCCATTCTGTCCTGAGCTGCCAGAGCCGCCAGTTTGTCCTGAGCCGCCAGAGCCGCCAGTCTGTCCTGAGCCGTCAGTCAGCCAGGAGCTGCCAGAGCCGTCAGTCAGCCAGGAGCTGCCAGAGCCGTCAGTCAGCCAGGAGCTGCCAGAACTGTCAGTCAGCCAGGAGCTGCCAGAGCCGTCAGTCAGCCAGGAGCTGCCAGAGCCGTCAGTCAGTCCGGATCTGCCAGAGTCTCCCTCCAGTCCGGATCTGCCAGAGTCTCCCTCCAGTCCGGATCTGCCAGAGTCTCCCTCCAGTCCAGAGGCGCCACTCACTCTAGACTCGACCATCAGTCCAGTGACGCCCTCTAGTCCGGGGTCGGTGGTGAGGGTTCCCGCTCCGGAGACATTACGTAAGTGGGCCGAGTCAGAAGTGGAGCGTCCCTCACCAGAACCACCACCGCGGAGATATGCCCACCCAGACCCTCCCATATAGGCTTAGGTGTGCAGCCGGGAGTCCGGGGGGGGGGGGGGGGGGGTCAACTCACAAGGCTATTGATAAGGCCTAAAATGACAGTATACAGTGCCTTGCGAAAGTATTCGGCCCCCTTGAACTTTGCAACCTTTTGCCACATTTCAGGCTTCAAACATAAAGATATAAAACTGTATTTTTTTGTGAAGAATCAACAACAAGTGGGACACAATCATTAAGTGGAACGACATTTATTGGATATTTCAAACTTTTTTAACAAATCAAAAACTGAAAAATTAGGCGTGCAAAAATTATTCAGCCCCTTTACTTTCACTGCAGCAAACTCTCTCCAGAAGTTCAGTGAGGATCTCTGAATGATCCAATGTTGACCTAAATGACTAATGATGATAAATACAATCCACCTGTGTGTAATCAAGTCTCCGTATAAATGCACCTGCACTGTGATAGTCTCAGAGGTCCGTTAAAAGCGCAGAGAGCATCATGAAGAACAAGGAACACACCAGGCAGGTCGGAGATACTGTTATGAAGAAGTTTAAAGCCGGATTTGGATACAAAAAGATTTCCCAAGCTTTAAACATCCCGAGGAGCACTGTGCAAGCGATAATATTGAAATGGAAGGAGTATCAGACCACTGCAAATCTACCAAGACCTGGCCGTCCCTCTAAACTTTCAGCTCATACAAGGAGAAGACTGATCAGAGATGCAGCCAAGAGGCCCATGATCACTCTGGATGAACTGCAGAGATCTACAGCTGAGGTGGGAGACTCTGTCCATAGGACAACAATCAGTCGTATATTGCACAAATCTGGCCTTTATGGAAGAGTGGCAAGAAGAAAGCCATTTCTTAAAGATATCCATAAAAAGTATTGGTTAAAGTTTGCCACAAGCCACCTGGGAGACACACCAAACATGTGGAAGAAGGTGCTCTGGTCAGATGAAACCAAAATTGAACTTTTTGGCAACAATGCAAAACGTTATGTTTGGCGTAAAAGCAACACAGCTGAACACACCATCCCCACTGTCAAACATGGTGGTGGCAGCATCATGGTGTGGGCCTGCTTTTCTTCAGCAGGGACAGGGAAGATGGTTAAAATGGATGGGAAGATGGATGGAGCCAAATACAGGACCATTCTGGAAGAAAACCTGATGGAGTCTGCAAAAGACCTGAGACTGGGACGGAGATTGGTCTTCCAACAAGACAATGATCCAAAACATAAAGCAAAATCTACAATGGAATGGTTCAAAAATAAACATATCCAGGTGTTAGAATGGCCAAGTCAAAGTCCAGACCTGAATCCAATCGAGAATCTGTGGAAAGAACTGAAAACTGCTGTTCACAAATGCTCTCCATCCAACCTCACTGAGCTCGAGCTGTTTTGCAAGGAGGAATGGGAAAAAATGTCAGTCTCTCGATGTGCAAAACTGATAGAGACATACCCCAAGCAACTTACAGCTGTAATCGCAGCAAAAGGTGGCGCTACAAAGTATTAACTTAAGGGGGCTGAATAATTTTGCACGCCCAATTTTTCAGTTTTTGATTTGTTATAAAAGTTTGAAATATCCAATAAATGTCGTTCCACTTCATGATTGTGTCCCACTTGTTGTTGATTGTTCACAAAAAAATACAGTTTTATATCTTTATGTTTGAAGCCTGAAATGTGGCAAAAGGTCGCAAAGTTCAAGGGGGCCGAATACTTTTGCAAGGCACTGTATAACTCTAATCAAATTCTATTTAAAAAAAGAAACAACACATGTTTTAAATAGGCTATATGTAAATACAGTTACAGACACCATAATTGCACCCCGTGGGCGTATAATACAGACGAGGCATCTTAAACTATGGAGGTTTTTACGCACATCCAAACTTTTCTTATGACCTTGATAAAGATCCAATATAAAGACAAAGGGGGAATGTCCATTCACTGTTATACTGCTCGCAAATGTAATGTTTTATAAACATCATGGAACCATCTTACAGATCATATTTGCACTTCTCCTGAAATAGCCGTGCATTCGAGCCATCCATATGTTAAACCCGTTGACTGTGAATCTTTCTAATAAGTTTGGTTCTTAATCAAATGAAACAAAAAACATGAACTGTTTTAAAAAAAAACAAGAACAGTATTTCTACATAGGATCGGGTCAGAAGCATGATATAATAAATCGCTTCACTTGTTCCATGGCACTCTGTGTACACGTAGGCCTAAATATCTTTACGCAAAACATTGGCATGTCGACATAAAATACTAGGCTCCTGTATCGTTGCCTATGTGCGAGGCAGATTAAAAAATATATATATGCCATTGATAGGGCATTATAGGAGATCTGAATAGTATGGACTGGAGTGTGTCTTTTGTAATCAGAAGAGGGGTGCTCTTTGAAAAAAATGGGGATGGATAGCCTACTTGCACAAGCAAAATGAAGTTTGCTTGTTTTAAAAAAATCAAATTCAACGAAATGGGGGTGGAAACCATTCATTTTTGAATGTTTCTAAACATGAAATTCACATGAAAAGGCACTTCTATCAATCCATGGGCACAGTGCGTCATGGCTGGAAAAGCTGTGCTCCTGCTCTCAAAATACATGCCCTTATTAACTGCAGTACCGTTAAGACCTGCTTTTTGTGGGTCTTAAAATGTCCCATTAGTGCTGCATGAAGTTAGAGCCCACAGTCTTTAAGGTGCAATATGCAGAAATCGCTCCGCCATTTCCTGGTTGTTAAGATTCAAATAGTTTGCCTAATTTCAGTTTGTGACAAAACAAGCAATGCATAGTGTAGAGAATTATTGTACCATCTAAACCACTGTGAAATATGTTTTCTATCACCAAAAATATAGTATATTCACCTTGTTTGAAGCTGGTGCCAAAACCAAAAGTGAAAGACGCAAAGCGAAATGTAAGCACAGGAAGCATAGAAATAAAGCACATAGAACAGATATCCCTCTTCTTAGACTTGCTTTCAATGAGAATGACAGATCTATAACTCACATGTCAATGTGAATTTGGTTGGTCGCCCCAAAAAACATGAATTGAAATGCATTCCAGGTGACTACCTCATGAAGCTGGTTTAGATTATGCCAAGTGTGCAAATTCCAGTATTCCAGTGTTTAATTGCTATATTGTAATTACTTCACCACCATTGGCTATTTATTGCCTTACCTTCCTTATCCTGACGTGTGTTTCCTAACCCAATAACAGCTCAGATGTGCTGTACATTCCCAAGCTTGTAGAAAATGAACAGTGTGCATTGTGACTGTAGAGACATGGTTCCCTGGATGTGTTCATGCCAAATGAAAATGTAATTTTAAAATATCTGTGAATTACATATTTACTACTAGGCCCATCAGTAGCGGTATGTCAGGTAAAATCACCGGGTAAGCCAATCCCCACCCTTCCCCCAAAAAGCCATTGTTACTATCTATGTGCTGGGATAATTGCGTTGTTTGCTCTATAACCTGTTAATTCATATGCCTTGCGACCGTGATATCAAATCAAATCAAATTGTATTGGTCACATACACATTTTTAGCAGATTTTATTGGGGGTGTAGCGAAATGCTTGTTTTCTTAGCTCAAACAGTGCACTAGTATCTAACAATTCACAACATTACTCGCATATCTAAAAGTAAAATAATGGAATTAAGAAATATATCAATGTTAGGATGTCGGAGTGGCATTGACTAAAATACAGTAGAATATAATACAGTATATACATATGAGATTAGTAAAATTAGCACGTTTAATACTTTTTTTGTTTTATACTTTTGCGGTCAGATGCTCGCTGGCTTCCTTTGCCGTCAACGCTACAGGCGGCAAACATGTCATACTCGTTTGGACCAGACAGCATCAGATAGCTGGCCTACATGTAGAGAGACAGAGGGCCGCTGTTTCACTCGCTCAGATGCTTTCTCCTGTTAGATACATTCAGCCTCTTGTAAATTGAAGGATAATTATGAAACACAGAGAGACGAAAGATACATGATTTAGTATTTTATTTATTTGGTAATGAATACACTCCACTGAGGCCCATAAAACAATTTCAGGCACACATAGGAAGTACCGCAAAAAAAATATGGACCCCAAATGTCACGGTATAATTCGCATTCTGGGTAGTTACACTATTTTCAAAAAAATACCATGACATTCTAGTGGTTAGAGATACGTTTAAATATATATATATATATAGCAAGACTGGTTTGTCATGACTTACATATCCACATCTTTCATTGTTTTTAATATCTGATAAGCTCAGCATGATAACAAACAATCTATAGCAAAAGCCTGAGATGTAATTATTGGGAATGATATTTTGGTACAAGATGATACAACTAATACAAGATGAGCTGCTAAAAACATTTTCACAATATCTGTCACGTCAAAATTGTAAAGCAAATCCAATGCAATTATAATTATATTGTACTTTGAACAAAGAAAAAGCTAAAACATTATATTTTGTCTTTCTCAGTGCTTTAATGCAAAAAAGAAACCAGTGCAAAGTAATTCCTCATACTATCAATGTTACAGATTGAACAGAAACACATGACACATTTCACTAGTTTAATTTCACATGAATCATCTAACCATGATCCTGCCTGTGGCCAAAGGGACCATCTGAAATGCTGAACTATGCAATGCGAAGCAGTCACCAACTCGTCGCTCACCTCATGCCTTATTCACCATGACATCTCTTTAAGCCAACCTTGTCAACCGCATCATTGGTGTGATTCCTGCCCAACTCAAGTCGCCAATTCTCCCCAGCCAGCATGCCATTTCTGGAATGGAAGACTTTTGCCAGGGAGGCGCTCATAGGAGAGGGGATGTACTCTTCACAGCGTGAGCCTCCAAGGCTGGGAGCACATTGCACTGTGTAGGAGAAGAAGAATGTGCCATATTTGAACACACAGACGTCACTCACATTTCCTCTACGCAGATCAAAGGAACATTCACCCAGGACATCTTTGTTCCAAACAACTCTGTCTGTGTCATACACCTTGAAAGTGAGTTTGGTGTCAAAGTTGATATGGATGGGTCTGAATTCAAAGCTCTCTGGCCAAACGGGATTGTCGTCGTCTTTGATCACTTCAGTGAGTTTGACTTGTTTATCATATGAGATCTCAACAAAACCATCCGTTTCGGTTGAAATGTCCCCGTAAAGTCCCTTTGCTCTCAAACCATAGACTTGCAGCCTGGCCAGGCCTTTCCCAGCAGGGCAACAGTTGGACTTGATGCTCTGATCACTGTGGCAGACACAGGCACAGTGATCCCTTTTGCTGGTCCTCGTACCTATCTGACAGGACTCTGAGCATTTCTTGATCAGGGCGTTTTCAAGGATGTACTCCTCCACTGCTTTCTTCAGCCCAGGTTGAGCAGGATGTCTACTTTTCAACAGGAAGTGAAGGGGCTTAAGGAAGTAGTGCACCACGTCAGGGATCGTTTTCAAGGACTCCAGCCACTCTTTGTAGGCGTTTGCGTCCAACGCACCTGAGAACAGCAGGTCGCCTCCATTTAGAACCCCTCCTTTAATTTCTGAGTGGCGGTCACTGAACATGCTGCTGAAACTTCGGTTGGTGCCAAGTTTCTTCTTTAGTTCATTACAGTAGTGAAGCTCGGCGGCCAAACTAGCGCTGAATTGATATGACAAGGAGGCCTCGACATCGAGACAGTCCTTCACTGCAGTGACTGTCACTCCGTTCATAGTCGCCTGACAAGACTTGATGGAAGTTACAGCACTCACTTTCCCTCCCAGGTTGACTTGAGAGGTGAAATGAGTGCCGTATGTGTCTATCAGGTTTCTATAGGCCGGCTTAGACTTGAGGTCATAAACAGTGGGGAGCTTCTTCACCGAATTCAGAAATTGTTTGTGAAGAGGAGGATCTTCGACCAGGCTATATCTGAGGAAAAAAGTGACAATGGTTTGGTTAACATTTAACAATAATCGGTTGTATTTTAGTCTTTAATAGCAGTTAAGTTGAACGCAATTGGTAAGCATGTGATGGTATTGTATGTGAACTTATCATGCAATGGATACACAATATTCATGAAAAGCATTATATTAGCCTCATATTACAGCCTCTTTAAGAATCTTTTAGTTTAGTCACTGAAGTTGAGTGCATCACCTGTAGATGCTACAATGGACTTCATGCCTGGTGAAACTGTATCTGTCCTGCTTCGACTTTGCAATGGCATATGTTGCTTCTCTGGAATCTGTCCCTCCAATGATTGTCTTGAACTTTACTTCAGGAATCTCAAGGTCCAGGCCAAGTTTCCAGTTGTTGGTCACGGCTGAAGTTGTGGTATTGATGAGGGACTCACTGGATTCATAGATGCTGCTTGAGACCTCCCGCTTGCAGTCGGTGAGGGCTCGCCAGTTTGCCATGGCTGCTGGAAGCTTCTGTTTTATTCCCCCCAAATAGAAATTCACAGCTAACTCGCAAGTGTCTCCCTCCCGCTCCCAATTTTCCATGTCGATCACATAAGAACCTTTTCGCTGCATCTTCACAATGTCGAAACCTTCCCCTGCCAGGTTGTAACCAGGGACAAACTCGGCCTGCTCACATTCCTGTGGCTTGCCAGGAATCTTTCCCCTCAAACTCCCTGCCAGGCACTGGAGTGTGCCTGCCCAGCAGATCAGTAGAAGTAGACACAGCTCCTTCATCACCTTCTTAATAGAAAAAAGTAGAAGTAATCAAAATAATTTAGCAGACACTTTTATCCAGAGCAATTAGGATTGAGTGCCTTGCTCAAGAGCACATCAACAGATTTTTCACCTAGTCAGCGTCAGCTCTGGGATTTGAAACAGCAACCTTTCGGTCACTGGCTCAATGCTCTTAACCGCTAGGCTACCTGCCACCACACACTGTAGTGGCACGCTGTAGTGAGCTTGTAATGGTAATGTATGAGTAAATGTGTTGTACTAATCCATTTGATCAGTGAAATGTATTGCTGTTCCAAGCACTACGTATTTATCAATTACAGTACAGTGCACATGAAATCAAGTTTTAAGAAATAGGACAATATACCTTAAGATCTGTATGAAGAATTGTTGTCCTTCAGGTTTTATGACTAGAGATCAAAAGATAACAAGTATAAAAATTGAGACTTCATATCATACCATGTGCTCTTTCTCTTGGAGATGTAAAACGAAGAGAGTTGTTTCTTGATTCTATACTGGATGAGAGAGAAGAGCCTTTAAATACACTGCTGGGTAGCTTGAGGTTTTTTTGCTGGTCATTTTCACAGAACATTTAGTGGCAAACCCCAAATTTCAATGCAACAAAAAAAAGTACATTCTCCTCTGTTGTAATTGGGTGACAAGTCAGTTGGTGGTTTTAGCATTAGAATGCAAAAACTAAGAGTTTTAGGAGTTTGATTGTGCAAAATATGGTTCTGTTTCAAGTAAAAAATATTTAAGGATGCTTTCATATGGTTGAAAGACGTAGTTTCATTTTACTTGGACAGTGATATCTTCAATGATGTTCTTGCTCTGTAATTTTGTAAAAATCTAACACATCTTCCTTTGAGTCACTCACACACAATCTTCTCACACTTTACCCTCACTACAAATCAAATCAAATCCAATTTTATTTGTCACATACACATGGTTAGCAGATGTTAATGCCAGTGTAGCGAAATGCTTGTGCTTCTAGTTCCGACAATGCAGTAATAACAAGTAATCTAACTAACAATTCCAAAACTACTGTCTTGTACACAGTGTAAGGGGATAAAGAATATGTACATAAGGATACTGTATGTAAGGAAACCTAAGATGACCTGGGGTACTAATGTAAGAAATAACACGTAAAAAAACAAAAAACTGCATAGTTTCCTAGGAACGCGAAGCGAGGCGGCCATCTCTGTCGGCGCCGGAAGTACAGCCACCATTACTGGTACAGAGCGCTTCGTGAGACAGCTTGGGCAGCAGTGTAACCCTGTGGGTGTCAGTGACTTCAGAATGCATGGATATTGCACTGGCTTCTCCTTAATGTTGCAAAATAAACCACTTCAGCCACAAAGGCCAGAGATGGAAACTGAACTGGTTGCTGAGGGGAAGGTGGGGGAGGGCAAGCTTAAAAACTGAGGGGGCAAAAATATGTTTATCGTTTATCGATACTGTAGGCCTATAGTCTAGGCCACATCCAGCATTTTGAAATATGCAATGTTTTGAAAATATATGCATCCTCTTACATTTGATGATGTCCCATCTCTGTATTTTGTGTTACAGGAGCACATGTTCATAATGTAAACGTTGACATATCACATGAGGTTAGCAGTGTAGTAAATGTTACCATGACCATTATACATGCAGTGTAAATTCTCCACATTACAGTATCATCATGATCTGTTTCTTTGTATTTTATTTTCCAGCCATGAAAATATTTATTAAAAACACACTACTGATTTTGATGTTCTGAAAACACAAGACCCCATAATTATCCCCCCCCCCACCCTCCAATCCTTTATTAAATGTTGATTTAGGATGATCTAAGTCACATAGTGAAAACAAGATAAGAGCACAGAATCAATTTAGTTTGTATTTCATTGCAGCCAAGAATGGGCAATTCGTCTTTCAGAGTACATGACTCTTTCCCTTTAATTTAAACCATTGTAGCACTAATGCCAAACACAAGTTTATCTTCCATGAGTTTTCACCTGTCTGCAAATGTAAGTAATTTATCTTAGCTCCAACAACACCATTCAACTTATATCATCCCTGTAAATTCCTGTTTTCCTTTTAATCACATTTTAACAGAATGAGCAAACCTCAAGCACAAATAAACAGCATGTAGTTTTATCAGCATATCGAGATTGAAAAGTATGGCAAAGGAACGCTCTCATGAATAGACTATCAAAATGCATTGACTTTACACAAACATTTGGGTTGCTAGGTGTTCGCGTTATACAACCAACCATCTGTCCTATGTAACCATATCAAACAAAACATACAGTATCATACTAATTTGAGTATCCCGGATTTACATTTACTATGTCACGTCTGGTCTTGCTACATAAGACACCTTGAAATGCTTACTTACAACCCTTAACCAACAACGCAATTTTAAGAAAAAAATAAGTGTTCATTTTTTTTTTATCTAAAAAAGAAGACGAGTAGGAGGCCAGTATGTTGTAGTAAACTTTTATGGAATATATTTACAAAATAATACATATAGCAGCAGTCAGCATTATACATCAGGACGAACGACTGCACGCATTTGGACTACTAGTCTTCCTCGGCAGCGTTGTAGAGGGAAGCTGATGTGTCAGGGCAAGTAAATGTCGCATGTCAGGAAAATAAATGATGTACAAAACATATATATAACATGATCACGTTAATGTATAGAGGCAACATGAAAAATAAATGCACAGGAATGTATACAACGAAAGTGCGTAAAGGATAATCTATCACAGTTTTGCGCGTAAAAGACAATACATGCACTTGTGCATCAAACACGTTCTATAAAAAACAATACGCACACCATGGAGATGATCAAAAACTCAGAGGAACAAGGGAAATACAGAGTTCATATACTAGTCAGTCTAAGGTCTAGTGCAGTCTAATACTCATTTACCTTACACAAACAATACATTCACCACCTGCAGTGTCACCACAAGGGTTGCGCCCTTGATCATGACTCTCAGTTCCATTACATTACACATACCAATCATTGGACTAAGCCCTGTCATTGAGCAATCCGGTGTAGTGTCCATTTCAATATGCCCAGGAATTCTATTTCCTCTGTGGCCTAAGAGCACATGTACACAGACAGTCGACTGTAATCCACTCGCTGTCTCCTGTGATTGATTGTTTGCACACAGAGAAACACAGCTAGCTCCTCTGAGTCAGGGGAAGGGCACCTTAACCAGACATTGGTAAATACAAAGTGGAAAATCTCTATAGATTCTAATGAAACCCTAGGCCTATATGTAGTGTCTATATGTAACCTTAGGCCTATATGTACTGTCTATATGAAACCCTAGGCTTATATGTACTGTCTATATGTAACCCTAGGCCTATATGTGGTGTCTATACGTAACTTTAGGCCTATATGTAATGTCTATATGTAACCCTAGGCCTATATGTACTGTCTATATGTAACCTTAGGCCTGTATGTAATGTCTATATGTAACCCTAGGCCTATATGTACTGTCTATATGTAACCCTAGTCCTATATGTACTGTCTATATGTAACCTTAGGCCTATATGTAATGTCTATATGTAACCCTAGGCCTATATGTACAGTATATATGTAACCCTAGGCCTATATGTACAGTATATATGTAACCCTAGGCCTATATGTACAGTATATATGTTACCCTAGGCCTATATGTATTGCAGTGGCGACCTGTTATTCAGGGCAGGTGGGGTCTGTTTTGCATGTAATTTTGGCATTAGTACCTGTCACATGTCAGGTTTCAAACAATGTAAAAAACAAATATTTTATTGAGTTAATAAAGCCCCATACAAACATGGTTTCTTGAGTAAGGCAGCTCCAAAATGCAGGTGTTTAAGCCTTGCTCAATGCTTTCTGTGGTGGTGGGGCAGCCAGCGGAAAATACAGAGTGTAGGGGTTGGTAATGTTCTCTAGTTGCATCGTGATTGGCTCAGTGTTCTGCCACTCATGGGGACACTATGTCACTGCAAAAGCTGCAGGTAGAGCTCGAAAATTCAAGCCCCTTGGGTGCTGCCATAGTTGCATTAGAAGTGCCCATCCAAGAAGGCTCAAGGTCATTGGCCAAATTATGTCAAATCACGTTATAAAATTTAATCCAATTTGGTTTGTCACATGCACCGAATCCAACAGGTGTAGTAGACCTTACAGTGAAATGCTTACTTACAAGCCCTTAATAAACCAATAATGCAGTTTTAAGAACATACCCCCCCCATAAAAAATAATTAAAGAGCAGCAGTAAATAACAATAGCAGGGCTATATACAGGGGTACCAGTTCAGAGTCAATATGTCAATGTGCGGGGGCACCGGTGTCAAGGTAGTTGAGGTAATTATGTACATGCAGGTGGGGTTATTAAAGTGGTTATGCATCGATGATGACAGAGAGTAGCAGCAGCATGGGGGCGGTGCAAATAGTCTGGGTAGCCATTTGATGAACTGTTCAGGAGTTTTATGACTTGGGGGTAGAAGCTGTTTAGAAGCCTCTTAGACCTAGGCTTGGCGCTCCGGTACCGCTTGCCGTGCGGTAGCAGAGAGAACAGTCTGGCTGGAGTCTTTGACAATTTTTAGGGCCTTCCTCTGACACCGCCTGGTATAGAGGTGTACTGGCCATAAGCACGACCTCAGAAGTGCCTTGAGGTCGGAGGCCAAGCAGTTGCCATACCAGGCAGTGAATCAACCCATCAGGATGCTCTCGATGGTGCAGCTGTAAAACCTTTTGAGGATCTGAGGGCCCATGCCAAATCTTTTCAGTCTCTTGAGGGGGAATAGGTTTTGTCGTGCCCTCTCGACGACTGTCTTGGTGTGCTTGGACCATGTTAGTTTGTTGGTGATGTGGACGCCAAGGAACTTGAAGCTCTCAACGTGCTCCACTACAGCCTCGTCAATGAGAATGGGGGCGTGCTTGGTCATCCTTTTCCTGTACAATCATCTCCTTTGACTTGATCACGTTGAGAGAGAGGTTGTTGTCCTTGCACCATACGGTGAGGTCTCTGACCTCCTCCCTATAGTCTGTCTCTTCATTGTCGGTGATCAGGCCTACCACTGATGTGTCCTCAGCAAAATTAATGATGGTGTTGGAGTTGTGCCTGGCTGTGCAGTCATGAGTGAACAGGAGGGGACTGAGCACGCACACGTCCTGGTAATCCGTCTGGCCCAGTGACCTTGTGAATGTTGGCCTGTTTAAAGGTCTTACTGACATCGGCTGCAGAGAGCTTGATCACACAGTCATCCGGAACAGCTGATGCTCTCATGCGTGTTTCAGTGTTACTTGCCTCGAAGCAAGCATAGAAGTTATTTAGCTCATCTGGCAACTCTCGTCTGTGCTTCCCTTTGGAGTCTGTAATAGTTTGCAAGCCCTGCCACATCCGAGGAGCGTCGGAGCCGGTGTAGTACAATTCGATCTTAGTCCTGTATTGACGCTTTGCCTGTTTGATGGTTTGTCGGGGGGCATAGCGCGATTTCATATAAGCTTCTGGGTTAAAGTCCCGCTCCTTGAAAGCGAATGTTGCCTGTAATCCATGGCTTCTGGTTGGGGTATGTACGTACAGTCACTGTGGGGACGATATCCTCAATGCACTTATTGATAAAGCCAGTGACTGATGTGGTGTACTCCTCAATGCCATCGGAAGAACCCCGGAACATATTCCAGTCTGTGCTAGCAAAACAGTCCAGTAGATTAGCATCTGCTTCATCTGACCACGTTTTTTATAGACTGAGTCACTGGTGCCCCCTGCTTTAATTTTTGCTTGTAAGCAGGAATTAGGAGGATAGAGTTATATATCTACCGCAGCTTTGATTGGATTGATCATGTCAACAACATACTTTCAAAATCGGAGCTAGCAAGCTAGACAAGCAGTCATCTTCATGAATCATGTCGACAATCTACTGGCAAATCCTTTTCAATCCTAGTCATATGAAGAGAAATTATAGATAAAAAGTATCGGTGCTCCTCGGCCATTGGACATAAACGTTACACAACAAGTTGGAAATTGCAAATTCAACAATGAGTGGTTTGGAAGGAATCAGTGGCTAACTGCAATGGTTGCAAAGCAATCACTAGCCTGCAATTCAGTGGAGTGGAAGTTTATTTCACCTTTATTTATTTAACCAGGTAGGCAAGTTAAGAACAAGTTCTCATTTACAATTGCGACCTGGCCAAGATAAAGCAAAGCAGTTCAACACATACAACAACACAGAGTTAGACATGGAGTAAAACAAACATACAGTCAATAATACAGTAGAAAAATAAGTCTATATACAATGTGAGCAAATGAGGTGAGATAAGGGAGGTAAAGGCAAAAAAAGGCCACGGTGGCGAAGTAAATACAATATAGCAAGTAAAACACTGGAATTTGCAGTGGAACAATGTGCAAGGTAGAGATAGAAATAATGGGGTGCAAAGGAGCAAAATAAATAAATACAGTAGGGGGAGAGGTAGTTGTTTGGGCTAAATTATAGATGGGCTATGTACAGGTGCAGTAATATGTGAGCTGCTCTGACAGCTGGTGCTTAAAGCTAGTGAGGGAGATAAGTGTTTCCTGTTTCAGAGATTTTTGTAGTTCGTTCCAGTCATTGGCAGCAGAGAACTGGAAGGAGAGGCGGCCAAAGGAATAATTGGTTTTGGGGGTGACCAGAGAGATATACCTGCTGGAGCGCATGCTACAGGTGGGTGCAGCTATGTTGACCAGCGATCTGAGATAAGGGGGGACTTTATCTAGCAGGGTCTTGTAGATGACCTGGAGCCAGTGGGTTTGGCGACGACTATGAAGCGAGGGCCAGCCAATAAGAGCGTACAGGTCGCAGTGGTGGGTAGTATATGGGGATTTGGTGTTAAAACGGATGGCACTGTGATAGACTGCATCCAATTTATTGAATAGGGTATAGTAGGGTATTTTGTAAATTACATCGCCGAAGTCGAGGATCGTTAGGATGGTCAGTTTTACAAGGGTATGTTTGGCAGCATGAGTGAAAGATGCTTTGTTGCGAAATAGGAAGCCAATTCTAGATTTAACTTTGGATTGTAGATGTTTGATGTGAGTCTGGAAGGAGAGTTTATAGTCTAACCAGACACCTAGGTATTTGTAGTTGTCCACATATTCTAAGTCAGAACCGTCCAGAGTAGTGATGTTGGACGGGCGGGCAGGTGCAGGCAGCGATCGGTTGAAGAGCATGCATTTAGTTGTACTTGTATTTCAGAGCAATTGGAGGCCACGGAAGGAGAGTTGTATGGCATTGAAGCTCGTCTGGAGGGTTGTTAACACAGTGTCCTAAGAAGGGCCAGAAGCATACAGAATGGTGTCGTCTGGGTAGAGGTGGATCAGAGACTCACCAGCAGCAAGAGCAACATCATTGATGTATACAGAGAAGAGAGTCGGCCCGAGAATTGAACCCTGTGGCACCCCTATAGAGACTGCCAGACACACTGAACTCTATCAGATAAGTAGTTGGTGAACCAGGCGAGGCAATCATTTGAGAAACCAAGGCTATCGAGTCTGCCGATGAGGATGTGGTGATTGACAGAGTCAAAAGCCTTGGCCAGATCAATGAATATGGCTGCACAGTATTGTTTCTTATCGATGGAGGTTAAGATATCGTTTAGGACCTTGAGCGTGGCTGAGGTGCACCCATGACCAGCTCTGAAACCAGATTGCATAGCGGAGAAGGCATGGTGGGAATCGAAATGGTCGGTAATCTGTTTGTTGACTTGGCTTTCGAAGACCTTAGAAAGGCAGGGTAGGATAGATATAGGTCTGTAGCAGTTTGGGTCAAGAGTGTCCCCACCTTTGAAGAGGGGGATGACCGCAGCTGCTTTCCAATCTTTGGGAATCTCAGATGACACGAAAGAGAGGTTGAACAGGCTAGTAATAGGGGTTGCAACAATTTCGTCAGATAATTTTAGAAAGAAAGGGTCCAGATTGTCTAGCCCGGCTGATTTGTAGGGGTCCAGATTTTGCAGCGCTTTCAGAACCTCAGCTGACTGGATTTTGGGAAGGCTTGGGTGAGTTGTTGTGGGGGGTGTAGTGCTGTTGACCGGGGTAGGGTTAGCCAGGTGGAAAGCATGGCCAACCGTAGAAAAATGCTTGAAATTCTCAATTATAGTGGATTTATTGGTGGTGACAGTGTTTCCTATCCTCAGTGCAGTGGGCAGCTGGGAGGAGGTGTTCTTATTCTCCATGGACTTTACAGTGTCCCAGAAATGTTTTGAGTTTGCGTTGCAGGAAGTAAATTTCTGCTTGAAAAAGCTAGCCTTGGCTTTTCTAACTGCCTGTGTATATTGGTTTCTAGCTTCCCTGAAAAGTTGCATATCACAGGGGCTGTTCGATGCTAATGCAGAACGCCATAGGATGTTTTTGTGTTGGTTAAGGGCAGTCAGGTCTGCAGAGAACCAAGGGCTTTATCTGTTCCTGGTTCTAAATTTCTTGAATGGGGCATGCTTATTTAAGATGGTGAGGAAGGCATTTAAAAAAAAACAGGCATCCTCTACTGACGGGATGAGGTCAATATCCTTCCAGGATACCCCGGCCAGGTCGATTAGAAAGGCCTGCTTGCTGAAGTGTTTCAGGGAGCATTTGATAGTGATGAGTGGAGGGAGTTTGATCCATTACGGATGCAGGCAATGAGGCAGTGATCGCTGAGATCTTGGTTGAAAACAGCAGAGGTGTATTTAGAGGGCAAGTTGGTTAGGATGATATCTATGAGGGTGCCCGTGTTTATGGCTTTGGGGTGGTACCTGGTAGGTTCATTGATAATTTGTGTGAGATTGAGGGCATCAAGCTTAGATTGTAGGATGGCTGGGGTGTTAAGCATGTTCCAGTTTAGGTCGCCTAGCAGCACGAGCTCTGAAGATAGATGGGGGCAATCAGTTCACATATGGTGTCCTGAGCACAGCTGGGGGCAGAGGGTGGTCTATAGCAGGCGGCAACGGTGAGAGACTTGTTTTTAGAGAGGTGGATTTTTAAAAGTAGAAGTTCAAATCGTTTGGGTACAGACTTGGATAGTAGGACAGAACTCTGCAGGCTATCTCTGCAGTAGATTGCAACACCGCCCCCTTTGGCCGTTTTATCTTGTCTGACAATGTTGTAGTTAGGGATGAAGATTTCAGAATTTTTGGTGATCTTCCTAAGCCAGGATTCAGACACGTTGTCACGTTCTGACCTATTTCCTTTGTTTTGTATTTATTTAGTATGGTCAGGGCGTGAGTTGGGTGGGCAGTCTATGTTTGTTTTTCTATGTTTTGGGGCATTTCTATGTTTCGGCCTAGTATGCTTCTCAATCAGAGGCAGGTGTCATTAGTTGTCTCTGATTGAGAATCATACTTAGGTAGCCTGGGTTGCACTGTTTGTTTGTGGGTGATTGTCTATGTTAGTGGCTTGTGTCAGCACAGGTCTAATTTGTAGCTTCACGGTCGTCATTTGTTTATTGTTTTGTATGCAGTGTCAGTACTTTCTTTATTAAAGATTTACCATGGACACTTACCACGCCGCATATTGGTCCTCTGATCCGTTTCGCCTCTCCTTTTCAGATGAAGAGGAGGACGACCGTGACACACGGCTAGAACATCCGGGTTGGCAGAGTGTGCTAAAGCAGTGAATAAAACAAACTTAGGGAGGCTTCTAATGTTAACATGCATGAAACCAAGGCTATTACGGTTACAGAAGTCATCAAAAGAGAGCACCTGGGGAATAGGAGTGGAGCTAGGCACTGCAGGGCCTGGATTCACCTCTACATCACCAGAGGAATAGAGGAGGAGTAGGATAAGGGTACGGCTTAAAGCTATGAGAATTGGTCGTCTAGAACGTCCGGAACAGAGAGTAAAAGGAGGTTTCTGGGGGCGATAAAATAGCTTCAAGGTATAATGTACAGACAAAGGTATGGTAGGATGTGAATATAGTGGAGGTACACCTAGGTATTGAGTGATGATGAGAGAGATATTGTCTCTAGAAACATCATTGAAACAAGGTGATGTCATCGCATGTGTGGGTGGTGGAACTGAAAGGTTGGATAAGGTATAATGAGCAGGGCTAGAGGCTCTACAGTGAAATAAGCCAATAAACACTAACCAGAACAGCAATGGACAAGGCATATTGACATTAAGGAGAGGCATGCTTAGTCGAGTGATCATAAGGGTCCAGTGAGTAGTGAGGTTGGTTGGGGTAACGGTGATTCTGACAGCTAGCCGGGCCATCGGTAGCAAGCTAGCATAGGATGGAGGTCTGTTTTTAGCCACCTCGTGCGTTTCCGTTGGTAGATTAGTGGGGTTCCGTGTGGTAGAGGGGATCAATCCAATTGGCAAAATAGATATAGTTATAGTGACCCAAGAAAATTTGTCCGATAGATTTATTCAGATAGCAGCCGATAAGTTAGCTAACGATTAGCGGGCCGCAGATGGGCGTTCAGGTAACGTTGCGACGGAGGGGCAAGTTGGATAACTCCCTCAGGCAGATAACGTCGGTAGACCAGTCGCGAAGGCTCCGCATTGGCAGTAAAACGGGTCCGGATAGGTGATTGTAGCCCAGGAGTGGCTGATGGAACTCTTCAGCTGGCTAGCTCCTGAATAATTGATGTTTGCTCCGGGATCAACGTAAGCCAATAGTCACACGGATAGCAGCTAGCTAGCTGCAAGATCCAGGTGTAAATGTCCAGAGCTTTCAGTTGAAATCCAGGGATATGGAGAGAAAAATAGGTCCGGTATGTTCTGGTCTGATTCACGTTGTACAAAACTGGCAATAGCTTTTCGAGCTAAATGATAGCTGATGACCATCAACCGTGGTTAGCTGAATACTAACGTTAGCCAGTAAACTGGCTAGCTTCTGGTTAGCTTCTGGCTAGCTTCTGGAAGTGTGGTCCAAGTTTGTGTTTAAGTATATTTAAAACCAAATACTTTTAGACTTTTTCTCAAGTACTATTTTACTGGGTAACTTTACTTTTATTTGAGTAACTTTCTATTAAAGTATCTATAATTTTACTCAAGTATGACAATTGTGTACTTTTTCCACAACTGCTAATTATGACGTTTCTGCGCTAAACTAGGTTGAATATTTTCTTAAATAGAACTCCCTTCAGTCCAGGATCCCGTAGTTCTTAAGTTGATTTCTCTCATGAATTATTTGATTTCTCTCTAGAGAATTGGCACGTTGGGCTCACAAAAATACAGAATTAAATGGAATTCAAGTAATTGAACCAATGTCAGTCAATAATCGCACAGCACTATTTATTCAAGGCACAATGATCGCAATTAGGCCTATACTATCTCTTTTGAATAACTGCTTTTTCTTCATAAGGACACGTCTCAATTGCCTCTAAGAGGCCAGTATTTTACTGCATGTTTTACTCCACCAGGTCCTTAGGCTATCATCACATGGGTCACAGCAGAGTGACATTTGAATCCACGACTCTATCCTCTCCAGAAATGTTGTTAATATGAACAACTGTGCACTATAGCTGTGCACTGTAATGTTAGAATACACTTGTTGGAAGAAATATTACATTTCTCAATACTACCCCACTTTTCCTGAACGTTAACCATTGATGCCCATTTAACTCATTAATTCAATTTCTTATAAATTCCTAGACACACTCCCTAGAGTACCAACTATTCTTTGTTGTCTTTATTAAGGTTAAGTATATTCTTATATTCTCTGCTATACTATGTCATGGTTAGCTTTACCTTCTTCGTTATCTGGTTAAATTTGCCTTGAGTTATCACAGTCAAACAGTCACGTGTGTCCAAGAGCCAAACGTAACCGTCTTTGTATATAGCAACCACACCCCAGGAACCCTATTTGCCTATTTGTTGGCGATGATGAATGCAGCAGAAAGACTCTAAAACCCTTCGAGTGTTACAATGAGGACCTTAAGATTTTCCCTTACCTTCATCCTCCAGTTGTCTTTGACCCCAAAGCCTTATGTTACAGGTGAGATAAATACACTTCCTCTTCGACAACATGCATTTATTTGTTTGGGATATTCATTGGGTGTGTATGTTGTTTTGATCTAGTCTAGAATTATACTTTTTTTCCCCCAGATTTTTGTATGTATTTTTTTTACAATAGAAATGACCTGACCATGTCAGTTGTAAATAGTCCCAATAGTACCATCCCCGAAATATTCGTTTTTTGTTGTCTAGACAGTGGTCGGTTGAAGAGACATATTTCAGTATATTCTGTGCCAGAGAGTCACATATACTGTAACAGTACTCACTGAGCAAAACACAAGCATCAAAAAGGGTGAGGGCATTGCTCATAACCTTGCTTTACCTGAAAATATATAGGGTTATATTGCATAGGCTTAAAGCCGTGATAAAAATTTTAAAAAGAAGGAAATTACAATGGGATCATATTATATGCTATTATGTCAAAATGGGATACGGCTCGCTAAATTTCATTCAGCTAAAGTCAATTTGACCTGAAGTTCATTGCATTAATTTGCAGCTGCTAATGGGACTTTGACCAAATAAAAGTATACAGTAGCAGTGTTCTTTATGTCTGAGCTAGCTCCAGCAAAGCGACAGCACACTAGACAGAGCCTATATGCCTTATACTCACAACAAGAGGTATCATGTGAGTTTTTGGTTTAAAATGCTTGTAATGTCTGTTTGCAAAGGAGTGGACTGGGAAACTCCGAATGTGGCATTTGAGTCCAATGCAACTGATAGGTAAGGTATCAACAACATTTTCAAAACTTCTGTTCACCAGCATTTATTTCCAAATGTGTTTTGAATGCAGTTATTTGAATTGTGTAACGTGCATTATAGATTTTTTTTCAATGTAGTATTTCAATGATCCAGGTTTGATAAGCATCATAGGGTGTAAAACTTTTTAGGACCTTTGTAGCATAATCTAAATAACATGCCGAAATCACCTTGTTGAAAATGAGGAACTATGAAGATATTGTTCTTTTTTTCTAACCAAAGTTTTGGTTTTGTCAGGTACATACTGCCACCAACTGAAAAGACTCCACAGGACCTTGTCTCCTCACCAACATACACAGATACTGCATTATCCAGTGCTGATTTACATGAGCATGTCAAGCCACAGAAAGCCTGTGCAGTGCCCAATAGTGCCAAGTTGTGGCCCGTGAAAGCCCTTATCACGTCTGAGTCACATTGTAGGCTGTTTGGAAATGTCCGTGTTAGCCATATTATACCAAGGAGGGACTGTGAAAGTGGTTTGAAAAGGATTTGGTCCCTCTTTCAATCAGAAGCTACTCGTTTGGTGGTGAAAGTAATAACACCTTTATTAGAGGTTGTCACAATGTCTTTACACTTGTTCTCTAGTCTTTTTAAGACAGTTACACCACAATCATTAGTCCAGATTGACTCTGATAGAATTGATCAACACAATACTGTATCTGAGGTAAATGTGTCCTATGGTCATAATGTAAATGTGAGGGACATGTGGATTTATTCTGACCACCAGAATATAGTGATCCTGGAGGATGACCCTGTAGTGATGGAGTCAGCCTCCTTCCTCTTTGAGAAGCGCCCCTCTGTGTCGACTCTACTGAAGTACCACAAGGGGGCGCTGAAAGTCCTCAGGGGCTCTCAGACCCTTTTGACCAGAAACAGTCGTGTCGTACTGGTGGGTCATGGCAGCAAGGGCAGTGATGGTGTGGCCAGACTAG
The DNA here is from genome assembly GCF_013265735.2 of Oncorhynchus mykiss. Taxonomy (NCBI): domain Eukaryota; kingdom Metazoa; phylum Chordata; class Actinopteri; order Salmoniformes; family Salmonidae; genus Oncorhynchus; species Oncorhynchus mykiss. Next base: position 31,130,460 of record NC_050572.1, on the reverse strand, counting down.
GAGGTTATGGGCCAGAGGAGCTTGCCAAAGTTGTGGTGGCCATGAAGATAGAAGATGGGCATCTGCACACCCTCAGCCTGGTGGGCTGTGCACTAGGAAAGGACCTCAAGTTTGCAGAGCGGCTGCTTCGAGCGCTCATCTCACTCAACGTGGAGACCAAACTGCACCTGAGGAGCTCAGCACTATCCGTCAGGCCCAACGGAGAGAAGGTGACCAGAGAGGAGGGGGTCTGGAGGCATAAAGACGGCAGTAAGAAAGTAATCGCCCAGCTGGACCAGAACGGTAACCTGCTGACCAGAGTGGAAGGAGATGACAGAGGACAGGTCATTCCCAACTACCAGGGGCACGCCCTATACATACAGACTTTAGAATGGCCGACCCACCCTCAAATGTTTGTCTCAGCAAACTTGCGTAAGAAGTACACCTCGATTGACTGTTTAGAGGGGCTTACATGGAGCCTGTTTTTTGAGGAAAATGAAAGAAGGCGCGCTCCAGATTACATCCCAGTGCACAAACAGGGGAACCTCACGTCCGTGTGGCTGGCTGACCACAAACCCATGGAAGACATTCCCATCAAGCACCTCACCACCATTCTCGATCTGCTGGTGGAGATCAGGTACAATGCCAGGGAAGACACCGACTTTGACTTGTATTACGTTCTGAACGACTGCATCTTTAAGGTGCAGAGGAGAACCTTCTACGCCTCCCTGGTGGGGAAGTACATTCATTCTAACCATCTGGAAGAAATTGAGAAATTCACTGATGCTTTCAGGCACCAGAAGGAGGACTACTCCCTCCAAGAGCTTAGACAGGGCCTCAAGGCGTCCGAATTCAACAACTTCTGCCGCCAGACGTTCCAGCTGCAACGATGTGTCCAGGACTGTGAACGCTGGGGCCACTACTTCATGGCTGCTGTGTTCTCTGCATCTGTCCGAAACTTCCGCACATTCTCACTCTTCCTTATGAGTGTTATCGCTTGCGAGGTGGGCCGATCCCAAGGCTCTGACAGCTCACTCTGTACAGCCTTTGTTGGGGATGACCACCCTATGGTAGGGGACGACCCTTGGCTTGAACGCAGTAGACGCGGGTTCTATGGCTGCACGGTGGGCAAAGCTGAGGAGATGATGACCAAACGAGACACACTCGACTGGCTGGATCAGGTTGTTTCCAAGGAGAATGCCCTCTTTGCCAAGTCCAAGCAGATGATGAGTGGCGTCGACCACGACCAGGAGACAGAGCTTGATATCTTTGGGAGGGTCAAGGTCATGAATAAATATGTGTTTTCATCTTACCTTGAATTCTTTCGAGGAACGCCAGAGGGGAAGAAGCTGGCAAGAGGATGCAGAGCTTGAGGATAGTACATGGCTGCTAGATGACCTAAACCCTATTCAACAAGATTGCAAAATTGTAATCATTGTTACTGGCTAATATCTGTTAAATATGGGAGGCAAAATTATAGTTTAATTAATGTCTAATTAAGCAATATGGGCCAAGGGGGTGTGGTATATTGACCAATATTTCACGACTAAGGGCTGTTCTTATGCACAACGTGAAGAGGAGTGCCTGGATACAGCTCTTGGCTGTGGTACAGTATATTGGCCATAAACCACAAACCCCTGAGTTGCCTTATTGCTATTATAAACTGGTTACCAACATAAATAGAATAGTAAACAAGTATTTTTGCGTCATAGCCGTGGTATATTGTCTGATATACACACACACGGCTAAAATGCTGTTTCAGCCAATCATCATCTAGGACCCAAACTACCTGGTTTATAATGAATGCCTCATGTCTATGTTAATCTCTATGGGCAAAATGCTGTTTCAAGAAACATTTGTGTGTGGCATTTAAGTCCATCTCCACTTATTTCACGAAGTAGGCCTAATTGTGATTGGTGTGGTGTGTGGTTATCAGTTATGGGCAATTATCCAAATAATGAAACATTCATTAACATTTAGGCCATCAAGTTTCCAAACCTGTAAGGAATGTTGTTAAATTTAGCACCATTTGCTTTTATTTAGCACAAAACTATATATATCCGAATATGGTTCTAGCTAGTATTGGTACAAGCTAATTGACACAACAATGTACAATCATTTCTGAGGGTAATTTCTGTACTATCTATTAAATATTCACCCATCGGGGAATTCATCCTTTGAGTACAGTTCTGGGTTGGTGTGTTGGCTAGGTTCCGTAAGGAATACAAAGGCCTAATTAAGTAAGTTGCTGGGTTGGCTTTGTTATTTGAATAATTGTGAAGCATAATGTGACTGTAAAAAACTGTATTGTTGACTTAGGAAGATACCATTGCTTTTAGCATTGGGGATTGTAGTTCAGAATTTTAGAATGGCATTCTCCATACAGGGATTCACTGGACCTGCTAGCACTCATGCAAAAAATAATGCTTCTAGTAGCTGTCATGGATGAATGCAAATCTACAAACTGTGAACGTTTAGATAAGACATTCCCATTGAACGATTCAAAAAGAGCTGATTCATTAGACAATGTGATGTTCAGAGGTATGAAAATGTGTAATAAATGCCATTTGCCCAATAGACTTATTTTGTCAAAATGATAATACTGTAGTAAGAATGTAACAATTACACACTGAATACAATGTGTGCTGTATAGTTGTGACAACTATACACCTAGTTCATACATTGAAATATGTATATGATGATTTTTTTTTGTTTGATCACAAAATGTATTTTGTGAAATGCTTATCTGTCGATTAATGATGAAAGTGCTAATTCAACCAAAATAAATCATAATAATGGAGGTCACCATTGTTGCAATATTTTATTAGAACATTTTTGGTCATGTTTTACGATGTTATTACAATGGCCAGTATAAAGAGAATTACAAAGTATAAATACAAAACTGCAATACCACAGTGGGGAAAACATTGTTTAAGGAAACATGCTATGGGGACACTGCATCACCAGCACTGTATGTATGAGACTACTGGTGGCTCAAAGGTGCTTTCCACTAATGTGTACTGCCATATGTAAATTCATATTTATTTCTTGCAAAGCACCTAAAGCTGGCTCATGGTTTTCTGATTTCACTTTGGGTCATATGTCATCTAAGGATTCTTTGTAGTGGTTACACTGGTAGTAGGCCAAAAAGGAAAGCCGTTCAGGTTTTTTTGGATGGAAAGACCAACACTAGCATGTACAACAAAAATCCTGTAAACCAAGTGGTATAGAGCTAAGAGATGAGCACTGCTGGCACTACCAAGCATGGGAGATGTACATAAAAAGGCCTGTCCTGGAGGGGGTGAGTACTATGTGAGTGTCCAGGTCTGGATGGGAGCAGTACGGTGAGAAGGGGTACTGACACTGGGTGGGATACTATGAGACTGTCTGGTTCCCCCTGGCTCACACCACCATCAGAAGGCATGGACCTCACAGGAGCACACAGCTGCACTTGGACACCTTCTCGCTGCTGAGAAGACCATGCTGCGTGGTGGCCAGTGACTGGATCAAGCCCCAGAAGTGTTTGAAGGTGATTCCCTCGCCGTCCGACACACCCATCTGTCTCATCACCTCGCCCAGGCCCTGCTCTGAGCCTCCAGTCTGGGGAAGGGAGGGAGCACAAAAACAACTCTTCATTATATGGACACAGTATTTTACCTATTGACAGGTAATAAGAAATAAAGTAATCATGCATAGACATGTATTAGAAGCAAGTTAGCAATTAGTCTATTGCACTTTTGAGAGTATAACATTGTTGCCTACGTTACTCAGTAGGTTACGTTCATAACAGTACTGCTATTCCAAGCAGTAATTATTCTATCAATAATTAAACTGAATAACTACTGTCAACATGTTTTACTTCAAAATCTACTATTGGCATCTCTTCAACTGTATGCAGCTGTATAAATACAGCATGTGAGTACTTTGTCAACTAACTGTGTCACGTTTCAGGCTTTGTTACCCTCTAGTGGTTATAAACATCCCTTTTTCAGGACCCTGTCTTTCAAAGATAACTTGTAAAAGTCCAAATAACTTCACAGATCTTCATTGTAAAGGGTTTAAACACTGTTTACCATGCTTGTTCAATGAACCATAAACAATTAATGAACATGCACCTGTGGAATGGTCGTTAAGACACTAACAGCTTACAAACAGTAGGCAATTAAGGTCACAGTTCTGAAAACTTAGGACACTAAAGAGGCCTTTCTACTTATTCTGAAAAACACCAAAAGAAAGATGCCCAGGGTCCCTGCTCATCTGCGTGAACGTGCTTTAGGCATGCTGCAAGGAGGCATGAGGACTGCAGATGTGGCCTGGGCAATAAATTGCAATGTCCGTACTGTGAGACCTCTAAGACAGCGCTACAGGGAGACAGGATGGACTGCTGATCGTCCTCGCAGTGGCAGACCACGTGTAACAACACCTGGACTGAGGGCTTGTAGGCCTGTTGTAAGGCAGGTCCTCACCAGACATCACCGGCAACAACATTGCCTATGGGCACAAACCCACAGTCACAGGACCAGACAGGACTGGCAAAAAGTGCTCTTCACTGACGTGTCGCGGGTTTGTCTCACCAGGGGTGATGGTCGGATTCGCGTTTATCGTCGAAGGAATGAGCGTTACACCGAGAACTGTACTCTGGAACGGGATCGATTTGGAGGTACAGGGTCAGTCATGGTCTGGGGTGGTGTGTCACAGCATCATCAGACTGAGCTTGTCATTGCAGGCAATCTCAACGCTGTGCGTTACAGGGAAGACATCCTCCTCCCTTATGTGGTACCCTTCCTGTAGGCTCATCCTGACATGACCTTCCAGCATGACAATGCCACCAGCTATACTGATCGTTCTGTGCGTGATTTCCTGCAAGACTGGAATGTCAGTGTTCTGAAATGGCCAGCGAAGAACCCAGATCTCAATCTCATTGAGGACATCTGGGCCCTGTTGGATCGGAGGGTGAGGGTTTGGGCCATTTCTCCAGAAATGTCCGGGAACTTGCAGGTGCCTTGGTGGAAGAGTGGGGTAACATCTAACAGCAAGAACTGGTAAATCTGGTGCAGTTCATGAGGAGGAGATGCACTGCAGTACTTAATGCAGCTGGTGGCCACATCAGATACTGACTGTTACTTTTGGTTTTGACTCCCCCTTTGTTCAGGGACACATTAATCCATTTCTGTTAGTCACATGTCTGTGGAACTTGTTCAGTTTATGTCTCAGTTGTTGAATCTTGTCATGTTCATACAAATATTTACACATGTTAAGTTTTTTAGAAAATAAACGCAGTTGACAGTGAGAAGACATTTCTTTTTTTGCTGAGTTTAGATGTCTTAAAGTAATGATGGAAAGCATTCCAGCTGACTACCTCATGAAGCTGGTTGAGAGAATACCAAGAGTGTGCAAAGCTGTCATCAAGGCAAAGAGTGACTACTTTGAAGAAACTCAAATATAAAATATATTTGTATTTGTTTAACACTTTTCTGGTTACTACATGATTCCATATGTGTTATTTCATAGTTTTGATGTCTTCACTATTATTTCTACAATGTAGAAAATAGTAAAAATAAAGAAAAGCCTTGAACGAGTAGTTGTGTCCAAACTCTTGACTAGTACTGTCAATATTTACAAAAACATATATGGGGGATTGGAAATGAAGCAGACAATTACATTGATGGACGCTACAATCTATATTCAATATTAAAGCTGATCTAGCCCCCCCCCCCCCCCCAACAAAAAAAGTATAATAAAAAATATGACCTAAAACATTGTAGTTACTCCACAATACTAACCTAAATTACAGATTGAAAAGAAGGATGCCTGTACAGAATATGCATCCTGTTTGCAACAAGGTACTTAAGTAATACTACAAAATATGACATTGAATGTTCTTGAGTGGCCTAGTTAAAGTTTTGACTTAAATCGGCTTGAAAATTTATGGCAAGACCTGAAAATGGATGTCTAGCAATGATCAACAATCAAAAACAAATGGATCCATTTTGAATTCAGGCTGTAACACCACAAAATGTGGAATAGATTTTAATTCTGAAATGTGATAAAGCTGCCAGCCAGGCACATGCAAACACAGTGGATATTTCTGTCTGCTGGAAACAATAGGAAATTGATTTGGGAAAATATTTCCTGTCCTGAACGCTGCACCACAGCTGAGACAATATAAAGAGCTGTTTCCTGGAATCCCATTTAAATGATGTGATCATTACTTTTCCTTTGAAATAGACTCTGGTTTTGGATAAGTCTAAGACTGGACATAATGAAAAACATATGGACTTGGTAATTAAACATAATTTTCACTTCAACAGTTGTGTATACTGCCCCCTCCTCTTGACCTCAATTGCCTTTCACAACAAATATGTCCTAGCTGTTGTGGCTAACTATTGTGTAGCAGAAACACTGTACTTGGTTGTCGCGTTTATGGTGGATGAAGTCGACTTGGTGCAAGGAGTCATATTACAATAAAACAATTTTCTGCTCTTCATTAGGAAAACAGTTATTTATTTATCTGTCAGTTTGTTTCACCCCCTCTAGATGAAAGATCAACCTTGAGCCTTCCTCACTTGCTCATGTATTTGAACCGGCCATTTCCTGTTTTTCAAAAGCATAGCTATCTTTGTCACCCTCTGGTAGATTCAGACTCGTCCTGGAAAACCGCCTTGGGCCTGAGACAACTAAGCAGCCAGTTCCAACATGAATACATGGCAAGATACATTGGCCTTTTCAGTGATTGAAATAAAGCTTGTTTAAAACTCAATTGGTGACTGAAGCACAGTAGATCACATAAATCGTGGATTTGTATTGAACCTGGCAACCAACGCCTACAGGCCTTTCCTGAGTGTTTGTTTGGGAGTCATAGGATGTGGCGTGTACTGTATGTGTGTGGTTGAGTGGGGGGTAGTAAGAGTCAGAGTCACGCCCTACTGGTAGAATCAATGGCAGGTGTGGCCGGGGAGGGCGAGGGCAATGTAGCCGACAGTTGCTGCTTATGTACCTTGACTAAGTTGGGCAGCTGGGAGGAGAGGAGGTCTTTGAACTCTTTGGTTTGGAGCGTGGGACCTTTATTGGCCGCAGCGGCATGGAACTTTGTGACCAAAGTGTTGATGGCCTTTTCCAGGTCGGAGTGCTGCGCCAGAGGAGGAGAAATAAACGTGTTAGGGTGGGGGGGATCAAATAATATAACAATAACAAAAGCATTATCTGACAGTACTTTGAAATTCATTATGTGACGTTTATTATTATAATAGATCATTAAGAAAGAAAGTTAACATATTCATCAGACAGACTCCCCAGGTGCGTGCCGAAGTGTACCGACCTCCACTCAATTTAGTCCCAAATACCAAAACAATCAGACACACTCACATCCGCCCTCAAGTGCATATCCAGCATGCCTCCATGCGTCGGAAGTTTACACAAAGACGACACTCCGATGTTTAACCCTGTCCTTGAGTGACTGTTCGAACAACACTGCAGCCTTCTTCTCCACACAAATCTCGTAACAGCTCCATTCAGTTAATTAACTTGTGTTTGTATTGCACCTTTCACGAGTATCAGTGTTACTGAAAGCTTACTGGTTAACCAAAGAATTGTGAGAAACAATACGAGAACAGTTATACTCCAACAAGATCAGTTACACTTCCAGGTTGCAAATGACCTGTTTGAAAAGTAGACCTTATGTTTGGCAGTGGAATATGAAACTGTGTCACACAGACTTGTTATGTTGGTTATTGTGAAGGACATCATTCCATACTCTCTTTAAACCAAGAACCAAACACCCAATCTATTGTAACTGTTGGGTTTTTTGTTCATACTACTTTTTATTTATATTCTAAATCACTAACATTAAATAACTGTTCAGGGACTTTGCTATGTCACTCACCCCTATTCAAATAGATATTTTAATATGCTATTGAAATGTGAGCATCTGTGGGTGGGTCGGTAGGAGAAGCTTCAGTAACGAGAGACTATTGGAAGGCAAATTCAGACAACTTGTCTACATGTAGAAGGTACTTGAAATACCTGCAGGTTGGTAGCTACAGTATGACAGCTCAACCCCTCACTGTTGATTTTCAGGGTGTGCCAGGGGCGGAGTCGCCATCTGGGCCAGATGGGCTGTTAAATTTTTAGCCCATTGGGTCTGTCTAACTTAGATTTTTCACGCAAAATGAACTTGCTAATAATGGGGGCCTAACGGAGGAAATGGCCCAATGTGGGGGCCTCGAGGAAAAACTTGGCCAGTGTCTTAGAAATGCCAGGTCCGATTTATGGTCCGTGCCCGATTCGTGCATGAGAGGCTTGGGAAACAGGGTGAGGAATCAGTGGTGACTTCAAACTGTATTCTCCCAAACACTAAAACAAATTCGTTGACACATCCAAAAACAAAGTTGTTGTTTCAGTTGTCAGGGTAGGAAATAAAGTAGAATAAAAAGCCTGACTCACTAGGCCACCATAAAAATCTCGTGGCAGGCCTAATCCTACTACAGTGTTCATTTTATAACGTTTCCACAAATAACGTTAGCTCACAGCAGCCAACAAAAGTCATAAAATGTATACAGTAAGTAACAACGGTACGGCACTTGCTAACCGACAGTAAGTATCTCATTGTCTATCTGTATTTCTGTTCGTCTAGCTGTCATGCCTCACACACTGGCCTATATTCAAAGAACGTTTCTGTGTCCTAGGCCATGGGGACAGAATCTGAATGGACTGATTGCCACCCCGTGGTTTCCATTTCCATACACGGTCTCTGTCTATAGACACAACTGAGAATAGCTCATTGCTCCCTCGTCAACAACATGGCCTAGATTAATTTGTTATTGGCCATATTCTTTGATGCTGTTCTAGCATGCACACTGATCAGTGCATTGAAATGATAACTTGTAAACTCGCGTTAAGAGTGCATTAAAAGTAGGCAATATGCAAACGCGCCTATAAAAATAATACGATCTCATGGACTGTGTCATGATGGAAATTGGATAGCATAATATGTCAATGGAATTTTGGTTAAACTACATCTTGTGCCACTTCCAACGGTAATCAGAACGATGCGTAGAAGTTGGGGGAAGTTATCACCAAAAGAATGCAACAACTCCATTCCTTGCTTCTAGGACGAGATAAGCCACCATCTCTTCAACTGCAACGTTTTGACAAGTGCTGATTTTAAAATTGTATAGTAGGCCTACCTGTTCAGCCATTTGGATCGTTTTGTGCAGTCCTTTTTCAAAGTAAAGTTTTCTCTCCGCGACGTTCGGTATGCTAATTGTTACTTTTCTCGCTCAGTGTTCCATTGCTTCCTAAATCCTCCCACTCCCCCAAAAAAATCCAACTGCAATTCGATTCCACCTTCCGTGTCAGTCGAGAAAGATATGGGGGAAATTACAGTGCGCTCAGTGTAACTCGATGCATTGGGACTGTAAACTTCACGAGGCAAAAAGTCTACATGCAGTCATATAGGCCTTTTACCACCCTTCTTTAACTATTATTGCGAAGTTCTCTTTTGTTTCGAAGTGTTCCACATTTTGCAGAGAGTAGCCTACAGAGTTGTGCGTTTAAAATGTAGGCTATTCAAGAACAGAGCCCGCGAGGGCGTCACTAAACATCTGGAAACATTTAGCAAAAGTTGAAACAGTCTGCAAGTTTAGGCTGGAGTTTTTCTTTATTGTTGCAAATTTTAACCCCTCATATAAGCCTACCTATTTTTATGCAGTTTCTGTAAAGCTTTGAATATCCACCAAAATAATACATTTCTCAATGTTGTAAGAAACCTTTATGAGCCATGCATGGACGGTCCCCATTGGACATTTTTTTTTCGAGGACGTTTATAATAAAAGTCGTTTGTCACTGTCCGTTCCAATTTCCATTAGCCCTACATTCACTTTGATAAGTCATCAGAGGTTGAGAAGGAAATGCTGGAAAAAGCGATGCGCTCACAATGAACAGGCGCGACCACATTCTTGAAAGCCGGTTTCCTGACTATAGAGACAGAGGGGTGGGCAAACATGGGACTAGATAAAACTGGATTTATCCATTGCCTTTGTTTTTAGGCCATTGTTGAAATGATAGATCCCTTTAATGAGCATTTCTCCTCTGCCAAGTTAATCCATCCACCTGACAGGTATGGCATATCAAGAAGCTGATTAAACAGCATGGTTATTACACAGGTGCACCTTGTGCTAGGACAATAAAAGGCCACCCTAAAATGTGCAGTTTTGGTACACAGCACAATGCCACAGATGTCTCAAGTTTTGAGGGAGTGTGCTATTGGCATGCTGACTGCAGGAATGTCCACCAGAGCTGTTGCCAGATAATTTCATGTACATTTTTCTACCATAAGCCACTTCCAACATCGTTTTAGAGAATTTGGCAGTACTTCCAACCAGCCTCACAACCTTAGACCACGTGTATGGTGTTGAGTGGGCGATTCCTTTGCTTATGTCAAGGTTGTGAACAGAGTGCCCCATGGTGGCGGTGGGGTTAGGGCATGGGCAAGCATAAGCTACAGACAACGAACACAACTGCATTTTAAAATCGATGGCAATTTAAATGCAGAGATACCATGACGAGATCCTGAGGCCCATTGTCGTGCCATTCATCCGCCACCATTTCAGCATGATAATGCATACTCATCAGACATATCACCCATTGAGCATGATTGAGATGCTCTGGATCAACTTGTACGACAGCGTGTTCCAGTTCCCGCCAATATCCAGCAACTTCACACTGCCATTGAAGAGGAGTGCGACAATATTCCACAGGCCACAATCAACAGGCCTGGTCAACTCTATGCGAAGCGGGTGTGCCGCGCTGCATGAGGCGAATGGTGGTCACACCAGATACTGACTGGTTTTCTGATACACGCCCCTACCTTTTTTAAAAAGGTATCTGTGACCAACAGATGCATATCTGTATAATAAGTCATGTGAAATCCATATATTAGGGCATAATTCATTTATTTAAATTGGCTGATTTCCTTATATGAACTGTAACTCAGTAAATTGTTGCATGTCGCGTTTAGATATTTATTCTGTATACTTCCAGTGGCTACGGATCGGTGCATAAATTGTCACTGAGGTGTTTACATGAAAACCAGTTAACCAGGATTTCCATTATGCTACCACAATGGAGAGATCTAAATCTAGCCTAAATACTGGATCTGCACAGTCGGGTCCAAGCCAATGATTTATAATAGATGACTGATACGGGGCGCTGTGTTGAATCCACAATACCTCCATCTTTGCACTCCCCCACTTTGTAAAAAAATACTATTTTGGAAGCTCTAGAAATGCACGTCTACAATAATTCTTGCCACATTTATTCTATTACATATACTTTAATGCATACTTTTAAATTATGTTATGTGAGCTAAACACAAAAAAAATTAAAATACATTTTAAGAAAATACCCTTAAACTATTGAAGTGACTAATGTTGCTGTCCCCATGACAACCCCCAAAATGCTTAAAACCATTTAATTTTGTCCTCGAAACATTTCATTGAAATCCTGTAGAATAACATGAATTCCTATGGAGGACTGCTCCAGCTGGGGAGCGCCAATATGGCTGACAGGTGGCTTCAAAGCCTCTCAATGGCCAATACATAGAATAATCAATCCAGGGTTTATATACATAATTGGTCCAAACCCATTGCTTCGCACTACCACCCACCTCTGTTAAACATATGCTTGTAAAAACAAATTAATGTCATAATCGAAGACCACAGTAAAACGCTTAATGTCTCTAGAATGCACAGCTGTTTGGTTTCACATGCGGGTTCAATAGCGACTGGTATCCCTGGGGAGAAAGGGTGTGTCCTCCCTTTAGAGCTTTCGAGCCATTCCTCCTCGTTGTCTTCCAGAAAAACAGACACCACGCCCAAATTTGAGAAGACACGGGATCAAGTGGATTTAAGAGCCTGATTAGCCCTAACTGAGGTATCTGTCAATGTCTCTGGTACGATGTCTCATTGCAGAGACGTTTAGGCCTATGTTGAAATGACACTGTTCAGGAGACTAAGGGATGGCCTACACCAGGGCCATTCAACTATATTCTAACATGGGCCAGACGTAAAAAAGGTTCATTACAAGGGGGCCGGACATTTTCCACTTCCGATTATTCTTCGGAAGAACTGTTTAAAAAAAGCAACGCGCACACACCAATACAGCACTTTTATTAACATTAAATGTTGCTAAAAGTATTTAGGGAAGAAGAGGAGGCCTCTCAACCAAAGTGACTCGAGGTGCACCCAAAACAGTTGATAATAATTGAAAAGGAAAAGGCACAAATGCTCGCTCACTGTTTTTTAAATGTAATTTAAACAACAATTACAAGCTTATTAAAACGAATTAGGTCATTTTAAATCATTTGAAAACGAAGCATCTCAATAAATAATGCAAAGTCATATCAAATCAGGTAATGACAAAATCCAATCTGAAGGAAGTATGCTTTGAATTCATTTCCTTCAGTCATTATTTGTGTTTTTTTTTTACACAATTCCTTCCAAAGAGTCATTGTGAGCATAAGAAGGGCACATAGATGGGTTCCTGAGAGTCGTAGCATTCAGGAAGAGGGTCATAATATTTTGTACAAACTTTAGAGCCAAGTTCATGTGAAGAAAAAACATACTAGGAGATAAAATGATATTTAATGACCTTAAGATTAAAAACTCCCTAAGAAGGAAGGAAAGTAGAGTATGAGTAAATAACTTATACAAGCAACTTCATACAAGACACACACACACACACACACACACACACAAAATTACTCATATACAGATATGATTTTGGGTAGGAAACAGGCACACACTCTGGAACAGGCAACTCAGTGCAGTCTTACAGTCTTCCACATAATTCACTTTCAGACAGTCATGCCCTTTGTGTTGCAATAGTGTCATTATCTGTGGTCTCATTCCAATGTCTCTGCATGCATTGGTCTGTCTGTCTGTCTGTCTGTCTGTCCGTCCGTCCGTCCGTCCGTCCGTCCGTCCGTCCGTCCGTCCGTCCGTCACTTGAGAAGTCTGAAAAGAGCGATTTGAACTGTTTGGACTACCTTTCAGTTCTTTGACGAAGTCTGTCTGTGCTTGTATAGTCTTGAGTCCTTAACTGACTGAGTCTCATAGATTAAATATGGTGCAGCAATTTGAGGGCGTCGTATCAAACTCTTGGTCTCATGCTCAAAGCAAACAGGCTGACCACAAACCCAGTATTTGTAACTTTTTTGGTAGTTCTGGTTATGTGCTTACCAGGTTATTCAAATATGTAAGTATTTTGATTGCTTCCACAAGGACATCATATCACTTATATTTTAAATCAGAATTATGTTTCACTATGAAAGAGAGAGAGAGATACTGTTAGATTTTTTTCAAGTGAACCCAAAAAACAACCAGCCAAACAACTTTTCCTCTCCCTTCAGTCACCTCATTATTACGGAATGCCAGAACCTGTTAAAACTTGCAGCACAGTGAATTCACTATGTTCCGGTCTTGTTTGCATACTTGGCCATAGATATCGCTGCAACTTATGTGTGGCTCAACACCCTGTCATGAGGTAAGGCGCTGATACAGCTGATGAGAACCTGGTAGGATCCCGTTTCGCAGGCAGTCCAATGGATGAGTACAGTGTAAGGGTGCGCCTCAATAGTCAGAAGGGGCTTCCCCTTCTTCCTCTCCAACAGGAGTATACTTTCACCTGTTTTTCAGTGTAAACAATGAAGACTTTGAGAGGAAGGCGTTTTAGATTATTGAGATGCACTCGTAGATTTCCTGCTACCCTCATCCTCTACCCTTGAGGAAACATCAGGCACCCGACAGGGCATAGAAGGTAGCACAATTTAAATACAGAACAAGCAGCATCATTCCGTCTGGTTTTCATTTCCCCCTGTACCTGATTGATTAAGCAATAACTGTCCCGAGGGGGTGTGGTATATTGGCCAATATACCACGTTTTTTAGGCAGAACATCAACCGGAGTGCCTGGATACGTCCCTTAGCCGTGGTATATTTGCCATACACAACAAACCCACGAAGTGCCTTATTGCTATTATAAATCAAGTCAAACAACATTTTATTTGCCACATGCACCGAATACAACAAGTGTAGATTTTACAGGCTTACTTACAAGCCCTTTCCCAACAAAGCATTTAAAAGTAAGAAAATTAGCAAAAAGATCAAAAGAAAATAGTAAAACAATAAAATAACAATAACAAGGCTATATACAAGGATTTCTGGTTAAGGTTAGGGGAAGGGTTATTTCTGGTTTGGTTAAGTGATTGATTGAAGTACTTTGCACATGTAGGTTAAAAGTAGAATGTCCAGGTAGCCATTTTATTAAATGTTCAGTAGTCTTATGGCTTTGGGGTAGAAGCTGTTCAGGAGACTTTTGGTCCCAGACTTGGCGCTCCGGTACCGCTTGCCGTGCGGTAGCAGAGAGAACAGTCTATGACTTGGTGACTAGAGTCTTTGACAATTTTTTGGGCCTTCTTCTGACACCGCCTGGTATATAGGTCCTGGATGTCAGGAAGCTTGGTCCCAGTGATGAACTGGGCCGTACGCACTACCCTCTGTAGCGCCATACGGTCAGATGCCGAAGGTAATGGATAAGGGTGTAATGGTTCAACAAACCCATGGTTCGGTACCTATTGCGGTTTTGGGGTCACGGTTCGGTTTCAGTACAGCTGGAAAATGAAATGCCAACAGTTACTGTAGTTCATTTTTGTTTATTTAAGAAAATACAAAGTGTTGGCATTTCTGATTCCATATATGATCATGGGTCATAGAATGCCTGATGAGAGCTCAATCAGGAATTCCAACACTTTTTATTTTCTCAGACATCGTGTCGGCCTATGCTATAATGTTTTCTTACAGAGAAAAATATGCTCACTTGTGTAACTCTCACAAAGGTGAGGTGTCTGTAGCACTCTACTATTTTGGGCGTTTCCCTCTTCCTCCGGTGGTAGGAATACTAGGGTGATGTATCCGTAAATGTGTCATCATGTTTGAGGCATCAGGTAGCTGCGTAGGTTGTTCTGGTTGAGCAGTGCCAACATACTGTCCACCGCCATTGTAATCTACTGCAAAGTCAAACATTTCCCAAATTTGAGATTTAAATGATGGAGAATCCTTCTGGTTAATCAACCCCACCACTCACCATCGTACAGAAGTAGTTCCCGACAGCGCCTCACAAAAGGACAGCTTGAAATGTGGCAATTAAGATTAGAATTTTGATTGCAACGTGGGCATAGTAGAGGTCTTGATGGTTTCAACAGACGCGAAATTCCGAGATCCGACCCAGGACTCGAGCAGGTCCGACGTCCTAAATTCAGACTTTTGTCTCGGACTCGGGTCGGGTCTGATATCATTGTAACGGGTCTCGGGTATGTGCAATTAAAATGTATTTACCGACTGGACCAATTGCAACTCGATAAAACGTATATAGCTTATGTCCAGCTGAAACTGGTTCTGGCTGCATAGCCGAATGTTTCTGGACGCACTCCTTGACTCCTTTAACCGGGGTACCTGCTCCTGCTGAGTCCATAGTGGGTGTGTAATTAAGTCAGGGAGTGTACGGGAGGCAAAGTCAGGTGCAGGAGAGCACTGACAAAGACAAAACAAGAGGATATATGAAAAATGGAGCAGCGATGGTCTAGAATGCCGGTGATTCCAATCGCCGAACGCCGCCCGAACAAGGAGAGGAGCCGACTTCGGCGGAAGTTGGACAACGAGTCCAACCTTTTGGACCTGTAAAGACCTCTATCACATAGGCTCTAGTGGGATTAATGAAATAGCCTGAAATGTTTTTGTTTTTTTAGCTTAGATTTACTCAAGAAACATACAAGGCCTAGGGTTTTAATATTTCTTTATGTATTCATTTGGCGTTTACAGTGTGGACTAAACAGAGGTCCCCTTATGGAACGGTTTAGTACGAATAAGTGTAACGTTGCACTCCTAGTAATGGGATATACTCTCTCAAGCAATGACGTGAATTGGCCATAAAAAAAGAATGACATGCCAATTGGCTATAAAAAGTGACAGAAGATGCAAACTTTGAAAGCTCACGCCCTTCACCCCATTGTAGCTAAAGTCCTGAAATTCGGTACATACTGTAGGTCCTTCGCCTCACAAGAAACATATTTGCCTCTAGGACCCATAAGGTCCACCATTATGGATTTTTTTATTTTGAAAAACACTGTCATGTGTAGTGCAGTTAAAACTGTGCTTTCCTGTTTTTTTGTATGATATTTCAACACACTGAGGTCGAAACAACACTCAAAAATTATGATAATGCCCTTTTTGTATAAGAGCTGTTTGGGAAAAAAACCTGCCACTTAATGTCACCTGCCAATCTGATATAATAGACCAATTAATGTTAATTGTTTATTTACATATTCCCTCCTAGTTTTGGTGCTGGTCCCGCCCAAAAGCAAGTGTGAGTGTGCAATATGGCAGCCTTTGCGCTGTATAGCCGAACAATTTCTTAGTCTAATTTGGATTAGATTTATTTTTCATAATCTTTTTTGTTGTTGTTGTTTTTGTTTTTAAAAAATGTACCCCTTTTTCTCCCCAATTTCGTGGTATCCAATTGTTTAGTAGCTACTATCTTGTCTCATCGCTACAACTCCCGTACGGGCTCGGGAGAGACATGATACGCAACCCAACCAAGCCGCACTGCTTCTTAACACAGCGCCATCCAACCCGGAAGCCAGCCGCACAAATGTGTCGGAGGAAACATCGTGCACCTGGCAACCTTGGTTAGCGCGCACTGCACCCGGCCCGCCACAGGAGTCGCTGGTGCACGATGAGACAGGGATTTCCCTACCGGCCAAACCCTCCCTAACCCGGGCGACACTAGGCCAATTGTGTGTCGCCCCACAGACCTCCCGGTCGCGGCCGGTTACGACAGAGCCTGGGCACTAACCCAGGGTCTCTGGTGGCACAGCTGGCGCTGCAGTACAGTGACCTTAAAACCAGTTAGAGATAGGGGGCAGTATTTCCACTTTGGATGAATTGCGTGCCCATAGTGAACTGCATCAAAATCTGTCCTAAATTGCTAATATATGCGTATTATTATTATTATTGGATAGAAAACACTCTGAAGTTTCTAAAACCATTTAAATTATGTCTGTGAGTATAACAGAACTCACAGGGCAGGCAATCTTCCAAACAAGTTTTGAAATCCTGAAAGTTGGGGCAACTTTGACGTCATCGCCCCCTCCCTTCCCAACAAGTCATGGATCTGGAAACACTTCCTACGTCTTCCACTAGATGTCCTCATTCAGTAGAAAGTGTAATGGAGCATTTGCTGTGAACTTCGACCTAATGGGAAGGAAAGTAGTCGGTGTTGCAAAAGAATGCCATTTTGTTGTGGCGCGTTTGTCTTTGATTGCTACGGCTGTTCCAATCAGCCCCAGATGAAAACGAATGATCCGGTTGGAATGCTATTGGATATATATGATTATAACATCCTGAAGATTGATTCTGCACTTAGTTTGTCCAGTTTCTTCGACCTGTAATATGTCTTTTGGAAGTTTTCATGCAAATTTATCCTGGACCAGAAGTAATTTTTTGGCCAAGTGAGCTGAAAGTGATAGCAAATGCTGCTACTTGGACACTAGAATTGAACATTATGAAACAAAATGATTTATTGTTGAACTAGGACTCCGTGCACTACATTCTGATGAAAGATCATCAAAGGTAAGGGAATATTTATGTTGTAATTTTGTATTTCTGTTGACTCCAACATGGCGGAGAAATATTGTTACGTCTGAGCGCCGTCTCAGATTATTGCAATGTTAGGCTTTTTCCGCAACGTAAAAAAAAAATCTGACACAGCGGTTGCATTAAGAACCAGTGTATCTTTAATTATATGTAGAACATGTATCTTTAGTCAAAGTTTATGATGAGTATTTCTGTTATCTGGCGTAGCTTTCTATAATTCCTCCGGATATTTTGGAGGATTTTCTGAACATGGCGTCAATGTAAACCGAGATTTATGGATATAAAATGCATATTATCGAACCAAACATAAATGTACTGTGTAACATGTCATATGACTGTCATCTGATGAAGATTTTCAAGAGGTTAGTCATAGATTTTTTTTTTTATCCTGCTTTTGTGATTTTTATATTTTGCTGGAAAAAATGGCTACGTTTTTTCTTTGGTTTGGTGGTGGTCGAACATAAATATATGTTGTGTTTTCGCCGTAAAACATTTAAAAAATCTGACACTGGGTAGATGAACAAGGTGTTTATCTTTCATTTGAGGTATTGGATTTGTCAATGTGTGGAGGTTAAATATTTCTAAAGAATATTTTTGCATTGTCCCTGTGCCACCTTTTCAGCTGAACAGGGGGGTTCCCGTAGGGCAGGGGTGTCAAAGTCAAATGGACGGAGGGCCAAATAAAAAAATCAGCTACAAGACGAGGGCCGGACTGTTCGAATGTTCATTGAAAAATTTTTAAATGACGCATATAGTCTAGTGAACCTAATTGAACCTACTGAAAACCTAACAAATATATTACAATATGATCAGATAAATAAAGCAATATTTTCTTATGGCTCTGTCAGTAATCTTTCATTTTCAACAGACACAAAAGACAAATTTCCTTTATATAAATATCCCCATAACATGAACATTAAATGAAAGAAACCGGTATTCAAGGCACCATCAGTAGACTATATTTTCTATTTTAGCAAAAGTGGGCTAAATTTACTTCAAAGAAAAAACAATAATAGCAATTTTCTATCATCCACTCAACTGAAATATTTTTAAAATATAATTGGATTGAAATACAAAAAAATAAAGTGCAAAAATCTATTAATCAAAAACAACACTTTGTTTAAGGAGAAGTAACATGCAGTGAAAACAAATATTAAATTTTAACTTTTAAACTTGAACTGAGTAAAAACTCTAAATATGTGATTGCACAGTAATGTTCACTTGTTTGAGGTTGAGGGTGATACTTGGTGGTGTCCCATCTTTTCCACAAGTTCATCAATGTTCGGGGTAAGGCTCTGAGCTGAAGAAATCCTCAGAATTGAGTGGAGGTGTTCAGCAGTAAGTCGACTTCTGTGTGATGTTTTGTTCAGGTTCATCAAAGAAAACAGTTGTTCACACAGGTATGTGCTGCCAAACATAGACAACGTTTGAGCAGCCTGGATGCGCAGCTGGGGCATTGTGCCGGGGAGGAAACGGGCGAACTCCGCAGCACCCACTGCCGCATATTTTGCCCTCAGTGCATCATTGCATTGGAGGTCAATCAACTCCATTTGGAGGTTTGGTGGTGAGCTTTCCACGTCAACAGCAAATGGGTTACCGAGCAGTTCCAACCTGCTTTTTTGTGCTTCAAAGTCAGCAAATCGGCGTCGAAAGTCAGCGGCAAGCATACCTATTTTATCAGCCAACTGTGTGCTCGGGAACGCACTGGTAGAGAGCTTCTCTTTCATGGTCTGGCAGCTGGGAAAGTGGCTCAAATTTTCTTTCCGCATCTGCGTCTCCCACAGAGTCAGTTTGGTTTTAAATGCCTTCACTGTACTGTACATATCAGAGATGACACGATCCCGACCCTGCAGCTGCAAGTTTATTGCATTCAGATGACTCGTAATGTCACACAGAAAAGCCATTTCACACAGAAACATTTCGTCTCGGAGTTGTGTTGTGTCTTTCCCTTTGCTGTCCAAGAACAGACAAATCTCCTCACGAAGCTCGAAACATCTTTGAAGCACCTTTCCCTGGCTTAGCCATCGCACCTCTGTGTGATAAGGCAAATCACCATGCTCCGTTTCTAACTCCGTCAGAAATGCCTTGAACTGGCGGTGATTCAAACCTTTGGCTCTGATAAAGTTAACTGTGCGCGTGATGATGCTCATTACATGCTCCATTTTCAAGGCTTTACCGCACAACGCTTCCTGGTGTATGATACAATGATAAGCTGTCAGCTCACCTGTCGCGTTTTCCTCTTGCATCTTTTCCCGTATCTTCGCCACCAGTCCGCTCCTGTGTCCACACATCGCAGGTGCTCCGTCGGTTGTCAAACCCACGAGTTTTTCCCAAGGCAGCTCCATCTCATTTACACATCTTGACACCTCTTCATACAAATCATGCCCCGTAGTTGTGCCATGCATAGGACGTAAAGCCAAAAACTCCTCTGTCACGCTTAGGTTGGAGTCCACTCCGCGGATGAAAATTGACAACTGGGCAATGTCAGAAATGTCGGTGCTCTCATCCACAGCCAAGGAATATGCAATAAAATCTTTTCCCTTTTTCACAAGCTGCTCTTTTAGATTGATGGACAACTGGTCTACTCTCTCGGCAATGGTGTTTCTGCTCAGACTCACATTTAAAAAGAGTTGCCTTTTTTCTGGGCAAACTTCGTCACAAACTTTAATCATGCAGTTTTTGATGAAATCCCCCTCCGTAAATGGCCGGGCTGATTTAGCGATCTCTTCTGCCAAAATAAAACTGGCCTTTTGTAGCCTTTGTTCCATGTCCATATTCTTGTTTTTGTCCGCGTGTTTCGTTTCATAATGTCGTCTCAGATTATACTCTTTCAGTACCGCCACACTTTCTCCACACAGAAGACACACAGGTTTTCCAGCTACCTTCGTGAACATATACTCCGACTCCCACCTTGTTTGAAACCCCCGGTTCTCAGTATCCACCTTCCGTTTTGCCATTTTTGATGGGTATCTGAAAGTTAATTTTACTGTGATGCTGACGACTGCTGTGCCAATAAATATTGAAATGAAGCAGCCTACTGCTCGGTGCGTCACCTTTGCATTGTGGGAAATGTAGTATTGGTGCGTGTAAAAGATCTGCGGGCTGCCGGCTTGCTGCGGGCCGGTTCTAATAATAAATCAAGATCATCCCAGGGGCCGTAAAAAACCTTCTTGCGGGCCGGATGTGGCCCGCGGGCCTTGACTCTGACATATGTGCCGTAGGGGAACCCATCGCCTCAACAGGTTTAACCACTGCGCCACCCGGGAGGCCTATTTTTCACTTTGCAACGGACTACATTGCAAATCAGGCAAGCTATACAGTGTATTTGGAAAGCATTCAGACCCCTTCACTTTTTCCCAAATGTTTTTACGTTACAGCCTTATTCTTTAAATGGATCAAATAAAAAACTTTCTGAATGCACTGTACATGCGGATTTCTCAACGTTTTCATGTCCCGAATAAAAATAAAAATGTCAATGTGTTTCTATCACATTTTCAACTCTACCAATAGTTTTGTCACAAAAACTTTTGTGTTAAATAGCTAATGCATGTATTTTATGTAATCGTAACTAACATAGTATACGCAAATCCGGGTCAGTGAAATTAGTATGATATGTTACGTTTGATATGGTTACATAAGACAGATGGCTACTTAAGGCAAAAAAAGAAAGTAGAGTGGATGGGTGACGTCTAGCAACCCAAAGGATGCGGGTTCGAATCTCATCACGGACAACTTTAGATAATTACCAACTTTTCAACTACTTACTACTCTTTAGCTTCCTCTACTTAGCATGTTAGCTAACCTAACCTTAACCCTAACCATAAAACCCTTTTGCTAACCCTTCCCCTAACCCTAACCTTGACTATTTTAGCTAACCATTCCCCTAACCCTTTAACCCTTTAACCTACCTCCTAAACTTAACTCTAACCCCTAACCCTAACCCTGGCTTAAGTAACGTTAGCCAGCTAGCTAACATTAGCCACCTTGCTAGAATTATTTAGCAAATTTGTAACATATTGTATATATATTTTTTAATTCGTAACAATGTACGTTTTGCAAATCCATAAACAAATGATACAAATTGTAATTCATAACATAACATACCAAATGGGTGATGGACATCCACAATTTAATACATACCATATGAAACTTAACATAAACGGAGTGTCTAGGATTTAAGTACAGAATAATACGAAATGCTCTGAGACTAGGTTCATACCAGGTTCATACCCCTTGACTTATTCCACATTTTGTTGTGTTACTGTCACGCCCTGGCCTTAGTTATCTTTGTTTTATTTATTATTTTGGTTAGGTCAGGGTGTGACATGGGGGATTTATGTGTTTTTTTCTGGTCTAGGGGTTTTGTATATTTATGGGGCTGTTTCCTTTCTAGGTAGTTTGTATGTTTATGGTTGCCTAGATTGGTTCTCAATTAGAGGCAGCTGTCTATCGTTGTCTCTGATTGGGAACCATATTTAGGCAGCCATATTCTGTGGGTACTTTGTGGGTGGTTGTCTTCCGTCTTTGTGTCTATGCACCAGATAGGACTGTTTTGTTTTTTTTCACATTTGTTCTTTTGTATTTTGTAGTGTTCACGTTTATTGTCCTTATTAAACATGTTGAACAATAACCACGCTGCATTTTGGTCCACCTCTCCTTCAACGGAAGAAAACCGTTACAGTTACAGACTGAATTCCAAAAGGATTAAATATAATTTTACACACATTTACTCACAATACCCCATAATGACAAATTGAAAACATTTTCAGATTTTTTTCAATTATATTGAAAATGAAATAAATAAATATCTAATTCACACAACTATTCACAGCCCTGAGTCAATACATGCTGGAATCACATTTGGCAGCAATTACAGCTGTGAGTCTCTAAGAGCTTTGCACACCTGGATTTGTACAATATTTGTAAATTATTCTTTAAAAAATTCTTCAAGCTCTGTCAAGTTGGTTGTTCATTGCAAGACAGCCATTTTCAAGTCTTGCATTTCAGAATTTCAATAAGCCTTTCTCTACGGCTGGCCATTTTTTCTTCCTGGCTACCCCAACCCCAGCCAACAGCTCCGCACCCCCCACAGCTACTTGCCCAAGAATCCCAGCTTCTTCGTCACCCAAATCCAGATAGCAGATGTTCTGAAAGAGCTGCAAAACCTGGACCCCTACAAATCAGCTGGGCTAGACAATCTGGACCCTCTCTTTCTAAAATTTTCCACCGCCATTGTTGCAACCCCTATTACCAGTCTGTTCAACCTCTCTTTCGTATCGTCCGAGATCCCTAAAAATTGGAAAGCTGCCACGGTCATCCCCCTCTTCAAAGGGGGTGACACTCTAGACCCAAACTGTTATAGACCTATATCTATCCTGCCCTGCCTTTCTAAAGTTTTCGAAAGCCAAGTTAATAAACAGATCACTGACCATTTCCCATTGATAAAAGATTGTACTGTGCAGCTGTCTTCATCGACCTGGCCAAGGATTTAGACTCTGTCAATAACCGTAATCTTATCGGCAGACTCAACAGCCTCGGTTTCTCTAATGACTGCCTCGCCTGGTTCAGCAACTACTTCTCAGACAGAGTTCAGTGTGTCAAATCGGAGGGCCTGTTGTCCGGACCTCTGGCAGTCTCTATGGGGGTACCACAGGGTTCAATTCTCGGGCCGACTCTTTTCTCTGTATATATCAACGATGTCGCTCTTGCTGGGGGTGATTCCCTGATCCACCTCTACGCAGATGACACCATTCTGTATACATCTAGCCCTTCTTTGGACACTGTGTTAACAAACCTCCAAAAAGGCTTCAATGCAATACAACACTCCTTCCATGGACTCCAACTGCTCTTAAATGCTTTTCAACCGTTCGCTGCCCGCACCCGCCCGCCCAACATAGCCTCCTTCACTCACGCCGCCAAACATACCCTAGTAAAACTGACTATCCTACCGATCCTCAACTTAGGCGATGTCATTTACAAAATAGCCTCCAACACTCTACTCAGCAAACTGGATGCAGTCTATCACAGTGCCATCCGTTTTGTCACCAAAGCCCCATATACCACCCACCACTGCGACCTGTATGCTCTAGTCGGCTGGGCCTTGCTACATATTCATCGCCAGACCCACTGGCTCCAGGTCATCTTTAAGTCTATGCTAGGTAATGCTCCGCCTTATCTCAGCTCACTGGTCTCGAGAACAACACCCACCCGTAGCACGCGCTTCAGCAGGTATATCTCACTGGTCATCACCAAAGCCAACACCTCCTTTGGCCGCCTTTCCATCCAGTTCTCTGCTGCCAATGACTGGAACGAATTGCAAAAATCGCTGAAGCTGGAGATTTATATTTCCCTCACTAACTTTAAACATCAGCTATCTGAGTAGCTAACCGATCGCTGCTGCTGTACATAACCCATCTGTATATAGCCCATCCAATCTAACTACCTCATCCCCATATTGTTTTTATTTACTTTTCTGCTCTTTTGCACACCAGTATTTTTACTTGCACATCATCATCTGCACATCTATCACTCCAGTGTTAATTTGCTAAATTGTAATTAATTCGTTACTATGGCCTATTTATTGCCTTACCTCCTCACGCCATTGGCACACACTGTAAATAGACAATCTTTTTTTTCTATGTTATTGACTGTACTCTTATTTATTCCATGTGTAACTCTGGGTTATTGTTTGTGTCGCACTACTTTGCTTTGTCTTGGCCAGGTCGCAGTTGTAAATGAGAACTTGTTCTCAACTAGCCTACCTTGTTAAATAAAGGTAAAATATATATATATTTTTTTAAATAAAAAAAATAACATGATGGAGCCACCACTCCTCTTGGCTTGTGCAAAGTGGTGGCTCCAAACAACATTTTAAACTAGCCTTGGTTTAGTCACTCATTTAATTTTGCTGCACACTATTTGAATTTTGTACAGAACAAACATTATCAAAGCAAAAATAATGAATACATCCCATATTTAAATGCATCTCATCTAGTTGAAGTGCTGCAATGTGAAAGCAACTCTTTGTGCAAGTCCTCGTTGGTCATTGCCTGCCTCATCTGCTTGATCCTGATCTTCCATTGGAGATCGTTTTGTTTCAAGCATCACTGCTCAACTGATAATTGTACGAGAGATTAGATAGTCATTCAAAAAACCATGCAACGTATTATGTGACTTGTCAAGCAAATGTTTACTGCTGAACTTATTTATGCTTGCAATGACAAAGAGATTGAATAATTATTGACCCAGTACATTTTAGCTTTACATTTTTTATTAATAAAAAAATAATAATCTCAGAACATAATTCCACTTTGATATTATGGGGTATTGCGTGTAGGCCAGTGACACAAAATCTAAATGTAATTAATTAAAAATTCAGGCTGTAACACAACACAATGTGGAAAAAGTCAAGGGGTGTGAATACCTTCTGAAGGCAGTGTTTATCGACTGAATGGATTCCGCTAGTGCAGTGGTATTCAAACTTTTTCAGCGGGGACCACATTTTCTTCTCAAGAATTTCTCACAACCCCACCTCAAATCTAATGACACAACCTTAAAATCTTTACATTTAAATGTTTACATCAACAAATAATCTTCAATTCATTACATTTTCATCTCTTATCAAAATGAAAATAAACAAATGAATACATTTACTCGATAACATTACATTTTTCAAATGATCTTCCTCAAAAACTTTTGCATATTGTCCCATACAATAATCTGTACTCCCAACATTTTTTTCCTAAAAAAATAAATATACCTTAAGTGTACAAACATGACATAGACTGACCAGGTGAATCCAGGTGAAAGCTTTGATTGCTTATTGATGTCACTTAAATCCACTTCAATCAGTTTAGATGAAGGGGAGGAGACAAGTCAAAGAAGGATTTGTAAGCCTTGAGACAATTGAGATGTTCCATTCAGAGGGTGAATGAGCAAGACAAAAGATTGAAGTGCCTTTGAACGGGGTATGGTAGTAAATGCCAGACGTGCCGGTTTGTTGTCAAGAACTGCAACGCTGCTGTTTTTTTCACGCTCAACAGTTTCCCATGTGTATCAAGAATGGTCCACCACCCAAGGGACATCCAGTCAACTTGGCACAACACTAGGAAGCATTGGAGTCAACATGGGCCAGCATCCCAGTGGAACGCTTTCGACACCTGGTAGAGGCCATGCCCTGACAAATTGAGGCTGTTCTGGGGGGGTGTGGACCATCCTTGGGTGGTGGACCATCCCTTTTGTCCTGATTCAAGAGACACTTACCTCTGGGTGAGTCATGTAAAGTTTCTCCTCATTTCCTCTTGCTTGCTTTAGTTGTCGCTCACTCAATCTCACACGTGTGCAGTTGCAGAGAAGAGGAAGAGATTAGCCAATTACACTCATTTCTAATTACAGCATGTCTTACCTTTTTTTGTATGCCGGACAGTGCCTGATTTGACCTTGTCTGATTTACAATGCAGTATTACACTTGGCTCTAACAACGTTTGAATGCTGAAGGTGCCGCTCAGATGTATGAATATTAGATTCTGACTTGTAGATCATGTGTTATCAGACTTGGAGATAGATCATTTACATGTTTCAATTCAGTCACAAAATATTACAGGTATTTCCGGAAGGCGGAGAGAAAAACATCATAGAACTGGCGCTGTGCAACGTTTGGGTGTATATTTAATGGTTTTGCACATCTTTCGTGATTTATGAAGACACTGACATTTTTTATTTGAGAATTTGTGAATGTGTTTGCTATTGTTATGAAGCTTTAGCTGTCAGTATTACTGTTTTTGTATTCTGAGTTCTGTTCTTATGCTTCTGCATCATGGGATGAAGGTGAAGACCTCGAGGGGAGCTGCCAGAAGCAAACGTTGAACCAAAACAACTGCTTGGCTGGGGAAAAAACACATTATAATAAATTATATGATTTTAGGAGTTAAGTACTTTATTGTTATTGTAATTCATTCCTTTCTGTCATGTTTCTTTTTATTGTGTTTTTACTAATAGTATGTCAATAGGTTTCAGTTACCACAGGACCAGTTGTTAACCAAAAAGTTCCACAGGACCATATAGATCCCATAAAAAACCTTGTGGTACAGCTAGGATCCCGATTACCACATAAACCTGAATTCCTGTGGTATACAGCTACCACACAATTTACCATTACAACAACAATTACCATACCATGTGGTTACACCAAATAACCACAAACAAAAAACATTGAATTACCACATAAAAACAAAACAAAATTACCATACAAAACCACAGGATTTGTACCCCAGCAATAACACATGTATGCAGTAAAATGTTCCAAAATACCACACAATGTCTGGATACCACAGGTCAGGTACCACAGGAATAGCCCAGAGTTCCACCCCAATGGGCAAAATCAACATTGTTTCCACGTCATGTCAACCCCAAAAACAAATGTGATGATGTTAAATCAAGGAGATGAGCACTGCTGGCACTACCTAGTATGGGGAATAAAATGCCTGTAGTGGGAGGGGTGAGTACTATGTGAATGTCCAGGGTTGGATGGGAGCAGTACGGTGAGAAGGGGTACTGACACTGGGTGGGATACTATGAGGCTGTCTGGATCCCCCTGGCTCACACCACCGTCAGAAGGCATGGACCTTACAGGAGCACACAGCTGCTCTTGGACACTTTCTTACTAATGAGGTCATGCTGCGTGGTGGCCAGTGACTGGATCAAGCCCCAGAAGTGCTTGAAGGTGATTCCCTCACCGTCCGACACACCCATCTGTTTCATCATCTTGCCCAGGCCTTGCTCTGAGCCTCCAGTCTGGGGGAGGGAGGGAGCACAAAAACAACTCTTTATTATATAGGCACTGTATTTAACACTTAATAAGCACTTATGGACATGTAATAAGAAATAAAGTAATCATGCATAGACATGTGTTAGCAGGAAGTTAGCAATTAGTCTTTTACACTTTTGAGAGTATAACATTGTTGCCTTCATTACTCGGTAGGCTATATTCACAACAGTACTAGTGATATCCTCAGCGTAATAATTATGTTTGACTTCATAATCCAATATTGTTCACTCTTCAACTGTACTGTATGCAGCTGTATCAACCTGGACTCAGGGGTAGACAGACGTAACATAGTAAATGTAAATTTTTCTCCCTCCAATTAGTATGTGCATTTGGCGGAGGCGTCGGTGAACGCTCAAATGGAGGGTTGAGGGGAATGGAGTGATTTGGTATTCAGCCAAAGTGTGAACTTTGTCAACTGTGTCATATGTTTCAGGCTTTGTTACCCTCTAGTGGTTATAGATCCATGGCTCTTTTTCTAGGAATCACCACCATATTTTACAATAGGTATGGGGTTATTTTCTGCAGTGGTGTAAAGTACTTAAGTAAAAATACTTTAAAGTAATACTTAAGTATTTTTTGGGGGTATCTGTACTTTACTTCACTACATTCCTAAAGAAAATAATGTACTTTTTACTCCATACATTTTTCCTGACACCCAAAGTACACATTACATTTTGACAGGAAAATGGTCCAATTCACGTACTTGTCACGCGAACATCCCTAGTCATCCCTACTGACCCTTATCTGGCGGACCGACTAAACACAAATGCTTTGTTTGTAAATGAATGTCTGTGTTGGAGTGTGCCCTTGGCTATCCGTAAATAAAATAAAAACAAAAAAATGGCGCCGTCTGGTTTGCTTAATATAAGTAGTTTGAAATTATGTATACTTTTACTTTTACTCTTGTATACTGAAGTATATTTTTGCAATTACATTTACTTTTGATACTAAAGTATGTATAAAACCAAATACTTTTAGACTTTTACTCAAGTATTATTCTGGGCAACTTTCACTTTTACTTGAGTCATTTTCTATTAAGGTATCTTAAACTTTACTCAAGTACGACCTTTGAGTACTTTTTCCAACACTGATTTTCTGCTTATACAACCTTTCGACGCCAAACCCACCACTGGTGTGCGTGGCCAAAGAGCTCTATTATGATGTCATCTGAACATGGCACCGGTTCTAATCCAAGTGCCAAAACTGTTTAGCAAACTCCAGTCGTTTACATTTGATGGATGACATGAAAATAGACCTCTTTGGCCACTCAACCTGAATGCACTGTATGTCCTAGCTGTTGTGGCTAACTATTGTGTAGCAGAAATACTCTACTTGATTGTCAAGTGGTGGATGAAGTCGACTTGGTGCAAGGAGTCATATTACAATTAGGCCTACAGTTGTTCTGTTCAGTTCATAAGGAAAACTGTTATTTACTTCTCTGTTAGAACTTTTAATCCTCCTCCAGATGAGAGAACAACCTTAAACCTTCATCACTTGTTTATATATTTGAACGGACCTTTTCCTGTTTTTCAGAAGCATAGCTATCTTTGTCAACCACTGGCAGATTCAGACTCGTCCTGGAAAACTGCCTTAGGCCTCAGACAACTAAGCAGCGAGTTCCAAAATGAAGATACTTTGGACTTTTTAATGTTTCAAATAAAGCATGTGTCAGATTCAGTTCCTAGCGAGACGTTTAACTTTAAAGGGCCAGTGCCCTTGTTTTATATACACTGAGAACACCTGCCTAATATTGAGTTGCACCCCCCCCCTCTTTTGCTCTCAGAACCGCCTCAATTCGTCGGGGCATGTACTCTATAAGGTGTCGAAAGTGTTCCACTGTGATGCTGGCCTATGTTGATTCCAGTGCTTCCCAAAGTTGTGTGAAGTTGGCCTGATTCCTTTGGGTAGAGGACCATTCTTGATACATATGGGAAACTGTTGAGCGTGAAAAACCCAGCAGCGTTGCAGTTCTTGACACAATGAGGATGCCCATGACACACATACACAATACATGTCTCAATTGTCTCAAGGCTTTAAAATCCTTCTTTAGCCTGTCTCCTCCCCTTCATCTACACTGATTGAAGTGGATTTAACAAGTTACATCAATAAGGGATCACAGGTTTCACCTGGATTCGACTGATCAGTCTATGTCATGGAAAGAGCAAGTGTTCATGTTTTGTACACTCAGTGTATATTTGCACACTATGAGGTTGGAATAATACTGTGAAATTGGGAAGAGCTGTTTATAAAGACTGGCTGAAATTTCTGCCTGTTTTGGTGGGATGGAGTTTTGGCCTGCCTGGTGTTATCACCAGGCGGTATAAGGTAATAGACGAATAACAAAGAGTTTTAAACCTCTCTGCCAATAAAATCTTGTTTTCAGGTTATATATCCCTCTCATTAGGCTCGTCCAATTAGGCCCCTCACTCAGACCACTCCCAGACAGTCCTAATTCAATTATTTTTGTGTCTTTTTGCCCATTTTAATTGAAAAACATAACAGTAAAGTACTTAATTGTTACCCAGAAATGATTTGATATTGAGAGAAAATAGGCTGCACTGGGCCTTTAAACCATGGACATCCAGATAGTTTACAATTCAGCGTAGGTGCTCATGATATGTGCTAACATGTTTAAAACTCAATTGGTTACTGAGTGCCAAGTAGATTACAGCCAAGTTTATTTTGCATCCAGCCTGGCAACCAACGCCTGCAGGCTTTTCCTGAGTGTTTGTTTGGGAGTCATAGGATGTGGCGTGTACTGTATGTGTGTGGTTGAGTGTGGGGGGGGGGGGGGGGGTAGTAAGAGTCAGAGTCACGCCCTACTGGTAGAATCAATGGCAGGTGTGGCCGAGGAGGGCGAGGGCAATGGAGCCGACAGTTGCTGCTTATGTACCTTGACTAAGTTGGGCAACTGGGAGGCGAGGAGGTCTTTGAACTCTTTGGTTTGGAGCGTGGGACCTTTATTGGCCGCAGCGGCATGGAACTTTGTGACCAAAGTGTTGATGGCCTTTTCCAGGTCGGAGTGCTGCGCCAGAGGAGGAGAAATAAACGTGTTAGGGTGGGGGGTTCAAATAATATAACAATAAGAAAAGTGTCCTTTTAAAGTTTATTATTATAATAGATAAGAAAGAAAGAAAGTTAACATATTCATCAGACAGACTCCCCAGGTGTGTGTCAAACAGTGGAGGCTGCTAATAATAATGACTCATAATAATGACTAGAACAGAGCGAATGGAATGGCATCAAACACATAGAAACCATATGTTTGACATTTTTCCTCAGATTCTGCTCAAGCCATTACCATGAACCCATCCTCCCCAATTAAGGTGCCACCAACCTCCTGTGGTGCCAAAGTGTACCGACCTCCACTTGCTTCAGTCAGAAATACCCCAAAAATGTCAGACACTCACATCCGTCCTCAAGTGCATATCTTCCATGCCTCCGCGTGTTTGAACCCCACGCAAAGATACCACTCTTGATGTTTAACCCTGTCCTTGAATTTCTTCATCTCAACAACATCGAACAACACTGCAGCATTCTTCTCCGCACAAATCACGCACTAACCAACTCTGTGTCGTTTTTGTCAATGTTGAATAGTTAATATTGTGCTATAAACCTAATAAGCCACAAAACAACTAACAGTATGCTCATGGGTGACATAGGATGACAGAGTTTTAAAGAAAAAAATGTGAGAAATAATATGCTGAGTGAAAAGTACAGTTATACAGTTAGTTATACTTCCAGGTTACAAATGACCTGTTTGAAAAGTAGACCTTATGTTTGGCAGTGGAATATGAAACTGTGTCACACAGACTTGTTATGTTGGTTATTGTGAAGGACATCATTCCATACTCTCTTTAAACCAAGAACCAAACACCCAATCTATTGTAACTGTTGGGTTTTTTGTTCATACTACTTTTTATTTATATCCAAACTCACTAACATTAAATAACTGTTCAGGGACTTTGCTATGTCACTCACCCCTATTCAAATAGATATTTGAATATGCTATTGAAATGTGAGCATCTGTAGGTGGGTCGGGAGGAGAAGCTTAAGTAACGAGACTATTGGAAGGCAAATTGAGACAACTTGTCTACATGTAGAAGGTACTTGAAATACCTGCAGGTTGGGGTAGCTACAGTATGACAGCTCAACCCCTGACTGTTTATTTTCAGGGTGTGCCAGGAGTGGAGTGGCCATCTGGAATTTCGGGCAAATGCCAGATGGGCTGTTACATTTTTTTACCCATTGGGCCTGTCTAACTTTTGTTTTTCACACCAAATGATCACTATCTGGCTAATAATGGGGGCCTCGAGGAAAAAACTGGGGCGTTGTGTCAGTCCGTCCGTCTGTCTGTCTGTTCGTCTAGCTGTCATCCCTCACTAATCTCCAAAGAAGGTCTCTGTGGCATAGGCCATGGGGACGGAATAAGAAGGGACTGATTGCCTCCCCGTGCTTTCCATTTCCACACATGGTCTGTCTATAGACACAATTGAGAATTGCTCCTTGCTCCCTCAACAGCATATGGCCTAGATTCATTTGTTATTGTCCACATTCTTTGCTGCTGTCCAGCATGCACACTGATCAGTGCATTGAAATGATTTGTGGTAAACTCACGTTAAGCTGGCAAGAGTGCATGCAAAGTTGGCTATATGCAAACACCTATAGGACTTAATACGATCTCATGGACTGTGACATGACATAAATTGGATAGCATAATATGTCAATGGAATTTTGGTTAAACTACATCTTGTGCCACTTCCAACGGTATTCAGAATGATGCGTAGAAGTTGGGGGAAGTTATCACCAAAAGAATGCAACAACTCCATTCCTTGCTTCTAGGACGAGATAAGCCACCATCTCTTCAACTGCAACGTTTTGACAAGTGCTGATTATTTGAATGTCAAATCACCAGTTGGCAACCCATCCCTAATGGGATTAATTGACACATAAACAAACATTACAATAATTCACTGTGAAACGATAATTCTTCTTCCGGTGTTCTCTACATTGCACATCACATCAAGAGTGAAAAAATGTATGGTAAAAATCAATACATAGTAGTAAATAAGGTTATCCAAACAATAATTGTATCCCTAGAGCAGTAAAATAATATACATACATACATACATACATACACACTGTGTATATACACATACATACTGTACACACATATATAAATAAATACAGAAAAAGAAACCAAAGGTATGATTTTAAAATTGTATAGTAGGCCTACCTGTTCAGCCATTTGGATCGTTTTGTGCTGTCCTTTTTCAAAGTAAAGTTTTCTCTCTGCGATGTTCAGCAATTGCTACTTTTCTCGCTCAGCGTTCAATTGCTTCTGTCACATATTGGCAAGATTCCTAAATGATCCCACTCAAGAAAAGAAAAAAATGCAACTTGATTCCACCTTCCGTGTCAGTCAGAGAATGCTATGGGAAAGTACAGTGCGCTCAGTGTAACCCGATGCATTGGTACTGTAAACTTCACGAGGCAGTCATATAGGCCTACCACCCTTATTTTTATTGCAAAGTTCTCTTTAATTTAGAAGTTTTGCAGAGAGTAGCCTACACAGTTGTGCATTTAAAATATATAGGCTATTCAAGAGGAGCCTGGGAGTGCTTCCATCAACATCTGGAAACATTTAGCAAAAGTTGAAACAGTCTGCAAGTTTACACTGGAATTCTTCATCTTTATTGTTGCATTTTTTTGAACCCCTCGTATAAGCCTACCTATTTCATGCAGTGTCTGTAAAGCTTTGAATATCCTCCCAAAATAATACATTTCTCAATAGGCCTATTGTAAGAAACTTTTATGAACCATGCATACATGGACGGTCCTTATGGGTAGGCTTTTTTGCCGAGGTTGTTTATAATTTAAGTCGTTTGTCATTGTCCATTCCAATTGCCATTTGGCCTGCATTCATTTTTACAAAGTTATCAGAGGTTGATAAGGACGTGCTGGCGAACTAAAAAGTGATGTGTGCGCAATGAACAGGCACGACAACATTCTTGTAAGTATTAACAGAGTGGTGGGGAGACATGGGACTCGATAAAACTGTTTCTGTCCATAAATTGTTATAGGCCTATTGGGGTGTTTACATGAAAACCAGTCAACCAGATCCTTTATTATGCTACCACAAAGAAATGGGCTGTTGCAGCCTGGTCTCATTGACCATACGTAACATAGGTAAAGCAAATCCGGGACACACAAATTACCATGATATGTTACTTTTGGTATCGTTACATAAGACACAAGGTTACTTAACGGAAAAACAAAATTGTAATTCGTAACATATCATCCAGGAATTAATATATACCATGCGAAACATAACATACTGTATGTATCATCCTAAATGATTTGTCTTGGATTTACATACAGAATTATATGAAATGTTATGAGACCAGATTGGCTGTTTTGACAGGCCTAAATCTAGCCTAGATACTGGATCTGCACAGTCGGGTCCAAACCCGTTGCTTCGCACTACCACCCACCTCTGTTAAACATACAGTATATCACAAAAGTGAGTACACCCCTCACATTTTTGTAAATATTTGAGTATATCTTTTCATGTGACAACACTGAAGAAATGACACTTTGCTACAATGTAAAGTAGTGAGTGTACAGCTTGTATAACAGTGTAAATTTTCTGTCCCCTCAAAATAACTCAACACACAGCCATTAATGTCTAAAGCGCTGGCTACAAAAGTGAGTACACCCCTAGGTGAAATTGTCCAAATTGGGCCCAATTAGCCATTTTCCCTCCCCGGTGTCATGTGACTCGTTAGTGTTACAAGGTCTCAGGTGTGAATGGGGAGCAGTTGTGTTAAATTTGGTGTCATCGCTCTCACACCCCCTCATACTGACTGGTCCCTGGAAGTTCAACATGGCACCTCATGGCAAAGAACTCTCTGAGGATCTGAAAAAAAGAATTGTTGCTCTACATAAAGATGGCCTGGGCTAAAAGAAGATTGCCAAGACCCTGAAACTGAGCTGCAGCACGGTGGCCAAGACCATACAGCGGTTCAACTGGACAGGTTCCACTCAGAACAGGCCTCGCCATGGTCGACCAAAGAAGTTGAGTGCACGTGCTCAGCGTCATATCCAGAGGTTGTCTTTGGGAAATAGACGTATGTGTGCTGCCAGCATTGCTGCAGAGGTTGAAGGGGTGGGGGGTCAGCCTGTCAGTGCTCAGACCATACGCCGTACACTGCATCAAATTGGTCTGCATAGCTGTCGTCCCAGAAGGAAGCCTCTTCTAAAGATGATGCACAAGAAAGCCCACAAACAGTTTGCTGAAGACAAGCAGACTAAGGACATGGATTACTGGAACCATGTCCTGTGGTCTGATGAGACCAATATACATGTATTTGGTTCAGATGGTGTCAAGCGTGTGTGGCGGCAACCAGGTGAGGAGTACAAAGACAAGTGTGTCTTGCCTACAGTCAAGCATGGTGGTGGGAGTGTCATGGTCTGGGGCTGCATGAGTGCTGCCGGCACTGGGGAGCTATAGTTCATTTAGGGAACCATGAATGCCAACATGTACTGTGACATACTGAAGCAGAGCATGATTCCCTCCATTCGGAGACTGGGCCGCAGGGCAGTATTCCAACATGATAACGACCCCAAACACACCTCCAAGACGACCACTGCCTTGCTAAAGAAGCTGAGGGTAAAGGTGATGGACTGGCCAAGCATGTCTCCAGACCTAAACCCTATTGAGCATCTGTGGGGCATCCTCAAACGGCAGGTGGAGGAGTGCAAGGTCTCTAACATCCACCAGCTCCGTGATGTCGTCATGGAGGAGTGGAAGAGGACTCCAGTGGCAACCTGTGATGCTCTGGTGAACTCCATGCCCAAGAGGGTTAAGGCAGTGCTGGAAAATGATGGTGGCCACACAAAATATTGACACTTTGGGCCCAATTTTTACATTTTCACCTAGGGGTGTACTCACTTTTGTTGCCAGCGGTTTAGACATCAATGGCTGTGTGTTGAGTTATTTTGAGGGGACAGCAAATTTACACTGTTATACAAGCTGTACACTCACTACTTTATATTGTAGCAAAGTGTCATTTCTTCAGTGTTGTCACATGAAAAGAGATACTCAAATATTTACAAAAATGTGAGGGGTGTACTCACTTTTGTGATATACTGTATGCTTGTAAAAAACAAATTAATGTCATAATCGAAGACCACAGTAAAACGCTTAATGTGTCTCTAGAATGCGCAGCTGTTTAGTTTCACATGCGGGCTCAGTAGCGACTGGTTTCCCTGGGGAGAAGGGTGTGTCCTGCCTTCAGAGCTTTCGATGTCCTGCTCTCTCGCCACTCCTCCTCGCTGTCTTCCAGAAAAACAAACACCACGCCCAAATTTGTAAAGCCACAGGATCAAGTGTGTTTGACAGGGCTGGCAAGCCCTAACTGAGGTATCTGTCAATGTCTCTGGTACGATGTCTCATTGCTGAGACGTTTAGGCCTATGTTGAAATGGCACTGTTCAGGAGACTAAGGGGTGGCCTCCACGCTACAATGTACCTACTATTTTAAACAATAGACAAATTAGGCATTAATGATCAAATGATCTATCATTTTTTTTTAGATGAAAAACTCCCCATTAATGAACGAGAGTACAGCATGACTAAATAACTTATAGGAGCTACTTCATAAAAGACAAACACAATTACTCATATCCATATATGTTTTTGTAACAATGGCGCCGGAGAAGAAGGCTGACGTTTTACGTGTCCCCAACCTATTGTCTTTGTTTATTTGTGTTGTTTGCATGTACTTATTTTGTACATAATGTTGCCGCTACCGTCTCTTATAACCGAAAATAACTTCTGGACATCAGGACTGCGATTACTCACCACGAAACTGGCAGAATATTTTATTTTTCCTTTAATGAGTCTGTTGAGCATGACGCAAATGATATACTGCTTTCTCGGGAACAGGCCCAGATCCCCGTGATTTGTGTGAAGATGAGGTGGAGAAAAAGGGGCCAGAGGGTGCCTTCTGAGACTTTGTAGGCGATCGAATAAACCCCCTCTTCCCTCCATTCTGCTAGCAAATGTGCAATCTTTGGAGAATAAAATCGATGACCTACACGGAAGATTAAACTACCAACGGGACATTCAAACTGTAGCATCTTATGCTTCAGGGAGTTGTGGCTGAACGACGACACAATCAACATGCAGCTGGCTGGTTATACGCTGTACCGGCAGGATAGAACAGCGGCATCTGGTAAGACAAGGTGGACTTTGTATTTTTATAAATAACAGCTGGTGCACGATATCTAAGGAAGTTTCGAGCTATTGCTTGCCTGAGGTAGAGTATCTCATGATATGCTGTAGACCACAGTATCTACCAAGAGAGTTTTCATCTGTACTTTTCATTGCTGTTTACGTACCACCACAAACTGAGGCTGGCACTAAGACAGCATTGAATGAGCTGTATTCCGCCATAAGCAAACAAGAAAATGCTCACCCAGAGACGGCACTCCTTGTAGCCAGGGACTTTAATGCAGGGAAACTTAAATCGGTTTTACCAAATGTCTATCAACATGTTAAATGTGCAACCAGAGGGAAAAAACTCTGGACCACCTTTACTCCACACGCATATAATGCTCTCCCTCGCCTCCATTTGGCAAATCTGACCATACTTCAACTTCCTGATTCCTACTTACAAGCAAAAATTAAAGTAGGAAGCACCAGTGACTAGATCAATAAAAAATTGGTCAGATGAAGCAGATGCTAAGCTAGAGGATTGTTTTGCTAGCACAGACTGGAATATGTTCCAGGATTCCTCCGATGGCATTGAGGAGTACACCACATCAGTCATTGGCTTCATCAATAAGTGCATTGATGATGTCATTCCCACAGTGACGGTACGCACATACCCCAACCAGAAGCCATGGATTATAGGCAACATCCACACTGAGCTAAAGGCTAGAGCTGCCGCTTTCAAGGAGCGGGACTCTAACCCGGAAGCTTATAAGAAATCCCCCTATGCCCCCCGATGAACCATCAAACAGGCAAAGCGTCAATACAGGACTAAGATCGAATCATACTACACCGGCTCTGACGCTTGTCGGATGTGGCAGGGCTTGCAAACCATTACAGACTACAAAGGGAAGCACAGCAGTGACACGAGCCTACCAGATGAGCTAAACTACTTCTATGCTCGCTTCGAGGCAAGTAACACTGAAACATGCATGAGAGCACCAGCTGTTCCGGAAGACTGTGTGATCACGCTCTCCGCAGGAGATGTGAGTAAGACCTTTAAACAGGTCAACATTCCCAAGGCCGCAGGGCCAGACGGATTACCAGGACGTGTACTGCAAGCATGCGCTGACCAACTGGCAAGTGTCATCACTGATATTTTCAACCTCTCCCTCGTCTAAAACTGTAATACCGCCAGGTTTTAAGCAGACCACCATAGTGCCTGTGCCCAAGAAGACTAAGGTACCCTGCCTAAATTACTACCGACCCGTAGCACTCCCGTCTGTAGCCATGAAGTGCTTTGAAAGGCTGGTCAAATCTTACATCAACGCATTATCCCAGAATCCCTAGACCCACTCCAATTTGCATACCGACACAACAGATCAACAGATGATGCAATCTCTATTGCACTCCACACTGCCATTTCCCACCTTGACAAAAGGAACACCTATGTGAGAATGCTATTCCTTGACTACAGCTCGGCGTTCAACACCATAGTGCCCTCAAATCTCATCAAAAAGATAAGGACCCTGGGACTAAACACCTCCCTCTTCAACTGGATCCTGGACTTCCTGACGGGCCGCCCCCAGGTGGCATGGGTCCTCAGATCTACAAAAGGTTATACAGCTGCGCCATTCACAAGGCACTACATAGGGTAGTGTGAACGGCCCAGCCAAGCTTCCTGCCATCCAGGAAGGCCCTAAAAATTGTCAAAGACTCCAGCCACCCTAGTCATAGACTGTTCTCCCTGCTACTGCACGGCAAGCGGTACCGGAGCGCCAAGTCTAGGTCCAAGAGGCTTCTAAACAGCTTCTGCCCCCCTCCCCCTCTCCACCTCGTTTACACCGCTGCTACCCTCTGTTGTTATCATCTATACATAGTCACTTTAATTCCTCTACCTACATGTACATATTACCTCAACTAACCGGTGCCCCTGCAGATTGACTCTGTACCGGTACCCCCCGTATATAGTCTTGCTATTGTTATTTTAATTACTTGTTACTTTTATTTTTTTATTCTTATCTGTATTTTTTTAAACTGCACTGGGCTCATAAGTAGGCATTTCACTCTCTGTTATATCGGCGCATGTGACTAATACAATACAACAATTTTTTATTTGATTTGATTTTGGGAAGGAAACACTGGCACAGGCAATTCACTGCAGTCTTACAGTCTTCCACATAATTCACTTTCAGACAGTCATGCCCTTTGCATTGTAATAGTGTCATTATGTGATGTCTCATTCCAATATCTCTGCATGCATTGGTCTGTCTGTCTGTCTGTCTGTCTGTCTGTCTTCCAACAGGACATCATATCACTTATATTTTAAATAAGAATTATGTTTCACTATGAAAGAGATTTTTTCAAGTGAACCCAAAAAACAACCAGCCAAACAACTTTTCCTCTCCTTTCAGTCACCTCATTATTACGGAATGCCAGAACCTGTTAAAACTTGCAGCACAGTGAATTGACTATGTTCCGGTCTTGTTTGCATACTTGGCCATAGACATCACTGCAACTTATGTGTGGCTCAACACCCTGTCATGAGGTGAGGCGCTGATACAGCTGATGAGAACCTGGCAGGATCACGTTTCCCAGGAATGTCAAATCGATGAGTACAGTGCAAGGGTGCCTCAATAGTCTATAGGGTCTTCCTCTCCTTGTCTCCTCTCTTTCATCTGCACTGGTCTGAAAACACAGGATAAGTGAAAGCAATATGGTGGATGCCGACCGGAAGTATAATTTGACCTATCCAGTTCTTTTCTCATCAGTTCAAACAAAGGAAAGGAGGCGTGGAGAGAAGGGTGCTTTAAATTATTGAGATTCACTCAGATTTCCTGCTAGCCTCATCCTCTAGACCGGGAATTTCCAAACTGAGGTACGCATACCCCAAAGGTACGCACAAATCTGTTTTTTCTTCACATTTTCAAACAGTCCATTTATATTTTCCCATGGGGCTATACATTTGGGTGATGTTTCAGTGTTCAGCGAAATAACAACACAATGTCAAATACAGGTAGCCTAGTCAAATAATTATCATCCAATCACATTAACCTTTACTCTCTCGCGGGAAATCCACTAACGGTCCGTATGTAGCCAAACATAGCTGCTGCTCATTCCGTTTGCTCGAAAAATGATAAATGGTTAACAAAAGTAAGGCCCGTGTCCATAGAGACACATACCAGCTCTACTGGTAGTACTGCAACCTCCAGCAGTATTACACCTGCACCTGTCGACGACACAAGTTGTTCTGCTTCCATGAGCACATCCAATGCTAGCATCAGTAATTCTACATTTGTTGTTAGCCCAGCTAGCATGGACACTGACAGTTGTGAATCTGATGCAGCCGAAGAGCAACTGCCCCCTTACCCGGGAAAGCACCGAACAACAGCCAGGGACGTTGGGCCATCGAAGAGGTGCAAATATGATGAGAACTACATTGATTTGGGGTTTACTTATAATGGGAGTAGTGCCTTTCCTCAGCCACAGTGTGTTATATGTGCAACAGTACTATCTCACAACTCGATGAAGCCTTCACTCTTGCACAGACATTTAGAGACAAAACATGGCCATTTGAAAAATAATCTACAGGAGTTTTATGAGCGAGAATTAAGATGACTTTTGAGTAGTAAGACATGCATTTGATTTGATTTAATAATAATGGGCTAGAAGCGTCTTACATGGTGAGCTACCGAGTGGCTAGGACAGGCAAGCCCCATACTATTGTGGAGGACTTAATTCTTCCTGCTGCCGTAGATATGGCTGGGACAATGCTGGGGGAAAGGCCCCAAAAAACTATACAGCCAATGACTTCATCAAACACTGTTTCACGATGCATCAGTGACATGGCAGGAGATGTTTTGAAACAATTACTGCTTTGCATACAAGCCAGTGAATTCTATGCGTTACAGCTAGATGAGTCAACAGATGTGGTGGGCCTGACACAGCTCCTGGTATATGTCCGTTATGTTTATGGGGGGTCAATTAAGGAAGACATCCTCTTCTGCAAACGACTGGAAACCAGGACAACAGGAGAGAATATTTTTTACTGGACAGCTTTGTGACATCAAATGGACTTTGGTGGTCAAGATGTGTTGGTATCTGTACTGATGACGCAAAAGCCATGACAGGGAGACATAGTGGAGTGGTAACGAGCATGCAAAAGCAGTTGCTCTCGAAGCCACTTGGGTAAACTGTAGCATCCATCGAGAGGCTCTTTCTGCCAAGGGAATGCCTGAAAGCTTGAAAGACGTTTTGGACACTACAGTGAAAATGGTTAACTTTGTTAAAGCAATTGAATTTAATCAGAAGCCACTCCCAGATTTCTGGATTAGGCTGCGCTCAGAGTATCCTGCCTTGGCAAATCACGCTGTTAAGACACTGATGCCCTATGTGAGAGTGGATTCTCGGCC
Source organism: Oncorhynchus mykiss (assembly GCF_013265735.2). NCBI lineage: Eukaryota > Metazoa > Chordata > Actinopteri > Salmoniformes > Salmonidae > Oncorhynchus > Oncorhynchus mykiss. Next base: position 31,089,320 of record NC_050572.1, on the reverse strand, counting down.
CTCACGGGCATGAAAACTAAATACAGGCACAGACTGTGTGTGGGAAATGATTTAAGACTGAGACTCTCTCCAATACAACCCAACATTGCAGAGTTATGTGCATACACTTGTCATTAACATGTGGTGAGTTTTTCACAATTTTCGATGAACAAATGAGGTTTAATATGTGAGATGACGAAATAAAGAGCAAAATTATTATTATTATTTGTGCTCTTTGTCACTTCCCACGAGCCGGGTTGTGACAAAAACTGACACTCATTCTTAAATTCAGTAAATGTATGGTATAGTGTGTGTGTGTGTGGCAGGCTTACAATGATGGCAAAAAACAACATTTGAGAGTGAACTGACCGTGGTTCTAGATGGGGTACCAGCTGGAACTTGAATGTTTGAAGGAATATGGCACTATAAAAAGTTTGGGAACCACTGCTGTAGACCTCTACCCTTGAAGAAACATCACGCACCCTACAGGGCATAGTAGGTAGTACAACTTAAATGTGAAAACAGCAGCATTATCACTGTAATTGTCACGATCGTCGTAAGGAACGGACCAAAATGCAGCGTGGTATGTGTTCATGATGAAGTTTTTAATTAAAGAAAGCACTGAACACTGAATACAAACTATACAAAACAATAAACGAATAACGACCTATAGAAGCTATAACGAGAACTATGCTGACACAAGCAACTAACATAGACAATCACCTACAAACAAACAGTGAAACCCAGGCTACCTAAGTATGATTCTCAATCAGAGACAACTAATGACACCTGCCTCTGATTGAGAACCATACTAGGCCGAAACATAGAAATCCCAAAATCAGAGAAAAAAAACATAGACTGCCCACCCCAACTCACGCCCTGACCATACTAAATAACGACAAAACAAAGGAAATAAAGGTCAGAACGTGACAGTAATCTAAATGTGATCAACTGCAATCCCCAGGGGCTGCAATCCTGCTGTTTTTTATTTTCCCCTTGCTATTCATTGATTCATGTCATTCATTACCCAGAGACGGATTCAAAGAAATTAACAAAACCTGTCAGACACTTACAATTGCATTTTCAACACAGTAAATAGTATTAACAAATTGGTGAATTACTGTAGATCTGCAAAAGAGAGTCATTATTTAGTTGAATATACTAACGTTCCACGTTGACCACACATCAAGGCAAGTGTTGAGGATTATCTACCATGACTAATGCGAACACTTCGGACTCTCTGTCAAAATATTCCCAACAATTGGACTAGTCTTGCCCTAAAAGGTTTCTAAAATAAAGAATAGGAAGAATGTTAAAATATTTCAAAAAAAATCTTGTGATCCTGTATGTTCTATGTACATTTTTAGCCTTGGTGTAAAGTTTACTCTCTTGTCTTGTCAATAACTCGAGGATCTAAAATGTAAAAATAAAACATTTCCGGGACACCAGGACCATAGGTTAGCTGTAGATGCACTGTTGAAAAGCTTTCATTTCATTTATTCTCTGACGTGTCAAGAAGCGTGCTTGTCTTTTGCTAAACATCCAACTCTTGATGAGTCGAATCGGATGTGATAATTGTGCGGGGACAGAACCAAAATGTGCACACAGAGCAATGTTAGAGAGCAATGGACTCAGAAGCACTGCAGTACTACAAATAAAAGCAAACATGCATAGTGGTTGTTTATTGCAGTTGGATAGACATACGTTAATTGTTCGGCCCAATAGGATATACAGTACAATACACGAAAATAATGCAATTTCCTGTAGTTGGCATAACTCCAAAATGATTAAAATGCTCAACATTCAACATCATACACCCCTAAAGGACACAGCAAGGCATTACAATTCAAAAAAGGAACGTAAAAGTACAGTATACACATTCATCAAAACATGGTATAATGTTTAGTAATGGATATTTTGGTAATCATCACATATTTTGTATGTGTTTGTAAAACCATACGGCCGTATACTGAGGAGCTCACATTGTTAGCACAGAGTCTCTCTCCACCTCTTAACCACACAACGACTCATCAAAAACAAGGCTGTGTTCTCTGCATGGGCCTGTGTTTCCTGTCCACTTGTCTGTTTAAAGCAGGGTGAACATGGACAATAACAACACAAGGAAACCCCTCGGTAGAATCACTGCAACTCACATTTCAGCTACAACTAGCTACTATTATACGACAGCTCGTGTCTTGTTTTAGTTGCTCAAAAAGACTCTATAAGGTGTCAAACGGTTCCAAAGGGAAGCTGGCCCATGTTGACTCCAATGCTTCTCACAGTTGTGTCAAGTTGGCTGGGCATCCTTTGGGAGTTGGACCATTCTTCATACACGCGGGAAACTGTTGAGCGTGAAAAACCCAGCAGCATTGCAGTTCTTGACACAGCGAGGATGCCCAGGCACCTACTACCATACCCTGTTCAAAGGCACTTCAATCTTTTGTCTTTCTCATCCACCCACTGAATGACACACACACAATCCATGTCTCAATTGTCTCAAGGCTTGAAAATCCTTCTTTAATCTGTCTCCTCCCCTTCATCTACACTGATTTAAAGTGGATTTAACAAGTGACATCAATAATTGATCATAGCTTTCACCTGGACTCACCTGATCAGCGCATGTCATGGAAAGATGTCTTTAATGTTTTGTACACTCAGATTATGCCAACGAAGATACATTACATGCAACCAGTTTCCAAATGAGGAGTTAATAAAACATAAAGGCTAATTTAAGTGGAGTAAAAAGTAGAAAGATAAGTAAACATTTACAATGTGTTACTCCTACTGTCATTACTGAAAAGAATGTGAGATCTGTAGCTGAGTATGTGAGACTCAGTAGCAGAGTAGTCCTAAATGTGGTTTGCGTTCTGTTTATAATTGTGCCAGAGCAGTGGACAGGAAGTGACACCTATCAAGTCAGGAGGTACAGCAGCTACTTTGTTGTGTCCTCTTTGCACTGGTTTAAAGTACTTAGGTAAAAACACTTTAAAGTACTACTTAAGTAGTTTTTGGGGCTATCTGTACTTTACTATTTATATTTTTGACATTACCTTCCTAAAGAAGATTATGTACTTTTTACTCCATACATTTTCCCTGACACCCAAAAGTACTAGTTACAATTTGAACGCTTAGCTGTACATGAAAAAGGTCCAATTCACACAGTCAAGAGAACGTCCCTGGTCATCCTTACTGCCTCGGATCTGGTGGACTCACTAAACATAAATGCTTCCTTTGTAAATTATTTCTGAGTGTTGGAGTGTGCCCCTTGCTGTCAAAAAAAAGTTACAAAAAGGAAATTGTGCAGCCTAGTTTGCTGAATATAATGAATTTGATGTATAGTATTTACTTTTACTTTTTATATACAAGTATGACAATTGAGGACTTTTTCCACCACTGTACTTAAATACATTTAAAATGTTATACTTTTACTCAAGTAGTATTTTACTGGGTTACTTAAACTTTTACTTTAGTCATTTATATTAAGGCATCTTTACTTTTACTCAAGTATGACAATTGAGTACTTTTTCCACCTCTGCGTCTTTGTCGTGTGGTTTGAAGAGGCGGCACCAACTGCGGTGGGCTTTCAAGGTAATGCTCATAGGTTGACTTCTGAAGAATACATGCACTCACGACAAAAAACTCCCCATGGCAACTGTTGTGACCTTCTGTGTCTTTCTGAATAATTTGTCAATAACGGTGTTTTATAAACCTTTTATTCATTGTGACATACTGTCATGCTGATCATCATCCTCATCATCACCATTTGTGTCAATTACATTCCAATTCAATAGAACAAATGTAACTTTGCCTGCTGCTCTGACTCTCATTGAAACATAACGGAGACCACTATGTGTAACGATTTTCTTCGTGAGAAGGAGAGTCGGACCAAAATGCAGCGTGTAGATTGCGATCCATGTTTTAATGAACAAACGTAAAACACGAATCAATACAAACACTACAAAATAAAGAACGTGATGAACGTAACGAAAACCTAAACAGCCTATCTGGTGAAAACACATAGACAGGAACAATCACCCACAAACACACAGTGAACCCCAGGCTACCTAAATATGGTTCCCAATCAGAGACAATGATGAACACCTGCCTCTGACTGAGAACCATATCAGGCTGAACATAGAAATAGACAAACAAGACATGAAACATAGAATGCCCACTCAGATCACACCCTGACCAATCAAAACATAGAAAATACAAAGTAAACTATGGTCAGGGCGTGACAGTACCCCCCCCCCAAGGTGCGGACTCCGGCCGCAAAACCTGAACCTATAGGGGAGGGTCTGGGTGGGCATCTGTCCGCGGTGGCGGCTCTGGCGCTGGACGTGGACCCCACTCCATGACAGTTTTAATCCCCCTCCTAAACGTCCCTAAATAGGTTACCCACCACAATGATAACATGGGACAGAGGGACAGCTCGGGACAGAGGTAACTCGGGACAGATGGGTAGCTCAGCCCTGAGAGGAAGCTCAGCACTGAGAAGAAGCTCAGCACTGAGAAGAAGCTCAGGCAGGTGGTTAGATCCGGCAGATCCTGGCTGGCTGGCGGTTCTGGAAGATCCTGGCTGACTGGCGGATCCGGAAGATCCTGGCTGACTGGCGGATCTGGGAGAATCTGGACGACTGGCAGATCTGGGAGAATCTGGACGACTGGCAGATCTGGGAGAATCTGGACGACTGGCAGATCTGGGAGAATCTGGACGACTGGCAGATCTGGGAGAATCTGGACGACTGGCAGATCTGGGAGAATCTGGTCGACTGGCAGATCTGGAAGAGTCTGGTCGACTGGCAGATCTGGAAGAGTCTGGTCGACTGGCAGATCTGGAAGAGTCTGGTCGACTGGCAGATCTGGAAGAGTCTGGACGACTGGCAGATCTGGAAGAGTCTGGACGACGGGCAGATCTGGAAGAGTCTGGACGACGGGCAGATCTGGAAGAGTCTGGTCGACTGGCAGATCTGGAAGAGTCTGGTCGACTGGCAGATCTGGAAGAGTCTGGACGACTGGCAGATCTGGAAGAGTCTGGACGACTGGCAGATCTGGAAGAGACTGGTCGACACAGACTGGCTGCTCTGGCTGCTCCATGCTGACTGACAGCTCTGGCTGCTCCATGCTGGCAGACTGCTCTGGCTGCTCCATGATGACTGGTAGCTCTGGCTGCTCCATGCTGACTGGCTGCTCCATGCTGACTGGCAGCTCTGGCTGCTCCATGCTGACTGACTGCTCCATGCTGACTGGCTGCTCCATGCTGACTGGCTGCTCCATGCTGACTGGCGGCCCTGGCTGCTCCATGCTGACTGGCGGCCCTGGCTGCTCCATGCTGACTGGCGGCCCTGGCTGCTCCATGCTGACTGGCGGCCCTGGCTGCTCCATGCTAACTGGCAGCTCTGGCGGCTCCTTGCAGACTGGCAGCTCTGGCAGCTCCTTGCAGACTGGCAGCTTTGGCGGCATCCTGCAGACTGGCAGCTCTGGCGGCTCCTTGCAGACTGGCAGCTCCATGCAGACTGGCAGCTCTATGCAGACTGGCAGCTCCTTGCAGACTGGCAGCTCCTTGCAGACTGGCAGCTCTAAGCTAACTGGCAGCTCTAAGCTAACTGGCAGCTCTAAGCTAACTGGCAGCTCTTTGCTAACTGGCAGCTCTATGCTAACTGGCAGCTCTATGCTAACTGGCAGCTCTATGCTAACTGGCAGTTCTGAACAGGCGGGAGACTCCGGCAGCGCTGTAGAGAAGGAAGGCTCTAACAGCGCTAAACAGGCGGGAGACTCCGACAGCGCTGAAGAGAAGGGAGGCTCTGGCAGCGCTGGACAGGCGAGGCGCACTGTAGGCCTGATGCGTGGTGCTGGCACTGGTGGTACTGGGCCGAGGACACGCACAGGAAGCCTGGTGCGGGGAGCTGCTACCGGAGGGCTGGGGTGTGGAGGTGGTACTGGAAAAACCGGACCGTGCAGGCGCACTGGAGCTCTTGAGCACCGAGCCTGCCCAACCTTACCTGGTTGAATGCTCACGGTCGCCCTGCCAGTGAGGCGAGGTGGAATAGCCCGCACTGGACTATGCAGGCGAACCGGAGAAACCGAGCGCAAGGCTGGTGCCATGTAAACCGGCCCAAGGAGACGCACTGGGGACCAGCTGCGTAGAGCCGGCTTCATGGCATTAGGCTCGACGCTCAATCTAGCCCGGCCGACACGCGGAGCTGGAATATACCGCACCGGGCTATGCACCCGCACTGGAGACACCGTGCGCACCACTGCATAACACGGTGCCTGTCCGGTCTCTCTAGCCCCCCGGTAAGCACAGGGAGTCTGCCCAGGTCTCCTACCTGGCGTAGCCATACTCCCTGTTAGCCCCCCCCCAATAAATTTTTGGGGCTGCCTCTCGGGCTTCCTTGCCAGCCGTGTTCCCTCATATCGCCGGCTCCTCTCTCCGGCTGCCTCTGCTCTCCTAAGTGCCTCCACCTGTTCCCATGGGAGGCGATCTCTTCCAGCCAGTATCTCCTCCCAAGTGTAACAGCCCTTGCCATCCAAAACGTCCTCCCATGTCCATTCCTCTTTACGCTGCTGCTGCTGCCTGTTGACACGCTGCTTGGTCCGTTGGTGGTGGGTGATTCTGTAACGATTTTCTTCGTGAGAAGGAGAGTCGGACCAAAATGCAGCGTGTAGATTGCGATCCATGTTTTAATGAACAAACGTAAAACACGAATCAATACAAACACTACAAAATAAAGAACGTGATGAACGTAACGAAAACCTAAACAGCCTATCTGGTGAAAACACATAGACAGGAACAATCACCCACAAACACACAGTGAACCCCAGGCTACCTAAATATGGTTCCCAATCAGAGACAATGATGAACACCTGCCTCTGACTGAGAACCATATCAGGCTGAACATAGAAATAGACAAACAAGACATGAAACATAGAATGCCCACTCAGATCACACCCTGACCAATCAAAACATAGAAAATACAAAGTAAACTATGGTCAGGGCGTGACACTATGTCGTGTAACTACTTCTTCTCTCTAAAAGATGGTCATTTGTCTGAGGTTGCTAACCAGAGTGGTAGCATCAATTGTCTGCCGTCTATTTTTCCTCTCTGACATGGCCTCACAACCTTAACCAGGTCAAAGACAAGACCACCATATTGCACATTTAGGTTGGAAAGCATTTCAGTCTGTGTCCAAGTTCGATTCAACCCTTGCTGATGTGCCAAATGAATAAAGCTACTTTTGAATTCGTTTAAAGAAGAGTGGCTTGCATAAAATGTAAAGATGTGCCTTGTAGAGATAAACTGATGTGAACAGACTATATATAACTTAGAATTACTTGGACTGAAAAATGTACTGACATGCCGCAAAATGTGACATTCTCCTGAATCTGCCATGGACTGCATCGAGAGACAACTATCACTTTAACCCCATATCAATCTATGCAAAGCATTTGGTTAATTACCATGTTTCTATATTCAGTTGCAGGGCCCATCATGTTGGAGGACTCAACAGTGACCCAGTTTCGACCTTTTGTTGAATTGACGTGGTCGGCGGCAACATCACCATGAACTGCGTTCTGGAGGGGTTGACATCTTACTGTTATACCGTTGCCTGCATGAGATTGCCCACACAACCCGGGGTGCTGCGAGTCCCCAAGAACACCATTATCAACATCAGGTCTCAGTATGACATCTCATAGAAGATGTGCCCTGTGTTCATCTACACCGCAGCTGTCACCGTCTCTGGGATTTACTACTGTGCTGTCATATACAGGCACCGTCATTCGGGAATTACTCAGACTCTTTGACTTTTTCCACATTTTGTTACAGCCTTATTCTAAAATTGATTTTTTCCCGTTATCAATCTACACACAATACCCCATAATGACAAAGCAAAAAAACAGTTTTTTTTATACATTTCACAAATTTGCAAAATAATATCCCCCCCAGAAATATCACATTTACATAAGTATTCAGACCTTTTACTCAGTACTTTGTTGAAGCACCTTTGGCAGCGATTACAGCATTGAGTCTTCTTGGATATGACGCTACAATCTTGAATAGGGAGCTTCGTTGCACAGCTATTTTCAGGTCTCTCTAGAGATGTTCGACCGGGTTCTGGCTAGGCCACTCAAGGAATTTCAGAGACTTGTCCCGAAGCCACTCCTGGGTCTTCTTGGTTATGTGCTTAGGGTCGTTGTCCTGCTGGAAGGAACACTTTCGCACCAGTCTAAGGTCCTGAGCGCTCTGGAGAAGGTTTTCATCAAGGATCTCTCTGTACTTTGATCAGTTCATCTTTCCCTCGATCCTGACTAGTCTCCCAGTCCCTGCCGCTGAAAAACATCCTCACAGCATGATGCTGCCACCACCATGCTTCACCGTAGGGATGGTGCCAGATTTCCTCCAGACGTGACACTTGGCAGTCAGGCCAAAAAGTTCCATCTACGTTTCATCAGATCAGAAAGCTTTCTCATGGCCAGATCAGAAAGTTTCTCATGGCCAGAGACCTTTTAGTGCCTTTTGGCAAACTCCATGCGGGCTGTCATGCGCCTTTTACTGACAGGTGTGGCCATTCCAAATCATGTCCAATCAATTGAATTTACCACAGGTGGACTCAAATCAGGTTGTAGAAACATCTCAAGGATGATCAATAGAAAACAGGATGCACCTGAGCTCAATTTTGAGTCTCATAGCAAAGGGTCTGAATACTTATGTAACAGTATTACTTTTTTGTCATTAAGGGGTATTGTGTGTAGATTGATGAGAATTTGTACTTTATCCATTTTAGAATAAGGCTGTAATGTAACAAAATGTCTAAAAAGGGAAGGGGTCCCAATACTTTCTGAATGCACTGTATCGCCAAGTTTTACTTTAACTTCTATTCAGTAATAGTCACAGGCATGTATTTGTAAAAAAAAAAAAAGATTAAAAAAAATTAGAAATCAGTTTCCAAATCATCTAATAGCATTTTAATTTCCTTCACCAAAACCCTGCAACAAAATGGGAACTCCTCTTCCCTTAATATCATAGTTTGTACTACTGTAATACAATTGACAGTATGTTAATGTAGTAAGTAGTCGTGTTAATTTGACAATAAAGTCAGTGAATATGAAGATATTGAAAAACGTTTTGTATTAAACTGTACCGTTCCATTTGATGAGATGTTATTGTCCTGTCAGACTTCTCCACATTGTTACACCATAGTCAGTCTCTACAGGGTGCTGGGAATTGTCTCCTCTCTTCTTCTCATCATTCTTCACATTGTGCATGGGCACAACTATCAGTCGAGAGCAACAATTCAGGTAAGATGTATTTCTGTATGATATTGTATACACTGAACAAAAATATAAACGCAACATGTAAAGTGTTGGTCCCATGTTTCATGAGTTGAAATAAAAGATCTCAGAAATGTTCCAAATGCACAAAAAGCTTAATTTCTCTCAAATGTTTTGCACAAATTTGTTTACATCCCTCATAGTGAGCATTTCTCCTTTGCCAAGATAATCCATCCACCTGACAGGTGTGGGATATCAATAAACTGATTAAACAGCATGATCAATACACAGGTGCACTTTGTGCTGGCCACTCTAAAATGTGCAGTTTTGTCACACAACACAATGCCACAGATGTCTCAAGTTTTGAGGGAGAGTGCATTTTGTCATGCTGAATGCCAGAGAATTTAATGTTAATTTGTATACCATAAGCCACCTCCAATGTCGTTTTAGAGAATTTGGCAGTACTTTCAAATGGCCTCACAACTGCAGATCAAGTGAAACCACGCCAGCCCAGGACCTCCACATCTGAAACCAGCCACCCAGACAGCTGATGAAACTGTGGGTTTGCACAACTGAAGAATTTCTGCACAAACTGACAGAAACCGTCTCAGGGAAGCTCATCTGCGTGCTCGTCGTCCTCACCAGGGTTTGGCAGTTAGTGGGCAAATGCTCACCTTCGATGGCCACTTGCATGCTGGAGAAGTGTGCTCTTCACAGATGAATCCCGGTTTCAACTGTACCGAGCAGATGGCGTCGTGTGGGTGAGCGGTTTGTTGATGTCAACACTTTGAACAGAATGACCCATGGTGGCAGTGAGGTTATGGTATGGGCATGCATAAGCTACGGACACCGAACACAATTGAATTTTATCGATGGCAATTTGAATGCACAGAGATAGCGTGACAAAATCCTGAGGCCCATTGTCATGCCATTCATCCACCGTCATCATCTCATGTTTCAACATGATATTGCATGGAAACTTCTCGCAAGAATCTGTACACAATTCCTAGAAGCTGAAAATGTCTCTATGGCCAGAATACTCACAAGACAAGTCACCCATTGAGAATGTTTGAGATGCTCTGGATCAACGTGTACGACAGCATGTTCCAGTTCCCGCAACTTTGCACAACCATTGAAGAGGAGTGGGACAACATTCTACAGATCAACTCTATGCGAAGGAGATGTGTCACGCTGCATGAAGCAAATGGTGGTCACACCGGATACTGACTGGTTTTCTGATCCATAACGGATCTGTAAGCAACAGATACATATCTGTATTTCCAGTCATGTGAAAACCATAGGTTAGGGCCGAATGAATTTATTTCAATTGACTGATTTCTTTACACATATGAACTGTAACTCAGTAAAATATTTGAAATTGTTGCATGTTGTGTTTATATTTCTGTTCAATGTAGTCACGTATGTGGCCTGAATCATAGTCAAAAGTAAAAAAAACAAACAAAAATGTCAAACAAAAAAAGCAGACTAACTGAAAGTGTTATCTGTGTTCATTCGTTTTTTATTCAGGCTAACTTGAGAAAAGTAACAGAAAATCCCCAAACTAAAGAAAGGAGGAGGGCTTTCATTGTGAAAACTGCAGTAAACCAACATTCAGAATAAAAGTGCTTTGAGAGATTCGGAGTGCTTCATACCTACTAGAAAGATGTTAAATGCAAAATGCATAAAACATATGTGTTTAGAGAAGCCTAGTGCTTCCATAAAGTGCTATCTATCCTTCAAGTACTGTCATGATGAAATGCTCTTCTTTCTCATCTTGTGCCACTGCCTCCAAACATCCAGTAGATGTGAGTGTTTACTTCAAATCTACCTGTCCTGTCACTCAGATAGTCTGTAGTTTTTCTCCTTCCTATTTAAACATCAGGTAGGCTGGAGTTAACTATACAAACACATTAGGTAGGAAACGTCGTTAACCAAATTATCTGTATCAACATTTTAAAAAGTAGTACAGGTCTCTATTGCCTCATGATGTCTCATACTGTAGAAGTGTATAATTGTGGGGGGTTTTCAGTTCACTAAAGTCCTAACTTTTTACTTACCAAAAACGACTACTGTCCTTTGTATTAAGAGTACATTAACATTTCATTGTAAAACGTTTGTTATGTCTTGCCATTACTCACTTGATTTCATCATGACTGAATCCAGCTACACTTAATTGAAAACTACTAAACCTTTTATTAAATCGTGTGTGAATTGGATGGAATGCAGATCCTTGTCACTCATCGGCCAGTGTTTTATTTCCCATTTAGAACTAAGTGGGAGCATAACTATTTTCCAATCCTTTAAAATACTGTTGTTGTAGAAAATGAACTGTTACAATAATAACAGCACATTCCATCTATTGTCGGAGTTTCATTCATTTCATGAAGGCTGCTGAGGTTAGGTGATCGGATGGGAACCTTTTTACTTTCGTGGTATGCTATTTAGTATATTGCACTATTGGGTGAAAAAGTCTGAATATAGAATCTGCTAGTGGTTTGTGATAAGCAAAGCACGGATTTGATCAAAGCGGTGTCTGTCCAAAAGCATATCAGGCTCAGAAAAACCAATCCTCGCAGAGAAAGAGAGCGAGAGAGAGATGCAGCTAAGGCTTAAACTACTGTGGTCAGCTTCTGTTCCGAAGGCTACAGTCCTACACATGTTACCTGTGACACTTTCTCATGTTACACAATCTGCAGTCTGCGCAGGAGCCTTCTCATTTTGGTCATTTAACATCATATTTGTTGTTGTTGCATTCAAGCAAAGTTTTTAAACATATGTTTTAGATATCTGTTCAAAAACACTAAGGGTTCCAGGGAAATGGTAAATTAGATAAGAGGTGATAAAATTTAAAAGAAAACAAAGACATTAATTTACAAGCCATATTGATTGATTGATTTGATTTTGGATAATACATTTCTTACAGTTTTAAAAGTACAAAGAATCCCAGAGGATGACACACAACAGTGTAAGAACACTTATTTCCAATGTGGTCTTCTGTGTAGGACAAAAACAGGACACAACACAAGAACATCCATGGAAATACACGGGCCAGTGGAGGCTGCTGAGGGGAGAACGGCTGATAATAATGTCTGGAACAAAGCAGATGGATTGGCATCAATCCATGTGTTTGATGTATTTCATACTATTCCACTCCAGCCAATACCACGAGCCCATCCTCCCCAATTAAGGTGCCACCTACCTCCTGTGACATGGGCCTATGATAAGTCCCTAACTGGCCTACACCATAATAAATACACAATCCATACAAAATTCAAGAATATTCAGTAATTTTCCTATTTAGACCTGTGCACTTTTTCCGACGGAAGGGATCTAACCTGACCTCTGAAAGTCTTTCTGGACTGGGACAGCTTAATGACTAATGGGAGACTACTCCACAGTTGAATTCCAATATCAAAGAAAGTACTTTGCAATTGCGGACACCGGCTCTTGCTTTATACATAAATAATCATCTGAAATGTTTTCAGTGGCAGTTCATAAGCATCTACATCATGACAAAATACAAGGAATTGTTATGCAATTTCTTTGTCAAAATCTGATTGGAGAACGGTATTTGTGCGTCTCCCAAAATTGATATGGTCCAAAGTCGCATACTGGACCTCCTGTGGAACGATCAACACCAGGAAGTTAATTCTCAAGGGTTCAGAAATAGGTACAGTATAGTTGATGCTTTATATTCAAGTATACAAAACTGCTTTAAAACTTTATGTGGACTGAATTAATACTGCAAATGTAAACCAGGCTCTCATATGTGAGGATTCATACCACAGAAGTGATATTACGTCAGTCAATCAATACATTCACAATTGAGATAACTGAGTAATCTAAAACAATCACTCTAGGGGTGAAAGTAGGTTTAGCCTCAATTCATTTGAGTTTGTTTACAAATATAATCCATGTACAAATGTCAATGTGTATTTACACAACCAGGTATATCACCTATAAGTACTGTATTTTCACTATACTTAACAAGTAATACACCAGTACGAGACATTTCAGAGCAGTATGTTCGGATCATAACATTAGTGTTTTTTCAACATGAATACACTATGGGGCCTTTCCTGAAAAAATATTAAAATATTAACTAAAAACCATGTTCAATGGAAAATGTCCATATTACATGTTTGTTTTTTTTTGTCAAGGACTATTGGCTGAATCTATTCCCAGTAAACTGTCCCCAAGAGTTAAATTGGGCCGAAATGGAGATAAAAAATGAGTTCCACCACCTTTACTATGTGAGAAAATCTGATAGCATGGCAATGGAATATAAAATCATGCAACATTTAAAAAAAAAAAAATTTAGCACGACCAAAAATGATAGTTTAACCCAAATACAATAGTTACTTACCGAGAACGATGATCTAACTGGCCTTCTTGCTTCTCCACGTGTCCCTGCAAACGTCAGAACTCAGAACATAAACACCATGACATCCACCGACAAACTACTTCAAAAAGACTTGGAATCCTTCAATCAACCGACCCTGCATACGCCATCAAGAGACGCTGTGAAAACTAAGGGTGTCTAAGTGCTACAATGGTACACAATGTGTTTCTCTACGACTTATTTTGAGCAATTTGGCGAACAAATAATATTTAATTAAAGCGCATTCATTCAATCTATTTCAACTGAATAGTTAAAAAGATAATGAAAGCGCTAAAACATTTCCGCCACTAAATACCTCCAAGTTGATAAGAGCCATCTTGAAATCCTTCTAAAGTAGTCAGCTGTTGTATTTGATTAATTAATCCTAAAATTGAAAAAAATAATAATAATTACCAGATTGATCCCATCTGTTCTCAGTGCCTGTGCCTCTTTGTCTGAAATTAAAACAGAGGATTTCACACTCTAGCAATCACAGACTTTTCTATAATCCAATGTTGGATTGAATGTCAGACTCAAACCTTGTATCTGCATCAATAACCACAGGATGCCCTATAGGAAAAAACAATAAAAATAACACATTTAATATCCAGGTTGAAGAAAGCATCATGATTCAGTGATAATTTTTTGTTGTCCATGGCCATTTGTTAACATTGACTCTCTGATCTCAAAAGCAGGTGGAGTCGACTGCTGTCTAAACGTAGCAGACACTTGCCATAAAGGTCACTGTAACCACTACAGAGAGCCTGACTTGTGTGAAAGAGGGGAAAGAGGAACTAAGTCAAGAATTATCAACAGATTTTAATTCTCAACATTCCTGTGCAAGAGAAAATACAGGCCTTCGAAATCCGATTTTTATTCCATTTCCTCAGAAAATGACCTAATGGAATAAAATATTTTCTCCCATATTTAGCCACCTATTCTATGGTGTAACAAAACAAAAGAACTTGACCCATATAGGTCTGACCACTGAACTGGCTTACCTACATGACTACCCATAACCATAGGCATCACAACGTGCACTTAGTGTTTTGAGTGGATACTAGTAAGTTATTAAAAAAAGACTACATCTTGTAAATGTATATCCTGCATGTACCAATTGATGGGGCATGTTTCCCCTAAATTACAATGGTCGTAACATCCTTTTCTGAGAACTATGGTATAAATTGTCTTGCACAAGATCATTTGGTGTTTGTTATACAGTATTGGCCCATTACCCATTGATTTGATCTTACCACGGTGCAGACACACAGCGATAGTGACAGCAACTATTAGTGTGAGGAGAGCAGCTGCAGAGGCCCCATACATCAACATTGTGCACATGGCATTGGAATCTATGGTGAAAATAAAGACAACGTCTAAATAAAGATAGTTTCAAGTTATATCTTTGTTTTCAGTGTTAAATCCCTTACTGAAAGAACAGGTGCAAAAGCTTAGTAAATCTGGGTCTAATGCAATTACCATTTTTCTGCAGCAGTGTTTTGGTGATATTTTTCCCCTCAAACTCCACCACACATGTAAACTCTGCTCGTCTGTCCCACTCCTGTGCCTGGACAATAATCTGGTTCCTAGTGAACTCTGTGGCTGAATCACTGTTGTCTGTCCAGGTGGAGTCAGTGAGTCCACTCTCTTCTCTCCCGTCTATGAGCCAGAACACACGGACCTGAGACGGGACCACTTCCAACACCAAACACAGCAGAGGGATGAAGATGCGGTCAACCTCTGGCGAAGAGACGATTTGGATGGTTGGGGCTTTAGTGCTGTTCCCTACCCTTTCTCTCTCTAAGGACAAAATGGTCATCATTTAATATTTAACATCATTTAACATGTTTTTTAAAGAAAAGCACATGTTTTGTCCATTAAAATAACATCAAATTGATCAGAAATACAGTGTAGACATTGTTAATGTTGTAAATGACTATTGTAGCTGGAAACGTCAGATTTTTTTATGGAATATCTACATAGGCGTACAGAGGCCCATTATCAGCAACCATCACTCCTGTGTTCCAACGGCACGTTGTGTTAGCTAATGAAAGTTTCTCATTTTAAAAAGGCTAATTGATCATTAGAAAACACTTTTGCAATTTTTGCAACAGTTGAAAACTGTTGTGCTGTTTAAAGAAGCAATAAAATTGTCCTTCTTTAGATTAGTTGAGTATCTAGAGCATCAGCATTTGTGGGTTCGATTACAGGCTCAAAATGCCCAGAAACAAAGTACTTTCTTCTGAAACTTGTCAGTCTATTCTTGTTCTGAGAAATGAAGGCTATTCCATGCAAGAAATTGCCAAGAAATTGAAGATTTCGTACAACGCTGTGTATTAGTCACAGAACAGAACAGCACAAACTGGAGCTAACCAGAATAGAAAGAGGAGTGGGAAGCTTGTGGAAACGTTTGACCCAAGTTAAACAATTTAAAGGCAATGCTACCAAATAGTAACTGAGTGTATGTAAACATCTGACCCACTGGGAATGTCATGAAAGGAAAAAGCTGAAATAAATCACTCTTAACTATTATTCTGACATTTCACATTTTTAAAATAAAGTGGTGATCCTAACTATTTCTTTTTTTTCTACATCGTATAATAATAGTGAAGAAATCAAAACCATGAAATAAAACATATGGAATCAAGTAGTAACAAAAAAGTGTTAAACAAATCAAAATATGTTTTATATCTGAAATTCTTTAAAGTAGCCACCTTTTGCCCTGATGACAGCTTTGTACACTCTTGACATTCTCTCAACTAGTTTCATGAGGAATGCTTCTCCAACAGTCTTGAAGGACTTCCCACACATGCTGAGCACTTATTGGATGATTTTCTTTTACTCTGCAGTCCAACTCATCCCAAACCAGCTTAATTGGGTTGAGGTCAGGGGATTGTGGAGGCCAGGTCATCTGATGCAGCACCATCCCTCTCCTTCTTGGTCAAATAGCACTTACACAGCCTGGAGGTGTGTTGGGTCATTGTCCTTTGAAAAACAAATGGCGCTAACCAGACGGGATGGTGTATCGCTGATTCACGCAGTCTCCTCTGAACAATTGATGTTGAGATGGGTCTGTTCCTTGAACTCTGCAAAGCATTTATTTGGGCTGCAATCTAAGGTGCAGTAAACTCTAATGAACTTATCCTCTGCAGCAGAGGTAACTCTGGGTCTTCCCTTCCTGTGGCGGTCCTCATGACAGCCAGTTTCATCATAGCGCTTGATGGTTTTTGTAACTGCACTTGAAGAAACTTTTAAAGTTCTTCATGTCTTAAAGTAATGATGGAGTATTGTTTCTGTTTGCTTATTTGAACTGTTCTTGCCATAATATGGACTTGGTATTTTACCAAATAGGGCTATCTTTTGTATACCACCCCTACTTTGTCACAAGACAACTGATTGGCTGAAATCCATTAAGGAAAGAAATTCCACAAATAAACTTTTAACAAGGCACACCTGTTAATTGAAGTGCATTCCAGGTGACTACCTCATTAAGCTGGCTGAGAGAATGCCAAGAGTGTGCAAAGCTGTCATCAAGGCAATGGGTGGGCTACTTTGAAGAATCTCAAATATATATTTTGATTTGTTTAATAACACTTTTTTGGTTAATACATGATTCCATATGTGTTACTTCATAATTTTGATATCTTCACAAAATAAAGAAAAACCCTGGAAAGAGTAGGTGCCTAAACTTTTATCTGGTACTATATATATTGTTTAATTTAGATGTAACATTCCGTTTTGTGTTTATTTTTTAAAGGTTTATATCATTATATACATTTTAGTTTTTTAGCAAAATATATTTGTTCTAGTTTAGTAAACTTTGTAAATAAATATGAATATACAAGACATTAAATTACCTGTCAAAATAATAACCTTAGAACCATTGCCAGAGTACACCATTTTGGAGTGAACAGCCAAACAGTAGTACATGCCAGAGTCGCTCACATTTGCATTGGTGATTGTGACGGAACATAGGTTGTCCTGTTCCTGGTCCGTTGAAATGTTATCAACCGTTAAGGGTGTACTCATGCTGTGTGTTCCAGTCCTGGGGTCCACTTTTATCCAACTCACAGAGAAGCAGTAGGTGATAATCTCACTCAAATGGCATTTCAAGGTCACTGTATCACCAGCTTTCACCATCACCACTCCAGGTGTCTGGGTTATAATTGATGCGTGTGTAGCTAAAAACAGAAGTAGGAATAACAAGAATTTAACATATATTTAATCTAATTACTGTTTAGCATGTTTGGTGCATTTTCATAACTTTGTCAACTTTTTTTTCATGAATATACCAAGCATGGATGCCGAACAGAAAAAAAAGCTTAAATCACTGTCCACTTGTAAACAATATTTCGAAATTGAATCTTATTGGCCTGCTTTGTCTAACCTAAGATTTTAATTATCTTGAAATTGCTTGATTATAACATGAACAAAACTAAATTATAAACAGGTTATAGAGTTAATGACATAATGTATTTCAGATCACTGTTTCATCTCACATAAGTTAATGAAAAAGTTATAACGTAGGCAGACTAGAACACTGTGGATATTTCTTGAAATAAATGAATGTAGGCCTATTTAGAGTAATGATGAAACAGTCTAAAGCCCTCACTGTCACCATGAGTTAGCGTTAGCCTAGCTGAATGTACCTTTTCTACATTAATTATCGACACATTGTCAACGTGTGCAGAATATAGTGTCATACTTGCCTTTCAAGACATAGCTCCAGCACAGAAGAAGTAGCAGGGGGCCTGGCATTTTAGTTTCACTCAATTTGAAGGGCATCATCACTTTGAGTCCGTTGAGCAACCTTTACGAGATGAAGATGTCTTGCCCATAGGCCGAGCCTACATCTCAAAAAGCGAGACCGCCGTGACAACATTTCACCGGAAATAAACACATGAAAAGTCCTGCGTTATAACTCAAACTGTGAGCAAGAAAAGATAGGTCAGATTCCAGCAAAGACAACAACAAAACATGTTTTTCGAATGAATGCGAGAAGATTGAGAAGATTGCACCGACCTACCTTTTTTTTCTCACGCTAAGAACATATTATAGGCCTAGTTTTCTGTAAAGTAGTACAGGCCGAAACTACCTTTTGTGAATTGTATTTGACATGGTCTTAATTCAATATTAATATTAGGCTATTTCATCATTATTATATTTGATCTTATCAATAATCCTCGTTTTTAAACAATGCATCACTAAAAACGTTAGGTCAGAGGCCTGTATGCCTATATAGTATTGGTACATACATAATAATAATATAGTTATTATAATTGTTAACATTGCCTAATTATATGAACTTAATATAATTTACTTTATTCATGGCTCTGTATGCAACTAATGATGATTCCAAGCCAAATCCAATTTACAAACTTGCATTATAGGCTGTTTTATTTCCAGAAGGGAATAAAGAAAAAAGTAGAACAAAACAAGTTTAAGGGAAACATTACATAGCCTACATTCAAATACAGACAGTTACGTGCTTCATAATGCTTATTGTTGTCTTATTTAACAAAACAACAGTTGCAATGTTTAATTTGAACACACTAAATTGGCAATAGTTCATATTCAAGTGGGGGAAAACAACATTGTATTGAATAGGCCTTGCCTATCATTGAAAAAAACGAAGAGCTACATACAGATCAAATGGCCAGAGTAACAATATATTCAGCCGTGTTTGTGCTTATGTTCGTAAACTCCTGCCATTCATTTCTAACGTTGCTTGCCTTGATCTAACCACAAAGGGCGCAAGCGACGTTGCAACCCAGCGAGGAAAAATTGCTTGTCTCCGCGTCTACACAAACTACCTGTTTACCATTGTGGTTTCTAGACCACCAAGCCCATGGAAACTCTTGAGATTGTCATGCACACTATGGTTTCATTGCTGAACATGTCAGTCGGAACATCTGTCCGGAAATCGCCAAAGGAGTTTGATGAAATTACAATAAAATGTTGTAGGCTAAAACACAAGAGATTCATGGAAATTGCCGAAGTAAAACTGAAAATATGTCTAACGGAGGATTTTGTCTTCACGGTAAAGGCAAAGGCGGCATGGCGATGGAGCTAAATGCGTTGATGCTGCAGTCATGCGTAAAAAGAAACGTTCGCAGTCTTGGTGAAAAATGTCAGCATTTACAGCACAACTATGCTATGAGTTTGTGGCTTTCAATAGTTAATATTTTGCATCAAGTCTTTAATGCAGTGTTTGACGGATGAATGAATGATTAAGAGGACCACAATGGAAATAAGTCCCAGACTTTGTGTTATCCTCGTGCTTGTTTTTTTTTTTGTTTTTTTTTTTAATGGTCGAATGAATAAACTAAACTAAACCTGATGCTGAACTGTGAACTCCAATAATTTCCCCATAACATTCACGTAGATGCTTCTAGTTGTTAGGAATTAGATTAAAATAAAAAACATTTGGATTTACAATGATTAGGGGTGAATTTGAAGATATTTCAATCTATTTAAAAAATACAAGTGCTTTACCTTTATTTAACTAGGCAAGTCAGTTAAGAACGAAATTCTTATTTACAATGACGCTGGGCCAATTGTGCGCTGCCATATGGTACTCCAAATCACAGCTGGTTGTGATACAGCCTGGTGTATGGATCAAATGCATTATAGACCCACAATTGGCACAAACAAGCACGTTCAAATGCCAATGCCCGCGCGCCCTCTTTTGCTAAACATTTACTCTATTCTGACTAGTCTCCCATTCCATGCTGCTGAAAAACATCCCCACAGCATGATGCTGCCACCACCATGCTTCACTGTAGGGATGGTGCCAGGTTTCCTCCAGACGTGACGCTTGTCATTCAGGCCAAAGATTTGTTTTCATCAGATCAGAGAATCTTGTTTCTCATGGTCTGAGAGTCTTTAGGTGCCTTTTGGCAAACTCCAAGCGGGCTGTCATGTGTCTTTTACTGAGGAGTCGCTTCCGTCTGGCCACTCTACCATAAAGGCCTGATTGGTGGAGTGTTGCAGAGATGGTTGTCCTTCTGGAAGGTTTTCCCATCTCCACAGAGGAACTCTGGAGCCCTGTCAGGGTGACCATTGGGTTATTGGTTACCTCCCTCACCAAAGCCCTTCTCCCCCAATTGCTCAGTTTGGCCGGGCGGCAAACTCTAGGAAGTCTTGGTGGTCCAAACTTCTTCCAATTAAGAATGATGGAGGCCACTGTATCTTGGGGACCTTCAATGCTGCAGACTTTTTTTGCTACCCTTCCCCAAATCTCTGAGCTCTACGGACAATTCCTTTGACCTCATGACTTGGTTTTTGCTCTGACATGCACTGCCAACAGCAGGACCTTTTATAGACAGCTGTGTGCCTTTCCAAATAATTTCCAACCAATTGAATTCACTACAGGTGGACTCCAATCAAGTTGTAGAAACATCTCAAGGATGATCAATGGAAACAAGATGCACCTGAGCTCAATTTCGAGTCTCATAGCAAAGGGTCTGGATACCTATGTACTGTAAATAAGATATTTCTGTTTTTTATTTATGAAAGAAAAAGAAATGTGCAAAAAATTCTAAAAATCTGTTTTTGCTTTGTCATTATGGGGTAATATATGTAGATTGATGAGAAAAACCATTTAATTAATTTTAGAATAAGGCTATAATGTAACACAATACGGAAAGAAATGAAGCAGTATGAATACTTTCCAAATGCACTGTATATTGGAAAGCTTTTGAACCAAGCATGCCATGAATATGGTATATTCTGAATCAGGGGTGGATGGAGAACAATCCACACCTTAAAAATAAATACTCCTACTAATAATAATAGATTTCCGAATGCACTGTATGTTGAAAATTCTGTGACTATTCAGTCAATAGCTCTTACACAAAACATGCCATGATTAGAACAATGATATATTCTGAATCAGGGGAAGATGGAGAAAATTACCCCCCCCCCCCCCCCAAAAAAAAAAATGCAATGAAAAATGTTATTGAACAATAACAAAAACATTCTCCATCCTCGCCTGATTCAGAATATATAACTATCATAGTCATGGCATGCTTTGTGTAAGAGCTATTGAGAGAGAAAACCACCAATATCCACCGAATGTCCAATATAAAACACATTTTACCTCGGTACAAGACCAGCAATTACGCATGTGTTGTAGCTTATATATAACTGTGGCTAAAACTGGACCCCTCAAGCTAATAAAGCCTAAATGTCAGGATCAATACTTTAGATGACAATAAATAGACCGGTTTAAGAAGGAGCCAATAATGAACAGTCTAAACAAGCGGTGCAAGCGTTGTGTCAATAATATAGTTCTAGGGGGTAACTCCCCCCCCGTAATTCACATTAAGACCACAAGATATTACCAAATAATTTCCCCAACACTTTCCCTGGCTGCCACTCATCTTGCTCAACCAAAAATGGCCTGTGTCATCACAACTTTTGGAGATATTTCAACAAAACGCGTGTGGTAAGTTGATCTAATTTGTTTCAATTTAGAAAAAGTTGTAGATATATTCCACTGAAGTTTGATCTATAATTGTTTAAAAAATATATAAAAGTAGGAAAGCCTTAAGATAAATAATCCATTTGTTTAGAGAGAACATTCTTGATATATTTTTACTAAAGTAATAATATGTTGGATGAGTGTGTTGAGGGCAAGTCAAGGGTAACTGGCCCCTTTTTGGTTATGAATGAGTTTCTACCTGTCATTTAGACAATGACTAGGCCAGTTAGCGGTAGTTTATGCTAACTTGAATTGTGCTCCAATTTTACTTGGGATAGCTGTATTTGTTACCTATGTACAAGTTAGAATTGTGCAATAGCAGAGCATAAGAGCGTTGCCACATCAATGTTACACTGAATCAATTAGTTAAGTTATTGTTATTAAATGTTATATTCCATTCCAATAGTATATTCAAATGAATATTGTTTTTAATTCATAAAAAAATATTGAAAACCTTTTGTTCCTGAATGTAATTTTAAAGACTGCTTGGATCTAATATCTTGCATTATTCAAATACTATTTAGTGCAAGTGTACTAATGGTGACATGTGCAACACCACCCTCCCATATTTTATTTAAATAATAAAATAAGACAACTCGACTTAGCTTTTAAGTATTACTTACTAAAGAACAAAAAGGGGTGGGGGGGTGAGAGTTTTTTTTTTTAAACGCCCCTTTTCTAAAAACAACATTTCATGAAATAACTAAAATAATGTAGGCATTTATTTACATGACCTTTATCCACATACCAATTTTTCTCCAAACATTGCTTTTTTGTGTCAGCAATTAGAAATTGTTCTTAGTGTGGGCTAGTTACCCCCTATTACCCTAACCGTTTCGTCCTCACGATTATCCCTTGAGAAATTCTTCATTTGGGATTTCCTCAGCATTGATAGGGCGAGATATGTTTTAGCAGTCGTTAAACTGCCTAGTTCAAAATTGCCGCCGGTATAGGCATGTAACGCCCATCTGACTGTCCAAGATAGCGGCTGCGGTGGCAAATTGGTTTAAATTACATGAGAAAAAAATGATGGTCTGTTATAATAAGCGTTTCTCTTGTCCTTTCCTTAATGATCTTCTGTAAATCGTCCCAACAAGAAGGCTGAGTGAAGGGCTTTCTATAATTTTCACCAGAGAATTGACCAGAGAGAGAGTTTGACTGAAGATACATTCTGTGCAAGATCAAGTCATGACCAGGTAAAACTGATTTATTTATCTACAGTACATGTCTGCACCTGTCATGAGCTCTGAGGCGCAGGGTTGCAGGCAGATGTTGGGGGTTTATGCATCCTGTGCTGTGTAGGTTAAGTTGTGTTTTATACCCAGCAAGCTGGTCCACTCCAGCATATTAAGCAAATGAATGGCTTAACAATATGTAACTTTTTCCTAGGTAATTTATTTGAACGTTATAGGCTACACTATGAGGTGGTTTCGCCTGCAAGGTATGTGTGCATAGCCTACCCAATGGTTTGATTTGTAATTAAAAGCTTAGGCTATGAGATGCTTTTCTGTCATTTTGTAGATATCAAGTGGCCATCTTAGTTTCAGGTTTTGATCAATTCAATTTAGCTAGGCCTACCTATTCAAATATATCCTACCGTAGACCTATTACAATCGGAATTGTTTTGTTTCCAAAAACGGACAGTCAAGTAATATGTCTGCCAGAATGCTCTGCTGAAGTTGAGTTAGTAGTGGTTGATGCCAGTAAAAGCCAGACTGGGCTTTAAATTGACAATGGCACTGAAAAAATGTGTTAACGTGAATTGTAATGAAGGGAAAATGTAATTATGTGACCTCAAGCGACATGGTGGATTTGATCGTGTAGCCTACAATAGTGTTTAAAAGCAGCAGAGGATAAAATACATGTTGGTTAGTCTTACCGGTTTTCCTCCTGTAGATGGCGCCTGTTGATCACTAGAGATCAGTCTACTAACAGCAATCTGTTGATCAACGGTGCGTGTTCATTTCGCTGAACAGGGGCAATACAATTGTATGGGAGAATGCAGGCCAGTCAGACAGGCGTTTTTCATCTGGGAGCGCCTTGAGCAAATGTTTACGGTCAGAGTTTTCCTCTTGTGGGCACGATTTATTTCGTTCGTAGCGAGAAGAGAGCTTGCTACCTTAGTGGCGTAGGTAGGCTTCTACAACAATCAGACCGTCTACCTGAACGCAAGGGCGCTCTGGTTAGATCAACGGGAGGGATATAAACGCACAAACACTCGGTGAAGGTACACAATCCTCTGCACTTTGAGATGTGGGTAAGAACGCTGTGTCGAGTATGGCACTTTAGTAGCTTTTGTTCAATTCATTTGCACAACACGTTAAATATAGGCTATATAGCTAGTTAGCTACTTTAAATGAGCACATTTCAACCAGCAGAACGAGAATGTCGTTAGCCTGCTAACGTTTGCTAGCTCACCCATTTTTTTCAGTGAGTGTTTTGATTGCAAACAGCCCATGTTTTTTTTAGCCAGCATACTCATGGCAGCCTGCACATGCTTCTGTAATTTGCGTTGAAACGGAACAAAACATCCGATGCACATGTGTGATAATGCACGGTTGTTGTATTTTGCAAATGATTCCGAATGACTTTTGTGCGCTGTGTACGTAGAGAACGCAACACTTCTGGGCTGAATATGGGAAAACACGTGCTTCCCTCTGCCGGAGTCGCGCTGTGGAATGTATTGACTGTTTTCCTCTTGTACTTGGTTGTTATTGTAACGTTATGCAACCTGCTTTCAGCGTTGCCTCTGGAATTCAACGTTTGTGGGTGTTGGGTAATATCAGCAGTGAAAATATCAGCTATAGTCTCTGGCACATAACCTTTGCCTTGTCTGTTTTCCCGGCAACGTTTCCAACCATACTCATAACATGGCGAAACGTGTTACGATTGTCTACACTCTGTCTCAAACGTGAGTCTACCCCCTGATTCCACTGCTGCACAGAGATAGAGAATAGGCTACATCGGTGTAACAAAGTGATTTGAATGCCTTTTTGTTATTCTGTGACAGACCTAATGCCAAGGGAAAGCCATGCTTGGCTGCAAATAAAGGCAAGGAAGTCATAATTGACTGACTATTGTCTTTATGGAGAAGGAGGGTCTTCTTGCTCTTAACCTATTGAGGTGGAACATTGGATAGATGGTTGAAGTGTGCATCAAAGGGGCACAAACAATTGCTTCTGCCCTTTGAGGAGGAATTCCACAGCTTGCACAACAAAATAATCTTGTATGAACTCCGCTTCAGCCTCAGGACATGCTTGCTGGTGCTTTATAACCTGGCAGGTAGTCGTTGTCCAACCCTTTCATCTGACAGTATTGTTCATAAATGGGGGATTTTCCCTCAGATCTTTGTATCATTTACTTTTCTGCTCTTTTGCACACCAATATCTCTACCTGTACATGACCATCTGATAATTTATCACTCCAGTGTTAATCTGCAAAATTGTAATTATTCGCCTACCTCCTCATGCCTTTTGCACACATTGTATATAGACTCCCCCTTTGTTTTCTACTGTGTTATTGACTTGTTAATTGTTTACTCCATGTGTAACTCTGTGTTGTCTGCTCACACTGCTATGCTTTATCTTGGCCAGGTCGCAGTTGCAAATGAGAACTTGTTCTCAACTAGCCTACCTGGTTAAATAAAGGTGAAATAAAATAAAAATGCCTCAATGAGTAATGTTTGATAGCAGGTAAAGGGGTGTGGTGGGCAGAAGTGCAGGTGTCTGCTGGTTTGTCTATTTAAGAGAGGCTTTGCATGCTTCATTCATACACGTCTCCAGGCAGTCTGTCAGCTGTGTACAGTCTTGTATGATTAACCTTTTTTTAATTGACTATAGTATTTGTTTATTAAAGTGGAACTGACATAATGCTATCAGGTTGTAAATCACAGCTGACCTGGTACATTGTTTGCTGCATCAAGCCAATCGGGATGCACTGTTACAGTTTTAATACTTTGGACAAAAGTGGTTGAATGTAACGAAGGCTGGGAATGTCAATACAATCATACTAGCACAGGCAATGATGACAAGTCAGTCATAACGTGGCTAATAGGATAGCTTATCTATTTATCTATTGATTTATTTAGCAAGCTAAAAACACAGAGCCTAATGTTAGCTATAAAGGCAACATGTAAAGTGTCGGTCCTGCGTTTCATGAGCTGAAATAAAAGAACCCAGAAATGTTCCATACTCACAAAAAGCACATTTCTCAAATTTTGTACAGAAATGTGTTTACATCCCTGTTGGTGAGCATTTCTCCTTTGCCAAGATAATCCATCCACCTGACAGGTGTGGCATATCAAGAAGCTGATTAAACAGCATGATCATTACACAGGTGCACCTTATGCTGGGGTTAATAAAAGGCTACTCTAAAAGGTGCAGTTTTGTCACACAATACAATGCCAAAGATGTTTTGCGGGAGCATGCAATTGGCATGCTGACTACAGGAATGTCCACCTGAGCTGTTGCCATATAATTTAATGTTAATTTCTCTACCATAAGCTGCCTCCAATGCCATTTTAGAGAATTTGGCAGCATGTCCAACTGGCCTCACAACAACAGACCACATGTATGGCGTTTTGTCTGTGAGTGGTTTACTGATGTCAAAGTTGTGAACAGAGTGCCCAATGGTGGCGGTGGGAATTAGCTATGGACAACCAGTACAATTGCATTTTATCGATGGCAATTTGAATGCACAGAAATACCATGCGATCCTGAGGCCCTTTATTTAAGGAATCTGTGACCAACAGATGCATTTCTGTATTCCCAGTCATGTGACATCCATAGCTTAGGGCCCAATTTATTTATTTTAATTGTCTGATTTCCTCATATGAATCTTTGAAATTGTAGCATTTTTATTCAGTATAGCTAGCTGCTGGGAGGATGATGTCATTGAGTGAGTGGGCAACTTTCCCCCCCATATAATTTTTTGGTGTCTACAGCTAGAGATGCCGGTGTCATTTGGTTAGCTAGCAAAACATGTGTATCACTTTGCTGGGTAGCTATGCTGAACTTGAACGACTGTTATCCACAGTTTATCTCTTAGTTGTCAATCAAATGTATTTGGCGTCCATCAAATGGGAGGCAAGGCAGGTTCCGACTCCGTTGTCAAAATGTGGTTTGGGACAAGCATGAATTGGCAGGCAAACTGCAGAAAGGCAAGCAGGCTACTATTCTCCATGAACAAGCTGAAAAGGTTTTGAGAGTGTTTATCTACTGTTCACTCGTTAGATTTGAGCTCCTATCTCACTCTTGCTAACATGTTGTTGATGTGCATAGGCAACTGAGTGAGAGAGAGCCTACCTCATTGTTTGATCAATAAGACTGTAAAGTTCCCAAAATCTAAGAGGACTCCTGTGGAATTTGCATATTTGCAGAAATCCATTCAGGTGTGTTTTGTGGCTTTTGGCGAATGCTTTTTAATTATGTGAAGTCGCTCTGTTACTGCTGCCTGTAAACACGCAGCCCAGTTTAAAGTGAATGATGGCAGGCCTGTGTGGAATACGTCTTATTTTCATATAGGCCTACTGTAACTCTGATTGGCCATTGTTGTGTAATCAAATCAAATCAACTTTTATTTGTCACATACACATGGTTAGCAGATGTTAATGCGAGTGTTGCGAAATGCTTGTGCTTCTAGTTCCGACAATGCAGTAATAACCAACGAGTAATCTAACCTAACTATTTCACAACTACCTTATACACACACAAGTGTAAAGGAATGAAATAATATGTACCTAAACATATACAGTGCCTTGCGAAAGTATTCGGCCCCCTTGAACTTTGCGACCTTTTGCCACATTTCAGGCTTCAAACATAAAGATATAAAACTGTATTTTTTTGTGAAGAATCAACAACAAGTGGGACACAATCATAAAGTGGAACGACATTTATTGGATATTTCAAACTTTTTTAACAAATCAAAAACTGAAAAATTGGGCGTGCAAAATTATTCAGCCCCCTTAAGTTAATACTTTGTAGCGCCACCTTTTGCAGCGATTACAGCTGTAAGTCACTTGGGGTATGTCTCTATCAGTTTTGCACATCGAGAGACTGAAATTTTTTCCCATTCCTCCTTGCAAAACAGCTCGAGCTCAGTGAGGTTGGATGGAGAGCATTTGTGAACAGCAGTTTTCAGTTCTTTCCACAGATTCTCGATTGGATTCAGGTCTGGACTTTGACTTGGCCATTCTAACACCTGGATATGTTTATTTTTGAACCATTCCATTGTAGATTTTGCTTTATGTTTTGGATCATTGTCTTGTTGGAAAACAAATCTCCGTCCCAGTCTCAGGTCTTTTACAGACTCCATCAGGTTTTCTTCCAGAATGGTCCTGTATTTGGCTCCATCCATCTTCCCATCAATTTTAACCATCTTCCCTGTCCCTGCTGAAGAAAAGCAGGCCCAAACCATGATGCTGCCACCACCATGTTTGACAGTGGGGATGATGTGTTCAGATGTGTTGCTTTTACGCCAAACATAACGTTTTGCATTGTTGCCAAAAAGTTCAATTTTGGTTTCATCTGACCAGAGCACCTTCTTCCACATGTTTGGTGTGTCTCCCAGGTGGCTTGTGGCAAACTTTAAACAACACTTTTTATGGATATCTTTAAGAAATAGCTTTCTTCTTGCCACTCTTCCATAAAGGCCAGATTTGTGCAATATACAGTGCCTTGCGAAAGTATTCGGCCCCCTTGAACTTTGCGACCTTTTGCCACATTTCAGGCTTCAAACATAAAGATATAAAACTGTATTTTTTTTGTGAAGAATCAACATCAAGTGGGACACAATCATGAAGTGGAACGACATTTATTGGATATTTCAAACTTTTTTAACAAATCAAAAACTGAAAAATTGGGCGTGCAAAATTATTCAGCCCCTTTACTTTCAGTGCAGCAAACTCTCTCCAGAAGTTCAGTGAGGATCTCTGAATGATCCAATGTTGACCTAAATGACTAATGATGATAAATACAATCCACCTGTGTGTAATCAAGTCTCCGTATAAATGCACCTGCACTGTGATAGTCTCAGAGGTCCGTTAAAAGCGCATAGAGCATCATGAAGAACAAGGAACACACCAGGCAGGTCCGAGATACTGTTGTGAAGAAGTTTAAAGCCGGATTTGGATACAAAAAGATTTCCCAAGCTTTAAACATCCCAAGGAGCACTGTGCAAGCGATAATATTGAAATGGAAGGAGTATCAGACCACTGCAAATCTACCAAGACCTGGCCGTCCCTCTAAACTTTCAGCTCATACAAGGAGAAGACTGATCAGAGATGCAGCCAAGAGGCCCATGATCACTCTGGATGAACTGCAGAGATCTACAGCTGAGGTGGGAGACAGCGATTGTACAGAACGGCATAGGCAAGATGCAGTAGATGGTATCGAGTACAGTATATACATATGAGATGAGTAATGTAGGGTATGTAAACATTATATGAAGTGGCATTGTTTAAAGTGGCGAGTGATATATTTTTTACATCAATTTTTACATTATTAAAGTGGCTGGAGTTCAGTCAGTATGTTGGCAGCAGCCACTCAATGTTAGTGGTGGCTGTTTAACAGTCTGATGGCCTTGAGATAGAAGCTGTTTTTCAGTCTCTCGGTCCCTGCTTTGATGCGCCTGTACTGACCTCGCCTTCTGGATGATAGCAGGGTGAACAGGCAGTGCCTCGGGTGGTTGTTGTCCTCTTTATGGCCTTCCTGTGACATCTGGTGGTGTAGGTGTCCTGGAGGGCACATAGTTTGCCCCCGTTGTGCAAACCTCACTACCCTCTGGAGAGCCTTACGATTGTGGGCGGAGCAGTTGCCGTACCAGGCTCTTGATTGTGCATCTGTAAAAGTTTGTGAGTGCTTTTGGTGACAAGCTGAATTTCTTCAGCCTCCTGAGGTTGAAGAGGCGCTGGACCAATTCAGTTTGTCCGTGATGTGTACGCTGAGGAACTTAACTTACTACCCTCTCCACTACTGTCCCATCGATGTGGATAGGGGGGTGCTCCCTCTGCTGTTTCCTGAAGTCCACGATCATCTGTTTTGTTGACATTGAGTGTTTGGTTATTTTCCTGACACCACACTCTGAGGGCCCTCACTTCCTCCCTGTAGGCCGTCTCGTTGTTGTTGGTAATCAAGCCTATCACTGTAGTGTCGTCTGCAAATTTGATGATTGAGTTGGAGGCGTGCATGGCCACGCAGTCGTGAGTGAACAGGGAGTACAGGAGAGGGCTCAGAACGCACCCTTGTGGGGCCCCAGTGTTGAGGATCAGTGGGGTGGAGATGATGTCACCTACCCTCACCACCTGGGGGCGGCCCGTCAGGAAGTCCAGTACCCAGTTGCACAGGGCGGGGTCGAGACCCAGGGTCTTGAGCTTGATGATGAGTTTGGAGGGTACTATGGTGTTAAATGCTGAGCTGTAGTCGATGAACAGCATTCTCACATATGTATTCCTCCTGTCCAGATGGGTTAGGGCAGTGTGGTTGCGATCGCGTCGTCTGTGGGCCTATTGGGGGCGGTAAGCAAATTGGAGTGGGTCTAGGGTGTCAGGTAGGGTGGAGGTGATCTGGTACTTGACTAGTCTCTCAAAGCACTTCATGATGACGGAAGTGAGTGCTACGGGGCGGGGCGGTAGTCGTTTAGCTCAGTTACCTTAGCTTTCTTTGGAACAGGAACAATGGGGGCCCTCTTGAAGCATGTGGAACAGCAGACTGGGATAAGGATTGATTGAATATGTCTGTAAACACACCAGCCTGCTGGTCTGCGCATACTCTTAGGACGCGGCTGGGGATGCTTTCTGGGCCTGCAGCCTTGCGAGGGTTAACACGTTTTAAATGTTTTACTCATGTCGGCTGCAGTGAAGGAGAGTCCGCAGGTTTTGGTAGCAGACCGTGTCAGTGGCACTGTGTAGAGTCCGGTCCTGGACAAGATGGATGTTTTTATTATGGTTTATTTAGTGCAGTGTCTATTAATTGTCCAAACGCACAGCCGCTTTATAACTCTCTATATTACTATAGCAGGCAATATTAACTAAATATGCAGGTTTAAATATATATACTTGTGTATTGTTTTTAGGAAATGCATTGATGTTTATGGTTAGGTACACGTTGGAGCAACAGTCCTTTTTCGCGAATGCGCACCGCATCCATTATGTGCAATGAAGGACACGCTAGATAAACTAGTAATATCATCAACCATGTGTAGTTAACTAGTGATTATGATTGATTGTTTTTTATAAGATAAGTTTAATGCTAGCTAGCAACTTGCCTTGGCTTCTTGCTGCATTCGCGTAACAGGCAGTCTCCTCGTGGAGTGCAATGAGAGGCAGGTGGTTAGAGCGTTGGACTAGTTAACCGTAAGGTTGCAAGATTGAATCCCCGAGCTGACGAGGTAAAAATCTGTCGTTCTGCCCCTGAACAAGGCAGTTAACCCACCGTTCCTAGGCTGTCATTGAAATTAAGAATGTGTTCTTAACTGACTTGCCTAGTTAAATAAAGATGAAATAAAGGTGTAAAAAAACTAAAAATCGTTTGAATCGGTGACCAAAAACATCGATATCTGATTGTTATGAAAACTTAAAATCGTAATTAATCAGTCGACCTCTAATGTGAACAGATTTTTATATACGATTTCATGTTGCTAAAACGCTATCAGTTCCACTTTAAGTCTGACTTTGTTAGTATAATGAGTAATTAAGGAATGTCAAGTTACAAGTTAATTGACATGAGAACTTGAGAAATGGCAACTCTACAGAGCGCCAATGGCTAAATTACTTCCGGACATGAACGGTTTGTAGAGTTCTTCCTCCTTCTCACCTTTCTATGCTCTGGGCTGGTCAGACCTGCTGTAGTCATGGCAACCCCACAGGGGCCTAGGGGATCAAAGCCTTCGCCAGATTTTCCTCTCGCTTTCACGTTCTCTCTGTCCCGCTCTCTCGATGCCATATATATATACATACACACACACACACACACACACACACACACACACACACACACACACACACACACACACACACCCAGACAAAGACAAGTCTTCTCTTTCTTGCCTTCTCTTTCTTTGCAGCTGGGGTTACCCTGCCTTTCTCAAGGGTAATTGACAGTTGCTAGACATGTTTATGTTCATTATCTCCAGACCTCAACACATACAAGCTGCTGATGCGTGCCTTTGGAACATCTACATTTAAAAAAGTATAATGAATCAATTGAATATATACCATAGTAAATCCATTGTTTGTTTCAGGTAGGTCTAAAGAAACATGATATGAAGAAAATTTATTTCAGATGAACAGAATATGGGTTGGCCTATTTATTGTAAGTCATCTGGCCATGCCACAGGCTTGTTCATTTAGCAGACAAGATATGTCATTATTTTTTATGAATTTATAGTAAGAAGAATATAATAGGACATAGACCTATCTGATATGGGCAGGAAGATTAACAAGAATTTAAGCTAACTGCACTGTCCAATTTACAGTAGCTATTACAGTGAAAGAACACCATGCTATTGTTTGAGGGGAGTGCACAGTTATGAACTTGTACATGTATTAATAAACCAAATATGCACATTTGGGCAGTCGTGATGCAATATTTTGGAAAAGATGCAATGGTTCAATGGATCAGTCTAAAACTTTGCACATACACTGCTGCCATCTATTGGCCAAAATCTAAATTTCGCCTAGATCCCTAAGTCGTGTTGGAATTTCTCTTGCATTTCAAAAATGATGATTAAAAAATATAAAAAAATTGTATTATCTTTTACCAGATCTTATGTGTTATATTCTCCTACATTCCTTTCACATTTCCATAAACGTCAAAGCGTTTCCTTTCAAATGGTATCGAGAATATGCATATCCTTGCTTCAGGTCCTGAGCTACAGGCAGTTAGATTTGGTATGTTATTTTAGGCGAAGATTGAAGAAAGGGTCCGATCCTTTTTAAGGTGCATTACTACAACCAACTGGGCTGGAGTGTGGACCTCAGTTCATCTTTCAATCACCCACGTGGGTATATGCTTCTAAAAACCAATAACGAGATGGCACGTATATGCTCCTGAAACCCAACGAGGAGATGGAAGAGGCGGGACTTACAACGCATCAAACGACACAAATAGAACCAAGTTCTATTTTAGCACTTGGCCAAGCAGACGCTTGCGAGCAGTGTGGGTTCAATGATTGAACAACATATATGCGAGCGGTGTGGTCACCATGTTAGAATGTCTTAGAAATAAAAACATACAGTGCCTTCGGAAAGTATTCAGACTCCTTAACTTTTTCCACATTTTGTTATGTTACAGCCTTATTCTGAAATTGATTAAGTAAGGGGGGGGGGGGGGGAATCCTCAGCAACCTACACACACTAACCCATAATGACAAAGCAATTTTATTTATTTATTTTTTTGAATTCTTTAAAAATTAAAAAATATATATATTAAAAAACAGACCTATGAGATTCAAAATTGAGCTCAGGTGCATCCTGTTTCCATTCATTATCCTTGATGTTTCTACAACTTGATTGGAGTACACCTGTGGTAAATGCAAGTGATTGGACATGATTTAGAAAGGCACGCACCTGTCTATATAAGGTCCTACAGTTGACAGTGCAAGTCAGATTAAAAACCAAGCCATGAGGTCGAGGGAATTGTCCGTAGAGCTCCGAGACAGCATTGTGTCAAGGCACAGATCTGGGGAAGGGTACCAAAACATATCTGCAGCAATGAAGGTCCCCAAGAACACAGTGGCCTCCATCATTCTTAAATGGAAGAAGTTTGGACCACCAAAACTCTTCCCGGAGCTGGCTGCCTGGTCAAACGTAGCAATTGGGGGAGAAGGGCTTTGGTGAAGAAGGTAACCAAGAACCCGATGGTCACTCTGACAGAGCTTCCAGAGTTATTCTGTGGAGATGGGAGAACCTTCCAGGAGGATAACCATCTCTGCAACACTCCACCATCAGGCCCTTATCGTAGAGTGGCGAGACGGAAGCCACTCCTCGGTAAAAGGCAAATGACAGCCCGCTTGGAGTTTGCCAAAAGGCACCTAAAGACCCTGACCATGAGAAACAAGATTCTCTGATCTGATGAAACCAACTCTTTGGCCTGAATGACAAGCATCACGTCTGGAGGAAACCTGGCACCATCTCTACAGTGAAGCATGGTGGTGGCAGTATCATGCTGTGGGGATTATTTTCAGCAGCAGGGACTGGGAGACTAATCAGGATCGAGGGATAGAGGAACAGAGCAAAGTACAGAGAGATCCTTGATGAAAACCTGCTCCAGCTTAGGTCCTCTAACTTGGGCGAAAGTTCACCTTCCAACAGGACAACAACCCCAAGCACACAGCCAAGACAACGCAGGAGTGGCATCGGGACAAATCTCTGAATGTCCTTGAGTGCCAGCCAGAGCCCGGAATTGAACCTGATCGAACATCTCTGGAAAGACCTGAAAATAGCTGTGTAGCAACGCTTGTGAGCCAACCTGACAGAGCTTGAGAGGATCTGTAGAGAATCATGGGAAACTCCCCAAATACAGGTGTGCCAAAATGGAGAAAAAGCTTGCGCTCTGTTCCTTGCCTTAAACGCTGTTCTCTCAAGTGATCATATTTCCATCCATCAGACTATTCCAATTTTATCTCGATTTTGGGGCATGTCACCCCCCTATGCGCCCGAGGCCGCTATCCCCCTGTTCGTTTGGGTAGGGTACTCTGGTTATTTCACTCCATGCATCAACTTCTGTTTGAGGAGCATGCAGCCTCTCGCTGCACGGCGGGATATTCCATACGTACGGTAGTGAGAGATTCTGTAGCCGAAGGTATCCTAATGTGTCACCATATTAACTATGAAAATATAAAAACATGTCATATCACTAGGCTATTCAAAACCAACACAAATTCTGAATTGTAGGCTAACTCTGTAAGTCGCCCTGCACAATCAATGAACCAACAGCATCGCCTAGGCCCATAGGTTCTCTCCCAGACTCATTGATAAAAACTTTGGAATGTAAGCACAAGGTAACCAGTCCATCCAGTATACATGATAATACATTCTACGTTCAAAGGCGATTTACTAGAATTTGTTTTAATTGTTCTAGCCTATATTCCAAAATTTAAAGACATCTCAAATAAAAACCTTTTAAGCGGTTTTCTGCTGTGCGTAATTTGCTGTAAGCTATGTATTGTATAACGAACGGCACAATCATTATATCAGTTTTTTTTCTGGCTTGATGTCAGTGGTTAGAAGGACAATAGATCCTTGAGTACCAGGGCATTAGTGAGTTAGACAACCAACACATGTCCTGAATGCATAGGAGGAGATGACCTTTTTTGGAATTTTACTGTGGTCATGACTCATGACTGCCGGTGTGGGGGTAATACAGTTTTCTCAACAGCCCTACCCCAATGAGTCATAGTGACAATTTAACCCTAGTCCCCAATTTTGTCTCAGATTATACCCTGACCAGAATTTGGTGGTTTTAGCACCGACATTACGGTATAAACATCTGAACTATTGTCGCTGTGAAGCTGTGTGGACTCTGTGTGGATTCTTAATATGAAGCAGTTCTCACACACAAAAGCTTTGTCGGTTTTCTGTGCTTATTCGCTTAATCCCCTTGTTGTTTTGGTGGCTCTGTTTTGCACTGCTTTTTTTGACAGATTTGGGGAAGCTGCATACAAAATGTTTTTTATTTCAAGAGAAAGTTCTGTTTAGCCCCAATTCAGATTCACACACCGACGTGAACTTGTCATTTAGAATGGTACTGTGAAATTTAAGAAGTATTTGTCCGTGGAGAGATGATTTGTCCACTTTGCTGCTTTATTAAAATAAAGATTCACCTATTTTGAAAGTTATTGTTTTTGTGAATCTCTGAGCGATGTTCAATCAATTCCCGGGGGCCTTTTCATGTTTTCATGTGTCTTCGCACTATTGTCTTTCAAGCAAGCTGAAATTTGGCCGGGGTGACATAGCATCATGATAAAGCCGCTGTCACTACACTGGAAGTCGATAGACATTTTCCTATCATACATGTCAGATTTAAATACTGGCTGATGTCATAATGCGCGAGGATGTCTTCTCTCGAGTGAGCCATTGATCATATTTCTCCTATTTCTCTGCCTCTTCAGTCCAAGGGTGCATTCATAGAGATACACTGAACAAAAATATAAATGCAACATGTAAATAGTAGCCAGCTTTCATGAGCTGAAAGACAATCCCAATAAATCAAATCAAATCCAATTTTATTTGTCACATACACATGGTTAGCATGCTAATGTTCCATACCCACAAAAAGCTTATTTCTCTAAAATGTTGTGCACATTTGTTTACGTCCCTGTTAGTGAGCATTTCTACTATGCCAAGATAATCCATCCACTTGACGTGTGGAATATCAAGAAGCTGATTTAAACAGCATGATCATAACACAGGTGCACCTTGTGCTGGGGACATAAAAGGCCACTCTAAAATGTGCAGTACAGCAACGAATATAAGTCTATGAAGCAGTTTTATAGAGTTAGTATTCAACAACAGAAGAGACATGTCTCAGTTACAAACAATTTTCTTTACAGATAACAAACATTAAGTATTTATTGCTGAATTGTAAAGACAGCCACTAGCAAGTTAGCTTATTGGCCAAAGAGCAAGCTAGCTAACTTGCTAGCGAGCATGAAGGAGAACTCTATGGGAGTGTTAGCCATGCTGTTGGTAGCGGTAATCATATTGTATCCTTAGCTGGCGGGAGCGTCCAATTGGCATGCTGACTGCAGGAATGTCCACCAGAGCTGTTGCCAGATAATTTAATGTTAATTTCTCTACCATAAGCCGCCTCAACGTCATTCTAGAGAATTTGGCAGTATGTCCAACAGGCCTCACAACCACAGAACACGTGTAACCAAGCTGACAGCTGATGAAACTGTGGGTTTGCACAACCAAAGAATTTCTGCACAAACTGTCAAAAACCGTTTTCAGGGAAGCTCATCTGCGTGCTCTTCGTCCTCACCAGGGTCTTGACCTGACTGCAGTTCGGGGTCGTAACCGACTTCAGTGGGTTAATGCTCACCTTTTGATAGCCACTGACATACCATTTATTACAGAGAATCTGTATCCTCTTGCCTATAGGCGACTTAGCTTATTCAAGCCTGTCTCAAAATACAACACGGCACCTTTTTAAGACCAAAAGAAAACTCTTCACGTGACTCGCTTTTCAAAGATGTCTAGAAATGTACTCGTTTTGTGCCCTTGTAGGAAGCAATCACTCCCCTATTGCTGACTACAAATGATCTATAACTGGGCTAATAACTCACTAACGAGCAAAGGATATAAACAAAGTGTGCACACGTGGCTACATGCAGCTCTCGCTTTGATCTCAAAACAAGTACATCTGCTCACGACCGCTCATGCTGTAAACACAGTCCAGTTCAAAGTAAATGGCACAGATCCATATGGCAATGGTCTATTTAAGCAATAAGGCATGGGGGGGGGGGGGGGGTAAGGTATATATGACCAATATACCACGGCTAAGGGATGTTCTTATGCACAACGCAATGCGAAGTGCCTGGATACAGCCCGTAGCCGTGGTATATTGGCCACATACCACAAACCCCTGAGGTTCCTTATTGCTATTATAAACTGGTTACCAATGTAATTAGAGCAGTAAAAATAAATGTTTTGTCATACCTGTGGTATACGGGCTGATATACCACGGCTGTCAGCCAATCAGCATTCAGGGCTCGAGTTTACAATTGCATTTAGGCCTATTTCAGCTCTGATTGTTTATGCTGCACCGGTATGTGTAGAGTAAGGGCTGAGTAGTGCGTCAATGTAATAGAATCCTACTCCGATGCGTTCTGCCTCGAACAAAATCTCTTTGAATACTTTGTTTTGGTATTTTCCATTGAAAGTGGCTATTATTGCGTGGATTCTATCACATTTGCCACAGTAAAAGGAAACGTTGATGGTGTTAACAGGGAAATATCTAGAACAGTGGTCACCAACCACTTCTGAGTCAAGATCACGGAGTCAAAATACAAGCCGATATCTATCTACGGTCAGATTTTTGTTTTGCTTAACTTGCCATGCCAAAGCATTGTTTGGGACATTGCTTACTCATACTTTTTTAAATCATTTGCTTTTTATTTTACTGGGCTGATGGCGCCTGCATCTGTTGGTCAGTCTCAGCAGAGGGAGAAAGCAGCAGACTGAGGGTTCGCCTCTCAACATCCCTCCACTCTCCCTTTACTCTACTGACCAAAAAGGTACACAGTCCTCCAGCTGCTAGTGAAACTCGAGTCGCACCACATCATGCACAAATTCATGTTGTTACTCCTATGAACAGAGAAAGTGAAATATTCCTCTATATTAAAGAACACCCAAGCCGCTAATAATAACAATGCAAGCCTATAGATGCACCTTCCTACTGAGTAAGAAATTTAAACATGAACTCACTCATAATAACAGCATCTCTTTGCCGTATGTGTTGACAGTTACCTCTTGTCATGATTTTAAACATTTTGAAATCTTTTCTGTAGCTTTCTTGCTGCTATGTTGCTGCAGACACTATTCTGAGCCGTCCGATTGGCCAGCAGTAGGCCTATAGTGCTCTTGATTTCCTCTTTGGGCACGCCGGGAAGACAGATTTTGTACCTTCAGACACATGAAATGGTTCAAAATGACATCCGTTTGCCGACCCAGCGTGCAGTACAGCTGATTGGGTGCACCTACTGCCAACAACCTCCGCCCCCCAATCAAATAGGAATGGCTTGGAGATCAACCGGTTGGTGACCACTGATCTAGAAAGTTGGGTGAAGTTCAATCTCTCTCTGTATTTCTCTGTGGCAGTCCGGGGAGCTGCATGGCAGTCTCGGGGCTAGCGTGCGCACCAACACACATGCAGCTTAGAGGGAACATTGGTGACAACACTAGGAATGACCCAGAGATCCTTGAGCTATGTGGATTATAGTGACAGCAGGGCTCATCTCGTCACATGTTTGTCACGCTGGAGGTGTCACATAGACATGCTGGCGTCCCTAATCCTCCTTCTTCTGATGGTCATGGACTAGTAGTCTTAATGATTCCAGTTTTTCTACTTTATCACTCAGTATAATAACTCGGTGCATGTACATTGAGTTAACGCTCAAATGTCAATGTGTGCATATCCCAGACCAGTGGTTCCCAACCAGGGGTACTAGGACCCTTGGGGGTATGTGGTCTAGCCACAGGGGTCATTTGAGAAGACTCATTAGATCTTAGACTTACTGGTAAAATGCACAATAGTGGGTACTCCAGACAGAGTCAAATTCAGTTGGTGGTACATTAAAGAGTACAGGCTCAATCTAGGTGATGGAAAAACCAGGCAGATTTTCCAGTGATGTAACCTGGTCTACCAAGCCTGAAAAAACGGTTCTGCAAAAGCTATTCCCTGATAATTGTAAGATCCCCCACACAACGCTCTGTTTTCTATTAGTGCCCTGCAGGAATGCACCATCGCCTGCGTATATCTCGCCC
Source organism: Oncorhynchus mykiss (assembly GCF_013265735.2). Taxonomy (NCBI): domain Eukaryota; kingdom Metazoa; phylum Chordata; class Actinopteri; order Salmoniformes; family Salmonidae; genus Oncorhynchus; species Oncorhynchus mykiss. The sequence goes on along the minus strand of NC_050572.1, from coordinate 31,049,719 downwards.
TACGAGATACCAGCATCCTTCACAACACTGCCCAGAAAGGTAGAAACAGGGTGAGGGAGAGAGAAACTGAAAGGGAGAAAGAGAGATTGACACTGCGAGAGAAACCAAGGTGGAGACAATTGGAGAAGCCTAGAGAGGCAAAGACTGACCACCAAGGAGATCTCAAACGGGCTCTGCAATCTGAACTTTTAACCCCTTGGTGAATGAATGTTTGAGATGTGTTTTTTGTTTTGTTGGAATAGGGAGATTAGTAGCTACTGAATTGGATGTTTTCATTCTACAGAAGGAAACTCTGAAACCCCCAGAAGATGGGTCACCCTGACATAGGTGAATGTACTTTATATAAAGGTGAAATAAAAAAAGACAAACTAACCAAGGACACACCTGCTGTGGAATGTGTATGTGTGTATGTTCCAAGAGTAGGCTAATTAGGCTATGCTTGTTCACATTTTGGACAAATGGCTGTTGTAGTAGATGTCGTGAAAATATTGTACATTTTATATTAGACCTATTCGAGTTAGTTAATACAGTCTCCAAAAGGGTTGTGGCAAGACAGATGAAGGGATGAATGGCAGGTATATTTATAGTTCCAGTAGATTGACTTGGAACGATTACTCAGATTAATGATGAGATCTGTTGGCGAGGTGCTTCTGTCTAGACAGCCTGAGACTTCAACCTGTCCTCATTGCCACAGGTAAAGTCTGACATATCTGTGCTAATCCTCATGCCTACAGCATCTGGGTAATCCTGTTATGCCACTCTGACAGGGGTGGATTCTGTTCTTGATTGGCCTTGTGACCCAACACAGAGTTGGCGCCGTCTATGGAGTTATGGGGGCTCCTCACCGTGTAGAGCTTACTTAAGTAGGGCCCTATAAAATCCTGGATGTCAAACGCGGAATCCAGACATTGAAACGGAATCCAACACTATTCTAAATGTATAGAATTTAGTAGGAAATATATTCTAAAATAATTTTGACCAAGAATATCAAAAGACATTAACATATTGCGTAAATTCCATTTGCCTTCAACCTTCTGAAGCACAGTGTTAAATAACACTGACAACAAAAAAATGTTGTGATTTTCTTGTTTTTCTTATTTTTACGTTATACGGTTGGTAGCAACATGGAAAATCATTGTGGAAATCTGTTGCAGATATTGTCTACTATAAAATCCACAATGGAATGCTCTATGGGATGGTTGGCTAGCTAGCTAAGTCGCAAACGTAGCTGCACACAATAATATCATAGACAATATCAGCATGTAGCGTAGCTAGTTAGTGCACTTTATTTAGGTGATTTTACAGCTATCAATTTAGGACTCTACAATCTCACCATGTTCAATCTGCAGATAGTTGTGCCTCAGAGTAGAGTCAACATTCGCAAGGGCAGATATACTTTTGAGGATTGAAACGTTGCGATGGATCATTGGGGATCATTCAATATTCCCTTTTGTTGTTCAGTGAAATCATCCCATGTGAAGAGTCAACTCATTTAATTAAATGTCAGTTTGTAACTAAATAGTTTTTTTTGTTTCTATTGGAATGATTTTATCACTTGCAATTGTCTACTTATGATAAGGTAAAATGTTTATGTTTCTGTCTCCATATGATATGGTAAATATATCCAATGCAAAAAAACATCAACATTTAAATGGTGTTAATATTAATTTGCATATTCCCGTTAATTCCACGGGAAGTTTCCACTTCTGAATGTGCCCCAAAATGTGCAAACCTAATCGTGACATTACGTACATTCAACGAAAATAGACATGTTTCTCGACACATACTGTGAGAAGGTATTGCGTGATGATTAGCTTAGCAACGGCGTGACGCAGCATGACAACGTGAACTTATTCTGTGTGGGACGTTATACGTTCCTTCATTCATTGGATTCCTATCTCCTTTCTCTAATATCTCTGGCAACGGCACCATGCAATGCACCCTGGACTAAAGAGGTGGACAAATAGGAAAGATGTGCTAGACACTCCTTTTTAAATTACACATTTCTCAGGGTAGGAATATTGCAAAAAATATCACCAATGGCTCATTCGAGAGAGGACTTCCTCCCTACTTATGACATCGGCCAGTATTGAAATCTGACATGTATGATAGACATTTTTGCAATCTGAAAGTTGTGTTCCTGTTAACTTCATCACGGTGCTACGTCATACCTTCCGGATTTCTACCTGCTTGAACGCCGATCACTTGAAAACATTAAATGCTTTTAAGAGCAAAAGCCTGAATAAACAGGAACAATCTTAAACCTGGAAAAACTAAACAAAGAAAAAGTAATTTTGGGAAAAATGGAATTAGACTAGTTTAAATAGATTTTACATGGCCATTAATTACCTTGCACAGTAGATATCAATGAACATATTGGTAATGCATTTCACTAGATCATTTTCTTTTAAAAGGATCATATTGTTATGAGCAGCAGTCATTTCAACCTAGTGTAGAGTAGGTCTTATCTGTATTCCTCACTGAACCCCGTGTTGTTCTGTATGTCAAATGGAATTTCAAAGTGATTAAGTCCAAAATCAGTTTGTCATGCATTTCTCTAGTTATAACCGAAATGACTGAATTTTGTACCGTATGAATCATTTAATTTAATTTAGGATATTCCGTGAGGTTTCTAGTAATGTTTTCCACTAAAGAGCCTGTACTCGTCTGAAGTAATTTATTCCTTTAATGCAGACTGGTGACGACTAATTTTGGATATGTTTTTCTGAATTTATTAGATCATTTTAACTTTGTCACATGACAGAACTAAAGAACTGTCAGGTTGATGGTGCCTTATGATGCTTAGTTATGATCTATAATGCTCAAACACACTAGTGGTTTTGCTTCGTGGTGTAGAGCATCGTTTCCCAAACTCGGTCCTCTGGACCCCAATGGGGCCACGTTTTGGCTTTTGCCATAACTCTACACAGCTGATTCAAATGATCAAGCTTGATGATTAGTGGGTTATTTGAATCAGCTGTGTGGTGCTAGGACATATATCAAAATGTGCACCTCGTTGGGTCCCTGGGACCGACTCTGGGGAAACTCTGTGTTAGAGGAAGTGGCCTCTCCCCCTTCTCGTGAGAAATGAGTCATTCCCTTGCATGCAGGCTCTCTATCCACCCACAACTCTACTTTGCTAAGGGAGTACTGCTCTTCTCTCTGACCCTCCCTCCATCTATCTCACTTTTACTCTCTCCCTCAGATGCGATGACGGCTGGCTCCAGAGACCAGAGGAAGTGGATTTTGCATCGGTGCTGCCCCCACAGACCCAGTGTTTGACATCTCAGACAAGCACCAGCCACTTTTCGCCTGACGCTAGCTCCCTAGCCCTGATTTTGCTCTTTGGGTCATCATGGAACACCAAGGCCTACTCTCTATCATCGTGGTCGTTCTATGGGTTATGTCTGTGTGTTTGGCCAGGCTTACCCCCCGGGTCTCCTTTCCGATGGGTAAGTCGAACACACATTTTATGATCTTGTTAGCTCCTCGATTGTGAATATGAACTTTGAAATGGAGTGATAGATTTCAATGCTTTCATTTAGTCTCACTGTCTTGAAATGAAGTGACAGTCGCTTAAAGCAAAGTACTTTGCAGCTGTGATACGCTCCAGTGACTGTCTAGTTATGGATTTGTGTTTTTTGACTTAAGAACAGATCAGAAAGACACTCTTTGTGGGAATGCTTGCCTGTCATGCCCTGCTTGGGCTGAAGACACCCACCCAGTCCACAGACATTTACAAGTCCAATTTAACAGTGCTCCCGTACTTGTGTCGTGATATGAAAATGGTAAGGACTTGGAATGGCTGGGTAAGTATTGATCTCTGTTATGGTGGTCACTATTAGAGCTCTGGTATTAACTGCATCCCTGACATGACAAGATGGAGGTTCAACAGGACCAACGAAAGGTCAGAAGTGCAACAGCGCAAAAACAGGGTGGACATGCGATCGTGACTGACGAGCGAGGCGAATCATTTCTCTTGGTGAGGGAGTTTCAGCTTTAAGTCGTTAGTTCAGTCCGTTTTCAAGAATGAATCAAAATCCAAGTCTTTGTCGTCTGTGTATGGTGGTGCTGTGTTTATGTGCACATTGTATTGCTAGGTCCAAAGTTGTCCTACGTGAGCCTATTACAGGTCTGTTGCCATACATCATTTGTGGATTTTTTGGAGAGGGGAATGAAAGTTAAGCTCAACCGATGCTCTGTTGTCTCTCGTACAAAGCACTGCTCTGAGGTCTTAAGAAAAGCTCACGAGTTTTGTCCCAACTAACGATCTACTAATGGGACAAGCATTATGGTTAACGAGGCAGCCAGCAGATGACATCACAATGGTTGAACTGTTTGGTTGCATCGTCTTCAAAGCTTGTATTCATTACTATCGTTAATGGCCTGGGTAAAAATATATTTTTCTGTGATATGGTTTTTAAACTGTTTCAGTTGTTTGCTCCAGTTTTGAGTATTGAAAGTTGTAACATAAAGTAAATGGCATCCACTGCTGGCCATTTGTTTGTATAAAAATACCGTTCCTGCCTTAGTTTGTACTGAAAATGCCTCCATTTCTTATCAAATATCTGGTTATGCGCAGTATCACACACAAATATTTACCTTTTATCTTTCCAGGTTATGGCTTGTGGTTAATTTAAAAGCTGTGTTGTCTGTTGTGACCGAGGCCCTAATGGATTTATACTTAACATCGGAAGTGTTGTGCGACGCTAAATATTGAGTTGCCGAGAACTACTCAGTAAAACAAGGAATTAGTCTGCAGTGTCATGAAGGGAATCGAACAGGCCCTTGGCTTGCAAATATTACGGGACAAGATGTGGACACTGGCACAATTTGGAAAACAGTTTGTAGTCCTATAATGTTCATAAGGCCCTACACATTTTATTTATTAATTTTTTTCAGAAATTATTTTTTCTTCGTTATGTTTTTAAAGGTTTCTGTAAAACGTTTGTTTTTCGTTCTGAAAATCACATGTGTTTTAAGGGAACATCCAATTTAGTTGTTTTTTGAATCCACAACGATGCTTGAACCTACTTTTGAGGTCTGGTAGAAATAGAATAAATTTAGATTTTTGGGTGTAGTTACCCTTTAATGCAAGTGCACACCAGAAAGAGGCCGTTGTTTGGTTAGCAATGTTTCTGTAGTGCTCATGTGATTGCAGAGTTTGCAAAACAAATGGCCACTGGATTGATGCAAACAATCGTAACAACAAAGTAGCCTAACGTTTAAAGTTTTTGGGAAAGCCTTTCCATATCTGCTAGAAGAAGGTTATCATTAGCATTATCGCTAACAGCGAAACAGTGTAGACATACGTACGCACGCACAGGCATTCCTGTGCCGTTTCAGAAAGTTGAAGGAAAATACTGATTTTGTTCATGTCTTGTGATTTACAATGAATGACTCTTCTAATAGGTCCAATACATTTTAGTTGATTTACTACTAAGTTCAGTATATTGTTGAATCCCATTTGAATGTCTGGACTCTGTGATTCCGTTTGCTTTTATAGGGCCCTAAGTTCACATTAAGAGGACCCGCTGTATAACACAAACGGAAGCCCAAATGGGGTCCGACTACAAGAAAAGGAAGTGAAGATGACCTGATTGAGGAGAAAAATGAACGTGAAAGTTGATATATTTGTTTATGTAGGTGAAGCCTTTTGTTTTCTTTGTGGCCTGGAATGAATAGCTCCGTTGTTTGGGCACAGTATCAGATAAGGTTGTGTATGTGTTACACAGGAATAGTACAAGTAGGGTCACTCATACCCTTTTCACAGTATTGTGCCCGCCCAAACTGTTCTTTGCTGGCTTGGAAGCATCTTCTCACATTGTCCTTTTCAGCATGGTTCCAACAACAGGCCGTTGCAGTATAGCTCAGCTCAGTAGTGTGAAAAGGGTAAGCTTTTAGTTTTCGCGGGAAGCCTGAATTGAACTCCTGGAAAAATGCCCATTCTCATAGACAATTGCCAACACCCCATTCAAGACCCATTTTCCCACACTCGATGATACAGCACAAATGCTAAGTTAGAGTTGACAACACTTCCTCCATCTAGGGACACAAGATCAGCATCTCCACCAATGCTGAATGTGTAGAGCCTGGGATTAGGGTCTGGGGTGCTGATCTTTGATCATTTCCTGAGAGGTGAATGTAGACACAGCTGCTTCAGTGTCTTTTCTCCTTTCAGATATCACTTGAGGGTTGGCGGCAGGCAGGGGTTTAGGGAACTTAATAGAAACCTGTGACGTCCCCCTCCTCCCATGCAGCTCGTAAAGGTGATTAGCTCTGCTACCTGTGGCTGAGATGACCAAGAGAGCCTGGCAGGCTGATGCCTTAAGACCTGCCTGCTGCTTTAGTTTGGTTGTAGTTAGGGATGCATGATATATCTGTAAGCATATCGGATTCTCACTATATTAGCTAAAAATGCCGGCATCGCTCCGATGTCTAGTTTAACGCTGATGTGCAAAACCGATGTCAAAGCTGACATGCATACCTATATAACGTAGGTACATGACGTAATGACACCATGAAGAATACAGCTCTACACGTGCAACTCAGCATTCCTAACCTAGCCCACAATGTCTGCTGTGTGGATTGAGCAGTCAACAAGTCGAGCAGGCATTTGAAAGAGTAAGAGCATTTCAGCAAGACAACTCAAAGGCGAAATCCATTAACGCCAAGATAATGAAATTCATTGCACTTCGAGGACTGGTAACACACTACCAAGTAGGTGCTATTTTTCGGAATTAACGGGAATATATGAGAATTAAAGGAAATATATGCAAATTAATGTTTTGCATTGGATATATTTACCATATCATATGGAGACAGAAACATAAACATTTTACCTTATCACAAGTAGACATAATTGCAAATGATTAAATCTTTCCAATATATGTATATTTTTTTAAATGTAGTTATGAATTGAACTTTAAATGCGTTGACTCTTCACATGGGATGATTTCACTGAACAACAAAGGGAATATTGAATGATCCCCAATGATCAATCGCATCTCCCAAAAACGTTTTCAACATACATCTGTAAAATGATAGTCTAGAAACTAAAGCTTTAGTTGTCTTCTCTCAGGCTTCCATGTCTTCTCCCTGGACCTCCTTAATGTCCACCTCTGAGTCCTAATCTTCACGGTAACTTTCCAACCTTGTTGAGGATGGCTCGTTGTCAGGCTCAAAAAGCCTCAAATTTGCCCGGATGGCCACCAATTTTTCAATTATTCTATTGGTCAGCCGGTTGCGTGCTTTGGTGTGTGTTCCCAAACAAGGACCAGTTGTGCTCTGAGGAGGCTGATGTTGGTGGGATTTGGGGGATGATTGAGGCAACAGGGGAAAGAGTCTCAGATCCACAAAGTCCCTTCCACCAGGTGGCTGATGAGATATGTTGGCAAGACCACCATATTGCATCTCCATCCTAAAGCCCTTGCTTGGAAGTGTACTTCGCCAGACTGCCAAGAACCTTGCCCTCATACAGGCCAAGGTGGCGAAACGGTAGTGATGACACCATAGGCCTTGTTGATCTCTGCACCAGACAGGATGCACTTGCCAGCATACTTGGGGTCCAACATGTACGCAGCGGCATGTATGGGCTTCAGGCAGAAGCCTTCAGGCTTTGATGTACACTGCTCAAAAAAATAAAGGGAACACTTAAACAACACAATGTATCTCCAAGTCAATCACATTTCTGTGAAATCAAACTGTCCACTTAGGAAGCAACACTGATTGACAATACATTTCACATGCTGTTGTGCAAATGGAATAGTCAACAGGTGGAAATTATAGGCAATTAGCAAGACACCCCCAATAAAGTAGTGGTTCTGCAGGTGGGACCACAGACCACTTCTCAGTTCCTATGCTTCCTGGCTGATGTTTTGGTCACTTTTGAATGCTGGCGGTGCTTTCACTCTAGTGGTAGCATGAGACGGAGTCTACAACCCACACAAGTGGCTCAGGTAGTGCAGCTCATCCAGGATGGCACATCAATGCGAGCTGTGGCAAGAAGGTTTGCTGTGTCTGTCAGCGTAGTGTCCAGAGCATGGAGGCGCTACCAGGAGACAGGCCAGTACATCAGGAGATGTGGAGGAGGCCGTAGGAGGGCAACAACCCAGCAGCAGGACCGCTACCCCCGCCTTTGTGCAAGGATGAGCAGGAGGAGCACTGCCAGAGCCCTGCAAAATGACCTCCAGCAGGCCACAAATGTGCATGTGTCTGCTCAAACGGTCAGAAACAGACTCCATGAGGGTGGTATGAAGGCCCGACGTCCACAGGTGGGGATTGTGCTTACAGCCCAACACTGTGCAGGACGTTTGGCATTTGCCAGAGAACACCAAGATTGGCAAATTCGCCACTGGCGCCCTGTGCTCTTCACAGATGAAAGCAGGTTCACACTGAGCAGACGTGACAGAGTCTGGAGACGCCGTGGAGAACGTTCTGCTGCCTGCAACATCCTCCAGCATGACCGGTTTGGCGGTGGGTCAGTCATGGTGTGGGGTGGCATTTCTTTGGGGGGCTGCACAGCCCTCCATGTGCTCGCCAGAGGTAGCCTGACTGCCATTAGGTACCGAGATGAGATCCTCAGACCCCTTGTGAGACCATATGCTGGTGCGGTTGGCCCTGGGTTCCTCCTAATGCAAGACAATGCTAGACCTCATGTGGCTGGAGTGTGTCAGCAGTTCCTGCAAGAGGAAGGCATTGATGCTATGGACTGGCCCTCCCGTTCCCCAGACCTGAATCCAATTGAGCACATCTGGGACATCATGTCTCGCTCCATCCACCATATGCCACGTTGCACCACAGACTGTCCAGGAGGTGGCCGATGCTTTAGTCCAGGTCTGAGGAGATCCCTCAGGAGACCATCCGCCACCTCATCAGGAGCATGCCCAGGCATTGTAGGGAGGTCACACAGGCACGTGGATCAGCCTGTAGTGTGGTTTTACACTTTAATTTTGAGTGTGACTCCAAATCCAGACCTCCATGTGTTGATAAATTTGATTTCCATTGATATTTTTTGTGGTTTTGTTGTCAGCACATTCAACTATGTAAAGGAAAAACATATCTAACAAGAATATTTCATTCATTCAGATCTAGGATGTGTTATTTTAGTGTTCCAAGAAGTTACAGGTCTGTGAGAGCCAGAAATCTTGCTTGTTTGTAGGTGACCAAAGACTTATTTTCCAACATAATTTGCAAATAAATTCATAAAAATTCCTACAATGTGATTTTATGGATTTTTTTTCTCATTTTGTCTGTCATAGTTGAAGTGTACCTATGATGAAAATTACAGGCCTCATCTCTTTAAGTGGGACAACTTGCACAATTGGTGGCTGACTAAATACTTCTTTGCCCCACTGTATATATTTAATTTTTTCGTATTTGTAATCAAAATTTACCAGAAGGCATGTAGTCCTTGGCTGACAGTGTAGTAGTGTGGGATCAATAGCATCTCATTACTATGCAAGATCTTGAAGAATCAGCTGTAGATGTGATGGAAGAATGCACTGTGCATGCAGAGGGTTGCAATTCTATTGAATTGGGGATTGGTTAACCAAAGTATGCCACAAGACCTAGAATTGCCTTGTGTATCCCACAAAAATGGTTCACTGTTATAAGCTAACTGTTTTGAGGAATTTAAGCAAAATTCTCCAAATTCCAGGGCTTGACTTATCATGGAAAGTTTCCAATCCTTTGCAACTACTACTGACAGCACAGTGGGTTGACAAGGATTTCGTCCTGAGGAAAGCCGTATTGCATGCTCAAGAGTTTGCTGGTTCTCATACCACTGCTGCCATTTCAATGGCATTTGAGAGCACGTTTTAAACTTGGAAACATGAACAATCCAAGTCCCATTCGGAAAAACTGACTTGAGAAATATGCTCAACTGTGTCTGCAGCAGACGTGATACCCTGTCATGGCATTGAAACGCCTGCTCAACAAAACTGCCAACACAGACCATCGGGTTAACTTGGAAAAGTACTCTACTAGAGGCTGTGAACAAGCGATTCGGTTGCATTCTCTCTGAGCCTCTACTGTGTGGCCACCGTGCTCGATGCTAGGTACAAGGACCGCTACTTCGATGCAGACCAGAAACAGGGATTACGTGAAATGTTAGACACAGCTGGACAAGACGGAAAAGGACACAGTGACTGTGCGCTCTGGGGAAGAGAGGCCGCGGGTAGACAGAGCTGAAACTTTACTGCTTGACATGTATGATGAAATCCTGGTTGAGACTAAACAACGAAACAGCACAGCCAGTAAGTGATGGGGACATACTTAAATACTTACAAAATAACTTTTTGGTCAGTTAGTGTGTGGTGTGTGTGTGTGTGTGTTCAACTATTTAACTGTACTAGAATGCTTTTAAAGGCTGTAAAAAAAAAATAGTGTAATATCTGTATCGGGTATTTTTGGAAAGGAAAATATCGGATATTGGTATCGGCCAACAATGTCATATCGGTGTATCACTAGTTGTAGTCCTATTTTCTCACAATAACATTGCGTTATTGGAGTTTGTGTACAGGAATCGCCTAACTTACAAAGCGGTTTGTCTTACAGTATGTTAGACCTGTGGTCAAATCAGTATAATAAGTATTTTATGCTTTTCTCCGTTTGCCAGGCATAGCCTATTAACCCCAATATCTGGTCTACCTCTGCTGTAGTTAAAATAAGATTTTTAAAAAAATAATTAAAAGATGCCCGTTACAAATGCAAGAGAATTGACTCGTTTTAAGAATATGGTGTAGAAATGTTTACCTCAGGTGTTCAGGGCAGTTGCAGAAGCTAATTTGTGATGGATGTGCTTTCTGCTCACTCTCTGTTAACTAAATGAGTACAAACACATTTTTGATAGTGTGAGAGCCAAGAGACATAGTTGAGATAGATAACCACGTTTACAAGCTAAACTCCTTGTGACCCGACTCTGTGCTGTTTAGAATTCCACAGAATAGTGTTTGAGTTGGCCGTCGGCGAAGACCTGACTATCACTTTACAGAACTCACTCATTTTTGTTGTTGACATGAGGATTTTTGGAGTTCCTCGTCTCGTTGGTCTTGAGGAAATGCCCTCGGGTAGTACATTTCTGCTGTTTGCAAACTCGCTCATCTCCATTTCCATCAGGTTTAACCACTCGGCCTCAGACAGTGGGGCCTCAGTCAGCTGGAGCCAGCCACCAATGTAGTAGCCATCACGCGACATGCGGAACAGGAGTTGTGTACACATGCGTGCGCTTACACCCGCACACATTTTATAGATACACAAGTTTTAGTGAATGACGTTTTATTGGAGTGTGACACAAGGAACCACACAAGTGTTGATATCATTACAAATGGATGTCCATCACGGTAGTTATTCAGATTCAAAATGGCATCAAAATGCCAAGAGAAACATGAGTCCTGTATCCACAATTGTGTTGTGTGAGATTGAAAATAATCTCTTAGGATTAGTTTCCACTGAGGTCTCTTCATTTCCTCACTGAGGCGAGCCTTGAACCCCTGTGTGTGTCTGTATGTGTGTCCAGATAGCTGAGGGATGATGACGCGCGCTGACAGGTAATGGAAAGGATCCCTCCCAATCCCCAGGATGATAGGTCTTATCTGCAGTGTTGCGCAACAACCCCCCCCCACTTCACGCTCTTTCTAAATGGGTGACTGCTCACACAGTAGCCCAGCCGTTGCTCATTCATGAGTAACCAACCCATGAGACATGACCCATAGAACAACACCTTAGTCAGGAAATGCAGTATTCACTCCCTCTGTCAAATGTCTCGCATGGCAAATTCTACAATGTGACGTGTTACGTTTGTATTCACAGGTAAGGAGATCACAGATGTTTTGGACTTCTAGATACGAAAGTTTGTTATTTTACTATTTTAATTGAAGTCAGTGTGACTCTAAATGTAAACTCATCTCTTTAGCCGATATCCTGCCCCATTTTCCACTCCAGCTGTGTTTCGTTAAAATACCTGTCTGAAGGCACGTGAAACAGCAAAATCAACTGTTGCTTGTTTGTCTGGGCAAGGCCTCCTCCACACGGCCTTACTCAGGACCCCTGTGAATCCCTTGCCAAGCTTGGATGGGTTGCGGACAACATTTCACTTGAACCTTTGCCAAGGACTGTTTGCTTTACTCCCCGGGCCTCATGAGACTTGATCTGTGTGAAGTCATGCTCTGCGGAGAGTTTACGTCTCAGCGCGTGCCTGCAAGGGTGTGGAGTCTGATTCATCTGGCCATGCATGGGTGTGAGGGTGCAAGTGTGTGGTGTGTTTCGTGGGGGTCATTAGCCAACGGACATCATTCATACCCACCCCAGTCAGACTGAGAAAGACCTGTGTATTTTTGTGAACTTTCGTTCTGAGTGTAGAGGAACTTTGAGGTTGTGGGAGAATCTTCCAGTGTGCTTTTTGCACACCCCGGGGAGAGGGAGATGTGCCCAGTAATGATGAGTGTGGCTATACACATGAATATACACATGAATGAGTGTGAGAGGATGTGAAAGAAAATGTCTGGGGGGAGAGGAAAAAAGTGAGAGGAGACAAAGAGAGCAAATGTGGGTGAGAGAAAAACAACATATGAGAAAGACCGGGCCACTGAAACAGTTAGCTTAAAGGAAGGTTTTTCTTTCCATTAGTCCACTGTTGATGCAGTCCCAAAATGTTGTCCATCTCCACAATCAAGTTTTCAATATATAGGACTTTCAAAAACCGAATTCTAAGGATGTGGCAAGTTACAAATAGCTTTTTGACAGTCCTATAGCTCAACTTGATAGCTATTTTGTGACTGCATCAACAGTGGACTAATGAAGAAAATACCAAAATTATAGTTTGAGTGGATATTCCTTTAAGTGAAGATGATGAGTAAAACCTGATGTTGCGTTTTTCCATAATACAGTACCTCTTGGCCCAGCCTGAGGCTACAGCTGCTGGGTGGAGTTAGGGTGGGGTAGGGTGAGGATCTATGTCCTTGCTTGATGATGAGGTGGTGGGGAAGGATCTATGGCAGTGTTGGTTCTTTTATACAAGGGTTACGTCTGTAACCTCCGGTTGCCACTAGATGAGGTTGTAATAAACAGAGCATTTTGTTTTTCTCTTCTTCTAACAAATTTGGCTCGATCTTTTGGAAGGTTTAAGCTATAAAACATTATGACCCTTCACTGAACGAGAAGACTCTCAGGAACACGTATGTGTCTTCTGTTTCCCTACAATATCTGACCAAATTATGAAAGACAATTGTACTTTTAATTCTCTAAAGTCAGTGTGGAAGAGGTGACAAAATGATTGTCTATCAACAATGACAAGCAACTGGGGTCTGACAATCTGGATGGAAAATTACTGAGGATAATAGTGGATGATATTACCACTCCTATTTGCCACAGCTTCAATTTAAGCCTACTAGAAAGTGTGTGCCCTCAGGCCTGGAGGGAAGCTAAAGTCATTCCGCTACCAAAGAATAGTAAAGCCCCCCCTTTGCTGGCTCAAATAGCCGACCAATCAGCCTGTTACCAACCCTTAGTAAACTTCTGGAACAAATTGTGTTTGACCAGATACAATGCTATTTCACAGTAACAGCACGCATATAGGGAAGGACACTCAACAAGCACAGCACTTACACAAATGACTGATTGGCTGAGAGAAAATGATGTTAAAATGATTTTGGGGGCTGTCTTGTTAGATCATGTTAAAAGCTGCACTGAAGTCTATCAGTCTGCTGCTGGGAAAACTTGTGTTATGGCTTTACACCACCTGCTATAAAGTGGATAAAAAGTTACTTGTCTAACAGAACACAGAGGGTGTTCTTTAATGGAAGCCTCTAAAACATAATCCAGGTAGAAGCAGGAATTCCCCAGGGTAGCTGTTTAGGTCCCTTGCTTTTTATTCAATCGTTACCAACGACATGCCACTGGCTTTGGGTAAGGCCAGTGTGTCTATGTATGCAGATGACTCAACACTATACACGTCAGCTACTACAGAAACTGAAATGACTGCAACACTTAACTTCTTGATGTTAGCGGGACAATTATCATCAACAACGGCTGAATTGCAGAGCGCCACAGTCAAATAATATTACAAAAAATATTTATATTCATGAAATCACAAGTGCAATATAGCAAAACACAGCTTAGCTTTTTGTTAATCCACCTGTCGTGTCAGATTTTGAAAATATGCTTACAGCGAAAGCAATCCAAGCGTTTGTGTACGTTTATCGACCACTAGACAAAACATTATGAACACCTAGCATCAAAGTAGCTTGGCCACAAATCAGGAAAGCAATCAAATTAATCGCTTACCTTTTGATGATCTTCAGATGTTTTCACTCACGAGACTCCCAGCTACACAATAAATGTTCCTTTTGTTCCATAAAGATTATTTTTATATCCAAAATACCTCTGTTTGTTTGGCGCGTTATGTTCAGAAATCCACAGGCTCGAGCGGTCACGACAACGCAGACAAATTCCAAATAGCATCCGTAATGTCCACAGAAACATGTCAATCGTTTTTTATAATCAATCCTCAGGTTGTTTTTAAAATATATAATCGATAATATATCAACCGGCACTGTTTCTTTTTCAGTAGGAGAGGGAGAGACAATGGCTGCCCCACTCTGTTGCGCCAGCAAAACTCATGCGAACACCCAGCTATCCACTACGCAATGTTATCTTTCTCGCCACTTCCTGGTTTGATTTTCCTCCGGTTTTCGCCTGCAATATCAGTTCTGTTATACTCACAGACAATATTTGGACAGTTTTGGAAACAGGTTTGTTTCCTATCCTTATGTCAATTATATGTATATTCTAGCATATGGGCCTGAAATATGCCGTTTACTTTCGGAACGTTATTTTTCCAAACATAAAAATACTGCCCCCTAGCTGAAAGAGGTTAACAAAGAGCTGCAGTTAGTTTCAGAATGGGTAGCAATGAATAAGTTAGTCCTAAATATTTCCAAAACTAAGAGCATTGTATTTGGGACATAGCATTCACCAAACCTCAACTACATCTTGTATTGAATAATGTTGAAAATGAGCAAGTTGAGGTGACTGAACTCCTGAGAGTAACCCTGGATTGTAAACTGTAATGGTCAAAACATTGATACAACAATAGCTAAGATGGGGAGAAGTCTGTCCATAATAAAGCGCTGCTCTGCCTTAACACTATCAGCAAGGCAGGTCCGACAGGCCCTGGTTTTGTTGCACCTGGACTACTGTTGTCTGCACCTGGACTAACAAGTCTACATAGTTCAAATGGAGAGAATTAAAAAAACAAAAACGTGTGGTCAGGTGCCACAGAGGGACTTGGGAAAATTGCAGTTGGCTCAGAACAGGGCAGCACGGCTGGCCCTTGGATGCACACAGAGAGCTAACGTTAATGACATGTATGTCAATCTCTCATGGCTCAAAGTGGAAGAGAGATTGACTTCCTCATTACTTGTTTTTGTAAGAGGTGTTGACAAGCTAAAGTCACTGAGCTGTCTGTTTTAAAATACTAGCACACAGCTCGGACACCCATGCATACCCCACAAGACATGCCACCAGAGGTCTCTTCACAGTCCCCAAGTCCAGAACAGACTATGGGAGACGCACAGTACTACATAGAGCCATGACTACATGGAACTCTATTCCACATCAGGTGCACGTAGTAGATTCAGATTTTTTAAAAACAGGTAAAAATACACCTTATGGAACAGCGGGACTGTGAAGTAACACAAACACAGGCACAGACGCATGCATACACACACCATAACATACACACACACACACACACTTGGATTTTGCGTTGTAGATATGAAGGTAGTGGAGTAGGGGCCCGAGGGGGCACGCTTAGTGTGTTATGAATTCTGTAATGTTAAAATTGTATAACTGCCTTAATTTTGCCGGACCTCAGGAAGAGTAGCCGCTGCTGTAGTGTAGCTACATACTGTAGAAAATCATACACCATTATTGCCTGATGATCTTCTGAACTTCCCAATACCTTTCTGATGCATTTCAGTCACTTCAAACCATACTTCCTTCAGATTGAAATACTTTCGAAATTACTGTCAGACTGATTTGTAATAGGCCCAATTAAAGAAGTTAACATTGGCCATTGATTACCTAACTGTTTTTTTCATGGTGGGGGTCGCAAAACAATTTTGATATTTTATTTTATTTATTTTTTATTTCACCTTTATTTAACCAGGTAGGCAAGTTGAGAACAAGTTCTCATTTACAATTGCGACCTGGCCAAGGATAAAGCAAAGCAGTTCGACAGACAACGACACAGAGTTACACATGGAGTAAAACAAACATACAGTCAATAATACAGTTGAAACAAGTCTATATACGATGTGAGCAAATGAGGTGGGAAGGGAGGTAAAGGCAAAAAAAGGCCATGGTGGCAAAGTAAATACAATATAGCAAGTAAAACACTGGAATGGTAGATTTGCAATGGAAGAATGTGCAAAGTAGAAATAAAAATAATGGGGTGCAAAGGAGCAAAATAAATTAAATACAGTAAGGAAAGAGGTAGTTGTTTGGGCTAAATTATAGGTGGGCTATGTACAGGTGCAGTAATCTGTGAGCTGCTCTGACAGTTGGTGCTTAAAGCTAGTGAGGGAGATAAGTGTTTCCAGTTTCAGAGATTTTTGTAGTTCCAGTCATTGGCAGCAGAGAACTGGAAGGAGAGGCGGCCAAAGAAATAATTGGTTTTGGGGGTGACTAGAGAGATATACCTGCTGGAGCGCGTGCTACAGGTGGGAGATGCTATGGTGACCAGCGAGCTGAGATAAGGGGGGACTTTACCTAGCAGGGTCTTGTAGATGACCTGGAGCCAGTGGGTTTGGTGACGAGTATGAAGCGAGGGCCAGCCAACGAGAGCATACAGGTCGCAATGGTGGGTAGTATATGGGGCTTTGGTGACGGATTGCACTGTGATAGACTGCATCCAATTTGTTGAGTAGGGTATTGGAGGCTATTTTTTAAATGACATCGCCAAAGTCGAGGATTGGTAGGATGGTCAGTTTTACAAGGGTATGTTTGGCAGCATGAGTGAAGGATGCTTTGTTGCGAAATAGGAAGCCAATTCTAGATTTAACTTTGGATTGGAGATGTTTGATATGGGTCTGGAAGGAGAGTTTACAGTCTAACCAGACACCTAAGTATTTGTAGTTGTCCACGTATTCTAAGTCAGAGCCGTCCAGAGTAGTGATGTTGGACAGGCGGGTAGGTGCAGGTAGAGATCGGTTGAAGAGCATGCATTTAGTTGGAGGCCACGGAAGGAGAGTTGTATGGCATTGAAGCTTGCCTGGAGGGTTGTTAACAGTGTCCAAAGAAGGGCCAAAAACGTTTGGGAACCCCTGTCTATTTCTTTGCCTGGGAGGCTGAGAAGAGACGGTTGGTTGTGACTAAACACATCTAACATGATTGGTGCTGATCAAATGTTCACCGTCGAACTTTGAGTCTGGCCCTCGTTTGTGTACTCAGCACTGAGATCTGGAACACAAATGGCTTGGCCCGAGCCCAGTTCTTCCTGGATTAACCAGAACTGAGCACCCGAGAGAGAGACGACCCATATCAGACCCTGAGGTGAGGGGGTGGTGCCTTTCAGACAGGTATTTTAACGCAACACAGCTGAAGTGGAAAATGGGGCAGGATATCGGCTAAAGAGATGAGTTTACATTTAAAGAGTCACACTGACTTCAATTGAAATAGTAAAATATCAAACTTCAATGTCTAGGAGTTCTAAAAAAAAATGTGTTAGTCCACTGTTGATGCAGTCACAAAATAGCAATCAAGTTTTCAAGATATAGGACTGTCAAAAAGCTATTTGTAACTTGCCACATCATTACAGTCCGGTGTTTTGAAAGCCCTATATCTTGAAAACTTGATTGCTGACATGCACAACATTTTGGGACTGCATCAACAGTGAACTAATGGAAGAAAAAAACATACCAAAAGAAAGTTACTGGATTTTCTGGCTTCTCTCTCCCCTAGAAAACCCCTGAATAATGTAATTAATTAATGTGTATTGCCATCCTCCCATTTCCTGGCGCAACCACTTCTGTGAGGGAGAATCCCAGTGGAGAAGCACATCCCCGTTGAAGCATAGACCACACTCATCATTACTACGCACATCTCTCTCTCCCTGGGGTGGGCAAATAGCACACTGGAAGTTTCTCCCACCACCTCAGTACCTCTACGCTCAGATGGGCTGGGTATGAATGTTGACTGATGTCGCCCACAAACACGTCACACTCTTGCACTCTCTCACACACACATACACCCATGCATGGCCAGATTAATCATCACAGATTCCACACCCTTGCAGGCACGCGCTGAGACGTAAACTCTCTGCAGAACATGACTTCACACAGATCCAAGTCTCCAAGTGAAATGTTGTCCGCAACTCCAGCAACCTTGGCAAGGGATTCACAGGGGTCCTGAGTAAGGCCGTGTGGAGGAGGCCTTGCCCAGACAAACAAGCAACAGGCGATTTTTGCTGTTTCACGTTCTCCACTAACTCCTAAGCTGAAGCGGTTTTCTCATGACCTCCACAACAAAGGAGCACTGTGTGCCCAGGGCCTGGAAAGAGCCACTTCATAGGTGGGGTGGGCATGGAGGACAAACAATTACCTTGAGCTGGTGTTTTTGCGAGACGTCTCCCGCTAACAGAGCTTGGAGAAGGACGGAGTGGTGAAAGGTGACCTTGCACACAATGAAACCAGTGTTCAACTAGAGAGGGGTGGCAAAAGCAACCTTGACCAGGGCCTAATGACAAGTGTTGACTACATTAACCCCAACATTTTCAACTGGAATCACACATTTTTCATGTAGGGCTGTAGTCTGTTCAAAACATACACTGCTCAAAAAAATAAAGGGAACACTTAAACAACACAATGTAACTCCAAGTCAATCACACTTCTGTGAAATCAAACTGTCCACTTAGGAAGCAACACTGATTGACAATACATTTCACATGCTGTTGTGCAAATGGAATAGACAACAGGTGGAAATTATAGGCATTTAGCAAGACACCCCCAATAAAGGAGTGGTTCTGCAGGTGGGGACCACAAACCACTTCTCAGTTCCTATGCTTCCTGGCTGATGTTCTGGTCACTTTTGAATGCTGGCGGTGCTTTCACTCTAGTGGTAGCATGAGACGGAGTCTACAACCCACACAAGTGGCTCAGGTAGTGCAGCTCATCCAGGATGGCACATCAATGCGAGATGTGGCAAGAAGGTTTGCTGTGTCTGTCAGTGTAGTGTCCAGAGCATGGAGGCGCTACCAGGAGACAGGCCAGTACATCAGGAGACGTGGAGGAGGCCGTAGGAGGACATCAACCCAGCAGCAGGACCGCTACCTCCGCCTTTGTGCAAGGAGGAGCAGGAGGAGCACTGCCAGAGCCCTGCTAAATGACCTCCAGCAGGCCACAAATGTGCATGTGTCTGCTCAAACGGTCAGAAACAGACTCCATGAGGGTGGTATGAGGGCCCGACGTCCACAGGTGGGGGTTGTGCTTACAGCCCAACACCGTGCAAGACGTTTGGCATTTGCAAGAGAACACCAAGATTGGCAAATTCGCCACTGGCGCCCTGTGCTCTTCACAGATGAAAGCAGGTTCACACTGAGCACGTGACAGACGTGACAGTCTGGAGACGCCGTGGAGAACGTTCTGCTGCCTGCAACATCCTCCAGCATGACCGGTTTGGCGGTGGGTCAGTCATGGTGTGGGGTGGCATTTCTTTGGGGGGCCGCACAGCCCTCCATGTGCTCGCCAGAGGTAGCCTGACTGCCATTAGGTACCGAGATGAGATCCTCAGACCCTTTGTGAGACCATATGCTGTTGCGGTTGGCCCTGGGTTCCTCCTAATGCAAGACAATGCTAGACCTCATGTGGCTGGAGTGTGTCAGCAGTTCCTGCAAGAGGAAGGCATTGATGCTATGGACTGGCCCGCCCGTTCCCCAGACCTGAATCCAATTGAGCACATCTGGGACATCATGTCTCGCTCCATCCACCACGTTGCACCACAGACTGTCCAGGAGTTGGCGGATGCTTTAGTCCAGGTCTGGGAGGAGATCCCTCAGGAGACCATACACCACCTCATCGGGAGCATGCCCAGGCGTTGTAGGGAGGTCATACAGGCACGTGGAGGCCACACACACTACTGAGCCTCATTTTGACTTGTTTTAAGGACATCAAAGTTGGATCAGCCTGTAGTGTGGTTTACCACTTTAATTTTGAGTGTGATTCCAAATCCAGACCTCCATTGGTTGATAAATTTGATTTCCATTGATCATTTTTGTGATTTTGTTGTCAGCACATTCAACTATGTAAAGGAAAAAGTATTTTAATAAGAATATTTCATTCATTCAGATCTAGGATGTGTTATTTTAGAGTTCCCTTTATTTTTTTGAGCAGTGTATTTATTGGCTGAATACATGACTATTTTTGAGGACGTTACTGCATAAAATAATCAGATTGCTTAACCTTTTGTGAACCCAGAGGTAGAACTTGCTTTCAATGCAAGGAAATTAAGACTTGAAGAGAATACTTCTCAAAAGCATCATTTTTAACGTCTTTATGATTCAGTCGTATGATCAGGGTGCTAAGTATAGTGGTCGATGTAAATGGTTCCCAAGCTCTCTGCTACAATGACACAAACCAGTCAAACCCCCCACGCTGTCTTCACTGCAGCTCATACAGAGTAAACCCATATTTCACCAAACTTTGTACTGTTGCAAAAACTACTCTTCAGAGTTCAAGCGGAACTAGTCTTGTCCACCAGCCGTGTGTCTGACAGCTGTGAACCCAGGAAAGCCATGCGAAAGCAGAACGAATGCATTCACAAGTCTTTAAAAAAAAAACAGTTTCTGTGAAAAGCGTGAAATAGGCCTAATCAATGTAATACGTTTGACTGTTGACTGGTTTTGAGGAATTGCCTAAAGCTGTTTTCTGGGTTCACTCACAGCACTTACTGTTCAAGTCTCATTAATGTTGTCAATGTTTTGTCGTCTGTAACGCCCATGGCGTTCTAGTATTAGCTTCTGACGCCCCAGGCTTACGCGTTCTCTCTTGACAGGAGGTACAGGAGGAATTGTAACAGATCATAACAGTTTTCTGGGTGGCAGTGCCTCTGTTCAGTAAGCAGAAGTGTTAGAACAATTCAGAACACTGATGTACTTGTCAGGCATCCACACGTATAGATCACTATACACGCATGCATTTGTGCTGTGTTTAAATCGAGGCCTGTGTGTTAAATTTAAGGGTTGTGTGCGTGCATGTGTTTTTGAACACCTCTGTTTTTTATGTGTGGCCGTGTTTGAGTCAGGACTGTATTTCTGTGAATGCATTCAATAGCTGGCCGTATGGTTGAGCCGCGGTACATGTATGTTTCCGCTGTTGTCTTAGCACATGACTCCAAATCTTATCTCTTATAAAACCGAGATCTCATCTCACCAGAAATACTGCTCTAAGCAGGAAGTGGCTTTGTGCATTGTTCGTCAGCTCAATGTCACACATACACAGGCACCTTTCGCAGTCACTGAACACAAAGCTGTCATAGTGAAGCTTTGTGCCGATGTCAAAAATAAATAATATATACACATACAGTTGAAGTCGGAAGTTTACATAGTTAGGTTGGAGTCAGTAAAACTAGTTTTTCAACCACTCCACACATTTCTTGTTAACAAACTATAGTTTTGGCAAGTCAGTTAGGACATCTACTTTGACACAAGTCATTTTTCCAGCAATTGTTTACAGACAGATTATTTCACTTAAATAATTCACTGTATCACAATTCCAGTGGGTCAGAAGTTTACATACACTAAGTTGACTGTGCCTTTAAACAGCTTGGAAAATTCCCGAAAATGATGTCATGGGTTTAGAAGCTTCTGATAGGCAAATAATTTGAGACAATTGGAGGTGTACCTGCGGATTTATTTCAAGGCCTACCTTCACTCAGTGCATTTTGCTTGGCATAATAAAAATCAAAATAAATCAGCCAAGACCTCAGAAAAAACATGTAGACATCCACAAATGCAAGGAAAAGCAAGGAAGAATCCACTGCTCCAAAACCGCCATAAAATAGCCAGACTGGTTTGCAACTGCACATGGGGACAAAGATTGTACTTTTTAGAGAAATGTCCTCTGGTCTGATGAAACAAAAATATAACTTTTTGGCCATAATGACCATTGTTATGTTTGGAGGAAAAAGGGGATGTTTGCAAGCCGAAGAACACCATCCCAACCGTGAAGCACGGGGGTGGCAGCATTATCTTGTGGTGGTGCTTTGCTGCAGGAGGGATTGGTGCACTTCACAAAATAGATGGCATCATGATGATGGAAAATTGTGTGGATATATTGAAGCAACATCTCAAGGCATCAGTCAGAAGGTTCTTAGTCGCAAATGGGTCTTCCAAATGGACAATGACCCCAAGCGTACTTCCAATGTTATGGCTTAAGGACAACAAAGTCAAGGTATTGGAGTGGCCATCACAAAGCCCTGACCTTAATCCTATAGAACATTTGTGGGCAGAACTGAAAAAGTGTGTGCGAGCAAGGAGGCCTACAAACCTGACTCAGTTACACCAGCTCTGTCAGGAGGAATCGGCCAAAATTCACCCAACATCGACAACAGCCACCCTCGAAGCAGCGTTACCCATGCAGAACAAGGGGAATAACTACTCCAAGTCTCAGAGCGAGTGACGTTTGAAGCGCTATTAGCGCGCACCCGCTAACTAGCTAGCTATTTGACATTGGTTACACCAGCCTAATCTCGGGAGTTGATAGGCTTGAAGTCATAAACAGCTCAATGCTTGAAGTATTGCGAAGAGCTGCTGATAAAAAAATGCACAAAATTACTGTTTGAATGAATGCTCTCGAGCCTGCTGCTGCCTACCATCGCTCAGTCAGACTGCTCTATCATATCATAGACTTAATTATAATAACACACAGAAATACGAGCTTTTGGTCATTAATATGGTCGAATCCGGAAACTATCATCTCGAAAACAAGACGTTTATTCTTTCAGTGAAATACGGAACCGTTCCGTATTTTATCTAATGGGTGGCATCCCGAAGTCTAAATATTCCTGTTACATTGCACAACCTTCAATGTTATGTCAAAATTACTTAACATTCTGGCAAATTAGTTCGCAACGAGCCATGCGGCCCAAACTGTTACATATACTCTGACTCTGCATGCAATGAACACAAGAGAAGTGACACAATTTCACCTGGTTAATATCGCCTGCTATCCTGGATTTCTTTTAGTTAAATATGCATGTTTAAAAATATATACTTCTGTGCATTGATTTTAAGAAAGGCATTGATGTTTATGGTTAGGGACAGTCGTGTAGCAATTGTGCTTTTTTTTCGCAAATGCGCTTTTGTTAAATCATCCACCGTTTGGCGTAGTTGGCTGTCTTTGTTAGAAAGAAATGGTCTTCGCACAGTTCGCAATGAGCCAGACGGCCCAAACTGCTGCATATACCCTGACTCTGTTGCAAGGGAAGTGACAAAGATATTCATGTTAGCAGGCAATATTAACTAAATATGCAGGTTTAAAAATATATTATTGTGTATTGATTTTAGGAAATGCATTGATGTTTATGGTTAGGTACACGTTGGCGCAACAACAGTCCTTTTTCGCGAATGTGCACCGCATCAATTATATGCAACGCAGGACACTAGATAAACTAGTAATATCATCAACCATGTGTAGTTAACTAGTGATTATGATTGTTTTTTATAAGATAAGTTTAATGCTAGCTAGCAACTTACCTTGGCTTCTTATTGCATTCCCGTAACAGGCAGGTTCCTCGTGGAGTGCAATGAGAGGCAGGTGGTTAGAGCGTTGGACTAGTTAACCCTAAGGTTGCAAGATTGAATCCCTGAGCTGACAAGGTAAAAATCTGTCATTCTGCCCCTGAACAAAGCAGTTAACCCACCGTTCCTAGGCCATCATTGAAAGTAAGAATGTGTTCTTAACTGACTTGCCTCGTTAAATAAAGGTGTAAAAAAAAATGGCCAAATCGGTGTCCAAAAATACCGATTTCCTATTGTTGTGAAAACTTGAAATCGGCCCTAATTAATGGGTCAGCCTCTAGTCCAAGCACACCAAGCCAGTCGTGAAGAGGGCATGAAAAAACATATTCCCCCTCAGGAGACTGAAAAGACTTGGCATGGGTCCTCAGATCCTCAAAAAGTTCTACAGCTGCACCATCGGGAGCATCCTGACTGTTTGCATCACTGCCTGGTATGGCAACTGCTCGGCCTCCGAGCGCAAGGTATTGAGTACGGCCCAGTACATCACTGGGACCAACCAAGCTTCCTGCCATTCAGGACCTCTATAACAGGTGGTGTCAGAGGAAGGCCCTAAAAGTTGTCAAAGACCCCAGCCACCCTAGTCATAGACTGTACTCTCTGCTATTGCACAGCGAGCGGTCTAGACCCCCCCCCCCCTGCTACTTTCTGTTTATTATCTATGCATAGTCACTTTACCTTCCTACATGTACAGTGCCTTGCGAAAGTATTCGGCCCCCTTGAACTTTGCGACCTTTTGCCACATTTCAGGCTTCAAACATAAAGATATAAAACTATTTTTTTGTGAAGAATCAACAACAAGTGGGACACAATCATGAAGTGGAATGACATTTATTGGATATTTCAAACTTTTTTAACAAATCAAAAACTGAAAAATTGGGCGTGCAAAATTATTCAGCCCCTTTACTTTCAGTGCAGCAAACTCTCTCCAGAAGTTCAGTGAGGATCTCTGAATGATCCAATGTTGACCTAAATGACTAATGATGATAAATACAATTCACCTGTGTGTAATCAAGTCTCCGTATAAATGCACCTGCACTGTGATAGTCTCAGAGGTCCGTTAAAAGCGCAGAGAGCATCATGAAGAACAAGGAACACACCAGGCAGGTCCGAGATACTGTTGTGAAGAAGTTTAAAGCCGGATTTGGATACAAAAAGATTTCCCAAGCTTTAAACATCCCAAGGAGCACTGTGCAAGCGATAATATTGAAATGGAAGGAGTATCAGACCACTGCAAATCTACCAAGACCTGGCCATCCTTCTAAACTTTCAGCTCATACAAGGAGAAGACTGATCAGAGATGCAGCCAAGAGGCCCATGATCACTCTGGATGAACTGCAGAGATCTACAGCTGAGGTGGGAGACTCTGTCCATAGGACAACAATCAGTCGTATATTGCACAAATCTGGCCTTTATGGAAGAGTGGCAAGAAGAAAGCCATTTCTTAAAGATATCCATAAAAAGTGTCGTTTAAAGTTTGCCACAAGCCACCTGGGAGACACACCAAACATGTGGAAAAAGGTGCTCTGGTCAGATGAAACCAAAATTGAACTTTTTGGCAACAATGCAAAACGTTATGTTTGGCGTAAAAGCAACACAGCTGAACACCACATCCCCACTGTCAAACATGGTGGTGGCAGCATCATGGTTTGGGCCTGCTTTTCTTCAGCAGGGACAGGGAAGATGGTTAAAATTGATGGGAAGATGGATGGAGCCAAATACAGGACCATTCTGGAAGAAAACCTGATGGAGTCTGCAAAAGACCTGAGACTGGGACGGAGATTTGTCTTCCAACAAGACAATGATCCAAAACATAAAGCAAAATCTACAGTCTCTCGATGTGCAAAACTGATAGAGACATACCCCAAGCGACTTACAGCTGTAATCGCAGCAAAAGGTGGCGCTACAAAGTATTAACTTAAGGGGGCTGAATAATTTTGCACGCCCAATTTTTCAGTTTTTGATTTGTTAAAAAAGTTTGAAATATCCAATAAATGTCATTCCACTTCATGATTGTGTCCCACTTGTTGCTGATTCTTCACAAAAAAATACAGTTTTATATCTTTATGTTTGAAGCCTGAAATGTGGCAAAAGGTCGCAAAGTTCAAGGGGGCCGAATACTTTCGCAAGGCACTGTATATATTCCCTCAACTCACCTGTACCCCCGCACATTGACTCTGTACCAGTACCCCCTGTATATCGCCTCTCTACTGTTATTTTACTGCTGTTCTTGAATTCTTTAAAAAATATATATACACAGCTCACAAAAATAAAGGGAACACTAAAATTACACATCCTAGATCTGAATGAATGAAATATTCTTATTAAATACTTTTTTCTTTACATAGTTGAATGTGCTGACAACAAAATCACACAAATTATCAATGGAAATCAAATTTATCAACTCATGGAGGTCTGGATTTGGAGTCACACTCAAAATTAAAGTGGAAACCACACTACAGGCGGATCCAACTTTGATGTAATGTCCTTAAAACAAGTCAAAATGAGGCTCAGTAGTGTGTGTGACCTCCACGTGCCTGTATGACCTCCCTATAATGCCTGGGCATGCTCCTGATGTGGAACTCCTGGACAGTCTGTGGTGCAACGTGGCGTTGGTGGATGGAGCGAGACATGATGTCCCAGATGTGCTCAATTGGATTCAGGTCTGGGGAACCGGCGGGCCAGTCCATAGCATCAATGCCTTCCTCTTGCAGGAACTGCTGACACACTCCAGCCACATGAGGTCTAGCATTGTCTTGCATTAGGAGGAACCCAGGGCCAACCGCACCAGCATATGGTCTCACAAGTGGTCCCTTTATTTTTTTTTGAGCTGTGTGTGTGTGTGTGTGTGTATATATAACTTTTCTAATTCATTTTTTTTACTTAACACTTATTTTTCTTAACTGCATTGTTGGTTAAGGGCTTCCGCGCATGTGACAAATAACATTTGATTTGACGTTTCTGCTGCTGAAAATGTAGGCCTAAGCCAATATTATTTTAGACCATTTACTAGCTACTCGAATCCAACATGGATAGCATATGGGAGATTTGAACCCACGACCTCTGTGGGGCTGACACCATGTTCCAACTATCTGAGCCGTATGATACTCCTTGATTCATATGAAGGTCCAGCTCTACCTGTATGTACTGTACTTTCTTTTGAATGGGAAGCCTAATGCCTGTCACTTTAATCTATTGCTTAACAGGTTCACCCGGGAGGTGTCTCAGCCACTTCGACAGCTCGGACGTCGGCAACACCACGACACTGTTGCTAAGCGATGACGGCGACACGCTTTTTGTGGGAGCGCGGAACGCAGTTCTCTCATTGGATGTCAGCCAGGAGGATGCCATTGTGATGAGGAGCAAGGTGCGGGGTTGACATTTACACCCGTGTTATTAACGTTGTATTATGAGCTCTATGAGACTTCATGAAGCTTTATAGACCCCATAAGCTTTAAAGCTCATGCATAAGACCGCCAGATTTTGTGGGAAAATACTTCAGCCTTACAGTTCATGCAGGCTATTTCGGATCAGCAGTTTTCTATTGGTAAATGGAGCTCGTCTATGCTGCAGAAAATGTCCCCCTCCAGTGGTTTAGTTCAGCGGTTGTTATGTGAAACACAAACACAGCTGGTTCAAGTCTGAACACTGACCTCTCTCCCTTCATCCTTCTCTCAGCTGGACTGGTCCCCCTCAGAGAAGGACCTGGACGAATGCTCCATGAAGGGCAAGAAAAAGGCAAGTTAACCCTGGCTCATACAATCCACCCATTTAGTGTTATTAATGCCACATGCGGACAGTGTTTCCCCCTAGATTTGATCTTGGACAGGCAATGAATATCGCAAGGTTTTTCAATAGCACTTAATTTGAACTTTAGAGCTTAAATAATAACTTAATACGTTAGAATTATAAATGACAAAGCAAGTAGGTGGGGCGATTATAAGGCTGGGCAAGCGGGTCGGTCTTAGGGAGGTTAAACATGACTCACCGGAGGCACTGCTGTCGCTGCATTCCACTACCATCTACCCCAGCAAGACTGTAATTCCCTAATGGAACTTTTTTTGCTATTTGATTGATTGGATAACTTACACCGGCTTCCTGGCCGTCAATGTGTTTGCAATACGAAAGGCGGAAGTTGATACAAGATGGTCTTAGCCAATAGGGATTAGCAGATTTATGGACCTGTAGGTAAAGTGTTCTTGTTAGCTCAGAAATCTGCGTTTTTCACAGAAGATGAAATGTCTTGCTGCATTTTGTAAACACAGATCTAAAATGCTTATTGTAATTTCTGTTCAGCGTCAGACTAACTTTGGGCTTCAGTTGCACTTCTCCACTTGGATCAGAATTCACAAACAGGCATTCGTTTAGCAGACAGCACTCTGACTGAAGTGTTGCTACTTTTGTCTGGTACTTTTCTATGTATTCTACTCTCCCCGGTAAAATGCCATATTAACTTCAAGCAAAACATTAGTAAATGTAAATGGCTACTTTGTTTTGATCTATTTTAGAAATATGATGGCCATGTGTAGTTTTAGCAAAAAATACCTTGCTTTTTCATTGTGAACGCATTTACTTGTGTAGCTGCTAGCCAAATAGCGTTGCACTTCTGTTGTCATCTGATGAAGCTATTTTCTGCCGAATGTATTGTACTAATGTATTTACTGTGAAGGAAAACTATAGTTGCACACCCCTGATCCCTCTATTGAAGACAAAAAAACTGTTGACATTCAAAATAAAACGCAGGTGAAATGCGTTAAAACGCAGTTTTTTTGGGATGGTCTGCGTTTTGAAAATGCAGATTTATGAACTCTCAACGCGACCCCTGACGTTGCGTCACATGCATTGGCCTTAGCTACATTTGACATATCTTCCTCTGACCGGTCAAACAAAGCCATTCTATACACATCCATAGTATAAATCAGATGAGAGATGACCATAATGGCCATGCATACAAAGAAAGACCAATTCCATTATATAATATAGACTTGATCCTCTTCAAAGGTTATGCGAGAGCTTATACACGAAGGTACCTTGCACAGCTTTATGCACAAAGGTAAATATGTGTCATAATTACCAACATGCCCCATATCCCATGATTAAGGATTGAGAAAGGAGCTGGGATAAGTTATATCTTACAGAGGGATAAAGAAATGATGCGAAGGAAGCTGGTCTGTGTGTGTGTGTGTGTGTGTGTGTGTGTGTTGGGGGAGAGTATGCGCAATTCTCGCAATAAAAACTTCCCAATTGATCTAATTCAAGTTAAAAACATGACGTTTCGGCCGCCAATGGCCTTCATCAAAATGACCGTTGTTGGGGCAGAAACAAGGAACTGCCATGGCTTATTGTAATGCAGGTCTTCCATGAAGTAAGCCTCCACATGTGGCTCCATTAAACTAAGTAATAGGATCAGGTTGACCAGTGCTAATGGTGCTTCCTCCCCCTTACCTGCTATCTTTAGGCAGACTAATCTAGAGGCGAAAGAAACGCACACCTATTTAGGCGAGTTCCTGGCTGGTGGAGTAGAACACCTTTTAAAAAATAAAGGAGAAGGGCCTCCTGGATGGCGCAGTGGTCTAGGGCACTACATCGCAGTGCTAGCTGTGCCACCAGAGACTCTGGGTTTGCGCCCAGGCTCTGTCGCAGCCGACCGCGACCGGGAAGTCCGTGGGGCGACGCACAATTGGCCTAGCGTCGTCCGGGTTAGGGAGGGTTTGGCCGGTAGGGAAATCCTTGTCTCATCGCGCACTAGCGACTCCTGTGGCAGGCCGGGTGCAGTGCACGCTAACCAGGTCGCCAGGTGCACGGTGTTTCCACCGACACATTGGTGCGGCTGGCTTCCAGGTTGGATGCGCGCTGTGTTAAGTAGCAGTGCGGCTTGGTTGGGTTGTGTTTCGGAGGACGCATAGCTTTCGACCTTGGTCTCTCCCGAGCCCGTACGGGAGTTGTAGCGATGAGACAAGATAGTAACTACTAACAATTGGATACCACGAAATTGGGGAGAAAAGGGGGTAAAATTTGTAAAAAATAAAGGAGAGCTGCACACGCTAGGAGCTCAGATGCAAAAATATTTCTGTCCAACGTTTCAACAGATGAGCGGTCTTCTTCAGGGTTTAACGTCTCTACGTTATATTGGCATCGGACATGTCACCCACCCTAGGAGAGGGGGTGACCTCAACAATTTATTGTTGAAACGAGAGGCTGCTTGGATCTTTAATTTAGACCCTTGCTCCCTTCGTTCTCAACAGACTTTGATCTGAAGACATTATTGTGATTTTTCTATTTGCTATTGTAAATGTTTGTAGGCTTATTGTATCTATGATCGTACACTATCCATTTATGTTTTTTGTATGCTATATTAATGAGAATGATATCAGGCCACACCCGGCCATGATTAGACACCTGTGTGTCTTTTGACACTATATAAATGAGTCATCCCGCAGTGTTTGTCACTATACCCTGATAAAGACAGCTTGTCTGTCAAAACGTTGGACTTAAATATTTTTGCATCTGAGCTCCTAGAGTGTGTGGCTCTCCTTTATCTTTAGACAGACTGACACAAGCTTTGTTGCAGGGTCACCCAGTTCTGGTTCTGGATGTTCATTGTGTTTTGGAGGTTTATTTATTTGGCTTGGCTATCACCCACAGTTGAAGTCAGAAGTTTACATACAAATACGTTAACTCAGTTTTTCACAATTCCTGACATTTAATCCTAAGAAAACATTCATGACATTCTCAGTGGGTCAGAAGTTTACATACACTCAATTAGTATTTGGTAGCATTGCCTTTAAATTGTTTAATACACTTCAGTCAAACGTTTTGGGTAGCCTTCCACAAGCTTCCCACAATAAGTTGGGTGAATTTTGACCCATTCCTCCTGACAGAGCTGGTGTACATGAGTCAGGTTTGTAGGCCTCCTTGCTCGCACACGCCTTTTCAGATCTGCCCACAAATGTTCTATAGGATTAAGGTCAGGGCTTTATGATGGCCACTCCAATAACTTGACTTTGTTGTCCTTAAGCCATTTTGCCACAACTTTGGAAGTATGCCTTGGGTCATTGTCCATTTGGAAGACCCATTTGAGACCAAGCTTTTACTTCCTGACTGATGTCTTGATGTTACTTCAATATATCCACATAATTTTCCTCCCTTATGATGCCATCTATTTTGTGAAGTGCACCAGTCCCTCCTGCAGCAAAGCACCCCACCCAACATGATACTGCCACCCCTGTGCTTCACAGATGGGATGGTGTTCTTCAGCTTGCAAGCATCCCCCTTTTTCCTCCAAACATAACAATGGTCATTATGGCCAAACAGTCCTATTGTTGTTTCATCAGGCCAGAGGACATTTCTCCAAAAAGTACGATTTTTGCCCCCATGTGCAGTTGCAAACCATAGTCTTGCTTTTTATGGCGGTTTTGGAGCGGTGGCTCCTTCCTTGCTGAGCTGCCTTTCAGGTTATGTCGATATAGGACTCGTTTTACTGTGGATATAGATACTTTTGTACCTGTTTCCTCCATCTTCACAACGTCCTTTGCTGTTGTTCTGGGATTGATTTGCACTTTTCGCACCAAAGTACGTTCATCTCTAGGAGACAGAACGCGCCTCGTTCCTGAGCGGTATGACGGCTGCGTGGTCCCATGGTGTTTATACTTGAGTACTATTGTTTGTACAGATGAACGTGGTACCTTCAGGCGTTTGGAAATTGCTCCCAAGGATGAACCAGAGTTGTGGAGGTCTACATTTTTTTTCTAAGGTCTTGGCTGATTTCTTTTGATTTTTCCCATGATGTCAAGCAGAGGCACTGAGTTTGTAGGCCTTGAAATACATCCACAGGTACACCTCCAATTGACTCAAACAATGTCAATTAGCCCATCAGACGCTTCTAAAGCCATGATATCATTTTCGGGAATTTTCTAAGCTGTTTAAAGGCATGGTCAACTTAGTGTATGTAAACTTCTGAACCACTGAAATTGTGATACAGTAAATGATAAGTGAAATAATCGGCCTGTAAACAATTGTTGGAAAAATGACTTGTCATGCACAAAGTAGATGTCCAAACCGACTTGCCAAAACTATAATTTGTTAACAAGAAATTTGTGGAGTGGTTGAAAAACTAGTTTTAATGACCCCAACCTAACTGTATGTGAACATCCGACTTCAACTGTATCAAACTTGGCCAGTTTAAAGTTTAAATTCCACAAGTCCTAGAACAAGAGTATTGTGTAGACTGGAGTGACAGACAATAGCACACAGTGTACCTCAAGGACCAGGATTAGGAAACTGTTTTCCAACATGAACCTGTCTTTGTTTTCTCCATCTCTCCCCGCACTCACGTTTCTAGGAGCTGTACCTAGCTATTTGCACTATTTAAAAAAAGTTATCTGTCTCCATCTTGTCCCCCCTTCAGATGGACTGTCCCAACTTCATCCGGGTGCTGCAGTTCCTCAACTCCACGCACATGTACGCCTGTGGAACCTTCGCCTTTAGCCCACGCTGCGCTTACGTCGTAAGATTCTCTTTTCTCCTTCTCTGTGTTTCTTTTACTGCCGTGACATACATTTGTACAGTATATTGTAACCCACACCTACATTAGATTATTTTCTTAAAATAATTTTCTCATACTCAAATGAGAACAAGCTTTATCGTCACCAAATGTATGATGCAGTGTACTCAAGGGCAAATGGTGAGGAGGCCAAGAACTTAACAGGTTTTAGTATTCATCCCACACAGTCTTGCATTTATCACTGTCTCAAGCTTATTTCATTGGTTGTTTATCCCTATTTGTTCTCTCCTTCCGTCACTGCCTCCCTCACCATCTCTATTTTTGTTTTGGTCCATCTATCACTTCCTCTCTCCCACCCACTGAGTATCTTCTCCAACTCTCTCAAGAGGGTAATGGTGCTTGGTCATGGGCTGTACAGTAAACCCATATTAGATATTCAATGGCAACGACATTAGTGCTAAGCACATCACGGCTGTAGGTCATTTTTTGCTCAGAAACGTGCTTCACATGAAGTTGATAATTTCTTAATCCGGTTATGTGTGTGTGGTACTGAGCTCAACAACCAGCCCCAGCAATATTTTCATACTCTGCTGGCTCGCCCCCCTGAGTGTGATGCTCAGGGGCTGAGAGTGTGTGTGTGTGCATTTCTGTGTGATAATGTTTAAGAGGCTGGATCCTCGCGTGACCACCAGTCCAGCCTGTTAACTCGGGTCATGTTGATGCTGGCAGCTTTGCTCGACTACACTCGCATAGCCAATGCTAGCCAGGTCAGAACATCCCTCATATAATGATTCCCAAGACTGGGCTACACTTGTCTCTATCTAGATAAAGACAATTTGGTTGCTCCTTCATATACTTAGCTAGAATTAAGCATCCTTTAGTGTCAAAGAAGCACGTGTTTCTTTAGTAGTCATTTTGACATTTTAGCCAGGTTTTACATGAGAGGTTACGGTCTCTAGTAGCCTAACACTTGTAGGTTTTTAGCAGCTACACTGGCAGCTCAAGCCACTTGATCAATTATTTACCCTCATGAGCCGATGTTCAATTGGCAGAAAATAGGCTCCAAGCCTAATGTCACGCTTCAAAAGGACGCTTCGCTCATACGGCCATTGTAGCAGGATTAATTCACTGCGGGGGAGGGTGTTACTCATGGCAATATGCTCAGCAGAAAATGAAGTGTCCAGTGTAGCAGGTCTGTAACTATTATGGTCTTAGATAAAACTGCGCTAAACATGGATTAACGTAGGCTTCCTCATGAGTCATGACCTTTGGTGTGACCCTGCTCTGCTCTTTTCCTTACAGAACTCCGAGACGTTCTCCTTGGTGACGAGCCCCAGCGGAAAGCCAGAGGAAGGCAGAGGTCGCTGCCCCTACGACCCCTACCAACGTAACTCGGCCATCACCGTCGGTAAGAGATAACTCACAGGAAGTAGAGGGGGTAGCCAAACGAACAAGGAAATGTAATTTGACAAAGGGCAATGATGACGACATACACATTCTCCAGGAAGTGTTCCGTTGCGGTCGGAGCTCCAGTCAGTGTAATCACTCAACCCAATGGCTTTCAATGCACTGAACGGAACCAACGATATCATGCACACCATGGTATACTGGTGTCTACTCCTGAGATCTGAAAGGATTTGACAGGCCTGAGTTATATTGCAAAAAAAATTAACCCAACCAATGAGAACTCAATATGAAGCAATTAACATATTGCTTGAACCAATCCAATCCTTTCAGATCTACAGGAGTGCCTAGGGGGATAGGGATCCATGTGAACTTCTTTGTCTTTTCGATGTCATCATATTTGTCCCGTCTCATTGTAGGGTTAAGAGTAGTGTGCGTGAAGGTGGTGGAGATTGGCATGATAACGTGGTGCTGTTTTAATCTGTGATTGTGTGAGCGAGAGGAAGAGCAGACGCTGATAATCCTCTTGTCAATACATCCTTGGCCTGTTGTCTTTATCATTATGTGGGCAACATGTGACTGCTAGCAAGCGTTACAGGAGGGTGGGCAGCAGTTTTGCATATGTATCCTGATCAGGCCTATAAATCTGCCAATGGCCATAATTAACATTTTATGTTTTCAAAATTGTGATTTCACTTGCCGTTTTTAATTTTGACTGATTGTGAGAATCTGTCCCCAGCAGAATCTGTCTCCAACATTGCAAACATCTGGGCCTCCCTGGTGGCGCAGTGGTTAAGGGCTGCGCCACCAGAGACTCTGGGTTCGCGCCCAGGCTCTGTCACAGCCGGCCGTGACCGGGAGGTCCGTGGGGCAACTCACAATTGGCCTAGCGTCGTCCGGGTTAGGGAGGGTTTGGCTGGTAGGGAAATCCTTGTCTCATCGCGCACCAGCGACTCCTGTGGCGGGCCGGGCGCAGTGCGCGCTAACCAAGGTTGCCAGGTGCACGGTGTTTCTTCCGACACATTGGTGCGTCTGGCTTCCGGGTTGGATGCGCGCTGTGTTAAGAAGCAGTGCGGCTTGGTTGGGTTGTGTATCGGAGGACGCATGACTTTCAACCTTCGTCTCTCCCGAGCCCGTACGGGAGTTGTAGCGATGAGACAAGGTAGTAACTACTAAAACAATTGGATACCATGAAATTGGGGAGAAAAAAGGGGTAAAATATATATTTTTAAATTTAAAAAATAAAAAAAAACATATTGTATTCTTCGCAATAAATATCAAGTCTTGACAGAATCTGTCGTCACCTGTTAAGGCATTGTCTTGATGTGGAAGGCCATCTCAAGTACAGTACATAATGATTACATGCACTGACTGTACAACAATAATTTTTCTTTCCTCTTACCATGACCTTGTTGTCATCCAAAGCCAGTACAACTATCATTAATATAGGCATTGCACTCTGGAATTTGTCAGCGTTGGCTGTTATGTCATTCTCCTGTATGTTTACTCAGATTCACGTGTTTGAGGCACACAGAGGCTCGTACTGGATGACGCTCACTGTGTGTGTGTGTGTGTTTAGATGGAGAGCTGTACACTGGAACGGTAGCGGACTACATGGGAAACCGGCCGGTCATCTCCCGCCACCTCAGCGAGGGCGGCCATGTTGATCTGAAGCTGGACGACACTTTGGGCTGGCTGGAGGGTACGTGTCTGCAACAATCTACTCATGATGTATTACACACACCCCCAAGACTCTTACATCTATAGGATATTTAGCAATACGTGACAGAGGGAGAAATACCTACAAGTAACTTTTTCCACATAAATCACAACTTAAAGGAAATGTACATTTTGACTTCTGTATTTAAACGGGTATTTTAAAGCACTCAATGTTTTTAGGCAAGCGTTGAATGATAAGAAATTTGGTGTTGGTTAAGCCTCCTAAACAATACGTCTGGAATACTTTCCAATGATTCCTTCGTTAATAAATTTTCCTCACCAGCATTCAGTAACGCACTCATCTCAATTAGTCTAGCCAATTGTTCAATCTTTTTCTCCAGATCCCACTTTCATCAGCTCCAACTTCGTCCCCAGCGAAGAGAAGATCTATTTCTTCTTCAGCGAGGTGGGCCGGGAGTACGACTTCATTGACAAGTTCACTGTATCTCGCATCGCCCAAGTCTGCACGGTAAGACCCTAAGAGATGCATTATTGTGTGTTTGCAAATCATTGATTGTGTGGTTGTACGCCTGCGTGTGTGCTGATGCGTGTTAATGGTAATCCTCTCAACCATTTCCTGTCTGTCCCAGAGTGACGTCGGGGGCCAGCGTACCCTGCAACGACGCTGGACCACCTTCGCCAAAGCCCAGCTCCTGTGCCAGTCTGACAACGAGCTGCCCTACAACGTCATCCAGGACATCGTCACCCTCCCGCCACCTGAGGGCGCCCCTGTGGACGACACCCTCTTCTTCGGCATCTTCAGCTCTCAGTGGTCAGTAGTTTACACATTCTATACTCTATGAATGGGATGAAGTCATCTGTTGACAGTCTCCCGTAGGAATGGCAACTGTTTCTTGTTAGCAGGTATTAATGATATGTACAGGTCTGTCACCAGCTCTCAACCCAATTGAACACTTATGAGAACCAGTAGTGGTGTGTAGGTAAAATCACTGGTGAAGCCCAAAAAAATATTATAACCTATGTATTAGATTACAACCTATGTATTGTGATAATTGCGTTGTTTGCTCTATAACCTGTTAGTTCATATACCTTAAGTAAATTCAACCACATCTTCGTTTCATCACAAAACCGGAGAGCAACATCTGTTTGGTGGAGTCCACAAAGCATATTACATGTAACAAACAGTTACATGACCTACAGTATGGTCAATCAAGTTAATGTTTCTGACATTTTCAGACAGTACGGAGAGAATTAAATTAAACCACAAGGCCACATCCATGGCGATTTAGGATAGGGACAATTTTAGCTAGCTAGATAACCACTGGAGAACAACAACACAATGAGATGCAACAAATCAAGTTGTTTTTGTAAATGAGGTATGCTCTCAATGCAATTTGATAGGAGTGACGCCATATCCAAACTGGACCCCCCCCCCCTTTAAAAAATATATATATATTCAGCCTCTTGCAAATTGAAGGAAATTATGAAACTTAGAGAGACGAAATACATTATTTATTATTATTTTTTTCTTAATACTTTTTTGGGGGAAGCGTGGCTTCACTTGGCATTCATGAATGCACGCCACTGATGAGAACACTTTCTGGAGTGGCACCTGATAGCGTTTTCCTCCACCGTAAAAAAAACTCCACCAAATGATGTAATTTCTTGTGGAAGAATGGTGTCGCATCCCTCCAATAGAGTTCCAGAAACTTGTAGAATCTATGCCAATGTGCGTTGAAGATGTTCTGCCTCGTGGTGGCCCAACGCCCTATTAAGACACTTGTGTTGGTGTTTCCTTTATTTTGGCAGTTACCTGTACCTGGCTTGTTCAGTATTGAACTCCAAATTTGATTTGAATCCCTCCCTGAAAAACATTTGTAAAATAAGACCACTTTTTTTTTTTAAAGACTGGTTGGTATGTCGAGGGTTTTTGAAACGTGTGCATTTCAGAAGGGTGTTCAAGTTTTTACAAATTTAGCTGCTACCAGATTGTAGCACGGTTGTGACCGCAAGTGTCTTTGATGTTTGTGCTCTACTAGGTCGGTGAACTCAGGGCAGTCGGCAGTGTGTGCGTTCCGCCTTGGCGATATCAAAGCGGTTTTCGCAGGCAACTACAAGGTCCTGAATCGGGACACGCTTCGGTGGAGCATGCGGGTTCAGGAGAAGGTCGCCAACCCGGGAGAGGTAAGCTGTGTCCCCGTCTCGAATGACAGAGATCCCCAGAGGGTTAGCAGAAATAAATTGGCTTGTTAGCTAATTTGACCTTCTTCTAAGAAGTTGGATGAAAGGAAAATATACATAAGAAGTTAAAACAACTTCTCTAGACAAAACAATGCTGGGAGAATGCCTTGTTTATCCTTGCCTAGGTAAATGTTAGTTAAATTTCTGATTTGTCTTGGATGCCTTGACATATTGTGTTGTCTCTATGTTGTATTGAGGATTAAATCAGCCATGCCTTACATCAGTGGTATTTAAATGTAAAACATTTATCAGAATATAGATTATTGTATGGGAGTGCATTTCAGAAAGGTGTTCAAGTTTTTACAAATTTTGCTGCTACCCGAATGTAGTTATCTTAACCTTTTTTGAGATAGATCATTGGAAAGATAGAATTTTACTGAGTTAAAAAAAAAATGTATTTGGTTTCTTTTCATTTTGTTGAAGAGAGAAATTGTTGTAAAAATCTAAATTGACAGATTTTAAAGTTGTCATTAGATTGGGATGGGGGGAAATTGAGTCTCCAGAAATCCTGGTGGAAAAAATGGGGTCCCTGTTGAAAAAGTTTGAATACCACTGCCTTATATCATAAGCATGGCCTGGTTTGATGTTCAGTGAGAATAGACTTCCACACATTGGAATAATAAATGTGATATTGGAGTTAAGACTCTGGAGTCTTCTTTATGCAAATGTTTTCCTTTTCTTCAAACTCCTTAACATAATTGTTGTGGATGACTCCCATACCAGCCAATTGGCACACAGCTGGATGTATCTCAATAGCTGTGCCTGGCTCAATCCCATTTCTCTTCCTCGTCTCAGTGTGGCCTGCACAATGCCTCAGACAACACCCTTCGCTTTGTCAAAGAAAACTTCCTCGCAGACGACAGCGTA
Organism: Oncorhynchus mykiss; assembly: GCF_013265735.2. Classification (NCBI taxonomy): domain Eukaryota; kingdom Metazoa; phylum Chordata; class Actinopteri; order Salmoniformes; family Salmonidae; genus Oncorhynchus; species Oncorhynchus mykiss. The sequence goes on along the minus strand of NC_050572.1, from coordinate 31,011,233 downwards.
CACCCTGTGGGGCGGAGCCTGACCATGGTGTCACCTGACCAGCGCTACAGCCATGTGGTCTCCCAGAGAGTACAGGCCGCCAACGGCAAGGACTTCACCGTTCTCTTCCTGCTCACAGGTACTGGACATGTATTTAACTCGGTGTGGCAGGCAATTGAACTGGAATCGGCCTAAATATGACTGTATTACTCAGTACATGTATGCATGTGCAGACCATTACTGTGTTAGTCATTTCTTTCAAATGCTTGCTTTCAGAATCGGGCTACCTCCACAAAGCAGTGTTGCTGGAGAAGGGTGCCCACATCATTGAGGAGATCCAGGTCTTCGAGCAGCCTCAGGCTGTGAAGAACCTCCTACTTTCCAAATCAAAGGTACCGTTCTAGTCATTAGGTATTCTCCATCTCAAGTTGAGTACTCATTCCACTTTACCCTTGCCTCGCTGTCACATAAAATTTTAATTCAGAACCGGCTGGCACTTAACTTTAGTGCTTCAACCGTGCATGATGCAAACTGTGAATCCCCCTGTCGCCAAAGCTCTCTGGAGGTTGTTTAGATGAACTGCCCCTGTCATCTCTTCCCTCAACCTTCCCCACAACCAAACATCTGGTCACCTCATGCGTGACGGCCTTGTCAGTTCCTTTTACAGCGAGGCAAGCAATTGCTCGCCCCTGAGGAACAGATCACATTAAAGTATAACACAGTGAACCACGCGACAGTGGAGTTTCACGCTAGTTCTTCGCGTGATGCATATGGTGGGGCAGGCAGGCCCTGGTGAGGGGTCAGTGTATGTGTGTGCATGCGTGCGTGCGCTGGGTTCATCTGCTCCCTAACCTCACCAGCATGCCCAGAGGTCTCAACCAATCACGTCACGTCTGCTGGTGACTGACAGATGGACATGGCCTGTGGAGTCCGTGTCACTTGCTGGCTTCATACCGTCTGTGAAGTGCGAGGTGGTTGGTTAGCACGGAATAGACACACAGTCAATTGCACATGCAGAAACTCTGTGAAACGTTTGTATTACCACTGCATATAATATTTCAAAGTTTATCTAACAGCCTTCACACTAATGAAATACCGATGACGAATACAAATTGTTGAATTTTTGGGACCGTTGAACTATTAAGTGTACACTGAACACCACAGTGTAGGCTAAAGTAACAGAAGCTGGTAAGGTTTTGCAGGACTGTGTCCGAGGCAGCATGACAGTAGAGAAGGCCATGGTTTTCACCCCAATAAGCCCCCTCTCTCGGACCTACTGCACGAGAGCGAGAGAGCGAGCAAGAGAAATAAGCTGGCAAGCTGTCTGTATGGGGGTGTGTATTTCACAACGCAGCTTTCCAGTGTGACAAATGTATTCAAGGTGTGCACAGTTTAGTTCCGGTTCAGTATGGCTGGCTGAACTCAAGTTATTTCGGACATCATGTCAAGTAAGGGTCACACCATGTCGCAGAGAATCTTTGTTCTCTGACTGAAGTAAAATATGGTCATTTAGCGGACACTTTTATCCAAAGCAACTATCAGTTGAAGGGGTTACATTCAGTACGTGACCCCTAACCCCATACCCACAACCCCAGTGTTGAGAGCGCCTTGGTTTAACCAAGATGGTCAAGATTAGTTTCAATTAATTATTCTCGTAATTACTACCCAATCATCAGTTTGTGCCATTGGTCATTAAGTGTATACTAATGCTAACATGCTTCTCGCCTTATCTCCCATGTACACTAATATTAGCGAATTAGCACTAATGCTATCCTTCACCCCCACAGGGTGTGTTGTTTGTGGGCTCATCAGAAGGCGTGGTGAGGGTCCCGTCCTCCAACTGCTCCTACTACTGGAGCTGTGCCGAGTGTGTGCTGTCCCGGGATCCCTTCTGTGGCTGGGACCCCTCCGTCAAAGTCTGCACCCACGCCACCAGCATCCTGGACAACGTGTGAGTGTCACACCCCATCATGTTACATTACAACCACTCCACCCAGCAGGCACAAAACCAATAAAATGGATTTATAGAATGTACCATGGCAAGTAGAATATGATACTTAGAGCTGGGTGTTTAAAAATGACATTTGGATAAAGGCTGTTGCATTTGATTTTGTGGAATTCATTTATTTCCTTCAGGGCTGTATTCCCTGTACAGATGAGACTATTCCTCAACTAAAAAGCACTTTTAAATTGATAATCTCCATTGAACATGCTTCTTAGTGCAGGAGAAGGCTTAAACTGGCCCATAATATTTAAGAATTAACAGAATAACATTTCATGGGTGTAGGTAGAGTAGATACTTTTATTGGATCATTTTTTAAAATATATGTATTTTAACATTATAGAGTTATAGAGCCCATTACACTCTCCCAGAAGTGTAGTTGGTGCTTAAAACCTGTGAATTCAAAAAAGAAAATAAGTGATGTGTCCAAGATGATGCATAAAGCTTACTTCATTTTTTAAAAAATATATAAAACATAATATTCACTGCATCAGGGATGGTCTACACAGAAGTTTCGGCTTTGCAGCCTTCAGTGTGTAGGTACAAATCTTTTCCATTCAAAAAAGATTTACACTGCATCACAGTGTTGCCGTGTCACTACAGCCTGGGGTTCGATCCCGGAGGATGCAAGACTCGACTTTCACCTCTCCCGAGCCCGTTGGGGAATTGCAGCGATGAGACAAGATCGTAATCCCAATCTAAAAAATAATACAATAATTAGTACCTACACAGTGAAGAAGGCTGCAATGCCAAAACGTCTGTGTACGCTACGCTATCCCTGATACAGTGAATTTTATATATATATATTTTAAGTACATTTTATGCATCATTATAGAGTTAACCAGAATGTAAACAGGAACTTTGCATGGACCGACGCACAGAATAAATCACACAAACTCACACGTAAATAAATACACCCACACACAAACTGACAGTGTTTATCTCGTCTTCTACAGAGGCCAGGATGTGGAAGGAGGGAATGTGCAGGAGGCGTGTGTTTCGCCCAGATCCAGATTTGGACTGCACAAAGGAAAAGCAGGTGAGAATCACACATCTTCATACTTTATCCTGTCAGACTAGTATAGCTAGATAGTATTCATAGGTTGCACCAACATAATGGTGCCCTAAAGTGGTGCTAAGCCCAGCCATTCTGGATGGAGGCTAACTACTATTTTGTCTAAATTACCTTGTAGTGCCTGAAAATATGTTGACATTTGCCAGCGTTATCATGTCGTCAAATGTACTTTAGTCAGATGGCAATGTTGTCATTGGCTAGCAAAGTGTGTCAAAAATAGCTAGCAATGCTAACATTAGCTAGGTAAAATCCGGTGGCCTCGATCCCCTCGATCTTAGCTAGCTAACTAGTGTTATACTGCATCTAAAGTCAATCTGGTGACGACAAAAGGTTTTCCTACTAATTATTTGCCTCCTTTTGAATGTCATAGTATTTCCAAGCCACCGTAATGCTCTTTAGATGAAATCTTAATCAGCGCTCATTGATGATGCATTGAGTAGAATGCTCAGTCGGGCATCAATCCAGAACGAACGTTCAGAACAATATTGTGACGAAACGTGCAACCTATGAAAACATAGATACACACTGCAGTGTGTGTGTGTGCTCAAGCCTTTGCTTGTGGGCTAGCCGCTAGCTTAGCCGCCAACTGCCATAACTAGCATCTGGCTCAGTCTAAGCTTGGGCCTCAGTCAGTGACTCCTGATTTCTGTTAGACTCCTTTCCCCTAGGCGAGCTGGTGTTTGTGTCCCTGAATGAGGTGGTGCGACTGCAGTGCCCAGAGGCCTCGAGCCTGGCCCACCGCCACTGGGAGCGACCCAACAGCCGCCTCTCCCCAGACCTCTACCTGCAGCTAGAGGATGGAAGCCTGCACTTCCTGGCCACGCCCGCCACCCTGGGCCACTACCTGTGTCTCTCCACAGAGAACGGCTTCCAGCAGAACCTGGCCATCTACCAGGTAAAGCAGAAGAGCAGCCCCACCCCTCAGGCCACTGCCATGACGACCACACGCCCCCAGAGCCCAGCGCTCCCCCCAACCACCCAGACTGGTTCAGGAGGATGGCTCACTCCGCACTTGACTGGGCCCAAGCAGACCAAGCCGGAGCCCACCGCGCCAGCAAGGGAGACTCCAGTCACCACGAGGCGAACCAGCAGGAACTTTACTTTCTGGGTGGAGCAGTCGGGGGAGACTGAGACTGAGGCGGAGTGGTGGGGAGGGGAGAAGCTGCTCCTGGGCCAAACCTACCTGAAGGAGTTGGTGGTGGTGTCTGTACTGCTAGCGTGCTGCGTTAGTATTCTGCTAACTATGACGCTGTATAGCGTGAGGCAGCGCTGCCGCAGCAGGACGGCGCCCCAGGCCAACGCCCCAGGGAGGGACTCGGAGAGGGGTGGCCCTCAGGAGCGGGAGGCCCTTCGGGGGGGTCAGTCGCCATGCAGCAATGGCATGCGGAATGGGCAGATGGCACACAACGGCCAAGCCAACGGGGTCGTGTGCAACGTCACGCCGAGGGGCTCCAATGGGCATCTTCCCAACACCCCTATCTGAGCATAGTCAACCACATCTCACCCTAACTATTGACATACCATATCCACTCTACCTAAGAACAATGTAGTCTTTACATGGTCACTCTTGAGCCATGGAGTTTTACATGAACACGGCTAACTGCAGCACTGTGTGTGGACTGTCATGACAGCGAGTAAGACTGTATGTATGGCCTGATGTGGTAACTTAACAAAAAGGACACCGTTTTCTTCTGGTACGATACAAGCCTGTGTGAATCAAAGTGCAGACTGATTAACATGACTCACTGCTCTTATATAATAATCTGTATTATACTGTGCTGTATGTACTTTGGAGACGAGGTTCCATTGACTAGACTGTTATGTGTATTTAATGAAAGAGCCAAGAAAGCCGATTTATCGAATGTACATGAACTGCATCACTACACTGCCACAACCACTGCTGCCACACTGCCACAAAAAAAAAGAAAAATGGCTCCCGACTAACTATTAACGAACATGTCCACTCAAATCACAGGCAGGATCACAAACAACAGCCTTTTTTGTTCTAACAGTATTTTTGTAGCATCAGGTCTACATTGCTAAACCACTGTCTTTGTATGTAGCGCCATTGTGAAAGTTAGCGGAGCACGTTGTATGGTACAATGTTCTATTGTTATTTATTTTGCTTGGGTTTTTTTTGTCGTTCTGTTGAATGTGCTGCCAATTTTACTATTTTTTCTCTTCCACCCAAAACGCACATTTTTTTAAAAATCCTGCGGTCTGAAGCCATGAGAGCATGATGTTGATTTGACACTGTAGGGCTTATCTCTTCCAGAACAAGATTATGCTGGTGTTTAGAGACCTTTTTTATTTTTTATAATTTATGTGTTGTCAGCATATCAACTGGACAGAAATCCTCAAATCACTTAGAAAACTGTGATATTGCCAAAATTGCATTTTGAATGAAAACATGTTTTTTTGCTAGACAGCTATTCAGAAACTGAAAGCAGATAATGAGAAAATTGGTTCATTTTAAGCTGCTTTAGATGACGATGAGAGAAACTAATAGTTATTAAACAAATATATGGTACTCCTCGTCTTCGGTACAGATCACAAACCACTTTTTTGTTTGTTAAATAAGTTGTCTTTATTTTTATACAATCGTATCTTACTGTTTCAATGTTGCAAATAAACTGTTCAATTTGTGCAAAAATATCTGTAATTTGTGTTGAATTAAGGCCTACTGTAGAAAATCACTGTTTACAGCATTTTAAAGCTTCACAGTAATATGTTATTAATGTAAGCTTAGTTGAGTAGGATTTAACAGAGAAAATGGCCACAGGCTAATCTCCAATATAATTTGGCCATTGTGCTGTGTTGTGAAACTGTTTTTCACAAAAATGTGATTCTCTGTCCCATAAATGTTCAGTCAAAAGACCAACAATTGGGCAAAAGATCAGAATCTGGCTTTCTGTGTAAACGCAGCCATAGTACCATATGCCACACAGAAGGGCTTGTTTGAGAAATACATTTAATGACTTGCTACAATGAACTGATAAGATGAATGGACTCAACATGATCAGATTGATTTTCATCAGTGTCTTGATGTAATATACTGAACTTCAAATCAAATTATTATTAGTCACATGTGCCGGTTACAACAAGTGTAGAACTTAGTGAAATGCTTACTTGCAAGCCCCTAACCAACAATGCAGTTATATATATATATATATATATATATATATATATATATATATATATATATATATATATATATATATATATATATATATATATATATATATATATATTTGATTAGAGATAAAAGTAACAAGTAATTAAAGAGTGGCAATGAAATAACAATAGCGAGACTATATATGGGGGGTACCGATACAGAGTCAATGTGTGGGGCCACCGGTTATTTGAGGTAGTATGTACATGTAGGTAGAGTTATTAAAGAGGGGGGTCACTGCAAATAGTCTGGGTAGTCATTTGACTAGATGTTCAGGGGTCTTATTGCTTGGGGGTAGAAGCTATTTAGAAGCCTCTTGGACCTAGACTTGACGCTCCGGTACCGCTTGCCAGTCTATGACACGGGTGGCTGGAGAATTGACAATTTTTAGGGCCTTCCTCTGACACTGCCTGGTATAGAGGTCCTGGATGGTAGGAAGCTTGCCCCAGTGATGTACTGGACGGAAAACACTAACCTCCACAGTGCCATGTGGGCGGAGGCCAAACATTTGCCATACCAGGTAGTGATGCAACTAGGACGCTCTCGATGGTGCAGCTGTAGAACCTTTTGAGGATCTGAGGACCCATGGCAAATATTTTCAGTCTCCTGAGGGGGAATAGGTTTTGTCGTGCCCTCTTGACGACTGTCTTGGTGTGCTTGGACCATGTTAGTTTGTTGGTGATGTGGACACCAAGGAACTTGACGCTCTGTCTTTTCGGTGATCAGGCCTACCACTGTTGTGTCATTGGCAAATTTAATGACGGTGTTGGAGTCGTGCCTGGTCGTGCAGTCACGAGTGAGCAGGGAGTACAGGAACTTGCTCCATATCCTGTAGATAGGTAATTTATGACATTTTTGAATGTCACTTTAAAAGTTCTCCCATTTATCCACTGGGTGACACCCACTACACAGAAACAGCCACACAACTGATACAAGGTTAGCCAAAGATTTTTTTGTAACTAACCCAAGATAGACCCGAGCGAGCATGTTGTGTCCAATGGGAGTAAATTAATCATAGTGGGCAGAAGAAGCGAGGAGGTAGGCGGGGCCAAGCACAGGCTAGTGAGATCCTATTGGTGCATTCTAGCATTTATTTGCATATTTCCATTAGGGAACTCCTACTCTGGGAAGTGTGCGTGTGCAATAACTCAATGTGCCCTTGCACTCCTAAACAATGCAATTTATTTTAAACTTTGGCAAAGGGTCAAGTCTACAAAACGCAGTCCACTCTGTTACAGATTCTAGTTTTACAAACAGAAAACTGTATGGCGATCAAATGTTTCATTGATGAGAAAATTAATAAATGTCGGCCAAAGTCCATCTCGCTCCATCTTCTCCCACTGCTGGCCGGTGGACTTCCTCTCATCACCATATTTGGTAGTGAGTAGAAACGCCAACCGGATGCTCTGGCAATGATTTTGCCCAATTTGTCACAAATGCGCTGACGAGGGAAAAAGTTTGCTGATGTCAGGCTTGATTTGAACAATATGCAGAAAATGTGCCAGATTGGTTGCAGTTGCGAGCCCTATTTTTGTAGCTCGCGATTGGTCAGTTTTATGCGACATTACCATATTTGGTAGTGAGTGGAAACGCAAACCGGATGCTTCACATTTGTACATCCGGTGGAATATCTGTCTCATTGTTCTTTCTGTGGTTTAGCATTAGTCTTGGAATCTTGCCATTTATCACCAAGCTATTCAAACTGGATTTATAGTAGTAAGTAATATCCGGTAATCTGCAGCACTGACGTGATGCTTAAAACATTGTTATAATGATACTTAAAAGAAGAGTACAAACACCAACAATAGATCGACTAAGGATGCCAGGTAATAAACTCAGTCACTCTCACTAACAGACACACGTACGTACACACACAGAGAAGACATCCTTAACTCTATTTGGCTGTATTTTCTCAGTGACATGAGACCGGGGTGTGCCATCAATCTATTTCCTACATCTAAATACCTGAAAATGGATTCTGTAGATTTACAGAGGAGACACAATTCACTGTGACCAAGTATTTTCAAATGTTAATGATCTATTCTGTTTATCTGCAGCAAAGCATCAGCCCACCCAAGGCCACTACGCAAGATTACTTAAGTCTATCCTGCTTTGAGGCTGTAACAAGCATATCCGCTGCTAGGCTGAAGTTTGTAGAGGGTGTCATCCGGATTGTGAATGGAAAAATTGACGGTCTTGACAGAAGAAATCTAAGGGTAACCATTAAGTCTGGATTCTGTGAAGGCAAGCCGAGTCCAAAATAGTTTGAAGTACTGCACTGAAGGAGTATTCAGATTGTTAGCAACTTGACAGGGACAGTCCTCCAGAAAATGCTTGACATATTTCTGGAGAAATGTATAGAGGATGGGCACCATGGAGAAGAGTGTGAAAACCTTAAATATTACAAGGCAAGGGTACAACATAGACAATTTCAGTTTCCTTTGTTTGCAGTCGAGGCCACAAATGACAAGATTCGAATCTCAGACACTCTTCTCAGAGGAATCCAGTGATTCTCTTTTTATGCCAGGACCTGAAACTATTGGAAAAAACGATTTACCATAAAACTTTAAAGCATTGATAAAAATTATACGCATACATTTAGCATAAAACTATCTTGTTTCCTTGTGATCATTACAGTAATACACTACATGGCCAACAATATATGGACACCCGTTCAAATGAATTGATTTGGCTATTTCAGCCACACCTGCTGCTGACGATGTATAAAATCAAGTACTCATCCATGCAATCTCCACAGACAAACATTGGTAGTCGATTAGCCTGTACTGAGGAGCTCACTGACTTTCAATGTGGCAACATCATAGGATGCCACCTTTCCAACAAGTCAGTTTGTGAAATTTCTGTCCTGCTAGAGCTGCCCCGGTCAACTATAAGTGCTGTTATTGTGAAGGGGAAACGTCTAGGAGCAACAATGGCTCAGCCACGAAGTGCACAAGCCTAAGATCACCATGCGCAATGCCAAGCATTGGCTGGAGTGGTGTGAAGTTCACCGCCACTCTCTGGATGTGATGAATCACGCTTCGCAATCTGGCAGTCTGACGGACGAATCTGGGTTTGACGGATGTTAGGAGAACGCTACCTGCCCCAATGCATAATGCCAACTGTAAAGTTTGGTGGATGAGTAATAATGGTCTGGGGCTGTTGTTCATGGTTTGGGCTAGTCCCCTTAGTTCCAGTGAAGGTAAATGTTAACGCTACAGCATACATTGACATTCTAGACGATTCTGTGCATCCAACTTTGTGGCAACAGTTTGGGGAAATCCCTTTCCTATTTCAGCATGACAATGCCCCCGTGCACAAATCGAGGTCCATACAGAAATGGTTTCTTGAGATTGGTGTATAAGAACTTGACTGGCTTGCACAGAGCACTGACCTTAACCCCATCGAACACCTTTGGAATAAATTGGAATGCCGACTGCGAAGCCAGGCCGAATCCCCCATCATCAGACCCCACTAATGCTCTTGTGGCTGAATGGAAAGTCTCCACAGCAATGTTCCAACATCTAGTGGGGGAAAAAACATTCCCAGAAGATTCGAGGCTGTTATAGCAACAAAGGGGGGGACCAACTCCATATTATCGCCCATGGTTTTTCATGACCTTTCAGAACCACTTGTCAAACACAGTTTAAAATGTATCAGGTCTTCTGATATGTACCCTGGGGGGGGGGGGGGGGGGGGGGGTCAAATGTCAAAGTTCTGTTGAACTGAACATTCCTGAAAATGTGTCTGATGGATAGCTGTGAATCTAAGCATTCCATTTATGATTGAATTATATAACTTGTTTTATACTGACAATGTTTGTCATAGGGCAAAAGTCCTATTGGAAAAATGAATGGGATGGCGGGTGAAAGAAAAAACAGAAAACTCCCAGATTTAGGGGGATGGCTCATAGACTACTATTAATGACCCCGAGCCCAAGTCAGTTCGTGACTTGGGCGTCTGCAGGTGATTTCGTTTGGCTGTCATTCCTCATTCACCTGACAGTGGCACAGATTCATCACTCCACCCGTACGATAGATGGCGGTAGAGATCCAGTAAATGAATTACAACCCCTAAAGAAGTAGTAGGGGTCAAAGTGGAACGATTTACGCATGTGACATTGAAAACGAGAAGGGGTAAATGCAATTTTCTGATTGATAATTTGGAAATGTATGGTATATGCATTGGTTTGCTATCTATTTTAGTTGCGTTTTCTGTTTTGTGGAGACGATTGACTTTCAATCTTCCTTGAATCCTCGGCATGCATCTCTCTTTTCAAGCTAACTAACGTTAGCGAAATGTCAACATAATGTCACAACAATTAGCTACATTGCTAGCGCTATTTTTTTCGGTTTAGGGCTACTAAAATTAAGCTAACTAGCTACATATACGCTTGGCAACGTACTACTAACCAGAAAATTCCAGGTGTGTTTTGCTATAGCCAGAAGAACGATTACTATTCTAGCTAGCATAGCCAATGTTATCCAGCATCTAACTGACCAGTGATGAAAATGATGGCTCTGTCAGTGTCAGTGTTGCATTTGTGTCAATAAAACATCATGACAATGCACACAGTTATTCACACAGTGTATACTTACAAATAATGTATCTATTTTATAATCAACTTTATATAATTTGCTGATCAGCACATTTCATCTTATGTATCCAGCAAGCTATCTATACTGTCACTATCATAGAGATCCTAATTATATGGTTACTCTACTGTATGGACATCAATAATTAGTCTGTTGAGTAGTAAATGTTGAAAAATAATGACTTCTCTTTATTTTTTTTCCTCCAGGAAAATGCGATTAACAGCCATACTGTCGATGGCCGCTAAGGCTGCCTTCCCTAAAGACTATCGCTACGGCACAAGTCGGCCATGGACCATAGCTGCCAAAAGATTGAACCCACCAGGCAAGAAGAGAAGAAAGGTGTTCATTGAGCCCATAGCTTATGAGGACTGGTCTGTTTTCAAAGGGGACACAGTAAGTGGTCATGCCAAAAGGACAATGAAGATTTTTAGATGTGGAATATTTAATCAATAAGGCACGAGGCGGTGTGGTATATGGCCAATATATCACTGCTAAGGGCTGTTCTTATGCCCGATGCAGCGGAGTGCCAGCTCTTTGCTGTGGTATATTGGCCATATAACACAAACTTTATCATTTATAATAAAAATTATGCACTGAAAATGTTATGCTTCCCTCTAAACACTGGCATTGCAGTTATATGCCAATTTTTTTTTCAGAGATACCAGTTATTAGACACGAACAAATTGTTAGGCAAACCATTGAGTTGATCAATTCCTTGCTATAAAAGCAACACATGGAAGGTTACGATAATGAGATGTAGGGCTGAAAAGGGAGTGTCACTGTCAAGGTTTATTCAGCCATTAGCCTAATGTTTTGATGCTTTGATATTCTAAACTGGTGTTCCACCTTGACCAGGTTGAGATTCTCTCTGGGAAAGACAAAGGAAAGCAGGGCAAAGTGGCCCAGGTCTTCAGACACAGAAACTGGGTCATCCTGGACGGGTTGAACACGGTAAGAATCCTAGTCATCGTTGTCAGAGGGGATATGTTTACCAGTTCCATAACAGAGAAGACATTCATACACTACATTCAGTATAAACACCCAACAGTTGTATACTATTTTGTTTACATACTGTATAACCCACTTGATATAGTGTCAGCTATGGTTGTTGTAGTCACATTTATTTGAGCATTTTAGAAAACTGTCCCTACTACCAATGAGGAGCTTCATAAATGCTTGATGGGCTACCTTCTAATATTTTTATCATACCGGTTTCTAGTGCACTGTCTTTGAATCTGGGTAGCCTTCTCAAATGGCTTCACAGGCCAAGCTACAGTTGCAAAAGCAAAGACCAGGACCCGGTTTTATCGCTAGAACCATAGGATCCTATTTTAAGAGCAACTCACAAACTAGACTTAATGCCATCCAGTAATTTATTTTGCTACCATCATTACAGTGAATTTAGTGAGAATCCATTGTCATGTTTTGGACTGTGATGATAAACAAGTATGGAATGTTTATGTTAACAAATACTGTATTTATGATGTTGAACCCCACTTTATATTATTAAAAAAGAATATGGCTCTTTTTAGACTGCGTTACAAATAATGGACATTGATTTCAACAGCAATTGAAGTTCTGTTGTCTCTGCATTGTTTGAATAGATTAAATTAACCCAGTATTTCTCCATTTTAGCATTTCAGGTACATTGGGAAAACTGCAGATTACCGGGGGACCTATATTGCCAGCGAGGCTCCCCTTCTAATCCGAGACATCTCACTTGTCGACCCTACTGACAGGTGAGTCCCAGTGCATTATGGGGAGGTCCAGATTCTAACATTTGTCTAAGCCCATGATCACCAAACCTGTTTCTGGGTGTGGGGTGTGCAGGCTTTGGTAACAGCCCAAAACTGAAACAACTGATTCAGTTAAACAGGGCTTCAGTGGAAAAGTCTCATGGTATTCAAACCTTTACCACAGAGTGGTGCAGAAAACACCCATGCAAAAAAAGAAGCAGAACAATAGCTTGCTCACCCAGTAGCTATCCAGAGCCAGGGTTTGTGTCCATGCTCAGTTTAGTTTTGGATTTAGTTTAGTTTTCAGTAGATTTTATGTGCAGGGCTTGGATTTAAAGTTGCAATAAGTAGGATTTTTGTGCACAGATGCACCCACATTTCTATTTTATTTAAATAGTTTATGATTAGTGAATGCTTTGACTTGAATCCTGACTGATCCTGACTACTTTAGTCCTGAGTTTGATACCAAACCTGACTCCTGTCTTGCTCCAACAGGAAACCCACTGAGGTGGAGTGGAGGTTCACAGAGGAGGGGGAGAAGGTGCGCGTCTCCCTCAGGACGGGCCGCATTGTCCCCAAACCAGTGTTCCAGCGCAGAGACGGCATCGTACCGCAGCAGTGGAAGGGTGAGGAACAGAGGCTAGAGGAGGGGCACAGAAATCTAGATGGATTGAGGTAGCTTTTGTGAATGAGAGTCAAGCTTGTCAAGAATGTGGGTGAAGATGAGTGGAAAAGCAGGACACAAGCTGGTCTGGGTGATGTATAAGGAACGACTTTATTTGTTTAAAGCGGTAATCAGCAGTTGAAACAATAACTAAGCTTATTCCCCGCCACTGTTTTGGTAAAAGCTGAGGGATGGGACTGGAGGAATGTCACCACTCAAATTTCTTCAGAGTTATGGATGCAAACTGTCCATGATATCAACGTTCTAGTTTAAAAAATGTCTTTATGTAAATGTTTGTTCACATTTTACTTTGTTTACAAACATTGGAGGTAAACAAGCTTACCTTTTGGGTTCTGATAGGGTATGACAGTTGAACTAAGCTCATGAGGCATTAATAAGTTATATTTTCAAGAATCAATGGGATTTATCATTAATTTGTGAGTTAAACGAATTTGGTAGCAACTTCCGATTGCCCCTTTAAAGGCCCAATGCAGCTATTTTTATCTCCGTATCAAGTCATTTCTGATTAAGTAACTTACTGTAATGATTTTCAATTAAAATATTTAGCAAAGAGCAATTTCTCAAGCAATAATTTTGCTAGGAATGTTTGGGAATGATCTGAGTGGGAAGGGGAAAACTAGCTGTTGTTGGCAGAGGTCTTTCTTATTTCTTACTCCATCCCACCAAAACAGGCTGAAATATACCGCCTTGTGAAATCAACAGACAGGCCATAACTCCACCCATGCAAAACCTACTAATTAGAAGGTCCTGTGTAGATAGTTTCTGGTTGAAAATACAATCAGAAAATAACACTGGTAACAAAACAAAAAAAAAAATATATACTTTTACAGTGTTAGTTTCATCAGCTGTTATTACACAATAAAACACAGGAAAACTTAATTTCGACTCCACTGGGCCTTTAAATAATTATATTATAGCAATGTGAGAGTTGTGCTGAAGTTAAGTTTCCTGCATCTCTAGTCAGAATTTGGCCTATGATTAGGATCATTTTGCAGTCCCTCCATGATTTTGCGATGGCATTTTAGATTTTTTTTGCCAAGTCAACGATTCTCTGCAAATTTGATCAATTACAGCATAAAACAGTAAAATCATCGCAATATCACAAAAAGGTGACCGATCACACACTACGATAACAGGGCTCGTCGTTTAAACAAATCACTCACATTTACTGCATAACATGGTTCAATCAAGCCAACAAACTTTTTCCTTCGTCAGTGCATTTTCGTAACAGGCAATCACAAAACAATTACTAGGGTGATGTGTACCATATGATAGACTGGAAGTTAGGTGAGTTGGGTCAGCTACATGTTGTGTACTTAGTGTAAGTATACCCTTTCTTCTGAATTGACCCCCCCCCCCCTAATTTTGGAATCCCCTTATTGGTTGGTGTCTGCCATCCCAGACGGCCCCAAGGACACCAGTCCGGAGGAAACCCTGGAGAAGACTTACACGCCCTCCCTCAAGACTCTGGAGGAGGAGGTGATGGAGAAACTGGGCATCGAGGAACCCAGGAGGAACCGGAAGACCTACTGGTACTGAGGGGGAATACCATTCTGGTGTCTGGGCCACATAGCCACAGGTTGGGTTGGGGCGTTGCATCCACGGTATCCCTACTGAATGCTCTTTATGGACCTACAGTAGGCCTATATCTGTGTAGTAAAGAAATGTTCCACATCGCTCAGTCCAGATGGATATCAGGAATGGGTTGAGTGAGTACAGTAACGTGATGGGAATCTTCATGTGCACATAGAGATGTAACTGCATTTCAGGTCCTCTGCCAGGCGTAAATTCAGCAGCAGTCACTATTTATGATGCTTTCAGAGTTTGTCTCAAATGTTTTGGTTTGTTTTTATCATAAATAAATGTCTAAGTAATCTACAATCCTGTTCTTGATTTGACTTTGAGTTTTCCTAGATAGTGGGAGATAAAAATGAACAATGGAAGTAATCCTAATGTTTCTGTGCTACAAATTGAGCAGGTAACATGCTGTAAATACTACATCTGCATTTGTTATAGAATTGGCTATTTTAGTTATCCATTCAGATGTTGAACAAGTGGTCTTTTCAAAGCATCCCTAAGTGAACTTGTGTCTGAGACCTGATGAATATGTCTAAAGCTGCAATGACGTCCCGTTGTTACCAGAACTGCACCGTCAGCAACTAGTTCAAGCTTTTTAAACAGGTTTTTACTTTTGCAGGACGGCGTGGCTTTTGAGGGACATTTTGACAAATGGAGAGCTCAGAATTTGACAGGCGAGTTCAGGAGAAATACATCAAGACTCTGAAGTTCGAGCTGCAGCAAACGCAGAGCCAGGAAAATAAATGTAGTTGCCAGCCTTTCTTGTAAAAAGGGTTTGGGAAGATGAAGTAGAAAATACCTTAAGTCATTACTCTTCTTGGGGAAAACTCACCGCCACTTTGGCCATTTATATGTTCAAATTAGTTATACTACTTGGGCCAGGGTGTAATAATGCCATTTTAAGCTTTAAGACAAATGTCTGGGTCTCTTTTCAATCCGTCTGAAGGAAAGAGGCGAAGGACCAAGTAATGGACATAGTCCAGAAGGAAATCCTTAGCAAGGGAGTGGCGAGGAGCGGGCCGCCTTCTCAATAGGACCACACTCGCCACATTTGATTAGGGTTCGTCATCTTATATGCCCAGTCACCTCATTTGACTCTGTTGGAAGCTGGATGTGTGACATTCAAACTTTTTCCACAGGGTGGTGTACAAAGTACTCATACAGGTTTTATATGATGGTCAAGAAGGGAAAAGCCCACCCCCAAAAAATAACAATACTGATGTACTGAACTGTTGAAAGTCCATGATTTATAATTGATTAATCTTTACATTTTATTTTACAGACGTGTAATAATATTCTGTCGGTCAATAGTGGAAAACCTACAGTTGCCCTTATTCAACTGAAAAGCAATCTTCATAAGTCTGTTTTTTTGTCACTGTGCCATCCTGCTTGTTCATTTGCATAATTTTAAAATAGCAGCTGCAAAGGTGTAGTGTAATATGGATACATCCATTTCTTCAATGTATACTGTCGATCCAGTTGATGCTTAGATTAGCTGATGCTCCCTGGTGATAAAATGGCGCAGACAGATAGGGCAGCCGTGCTTCTAGCTCCGAAGCAACTTTGCAGTATTTTTTTTTTTTTTATGTGTTATAGCTTACATTATTAACCCAGAATTGTTTGGGGGTTATTACATACAACTGGAAATAACTTTTGGATATCAGAGTGGTGGTAACTCACCAGCATTACGATCAGGAATACAACTTTCCTGAATTTGATCCTTTGTTCGTACCCCCCATGGCAATTGAACTGATTCCAGAGGCTGATCCAAAACACTGCCGGTGGAGCAGAGGTATTCGGAGTCCGACTCAGGAGGCGCGCACACCTCCCACCGCTTCTGAGTATATTACTCGCAAATGTTCAGTTTCTGGATAATAAAATTGACGAGCTCAGTGTAAGGATCTACTTCCAGAGAAACATCAGGGACTGTAACATACTTTGTTTCACGGAAACATGGCTTTCTCGGGATATACTGTCTGAGTCCGTACAGCCAGTTGGGTTCTCAGTTCATCGCGCAGACAGGAATAAAGATCTCTCTGGGAAGAAGACGGGGGTGTATGTTTCATGATCAACTACTCATGGTGTGAATGTGATAACATACAGAAACTCATCCTTTTGTTCACCCTGACCTGGAATACCTCACAATCAAATGCCAACCATATTACCTCCCAAGAGAATTCTCTTCAGTTATAGTCACAGCTGTGTATATTCCCCCTCAAGCCGATACCATGACGGCCCTCAAGGAACTACACTGGACTTTATGCAAACTGGAAACCACGTATCCCGAGGCCACATTTATTGTAGCCGGGGATTTTAACAAAGCTAATCTGAGGAAAACGTTTCCGAAGTTCTACCAAAACATTGACTGTAGCACTCGCTCTGAGAACATTGGCCCACTGCTACTCAACAAAATGCCTACAAAACTGTCACGTAGAGTAGGCCAGAAGGATAAACTGAAAAACCTAACCTCTATCAAATAAAAAGATGGCTGAGCCGTAAAAGTACTTATATGCAAGGGTGTTTATTTACATAGTGAATCCGGAAGAAAAACAACTGTACTGCCATCCAAAGTATACATTATGGGGACAGCTTTAAAACAATGCTGCCCCATCAACAGCTCAATCCAAAATAGTTCCCCCCTTGAACTGTGAGGCTAATTTTGTAGGGGAAGCCCCTCCCATCAGAACATACCCAGCACTAATTAATTACGCAATTACCTTCATTAAAGCCTACATTTTCCACTCAGCTAAACATAATGAATTATATACATTGCAACACGTTTATCATGATACAATACACCAATATAACACACACCAATATAACACAAAATCCCATCCCTACTGACATGGAGTCTTCCAATATGCCCATTCACATGAACGAGCCATTCGGGTCAGGCACGACAAAGCCAGCCCGATTACCGTAGCTCTGGTCCTTATCCCAGCATACCTGGAAGCTACAGAGATGGAAAGAGAGGAACAGAACAGAACCAAACAAACAACGCGCGTGCCTATAAAATTGATAACTACAATGTGTTGCTTAAATTAAACATGAACGCTTGTCTGTATATTCTTTAAACTGTTACTGACTGGAGGTAAGAATAAAGTATGAAATGTATGTACTAAGATAGGGAAGTTAACTTGTGTGTCGACCTACATTGTTAACGGAGCTGATAACGGAGCAGGGAGGCGCGCTGAGTGTGTGTGTTAGTGTACCAAACGCTGCCCTTGGCCAGTGACGGACTTTTCCGTCACAAAGACCCTCTCCCGTCCTCCCTTCAGGAAAATCTGATCATTACTCCATTTTGCTCCTCCCTTTCTATAGGCAGAAACTCTAACAGGAAGTACCCGTGCTACGGACTATTCAACACTGGTCTGACCAATCAGAATCCATGCTTTAAGATTGTTTTGATCACGCAGACCGGGTAGCCTCTAAGAACAATATAGACAAATACATGGATACGATGACTGAGTTTATCTGGAAATACATAGATGTACCCACTGTGGCTATTAACCTACCCTAACCAGAAACAGTGGATAGATGGCGGATTAGCGCAAAACTGAAAGCGCTGACCACCACATTTAACCATGGCAAGGTGACTGGGAATATGGCCGAATACTAACAGTGCAGTTATTCTCTCCGTAAGGCAATCAAACCGGCAAAATGTCAATACAGAGACAAAGTGGAGTCGCAATTCAATGGCTCAGCCCCCTCCTGTACTTCCTGTTCACCTATGACTGTGGCCACGCACTCCTCCAACTCAATCATCAAGTTGGCAGACGACACAACAGTAGTGGGCCTGATTACCAACAATGATGAGACAGTCTACAGGGAGGAGGTTAGGGCTCTGGGAGTGTGGTGCCAGGAAAATAGCCTCTCACTCAACGTCAACAAAACAAATGAGCTGATCGTGGTCTTCAGAAAACAGCAGAGGGAGCACCCCCCTATCCACATCAACGGAACCGCAGTGGAGAAGATGGAAATCTTCAAGTTCCTCGGCTTACACATCACTGACGATCTGAAATGGTCCACCTACACAGACAGTGTGGTGAAGAAGGCTAAATAGCTCCTCTTCAACCTCAGGAGGCTGAAGAAATTTGGCTTGGTACCTAAAACCTTCACAAACCTTTACAGATGCACAATTGAGAGCATCCTGCCGGGTTGCATCACCGCCTGGTACAGCAACTTCACTGCCCTCAACCGCAGGGCTCTCCAGAAGGTGGTGCTGTCTGCCCAACGCATCACCGGCGGTAAACTACCTGCCCTCCAGGACACCTACAGCACCCGATGTCACAGGGAGGCCTAAAAGATCAAGGACAACAACCACCCGAGCCACTGCCTGTTCACCCCTTCTATCATCCACAAGTCAATGTCAGTACAGGTGCATCAAAGCTGGGACCGAGAGACTGAAAAATAGCCTCTATCTTAAGGCCATCAGGCTGTTAAATAGGCATCGATAGCACGTTAGAGGCTCCTGCTCTATATACGTAGACTTGAAATCACTGGCCACTTTGATAATGGGACACTAGTCACTTTTAAAATGTTTACATATGTTGCATTACTCATCTGATGTATATACTGTATTCTATTATATTCTACTGTATTTTAGTTTTTGCTGCTCCGACATTGCTCGTCCAAATATTTACAGTTGAAGTCGGAAGTTTACATACACCTTAGCCAAATACATTTAAACTCAGTTTTTCACAATTCCTGACATTTTATCCCAGTAAAAATGATCTGTCTTAGGTCAGTTAGGATCACCACTTTATTTTAAGAATGTGAAATGTCAGAGTAATAGTAGAGAGAATGATTTATTTCAGCTTTTATTTCTTTATCACATTCCCAGTGGGTCAGAAGTTTAGATACACTCAATTAGTATTTGGTAGCATTGCCTTTAAATTGTGTAACTTTGGTCAAATGTGTTGGGTAGCCTTCCACAAGCTTCCCACAATAAGTTGGGTGAATTTTGGCCCATTCCTCCTGACAGAGCTGGTGCAACTGAGTCAGGTTTGTTGGCCTCCTTGCTCGCACACGCTTTTTCAGTTCTGCTCACAAATTTTCGATAGGATTGAGGTCAGGGCTTTGTGATGGCCACTCCAATACCTTGACTTTGTTGTCCTTAAGCCATTTTGCCACAACTTTGGAAGTATGCTTGGGGTCATTGTCCATTTTGAAGACCCATTTGCGACCAAGTTTTAACTTCCTGACTGATGCCTTGAGATGTTGCTACCATATATCCACATAATTTTCCTCCCTTATGATGCCATCTATTTTGTGAAGTGCACCAGTCCCTCCTGCAGCAAAGCACCGCCACAACATGATCCTGCCACCCCGTGCTTCACAGTTGGGATGGTGTTCTTTGGCTTGCAAACCTCCCCTTTTTTCCTCCAAACATAATGATGGTCATTATGGCCAAACAGTTCTATTTTTGTTTCATCAAGCCAGAGGACATTTCTCCGAAATGTATGATCTTTGTCCCCATGTGCAGTTGCAAACCGTAGTCTGGCTATTTTATGGCGCTTTTGGAGCAGTGGCTTCTTCCTTGCTCAGCGGCCTTTCAGGTTATGTCGATATAGGACTCGTTTTACTGTGGATATAGATACTTTTGTACCTGTTTCCTCCATCTTCACAAGGTTCTTTGCTGTTGTTCTGGGATTGATTTGCACTTTTCGCACCAAAGTACGTTCATCTCTAGGAGACAGAACGCTTCCCCTTCCTGAGCGGTATGACGGCTGTGTGGTCCCATGGTGTTTATACCTGCGTACTATTGTTTGTACAGATGAATGTGGTATCTTCAGGCGTTTGGAAATTGCTCCCAAGGATGAACCAGACTTGTGGAGGTCTACAGTTTTTTTTCTGAGGTCTTGGCTGATTTCTTTAGTTTTTCCCTTGATGTCAAACAAAGAGGCACTGAGTTTGAAGGCACACCACAGGTACACCTCCAATTGACTCAAATTATGTCAATTAGCCTATATGAAGCTTCTAAAGCCATGCCATAATATTCTGGAATATTCCAAGCTGTTTAAAGGCACAGTCAACTTAGTGTATGTACACTTCTGACCCACTGGAATTGTGATACAGTGAATTATAAGTGAAATAATCTGTCTGTAAACAATTGTTGGAAAAAGTAGATGTCCTAACTGACTTGCTAAAACTATAGTTTGTTAACAAGAAATTTGTGGTGTGGTTGAAAAACTAGTTTTAATGACTCCAATCCTAAGTGTATGGAAAACGTCTCAGCCCCCTCAGTGTATGGAAAATTCCGACTTCAACTGTATATATTCTTAATTCCATTCCTTTACTTTAGATTTGTGTGTATTGTTGTGAAATGTAGATATTACTTGTTAGATATTGCTGCACTGTTGCGGCTAGAAACACAAGCATTTAGCTAATAATATCTGCTAAACATGTGAGACCAATAAAATTTGATTTGATCAAACACCTCATCTGAAGACATCCCATCTCCAGATCTCATCATCTCTTCCGCTTGCTCAGCAGTTCTCCACTCGCTCAATGGTTTGTATTGTGCTCCCTCGCTTTTTGTCGAGTGGCTTTCTGTGAGTCTTTTTAGCTATTAACTTGTCAGTTTTCTGTTGGCGTGTGTGTCTTTGATTCAGTGCCTAGCTTGCCTTGTCTGTCCACTATAAATAGCCCATTTTCTCTGTACCCATACTCTTTGCACTATGAACAAAGGATACTGTTAGTTCTGCCGCAGACTGCCATAGGGGTGGTCTGTCATGAATCATCGTCTGTTTGACTCTGAGGCGCAACCGTGTGTGTGTGTAAAACCCCAATGTATATATTCTTCCAAACACCACCGCTGACATGCTCTGTCCACTGGTGTCCATTTCCTCCCAGTGAATCCTCTGGAAAAACTACCGTCACCGCCAGCCGCTGAGACAAGAGAAATGATGTGTCACGTGTCATATAAATACATCATTACCTCATTCATGGTCATCCATATCCTCCCTTGGCCAATGCAATACCATCATCAACTGGGAGTATGACTAGCCAGAGGTTTGGCCAGGGCAGTCCGCTTCGTACTGTAAGTGAGACAAGCACAGTTATTTGCCCAGGCTTTGCATCCAAGGAAAAAGAACGTCCAGTCAGCAAAAAAAAAAGTCTGGTTTTGTGGTTTCTTTTAAAGGAAAGGAATGAATGGGGAAAATGACTTAACAGCTCGTCTCTCTTCCCACTGCCGTGTGAGTAAGTTATGGAAGTAGGAATATGGAGAGAAGGCCTGTAGCCGAACTCTTGCTCACATTTTTACACCTGTGTGTTGTGGGATCTCTGTCTCACTTTCTGAATTAAATTTAAGAAGCTATATTGGCTTAGAATGTACAGGAACTTACATTACCAAAGCAAACGTATAGGGACGTATTGACTGAATGATGACAGAAGAATCTCCCTCTGGAATTCTCAATATTTAATTGGCAGATGAAACAGATTTCTCAACAACCCATCTTTGAGCCTGCACAGTAATGGGAAAAGTGACCTTGAAAAATATGTAAACTTGTATTTTCCTTTATGTGGTAAAACAGCAGGAAGGATAACAGGCCATTTAAATAATACCGCTGAGAGTGACTCAGACAGGCTAAATTAGAGACTTCTAATAAACACAACTCGGTTCCTTGTAATTTAGGTGATTCACTTTGTGACCCTACTTGTCCATGGAAAACAAATGCATCCCACCTATAGGCCTGTATTTAATGCATTTTTTTCTTACCTAAATTGTTAACCTTCTTATTGTGGGTTATTTGTTTCAAAGAGTTCCGGCATACTTCTGATGTAATGTTGAACCGCATTTGCAATCATGCCCATGAGTCACTAAATGACCTGTGTCAATGATGGTTACTTGCATGTTTGGTTGACTCCATTTTGCATAGCTTCCCTCACCAAAGGGTAATTGGAAACGAAATGAAACAGAATTGATGCTCATGATACTGACATCAGTGTACTGCTAACAGTATAGCTTCCTCCACCGTCCCCAAACCGGGTCAAACCAGTGATCCTCTGATCGCATACACGACTGCCCTCCTTGACAACAATTGAGCTATGGAAAAGGATCCAATTTGATGGCTCTATTGGAGACATTTCAAGCTTATGGCATGTTCTTATCTCTGACAGACAGTGACAGATTTGTGGACCTCACTTATGCTAAGAAACTGCCCAAAGGAATTCCCCAAGGTTTTGCATTCTGAGACATGGCGCAAATAGTCTTGTATTTCAGGACCACCAATCAACCTCCTCCAATGTGTATTTAGTCGTCCACCTGGATGCCTGAATAAGCCAGCCAAGTCATCAAAAAGAAAAGCCCTCTCTCCTTATAGCCTTGGCTAACCACAGTTGAATGACAGCCAGCCCAAATCTCTATGGAATTATGTCCTCTGGACACCAGCAGGATGGGATGGATGGATGCACTGGGCAAAAGTTAACTTTGCACGTAGCTGCCACTGTGAGGGCATGTGAATGGCAGCTATGCATTGACCGAAGTGCCAGATTGGCACACTGTTGACCTTTTGATTCCCCGGTATACCAAATGTATAAAATATTTGAGACCCATCATGCCTGCAGCATGCTTATGGCTAGCTACTGGATGGCTCTGGGTGCACCGCTGGCATGCAGTCACGGCTTTGACCTCATATATGTTATGATGGTGTTCTTCTCTGACTCACTTTAGCTGTTCAGTCAGATAACCTTTATGCAGAGAAGTTCCACTCTATTACATGTTCTTGTCACACGGTGGTATACAGCGGAGCATCAACCTTTCAGTACCAAATTCTCTGTCAATGGAGGGCACATATCAAGGGACTATGTTGTCCTACCACCACTGAGGTGCCAGGACAGAGAAGAGCTGTGGTTGGGATGAAGGGTGGGGAAGCCAAGTGTCCACAGATTGCTGAACAGAGTGCTTGAGCCGAGGCAGAGATGGGCAAAGATACATAAAAATGTATATTGTTACAAAATACCCCCCAAACAAATGATCAGAATACTGATGCCAAATAAAATAAATATTTTATTTAAAATACAAAAGCAGAGTCCCTTGTGGACCAAATTCACTGCATGATCCTCGCTCTGGAAGTGCATCCCTGTTTCAACTGTCTTTCAAGCTCCTACCCTCATCCATCAACACCTCTAATGGCCTCAATGGATACTGCCATAAGACTTATGATACCAATGCATTACATTTGGGGTAAAGGGAGCCACAAAATTCGGAACCTCTATAAAAAAAATGGTAGAAAGTATTTTGTAAATGTTCTGAAGTATCTTGTTACAAATCACATACATTCTTTCCCAGGCCTTTCAAATACAAATGATAAAATACTCAAAAGTAATTCAAATACCCATCTCTTACTGGAGGTAGGGAGGAGCAGTTTCCCTTGACAAAAACCAAGGTGTTGAATTGGAAGCAAGCTGCTACTGGGAACCAATGGAGATTGCAAAGGAGCAGAGTGACATGGGAGACCTTGGGCAGGTTGAAACGCAGGGTGCTGCAGCATTCTAGATGAGTTCATGGCATGGAGCCTAGCCAGCAGAGTTGCAGTAGTCCAGACAGGAGATGACATGTGCCTGGACTAGGACCTGTGCTTCAGCTGCCAAGTCATGTTTTGCTGTTGTTCCCCTTCAATCTATTAGAAACATTGTTCAGTTGTTTCTGTCATGGGCTCTTCACCCCAGTGAGGATGTTGTTCTCAGTCCCTGGTCTCCAGGGCCCCCCTAAGTTTCTGTCAGAAGACTCCGGTGTGCTCCCCAGCTCTGAGCCATTTCAAGTAGGTGCGTCTCTCCAGAAACACCAGGATCAACACATTCTTTTGCTCATCAAACAGACCAGAGGCGCGAATAAAAGTGAGTTGTGTTTGTGTGTGTGCATAGAAAAGAGAGTAACCCCATAGGACATACAACCCAGGGTTTAAATCGGCATTTGCTGTATTAGGTACCTGTTCGAGTCACCCCAGTCTGATTCAAAGGACATTAGACCCACCCCGCGACCTGGAACTATATGGAGCACCACTCGCCCCCAGGTAAAAACGGCTGATCACACAAATGGTCTTTCTGCTCCCGTCTGTGATGTTGTCTATGATTATTTTGCCTGTGGAATACAGTTGCAAACCAATCCTTGGTAAATACTGTTTATATTCAGAACCACAATGTAAAGCTTAGAGAGGATCTCATATTAAATACTGTTGAAGTAATATGGCTACAGGTTCATCTGCCTCACCTAAAGCCCATTCTTGTGGGAAGCTGCTATAGTCCACCAAGTGCTAACAGTCAGTATCTGGATAAAATGCTTGATAATGTATGTGATATCAGCGCAGAGGTATATTTTCAGGGGATGTAAAAAATATATATTGGCTTTCATCAATCTGCCCACTCAAGAAAAAGCTTCAAACTGTAATCAAGTCAACCTACCAGGATAGTTACAAACAGCAAATTAATAAAATCATCATGTATTGATCACATCTTTACTAATGCTGCAGAAATTTGCTTTAAAGCAGTATCGGATGTGGTGATCACAATATAGTATCCATATCTAGGAAAACCAAAGTTCCAAAGGCTTGGCTAAATATAGTGTATAAGAGTTTTGTAGTGATTCCTATGTTGTTGATGTAGAGAATATTTGTTGGTCTGTGGTGTGTAATGATGAGCAACCAGACGCTGCACTTGACACATTTATGAAATGGCTTATTCCAGTTACTAATAAGCTTGCACCCATTAAGACAATGACTGTGAAGACTGTTAAATCCCTGTGGATTGATGAAAATTGAAAAATTGTATGGTTGAGAAGGATGAGGCAAAAGCAATGGCAAATGTCTGATTGGCAAACTTACGGGAGCAATATGACAGTGAAAGTGCAGGGCGCCAAATTCAAAACAACAGAAATCCCATAATTAAAATTCCTCAGACATACAAGTATTTCACACCATTTTAAAGATACACTTCTTGTTAATCCCACCACAGTGTCCGATTTCCAATAGGCTTTACGGCAAAAGCACCACAAACGATTATGTTAGGTCCGAGCCAAGTCACAGAAAAACACAGCCATTTTTCCTGCCAAAGAGAGGAGTCAAAAAATCAGAAATAGAGAGAATGAATTACTAACCTTTGATGATCTTCATCAGATGACACTCATAGGACTTCATGTTACACAATACATGTATGTTTTGTTTGATAAAGGTCATATTTCTATAAAAAAATCTCAGTATGCATTGGCGCGTTATGTTCAGTAGTTCCAAAAACATCCGGTGATTTTGCAGAGAGCCACATCAATTTACAGAAATACTCATTATAAATGTTGATGAAAATACAAGTGTTATACATGGAACTTTTAGATACACTTCTCCTTAATGCAACCGCTGTGTCAGATTTCAAAAAGGTTTTACGGAAAAAGCAAACCATGCAATAATCTGAGTACTGCGCTCAGAAACTAAACAAGCCAAAAAGATATCCGCCATATTGTGCAGTCAACAGAAGTCAGAAATAACATTATAAATATTCACTTACCTTTGATGATATTCATCAGAATGCACTCCCAGGAATCCCAGTTCCACAATAAATGTTTGATTTGTTAGATAAAGTTAATCATGTATGTCCAAATTCCTCCTTGTTGTTAGCGCGTTCAGCCCAGTAATCCCACTTCATGACGCACAAGCAGACAAAGTCCAAATGTTCCGTTACAGTCCGTAGAAACATGTCAAACGATGTATAGAATCAATCTTTAGGATGTTTTTAACATAAATCTTCAATAATGTTCCAACCTTTGTCTGTAGAATTGCGATGGAACAGAGCTCGCTCTCACGTGAACGAGCGTCACGAGCTCAAGGCATTCTGGCAGAGCCCTGACTCATTCCCCTCTCATTCGCCCCCACTTCACAGTAGAAGCATCAAACAAGGTTCTAAAGACTTGACATCTAGTGGAAGCCTTAGGAAGTGCAACATTACCAATATTCCACTGTATCTTCAATAGGGAATGAGTTGAAAAACGACCAACCTCCAGATTTCCCACTTCCTGGTTGGATTTTTCTCAGGTTTCTGCCTACCATATGAGTTCTGTTATACTCACTGACATCATTCAAACAGTTTTAGAAACTTCAGAGTGTTTTCTATCCAAATATACGTATACTATGTATTAGTAACTGGGACTTAGTAGCAGGCAGTTTATTCTGGGCACCTCTGGGCACCTTATTCATCCATGCTACTCAATACTGCCCCCAGCCATAAGAAGTTAAATGAAATTTTGCCCAAAAAAGCTAACTCAACTCCATCATTCATTACATCAGATGGCCCATTCATCACAAAACCCACTGATATTGCCAATTCATTTAATACATTTGTCATTGGCAAGATTAGCAAATTGAGGTATGACATGCCAGCAACAAACGCTAACACTACACATCCAAGTATAACTGATCAAATTATGAAAGACCAGCATTGTAATTTTGAATTCCGTAAAGTGAGTGTGGAAGAGGTGAAAAAATTGTCTATCAACAATGACAAGCCACTGGGGTCTGACAACTTGGATGAAAAATTACTGAGGATAATAGCGGACGATATTGCCACTTCTATTTGCCATGTCTTCAATCTAAGCCTACTAGAAAGTTTGTACCCTCAGGCCTGGAGGGAAGCAATAGAAATTCCACTACCCAAGAATAGTAAAGACCCCTTTACTGGCTCAAATAGCCGACCAATCAGTCTGTTAAAAAATTGTGTTTGACCAGATACAATGCTATTTTACTATTAACAAATTGACAACAGACTTTCAGCATGCTTATAGGGAAGGACATTCAACAACCACAGCACTTACACAAATGACGATTGGCTGAGATAAATTGATGATAAAAAGATTGTGGGAGCTGTTTGACTTCAGTGCGGCTTTTGACATCGGTCAGTCTGCTGATGGAAAAAAAAGTATAGGTTATGGCTTTACACCCCCTACTATATTGTGGATAAAGAGTTACCTGTCTAACAGAACACAGAGGGTGTTGTTTAATGGAAACCTCTCCAACATAATCCAGGTAGAATCAGGAATTCCCCAGGGCAGCTGTCTAGGAACCTTACTTTAAAAAAAAACTTTACTAATGACATGCCACTGGCTTTGAGTACGGCCAGTTTGTCTATGTATGCAGATGACTCAACACTATACACATCAGCTACTACAGCGAGTGAAATCACTGCAACACTTAACAAAGAGCTGAATGGGTTGCAAGGAATAAGTTAGTCCTGAATATAAAAAAAAAAACTAAAAGCATTGTACTAGGGGCAAATCATTCACTAAACCATAAACCTCAACTAGGTTTGTAATAGAAATATTTGAAATTGAGCAAGTTGAGGTGACTAAACTGCTTGGAGTAACCTTGGATTGTGAACTGTCTTGGTCAAATCATGTTGAAACAACAGTAGCTAAGATGGGGAAAAGTCTGTCCATAATAAAGCGCTCTTCAACCTTTTTAACAACACTATCAACAAGGCAGGTCCTACAGGCCCTATTTTTGTTGCAGCTGGACTTCTGTTCAGTCATGCGGTCAGCTGCCACAAAGAGGGACCTCGGAAATGTACAATTGGCTCAGAACAGGGTAGCACGGCTGGCCCTTAAATGTACATGGAGAGCTAACGTTAATAATATGCATGTACATGTCTCATGGCTCAAGGTGGAGGAGAGATAGACTTCATCACTACTTGTTTTTGAAAGAAGTATTGACATGCTGAATGCACCGAGGTCTGTTTAAACTACTAGCACACAGCTCTGACACCCATGCATACCCCACAAGACATGCCACCAGAGGTCTCTTCACAATCCCCAAGTCAAGAATCAAATCAAATCAAATTCATTTATATAGACCTTCTTACATCAGCTGATATCTCAAAGTGCTGTACAGAAACCCAGCCTAAAACCCCAAACAGAAAGCAATGCAGGTGTAGAAGCACGGTGGCTAGGAAAAACTCCCTAGAAAGGCCAAAACCTAGGAAGAAACCTAGAGAGGAACCAGGCTATGAGGGGTGGCCACCCCTATTCTGGCTGTGCCGGGTGGAGATTATAACAGAACATGGCCAAGATGTTCAAATGTTCATAAATGACCAGCATGGTCAAATAATAATAATCACAGTAGTTGTCGAGGGTGCAGCAAGTCCGCACCTCAGGAGTAAATGTCAGTTGGCTTTTCATAGCCGATCATTAAGAGTATCTCTACCGCTCCTGCTGTCTCTAGAGAGTGGAAAACAGCAGGTCTGGGAAACGCACAGGACAAAATAGATCTATGGCTACATGGAACTCTATTCCACATAAAGTAACTCATGCAAGCAGTAGAATCAGATAAAAAAAAAACAGATACAATTACACCTTATGGAACAGCAGGGACGGTTGAGACACACACACAGGCACAGACCCAGATACATATGATGTGACACGCACTCTACACACAAGTACACATGGATTTTGTATTGTGGATACGTGATAGTAGAGAAGTGGCCAGAGGGAACACACCTAATGTGTTGTGAAAAGTGTTAATGTAATGTTGTGTAATATTTTAAATTGTATTTAACTGCATTAATGTTGCTGGACCCCTGGAAGAGAAGCTGCTGCCTTGGCTTTTGGGGATCCTTAAGTAATACAAATACAAATACTACTGTCAAATTTCCTGACTCTGGCTGGAGATGAATCACATACTCAGTGGGTAAAATTTCTAAATATTCTGGTTGTAAACTGCTATTCTGGTTGAGAAGACATTATATAAAAGGATGACAACCAATAGGTTAATTACAAGCAGCAATTAGATTTCAGTACCTTGCGCAAGAGCATATCAACAGATGTTTCACCTCATTGGCTCGGATTCAAAACAGCGACTTTTCGGTTACTGGTCTAATGCTCTTAACTGCTAGGCTACCTAGACAGTTAAGCGGTAAACTACAAGGTACTCCCAGAGATCCTGATTGTCAATCATCATGTAATCTAGAGATGACAGGTTAGAGAACGGTGGAGAGATTGGTATATCTGTTTTATAGAAGATAGCATTACAGGATGTTTCAAGGTTTCGTAAGCTTCTTAGTCCTGTGACCACAGCACTTGTTATATGATATTGATCAACTGGATTTAATGAGAGATGGAGTATTGTAACATTGGCCAGTCGCTCTAAGACCCCGGGTTCCAAATGGAACATTTGATTTCCAGGTAAATCTAAATGATTGACTATAATATATATATAAGCTTTTCTGTTCATATTGATTTAAGATTATTTCCGGTCAAATCCAATGTCTAGTTTTTGCAAACCCTCCTTGAAAGTCTTACTCAAGGTCTGGAGATTGTTGCTCTCAAGATTCATGGTTTGTAGGCCCTCAAACCCTGGACAAAACAGCCTTAAAGGTTTGTAATGTTGTTAAGATTGAGTTCTGTGAGTCCGGTGAGATTTTCACCACAGAAATTGCACCTTTTTCTGGACTTTTAAAAGTAATCCCATACATAGCCAGCAAAACAGCCTAAAATGTTTTTGCAATGGAAAAATAAAATGTATATATCTTATTGGACAAGTCCAGGTATTCCCTCCCTATTTCAGTCCGTTTTCTTCTATTTGATGCCTAATGAACATGACCTAGCCCTTCCTGCTTTGCAGTTTTCCGCCTAGACAGTCCTGGCAATGTCTCATCAGTGTTAAATTCCTCTGGGCCCTGCCACTTCTGCCAAGGCAGAGGAGGACATCTACAAAGCACCATTCACTCACTGCCCGCCCAACAACACAGGTGCCACCATGGCACACTACCACCAGGTGTGTTGAACTCCAACTCAATGCCCATATGCAGCATGTATGTGCTGGTTTTCTATTCCGTATACAGTGGGGAGAACAAGTATTTGATACACTGCCGATTTTGCAGGTTTTCCTACTTACAAAGCATGTAGAGGTCTGTAATTGTTATCATAGGCACACTTCAACTGTGAGAAATTGAATCTAAAACAAAAATCCAGAAAATCACATTGTATGATATTTAAGTAATTCATTTGCATTTTATTGTATGACATCAGTATTTTATCACCTACCAACCAGTAAGAATTCCAGCTCTCACAGACCTGTTAGTTTTTCTTTAAGAAGCCCTCCTGTTCTCCACTCATTACCTGTATTAACTGCACCTGTTTGAACTCGTTACCTGTATAAAAGACACCTTTCCACACACTCAAACAGACTCCAACCTCTCCACAATGGCCAAGACCAGGGAGTTGTGTAAGGACATCATGGATAAAATTGTAAACCTGCACAAGGCTGGGATGGGCTACAGGACAATAGGCTAGCAGCTTGGTGAGAAGGCAACAACTGTTGGCGCAATTATTAGAAAATGGAAGAAGTTCAAGATGACGGTCAATCACCCTCGGTCTGGGGCTACATGCAAGATCTCACCTCGTGGGGCATCAATGATCATGAGGAAGGTGAGGGATCAGCCCAGAACTACATGGCAGGACCTGGTCAATGACCTGAAGAGAGCTGGGACCACAGTCTCAAAGAAAACCATTAGTAACACACTACGCCGTCAGCGCATGTCCAGGCCCGTCTGAAGTTTGCCAATGACCATCTGGATGATCCAGAGGAGGAATGGGAGAAGGTCATGTGGTCTGATAAGACAAAAATATATATTTTTGGTCTAAACTCCACTTGCTGTGTTTGGAGGAAGAAGGATGAGTACAAACCCAAGAACACCATCCAAACCGTGAAGCATGGAGGTGGAAACATCATTCTTTGGGGATGCTTTTCTGCAAAGGGGACAGGACGGCTGCACCGTATTCAGGGGAGGATGGATGGGGCCATGTATCGCGAGATCTTGGCCAACAACCTCCTTCCCTCAGTAAGAGCATTGAAGATGGGTCGTGGCTGGGTCTTCCAGCATGACAAGGACCCCGAAACTCACAGCCAGGGCAACTAAGGAGTGGCTCCGTAAGAAGCATCAAGGTCCTGGAGGGGCCTAGCAAGTCTCAAGACCTGAACCCAATAGAAAATCTTTGGAGGGAGCTGAAAGTCCTTATTGCCCAGCGACAACCCCGAAACCTGAAGGATCTGGAGAAGGTCTGTATGGAGGAGTGTGCCAAAACCCCTGCTGCAGTGTGTGCAAACCTGGTCAAGAACTACAGGAAACGTATGATCTCTGTAATTGCAAACAATGGTTTCTGTACCAAATATTAAGTTATGCTTTTCTGATGTATCAAGTACTTATGTCATGCAATAAAATGCAAATGAATTACTTAAAAATCATACA
Source organism: Oncorhynchus mykiss (assembly GCF_013265735.2). Taxonomy (NCBI): domain Eukaryota; kingdom Metazoa; phylum Chordata; class Actinopteri; order Salmoniformes; family Salmonidae; genus Oncorhynchus; species Oncorhynchus mykiss. The sequence continues at coordinate 30,979,185 of NC_050572.1, read as the reverse complement.
ATGTGATTTTCTGAATTTTTGTTTTAGATTCCGTCTGTCACAGTTGAAGTGTACCTATGATAAAAAAAAATTACAGACCTCTACATGCTTTGTAAGTAGGAAACACTGCCGATTTTTCAGGTTATCAAATACTTGTTTTCCCCACTGTATATCTTTTTGACCAATTAAATAAGCTTAGAGAATTGTGATTCACACAACTGGAGAAGATGGTGCTGCTTAAAATACAGTGCCTTCAAAAAGTATTCACACCCCTTGACTTTTTCCAAATTGTAACGGTTTTCTTGATGAGAAGGAGAGTCGGACCAAAATGCGGCGTGTCTATTGCAATCCATGTTTAATGAAGTAACACACTAAACACAAACACTACCAAAACAATAAACTTAACGAAAACAGCCTATACTTGTGTAACCTCACACAGAACAATGACATCAGGACACTAAGGACAATCACCCACGACAAACTCAAAGAATATGGCTGCCTAAATATGGTTCCCAATCAGAGACAACGATAAACACCTGCCTCTGATTGAGAACCACTCCAGACAGCCATAGACTTAGCTAGAACACCCCACTAGCTACAATCCCCATACATACACACCACATACAAAAACCCATGCCACACCCTGGCCTGACCAAATAAATAAAGATAAACACAAAATACTTCCACCAGGGTGTGACACAAATGTTGTGTTACAGCCTGAATTTAAAATGGATTAAATTGAGATTTGTTGTCACTGGCCTAAACACAATACCCCATAATGTCAAAATTGAATTATGTTTTGGGACATTTTTACAAATGCATTACAAATGAAAAGCTGAAATGATTTTAGTCAATAAGTATTTGTCATTGTAATCAAAGGGCTAACATTAATACTATGCATGTCAGTCTCTCTTGGCTAAGAGTTGAGGAAAAACTGACTGCGTCACTTCTTCTTTATATAAGAAACGTGTTGGAAATTCAAAATAGCTTGCATTGTCAATGTATACACAGCACTAACACACACACTTACTCCACCAGACATGCCACCAGGGGTCTTTTCACAGTCCACAGGTTCAGACACATTTAAGGAAACGTACAGTATTATACAGAGCCATGAGTGCATGGAACTCCCATCTTATATAGTGCAAGTAAACAGCAAACCTGGTTTCAAAAAACAAATAAAGCAACGCCTTTCCCCCATGTGAACTACTTGTTGTGTGTATGTACTGACATGTATGTGTAACTGATAGATGCACACACAGACTACATGTTAATGTATGTAAATTGTAAAGTCTTTTGTCTGTAATGTCTTTTTCATTATTTGTCGGACCTCAGAAAGACTCGCTGTTGCCATTGGCGTCAGCTAATGGGGAGCCTAATAAATCAAATCATTTGTTATGACAAGCTTACATATATTCAGGAGTAAAAATTTGCTTCACAAGTCACATAATAAAGTTGCATGGACTCACTCTGTGTGCAACAATAATGTTTAACATGATTTTTGAATGACTACTTCATCTCTGTAACTCACACATCTGTAAGGTCGAGCAGTGAATTTGAACCACAAAGACCTTTGAGGTTTTCCAATGCCTCGCAAAGAATGGCACCTATTGGCATTAAATATTCCTTTGAGCATGGTGAAGTTATTAATTACACTTTGGATGGTGTATCAATACATCCAGTCATTACAAAGATACAGGAGTCCTTCCTAACTCAGTTGCCAGAGATGAAGGAAACTGCTCAGGTTTCAACATGAGGCTAATGGTGGCTTTAAAACAGTTACAGAGTTTAATGGCTGTGATAGGAGAAAACAGAGGTGGATCAACAACATTGTAATTACTCCACAATACTAACCTAATCATGAATACGTTTTTTGCAGCTTTACGTTTTGCAATATTTGTTTTCTGTCAGAAGTGAAAATAAGGAAGCCTGTACAGAATACAAATATTCCAAAACATGCATATTGTTTGCAATAAGGCACTAAAGTAAAGCTGCAAAGAATTTGGCAAAGAAATTAACTTTATCTTGCAATATTTGTTTTCTGTCAGAAGTGAAAAGAATGAAGCCTGTACAGAATACAAATATTCCAAAACATGCATATTGTTTGCAATAAGGCACTAAAGTAAATCTGCAAAACATTTGGCAAAGAAATTAACTTTATCTTCTGGAAACTCCAACACAACACATCACTCTTCATAGTTTAAAGCATGGTGGTGGCTGCATCATGTTATGGGTGTGCTTGTCATCAGCAAGGACTAAGGAGTTATTTATGATGTGAAATAAAAAGGAGCTAAACACAGGCAAAATCCTAGAGGAAAATATGGTTCAGTCTGTTTTCCAACAGAAACTGGGACACAAATTATAATTTCAGAAGAACAATACCCTAAAACACAAGGCCAAATATACACTGGAGTTGCTTACTAGACAACATTGAATGTTCCTGAGTGGCACGACTTGAAAATGGCTGTCTAGCAATGATCAACATCCAACTTGACTGAGCTTGAAACTTAAAAAGAATATTGTTCAAATATTGTACAATCCAGGTGTGGAAAAAGTCAAGGGGTGTGACTACTTTCTGATGGCACTGTATGTACTGTGTACCAACCACTCAACTCTACTCTGTTTCCCAAAATTCACAGTTTTACCCTTAGGATGGGATGCCACACTGTGCTTGCTTTAACTTTGAAGTTCAAAGGTCTTTGTCAACCTTTGTGGACATAAACATTGCATGTACTCATTTTGATCTAAATAATATCTTAATTTAACATAATATATAGAATTTCTAAATAATTTGCATTATGTTCATTGACCAATATTAAACTATTGTAAGTGCATTATAAGCCTATTGTAAATGCATTATTCATGGTTATCTGCAGGCATACGTTATATTCAATATACTTTTTTCGTAGGCTGCAGCCCATCTTCACATCGTTTTCTTGCCTGCTTCCTGCTAATCTAGTGGATACTCTCTTTCAGCGCGTGCCTGCAGCATCAGCAACTTGCCCGCATGCTGCACTGACTGACGCACTATCCCCATTTGTCTCCTCTCTACGCACGGCATTTCTCTTCTCTCGCCCTTTTACTGCAATAGAACCCTGTGTCCTTTCCATTAAATGTCATATTCACCATCAGTTTTCTGACGAATAAGCCTACATTGAGACGTTGCTCAAGCAGTTCAACTGCATTGCTCTGTAGGCTGTCATTCCATCCCACTTTATACCCCATCCCTTTTTGACGGACACATTCTCCTCCATCCTCTTAGTTGCATGAAAAAAGTGGGCAGTTCAAGATTTTATATTTGCCCTCACTGTCTCAAACTCCCTCTTTTCTCCCTGTTCTTTGCAGCCGGTCGGACGCACGCGTCCCATACCTGCATAGAGCTCCCTGCATTATTGAGGACCGTCCCTTATCGAACGCCGCAATATCCCGCGCGCACTGCACCAAGAGGGAGCCGATACCGAAAATAATTCACTTCACTTCAACCAAAAATATTATAAAGTCCAGTACTTCACAACCATTAGTCGAAATGTTTGTCAAAAGAATGCGGTAGGTGACGTTTTATTTAATTTAGCCTAACAGCTTTGGACCGATGCCGCTTAAATGAGGGCAGAAAGTTATAGTTGACCATGTCAAAGTATATTTATTGTATTTACCCATAACCTGCACTTATGTGTGACATGGAGCTTTTCTTTCTTTCCTCGCATTGCGTTCCTCCCCCGGTGGTCCTGAATTTAGCCTACTCTTATTTACATGCGCTATAATAGGGCTACAAACAGGATTAGACCATTTAGGGTCGTATTTCTTTGAAGCTCACCCGCGCACTGTCAGGACAAAAGTATATGTTAAGAACAATTTCTTTATTCTACTGTGACATTTGGCAGCGTAATTTTAACGTCTTTGCATCAGATTGAGGATAAACCCAGTAACATAACTTTTCATGACATAATCTTAATGCAGTGTCTTTTGGCTGATACGTTTTAAACTTTGTTTTGGAGCTTAAAGTTTGAACCAACTATGTGCCGAAGGTGTCGCCTATTAAATGCTGCTGATGAACGAGGGTTTTTATGTGGACATTTGAGAGTTCTGATATGGTTTGTGGAACATCTTGCAAAGCTCTTTAATGACATTAAGAAGCGTACAGTAGACGTCTTCACCCTTTTTCTAATGTAGAAATTTACACATAATTCAACTCCATACTTTCCTTCACCACTTTCTTTTTTGCTCTTCTCCACTAGTACAGTACCCCTCCTAGTAACTCTCAGTTTAGACAGGGTCATAAATAGCATCTCTCACTGCCTTTAGTCTTTCTTTCTCTCTTACACTCCCTCTCTTGTCTCCTCCCTGCTACCTCTATTTCTCTATCTCTCTCTCCTGCTCTCTCTCTCACTCCCCCCTCTAATGCAGTCTCTTAGTGGACATGTTGCCTTTGGCATCACAGGCTAGAAGCCTCAGTCTCTGTCAGTGACATTCGACTTTAAAGGTCCAGTACAGTCAAAATCGTGATTACCTGTGTTTTCTATTTATTTCCACACTATGAAGTTGGAATAATATTGTGGAAATTAGGACAAATCCCTTTTTGTGTAAGAGCTGTTTGAAAAGACTGCTTGAATTTTCAGCCTGTTTTGGTGGGATGGAGTTTTGGCCTGCCCGGTGACATCATCAATAGACCAATAAGAGAGTTCCAAACCTCTCTGCCAATAACATCTAGTTTTCAGTTTTCCCCTCCCCACTCAGACCACTCCCAGACAGTCCTATCAAAATTCTTGCTTGAGAAATGCTCTTTGCTAAGAAGCTATTTTTTGTTTCATTTTGACAATTTTAATTGAAAACAAAGTAGTAAATATAGTAAATAAATGTATTTATTTATTTATCCTTTATTTAACCAGGAAGAGCTCATTGAGGTTAAAATCTATTTTTCAAGAGCGCCCTGGCCAAGATAGGCACCACCAAGTCATTACAAAAGAATTACAGACAGGACAACATGAAAAACTACAAGTAATCTAGTAAACCATTGAATTCACAAGAGTATAAAACAGCAAATTAAAAACATTGACAGGTCAGGGAATCAGCCTCAAAATCCTTCATCAGTGATTTAAAAATACCAATCGGGACAAGTTCTTCCAGTTTAAAAGTATTTTGTAAGGTGTTCCAAGATGATGGCGCAGAGTACATAAAAGCCCTTTTACCAAATTCAGTTCGGACATTTGGAACAGTTAGCAGGATAGTCCAGCGAACGAAGAAAGTACTCACCACATTTCTGAACAATAAAAATGCACTACTAAAAAGGTAGTAAACCCAAAATGGCTTTGTAAATAAAAGTATTCCAGTGACAGCCTACGAGTGACTAGAGAAGGCCAGCCAACCCTGGTATACAAAGTGCAGTGGTGCGTAAGGGTTTTGCAGTTTAAAATAAATCTCAAAGTGCCATGGTAAAGACTGTCAATTGATCTCAAACACTGAGCGGAAGTATTCATATATAAAATATCCCCATAGTCTAGTAAAGGCATAAATGTAGCTGATACTAGCCTCCTTCTGGCTTCAAAAGAAAAACAGGCCTTATTCCTAAAATAAAATCCCAATTTCAGCTTCAATTTTTTTGTAAATAGTTGAATATGCAATTTAAAAGAGAGGCCGTCATCAATGAAAATTCCAAGATATTTATATGAGGTTACAACCTCAATCTCCTTGCCCTGACAGGTAGTAATAGGTGAAAGGTTCAGAGGACTATTTCTTGCATTAGAAAACACCATTAGTTTAGTTTTGTCAGTATTGAGGATAAGCTTCAATTGACACAAGGTATGTTGAACAGTATAAAAAGCAGTTTGCATGTTCTGGAAAGCTTCTGTAAGAGACAAGGCACAACAGTAAATAACAGTATCATCAGCATAAAATGAAGTGCATTTTGGACATTTTTGTCTAAATCATTTATATAAATAGTGAATAAGAGAGGACCAAGTACAGAGCCTTGGGGCATACCATTCAAGACAGGCAATTTAACAGACATAAGACCATCAAATTGAGTGCACTGAGTTCCATCAGACAGATAGTTAGCAAACCATGCAACTGCATGCTCCGAAAGACATACACTCGACAATCTCTGCCTTAGTATAGCATGATCAACTGTATCAAAAGCCTTAGAGAGATCAATAAAAATTGAGACACCGTGCTGTTTTTTGTCAATGGCTTCAGTGATATCATTTAAAACCTTCATGGCTGCTGTAAATATACACTGCTCCAAAAAAATAAAGGGAACACTAAAATAACACATCCTAGATCTGAATGAATGAAATATTCTTATTAAATACTTTTTTCTTTACATAGTTGAATGTGCTGACAACAAAATCACACAAAAATTATCAATGGAAATCAAATTTATCAACCCATGGAGGTCTGGATTTGGAGTCACACTCAAAATGAAAGTGGAAATCCACACTACAGGCTGATCCAACTTTGATCTAATGTCCTTAAAACAAGTCCAAATGAGGCTCAGTAGTGTGTGTGGCCTCCACGTGTCTGTATGACCTACCTACAACGCCTGGGCATGCTCCTGATGAGGTGACGGATGGTCTCCTGAGGGATCTCCTCCCAGACCTGGACTAAAGCATCCGCCAACTCCTGGACAGTCTGTGGTGCAACGTGGTTTTGGTAGATGGAGCGAGACATGATGTCCCAGATATGCTCAATTGGATTCAGGTTTTGGGAACGGGCGGGCCAGTCCATAGCATCAATGCCTTCCTCTTGCAGGAACTGCTGACACACTCCAGCCACATGAGGTCTAGCATTGTCTTGCATTAGGAGGAACCCAGGGCCAACCGCACCAGCATATGGTCTCACAAGGGGTCTGAGGATCTCATCTCAGTACCTAATGGCAGTCAGGCTACCTCTGGCGAGCACATGGAGGGCTGTGCGGCCCCCCAAAGAAATGCCACCCCACACCATGACTGACCCACTGCCAAACCGGTCATGCTGGAGGATGTTGCAGGCAGCAGAACGTTCTCCACGGTGTCTCCAGACTGTCACGTCTGTCACATGTGCTCAGTGTGAACCTGCTTTCATCTGAGAAGAGTACAGGGCGCCAGTTGGGAATTTGCCAATCTTGGTGTTCTCTGGCAAATGCCAAACGTAGAGTTTATGATGGGTATTCTTCTCCTCTCAATACAACCCTGCTTGAAGAAGATCATTGCACATATATGATCTGACCCCCGCGGTACTGCTTTGGCACTTTAATCTAGTGGCACCAATAGGATTCTAGCTCATAACTACCAAACTATTATCAATATTCAACTTCAGGGCTAATTTTAACCAACCTAATTTGCCAGACGTGATTTAAAATGGCTGGTGACAGAGTGGGAGTATATTACTTGTTATTATCCTTGGCTTGTGTGCTTTGTGGTCACAAAGGTTGTTGTCCAGAGCCCACATTAGTGTAGAACATCCACCCTCCCAAGCTACGTCTGAAGATTCAGTCTTGACAAACAAATGTTATTGCCACCATTGGTTGTGAATTTGAACTTTTGAAGAGTTTGTCAACCACTGGTAGGTAGTACAACTATGTTGACACAAGGGTTGGGGTCAATTCAATTTCAATTAAGTCAAATCAGGGGGTTGGCTAAAATTCAATTTCCATTTTTTTGATGCTATTTCAGTTTATTTGAAGACACTTTCTGATAGACTCTTGGGTTCAATCAAATGTCATTTTCACTCCCAAGTGGAGCAGCTGTTAAGGCACTGCATCGCAGTGTTTCAAGAGGCATTGTGGCTTGGCAGGGTCATGTTTCGGGGGACACATGGCTCTCGACCGTCGCCTCTCCCGAGTCCGTACGGGAGTTGCAGCGATGGGTCAAGACTGTAGCAATTGGATATTACGAAATTGGGGAGAAAAAGAGGTAAAAGAATCACAACAAAAATAATTTTCAACCAAGAATCTGAAATTGCAATAGTGGGGGTGGTTGTGTGATTCACACACTTTTTATTAGCTACATGAAAAGGAAGGATGGATGGATAAATAGATAAATCCATTAGGATTTATAATCTATTGAATCTCCAGCCCAAATAATATGTAATTATCCTTACTAGAGATTTCCACGTCAATGACATCAATCTCCCATTGACATTAATACTTGACTTACGTGAAAGTTCAAGTTACAGCACACACACATTTCTCAACTTACAATGCAGCCATAAATGACTGTAGAGGTAAGATGAGCAAACTCTTGGGATGTGTGATAGAGAAAACAGACACTGGGGAGTTGAAGAGTAATCTTCCCTAAGGGGCTTTTTTGTGGTAACGGGGCATGAGTGATTTATGAATATGTGAAAGCAGGTTAAATTACTAAACAGAAAGTAACTGGGTTCTACATGGTTGTTAAAGGGATAGTTCACCCAAATTGCATCGTAATTTGCATGAACTATCCCTTTAACAGACAAGGCTGCGGGGAAGAGTCAGAGGTAGTACTTAATAAAGGAACTTGAATGAGCCTCCGGTATTCATTGAAAAAGGGGAAGTTAGATGAATGAACTAGGGTTACGGAGGACAGACCAGCGATGAAGAGACAATGAGCTGAGAGAATTAAAAACAAGCCGCCAACCTTCTCTTGTGTGTCTGTGCCAGAACCGTTCCTTTTGTAGTTTTCTATAAAACAAAATGCGGATGTTGTGCCTCGCTGGGCCGTGCAGAGACTGCTAACATCTTCTGCTTCCCCCGTGACACTGTCTCCTCATCCAGGGAAACCAGGACATCATGCACCTTCTTGTCTTTCATCCCACCCTGCAGGAGGCGAGAGCCGGGCTGCCATGAGTGCACTCTGTTTCTCTGGCTTTCACCACGCAGCCTCTGGGACTGTGGGCTCATTTAATTCACTTCAGTAATGGACACAACATATAGGCTGGGCGGGTGGAGAGGAGAGGGGGAGATGGAGGAGTGGGAGCATAAGCAGAGAAGTGAGAGGTGTCCTGACAGAAGTGAAGGGATGGAGAGCAGGAGGTAAGGAGGGAAAGCAAGATTTGATCTAAACTAAACACTCCATTAAGCATCCCCCAACCTTGAAATTAAGTGACAGAAAACACAACCTCACTAAAATGGGTGCAAGAGCTACACAGCTTCAAATCAAATCAAATTGTATTGGTCACATACACATGGTTAGCACATGTTATTGTGAGTGTAGCGAAATGCTTGTGCTTCTAGATCCGACAGTGCAGCACTATCTAACAGGTAATATTTAACAATTCCACAACAAAACCTAATACACACAATCGAGTAAAGGAATGGGATAAGAATATATAAGTATAATTGGATGAGCAGTAACAGAGCGGCTAAGATGCAATAGATAGTAAAGAATAGATAGTGAAGGATACAGGATACAGTATATACATATGAGATGAGTGATGTGAGAATGTAAACATTCTTAAAGTGGCATTATTTGTCACGACTTCAGCCGATGTCTCGGTCCCTCTCCTTGTTTGGGCGGTGTTCGGTGGTCGATGTCACTTATCTTCTAGCCATCACTGATCCATTTTTCATTTTCCATTGGTTTTGTCTCGTCTTCCTTCACACCTGGTTCCAATCCCATCAATTACATGTTGTGTATTTAACCCTCTGTTTCCCCTCATGTCCTTGTCTGAGATTGTTTGATTGTATGTTTGTGTATTATGTGTTGGTGCGCGATGGGTTTTATACCCACTTTTTATTATTTAGTCATTTTGGTTTTGGAGTTTTGTGAAGCACTGATTAAACAACTCCGTTTACACCAAGTTCGATTCTCCTGCGCCTGACTTCCCTGCCACCAACCCGCACCCATTACATTATTAAAGTGACTAGTGTACCATTTATTAAAGTGGCCAATGATATCAAGTCTGTAGGTAGGCAGCTGCCTCTCTGTGCTAGTGATGGCCTTGAGATAGAAGCTGTTTTTCAATCTCTCTGTCCCAGCTTTGATGTACCTGTACTGACCTCGCCTTCTGGATAGAAGCGGGGTGAACAGGCAGTGGCCTTGATTATCTTTTTTGCTTTCCTGTGACATCGGGTGTTGTAGGCGTCCTGGAGGGCAGGTAGTTTGCCCCCGGTGATGCGTTGTGCAGAACTCACCATCCTCTGGAGAGCCCTGCCATTGTGGGCGGTCAGTTGCCATACCAGGGGGTGATACAGCCCGACAGGATGCTCTCAATTGTGCACCTGTAAAAGTTAGTGAGGGTGACAAGTTAGTGAGGGTGACAAGACACACAAAAAAGTTAGTGAGGGTGACAAGACACATTTTTTTTCAGCCTCCTGAGATTGAAGAGGCGCTGTTGCGCCTTCTTCACCACACGGTCTATGTGCGTGGTCCATTTCGGTTTGTCGGTGGTGTGTACACCGAGGAACTTAAAACATTTCACCTTTTCCACTGCTGTCTCGTCGAAGTGGATAGGGAGGTGCACCCTTTGCTGTTTCCTGAAGTACACGATTATCTCTTTTGTTTTGCTGACATTAAGTGAGAGGTTATTTTCCTGACACCACACTCCTAGGGCCCTCACCTCCTCCCTGTAGGCTGCCTTGTTGTTGTTGGTACTCAAGCCTACCACTGTAGTTGCATCTGCAGGAGGCGTGAATGTCCTTGCAGTCATGGGGGAACAAGGAGTACAGAAGGGGGCTGAGAACGCACCCTTGTGGGGCCCCAGTGTTGAGGATCAGCGTAGCGGTGGTCATGTTTCCTACCTTCACCACCTGGGGGCATCCCGTCAGGAAGTCCAGGGCCCAGTTGCACAGGGCAGGGTCGAGATCCAGGGTCTCAAGCTTAATAATGAGATTGGAGGGTACTATGGTGTTGAATGCTGAGCTGTAGTTGATGAGCAGCATTCTTACATAGGTATTCCTCTTGTCCTGATGGGATAGGGCAGTGTGCAGTGTGATGGCGATTGCATCATCTGTGGACCTATTGGCGCGGTAAGCAGTTGGGTGTGACAGGTAGGTTGGAGGTGATATGATCCTTGACTAGTATCTCAAAGCACTTCATGATGACATGTGTTTGAGACATTGAATTGCGACTCCACTTTGTCTCTCTACTGATGGTTTGCTTGTTTAATTGCCTGGAGGGCAATGGAGGGAATAACTAATCTGATGTATTCGGTCATGTTTCCAGTCGCCTTGCCATGATTAAATGCAGTGGTACGTGCTTTCAGTTTTGCGCGAATGCTGCCATCAATCCACGGTTTCTGGTTAGGGAAGGTTTTAATGGTCGAGCGTGTTACTCGCTTGTGTACTGCAAATGATATGCTTATAGAATTTAGGTAGCCTTGTTCTCAAATTAGCTTTGTTAAAATCTCCAGCTACAATAAATGCAGCCTTAGGATATATGGTTTCCAGTTTGCATAAAGTCCAGTGAAGTACCTTGTTGGTCGTCTTGGTATCCGCTGCGGGGGGATATACATGGCTGTGATGATAACCGAGGAGAGTTCTCTTGGGAGATAATATGGTCTGCTTTTGATTGTGAGGAATTCTAGGTCAGGTGAACAAAATGACCTGAGTTCTTGTATGTTGTTACAATTACACCATGAGTTGTTAATCATGAAACGTACACCACCGCCCTTCTTGTTACCGGAGAGATGTTTATTCCTGTCGGTTCGATGCACTGAAAAACCCTCTGGCTGTACGGACTCCGACAGCATGTCCCCAGCTAGCCATGTTTTTGTGAAACGGAGTATGTTACAATCCCAGATATCTCTTTGGAAAGCAACTCTTGCCCTGATTTCATACATTTTGTTAACTACTGTAGGGACTGGATATTAGCAAGTAATATACTCTGAAGCGGTGGGTGGTGTGCGCACATCTGAAGCCTCACTAGAAGACCGCTCCGGTACCCTCTCCTCCGACGGCGTTGTTTTGGGTCGGCCTCTGGAATCAGTTCAAATGCCCTGGGAGGTGCAGACAAAGTATCCATTTTGGGAAAGTCGTATTCCTGGTCGTAGTGCTGGTTGTGCTGGTAAGTCAACATCTCTCTGATATCCAATAGTTCTTTCCGGCTGTATGTAATAACACTTAAGTTTTTCTGAACTAACAATGTAAGAAATAATACATTTAAAAAACGAAATAGTGCACAGTTTCCTAAGGACTAGAAGCGAAGCTTCCATCTCTATCAGTGCCATCTTGTAGCTGTTTATGTGATTTGACCTTGGTATGCCTCTTGTATGAGACATGTACTGCGGCAGTACACCTGTAGTCAACCAACCCAGGTTCCAGGAGAGATACAGGGTGTGCAGGCTTTTGGTTCAGCCCTGCACTAAAGGCACCATAATGAACTAATTTGATTCAACTAATTGATTGGAACAGAAGTGTTTGTGGTGGGCTGGAACAAAAAGCTGCACACACACACTCGCCTGGTTTACCAACTACTTCAGTGTGTCAAATCGGAGGGCCTGTTGTCCGGACCTCTGACAGTCTCTATGGGTGTGCCACAGGGTTCAATTCTCGGGCCAACTCTTTTCTGTAAACATCAATGATGTTGCTCTTCCTGCTGGTGATTCTCTGATCCACTTCTACGCAGACAACACCATTCTGTGTACTTCTGGCCCCTCCTTGGACACTGTGTTAACTAAGCTCCAGATGAGCTTCAATGCCATACAACTCTCCTTCCGTGGCCTCCAACTGCTCTTAAACGCAAGTAAAACTAAATGCATGCTTTTCAGTCAATCACTGCCCGCACCTGCTCGGCCGTCCAGCATCACTACTCTGGACGGCTCTGACTTAGAATACGTGGACAACTACAAATACCTGGGTGTCTGGTTAGACTGTAAACTCTCCTTCCAGACTCACATTAAATTAAGCATCTCCAATCCAAAATTAAATCTAGAATCGGCTTCCTATATCGCAACAAAGCATCCTTCACTCATGCTGCCAAACATACCCTCGTAAAACTGACCATCCTACCGATTCTCGACTTCGGTGATGTCATCTATAAAATAGCCTCCAACACTCTACTCAACAAACTGGATGCAGTCTATCACAGTGCCGTCCGTTTTGTCACCAAAGCCCCATACACTACCCACGATTGCGACCTGCACGCTCTTGTTGGTTGGCCCTCGCTTCATACTCGTCGCCAAACCCACTGGCTACAGGTTATCTACAAGTCTCTGCTAGATAATGCCCCGCCTTATCTCAGCTCACTGGTCACCATAGCAGCACCCACTCGTAGCACGCGCTCCAGCAGGTATATCTCACTGCTCACCCCTAAAGCCAATTCCTCCTTTGGTCGTCTTTCCTTCCAGTTCTCTGCTGTCCATGATTGGAACGAATTGAAAAAATATCTGAAGCTGGAGACTCACATCCCCCTCACTAGCTTTAAGCACCAGCTGTCAGAGCAGCTTACAGATCACTGCACCTGTACATCGCCCATCTGTAAACAGCCCATCTATCTACCTACCTCATCCCCATACTGGTATTTATGTATTTATTTTGCTCCTTTGCACCTCAGTATCTCTACCTGCACATTTATCTTCTGCCGGTCTACCATTCCAGTGTTTAATTGCTATATTGTAATTACTTCACCACCATGGCCTATTTATTTCCTTAACTTACCTCATTTGCACTCACTGTATATAGACTTTTTGTTTCCTTTTGTTCTATTGTATTATTGACTGTATGTTTTGTTTATTCCATGTGTAACTCTGTGTTGTTGTATGTGTCGAATTGCTAAGCTTTATCTTGGCCAGGTGGCAGTTGCAAATGAGAACTTGTTCTCAACTAGCCTACCTGGTTAATAATATCCTCTTGAATCTAGGGGGCACTATTTTCATTTTTGGAAAAATAACGTTCCCAAAGTAAACGGGCTATTTTGTCAGGACAAGATGCTAGAATATGCATATAATTGACAGCTTAGGATAGAAAACACTCTAGTTTCCAAAACTGTAAAAATATTGTCTGAGTATAACAGAACTGACATTGCAGGCGAAAGCCTGAGAAAAATCCAATCAGGAAGTGACCCTTTAGAAACCTCTGCGTTCCTATGCGTCTCTATTGAGCAGTGAATGAGATATCAACCAGATTCCTTTTTCTATGGCTTCCCTAATGTGTCTAGTGTCTAGTGTCACAATACATAGTTTCAGGCTTTTATTTAGAAAAATGAGCCTGAACGTCAACATTGCGTCAGTGGTCAGCTGGAGTCTCTCAGAGTGTTTTGTGCGTAAGGGACAAATGCGGCCATTGTTTCTCTCTTTCCTACTAAGAAGCCATCTGTCCCGGTTGATATATTATCAAATAGATATTTGAATAACACCTTGAGGATTGATTATAAACAACGTTTGCCATGTTTCTGTCGATATTATGGAGCTAATTTGGAATATTTTTTGGCGTTGTCGTGACCGCAATTTCCGGTCGAATTCTCAGCCAAATGTGAAGTTTGGAGTTATTTCGGCTACAAAAATAATATTTTTGTAAAAAAGGAACATTTGCTATCTAACTGGGAGTCTTGTGAGTGAAAACATCCGAAGCTCATCAAAGGTAAACGATTTAATTTGATTGCTTTTCTGATTTTCGTGACCAGGTTGCCTGCTGCTAGCTAGGCATAATGCTATGCTAGGCTATTGATAAACGTACACAAATGCTTAACAAGTGATAAACAAAAGGCTAAGCTGTGTTTCAATATATTTCACTTGTGATTTCATGAATATGAATATTTTCTAGTAATATTTATGTCCGTTGTGTTATGCTAATTAGTGTCAGTTGATGATTACGCTCCCGGATCCGGGATGGGTAGTTACAAGAGGTTTTTAAATAAAGGTGAAATAAATAAAATAAATTTAAAAAACACAGCCCCCTTGGCTCAGGGTTGGTGACTATAGTGCACAGTGCATCACAACACAGTACAGTACAGTATAAGTGTTTGATATCATAATAAAGTGCAGTATGGGTTGTGATAACCTATTTCCCCACAGTTACTTCTCAACAACGTTTTGCTTGCATTCTACCTGTCTTTTTGTGTCTGCATAAAACGGGTAACATAGTCCAAACCTTGTATGCCTTTGCACAGCAGTGTTCTAGAACATTGTACCGTTGGCATTCATACTTGTCAAATTCTCAGCGCGGCCCAAGCAATTTCTCTAACTGTCAACACGTTCAGATGAAAAAAATAACTTGTACATGGGAGCCGCGTTGGTTGTGAAGTTTGGGAAGGTGTGCGTTGGAGCTGTGCGTCCCCCGGGGACAATGGTCTCAGAGCCGCGTATGTCACAATGGGACGCCGGACTATCAAGTCTTAGTGTCTATGGACTATGATTTACGCTTTAAAACCTCTTAAGGATATGCCCCCTTATTTTCAATTTTCTCCTAAAATCACATAACCAAATCTAACTTTCTGTAACTCAGGCCCTGAAGCAAGGAAATGCATATTATTGGTACCATTTGAAAGGAACACTTTGAAGTTTGTGGAAATGTGAAAGGTATGTAGGAGAATATACAAAATAGATCTGGTAAAAGTTAAGAACCGGTTGAAAGAGCCCTATTTTATACTGTGTGTATCATGTACTTGAGGATATTGCACAGGCAGCTTTTTCTGGATATGGAATTGCTCTTGGTGGTGTCTCTGGGTGATGCTTGAGTTCTATTCACTGTTTTCTTAATTAAAAAGAGCAGAAAAGCTGGCGGCGCAATGACTTCAAGTCCAAGGACGTTCTTCCTGAAAGATAACCAGGCATGACCTCCATTTTATTCCCCGTCATCAGTCTGTCGCCATTAGGATGGATACAAACCTGTGTTTATGGATACTCATATAACAATTATATAGTTTCAGACATCCCTGGTTAGCGTCCTCTTCATGTGGTCAAGTCCTGTTTAAAGGGATTCCTAGTGGTTTTCGGCTTCCTTTTCCATAAAAAAAATTGAATAAAGTGTGTCAGAGCATCTTGTCCTGTAATCTTCCCACATGGACTTTTGTAAGAGAACTGATATAAAGTGAAACACAGTGTGCAGCTGTCCTCTTGCCCGCCACTCGTCTTTTGTGAGACATTTTCTAGTGGAGAATACTAATGGCTGCATGTCTGTGGAGCTAACCCAGCTGGCATGAATACAAACAACATTTATTCGACCACAAGAGAGTGCTGTTTTATACTACACTTGTGTCTCTTTGTTGTCCTTGTTTTTGGAGACCTTTGCATGGATAGGTTGTCATTTGATATAAAGTAACAGTAATGATGAGAGTAAGGATTAAAAAAACACAGATGAATGACCTGTGCACTGCGATTGACTTGATTGCGAGTCTTCAGCTAACATGATTGCCTTTTAAAGTATACTGTTGTGCGCAGCTCACTAATCTGTGTTGGATGGTATTCCGGCCTAAATTTTGACTCAGAAAGAAACACATACTTTATAGTGCATGTGTGCTTATGTACAGTACCAGTCAATAGTTTGGACACGCCTACTCATTCAAGTGTTTTTCTTTATTTTTTTTAAAACTATTTTCTACATTGTAGAATAATAGTGAATACATCAAAACTATTAAATAACACATATGGAATCATGTAGTAACCAAAAAGTGTCAAAATATATATTTTTATTTCAGATTCTTCGAAGTAGCCACCCTTTGCCTTGATGACAGCTCTCACGCCCTGACCTTAGTTATCTTTGTTTTCTTTATTATTTTGGTTAGGTCAGGGTGTGACGAGGGTGGTATGTGTGTTTTTGTCTTGTCTAGGGTTTTTGTACATCTATGGGGTTTTGGTATGTCTAGGTAAATGTAGGTCTATGGTGGCCTGAATTGGTTCCCAATCAGAGGCAGCTGTTTATTGTTGTCTCTGATTGGGGATCCTATTTAGGTTGCCATTTTCCATTTTGGTTTTGTGGGTTATTGTGTAGGTGCATGTCAGCACTCAGTTTATCATAGCTTCACGTTAGTTTTGTTAGTTTGTTTAAGTGTTCTTCGTTAATTAAAGAAGAATGTATTCTTATCAAGCTGCGCCTTGGTCTCATCATTACCAAGAACGTGACAACAGCTATGCACACTCTTAGCATTCTCTCAAACAGCTTCATGAGGAATGCTTTTCCAACAGACTTGAAGGAGTTCCCACATATGCTGAGCACTTGTTGGCTGCTTCACTCTGCGGTCCATTAGTACAAAGGACAGATTTCCACCGGTCTAATGTCAATTTTTCGTGTTTCTTGGCCCAAGAAAGAGTGCACAAAAACAGTTGAATGAGTAGGTGTGTCCAAACTTTTGAGCGGTACTATAGGTATATATAAATAAATACATATATATATATATATATATATATATATATATATATATATATATATATATATATATTTATACTGAACAAAAATATAAGTGTAACATGCAACAATTTCAACAATTTTAGTGAGTTACAGTTCATATAAGGAAATCAGTCAATTGAAATGAATTAATTAGGCCCTAATCTATGGATTTCACATGACTGGACAGGGGTGCTGCCATGGGTGAGCCTGGGAGGGCATAGGCCCACCCACTGGGGAGACAGATCCAGCCAATCAGAATGAGTTTGTCACCACAAAAGGGCTTTATTAGACAGAAATACTCCTCAGTTTCATCAGCTGTCCGGGTAGCATAGTTACATGTGGTCTGCAGTTGTGAGGCCGGTTGGACATACTGCCAAATTCTCTAAAACGACCTTGGAGGTGGCTTATGGTAGAGAAAGTAACATTAAATTCTCTAGCAACAGTTATGGTGGACATTCCTGCAGTCAGCATGCCAATTGCACGCTCCCTCAAAACTTGAGATATCATTGGCATTGTGTTGTGTGACAAAACTGCACATTTATTTATTTATTTGTACTGTAATCATTGAAATGCAAGAGAAAGGCCATTATGTATTATTCCAGCCCAGGCGCAATTTAGCTTTTGGCCACTAGATGGCAGTAGTGTGTGTGCGCAAAGTGTTAGACTGATCCAATGAAGCATTGCATATCTGTTCAAAATGTTGTATCAAGACTGCCCAAATGTGCCTAATAGTTTTTTAAATACATTTTCAAGTTCATAATTGTGCACTCTCCTCAAACAATAGCATTGTATTATTTCACTGTAATAGCTACTGTAAATTGCACAGTGCAGTTAGATTAACAAGAATTGAAGCTTTCTGCCCATATCAGATATGTCTATGTCCTGGGATTTTATTTTGTTACTTACAACCTCACGCTAATCACATTAGCCTATGTTAGCTTAACCGTCCCGTGGCGGGGACACCGATCCTGTAGAGGAGGTAGACTCAGCGATGCAAGATGTATACACAATATCGGGCTGATTTCCTCAACAATGTTGAAGCGTGAGGCTAAACTTATCCGCTGTTTTGGTTCTGTATCTACTACGTTGTAGCAGCATGAAGCACACCTGCACACATGTGTAGATCATATGTGTGACTGTGTGAGAGCAACGTCTTGCATCGTTCTCAGCTCAACTTCTGTGGTGCTGCTCGTGCCAATGTCGTAGCGCTGAGTCTACCTTTAAATATTATGGAATAATATGTATTTACACTGTAGTTAAACTGTCTCTGCCTACGTAATTACTTTGTAAAGACACATTTTTAGGCAAATGCTTTGAAGTGGTCCCGAAATGCTCACATTCAAAGGGTCATATAAGGACATGACTTTCATTTTCACTTATCTCATCAGAGTGAATATCCACAAATCGTAGTATTAGTAGTAGTAGTTTATTACATTTTACATGTAGGCCGTACTTGGCAGCCTAAAGCTGAATTGCAGTACACAGCATATATACAAGTAACAAATCTCAAAGCACTTGAAAAGCAAAACAAGCATCAATTAAAAGTATGAATGACATGAGTATAGGTCTGCACAGTTCTAAGTACTTCAAGCCTCTAAGAGATGAAGCGAAAACCGCTTATACATTTGTAGCTACAACCCGCATCAGAGTAGCACAGTAACACAGACAGCTCAGAGTAAACTATGTGTTGTCTCCTGCATTTACATATCCCTTACCATGACTTGTATCACGATGGAAGCTGATCTTGGATATCCAGAGAAGTGTACTGGTATAACATATGTGCTGGGTCTTCCTTGGTCAGTCGAATGAACGTGGCTCTGTTTTGAGGGTGTCTGGGGCTCGTTTAGTAGGTTTAGTAGTAAGCTTTGTGAAACTGTGGGTGGTGGATTGGTGCAACTGGTGCTTGACTATTTTAATTTCAGTCACATAGAATGACTAGAAAAGCCTGAATCAAGCCAGCTGGATAGGAGTGTACTCCCCCAACACAAAGACGAACACACACAAACACACACACACACACACACACAGAGAGTATTTGTGTATATTTTGACAAGAAGACATTCTTCATTTAATGTGAGCAGGGTTGTATTTTTTCGAGCAGCTCACAGACTCTGCTTGTCTCGGAAACAGTGTCTGCAGTCCAAGTCACTTAATAGCCTACTGTGTCTGTTAAAAGTCTACTGTGTCTGACTGAAAAATAATACAAATGAAACAGAAACAATATTCACAAATATGTGTAACAAAGACAGATAACTAGAGGTTGGTTTCCTGCAATCATTGCAATTTTTGCAGAAAATGCACTCAAGTTTTCCTTTATCCGCAGAATTTACCATTGCTGCAGAATTTCCCCAAAATGCATTTTTTCTTCAGCGCTACTAGATGGCACCAGCCACACTGTATACTTACCCAGTCAGCTAACCTAACATAGCTAGGCGTAAAAGAAACACCTGAAACTAGATCCTGGCAGGGAAGGTTCTCTTCTGCACTTTTCAACCAATCCAGTAAATGTGAAGGAGAAGTTAAGATGGAGTGTCGCCTCGTTAACTTCCGTTTGTTGGCAACTCTGCTAATGCTACCAGTCGACAAACATTCAGGGAGATTCTCAATTGGCCGAAAGTCTGTCCTGACCTCAACTCCGCTCTCCTCTGTGACCCGGAAACCGGTAAGTGGTCAAGTGGTCGAGGAGAGTGTCAGTTTTCAGTAGGCGAATGCCGGAGTGTCCTCTGCACCTCGATAGCCTCTTCTCGCGAAATCCTCCGCAGAAGAGTTTTGAAATCCGCCACACCACCTTTGAATCGGCTGTTGCACATATTTAAAAATGATACACTACTTATCCTTTTATCTATACTATCTGTATCTGTTTTTAATGCTTCACACATTTATGTTGGGATACCACGTCTGTAACTGTCATGACGCGCTAGTGAAGAAGGTCTCATTTCATAGAAGTGCATTTGTTTCCATGTTTCATCCCCTCCTCTCCTTGATTACCTTTTGACTTTTTAAAAAAAGAAGTGAGGAGAAGAGGATGCAAGGAATTGAGAGTACCAATTGAGATTCTCCCTTCATCATTCATGGAGGAAGAGGGTTTTTTACGACCAGCTAAGCCAAACGCAGGAAACTAGGCAACTTATCAGGTTTAGAGGGTTTTTGACAATTTAAATGTTTGCTCTAAATGGTAATTTAGGCACATTTTTCAAGTCTGCAGAATTTTGGGAAAGTGCATCTAGTAAAAATGGGGATGGCATAAAGATATAATGAGTGAATCATAATCGTATAGGTGATTCAACTGGTGTTCAAGACACACAAAATTGAAATATTTTTATTTATATGAGGTCAAAGGTAAAAAGCATACCCTTTTGGAGAAGGTTCTGAAAGTACTCAAAAGTATGAGGTACAGTTTGTTGCCTTGTCCTTTCTGAAAAGTATTTTTGAAAAACATAAGCTGTCTTTTGTCAAAAATGCCTCTGCACTTATTTGTGTGAGGTAGATGTTTATGGCCCCTCCCCTTTCCATCGTGGCTGCCTCTGAGGTTGTGTGAGGTCAGTGAGAGCCGCCTGCCATGCCGGCTGAGCTAATAACAGGGTCAGACTGGTGAAGAGGCACTGGCAGAAAACCCTGGGCAATGCAGACGTGTAATTTTCTCTTGGAGGTGATGAATCGCTTGCGGTCAGATGTGGATGTGCCGCCGGATTCCTTTTCTGGGGTCTGAGCAACTGCTCCTCCAATGTCTCTGTGTCCTGTATTAGGATATTTCAAGGTCCTTGATCTTTTTATATTATTGAATTAAGACCGTTTAGTCTTTACTTTATTCCCATAAATGGTCCATTTTCTGTCACCACCACATTTTTTCCTCATACTGCATGTGCTTTTCATCAACTACACTTTCAATCTCATCATCCTCCATTTCTCCACACATCCTTCTCTCAGCTCCTGCTCTCTCTCATCTCTCATCTCTCATCGATCAGTTAGACGCTGTTTGTCATTCAAACTACTTGTTTACCGTCTGGCATTGATCTAACATTTTAGTTCTCATCATTCATCACTCTTTGCCCTCTCTGTCCTTATCTACACTCGAATCATAGAGGGTATATCATGTAGGAGTAAAATAAGCCAACAAAAATAATACTGTAACCAATTGGCGAAGTAGAGATTGTTTGTTAAATGAGGTGCATATGCCATATGTAATATGTAAAAAAAAAAAAAAAACTCCCTTATCTCACTCTCACTATCTCTCCTCCACAGACCAGTAAGGTTCCTCCTCTTCCTGTGCGCACTTTGCCATCTGACCCTGGCTTTCCCCGCTCAAACAGGATACTCAGAAGGTACAGATCTTCTAACGTGTATTTTGATGCATTATCATTATTTGGGATGACAATGCATTGCATTAAAACTTTTATTTTGATTTCAGGTTATTATTTTAAAGGGATACTTCTGGATTGTAGCCGTTATCTACTTCCCCAGAGTCAGATGAACATGTGGATACCATTTTTATGTCTCTGCTAGCATTAGCGCAAATAGCATGCTAGCGGTTCCTGTAGACTTCTAGTCATTGTGCTAACATTAGGTAGCATTGGCTCACGAAACTACCTCTTAACTTCCATCATACTGGACGCAGAGACATAAAATAGTATCACAAAGTATCCCTTTAGCCTTAGCAGCGCTGTGGTCCTCATGAACTGAAATTTAAAGACTCAGTTGCTGTATAGTAATTGCTGCATAATAGTTGCTGTATTACAATTGCTTTGGATAGAAGATAGTTAATATAAACATGGATTATGTATAATTTATATTTCTATATATTCAACATGTAGCTGATTAAAGCGTTTGTTTTTCTGCCCACTCCGTAATCATATAATATTTTGAGGGGAAATTACACTCATCCATGGAATATAACCATTGCTGCAGAATTTTGAAGATTGTCCCCGAAATGCATTATTCACCATCACCACTAGAGGTCAATAGCCGGCCACTTACTCAGTCAGCATCATTTACTCACTGTGTCTCTCCTTCCTGACTCAGATGACAACCGACAACTCCAGGTCACCATCTCCAAGGCAATCCCGATTTCCACTGCACAGCTAGGAGGCTCCATCACAATCCCATGTATGGTGTCCCTGTCCCCTGGGCCCCCCTCGTCCTCCTCGCCCCCCAGCCCGCCCCGGGTCAAGTGGAGCGTGTTGCATGATGGGGAGCAGGAGGAGACGGAGATCCTGGTGGCGCGGGGTCAAAGGGTGAAGGTCAACGAGGCCTACGGAGAACGAGCTTCCCTGGTCAACTTTGCTGACTCGCCCGAGGACCTCTCCCTCTGGCTGGGGGAGCTGCGCTCAACAGACACAGGGCACTACCGTTGCGAGGTGCAGCAGGGCCTGGACGACGCCAGCGACTTCACACAGATCAAGGTCAAAGGTAACAAAAGGATAAGGATTTTTAAGGCTATAGGAGTCTGTGAATATTTTGGATTTTTTAAAACTTGTCTAACAGGTTTAGAAACAACCAGATTTAGCCTTATATGCAACTATTAATATTTTTTCTTTCAGTTTTTACCACATATTGTGTATTTGAACCTGTCAATATTTCTCTGTGTGTGTATGTTTGTGTTTGTGTACACGCGTGTGCATGTAGGTGTGGTCTTCCATTACAGACATGCCTCTGGTCGCTATGCATTTTCGTTCAGTGAGGCCCAGGCGGTGTGCGAGAGCATTGGGGCACACATTGCTACTCCCGACCAGCTTCTGGCAGCCTATTACGATGGCTATGAGCAGTGTGACGCCGGCTGGCTCGCTGACCAATCTGTCAGGTATCCACAACTTGTCTTATAATGCAAAGACACATTTCTTAAAGGTGCAATACTTTGTTTTGACTAATTCACATGCCTATAGGCTACTGGGAATGTTGAATTTGGCCCACTGTGTGGTATGTAATACTATTTTCTGGCAGACTGTATGTTGACCTGAATCAGTTTCACTCTAGTCCTGATGTTAATTAAGCTAGATTTCCTCATGAGCATTATCATGGCTTACATGTGTAAGATAGGGACTCTATTTGGTCTGTGTTCCCAACACACACATCAATTCCCGCTAACAGATTAAAAAACAATGACTGAGGCCCCTCACCTATCAGAGTTAGTCTTTGCAACATTTTCTTAGCACAGGAAATACTAATATTTTCTATTTCGCAGATATCCAATCCAAGTTCCCCGGGAAGGTTGCTATGGTGACATGGATGGTCGCCCGGGAGTGAGGAACTATGGGACACTGGAACCAGAGGAGCTGTTTGATGTGTATTGTTATGTGGAGCATATTGATGGTAAAGAACAACAACTTGTGAATAGCTTCCCGTAAAATAGTGACAGTGTGATTAGCTCCCCGTAAAAAGGCAGTGTAAATAGTGACAGTGTGAATAGCTCCTCGTAAAAAGGCAGTGTAAATAGTGACAGTGTGAATAAATGTGATTCTACTGAGCAATAACATATGTTTGTGTCATTGTGTCAAAAAAGAATAAAGGACAATATGTCATTTTGCCAAGACAGATGCTTTGTCATTGTACATCATCATGTGTTCTGAAGGCACTCTATAAAATGACTGTGTTGGGTCTCCTTAAAGGGATAGTTCACCCAAATTGCAACATTTTCTTACCCTCCAAACATTCTCTGAACAAAGTATGACAGCAATCCATGCTTTCATTTAGTTTCCCTGGTACTGTTTCCACATGCTAACCTTTTAGTATTCAGCATTTGTGGCACCATCCGAGTAATGGGACCGATATTAGCATTTTTCACGCATCATATTCAAATCATTTATAAGTGACTTTGTTGAGCTTCACAATTTTAAATACTTTCTGATTATTTGGACATGACGTGCAAAAAATGCTAACATCGGTCCCATGACTTTGAATGGGATGTGTGCCACAAATGCTAAAACATGGTAACAGTGCCAGGTAAACTAAACCAAATCATGGATTGCTGTCATAACTTTACCATAGACCACTTACAGGGCAAGGAAACCAATATATAATTTTTTAATTTGAGTGAACTATCCCTTTAAGTTACAGGCATGTAGGGATTTTAGCTAGTGGACAGAATACACACTTTAGATGAGTCAGATCATTTGTATTTACAGGTACAATACATATCAAATACTGATGTCATTTTCCCAACCGAGATCTCATTCTCCCATGTGTTCAGCCTTTTGTATTTTTCCAGATACTGCAGGAAAATGAAGGATCTAGGACAATCGTTCGGAATCTAAATCCCATTAGGACTCTAACACATTACCTTTTTTTGTGCAGGGGAGGTGTTCCATGGCTCTGCCCCTAAGCAGCTGTCATTGAATGAGGCTTGGGCGTACTGCGAGAAGGAAGGGGCAGAGCTGGCTACCACAGGGCAGCTGTACATGGCATGGAGTGAGGGTCTGGACCGCTGCAACCCTGGCTGGCTGTCTGATGGCAGCGTGCGCTACCCCGTCATCACCCCTAGAGCGCGCTGTGGAGGTCCACAGCCAGGGGTCAAGACCCTGTATCGCTACAGCAACCAGACAGGCTTCCCTGAATCCTCCAGCCGCCATGATGTTTACTGTTTCAGAGGTCTGAGTCTTGTACTGGACTAATTAGTAGTTAACCTCTATGGGACGGTTGAGCTAATGTGATTAGCATGAGGTTGTAAGTAACAAAAAAAATCCCAGGACATAGACATATCTGATATGGGCAGAAAGCTTCAATTCTTGTTAATCTAACTGCACTGTCCAATTTACAGTAGCTATTACAGTGAAATAATACCATGCTATTGTTTGAGAAGAGTGCACAATTATGAACTTAACAATGTAATAATAAACCAATTAGGCACATTTGGGCAGTCTTCATACAACATTTTGAACAGATATGCAATGGTTCATTGGATCAGTCTAAAACTTTGCACATATAATACTGCCATCTAGTGGCCAAATTTGTGCCTGGGCTAGAATGACACATTATGGCCGTTCTCTTGCATTTAAAAAATGACAATACAAAAAAAAAAAAAAAAAAAGTGTATTATTTGTATTATCTTTTACCAGATCTAATGTGTTATATTCTCTTACATTAATTTCACATTTCCACAAACCTCAAAGTGTTTCATTTCCAATGGTATCAAGAATATGCATATCCTTGCTTCAGGTCCTGAGCTAGAGGCAGTTAGATTTGGGTATGTCATTTTAGGCGAATATTGCAAAAAAGTGTTGGCTCCTTAAGAGATTTTAAAAGAGATAGCAAAGTACTTATTTGAGGTCTGTTTTGTACTGGACTAATTACTAGTTAAAAGATTCTTAAGAGTATATTGACGCACCCGTGTGTTAAACCTTAGTAACATAATAATAAAATCCCCATCAAAATCTGTCAGTTTAAGCTAGAGATATCAGGTTTTTTTGCATGGGCTGCGTCTCAGTCCATAACAACTGTCTATGTCGGCCTTCCGTATCTGCGGTGGAAGGTGGCCAAGCTACAGTGGTGTTTGTCAAACCATTAGACATCCCGAAAATCGGTCTTCTCGCAAAAACGGATGTAGCATCTGAACGGTTTGGCCTAAAAAACTGTTATGACCACTCTATGGAAAAGGGAGACCCTCACGAACACGTTTTCTGTTTATCTTTACGAGGACACTGGTCTCGTCTGAAGGTAACCCATACAAACAAATGGAAGTGTGAAGGTCGTTTTGTGCCTACAAAAATAAGGGTTTAAATATGTGTGAAGAATTTTTTTTAAATGTATCCTGAGCTTTCTTATATCTCCTAAATATAAGACATGCACTTCAAAACCTTATTTCTTATGACGTTTATTGTTTTACTATTTTTTGCCATGTTTGAATGTGTTATTCAATGCGTTTCTATGGGCTATAGTCGTAAAGTCCTAATTCAATATTTAATCAAATAATGTAAAAAAATGTTTTTTTTTAAAGTAAAAAAAAGTTGATGCCTAAATGGGTCCTAAAATTCTAATCAGATATCCATATGATCCATGGTATGACCATCTTAAAATATTTCCATATTCCCCACAAATTTTAGAGGTCTGTTTTGTACTGGCCTAATTAGTAGATAAAAGAGATAGTACAGTGCCTATTTCAGAGGTCTGTTTTTGTACTGGACTAAATAGTTGTTGCATAGATAATAGTTTTTTTTATTGCAAGATATTTGTTAGATTGCATGCTTCTATGGATTATTTTGTGTTATGCAGAGAATGTCTTAGTTTTATGTCCATTCATTAAACAACCTCACTGAGTCTCCTGTCCACTCCCTGTTCTTCTCAGGTAATGGGAATCCTCACACGGATGCCCCCATGGACTACATGGCCACTGAACCAGAGGACATCGGACAAGATATTGTTGTTCTTATGGAGCCTGCGGAGGAGCTCCATCCGAGCCTGGATCCAGAGCAAGTGGAGCGAGAGGCCCAGAGTGTCCTGCAATCCCTCCCCGTCTTCCAGTCAGCCCCTGCTCGGGAGGACCTGCAAGGATCTCCCCCTACTTCCATGTCAAGCACAGAGGTCCCACTCACCCGTACAGCTTCCACCCAGGACCTCCTCCAGCCTTTTGATGAGACTTCACTTCCTGTAGAAGAACTCTACCACTCCCAGCATCCTACTTCACTTCCCAGCACCTCCAGTGAGCCAGACTCCCTTCACGATGGAGACTATCACTCCCAGCATTCTACTTCACTACCCAGCACCTCCAGTGAGCCAGACTCCCTTCACGAAGGAGACTATCACTCACATAATTCTACTTCACTTCCCAGCACCTCCAGTGTGCCAGACTCCCTTCACGATGAAAACTATCACTCCCAGCATTCTAGTTCATTACCCAGCACATCCAGTGAGCCAGACTCCCTTCACGATGGAGACTATCACTCCCAGCATTCTACTTCCCTTCCCAGCACCTCCAGTGAGCCAGACTCCCTTCACGAAGGAGACTATCACTCACAGAATTCTACTTCACTTCCCAGCACCTCCAGTGTGCCAGACTCCCTTCACGAAGAAAACTATCACTCCCAGCATTCTAGTTCATTACCCAGCACATCCAGGGAGCCAGACTCCCTTCACGATGGAGACTATCACTCCCAGCATTCTACTTCACTTCCCAGCACCTCCAGTGAGCCAGACTCCCTTCACGAAGGAGACTATCACTCCCAGCATCTTACTTCATTACCCAACAACTCCAGTGAGCCAGACTCCATTCACGAAGGAGACTATCACTCACGGAATTCTACTTCACTTCCCAGCACCTCCAGTGTGCCAGACTCCCTTCACGAAGGAGACTATCACTCCCAGCATCCTACTTCATTACCCAACACCTCCAGTGTGCCAGACTCCCTTCACGAAGGAGACTATCACTCCCAGCATCCTACTTTTTTACCCAGCACCTCCAGTGTGCCAGACTCCCTTCACGAAGGAGACTATCACTCCCAGCATCCTACTTCATTACCCAGCACCTCCAGTGAGCCAGACTCCCTTCACGAAGAAGATTATCACTCCCAGCATCCTACTTCATTACCCAGCACCTCCAGCATGCCAGACTCCCTCCACGAAGGCAACTCCAGTTTCTACCGACTCGAACTGGAAACAAGCCCAGAATTCCCAGAGCCGTCCTACAAGCCACACATACATTACCAGCCGATGCCAGAGATGAACCCGGAGGAACCCGACTACCAGCAGTCAGGCTCTTCCAAGCACTTCCAGCCAATGCCAGAGACCAACCTGGAGTTGGATCAACTGGAAGCCAACTACAGCACAACAGCAGGTAACCAGAGTCATCGGGAGATAGCACAAGAGACTACCAACATGGCCTTTGACCCCATAGAGAATGCTACCGAGGCACGTGACCCCACCGCAGAGAGAAGACACAAAGAGGCGATCGTGGGAGAACTTGAAGAGACATCCATCTCGACCGAATCCCTGGGTGAGCTTGATCCTCACCCAGTCGGGTCTTCACTCTCCCCCCACGGAAGGGCAACCTCAGTGTGGTTGCCCTTGGATGGATCTGGAGATATGTCCCAAGGTATGGATACCTTGCAGCAGACACTCCCATCCAGAGCGACCCACAGCTAGTACATTCATCTTGGGGCGGCAGGGTAGCCTAGTGGTTAGAGCGTTGGACTAGTAACCAAAAGGTTGCAAGTTCAAATCCCCAATCTGACAAGGTACAAATCTGTCGTTCTGCCCCTGAACAGGCAGTTAACCCACTGTTCATAGGCCGTCATTGAAAATAAGAATTTGTTCTTAACTGACTTGCCTAGTTAAATAAAGGTAAAATAAAATTAAGATAGCCAGGCGAGACAACCACATATCACAGTCAAACACATATCACATACATAATTCAATGCAAAATGCATAAAAATGTATGTGTGCCTCTTCACAGTCCCCGTCGTGCCGTTAGTTGTTATTTTATCACATTTTTAAATCTGGTTTTATTTGCAAGCTTTAGTTACCTGGGGTGGCTGAGAGTTCCATTTAGTCATGGCTCTATTTAATATGGTGTGTTTCCTAGCCTAAGTTCTGGACCTGGGGACTGTGAAGAGACCTCTGGTTGCATGTCTTGTGTGATACCGATGAGTGTCCCAACTATGTGCCAACTGCTTGAACAGACAGTTCTGTACCTTCAACACATAGACCACTAGCGATGCAGTCAATCTCTCCTCAACTTTGAGACAGAAGAGATTGACATGCATGTCATTGACATTTGCCCTCTGTGCACATCTAAGTGTGATACGTGCTGCTCTGTTCTAGACCAACTGCATCTGCCCATTGCATGAAAACATGCTTATTATTTTAGAAGCAAGTGTACTTTGATCATACTTGAAAATCGTGTATAATGTAAAAAATAAAATCAATAATATCTTAGATGTTACAGATGTTTTTGATCTTATACAGTGCCTTGCGAAAGTATTCGGCCCCCTTGAACTTTGCTACCTTTTGCCACATTTCAGGCTTCAAACATAAAGATATAAAACTGTATTTTTTTGTGAAGAATCAACAACAAGTGGGACACAATCATGAAGTGGAACAACATTTATTGGATATTTCAAACTTTTTTAACAAATCAAAAACTGAAAAATTGGGCGTGCAAAATTATTCAGCCCCTTTACTTTCAGTGCAGCAAACTCTCTCCAGAAGTTCAGTGAGGATCTCTGAATGATCCAATGTTGACCTAAATGACTAATGATGATAAATACAATCCACCTGTGTGTAATCAAGTCTCCGTATAAATGCACCTGCACTGTGATAGTCTCAGAGGTCCGTTAAAAGCGCAGAGAGCATCATGAAGAACAAGGAACACACCAGGCAGGTCCGAGATACTGTTGTGAAGAAGTTTAAAGCCGGATTTGGATACAAAAAGATTTCCCAAGCTTTAAACATCCCAAGGAGCACTGTGCAAGCGATAATATTGAAATGGAAGGAGTATCAGACCACTGCAAATCTACCAAGACCTGGCCGTCCCTCTAAACTTTCAGCTCATACAAGGAGAAGACTGATCAGAGATGCAGCCAAGAGGCCCATGATCACTCTGGATGAACTGCAGAGATTACCAGCTGAGGTGGGAGACTCTGTCCATAGGACAACAATCAGTCGTATATTGCACAAATCTGGCCTTTATGGAAGAGGGGCAAGAAGAAAGCCATTTCTTAAAAATATCCATGAAAAGTGTTGTTTAAAGTTTGCCACAAGCCACCTGGGAGACACACCAAACATGTGGAAGAAGGTGCTCTGGTCAGATGAAACCAAAATGGAACTTTTTGGCAACAATGCAAAACGTTATGTTTGGCGTAAAAGCAACACAGCTCATCACCCTGAACACACCATCCCCACTGTCAAACATGGTGGTGGCAGCATCATGGTTTGGGCCTGCTTTTCTTTAGCAGGGACTGGGATGATGGTTAAAATTGATGGGAAGATGGATGGAGCCAAATACAGGACCATTCTGGAAGAAAACCTGATGGAGTCTGCAAAAGACCTGAGACTGGGACGGAGATTTGTCTTCCAACAAGACAATGATCCAAAACATAAAGCAAAATCTACAATGGAATGGTTCAAAAATAAACATATCCAGGTGTTAGAATGGTCAAGTCAAAGTCCAGACCTGAATCCAATCGAGAATCTGTGGAAAGAACTGAAAACTGCTGTTCACAAATGCTCTCCATCCAACCTCACTGAGCTCGAGCTGTTTTGCAAGGAGGAATGGGAAAACATTTCAGTCTCTCGATGTGCAAAACTGATAGAGGCATACCTCAAGCGACTTACAGCTGTAATCGCAGCAAAAGGTGGCGCTACAAAGTATTAACTTAAGGGGGCTGAATAATTTTGCACGCCCAATTTTTCAGTTTTTGATTTGTTAAAAAAGTTTGAAATGTCCAATAACTGTCGTTCCACTTCATGATTGTGTCCCACTTGTTGTTGATTCTTCACAAAAAAATACAGTTTTATATCTTTATGTTTGAAGCCTGAAATGTGGCAAAATGTCGCAAAGTTCAAGGGGGCCGAATACTTTCGCAAGGTACTGTAGATGTTTGATCTTACAGATGTTACTCCTAACTCCTTTTCTCAAAAGTATGTACTTTGTCATTGTAGGGCTGTGTAGAACTTAAGACTTGATAATCATGCAATAATAATGTATATCGTACCTTCTTTACAGAGATTGACCTAGGTGTCCAGCAGGGAATGCACACAGACAGATCCCCCACCTCAGAACCCTCTGACTTCACCACTCACATGTCTGCTTCCCCTGGAGCCACCAGCATCTCCAATGAGCAGCAGACGGGAGTTCCACATTCAAGCAGCATCTCATCTGGACTGGATCATTCTGAGGAGCTGGGACTGGATGTGTACTCCACAGTATTCCGTCCACCAGTAACCTCCCAGGGAACTTCCTCCGCTAGACCGGAAGGCAGCACCAGTCTAGATTTCGAGGGTATCGTCAATCCAGAGAGATTGGAACCTTCAGGAGCAGTGGAGCTGGCACCAGGGGAGTCTGAAGAGGAGCACCTGGGGTCTGGAGTGGAAATAGCTACGACTGAGTCTCCAGACCTGTCCACCACCTCCCAGCTGCCTGTCGAGTTTACCACAATGGGCTATCAAACAACGGCCATGTCCAGATTAGAGGTGGATCACACAACCACGGACCCTGAAGAAGACGGAAGTGGACATGAGCCAGGCACTGATGAACCGTCCCTCGGAGAAAAAGTTACAGTCTTCCCCCTTGAGTCGCAAACAACCAGTTGGGATCTGCACCGTACCACCTCTGCACCCCAAGAGTCTCAGGACGACCTTGAATACAGCGGGGAACCCGCTTCCTCCTCTTCCCAGACAGAGTTTCCAGACTCCTCAGCAGAACCTGAACTGTTTGGGTCAAACTCCTTGTCCACCTCAAGTACAGATCCTACCGCTGCCACTATGTCCACATCCACCGTGTACACATCCACAGAGTGGGCTACACAGACCTGGAGCCCCGTCACCTCCACTACACAAAGTCCCCCAGAGCCAGAGAGGGTGACGGCTCTTAAACGCCCTGTGGATCATGGCCAGATGGATCTGGAATTTGGCCTCACCCAGCCGCCAACCCTGCTCATCTTGCCCAATGAGAGAGCTGCTGTGGGCAGTTCCAGGAAGATTTCAGGTAACACTCGAGCCACCCTAACCAGCCTAACCACCCTCCTCTTGCTGCTCGACACGGCGATGCACTAAACCCCGGCCTCTCCCACCCCAAGCTGCCTTGCTCCATTTTCTGTAAACTGCCACCCTCCCAACGGCTCCCCCCTCTTCGTCTGTCTCACTGTTTGTCTCAGCAGCCCACTCACCCTCCTCCCCCTCCCTCCCCCTAAAGAGCACCCTGCTCCTTGTGATGCCCAAGAATTGAGCATTGAGAGAGATATGGGACAACCCCCTTTTGACATTTGTCAAACAAACCAGTCTTGCGGTGCATGATGTTTTTTTTTCACTCAAAGATTGACTTCTGTGAAGTACTGTATTGCCTGGACACACCATTTCTGTGAAAGAGAATTGCTATGCTTGATTGTCTCCCTCTACTCTTCCTGCAAGAGTGAAGTCCAACTTGCACCATGACTGTCCTGAATGTTTTTCCATTCAAACAGTCAATTTCCTCTTACCGGGGGGCCCATATTAGTTTCAGCACAATTCCAAGTGGGGGAAAAAAAACAGTGTTATTCAACCGGACAAACATTTGTCCTTGCATTGTAACTCCACTAACTCTGAATGTAACAGCACTGACTCCCAAATGCAACACCGCTGACATTTTATTGGTCACGAACACAGATATTATTGATTTAATAGAGGGACAGTATCCCAATTACAGAACATCAGCAACTTTTTAAACTAACTCAGCAGCTATTGAGTTAGTTTCTAGTGGAGAATGTATGGCAAAGAATGTGCCTTTCATAACCATAATAAGGGAATATCTGGTTTTCAAGTCTTGTAGATATGTAAATGACATCTATCAGAATATGTGTAATGTTATTTGAGGTGAAAATGTCTGTACTGCCATCAATCTCCCATTGTAACAGGACGTACCATTTGAAAAATGACAATGACCTCCCAGATGGCGGTCTGATCATAGTTTCTCCCAAATCTTTTAAACATTTGTAATGAGTAAGAGTTGCTAAATGCAAAATGGAAACTACTGAGGCTGGTTTATTGTTTGACGTGAAAGTGTAGTCAGTGTGGCATGATTAGTGCCATGTCATCTAAAATGGGTCTTTGCAGATTGTGATTGTACTATAGATGGAGAGTCAGAAGCAGCATCTCACAAGCACAGCTAACAGCATGGATTATTCTTTAAACATGTGTGCTTTCTCCTCTAAGGAATTAACTCATACAGGACGGCCCAATCCATAAAACCATTCAACTAACAGACCATAAACCAGCCTGTTGGATAACTTGCACAGAATTGTATAGAATGTTACATTTGCCTTCTCGTTTTAGTAAATGTGCCTTTTCACAGAGCCGTAACCATTAAAGGTGAAAATCTAAATTAGAGGACATGGCCTTTAATATTAGGTTTACTTTGTCACTGGTGCTTTACATTCCTGACAGGTTAGGTAGATGTTTCCCTTTTTATTTTTAATTTCACCTTTATTTAACCAGGTAGGCCAGTTGAGAACAAGTTCTCATTTACAACTGCGACCTGGCCAAGATAAAGCAAAGCAGTGCGACAAAAACAACAACACAGAGTTACACATGGGATAAACAAACGTACAGTCAATAACACAATTTAAAAAATGATGTACAGTGTGTGCAAATGTAGTAAGGTTAGGGAGGTAAGGCAATAAATAGGCCATAGTGGCGAAATAATTACAATTTAGCATTAACACTGGAGTGATAGATGTGCAGATGATGATGTGCAAGTAGAGATAATGGGGTGCAAAAGAGCAAAAAAATGCAACCCAGACAGGAAGATCACATCAGTGACTCAACCCACTCAGGTGACGCAGAGGGGTATGAAAAAGCCCCAGTAAGCCAGTGACTCAGCCCCTGTAATAGGGTTAGAGGCAGAGAATCCCAGTGGAAAGAGGGGAACCGGCCAGGCAGAGACAGCAAGGGCGGTTCGTTGCTCCAGAGCCTTTCCGTTCACCTTCCCACTCCTGGGCCAGACTACACTCAATCATATGACCCACTGAAGAGATGAGTCTTCAGTAAAGACTTAACGGTTGACACCGAGTTTGCGTCTCTTACATGGGTAGGCAGACCGTTCCATAAAAATGGAGCTCTATAGGAGAAAGCCCTGCCTCCAGCTGTTTGCTTAGAAATTCTAGGAACAATTAGGAGGCCTGCGTCTTGTGACCGTAGCGTACGTGTAGGTATGTACAGCAGGACCAAATCAGAGAGATAGGTAGGAGCAAGCCCATGTAATGCTTTGTAGGTTAGCGGTGAAACCTTGAAATCAGCCCTTGCCTTGACGGGAAGCCAGTGTAGGGAGGCTATCACTGGAGTAATATGATCAAAGTTTTTGGTTCTAGCAGCTGTATTTAGCACTAACTGAAGTTTATTTAGTGCTTTATCCGGGTAGCCGGAAAGTAGAGCCATCTAATGGCTAAAATACTGGGTTGGGTAATCTGTTCCTACATCTGTACATCTGTAGTTAAGGACAACTTCTACATCAAATTTTCTCGACACTGAGTTAATGCCAGATTCAGGCTTTGTGAGTGTTGTTATCAACTCAATATGTGAACTTTGGTGCCATCTACTGGCTAATTGGGAGGTAACTTGTGGAATAGACCACATCAAATCAAACCAAATTGTATTTGTCACGCGCCAAATACAAAAAGTGTAGACCTTACTGTGAAAGGCTTACTTACAAGCCCTTAACCAACAATGCAGTTCAGGAAATAGAGTGAAGAAAAAATATTTACTAAATTACCTAAAGTAAAAAATAATTGAATCAAAAGTAACACAAGAATATTACATAACAATAACGAGGCTATATACAGGGGGTAATGGTACCGAGTCAATGTGTGGGGGTACAGGTTAGTCGAGGTCATTTGTACATGTAGGTAGGGGTAAAATGACACCAGCTGGAATGCGGTTTTAACCAATCAGCATTCCGGATTAGAACCACCTGTTGCATAATGTCCGATTTGCGTGTCCTCTAGTCTGACACATGAGGCAATGTGATGCTTTCAGTTAGATTCTTTTTGGTGTTATTTTGGTGATTTCACCCATTTCCACACCAAATCGTCTAATGTCTAAGTCTCACTCGCTCACTTCTGGTTCCAGCCCAGGTTACATTTACAGTAGATTGCAGAAATACCACTAAGGTATGAGGCATCCATAATGTGTCATAGTTCATTTTTACAATTGTCAGCACTCTTAACACTGTACTTTGGTAATGTGTTCTCAAACCAAAATATAACATCTACACAGAGATACCTGCAAAAGTATAACAAATGCAAAACAGCATGAGAGGTTCATTGTAGGTAATCAATTGCAGATAAAGACAGTAATACTAATTCCCTTGCACTCTATCACATCACCTTCATCATCACAACACTGAAATCATCATCGTAATTGGCAACGTGATAGAAATGCCTTAGTCATCCTTGCCAGAGAGGGCATAATTATCCTGAGAGTTAATAAGTACTTGCCCTGGTGAATAGCCAGGGAGTCAGTCAAGGTAATGGTGATATATTCAGCAGATATGACAAGGACTATG
Organism: Oncorhynchus mykiss; assembly: GCF_013265735.2. Taxonomy (NCBI): domain Eukaryota; kingdom Metazoa; phylum Chordata; class Actinopteri; order Salmoniformes; family Salmonidae; genus Oncorhynchus; species Oncorhynchus mykiss. The sequence goes on along the minus strand of NC_050572.1, from coordinate 30,943,816 downwards.
TTTTTTTATTTTTTTATTATTTAACCTTTATTTAACTAGGCAAGTCAGTAAAGAAGAAATTCTTATTTACAATGAATGCCTACCGGGGAACAGTGGGTTAACTGCCTTGTTCAGTGGCAGAGTTACAGATTTTATCTTGCCAGCTCGGGGCCCAACGCTCTAACCACTAGGCTACCTAGTGAACATCATTCTGGCAGGAGACGAGGCACCTGATTGGGCAGCCTTACAGACCTTCACCAACTTTTATTTTTCTTTACGTCATCTCTGAAACTCTTTGTCTTCAACTCTTTTATCATCATACTCACATTCTTTGCTGCAGCTGCCCTCCCTGCTTTCTACACACTAGGCTGTAATTGTATGATATTATCATTGTATTGTTATTTTTACTACAGTACAACTTTATTATTTACCAGTATTACTACAGAAGTAGGCTGCATATGATTATCAGAGCTGGCAGGACTGGCCTCTTGCTGTGTTTCAGATGCTTGTCTGGAGGACCCCTGTGCCAACGGCGGCACCTGCGTCGAGATGGGCGGGAGCACCAAATGCCTCTGTTTGCCCAGCTATGGAGGTGACCTCTGTCAGATGGGTGAGCTCCTCATTCAGCTGTTACCGTACCTCTGTAATTGTAAGAGTGCTATTAAACATTGTTCTACTGCACCAGGTGGCAGAATACTGGGCGACAGGTAGTCTAGCGGGTTAAGCTCAGGGATTTGCAGGTTCAAATAGTTGAAAAATATGCCAATGTGCCCTTGAGCAAGGCACTTAACTCTAATTGCTCCTGTAAGTCACTCTGGATAAGAGCGTCTGCTAAATGACTCAAATATAATGCAATGCACCACCACATTCAGTAATAATAATTGTGGGTTTGTATGTAATGGAGCAGATTGTCAGGCTCCGATGAGTGGATCCACATTCCAGTTATTTTCGTAATAAGGAAGTAATTGGATATATACGGCCAAAACATTAACAAAGTAACAGGTCCTTCATTGTTTTGTTTTTAGAAGGTAGGACATTTGTACTAGTCTAGTAGTACTAGTCTATTAATAACTAGTAGTACTATTAACTCAATTAATCAAAATATAAATATTACACACTGTGGCTTTAAGAGCCCATTAATCACAAAGACCCACCTTGTTTTGAAGAGGACAATCCAAGAATGGCTGTTCCATCCCTGAGCCCAACTCAAGAAAGAACAAAACCTTGTTTTTGGAACAATTGTCCCCTTCAGTTCAGTCGGGCGAAGCTTTTTCTTTGAGACCTGCTTGCTATGCCACCATGTTCCTGTCACATAGATTTAGGGATGTGAAAATAGAGATGGAAAGAAGGTGAGATGAGAAGTGTTCTTTAGATGGATGAACCTCATGGATCCATCTGCTCAGGGAATCAGGGAAACTGTCTCCCTGGGTTAGAATCATCTAGTTTCAGAGTAAGGCCAGGATTCAATCAAAGGCCATTTTCCTGACATTGGCGGCGATCACATTCACGTCAACACTGGGCATGTTGGCTCAAGCTTAAACAATTTCCTTCAAAGGTCACGTGTATTGAACTTGTCGATAATGCATCGTTGATTGAATCCCGGCCAAGGTCTTAAGGTAGTTTTTCATTCGGATCCCCTCATTGTTTTTCATCAACACCACCCCTTCACTCTCTTTCTTGTTCAATGGTCAGAAAATCTAAACGGATCTTACCTTTCCCTCTTAATCATTCAAATAAAAATAATGACATCTAGTAAATCTCTCCCTCCCTCCTGTTCTGTCTGTTAGATCTGGAGCAGTGTGGGGGGGGCTGGCAGAAGTTCCACGGGAACTGCTACAAGCACTTCAACCAGCGGCTGAGCTGGGAGGTGGCGGAGCAGCACTGTCGCATGGTGGGGGGCCACCTGGTGTCAATCATGACCCCTGAGGAGCAGGACTTCATTAACAGTACGGTGGGAGTGGTGACAGCGAGCCACCGAACTTCATGCTCCACCTTTTCTCTTTCATTGATAGGCAACTCCCTTTGTTAGCATAGCGTACCATTTTACAGCATATTAATACATTGGAAATGCAGCAGCCAGCTCTCAAGGGTTTGTGTGTGCTATTTATTAGTGTAGGAAGGCCCATGACCCTGCTGTGCGGAAGTGCTACATGCAAATGCTAATCTGGTCCATTAAAGAGGTAGTTCAGCAAAATGACTAAATAAATTAGACGCACGCTTACTTTTAACCAGAGTGACAGACTGTGTTCTAAGTCACTGTCACCAACTGCTGACATTAGCATTCATTGCCAAAAAAACAATGGGAGTGATGGAGGCAGCTTTAGCAAGTTCTAAATTACGTGGTCACATGACTTCCGAGTAACTTCATGCCCAGTCAATTGGAAACACAAACCCTGGCAGAGGTGTTGATATTCGCAGCGGAAGCACAAAGACAAAGGTCTACTGTATAATTTCTTCGAGACGTGACAAGCCTACTGCTTGAAAAGCAAATAAAATGGCTTATTCTATCCGCAGATAACTATAAGGAGTATCAGTGGACTGGACTGAACGACAAGACCATCGAGGGGGATTTCCGCTGGTCCGATGGTAACCCATTGGTGAGTCCAGACAGATTGGGTTGACATAGAAAAAGTACTGTGTCGAAACATGTCCACAGGATGGCATGCAGCTACAAAGACACAGGAACACAAGACATAAACAACTACAGCTCTGTGTCTCTTACCTTGTCTTCACAGCTCTATGAGAACTGGTACAGGGGCCAGCCTGACAGTTACTTCCTGTCTGGAGAGGACTGTGTGGTGATGGTGTGGCATGATGCCGGGCGCTGGAGTGATGTGCCCTGCAACTACCACCTGGCCTACACCTGCAAGAAAGGCACCTGTGAGTAATGGACAGGATGTTACGACAAGCAAGCACCTATCTACCAGTGCCTTTACATACCTGTAACTACCTCTGTGCAATAGATTATATTGCTACAGTATACAGGCAATAGGTCACAGAGGTAGTTAACTTAGAGGTATGTAGAAGTAGCAGTAGATGTTTAATGTACACATTCAATACAGTCCCAAACTAGTGTAATGCTCAAAACGTAACTGAATGTGTACATTAGGACAAATAATCGTTCAACTTTTCATTCATATGTTTTTGACTTAGAGGACATTATCACCTACAGTCTTTGTAACTCCTCCCACAGCTTCATGTGGCCCTCCCCCCAAAGTCCGGAACGCATCAGCGTTTGGCAGAATCCGCCAGAGGTACGAGACAGACGCCATTGTGCGCTACTACTGTGCCCAGGGCTTCCAGCAGAGACAAAACCCTCTGGTCAAGTGCCTGCCAGGTGGCAAGTGGGAGGAGCCCCAGATCCTCTGCATTCCTGGTATGAACAGTTCTCTGATCAGCCCACCTATCTCTAATCCATGACCATGTTCCATTGCACTTCTGATATTGCTAAATATGACTCAAGAACAGTTATTGGGATACAGTTCATCTCTCATGACAGACTGTCAGCAAGAATCTGCCTCACTAAAGAAATACTGAAGAATTGTGATTTAGTACATCAGTCTCGGTGATTCTTTTAAAGAACTAAGGAGATGCTTAAGAGCAGAGACAGGTTTTTTTTTAACTGGAAAGTTAGTTGTTGTTCTGTAGTGAGGAGTTGCTGAATCTGCTTTAGCTCTGGAGGAAAACATCAATCTTTGGGTTCAAGGCTGGGATTCTATCAATCGCATTGTCGACAAGCGCACTGCATTTCACTTTTAAAGGTAGTTTACACTTGAGCCAAAATCCGCAGCGTTTACTGCAAATTGAATCTACACGACCGTCAGGGAATTGCCTGTAGAAGGTACAGTGTCAGCTGTCGACAGTGCTGTGCTCTTGTTGAAATGTGCCTTTCAAGTCAAGGCAATTTTTATTTGATTTATTTCACCTTTATTTAACCAGGTAGGCAAGTTGAGAACAAGTTCTCATTTACAATTGCGACCTGGTAAGATAAAGCAAAGCAGTTCGACACATACAACGACACAGAGTTACACATGGAGTAAAACAAACATACAGTCAATAATACAGTATAAACAAGTCTATATACGATGTGAGCAAATGAGGTGAGATAAGGGAGGTAAAGGCAAAAAGGCCATGGTGGCAAAGTAAATACAATATAGCAAGTAAAAAACTGGAATGGTAGATTTGCAATGGGAGAATGTGCAAAGTAGAAATAAAAATAATGGGTCAAGTCAAGGCAATGCCATAACAGCAGGGAAAGCCAACCAAGAAAACTAGTGTCTAAATCGGACAATGTTCTCACTCTGCACATTATGTGGGGGGGGACAAGATAAATGTATGAAAGGGGTGTACATATGACACTGCCTTTTTATCCAACAGATTTGTCAGAAGTCTTTATTTTCAACATGTTGGGGTTTTCTTTCAGGGGCAGGAAACACAGCACAGGTAGCAGGAGTAACATCACCAACAACAGGAAACCAGGAGCTGACTGGAGAGGAATCATAAACAAAGAAAACGCCTCAATACTGGGACATCAAGTGGAACTTTTCAATTCCATACCATGTCCCATTACACTTCAAGAGTTTTCTTTCTTCATTGACCAGAGATCTGAAATGGCTGAACATGTGAAGGCAATATTGTGATCTTGAAAGGAGACAAGGAAAGAGTATTGGGACACAGGGTCAGTTTGGCTTTACATTCCTACTCCTCATCGAAGCACATCGATCTGAATCTGTAGTTGGGATAGCCTGGGCTTTAGGGTCTCTTGCAGCCCTACATAGGATGCCATGAATTGCAATGGTGTGCTAGAATGCGGAACACGGAACATTTTCCGCGAAAAGTCCTTGGGCTTTCCGAAAATCCTGTCACTGACACATGTCTATTATCAGTAACTCCTTGTCCATCCATCAGGATTGTACACTATATATATAAAAGTATATGGACGCTGCTTCAAATTAGTGCATTTGGCGTTTTCAGCCACACCCATTGCTGACAGGTGTATAAAATCGAGCACACCGCCATGCAATCTCCATAGACAAACATTGGCAGTATAATGGCCTTATTGAAGAGCTCAGTGACTTCCAACATGGCACCGTCATAGGATACCACCTTTCCAACAAGTCAGTTCGGCAAATTTCTGCCCTGCTAGAGCTGCCCCGGTCAACTGTTAGTGCTATTATTGTGAAGTGGAAACGTCTAGGACCAAAAACAGATCAGCCACAAAGTGGTAGGCCACACAAGCTCACAGAACGGGACAGCCAAGTGCTGAAGCTCCAACTGTGTTAGACAGTGGTAGGATACACGGTAGCTCGTCTTGAGAAAATTTGGTTCAGACGGTTTCTTTAACGATATCCACACATTGTACAATCCAGAAGGACGGACAAGTAGTAATGGTTTATAAATATGCCTTAGGTAGCAGGATTTTTGGAAACCTGGATGCCAAAGGATTTTTCACCAAATATGTCCCGGGCTCCAAATTATAGCGATCTAGGATGCCATTGCATTCAATGTGCGATGTCAACTGTAGGCCCAGGACTCTTGTTGGTTTTAAACAAGCTATCACGCTAACGGTGTCAATCATTGTTTATTGAGTATTATTGGCAAATCAGCTTTATAAATCCACCCATCATATTTTAAACGACAGCTGGTCTGTTTGCAATTCCATTCATATTCCATCAGCTAGGGATTACCTGGGGTCTGTTCAGGAGGGGGAATGTTACAGAACGTTCAGATAGAAATGTATTGTGTAGAACAGATATGATTGTCCAGCCTGGCCTCAGAGCCATATTAAATATACTTGATTTATTTCTGAGCACCTCCAAGACGTATGATACCTACTAATGGTCTAGTTACTTGAGACAGAAACTCCAAGTAGGGAGGTTGGTCAGGGAGGATGGGTGGGGGTAATCTGCGACAATCTAGCAATCCAAGGTTTTGCATGTGTCATCAGGGTCATCTGTAGCATTTTAGCTAACCCTTATTCTAAACTTTACCCAATTCACCTAACCTGCTATGTAAATTCACCTAACCTTTGTCGTTTTAGTTCTCCTAACCTTTGTCGTTTTAGTTCTCCTAACCTTTGTCGTTTTAGTTCTCCTAACCTTTGCCGTTAGTTCCCCTAACCGCCCATGTAAATTCTCCCTGTAATTCTCCTTTGTTGTTACAGAGCAACAAGGAACCTGGCCTCAGATAAAGACCTGCAATACTATACGTCCTCCAAGACGTATGATAAGTTACGTCACCCAATTCGTATGTTTTGTATGACCGGGTAACACCTATGACACTGTACGTCCTCTAATTTGAATGATATTGTACTACTGCTATTCCATTTAGAATCTAATGCAACGTATCATACTAAATTGAGTCTTAGACTGTCACAGATGTATGTACAGAATAATATGAATTGCCCTGAGACCACATTGGATTGCCTGTAGACTTGGGGACGAATGTAGTTCTATTAATAATATTTCTACCTGCAATGTTTTTGAACCTTTTTGTCTCACCGAGTACACTCCAGGACAGGTGAGTCATTATTGGGATGTTTGGTTGAGTGTCAGGGAAGACACACAACAGACTCTGTGGTCCATATCCAAACCTGTCCCACGTCACAACTTCTAGGTCCTTTGAGTCCCCTTCATAGAACTAAAAAGGACTGTATAGGTGTACACAATATTGTGGGAACTCTGCCAAGCCTACCAGAGGGCTAGGTGAGGCTATTACCACATTGCTGATACCAATCCAAATATTTCAGATCCACAAGGTGACTTGACAAGGTCTTTAGAAATGAAGCAATGGTTGGTTTGGAAATGGAGCATCGAAATCCCTGTCCTCCTAGGAACCCATATCAACTCTTCAACTCAGCATTATTTCCATCTCAACTTTCTCACAACCATAGATAGGCCTTCTTAGACGTTTATCATCAACAGACTTTATATGAAATATGGTGCTCACACCCTTGCCTGATGCATTTTGACCTCCTTTTAAATCGCAAAGAATCAAAATGGCACGTTTGTGCAGTAGGATGTCAGAAAACAAACTGAAAACAAAACAAACGACTCCAAACACAGCATGTTTATAAAGCCAATTCCATTATCAAACTAAAATGTACATTTCACACAGTGGTTTATTTATTCACTCTTAACTATTTTTGGGTGAAAAAAGGCTAGAGTGGGTAGCCTGCAATTGTTTTTACAAGGGTGACAATGTCTTTACTGTACGTATCAATGATATTGGTTAGATTTTGTTTCAAAATATTGTTGAATTACTGTCCACTCTTCCCTGTGATAGATGCCCTACATTTTACTGATACAGTCCTATGAAAAGCTTTATGTTGTAATAAAGTTTTGTAGAATAAAGCAAGGACTTAATCAGTATTAACCACAAAGCCATTTTCAGACATATTTTTTGTTTGTTCTTTATTTTCCGATTTTATAAGTATCTTTTCCAGTAACACTCTTCCTTTATAAACAAAATAAAATAACAGAACGTTTCTGTGACTGTTTGTGTGGCTGTTTAGTTGACGTGGAGCATCAACTGTTGAGAGGTAGTCAGAGGTTCAGATGCATAAACATTGTGGAATTTATTTAACAGTCCAGGTGATGATGAAGACTATATCCAGAGGTTGTATTTACACTGAACAAAAATACAAACGCAACATGTAAAGTGTTGGTCCCATGAAACGAGCTGAAATACAAGATCCCAGAAATGTCCCATACGCACAAAAAGCTTCTCTCTCATTCTGTCAATTTTGTCCACAAGATAATCCATCCACCTGACAGGTGTGGCATATCAAGAAGCTTATTAAACCGCATGATCATTACACAGGTGCACCTTGTGCAGGGGACAATTAAAGGCCACTCCAAAATGTGCAGTTTTGTCACACAACACAATGCCACAGATGTCTCAAGTTGAGGGATTGTGCAATTGGCATGCTGAATACAAGAATGTACACCAGAGCTGTTGCCAGAGAATTGAATGGTCCCACAACCGCAGACCACGTGTATAAGCGGTTTGCTGATGTCAATGTTGTGAACAGAGTGCCCCATGGTGGCGATGGGGTTATGGTATGGGCAGGCATAAGCTATGGACAATGAACACAATTGCATTTTATTGATGGCAATTTAAATGCACAGAGATACTGTGACGAGATCCTGAGACTTTATTTGTGCCATTTATCCGCCGCTGTCACCTCATGTTTCAGCATGATATTGCACGGTCCCATGTCGCAAGGATCTGTACACAATTCCTGGCAGCTGAAAATGTACCAGTTCTTCCATGGCCTCCAGACTCACCAAACCCATTGAGCATAATTGAGATGCTCTGGATCGACGTGTACAACATCGTGTTCCAGTTCCCGCCAATATCCAGCAACTTTGCACAGCCACTGAAGAGGAGTGGGACAACATTCCACAGGCCACAATCAACAGCCTGATCAACTCTATGCGAAGGAGATGTGTCGTGCTGCATGAGGCAAGTGGTCACACTAGATACTGACTGGTTTTCTGATCCACACCCCTACCTTTTTTGTAAAGGCATCTGTGACCAACAGATGCATATCCGTATTCCCAGTCATGTGAAATCCATAGATTAGGGCCTAATGAATTCATTTCAATGGATTGATTTCCTTATATGAACTGTAAATCCAGGGGCCAGGGGAAAAGGTTATTCACCAGTTAGTTATGTCAACCTTCCAGGCTCCTCCAACAAACACATTAACAGGATACAAAGTGCGAGGAGGAGCCCTCACCACATTCCTATTTTACAGACAATCAGGGGGGAAATAATTTATTCACTAGTTTGTTCTGGTAAGGTTCCAGGTTCTCCCGATTTCTCCTCCAAATCTCTTTCAGGCTTCCCCTTTAACACGAAGAAACAAACAAAGACCATCTGAGAGGCTTCTGGCCTCCCTCTCCTGGACTGACCATCATACTGATTGCCCACACCTGAGTCATTATCAAGGCTACCTGGCAGAGCACATCCCCTAAACCTTTGCTTCTACCCCCTGGGGATGGAGTGTGGAAGTGCATCATGGAGAAAGTTTGCTAACGGGAGAGGTACTTGACACGGCTATACAGCCTGCAGGGTTTTTTGTACATTTCATGGACAAAAACAAAAACAGAGGGAAAAATAAAGGCATAGGAGCATGGTTCAATAATTAAGTTCCCGGGTTGCCACTGGCAAAAACATCAACGAGTATACATACAGTCACTGGGTTCATCAGGAAATGCATGGAGGATGTTGTCCCAACATTGACCATCCGCACATATCCCAACCAGAAACCATGGGTAAATGGTGACATCGTGCAAAACTGAGAGAACGGACCAACACATTCAACTCCAGTCGGATTGCTGAGGATATGGATGAATACAAAAAGAACAGCCACGACCTCTTGATCTTCAAGCTTGTGAATACTCGCAAAGCATCTGGCCCAGACGGCCTCCCCAGCCATGTCCTCAGAGAGGACTGGTGTTCACAGACATATTCATCCTCTCCCTGTCCCAGTCTATGGTCCCCACATTCTTCAATATGTCCAAAATTGTCCCTGTACCCAAGAAAACTAAGGTAACCTGCATAAATGACTATTGCCCTGTAGAATTCACTTCTGACATCATGAAGTGCATGGAGAGGCTGGTCAAGGCCCACATCCAGCTCCACCTTACCTGACACCTTGGACCTACTCCAATTTCAACACCATAGTCCCTTCCAAGCTTGACACTAAGCTCAAGGCTCTGGGTATGAGCAACTCACTCTGCAACTGGATCATGGACTTCCTGACCCCAGGTGGTGAGGTAGGCAACACCTCTGCCACACTGATCCTCAACACTGGGGGACCCCAGGGGTGTGTGCTCAGCCCCCTCCTGTACTCCCACGACTCCAACACAATCATTAAGTTTGCAGATGACGACGTGGTGGGCCTGATCGTCGACGAGACAGCCTACTGGGAGGAGGTTAGAGCCATGACACAGTGGTGGAGAGCACGCCCCTGTTCTCATCTACAGGGCTGCAGTGGAGAGGGTTAAAAGCTTCAAGTTCCTCGGCGTGCACATCACAGAGAACCTGACATGGTCCAATCATACCACCACTGTGATAAAAGCACAGCAATGAGTCTTCAACCTCAGGCGCCTTTAGAAATTCGTAGTGGGCCCTCAGATTCTAAATAAGTTCTTCAGCTGCACAATTGAGAGCATTTGGACTGGCTCCATCACCACATGGTACGGCAACTGCACAGCCCTCAACTGGAAGAACCTACAGAGGGTGGTGCGAACAGCCCAATGCATCACTGTGGGCAATCTCCATGCCTTCCAGGACATCTACACCAGGCGTTGTCTGAGGAAGGCTCGAAAGATTGCCAAGGACCAGTAACCCGAGTAACAAACTGTTCACTCTGTCATCATCTGGCAAGTGGTATAGGAGTATTGGGTCTCGGACCAACAGGCTCAGAGACAGCTTCTACCACCAGGCCATCAAACTGCTGAAAAGCTAAACCTAGCCATCTCCCAGCACAGACCTGCACCTTAGAGACTATTTGCATTTTAGAAATGATTTGCACTGACTACCCACACATCCATGCCTTACACAAACACACCCATAAACACACACACAGTCAACGCTGCGGTTTTATTATTAATGATTGATTGATTCCCCTACCCACTTTATATTTGTAAATATAGTCCATTATTACTATGCATACTACATCTTCTCTTATTTCTACTACACTGCTCAAAAAAATAAAGGGAACACTAAAATAACACATCCTAGATCTGAATGAATGAAATATTCTTATTAAATACTTTTTTCTTGACATAGTTGAATGTGCTGACAACAAAATCACACAAAAATTAGAAATGGAAATACAATTTATCAACCCATGGAGGTCTGGATTTGGAGTCACACTCAAAATTAAAGTGGAAAACCACACTACAGGCTGATCCAACTTTGATGTAGTCCTTAAAACAAGTCAAAATGAGGCTCAGTAGTGTGTATGGCCTCCACATGCCTGTATGACCTCCCTACAACACCTGGGCATGCTCCTGATGAGGTGGCGGACTGTCTCCTGAGGGATCTCCTCCCAGACCTGGACTAAAGCATCCGCCAAGTCCTGGACAGTCTGTGGTGCAACGTGGCGCTGGTGGATGGAGCGAGACATGATGTCCCAGATGTGCTCAATTGGATTCAGGTCTGGGGAACGGGCGGGCCAGTCCATACGGGCGGGCCTTCCTCTTGCAGGAACTGCTGACACACTCCAGCCACATGAGGTCTAGCATTGTCTTGCATTAGGAGGAACCCAGGGCCAACCGCACCAGCATATGGTCTCACAAGGGGTCTGAGGATCTCATCTCGGTACTTAATGGCAGTCAGGCTACCTCTGGCGAGCACATGGAGGGCTGTGCGGCCCCTCAAAGAAACGCCACCCCACACCATGACTGACCCACCGCCAAACCTGTCATGCTGGAGGATGTTGCAGGCAGCAGAACATTCTCCACGGCGTCTCCAGACTGTCACGTGCTCAGTGTGAACCTGCTTTCATCTGTGAAGAGCACAAGGCGCCAGTGGTGAATTTGCCAATCTTGGTGTTCTCTGGCAAATGCCAAACATCCTGCACGGTGTTGGGCTGTAAGCACAACCCCCAGCTGTGGACGTCAGGCCCTCATACCACCCTCATGGAGTCTGTTTTTGACCGTTTGAGCAGACACATGCACATTTGTGGCCTGCTGGAGGTCATTTTGCAGGGCTCTGGCAGTGCTCCTCCTGCTCCTCCTTGCACAAAGGTGGAGGTAGCGGTCCTGCTGCTGGGTTGTTGGCCTCCTCCACGTCTCCTGATGTACTGGCCTGTCTCCTGGTAGCGCCTCCATGCTCTGGACACTACGCTGACAGACACAGCAAACCTTCATGCCACATATCGCATTGATGTGCCATCCTGGATGAGCAATACTACCTGAGCCACTTGTGTGGGTTGTAGACTCCGTCTCATGCTACCACTAGAGTGAAAGCACCGCCAGCATTCAAAAGTGACCAAAACATCAGCCAGGAAGCATAGGAACTGAGAAGTAGTCTGTGGTCCCCACCTGCAGAACCACTCCTTTATTGGGGGTGTCTTGCTAAATGCCTATAATTTCCACCTGTTGTCTATTCCATTTGCACAACAGCATGTGAAATTTGTCAATCAGTGTTGCTTCCTAAGTGGACAGTTTGATTTCACAGAAGTGTGATTGACTTGGAGTTACATTGTGTTGTTTAAGTGTTCCCTTTATTTTTTTGAGCAGTCTATTTGTTACTTTTTACTTGACTAAACTCTTCATTGTTGTTATTGATTAGTGTACTTCATTGTTAAGGGAGGTAGCACATAAGCATTTCACTGCACCTTTAATATCTGCTGTAAACTAATACTTTTGATTTGATTTAAACAGTTAGCACTAGGCTAGCTAGTGGTTAACACAAATGCATGTGCCACAGAGTCCTCCACACTCCAAACTAGGAAATCCAATCCTACAAACAGCGCCAACAAAAGCTACCAAAACCATAGCCAAAAACAGTTAACACAAAATGTTCTAGCCCATGAGCAAAACACCTCACCAGCCCTAGTAGTTAGCGACTACCAGCTGTAAACAACTGACTAAACACATGGCCGTCACCCCAAACAATGAGCTATCTTGCTAGCCAGAAAACTGACACTCACAGTAACACTGCTGCAACCGTGTTCTACCGTGCCACAAAAGCCAACATTTATCCCGGACGAGCCCCCCATATCTTCTGAAACCAATAACTAGCCTGCTAATATTGACACACTTGCTAAGTTGGTCTTCGGCCTAGTTAACTGGTCTGTAACCTGATTTAAGATGTGCATCTATGTGAGAAATCAGCGTATGAGAACTGTGTTGTATGTACATGTGACCAAGAGACAGCAAATTTAGAGAATTAAGGCCCAGCACCATTTTGACCTCTTGGTTTCGGCTTGTCCAAGCAGATTATTCATATGTTCATGGTGACAAAATAAATATGTACAAAAAAAATACAAGGCATGCCCAACTGAATAGGTTAACTTAGAAACAATGGCCAGCTGAGAGGGTTCTGGCCATCATACGGATTGCCCACACCTGAATGATTACCAAGGCTTCCTGGCAGGAGCACATCCCCTAAACTGGTTGCTGCTGCCCCCTGGGGATGGAATGTGGAAGTGTATCTTGATAGTGCGTTGCCTAACTGTGTGCTAACACTAAAATGACACAAGTGTGTGTGAGAGACTGTGCCTTGTTACAATTGTTTTTACCAGATGCAGTGAATGCTATCAAACGCAGTGTAAAATACTGTTAATATCTTAGTTTAGTTTAAAAACACTACAGTGTTCACTTAAACCAAGTTCTTACAATGAAGAACTAATAAATACTCAGGGAGAAAAAGGTGTAGATTAATGTGCAGAACGCGGCAGGTGTTTATTTCATCTTCGCAGAAGGCAGGAATCGTGGTCACAGGTAGGCAATGGTCATACACAGGTAGGAAACCAGGCAGGTGAATCAAAACTAGGACTGAAGGCTGTAACTGGTTCTCGCAAATAATCTAGGAATAGGCTTTGTAGAGTCAAAACGAACAATACCTCCCAAAAGCACAAACAGAAGGAGCTGATGAGACCAGGTGAGTAACTAACACAGGTGAAATCAATGAACAGAAATTAAAGACAGGGCTACGTTCAAGAGCACAAAGAAACAGGCTACGTTCAAGATCACAACGAAACAGAACACCTGGTTGACTAAGAAAATACATACGGAACCTTACAAGAACAAGTGTATACCACTTTAAAAAACATTTGATGTATTTGATAATGTTGCAGTTATAATCCACATTTACTTGAGGCTTCAAGTTGCAATAAATTAGGTTTATCGAACTTGGTCAGCATTAAATCATACCATTAAACAGCCATATAAAAATGACTGGTGGCCGATCTCAGCTCTTCAGTATGTCTACCATGCTGAACACATAGTGAAGGCTTCAGGGAGCTATAATTAGAATCAAAATTATCAGGAAAGGTTCCCTGGGTGAGAATATCAAAGTGACAGTTGAGTCAAAACACACATTTGTTCAGTTAAAACATATGCTCGCAAATTGTTGTTTTTAACCTATTTCTAGTTTATGTTGCAGGTTTTGTGAAAGACATGGTACAGCCAGGTTCTTGGACACATCATAGAACTATGGTTCCCATGATCCTTAGGCCCAAAATGGAAGGTCCAACTCCAGGCACACGGTCGCATGCAGTATTTACATAAAGTGTAGTTTTCGTGGTTACAGGTTCAACAGTATTCAACAGGAAAAGGAGGAGGGAGTATGAACAATTTCCGGGAAAAGAAGCGAGTCATATAGCATTGATAACTTGAACTCCTCAAATGGAGAAAAGATGGTGAGCGAGGACATTTTGAGCGAGTTTGTATCCCATGTTATAGCTGCTAACCAGGAAACTGCGTGACAGAGAAACTAGGACTGCATAACTAAATAGGCCAATGTGGACAATGTGTACCTTCAGTGTCCAACAGAGGCAAAAGCTGCTTCAAAGGTCATAACTAGAGCATTAGTCAACATTTTGGGATTTTCAATTTTCAAACTGTGCAATATTGAAAGTGTAATCCAGCTAACAAAAAGTGTTCCCCCAACTTTAGTTTCCTTAAGAGTCTCATTAGCTCATTAACTGTGTTTTCATATGAATGTTCCTGTAATGTGCAAGGAATGTTTCCAATGGACCATTTCCTTAATGACAAATGGAACTTACCCAAAATGTGGTTACCATGTTCTCAGAACTTTATATATTCATGTTCTAGACACGTTTCATGGGAACATTGAAAACACATTAGTGTCCAGTTTTCTGTGGGTTAGGAGAATATTCTGTCAACGTTCCCGCAACACAGAACATGGTTGGCATGTTTTAGAACATAAGATATTAATGTTCTAGACACGTTTCATGGGAACAGTGCAATGTCTGCCTTAGCATACAAGACTTTCTGCACTACTCTGATCCTGGCAACCTCGACCTGCCTTTCTCTCACCGGAAACTTGTGATCTCCAGCGCCATGGGTAGCCCTACAGTTAACACACACGGCTTTTTCCACCGATACTACACATTAATTTGTCTCATGCCCTCCTGCACACTTCTCACTTCTAGGAATCTCACCCCTACACACTGCTGCAACATGACCAAAAGCTTGGCACCTAAAATACTGTAATTGGTTCGGGAACAAAAGCCTCACGGGATAACTGACACATAACTTGACTTTGTCGGATAAAGACTCTGCATGAAAACTCAGCAGGACAGACAGAGTCTTTCTGGTTTCACCACGCTCTCCACCAGGTCTGATTCGCACCAAACAGCGGGCGTAACAAACACTGTGAATCTTAAATTTCAGTTGGTCCTCCTCAACACTTAATGCTACTCCGGTTATCACTCGTTTCCCTACTCCAGAGAGCAAAGCAAGTCACAGGTCTTGTGACCTCTGGATGGAAGACACAAAAAAATCATCACGAATACACTTACTTTCCCCATTTCAACAGTTCACAACCTCTTTTCCACCCATCCTGACACAACATATGATCAGCCAGAAGGTAAGGGTCCATTTTCTTAACTCTGACTGTACCAGAATCATCCGTCATCATCAGAACGAGGCCCAAACTCGGCGGTCTTCACCACACCTGCCACCGCAGGTAATTCATCCTCACTTTCGCCAGGCTAGATTTCTGAGCTACCAGAGTACGTTTTTTAAATTTTTGTACACGCCGCCAATCTTCTTCACCACACCACTCCTTACCTTCTTCCTTGTTCTCCATTTCCACATCTTCACTCTCTTTCTGCTCCTTCATCCACTGTAACAGCAAACTGTTCAAATGGTTCTGGTATCGTGAAGTTTAAAAAAAAAGTTTTTTATCTGCTGTTGTTTAGTACTGTCTTTTTGCTAGCTAGAGCCATCTACTTTAAGTGCTGCCTGTCTCCCAGTAGCCTACTTGGTGTGTGAACTGCTGACTGCTCATCATTTGCAGATAGTTGTTTACACATCAAACAGGATCAAGGGGCAGGGCAATTTGTGACTTGTTTTAGTAATCAGTGGCTGTATTGGAAAGGGAGTGGTTTAGTCTCTTTTCTGAGTCTATATAACCAGCTTCTCAGGCTCCATCTCGTTGTACTTCATTCTATAGCTAGAAGACTCCAGATATATCCAGAAGTGATATGTTATTTTTTTTAAACAGATTTTCTAATTTTGCTCTTTTGTAGGTTTGTCAACTATGTGTGTGTGTTCCATACTTGTTCGCACCTCTCCCTGTAGGCTTCACAGACTCTCCCCACCCCTTGGCTGCAACCCTTCTAATTTAGTGTACCATACTTGCACAAGCAATGTGGAATTTCGGGTCTCAGTCTATACTGCCCTTCAGTCCCTTGACTGTTTGTCCCTGAAGGAGACATGGATCACTCCAGAGAACACTGCTACTCCAGCTGCTCCTTCTTCATCTGACTATGTTTTCTCTCATAGTCCGAGAGCATCTGGTCGTCGCGGTGTTGGCACAGGTTTACACATTTCTCCTAAGGGGAGATTTTCTCTTTTCTCCCTCTCACCTGTCCATCTCCTCATTTGAATTCCATGCTGTCCCTGTCACTTGTCCACTCAAGCTTAACATTGTTGTCATCTATCGCCCACCAGGTGACCAGGTGCCCTTGGAGACTTCCTCAATGAGCTTGACACATTGATAAGCTAATTTCCTGACGCTGGCTCACTGCTCTTCGTAATCTTCCCTCTCTCTCTCCCACTACTCTCTCCTCTTCTATCCTATCATCCCTTCTGCTAAATCCTTCTCTCTCCTGTCTCGTGCTTCTGCCTCTTCGACACTACTCTCCTCCTTTTCCGTATCCTATGACTCGCACTGTCCCCTTTCCTCCCGGCAGTGTCGGCCCTCCCATCCTGCTCCGTGGCTGAGTGACTCATTGCAAGCTTACGGAACAGGGCTGCGGGCAGCTGAGTGAAAATGGAGGAAAACTAAACTTCCGGAGGACCTATTATCCTTTCACTCCCTCTCTACCTTCTCTATCTCTATATCTGCTGATAAAGCACTTTCTACCACTCTAAATTACAAACGTCTGCCTCTTATCCAGGAAACTATGTTCTACCTTCTCCTCCCTCCTTAATCCTCCACTCCCTCCCTCCTCCCTCTCTGCGGATTACTTTGTCAACCACTTTGAAAAAAAGGTTGACGAAATCCATGACTCATTCACTTAGCCTATAGAGTCCACTGGTCTCACTCACACAGAACTACACTATGCCTTGACCTCTTTCTCCCTTCTCTCTCCAGATGACATCCTGCGACTAGTGAGGTCTGGCCGCCCGACAACCTACCTGCTCAACCCCATGTCCTCCTGCCTTCTCCAGACCATCTCTGGAGACCTTGTCTCATTCCTTACTTCCCTCATCAACTCATCCCTGACCACTGGCTGCATTCCCTCTGACTTCAAAATGACCCGAGTTGCTCCCCTCCTCAAGAAACCAACACTCGAGTGAACCATCAGATTCTCCTCTCCATCCTCTCAGGACTAGGCGTCTCAGGCTCTGCACACATCCTACCTGGCAGGCCACTCCTACCAGGTGCCGTGGAGAGGATCTATGTCTGCACCACATACTCTCACTACCGGTGTCCCCAGGGCTCGGTTCTAGGCCCTCTCCTCTTCTCTCTATACACCAAGCCACTCGGCTCCGTCATATCCTCACATGGTCTCTCCTATCATTGCTATGCGGATGACAATCAACTACTTTTCTCCTTCCCCCTTCTGACACCAAGGTGGCGACGGGCATCTCTGCGTGCCTGGCAGATATGTCAACTTGGATGTCGGCCCACCACCTCAAGCTCAACCTCGACAAGACGGAACTGCTCTTCCTGCCGGCGAAGGTCTGCCCACTCAAAGACCTCTATCACAACTCCACAGTGTCGCTCTCCCAGAGTGCAAAACACCCTGTCGTTCTCTGCAAACATCAAAGCAGTGACACGCTCCTGAAGGTTCATGCTCTACAACATCTGTAGTGTACAACCCTTCCTTCCTTTGAGGGGGTTGAATAGTCGACTCACTTTGAATTGAATTACGCTACTCTATAGATTGCACACACATTCCGTCTGAATCTGCCATCGCAAAGCTAACTAAAAAGCAGCATTCCCCAAGTGAGGATGGCTTTCACTTCAGCAGTAATAAATTCATGAACTTCTTTGAGGAAAAGATCATGAATATTAGAAAGCCAATTACGGACTCCTCTTTAAATCTGCGTATTCCTTCAAAGCTCAGTTGTCCTGAGTCTGCACAACTCTGCCAGGACCTAGGATCAAGAGAGACACTCAAGTGTTTTAGTACTATAGCTCTTGACATAATGATGAAAATAATCATGGCCTCTAAACCTTCAAGCTGCACACTGGACCCTATTCCAACTAAACTACTGAAAGAGCTGCTTCCTGTGCTTGGCCCTCCTATGTTGAACATAATAAATGTCTCTCTATCCACCGGATGTGTAACAAACTCACCTAAAGTGAAAGTAATAAAGCCTCTCTTGAAAAAGCCAAACCTTGACCCAGAAAATATAAAAAACTATCGGCCTATATCGAATCTTCCATTCCTCTCAAACATTTTAGAAAAGGCTGTTGCGCAGCAACTCACTGCCTTCCTGAAGGCAAATAATGTATACGAAATGCTTCAGTCTGGTTTTAGACCCCATCATAGCACTGAGACTGCACTTGTGAAGGTGGTAAATTACCTTTTAATGGCATCAGACTGAGGCTCTGCATCTGTCCTCGTGCTCCTAGACCTTAGTGCTGCTTTTGATACCATCGATCACCACATTCTTTTGGAGAGATTGGAAACCCAAATTGGTCTACACGGACAAGTTCTGGCCTGGTTTAGATCTTATCTGTCAGAAAGATATCAGTTTGTCTCTGTGGATGGTTTGTCCTCTGACAAATCAACTGTAAATTTCGGTGTTCCTCAAGGTTCCGTTTTAGGACCACTATTGTCTTCACTCTATATTTTACCTCTTGGGCATGTCATTCGAAAACATAATGTTAACTTTCACTGATATGCGGATGACACACAGCTGTACATTTCAATGAAACATGGTGAAGCCCCAAAATTGCCCTCGCTGAAAGCCTGTGTTTCAGACATAAGGAAGTGGATGGCTATAAAACGTTCTACTTTTAAACTCGGACATAACAGAGATGCTTGTTCTAGGTCCCAAGAAAGAAAGAGATTTTCTGTTGAATCTGACAATTAATCTTAATGGCTGTACAGTCGTCTCAAATAACACTGTGAAGGACCTTGGCGTTACTCTGGACCCTGATCTCTCTTTTGACAAACATATCAAGACTGTTTCAATGCAGCTTTTTTCCATCTACGTAACATTGTTTGCAAAAAAAACTTTCTGTCCAAAAATGATGCAGAAACATTAATCCATGCTTTTGTTACTTCTAGGTTAGACTACTGAAATGCTCTACTTTCCGGCTACCCGGATAATGATCTAAATAAACTTCAGTTAGTGCTAAATATGGCTGCTAGAATCCTGACTAGAACCAATTTTTTTTTATCATATTACTCCAGTGATAGCCCCCCTACACTGGCTTCCTGTTAAGGCAAGGGCTGATTTCAAGGTTTTACTGCTAACCTACAAAGCATTACATGGGCTTGCTCCTACATAACTCTCTGATTTGGTCCTGCCGTACATACCACAAGACGCAGGCCTCCTAATTGTCCCTAGAATTTCTAAGCAAACAGCTGGAGGCAGGGCTTTCTCCTATAGAGCTCCATTTTTATGGAATGGTCTGCCTACCCATATGAGAGATGCAGACTCGGTCTCAACCTTTAAGTCTTTACTGAAGACTCATCTCTTCAGTGGGTCATATGATTGAGTGCAGTCTGGCCCAGGAGTGTGAAGGTGAACGGAAAGGCTCTGGAGCAACAAACCACCCTTGCTGTCTCTGCCTGGCCAATTCCCCTCTTTCCACTGGTATTCTCTGCCTCTAACCCTATTACAGGGGCTGAGTCACTGGCTTACTGGTGCTCTTTCATGCCATCCCTAGGAGGGGTGCGTCACTTGAGTGGGTTGAGTCACTGATGTGATCTTCCTGTCTGGGTTGGCACCCGCCCTTAGGTTGTGCCGTGGCGGAGATCTTTGTGGGCTATACTCTGCCTTGACTCAGGATGGTAAGTTGGTGGTTGAAGATATCCCTCTAGTGGTGTGGGGGCTGTGCTTTGGCAAAGTGGGGGGGGGGGGGGGGGGGGGGGGGGGTTATATCCTTCCTGTTTGGCCCTGTCCGGGGGTATCATCGGATGGGGCCACAGTGTCTCCTGACCCCTCCTGTCTCAGCCTCCAGTATTTATGCTGCAGTAGTTTATGTGTCAGAGGCTAGGGTCAGTTTGTTATATCTGGAGTACTTCTCTTGTCTTATCCGGTGTCCTGTGTGAATTTAAGTATGCTCTCTCTAATTCTCTCTTTCTCTCTTTCTTTCTCTCTCTCGGAGGACCTGAGCCCTAGGACCATGCCTCAGGACTACCTGGCATGAGGACTCCTTGCTGTCCCCAGTCCACCTGGCCGTGCTGCTGCTCCAGTTTCAACTGTTCTGCCTGCAGCTATGGAATCCTGACCTGTTCACCGGAAGTGCTACCTGTCCCAGACATGCTGTTTTCAACTCTCTAGAGACAGCAGGAGTGGTAGAGATACTCTTAATGATCGGCTATGAAAAGCCAACTGACATTTACTCCTGAGGTGCGGACTTGCTGCACCCTCGACAACTACTGTGATTATTATTATTTGACCATGCTAGTCATTTATGAACATTTGAACATCTTGGCCATTGGTTATAATCTCCACCCGGCACAGCCAGAAGAGGACTGGCCACCCCTCATAGCCTGGTTCCTCTCTAGGTTTCTTCCTAGGTTTTGGCCTTTCTAGGGAGTTTTTCCTTGTCACTGTGCTTCTACACCTGCATTGCTTGCTGTTTGGGGTTTTAGGCTGGGTTTCTGTACAGCACTTTGAGATATCAGCTGATGTACGAAGGGCTATATATATACATTTGATTTGATTTGATCCTAGATCAATGACTGGAACGAATTGCAAAAATCACTGAAGTTGGAGACTTTTATCTCCCTCACCAACTTCAAACATCTGCTATCTGAGCAGCTAACCGATCCCTGAAGCTGTACATAGTCTATCGGTAAATAGCCCACCCATTTTTACCTTCCTCATCCCCATACTGTTTTTATTTATTTACTTTTCTGCTCTTTTGCACACCAATATCTCTACCTGTACATGACCATCTGATCATTTATCACTCCAGTGTTAATCTGCAAAATTGTAATTATTTGCCTACCTCCTCATGCCTTTTGCACACAATGTATATAGACTCTCTTTTTTTTCTACTGTGTTTTTGACTTGTTAATTGTTTACTCCATGTGTAACTCTGTGTTGTCTGTTCACACTGCTATGCGTTATCTTGGCCAGGTCGCAGTTGCAAATGAGAACTTGTTCCTTACTAGCCTACCTGGTTAAATAAAGGTGAAAAAAAAAAAAAAAATCTCTAACAAATCAGAGTATCAAAGTTGATAACTCATCATGTAGGCTGGCTCTGGCCCAACCCATCAGTTTCTGATACCAATCAGAACGGTCCGAATGTGTTCACATTATGGAAATCGTAGGGGAGGGAGATAAATCCAGATTTATCTTGGAGAAGAAATGTCAGTTGGGTCGGAGCAATGTGGATAGGTTGAATAGGCATTTGCTCTCGCCTCCTTCTCTACCACTAGATGGCATCATTGAGACATGTTTATACACTCATAGTTGGGTGTGCTAAGAGAGCCAAAGGAAGACGGGGCAAATGTTCTTAAATAGATTCAACGCTAGTGCATTTATTTTCGATAGCGGTTTGGGGTTTATTAACTGTGGGATCATTTAAGAGGGGAAACAGCCTGTTTTCTTAGGGTATCTGAATTTGAGATATTGAGGGTATAGAGTTTAAATTCCCCTCTTTACATGTGAAAATTATGTTGTGCCTATGTTTGTGAAAGTGTGTGTGTCTTGGCCGTGTGTGTGGGAGCTAATCTTTATGAATTCATTATGTAAGCTGTGATATCAGTGCAGCAAGGGATACTGCTGGCATCCAGATGGTATTTATCTTTGGCTTAATTAACACAGTTTCAGTTATGAAAAGGATCAAACGACTGAAGTCACAGTTGCCATGCCTCCTTTTTGATGCACTGCATTCAGTGGTGTAAGGTACATAAGTACTACTTAAGTCATTTTTGGGGGGTATCTGTACTTACTTTTCTATTTATATTTTTGACAACTTTTCCTTTTACTTCACGACATTCCTAAATAAAATAATGTACTTTCTCCCGCATACATTTCCCCTGACACCCAAAAGTACTCGTTATATTTTGAATGCTTAGCAGGACAGGAAAATGGTCCAATTCACAGACTTATCCAGAGAACATCCCATGTCATCCCTTCTGCCTCGGATCTGGCACACTCACTAAACACATGTGTTTGGTAAGTAAATGATGTCTGAGTGTTGGAGTGGGCCCCTGGCTATCTGTAAAAAAAAAAAAAAATGAAAGTTGTGCAGTCATGTTTGCTAAATTATTTTACTTTTGATACTGAAGTATATTTTTGCAATTACATGTACTTGTTATACTTAAAGTATATTTAAAGTCAAATACTTTTAGACTTTTACTAAAGTAATATTTAACTGGGTGACTTTCACTTTTACTTAAGTCATTTTCTACTGAGGTATCTTTGATTTTACTCAAGTATGAAAATTGGGTACTTTTTCCCCAACACAGACTGCGTTAAGCTGGGCCTGGGGGGTAGCTAGAGTGGTGTTTGTGTGTGATGGCGGAACAGAGTGGGCATAATAAGCAGAATCCCGCTTTAGGCCCCGTCTCCACGTGAACCAGGGTGCCAGGGCTTTCCCATGAGCCAAGCCAGGTGTTCTTTGCATTAATGAATGGACAGTAATTAAGAAACCGTTTAATTATGGTGTAAAGCTCTAATTATAAAATGCAAGAAAGTGCTGCTAATTGTGATTATGATAATAACCCCGCTCCGAGCAGAATCTTAAGCAAATTTCTCAGATCCTGACCAAGGTTGGCCCCAGCTAATCTTTTCACTGTCAGCAACATGAAAAACAGTGTTATCAGAATTTGAACAGTGTGTGTGTGCGTGTGCGCGTGCGTGGAGTGCGTGTGTTTGTGTGTATATGCACTTGTGCAGTGACAGCAATGAGGTGAACCCTGAATGCAATTTTTCTGACGGTTGTTTGGAGAAAGTTTCAGGGTCTCCACCATATAAGTAAACCACACAGCCCCAAATGGAGTTGCATTGTGGGCCTTGATCCCAAGGTCATAGGGTCTGTAAGAGGTGAAGAGAGGCCAGTGCTTATGAACACTTTATGGAGTTCCTCCTTCTTTTCAAAGGACGTGTGGCTCTTTAAGCAAAGGGAAGCTAGCGGTAATTGAAAACTGGTCAAAAATTTGCTCTCTGCCCCCGTCCCAAGTGCAAAGTGCTTTTCACTCTGTGATGATCAGCCACCCCCAACCCCCATGGGTAGATGGAAAGAAAGTTTATTCTGAGAATATTCGATTTTGCAGGATATTTCATTCCTTTCCCTTGTAGCCTACTTCAACAAGTGTAATAAAAAAAAGGTTCCTATTTAATAATTCAGTACTTGTCATTTCCATTGAAAAACATACCATCTACTGTGACCTCCTAAATGATTTGCACCCTAGGTAAATATGAACAAAAAAGGCTGAGAGAAAATCTCATTGTTGTTTATCAGCTTGATTCTACACTCAAAATATCATATTAATCTAACTTTTAATCGAGTTAAAATAGGGTTTGTTGTGTGTCGTCATCAAGAAATAATTTTATTCAAAAACATGCATGTAACAATTATTGACACCCCTGCATTTAGTACTTGTCCACCCTCCCTTTGCCAAGATAACAGCTCTGAGTCGTCCCCTAGAATGTTTGATGGGGTGGGAGAACACACCCTCCCTTTGCCAAGATAACAGCTCTGAGTCGTCTCCTAGAATGTTTGATGGGGTGGGAGAACACACCCTCCCTTTGCCAAGATAACAGCTCTGAGTCGTCTCCTAGAATGTTTGATGGGGTGGGAGAACACACCCTCCCTTTGCCAAGATAACAGCTCTGAGTCGTCCCCTAGAATGTTTGATGGGGTGGGAGAACACACCCTCCCTTTGCCAAGATAACAGCTCTGAGTCGTCCCCTAGAATGTTTGATGGGGTGGGAGAACACACCCTCCCTTTGCCAAGATAACAGCTCTTAGTCGTCTCCTAGAATGTTTGATGAGGTGGGAGAACACACCCTCCCTTTGCCAAGATAACAGCTCTGAGTCGTCTCCTAGAATGTTTGATGGGGTGGGAGAACACACCCTCCCTTTGCCAAGATAACAGCTCTGAGTCGTCCCCTAGAATGTTTGATGGGGTGGGAGAATATACCCTCCCTTTGCCAAGATAACAGCTCTTAGTCGTCTCCTAGAATGTTTGATGGGGTGGGAGAACACACCCTCCCTTTGCCAAGATAACAGCTCTGAGTCGTCTCCTAGAATGTTTGATGGGGTGGGAGAACACATAGGAATGGATTTAAGACCATTCCTCCATACAGAATCTCTCCAGATCAGTCCTTGGTCCTCGGTTGTGGACTCTCCTCTTCAGCTCAGCCCACAGGTTTTCAATAGGGTTTAGGTCAGGGGACTAGGATGGCCATTGCAAAAGCTTGATTCTCTGGTGAGTGAAGGATTTTCATCTGGATTTGGAGGTTTGCTTTGGATCGTTGTCCTGCTGGAAGATCAAACGACGACCCAGTTTGAGCCTCCTGGCAGAGGCAGACAGGGTTTGGCCTAAAAACTCCTGGTACTTGATGGAGTCCATGATGCCAAGGTTCCCAAGGCCCTTAGAAGTGAAACTGCTCCACAACATCCCAGATCCACCACCATGCTTCACAGTGGGGATTAGGTTATTTTCTGCATGACTATGACTCTTTTTACGCCAAATCCACCTCTGGTGTTTGTTGCCAAAAAGCTATTTTAGTCTCATCAGACCATAGAACCTGGTTCCAATCAAAGTTCCAATGACATTTGATCAAACTCCAGGCGCTTACACTTGTGGTTTGGTGACAGAGGCTTTCTTCTGGCAACCCTTCCAAAAAACTTGTTGGCGTGGAGGTGGCATCTAATTGTAGTTTTTTGAGACTTGGTGACCCCGAGATGTGACCAACTTCTGCAATTCTCCAACTGTGATCCTTGGAGATGTTTTTTTTGCCACTTGAACCATCCTTCTCACTGTGCGTTGGGGCAAAGTACACCTGCTTCCTTTTCCAGGCAGCTTCATCAAAGCTCCAGTTCTTTTACATTTCTTTCTCATTGCCCTAATAGTGAAGATGGGTATTTTCAGACATGTAGCTTTCTTTTTATAGCCTTTGCCTGATTTGTGACGGTCAACAACCTTTTTGTCTCATTTCATTTGTGTGTTCTCTGACCTTTCCCATGTTGATGGATGGCTAAGGGAGTTTAGCCTGTGTGTCACCTCATATTTATACCCCAATGAAACAGGAAGTCATTGATGATCACTTAAAGGACGATTCCACCCCAAAACAGCATCATATGATGCAAAATGCATCATATGGGGATGGTTTCTGTATTTTGAAAGTTGCATATCTTGAAAACTTGAGTGCTGACAAGCAAAATATTTTGAAACTATGTCAACTGCTCGGCCTCCGACCGCAAGGCACTACAGAGGGTAATGCATACAGCCCAGTACATCACTGGAGCTAAGCTGCCTGCTATCCAGGACCTCTATACCAGGCAGTGTCAGAGGAAGGCCCTAAAAATTGTCAAAGACTCCAGCCACCCAAGTCATAGACTGTTCCCTTTGCTACCGCACGGAAGTGGTACCTGGGTGGCAAGTCTCGGCCCAAGAGGCTTCTAAACAGCTTCTACCCCCAAGCCATAAGACTCCTGAACATCTCATCAAATGGCTACCCAGACTATTTCCATTGCCCCCCCCCCCCCCACACCCTCTTCCACGCTGCTGCTACTCTCTGTTATTATCCATGCATAGTCACATAGTGCATAGTTTTCCTTTAAGAGTTCCCAAAGACTCAGATGACCTTTAAAAAGTAAACATTTTATCGGATTATACAGTACATCAATTATCATTTCCAGGGGTGCATGTTTTTGAATAACAGTATTATTTCTTGATGCCGATGATTATTATTTACTTTTTTTTACTCAATTAAAGGTTAGATTTATAGGATATTTTGAGTGTAAGATCAAGCCGATAAACAACATTTACATTTTTTCACAGCTTTTTTTGTTCATATTTACCTAGGGTGCCAATAATTCAGACGGCCACTGTATTTAGCAACAAGCCATTTTGTTATCCGTTATCAGAAGAAAATAAATGTTTGTTTTAAAAGCAAACTATGCTTATCATAACATGTTTTAACCTAGGGCCATTTGGAAGAACAAAATATGTCATATTTTCTGGTAGTTCACGGCATGACCTGTTACATAGTATATTTTATAGGTATACTTGTAAAAATGTCAGTAGCCAATAAGAAAATATGGGGAGGTTTTAGTTAATGAGCAACAAATTGCAGCACTGGAGTCATAGGATGGCTGGCATCTACAACATGAAAAAACAAAACAATGAAGTGAGAGAAAAAATAATGTTAGTTGGGCGTGCCAAATTGGCTAGGAATCCCGACGATATGCTTTTACCCATAACCCTTCACCCCAACTCTCGTTGCATCCTTTCTTAAATTACAAACAACCTTTGTGCACACCAACCTCCCTTGCAGTCCAATTAGCACAAATACAATATCAACAGCACTTTCTACGTTGACAGCAACACCTCAAACACTATCCTTCCCCAGCTCTGGACGAATCACTCACACATGCGCACGTCGCCATGCACGCGCACACTCAAACTAAGTTCATCCTGCAGATGGCACTTTTGAAACAATTCACTTTTGATTAATTAACAGATGTGGGATCTTAATTTGAGCCAGTTTGCTGCAGCAGGACAATAATCCTGCAGCGACAGGAAATGTGAATGTGAATTATTGGACATATTTTGTAGGGGTTGATATATTTTTTTCTTAAGGGAAAATCAAGTCTTAAAATTTCAACGTGGAAATTACACACTTCAGTAGCCTTTTTAAACCTCAAATAATACGCTGCAAGTAGACCTGCAATAGGGTGATCAAATGAAGATCCTGCATCTACACAGAGAGAATGGGAGGAGAATGGAGGCAATGGAGGGCATAGCCTGAATGTTAATGAAAGGTCAACAGCCGAAACAGAGCAGTGGCGAGGAAGGAGACGGGTCTACTTTTTGCTCCATCGCTATCTGCTACTTTTGTTCCGTGGCTATTGTGTAAAGATACAGTTCTAGAGACAGCTATACGGCATGCGCCACGGGCAAGATCATAGACTCTGTTCATGGTGAAAAGTTGTAGCTAATTGCCTGGCGTTAAGCCCACAGCTCTGAGTCAGTTTACATGTTGCCAATTTGCCAATTTTCTAAAAGAATTGGAAGTGGATCCAGAAACAGGGGGAGGATCTGCTATGGTAAAGTGACTTGGCCAAGATGTAGACTACGAGATAAATACTGAGATGTGGCAATACAGAACAATGGTTAATATCCAACTGTTGCTTTTACAATATTCGTCTTTTACCACACACCCATAGGAGTCTGATGTCAAAGGACTACACCCCCCCCCACAAAAAAAAATGAAGGTAGGCCTCTTAATTGGATCACCCTGTTTCAGGAAATGTAAAACAAACTTATAGTGTATTTGAGGTTTGAAAAAGCTTCTGAAGTTTGTCATTTCCACTTTGAAATTCCTCTTTCCCTTACGAAAAATGTATCAAGGCAGTTCATGCAACCTCCATTGAATCAGGTGCCTTTTCCCCACGTTGCCTACAGAGGGGTTGGCTGATAACGTCACAAAAACGATGGGCGCACTTCAAAGGGGCAGAAGGCTGTGTGTTGTGATTCTGGAGGGCCAGATTGCCATCAATAATGACAAGAAACTTCCATGTGGTGAATCTCAAGTGGCTCATTTCAGCTTGTTTGATCTTGTTCTTGATACCATGTCTTGGTTTGAGGTGTTTTGTCTGATGTCAAATTGATGCTAATATAGCAAAACATTTGCTAGCTAACAATATCTATGAGCTAAAAAAACAAAACAAAAAAATGTTAGCTGACATGGGCTAGCCGATCTGGACATTTTAAGTTTTAAGTTTGAAATAGTTCTCTAAGGTATGGAATGACTAACATTACAACAGGAACTGATGATAAACTATCCAATTTCGAAATTGCACATTGTGCATTCTACTATTACAACTTTCAAGAGTAAATTTAAAGCCAGGCTGAGTTTTGTGGGGGGGGGGGTTCCCAGCCCCCCCTGCTGACCCCACAGTTTGGGAGCCCCTTGAATTGAGGGACAAACTATGTCTATTGGGTCTGATGTGTCTGTTCACTGGAGACAAAATGAGGGATGTATGAATCCCTATATAGACTATAAATCTAGGCAATGGTGATTTTAGAACTTCTCACACCAATAGTCTACTATAACTATAGGTCTAAACCTAATTTGAAGTGGTAGGGCCTTTTAATCTGAGAAAAATGTTTTGAGACTGTAGGCTATATGTTTAAATAATATCTATCCTAAAAATATTATCCTAAGTGCAATAAAAGTAGGGCTAATTATGAGAGCAATTACGTTTTTAGGCTACATTTAGGGGCTGTAGGAGCTAATATTATCATCAAATCCTGTGGCAATTGTGCTTTCAATTGTATTGGGAGATTTTGTCAAAAGATCCTCCAAAAATATGACTGTAAAAGTATAGTTTAGTCCCTATAGTTTCATGTCCAGTATTAACCACAGTTTACAATACAAAACACTATAGACTGGTCGAGCAAGGGATTAGGGGGATTTTCAGATTAAAGTTCTATAGGCTAAATAGATTCTTAAATTGGAATTTTCGCTCATTGGAACTTGAACTAAACATGTTATTTTATTTCGATATTTTGCATAGATATGCATTATCGAAGAGGTTTGAATTTTTGACAATCGAAGTTGTTTGTATTTCTTCAAATCCAGACTTTGAGGAACAGCAAAGAGAGTGAACGAATAGGCTGATGCATCATGCTGAGCGTCACGGTGGACTCGATCATTTGACGCTACAAAGAGCGTGACCTCGGCAATAAGGGCTTCCTTCCTCAGCCCGGATATGACTTGTGCTGGTAATAAGAGGATGAATCCTGTTAGGCTACCCTCCCTCAAAATCTAGATGAAATAGCCCTACTTTCAAATAATTGGAACAGATTTTGCGTGTTTCCTTTTGGATATAGGGCCTACACTTTATGTAGGCCTATATGGGACATGGATTAACGAATAAATAGATTTAGATAATATCTCGCCAACATGCTCTCGATGAAAATGCGTGAATTCCAATAAAAAAACAATAAAGAATAGTCCAATTTACATATCCATTTTTCGTGATTTCTCTATTGCTTTTGAAAGCAGCACATTCAAATTGTTTTCAACTCATCGTCTAATAACCAAATCGACTGACATTTGTATCTAATTAAATTGATAGGCCTATATAACAATGTGATTATTTATGCAGGAAATATTGGGCACATTATATGCCTATAGGCTATAAATGGCACAGATTGGCATGTAACATAATTGTTGTAACCTATCTGTAAGAAAAGGTCAAAACATCGCAGCATGACAATATTCATCATTTTGAACATTATGCAATACACTTTTATTGGGCATTTTGCCACTAACAGGAATGATAGAAGGAGTTGGATTATGTCAATGTCCGTCTTTTTAGACAGTGTGTTTGTGCCATGCAGTTTAGGTTGCCACCCACTGCAGACGTTTATTGATGTTCTGTCGACTCGAATCTTTGCCAATTTACTCCCATTTATGGAGCAAGATGTGAGAGGGAACTGGGAGGGAAAGCATTAGGGGTACTTATTTTACATTTTTTTGCCCTCGTGAACGTAAGTAGCGCGTTTAATCTAAAATGTAGGCTATTCATAGACTACTTGAAAAGACTGTTAAACCATTCTGCACGAGACAATGTGCATGAATTCGCGCATTATCCACCCAAAAAGAGATAACATATAGCCTATATATATAGAGTAACCCAATTATAGTATTTAGGCTACTTCCATTGACTTTTCGCTTCCATTCGATTTCGCTTCCAATTTCGCTGCATTTTATTTAGCCTTTTATCCCAAATGTAAAACTGACCCATTGGGATATTTTTTTTCTTTCCTTCTTCTTTTTCTTAATATTACAATGTTTAACCTACCATTATTATTTTTAACCTATTCGCCTATTGAAATCAGAAGGCTATCGTTTATGGAAAGTTAGCTTTCATCAAAATGCATGATTTTGTCTTGTCTTTTTTTATGCACTCATTTTACGTGTTTCAGCCTACTTCCCCACCTCGTTGCGGTGATCCACTGATTCATATTGAACACAAGGGCGGTAAAGCCATTAAAAATGTAGGACAAAACACACACCATGGCAAGAGAGACACGACCACACTATTTAAAGAGAGACCTAAAGGCAACAACACAGCATGGTAACAACACAAAATGACAACAACATGGTAGGACACAAAATGGCAGCAGCACAACATGGTAGCAGCACATACAGTGCAAACGTTTAGGCACAGACAAGAGTAGAAAGGGAAAAAAAGATAGAGACAACAATAAATCAGGTGAAGCAGCCAAACGTGTCAATAAGAGTGTCCATGGTTGAGTCTTTGAATGTAGAGATGGAGATAAATCTGTCCCATTTTAATGTTTTTTTTGCAGCTCATGCCAGTCACTAGCTCCAGCGAATTGAAAAGAGGAGCGACCCAGAGATCTGTGTGCTTTAGGGACCTTTAACAGAATGTAACTGGCAAAATGGGTGTTGTATGTGGAGGATGAGGGTTGCAGTAGGTATCTCTGATAGAGGGGAGTGATGCCTAAAAGGGTTTTATAAATAAACATCAACCAGTGGGTCTTGTTTCGGGTATACAGAGATGGCCAGTTTACAGAGGAGTATAGAGTGCAGTGATGTGTCCAATAAGGAGCATTGGTGGCAAATCTGAAGGCCGAATAGCAAATAACATCTAGCCGCTCGAGAGCACCCTTACCTGCCGCTCTATAAATGACATCTTCGTAATCTAGCATTGGTAGGATTGTCCTCTGAACCAGGGTTAGTTTTGCAGCTGGGGTGAAAGAGGAGCGATTACGATCGAGGAAACCAAGTCTAGATTTAACTTTAGCCTGCAGCTTGGATATGTGTCAAGAGAAGGACAGTGTACCATCTAGCTGTACTCCCAAGTACTTCTACGAGTTGACTTCCACAAGCTCTTAACCCTCAGAGGTACAATTACTTCTGTATATATTGTGCAGTAATTACACCGTTGGGGAGAGGGGCATTGTTCTTACCGAACCACTTGACCTTTGTTTTGGAGGTGTTCAGAACAAGGTTACGGGCAGAGAAAGCTTGCCGGACACTAAGAAAGCTTTGTTGTAGAGCATTTCATGCAAAATCCAGGAAGGGGCCAGCTGAGTATAAGACTGTATCATCTGCATTTAAACGACTGAGAGAGCATCCTACTGCCTGAGCTTCTGTATGTTGTTGATGTAAATTGAGAAGAGCGTGGTTGATGACAGGCAGTGGCTGAGACAGCAGATGTTCTGACTTTATACACTGTTAGTAAACCAGGCCAAAGACCCCTCGGAGACACCAATACTCCTTAGCCGACCTACAAGAATGGAATGGTGAATTGGGGAAAGATGAACTTAATGCAAATACTCTGCAATATTGCAGCACTATTGACCAATCGAAGCTCACTATAGCTTCCAGCCCCTACTGGATTGGTTGTTGACACCTAGCACTATCTACCTAGCATGCCTGCTAGCTTGATAGCACCCACATGAGGGCGACGCTAGTGTAGCTATACAAATTAACACTGATAGTGAAAATATCCTGTCAGATGTTATGTGTAGGCCTATAGGCCTATGTATTCATAAGCCAGCCTACTCCCCGAAAACCAACAGTAGCCTTCCCAGTCTGAAGCTCCTTGTTTTCTTGTGATGTTCAGGGGATACATCATTGACAGAGATGTTTCTTGCATTCAGTGCTGTAGGCCAGCCATTAGTAAATCCATCCGGGAAACCTATTTTATAGATGCCCTGCCCATAAATACAATTTTATCAGCTATTTTGATAAGCTATTTAAGTGAATATTTTCTGTCTTGTGTTCTGTTGATCATTGTAGATCATTATTTTTAGGGTGTTGCTATTAAAATGTACTTTTTGTTTTTACCTTCCAGATTCAAAATGTAATATGGCTTCATATTTCCATTCTCGTGTTGGCTCCTCTCCATGGATCATATTGTCCGGAGTAGACTGTCTTTCCAGAACCCAAAGCCATACAGCCATTGGGTTCTCATTTGAACCATTGACCCCAGCGGGGCCAATGCGTAGCCTACAACTGCCCTGACGCTCTGTCTAACCGTTTATAATCATTGCATGCAATATGGTTTTGGAAACCTCAGAAACTCTACCTTCATATTGCCCCCCAAGATAATTTGACAAATACAAAAGGTACACTAATTGTACACCAAAAGAAACATTGGCTAGAAGCTGTGTTTCACAAAAAAAACTTTGCTAATCTGTGGTAAAACAGCTAACGGTAAGTGTATATTTTGTATTTGTAAAGTTATTTTTGGTTGATAATTAAGTTGAGTGTTCAAGGCTTAGAAAACCGTATTGCAATCAAGGATGAATTGTTTCTAGATAGAGAGTTTCACACCTGACCAAATCACAAACAAACGGGATGTGGAATGACTCCAATTTAGCATTGAGGTCAGAAAGGCACGTGTAGACTAAAGAATATTGTGCATGGCACGTGTAAGGCAGCAGTCATTTCCCTGAAGTCCGGATGAGGTCGCATGTTTGAAATTGCATGCATGCATGCTTGAAATTTTAGCCGGAAACCTGCATTAAATTAAATTAAACACCATCTTGCAAGACAAATATTACAAATCATAGATCATGAAAATTGATAAGTAAGATTGTTTCTCCCTTCGAATGAGTACACTGAATGTGATAATTTACATTGCTAATGTGTATGATGTCCTTCTGTGTATGATGTCCGTGTGTGTGTGTGTGTGTGTGTGTGTGTGTGTGTGTGCTGTCTGCACAATAATAAAGTGCATGTTCATTTGATGCCCCTTTCGTGCCTGATAATGATATGCAGATTTAATGAGAGGTTCATTCAAAGCTGAGGAAATGAATTAAAAAGTTTTCCAAATTCAGTGCTCTTTGAATTTGAAGCTTTTGATCAGGTGATCAGCATATTGCTACATAGTGCACGTATCCCAGAGTCCCCACAAGCGGTTGTGCAGTTGTCTGACTCACACGACTTGTGGTCACAAAAGACCCTCACTGTCTGGAGCTGGTCTCATAAACACTATCCCATTATCAATGCCATAACCTCACAAAGAGTAGGTCTAGTCAGAGACGATCATACATACCACACTCCCTCAGTTCAACACATAAAACAAACTGCTTAAAGGTGCAACGTGTAGAAATCACTCCGCCATTGACTGGTTGCTACAATTCTAAAATGTTTGCTAAACTTCAGTTTATGTGACAAAACAAGCAATGTAGCATATTCTCTATCACGTGGAATAAAGTAATAGGACCATTGTCTGCTTCATCAGAATTCTATAAAAGATGTCCCTATTGAATAAACCTCAGGTAAACTACTAAATGTTCCACTTTGGGGAGCTGGTGACATGAGGCTAGCACCGATACCCCATGATGCACATACCCTATACTGCTATACTTCCACTCAACACTCCCGGCGGGTTGGGATTCCCTGAAGTCATTAGCATGTGAAAGATCCCAGTTCATGTGAAATGATTTGCCCTCTGAACCCTCCCCTTTATGCCTGACAGACAACAAATAGATGTGCTGATGTTGGAAGGTCCCGCCTCTTGGATTCTCACCCCACCCCTCTGTCCGGCTGCAGACTACACACCCAGGACCCTGGAGAAAAGAGGAGACCTAGACTTGTCTACCCTGGTCTGTTCCCAGGCTACCCCCTCCTCTCTATTAGTTTGTGATACAGTATTTATATTCCCTGCCCACTCAGAGACTCCAACACATTTTAATTTGTTAATTGGATTCATCCAAGAGTCGTTCATCGATTAGCGCTAAACACACACACACACACACACACACACACACACAGAGTCAGTCAAACACACACACACACACACACACACACAGAGTCAGTCAAACACAGTCCCACAGTCTGACACAGACAGACTGAAGGGCCTCATCTGCTCTGTCTGACCCAGTCTTTTCATATGTGTAATTAAGTGCTCAAAAACCCTCCAAAGTGCAATGACACATTCATGGCTGATTTCTTGCCATGTCTTATGTACAGTACCAGTCAAAAGTTTGGGCACACTTACTCATTCAAGGGTTTTTCTTTATCTTTACTATTTTCTACCTTGTAGAATAATAGTAAAGACATCAAAACTATGAAATAACACATATGGAATCATGTAGTAAACAAAAAAAGTGTTAAACAAATCAAAAAAGCTGCCTTGATGACAGCTTTGCACACTCTTGGCATTCTCTCAACCAGCTTAACCTGGAATGCTTTTGCAATCATCTTGAAGGAATTCTCACATATGCTGAGCACTAGTTGGCTGCTTTTCCTTCACTCTGCGGGCTAACACATCCCAAACCACCTCAATTGGGTTGAGGTAGGGTGATTGTGGAGGCCTGGTCATCTGATGCAGCACTCCATCACTCTCCTTCTTGGTCAAATAGCTCTTACACAGCCTGGAGGTGTGTTTTGGGTCATTGTCCTGTTGAAAAACAAATGATAGTCCCACTAAGCGCAAACCAGATGGGATGGTGTATCGCTGCAGAATATTGTGGTAGCCAGTGGTTTCTTTGCAGCAATCATCGCCAGCTTACAATTGTCTCCTTCATCCCCCCTCCTCTCACCTGTAACTATTCCCCAGGTTGTTGCTGTAAATGAGAATGTGTTCTCAGTCAACTTACCTGGTAAAATAAGGATTAAATCATTTAAAAAATGAAGGCCTCATTCACGCAGTCTCCTCTGAACAGTTGATGTTGAGATGTGTCTGTTACATGAACTCTACAAAGCATTTATTTGGGCTGCAATCTGAGGTGTCATAATACAACTGATTGGCTCAAACACATTAAGAAGGAATGACATTCAGCAAATGAACTTTTAACAAGGCACACCTGTTAATTGAAATGCATTGCATTGCAGTTGAGAGAATGCCAAGAGTGTGCAAAGCTGTCATCAAGGCAAAGGGTGGCTACTTTGAAGAATCTCTTTTGGTTACTACATGATTCCATATGTGTTATTTCATCGTTTTGATGTCTTCACTATTATTCTACAATGTAGAAAATAGTACAAATAAAGAAAAACCCTTGGTGTGTCCAAACTGTTGACTGGTACTATATATGTGTCTGTGTCTTGAACGGTTGCATAACCCCCAATCAATGTGAAGTTGTTTTCTCATCTCCTTAGACCCACTATTATTTGTTTATTCAAGTGATACTTCACTTAAGAAAATGTCCACAGCCCTAGACTGAATTTGTGGGATACAAGGAAGCAAGTGAATGTGTCTGATTTGTAGACAGAAGAAGATAGCCGACAATACTCTTTTCTCAGTCAGTTGCTGGATATGGATGGATGCTCAAATGTGCTTTCAAGTGCATAATGCATTCCGTTTCTTTCAAGGGAAGTCATTGTTAGGGTCCTTAGGCTTTGTCAAGGTCTGACTACAACACAGTGAGTGAACACACACACACACACACACACACACACAAACATTGCCTAGGCAACTTCGTAAACCCACCACCATGAATGACTTGCTATATCTGTGTGTAGTATGTGAGTGTGTGCGTGGGTGTGTATGTGCATGCTTGCGCGCGCACATGTGCGTGCCTGTGAGTGTGTGCTGAGTGCCACTGATAGCTAGGATGTCCCCAACTTCCTTTTCTCTGACTGTCGCTGAGGGACTCCACTCTGAACCCTAACCCCTGCTTGACCTCTGAGTCTGCTCGGGCACGTGGGAGGTCAAGAGGTCAACCTCATCACCAGCCTTCAGGATCACTTAGACCAGAGGTCAGGAACCACTTCCTTTGGCCTTGACCCTTTCTGTCACATTGCAATAAACTGGAGATTAGTAATTTCCTAAACATTAGTGTAAAGGTTTAGTTCTACTTCTTGTCCAGTCAGTATTGATGGGGGGGGGGGGGGGTGGAAATCGATTCAGTTACACATCAATATTTTTTAAGATATATCATATCATATCATTTTGACAATATCACAATGTTATTTTTGCGCTAGTTGGCGGTACCTACACCGAAACTCCTGTATTTTTTCTTCATCGAGTGTTCCTCGTCTTCTTTTTAAATAAGGGGACGATTTTTATTTATATGACTGATCAAAACTCGTAAACTCATGGCTCTCTCCTGTCCCTCTGCAGCAGACATATGGTGAGCATGGAACACTGAATCGCAATAAAATCACAGTATCGAATTGCAATTCCCCTCTCTGATTCAGAGTGGTTGGATTAAATGTGGAAGACACATTTTGGTTGAATGCATTCAGTTATGGGACTGACTAGGTAACCCCCTTACCCCTTCCCCAATACACATAGAATCGTTAGAATCGCAATCCATATCATCTCGTCAGCTAAGTATCGTGAAAATATTGTATTGTGAAGTCTCTGGCAATTGCCAGCCCTACCAGTCAGTGTGACATTTCCTCTTAAAAGCACACACAGCGGGTTAAATAACAATAATATTTACATTAAATAGACAGGACTCAGGTTTCTTTCTGTCCAATTGTATAGTTCACTTGGAAATCTGTCTTCCTATTATGTATGTATATAGGACATTTTCCTAATGTGAAAAAGCTGTGTGCATTGCAAATACAGTGTTGCTGGAAAGGCATGATTGCACCATATTTCTGCAATTACTTTTTTTTGTGCTCTTTCAATCAATACACCCCTTGTCAGTTTCTTTCCTCGCCCATTTCCCCATGGCACTTACCTTTAAGACGAGGAGGGTGTATCTGCTGTGCTAAGCACTGAATAGGGCTAAAGGAGAGCACCACAGGTGTCTTTGTTGGGACATCCCCAGAGGCCTATCAGAACACAGGCCAGTCCTCAAAAGGGGGTCAAGGGTCACATAACTTGTGGATTTAACAAACTGTCTAAGAAGGGTATGTTGGGGGAACTCTCTCTCTCACACACACACACACACACACACACACACACACACACACACACACACACACACACCCAAATCCACCATTGTCCCTGCAGGGGTCATGGACTGGAGAGGAAGTAAGCATTGTGTTTCTGAGTCTGCCTCATCTCTTTTTACTAGTACCAAATAAATAACGGTTCATTAGATCAGCACACCACATGCGATTTATTTCAATGATTCATTTAAGCCCCAAGCCAGATCAAAGAAAAAATAATAATACTCTTTTACAAGTAACTGAAAATTGGTACTGTGATATTCCTACAGATTTACAAAGACAAATGTGTCTGTTTAGATCCAATGTGTACGGACCAATCTCAGTGTTGTTGTTGATTTATTTTATATATTTTTTAAATTCAGTTTTGTTTCAGTTAGTTTTCAGACTTGATTTGCTATTTTTTATTTAGCTTCAGTCTGATGAAAACATGTCTTTTAAATTTTTTTAAATTTTGTTTCAGTTTTAGTTGTAGGGATAGGGACAGAAAGTAGCCTCATGCATGGGAGGCTAGGAGCCATGTGTAGGTCTATAGCATGGGCACTCCAGTAACTCTTGAGATGGTCCAGGTCACACACATTTCCTAGGTGGCAAAAGTCCCAATGGATATTGTCATTTATCGGCATAGTAACAAACTCTCACCTCGCAACCCAATGCGACCCCAAACTGTTCCCCTTGGCAGAGAGAAAAATGTGCAGTTTTAAAGCAAATTTTCTGCATTTCTTCAAATTTGCCACGTCTTATTTGTGTTCATATAATACCAGGAGTCGAATCCTGACTGAATTCCAAAAATAACCTAACTGTCTCACTTTGTCTTTATTCTAAAATTCTTTGTGGGTGCTGTTCAGATAAACTTTGAGGTTGGTTGGGTTGTTCCTTTTTATCTCTGTTCCACACAGGCTGCCATCTTCTGACACTATAGTGCCTTTGTCCTTTCGAGCAATGTACTCAAAATAATCCTATACAGGGTTTGCTGAGCCATTGTTCACACCTATGGTTCATGCTCATGCTCTGCTCATAATTTATTATGTCTTTTCTTTTGTTTAGTTAGTTTTGCAGTCAAAGATAATAGTTTCAGTATGGTTTTAGTTATCACATTTTCTTCTTAATAGTTTTATTAACTAAATTGTTTTTCTAATTTTCGTTTTTTTTAAATTGTATTTACTACAATAACCTTGGTACTATGGACCCCTTGACAGTCAAGTTTTGGCCAACTATGTGGACCTTTCCCACCACAGGACTTTGGGAACTTGGCACAGGTCGATAAAATGCAGATTGGGACGTACCCTTGAACTTGAACCCTGTCTCGGTCCCCTAGAGATCCATGTTTTCCTTAGTCAACCCTCAAGCCCCCCCCCCCCCCCCCCCCCCCCCCCCCCCCCCCCCCCCCCCCCTCCAATACTCGGCCTCCTTTTGTGGAGCTGTCTGCTCACCATCTCCCGTCTGCCCTTCTCTACACCCCCTCCATCTTTCGACCCACCCCTTCTTCAGTCCTGGGGGACTCCTGTAGTAGACAACCCACAGAGACGTGCGTTTTGGAATGCTAATCGGGCCCTTGGGCGGCATTCCCACGACTTGGCTCCCAGACACGTCCTTTTGTTTTTTTACTCTTTTCAAATGAGAGGGTTCGCATAACTTTCTGCTGTCTTGAGATAAGGCTAAGTCCCCAAGACTGACTTCAGACGTACCTGTCATGTTATTATTTGTTTTCTCCAAAACAATTGTCCAGTTGAGAATGGAATAAATCATCAAAAATAGTAAATGTTTAACTTTCATGCTGTCCACCATATACACTGAACGAAACTATAAACGCAACATGTAAAGTGTTGGTTCCATGTTTCATGAGCTGAAATAAAACATCCCAGAGATGTTACATACGCACAAAAAGCTTATTTATGTCAAAGTTTGTTTACATCCCTGTTAGTGAGTATTTCTCCTTTGCAAGACAATCCATTCACCTGACAGGTGTGGCATGTCAAGAAGCTGTTTAAACAACATGACAATAAAAGTCCACTATAGAATGTGCAGTTTCGTCTGAGACCAGCAACCTGGACAGCTGAGGAATATTTCTGTCTGTAATAAAGACCTTTTGTTGGGAAAACTCATTCTGATTGGCAGGGCCTGGCTCCCAAGTGGGTGGACTTACAGTATGCCCTCAAAATCAAAAGTCTAATCAAATCTAATTTTATTGGTCACATACACGTGTTTAGCAGATGTTGTTGTGGGTGTAGCAAAATGCTTGTGTTTCTAGCTCCAACAGTACAGTAATATCTAACAAGTAATATCTAACAATTTCGCAACAATACACAATAATCTAAGTAAAGGAATGGAATTAAGAATATATAAATATTTGGATGAACAATGTCAAAGCGGCATAGACTACAGTAGAATAGAATAGAATACAGTATATACATATGAGATGAGTAATGCAAAATATGTAAACATTATTAAAGTGACTAGTGTTCCATTATTCAAGTGGCCAGTGATTTCAAAACTGTGTAAATAGAGCAGCAGCCTCGAATGTGCTAGTGATGGCTATTTAACAGTCTGATGGTCTTGAGATAAAATATGTTTTTCAGTCTCTCGGTCCCAGCTTTGATGCACCTGTACTGACCTCGCCTTCTGGATAATAGCAGAATGAACAGGAAGTGGCCCGAGTGGTTGTTGTCCTTGATCTTTTTGGCCTTCCTGTGACATCGGGTGCTGTAGGTGTCCTGGAGGGCAGGTAGGTTGCCCCTGGTGATGCGTTGGGCAGACCGCACCACCCTCTGGAGAGCCCTGCGGTTACGGGCGGTGCAGCTGTCGTACCAGGTGGTGATACAGCCTGACAGGATGCTCTCAATTGTGCATCTGTAAAAGTTTGTGAGGGTTTTAGGTGCCAAGCCAAATTTATTCAGTCTCCTGAGGTTGAAGAGGTGCTGTTGTGGATCATTTAAGTTTGTCAGTGATGTGTACGCCGAGAAGCTTTCCACCTTCTCCACTACGGTTCCGTCGATGTGGATAGGGGTGTGCTCCCTCTGCTGTTTCCTGACGTTCACGATCAGCTCCTTTGCTTTGTTGACATTGAGAGAGAGGTTATTTTCCTGGCACCAAAGCCCCCAGGCCCTCACCTCCTCCTTGTACGCTGTCTTGTCATTGTTTCCTACCTTCACCACCTGGGGGAGGCCCGTCAGGAAGTCCAGGACCCAGTTGCACAGGGCGGAATTCAGACCCAGGGCCTCGAGCTTAATGATGAGCTTGGAGGGTACTATGGTGTTGAATTCTGAGCTATAGTCAATGAACAGCATTCTTACATATGTAGGTATTCCTCTTGTCCTGATGGGATAGGACAGTGTGGAGTGCAATGGCGATTGTATCATCTGTGGATCTATTGGGGCGGCAAGCAAATTGAAGTGGGTCTAGGGTGTCACGTAAGGTAGAGGTGATATGATCCTTGACTAGTCTCTCAAAGCACTTCATGATGACATAAGTGAGTGCTAAGGTGCGGTAGTCATTTAGTTCAGATACCTTTGCTTTCTTGGGTACATGAACAATGGTGGCTATCTTGAAGCATGTGGGGACAACAGACTGGGATAGGGAGAGATTGAATATGTCCGCAAACACTTCAACCAGCTGGTCTGCGCATGCTCTGAGGATGCAGCTATGGATGCCATCTGGGCCGGCAACCTTGTGAGGGTTAGCACGCTTAAATGTCTTACTCACATCTGCCACAGAGAAGGAGAACCCACAGTCCTTGGTAGCGGGCCGTGTCGGTGGCACTGTGTTATCCTCAAAGCGAGCAAAGAAGGTGTTTAGCTTGTCCAGGAGCAAGACGTCTGTGTCGTGGCTGGTTTCCCCTTTGTAATCAGTGATTGTCTGTAGACCCTGCCACATACGTCTCATGTCTGAGCTGTTGAATTGCGACTCCACTTTGTCTCTATACTGACATTTTGCCTGTTTGATTGCCTTACAGATGGAATAATTACACTGTTTGTATTCGGCCATATTCCCAGTCACCTTGCCATTGTTAAATGCGGTGGTTTGTGCTTTCAGTTTTGCGCAAATCCTGTCATCTATCCATGGTTTCTGGTTAGGGTAGGTTTTAATGGTCACAGTGGGTACAACATCTCCTACACACTTCCTGATAAACTCAGTCACCGTATCAGTGTATTCGTCTATGTTATTCTCGGAGGCTACCCAGAACATATCCCAGTCCGCGTGATCAAAACAATCTTGAAGCATGGCTCCGATTGATCAGACCAGCGTTGAATAGTCCTTGGCACAGGTACTTCCTGTTTGAGTTTCTGCCTTCAGGAAGGAGGAGCAAAATGGAGTCGTGATCAGATTTGCCTGAAGGGAGGGCGGGGAAAGGTGGGTGGTGTGCGCTCCTCCGGAAGTTGTAGTAGCAGTGGTCGAGTGTTTAAGCAGCGCTAGTACTACAGTCGATGTGTTGATCGAACTTCGGTAGCGTTTTCCTCAAATTTGCTTTGTTAAAATCCCCAGCTACAATAAATGCATCCTCAGGATATAGGATTTCCAGTTTGCATAAAGTCCAGTGAAGTTCTTTGAGGGCCGTCGTGGTATCGGCTAGAGGGGCAATATACATGGCTGTGACTATTCACAAAGATAATTCTCTTGGGAGGTAACACGGTCAGCACTTGATTATGAGGTATTCTAGGGAACAAAAGGACTTGAGTTCCTGTATGTTAACACAATCACACCATGAGTAGTTAATCATGAAACGAACACCCCGCCTTTCTTCTTCCCGGAGATATATTAATTCCTGTCTGCGCGATGAACAGAGAACCCAACTGGCTGTATCGACTCAGACAGTATATCCCAAGAGAGCCATGTTTCAGTGAAACATACCTGATGTCTCTCTGGAAGGAAATCCTTGCCCTGAGCTCGTCAACTTTATTATCCAGAGACTGAACATTAGTGAGTAATATACTCGGAAGCAGTGGGTGGTGTGCGCACCTCCTGAGTCAGACTAGAAGTCCACTCCGAATCCATCTGCTCCTCCGGATGTGTTTCGGATCAGCCTCTGGAATCAGTTCAATTGCCCTGGGGGTACGAACAAAGGATCCGATTCGGGAAAGTCGTATTCCTGGTCGTAATGCTGGTAATGCTGGTGAGTTGCCGGTACTCTGATATCCAAAAGTTCTTTCTGGCAGTATGTAATAACACAAAAGAAAATCTGGGCTAACAATGTAAGAAATAACAAAAAAAACAAAATACTGCAAAGTTGGGTTGGCGCCTCCCCTTGGGTTGTGCCGTGGCGGAGATCTTTGTGGGCTATACTCGGCCTTGTCTCAGGATGGTAAGTTGGTGGTTGAAGATATCCCTCTAGTGGTGTGGGGGCTGTGCTTTGGCAAAGTGGGTGGGGTTATATCGTTCCTGTTTGGCCCTGTCCGGGGGTTTCATCGGATGGGGCCACAGTGTCTCCTGACCCCTCCTGTCTCAGCCTCCAGTATTTATGCTGCAGTAGTTTATGTGGCTAGGGTCAGTTTGTTATATCTGGAGTACTTCTCCTGTCCTATCCGGTGTCCTGTGTGAATTTAAGTATGCTCTCTCTAATTCTCTCTTTCTCTCTTTCTTTCTTTCTCTCTCTCTCACGGAGGACCTGAGCCCTAGGACCATGCCTCAGGACTACCTGACATGATGACTCCTTTCTGTCCCCAGTCCACCTGTCCGTGCTGCTGCTCCAGTTTCAACTGTTCTGCCTGTGATTATTATTATTTGACCATGCTGGTCATTTATGAACATTTGAAAATCTTGGCCATGTTCCGTTATGATCTCCACCCGGCACAGCCAGAAGCCACCCCACATAGCCTGGTTCCTCTCTAGGTTTCTTTCTAGGTTTTGGCCTTTCTAGGGTTTTTTTCCAAGCCACCATGCTTCTACACCTGCATTGCTTGCTGTTTGGGGTTTTAGGCTGGGTTTCTGTACAGCACTTTGAGATATCAGCTGATGTACGAAGGGCTATATAAATACATTTGATTTGATTTGATTTGCATAGGGGCTAGAAGCACGGCTGCCCACCTATGGCTGCCACCCTGCCCAGTCTGGTGAAATCCATAGATTAGGACCTAATGAATTTATTTAAATAGATGGATTTCCTCATATGAACTGTAACTCAGTAAAAAAAAAAAAAATGTTGCATGTTGCATTTCTATTTTTGTGCGGTATAGTGTGTCTTGGCAGAAAACATGAAGACACAGAAGTGCATAAAGTTACACACTTTCAAAAATATTGTTAGTGCTTTTGGCAACATGACTGTGACACTTTCTATAATTGTGTTAGTGATAGAGGGAACTATTGAAGCACTCGTAATGTATTGTCTTAAAGTCAGAGGACAATTGGATCTGGTTAGGATCAAAACGGCAACCCTGTGCTCCTCAGGCGAGCACACTAATCGCAGTCCGCATTCAGTCGAGTGTTTTTGGAAGTGGACAGTGGGAGAATCTAATTTCCTTGATTCCCCGTGTCCTCACTCATCTCCTTTTTCTCAAACCCCATTGGATGAGAAGGTCAGATTCAAGGAAATGCAATTGTGATTATCCAATAGTATTGCTACACTATTTCCACTTCCTCCTCCGGGAAGCTCATCTCTGCTCTTCAACTTGCAAGTACCTCTGCATCTTAGCTGTGTATGCCTGTCAATGGATCCCACTTCTGACACCAATGTGCCAATCAGGCTAGTTGACTCTGCCTAGGATCAAACCAGCAACTCTGTGCTCCAAACGCAGGTGCACAAGCTGTAGTGTCAGTATCGTTACTTGGAAGTGGTGGAGTTTGGAGTGTGACTGTTTGAGTTTATGGACAGGTGTCTTTTATACTGATAACAAGTTCAAACAGGTGCCATTAATACAGGTAACGAGTGGAGGACAGAGGAGCCTCTTAAAGAAGAAGTTACAGGTCTGTGAGAGCCAGAAATCATGCTTGTTTGTAGGTGACCAAATACTTATTTTCCACCGTAATTTGCAAATAAATTCATTAAAAGTCCTACAATGTGATTTTCTGGATTTTTTTTTCTCATTTTGTCTGTCATAGTTGAAGTGTTCCTATGATGAAAATTACAGGCCTCTCTCATCTTTTTAAGTGGTAGAACTTTCACAATTGGTGGCTGACTAAATACTTTTTTGCCCCACTGTATATGCATAACAAAGGCAGGATTGCAGCTTAATATATAAATAAATAAAGCCGTTAAATTGGTAGCCAACTACTGACACAAAAGAACTGCTTGTTAAATGGCACTGCTTTTCTTAGTTCTGATGATAACTTAGCAGCTGTTCCACTGGCCCGTGCTTCCTTGCGGGCGGCCATGTCGCGGTGTCCCAAATATTGCCCAGATGCGGCCTGTGGTTACTCTAAAATTGCCCAACCATGTAAACATTGATAATTTGTCTGTGCGCTTATGGTTCCCATCTGAACACATGGCTCCTTGGTTGACCCTAAAAACTGTCCCTCAATATGAAAACAACCGTAGACCTGCTGCAGAAACAAGTGTACTCATCTGTAG
This sequence comes from Oncorhynchus mykiss, assembly GCF_013265735.2. Lineage (NCBI taxonomy): Eukaryota > Metazoa > Chordata > Actinopteri > Salmoniformes > Salmonidae > Oncorhynchus > Oncorhynchus mykiss. The sequence continues at coordinate 30,898,909 of NC_050572.1, read as the reverse complement.
AAACCTGATTACAATAAGATGTTCAGGGAATTGTTTTATTTGACTCTAAAGTACTATTTCTTTCATACGGTATACGCTCCAGGCCCTGGATGTTGGAATACTGTCACTCCAGGTAACTTTCTTTACTGTGGCAATACTCTTTTGGCGTTTTACTTTTCTTCTCTCCACATTTATGAATTCTCAATGCAAACTTACACTGGGCTACGAGTTGATTCGAAGATATGGGTTCAATGAAAAACAGACTGAACAGATAGAAATTCCGGATAGACATTTGTGTTTTTACCTTTTTAAACGCAAACACTTCTTGTGTTGACTTAATCGGACATAGTACACAGTCCATGGTACAAGAATGAGTCGGTCCCCTACAGTCAGGATTCACAGGTCACTTGCAAACATGCCTAATGTAGTCTATGATCTTGTGGGCCATACTGCACTCATGCAAACATCTCTTTAAAATCCAACATTGTCATTAAAACATCGCATTCACCCGCAACGTGGTGCACGCCTCCACACACACATTTCACACATTCCATCTATTGTACTCTTGCTTTCTACATGATACATAATTCTACGCACACTTCACGCTGACTGTTTACAGTTTACACTCCTCATGTAGTGCCCACATGCACTCTTGATTGTACATTCCTCACAACAAATTGCCCATAACCAACTACATGTAGTGTGGTCTTGATAACATACAGTATATTTACAGGCTATTACATACTTAGCTCATATAGTACACATTTGTTGTTCATGTAGAGTACACATGGTTGTTAAACCGTACAGTACATCACACTATCAGACATATTTAGTATACAGCCATTGTATAATTTCTCAAATGAAGTCTGAAACGGTGCAAAAAACATGAAACATTTTCAACATTGTGGAAGTTAATCCTCAAAAGCATGACATAAATCAAAATATGAATTGCAGTTGCTCCGAATGATAGTCATATTATTTATTACAAAAAAAAGTTCAAGTATAAAAGTTGCATAGAGTAAAAATGTTCACATGAAATCCCCAAATAATTGTTTGGAAAACAGTATATGCAACTAGTCAATCCATTCATTTAAGATCTATAGATGTCCCCGTACGGTCATGCAAATTAAAACATTCCAATGTTCATATTTTGATATTGATACACTTCTAAAAAATATATACAAATCCAAATCAGTTGAGAAAAACGCTGTAAAATCCCAACATATTTTACTGTCTGGACCAGGGTTCATTTCTAATCTCTGACATCCCCCTACAGTTTATAACAGATTGTCTGGGGAAAAATCTAAGCCCTCTGAGAATTTGAATGATCGTCATTAGCAAATGATAAAATATTTACTTTGTGGATTCATTTGCATAGGTTTCAAAAGAAGCATAGAAATAATATACACAAAATAAAACACGTTTTCACACTTTGAAAATAATTCTAACTAAACTAGTATTCATATCCATTACGTAAACTATATAACACATAAGTAATCGTTCTACTCTGATTTTTATACTACAATTGTTTAAATCACTCAATTAGCACATTTCTATGTTTCTACTTTAATTCATTGTACGTGTTCTATCTATACATACATCATCTGAATACTATGTGGGCTGTCCAATAAAATATACTTATTTGCCAGTTGTAACCTCCCCTTGATAATAAAATCAGTGGTGCAGTGCGATTCTACTACTAAACCAAACAACCTACTCCAGTGTCAAATATTATTTTTGCCAGGTAGCATAAGCACATGATAAATCCTATGTCCGTTAACCATAAGGAGGTTAAAATAAATGTACTATGATTTGTGATGTGATTTGTGATGTGTGTGTGTGTGTGTGTTGCTTACAATCCCAGAACAGAACTTGCGCTGAGTGAGGGTGACTCAAAGTGTATGTACTTAGACTAACCAGCACACATACACAAACAAGCACAGCACACATGAACAGATCAGCATGCTGACCCGTGTCGAATGTATTGCAGATGTGACAGACACAGCTGTGTGTAGAGCCGTCTCAGAGAAGACAGTGGACCATCACAACACAGAACACACACATCTCACACCCTCCATTTCTGTCCATGTATCCAGTCAGTTAGTTGTAGGAGGATAGAGACACACTAGTGCACAGTAGTCCATTTCGACTTCTCCTCTGATTGGTGTATCCAAAGACGGTCTGGGGATTAGGCCCACAGAGGCAGCTGTGGTTGAGTATCCACTCGTATCCATGACCCATCAGTACATTACCCCATGTTCAGTTTGTCAGGCATGTCCAGGCATGTGCCTAAAGTTCACCCCAACCAAAAGGAGATTGTTCAACGCCCACAAAGTGCTTCAGGTTTAAATATTGGGGCAGAAAAAACATGGAAGAGAAGCCAATCCGGTTCCATTTAGGTCAGGCGGGCACCACTACGTTCAGAAATGGACATCACTATTGGTGAGGTGGGGTGGCCGTTGGAAGGTGGTGGACTGGCTGTGACATAACTTCAATGTGATGGGTCACCTAGGGGGATTGAAGAAGGGCAGAGGTTAAAAAGTGCTCCTTTTCATGGGTCTAACAGGCAAGCTTGCGGTAGTAGGGCGAAGCAGAGGGGGATTTTGGTTAGAATGGGATTCAATTTGAGTCAAGAATTTGCTCCCTTTCATGGACCCCCTGTGTGTGAGTGGATCTACACTACAAGGATTGCAATGCATACTTGCACACTCATCTTCTGCACATCTATCACTTCAGTGTTTAATTGCTATACTGTAATTATTTCGCCACCATGGCCTATTTATTGCCTTACCTCCCTCATCCTACCTCATTTGCGCACATTGTATATAGACTTTTTTTATTGTATTATTGACTATGTTTGGTTATCCCATGTGTAACTCTGTATTTGTGTGGCACTGCTTTGCTTTATCTTGGCCAGGTCGCAGTTGTAAATGAGAACTTGTTCTCAACTAGCCTACCTGGCTAAATAAAGGTGAAATTAATAAAAACAAATATGGTGCCAACTCCACCTAGCCATCTGGTATAGCTTAGGTGGAGCGTCCGTCCATATTACATCACTTACGTAGGCCTACATGAACCCAGTCCTTTCAGGTTTCCTAAGACAACTCGTCAAGGGCCTAGAGAAGGGAGGATTGGTATTGGATCGGAATGGGGGCAGGGCTAAAGTAGTACCAACCTTAGAAATGGGTCATGTGACGAGAGGATTTGGAGATTGCAAAAAAAGCTAAAATACATTACTCATCCGAAGCCCTATGGTATTATTACATATAGGATTTTCTGAAGTGGTATATATCTCTATGCATGTGTCTTTTTTATTTTATTGTTTTATTTCACCTTTATTTAACCAGGTAGGCTAGTTGAGAACAAGTTCTCATTTACATCTGCGACCTGGCCAAGATAAAGCATAGCAGTGTGAACAGACAACACAGAGTTACACATGGAGTAAACAATAAACAAGTCAATAACACAGTAGAAAAAAAGAGAGAAAAAAAGAGTCTATATACATTGTGTGCAAAAGGCATGAGGAGGTAGGCGAATAATTACAATTTTGCAGATTAACACTGGAGTGATAAATGATCAGATGGTCATGTACAGGTAGAGATACTGGTGTGCAAAAGAGCAGAAAAGTAAATAAATATAAACAGTATGGGGATGAGGTAGGTAAATTGGGTGGGCTATTTACCGATAGACTATGTACAGCTGCAGCGATCGGTTAGCTGCTCAGATAGCAGATGTTTGAAGTTGGTGAGGGAGATAAAAGTCTCCAACTTCAGCGATTTTTGCTATTCGTTCCAGTCACAGGCAGCAGAGAACTGGAACGAAAGGCGGCCAAATGAGGTGTTGGCTTTAGGGATGATCAGTGAGATACACCTGCTGGAGCGCGTGCTACGGGTAGGTGTTGCCATCGTGACCAGTGAACTGAGATAAGGCGGAGCTTTACCTAGCATGGACTTGTAGATGACCTGGAGCCAGTGGGTCTGGCGACGAATATGTAGCGAGGGCCAGCCGACTAGAGCATACAGGTCGCAGTGGTGGGTGGTATAAGGTGCTTTAGTAACAAAACGGATGGCACTGTGATAAACTGCATCCAGTTTGCTGAGTAGACTATTGGAAGCTATTTTGTAGAAGACATCGCCGAAGTCGAGGATCGGTAGGATAGTCAGTTTTACTATGGTAAGTTTGGCGGCGTGAGTGAAGGAGGCTTTGTTGCGGAATAGAAAGCCGACTCTAGATTTGATTTTAGATTGGAGATTGTTTGATATGAGTCTGGAAGGAGAGTTTATAGTCTAGCCAGACACCTAGGTACTTATAGATGTCCACATATTCTAGGTCGGAACCATCCAGGGTGGTGATGCTAGTCGGGCGTGCAGGTGCAGGCAGCGAACGGTTGAAAAGCATGCATTTGGTTTTACTAGCGTTTATGTCATATACTTTATAGTACAGCTGCCATTTATGTTGAGATATATTTGTCTTAATACACTTGTCCTCAGCTGGACACCCATCCTCACACACCCAGGCCTAGCTAGACAGGTCTGCAATATGCCTTTACCCCCCCCCCCCCCCCCCCCCCCCCCCCCCCCCCCCCCCCCCCCCCCCATTGAGGCGCACATGTCTAGTAACTACAGTCCAGACACAAGCTGCACCGCCCCACCCCATCCCATCCCATCCCAACAGACACACACCCAGTTACTTCCCCCCTCCACCTCCCTCCCATCCTCATCCATTCCCAACACAGTCTCAGTCTCCATCGCCACACCACTGTCATTGTCTAAGCCCCTTAGTGTTTTCCCACGCTTTATTTGTCTATGTCCTGTTTGCGGCTGGCGGGGGGCCCTGATGAGGTCGCCATGGCAACCAACACTTGCATGCCCCTGATTGGAGTACGCGGCAAGCTAATTATTCAGTGCATACACTTTAAATAAACAATAAAGTAGGACGTATGGAAATGTGGACCCCAGTATTAGACCGTCTGTGATTAACACTAAGCTGAAACGCCTACAAAACATTTGAGGGAATACTGTTTCAGTGGGGACGACCTAATTATCTTTACTTCGTCATCCAAATATTTAAAAAGGATTTATAATGTCACATTAATGTTGTAACATATTAATACAATAAAAATATCATTGTTATTACAAGTCCAACTTTAATTGTATTTTTTTTATTCTATCTTGTTTGCTTTCAAACAAATCAGAATGTTGATATTTTGCATTATGAAGGGATAATATGACGTGTGTGTGTGTGCATGTATGTATGTATGTGTGTGTGTGTGTGTGTGTGTGCATGTATGTATGTGTGTGTGTGTGTGTGTGTGTGTGCATGTATGTGTGTCTAGTCTACTTGAAAGCCAACTTGACAGCAAGGGAAAACTCTGTTCCTCAACTTCAGTTCTTCAACTCCAGTTCCTAAACTAGGGATTCATGTGACGAGGAGAGGGTGAAGAACTGGCTCCACAAGAGCACCATGTTAATCTAAGGCTTCTAAGCACTCCTATGGCAAACAAAGGTGGTGGTGGGGGTCCGGAGGAGGGGGGGTTACCATGACAATGGGCGGCATTGTTTGCCAATCCTCCCCTTCCATTAATCAGGGCGAGCCGGGTCTAATTGGCGTTTTGGTTAAGCTGGTCTTCAGACCCCTATCCCTCCACTGGCCTAAATAATGGCGTTATGCCACAAGTGCCGCCGCACCAACGGAGGACAATGCTCTGCTTGTTGGCTGCGCTGAGCAAGGCTGAACCGCCCCACCCCCGTCTCCCAAAATAAACCTCACACGGAAACACAAAGAAAGCCACTCGCTATTGAGACTTCACTGTCTCTCCTCATCGGTCTCCCCATCCTTCCTCTTTCCTTCACTCTTTCCCTCTCTCTCCCTCATCTCTCATTCACCCTGCTCTCTTACCGAGCTCCCTCCTCCTCAGTTCTCTTTCTGTCTGCTCCACTTCTCTCCTCCCAAGTTGGCCCCTTGAGTTTCCATGAACTTGGACAGAGTGATCAACACTACTAGAAGTGTTAATTGTCTTACCAGACGTTGGAGAACATCTTGTCAGTGTGTGTGACTTCATTTTCTTGGCATGTCCGTTGGTGCATCCCTCTTCGACCGGTTTCCTCTAAACTCATATAGTCGTTTTTCTCGGGATTAAACCAATTCTGTCACCTGACAACATGAAGTACTTGCTAGTAAAAGGGGTGTGACTCTGCTTTTCCCCAAAGCTATTTTTTGTCAATAGCACATTGATTGAAGTTCAGTTGAAATAAGAACTGTCCTTGCATCAACTGTCAGTGAATCAAATGTCCAATAACTCTGTGTACAAAATATAGTTTTATGTATATTTGTAAAATTGTGTGAGTGTATTAAGGCATGTGCTCAAGATTTTTGAGTTAATATTCTGTGTGAGGGTATTGTAGACCGTGTGTGTATTTGTGTGTGTGTGTTTGTCTCTAGTGTCTATGCATGTATACACTGTGGTTTGTGTTGATAAAATGATGTGTATCGTTGTGTGTAGCTGGTTATCTTGCACATGATTTAACCATCCTCATCTACATGCTCCATGAATATAGAACGCTTGCATGCCCCATATGCAAATAGACCCACCGTGTTAAGTCATTAATATGCACTCCTAATTAAAACACCCTCAATTGATTGAATTAATGTCGCTGAAATAAGTCAGGTAAAATAAATTCCTCTTCGCAAGCGGTTTCGAATTCACAAAATGGCTGAACGACGCCATTTGCAGCCTCATCGCAAAGAAGGGCACAACGATCACTGCATGAGAATGAAGAAGACCACAGCTGCCCCTCAGAATGCCAGCTTAAAAGACATTTAAAAAAAAATAATCAAATGGCTTCGTGATTAACTCAGATCACATCCCCTCCTCCCATGTCCCTCGGTGCGATCTATGCAATTAACACACTGGCAGTAATTAACACTGTCTCGAGGCAGCCAATGGCGCGGGAAGGCGAGGGGGGGGGGTCCAAAGCGCGATGGGTGGAAGGCTCAGGGTTAGGAATAGGACACTAAAATAACACTACCCATGTTATTTTTACTTACTGCCATTTTGTGCCAGTCCTTGTCCTGATCTAAGATGGTGGCAGCAGGGCTGTGACTCGTTGTGCAGGAGAAGGGGGGCAAACTAGGGAGGGAGGGAGAGGAGGGAGGGAGTGAAGGATGCTGGGATAGAGAAGTGAATCTCTTTCATTTAGTCAGTGCATTACAGAATGGTTACCAGGACAGGAAGATAGGGGGATGGGAGGGATAGAGGAAGGGAGATGATTGTCAGGTCTACTGGCCAATGAGTGGGACATGCCTGCATGTCTTGCTTCAGGTTCACGCACATGCACTCATACACACAAACATCCATACACTGACACATATCGAGCATGCTTAAAGAATTACTAAACTATTAATATTTGGAGGAGATGTAAATGTCAAAATGTGCACAAAAAACTATGTAAACATTTGATATACACACTATGGATGAACAACAAGATGACCTGACTATTTTTACTATATTCCACACACGCAATATCTACGCACACACGCACGCACGCGCACACACACACACACAAGCAGCCAACATACTCGTGCTCATGGTATGGTCTGCCTCTGAGCATGCAAATTACATTCATTATGCAAATACATGCAAATCAGAACCAACCATCTGAGAATCCAGGCTGGGAAAAAACGAGGAGAATAAAATGAAATGAATGACAGACAGAGAGTGAGAAAGAAATCAGAAACGTGGGATAAAAATCCTCTTTCACTGCAGGCGGCAGTGTGGAAGGAAAAAGTACGGTGGCCCATACTAGAGCAAAAAGACTGGCGCAGATCTTTTGTCGAATCAACAAACAATCGCTATGGCTGATTGTTATTTCCTTGTTAGAATCTCCATCTTTAACCAACAGCTGTTCAGTTGGGATTACAGTACAGAACAGTGGCAAGTATTTCAAAAAGCTCACCAAACATCAAGTCTAACGAATAGGGAAACTCAATCGGCAAACAAATTCAATCTTCAATTGGCACCAATGTATACAAAAAGGGAACAGAGATGCGAGACGGCTACCAGTATTGCAAAGACTGAGTGTACTAACAGGTCCAGGTGACAGTCACTTTTTCTACAGATCATTTACACAATACACAATATTCTAACACTTTCAAACACCCAGAGAAACAACTAGATGGAACTAGCCACACCACACAAAGTAATCAGACCAGTGGAAACGGAATGAACCTAAATCGACTAATCAGCTAATAAAACTAACAAAAGAATCACCGAACAAATAGATGGACACATTTTCCCCCCAAGTGAAGGGCAAATAAATCAGCAAACACTGTACACTTTGTACAGGAGGAAAACACACAGGGCTGGAGGAGAAACGCTGCCTCACTGCCTCTCCTTAGAGCAAAACCGTGAGATAAGGTCTTGATTTTTAGTCAAAGCATGTAAGATGGACGCCTCTTTGTGAACAAGAGTGTGGTAGGTGAGAAACAGGGAAAGAGGAGCAGGGTAGAGTATGTTTTTTAGAGAGGGGGGTGATGCATGGGTACCTGAATGGCGCCACTAATTGCCACTTGAGGTGGTACCTGCCATCTAAGGGCCCTCGGCCCGAGCTTGAAAAGTACAGTATGCAAAATGAGCAGCCGTTCTGGAGACTCTGACATTAGTGACGCAGGTCGATATGAAGATGCTTGGATTATATGTGTACGGTATGCTTTCTGTGTGAATACCACAGAATGGGGTGTGTGTTTGCATGGAAGTATGTCCGTATGTTCGCAGAACTCCAGCTATACATGTACTGTATATGTCTACCCGTTCTACTGGATCCACTTCTTGCTTCCTAATTCTTTAAGCGGTGAGGGTGGCATACAGAGACAGAGAGGGGGAGACAGAGACAGAGAGGAGGAGGCAGAAAGAAAGAAAGAAAGAGGGGGAGGCAGAAAGAGAGAGGGGGAGGCAGAAAGAGTAGCGAGGGAGAAAGAGTGAGAGCCAGAATCAGAGAGAGAAGAAAGAAATGTCTGTCAGGAGGCCAAGCTCTGGCTAAATGATTGTGCTGCAGGAGTGTGTGTGTGTGTGTGTGTGTGTGTGTGTGTGTGTGTGTGTGTGTGTGTGTGTCTGCGCGCGTGCACTGTGCTTGGTTGAGAGGAGTCATTGGTGTGTGGCAAAAATGCTTGTATTTTTTTTTTACTTGAATCACTAGCCTACTGGCTAGCTTGGCCAGTGAATGGTGAGACATTTGGACCCTCTTTTGCTTGTAGATGGAGGAGAAAAGTCTGAGGGAGGTCTTTGTGCAGGAGTGATGTCTCTTTTACTCTATCACCGCAGTAGAGAAACAGCTTGCTTTATTTGTCAGTGCTGACAATACTAATCGAATTATCACCGTTACTCGTACAGCTACACCTTTCATAAAGGTGCGCCATGAACTGCTTAACTATGCTTCATGCTGTATATCAAACCATAATGGCTTGCCTCTTCTGCCAATTCGAAGCCTCATTAACTTAAATCCACAAGAATACACACTGACAAAGGATATCAATGAGCCTAAAACAATCATCCCAAAACGAGTTGTGAAAGCTATCCACCTAAACACACCATGTAGAAAACAGAACATGTATCCTATGCACAGTCCCCTTATTTGGGCCATATGTTGTTCAACAACAATAAAAAAAAAAAATTTTTTAAAGGGGGTGAGTCTGTTGCTACAACAGCTTACAGTAGCTTCCTCCACTGTCCGACTGCCCCATACTGGGCTTGAACCAGTGATCCTCTGCTTCGCAACAACCGCGACCGCCCTCTTTGACAACATGCGAACCAATTAAGCAGTACAAAACATCCCTCTTGGATGGCTCCGTCAGCGACATTTCAAGCCTGCTGTGGAGTGAGTTTACGGTACGCTCTTAACTCTGATACACGTATAACTCCAAAACGTACTAAACATGCTCACGTGAGCCTACCTTAGTGACAATTGAGTCTGACATTATACTGTACCTTTAAGGCTTCTGATTGGTCGGCTGGGCACAAACGCCAGAATGACTTCCTCGCGACCGTCGGCCATTTTGTTTCTTTTGGTTGGCGCAAGAGACCGGCCTCGCGGGAGCGTAATGGGATTCTTGTTACTTTCGGTTATCTAGCTTTATGAAGAATGTACACCACTCATACAGCTAGATAACCAAAGATAACAGCCAACCCCTCGAGCCCATCCTGGGCCCACTCAGCGAAGAGGAGTAGCAGCTAGGCTGGGATACACACACACACACCTGTAGACGAAGTACAAACAAATGATGCACTCTTATTATGGCAAAGTATTGAATGTGAAGAGTGAGTGGACAAACTCACAGTAGGTTTTGTAACGGAAAGAGAAAAGCTTGCAATAGCAAAGAAAAAACAAATATCACAGAATTCTATCATCTTAAACAATGTTAGCAAACACAGTGCCTCACAACCTTACAATCAGTAGTCTACAGATGACCAGTCTGCCTCAATACATGCAGGACAGGCTTTTCTTCCTATTACTTGTCTATTAATTGACTAATCATGTCGTTAATAGTGAGACTAATCACATTACCAAGTGTGGGAATTCTATTTCAATCAACTATTGTCAAAGGGGACAACAAGTTTACTCTTGTTATGTGGCCTGGAAGTATCTACTATAGTAGGCCTGTATTATAACACAATCAATACAGCTCATTTTAGAAGATGAGATCAATTGAACATTATAAGACTCCTAGTTACTGGTCCTAAATAAACTTCACTTGACTTCCAACCTGACATCCAATCGGCTGTCAGAACGCGAGGTGTGCTTGTTCAATGACTCCCTTAGAAAATCAAAACCCGATATCATATAGCAAATCCTTAGTAAATATCATGGCACTGGCATAGGCCTATCAGTACGGCCCGTTGTTAATCACTACAATGGAAACCTACAGCCACTTTGTTAGGCTGTTATTCCCAACTGCCGGGACAATATGGCGTCGGTGTGTTTCTGCATGTGCCTCTTTGTTGTTCAAACCAATGGCGATCAACAGAGAACACACCCCTGTACAGAGCTCCTCTCTTCGCCATCGTCAGATTCAACAAGGAACATCGCTGTTGCTTCATGTTCTTCTTCAGCCAAAGAAATGGTGAGTGCTCCATGAGCATAAGAGTGAGAGAGCATGTGTGAGAGAGAGAGAGAGAGGGATGGCTCCAGAGAGAGGGAGGAAGCCAGAGAGAACTCGTTGCCTTTCAATCAGTGTGTCTGCAGCAAGGTGGGACATCTCATCAAGATGACAGCAGCCAACAGAGGAGCACACAGTATAACACACAAACGCACGCGCACTCGGCAATTTGAAGCCTTTCATGTAATGATGTATTGATTAGGGATTCATTTCCACTGTATTCTCAGAAGACATTTACCCCAAACAATAAACAAATAGAAAAAGCTCTTGATGAATATACTATCTATATAACTATGTATGTTAACATAATGACATATCTTAGGGTTGTCACATGCTGTGTTCATGTTAGTCACTTTTTCATTTTGAACATCCCTTCTCGGTTTCATGTCTGGGATTGGTTTAAATATCATTCCACCCGACTTTGCAGAGGCGTCATCATTTCTTGGTTGTTGCGGGGTTTCTAATGTCATTGTTTTTGGGGGCATGGTGTCTTGTAGGCCTAATATAATTTGTTAAGCACACTTACCTGATCTGAATCTTTAGGATTAATGATATATTCTGAGGTTGGTAAAACAAAGTCTACCTAAAAGCTAAGAACACATAGACGGAAATGCATTTCATAGATAACCTTTAGATTATTCCTTAATATAGAGGGTTATTGGAAGCACTATTCAGATAATTAGGGGTGTTGAGACAGGCATTTTGAGACCATAAACTTAGAAACATATTTTCTTCACAATAAGTTAGGCAAAGTAAAGGTCCTTATAGAAAGAAATGTGTTATTATTATTTTTCATTCTTCTCATGATTATTTAGCATATTATAGCCAATTCAATGATCATAATTGCACATATTTATATTAGTATATGTATTTAATTAAATAATAATAAGTGTTGAATAATTACATCATTTTTGTTTCGTTGTATTATAATGCATCTGAGACGCAGGGATTTCTGTCTGAAACGGTGCCTAATTTAAATGACATACGCTTCCATATATGTATCTATATTAATATCCAATCGAATATTTGACCCTATCTAGTTACATCATTCCAATATGAAGAGGAATTGGTGAATGAATTCAAACGTTAATATTAAAATAAATCCTGAGAAATGATTTTCAAATAAAATAATGTATTTATGTTGCATATGCCTACACTATTAAATTGATTGCGGAAAAGCTTAATTTCGAAGCCTGTTGTTACGATATTAAAATTGGTTGTATATAATGGATTTTCTTTACAGAAATGAACACTGCACCATCATTGGCAGAACAGGTGAAGTGGCATATTTCACAGGGAAGACGCACAACAAAAACGCACTTTTATAGGGGTATAGGTTTATTTATTTTCTGTAATAACGCAATTAATATTTCGTCCATATTCTTGAGTATTCGTGTTAATCGGGTCAAATTAGTATGGATTGCATAACATATCTGATAGACGATTATTATACTCTAAACACACACCTTAGTCAAAAAAAAAAATATTTAATTGAAGGCTGACTATTTCGACCGAATTCTGTAACCTATGACAATTTAAACAATACAAACATCTGCGATTCTTGAAATAGTATATAGGCCTATTACTCAACCTGTTTTTAAAATGTCAGAGCACCTTCGGTTTTAGAAATACAAGAGCATTTTGAAAGTTTACACATTTGAATATCGGTCAAGATGTCTAGAAAGTTTTTCGACTGTGATCCATACAATTGAAAGGGTGGATTGGTGTTGCTGCTCAAGAGGATGGTTTTCTTTATTTTGTGTGATCGACTATGAGAACAAATATCAACGTGGAAGCCAAAACCCCCTTGACATCTTACTTTAAATTATTTTTCCGTTTGAATTATGATTTTCGTAGGTCTACATATTAAACGTATAGGCCTATAATAATACACGTTTAAAAGGTTTTTATTATGGTGATACCTTGATATACAAGTTGAGTGAAACATACACACACACATATTATATATATATACGCACACTAACATATATATATATATATATATAATATGTGTGTGTGTGTGTATAGGCCTATATATATATATATATATTTGTGTGTGTGTGTGTGTGTCTGTGTGTGTTGTGAGACAGGAAGAGAGAGAGAAAGGGGCAAGGATAGAGACATACAAATCATGTCTCAGTTTGCACTATGAAAATGTATCTGAAGAGCACACACTGAACACGTTGCATGCAGTTCTATGGTCACATGTAGATTTCTAATGATGCGCACAGCCCCATTTGAAGTGCCCCCAAAGATAAACAGATGTGATTTCGCTAGTTACACACCCTATTGCCCATGAGTCATGTGATGGCTGCTACACAGGTAGGCCAATCAAACGAATTATACATTCTCTGAGGTGCATTTGTTATATCCTCTGTCTTTATAGCTTATTCCAGTGATTTTAAGAGGCCAAGGTGTACACATTAAGGATTCATTCAAATTCATTGTAGGCTAGCATGGGAGAAATTGACTGGTTGTTCAAATCGCTTTTTATGGCATGATGGTCTAGGCCTACCCTATATCAACGGTCCTTAAAAATCTGTTTACCTGTGCAACATGGTACTCCCTCATATATCGTGGGACGAAGTGCTGAAATGGAAGGAATAAGACGTTAGTGGGCGAAAATGGAACATAACAATAAGCAAGCTCATAATTCAGACGCAGCGATTAAATAACGCCATAAAATATATTTTATAGGACTGCTGATAACTATCGCTGTCCATTGGAAACGGAAAGGCATCGGAATAAACACAACTGCAGAAAGACGCACGTGCTTCTGCGTGAGCCAAGTCCGTGTGTTCGTGTGTGTGCGGATGCGTGTGTGTGTGAAAATACCTGACTCACGTGTCGGGTTCAATTCAAACAGTCTAAAGCATGGTCAATGACAATCCCGCAAATAACCAGTACAAAACAAGTATTTTACACCTAAAGCAGCCTGCAGGCAAGTGCTTCTAATCACGAATATACTTTTCTTATCCCACCCCCATTGGTGACCATAATAGGCCACTTAAAAACAATAGCAGCAGTCATGACTCTGTCGTCCATGCGTTGTGTAACCTCATCAATAACCAACTACCCTTATATCTTGATTGTAACGGCATAATACATGGCATGGCGACAATGCTACCATGTTAGTTAGCAACATGTAAATTGGCAACATCAAATCATCTTCAGCTTAGCATAAACAACGTTATGCAGAACGGAATAACACAGTAATAATAACAACAACAAGCCTAATAGTAAGAATAACTAATAACTGGTAACGAATAACGAATAATAATAACGGACATATGGTTCATGGTGATATTATTAACAGTTATGCATTTCATCTTTCAATATAGGACAAAACTATATAGACTTTTTAATTGTATTTACATGTTTTATTTTATTAAAATTTCAGAGCGCAATACAATAACACAAAAACATAAGACATCATAGGAATTTTTAGGCCTATGTCTTGCTCAGGCCATAAAACTACGTCACGTTAAAATACTAGGCCTACTCCCAATACACAATCCCAAAGGTTTTTAATCAACCTCTTTCCAAATCAGATTTAAGGGAGTTAGTCCCAAAATACCACAATCCTAGTAATCATACATTTCACAAGGAAGTGGGGGGTGACGCGAGAAAATAATCGCCCGAGCACCACTTCACAGCTCACAAGCAGACATTTCAATTGACAAATGCGCAATTTATTTCCAATTACATGCCGGTTGTGAAAGCGAAGCAAAAATTGGACTAATAGCCATGAGAAAATGCTGACGTTCTGTTTAGGAAGTAAACCATTCATATAACAAGGTCGTCTGTTTCAGAAAACAGAAAGTGCACTTTAGATGTTTGAAATCACTATTTTCCGTCCCAAAAAAGGTTCAACACGATTTACGTAACAGGCCCCATAAGGGCTTTGCTCTATAATCCCCATGCTCGAGCCAATGTGTTGTGTCGGTGCCCAGCTGGTTTCATGTAATCATCTTTGCTTTTTACATGCTTTTTACTCTTGACCATTTTATGCACTAACCTGTTACAAGTATATAGCAAACATATACAAATATTATTTTGGATTGCCTGGGTAGCCTTGCTCAATTCTCCATAGCCACACGCGAAGACATAGGCCTATACATTAAACAAGAATTCAGAAAAATAGTTACATTATAGCCTATATTGTGTTGAAGAAGTTGGCTTCGATTTAATTGATACCTAGGCAGACAAGGCAAGTTTGAATGTAGGCCTATATCTGGTAGTCCAGGCCTATACAGTGATAGCTTATTCCGCCATATGGGGGAGTCATATGGAATGTGTAATCATGGTATAGCCTAAGGCCTATAATATCTGTTTTCGTTTTGCCATTAGATCACCATATGGCGCAAACACTACATAGACCACACAATAAGAAGGCATTGGTGAGAGGAACTCGTGGTATCACGTTATTTTGTGAGTTCTGCAATGGTCGTTTATAGATTTTCCCACAAAGCCTCAAATAAGTCTGCAAAAATCAGACACGAAAAGCATGCGAGTATAAATAAGTACTTCTCATCATCTCCCAAAATGAAGTGAGCCTATGTAGGCTATACATTCGCAGACCACCCCAGCAAAACGTCCAAGTGGAAAGCCAGCGTGACCTTCCAACTCCGTACCCAAGGCAAACTTACCCTGAATAGCATCGTTCAACATAGCCTAATGAATCATGCGCACTCGCTCTCATAGGCTACTCTCTGCATCTCCATGATAACAATAGGCTACAAAAGGCTTACATGTGTTGGGATACTTATTGTGTTGGTCACATTCTACCTTCCCATGAGAGAAGAGACAATCTGTTTTGTGAATATTAGAAATGTACAAGTGTTATTTAACTATCGATTTAATCCACAAATCGTTGTGTCCCTTTCAATTACATAGTTCCCTATTGACTGCGACTATCCCTCTTGCCAGGGACCGAACCTATAATGCATTACTCATACACAGAATGAAGAACAAACAGTTACCATATGCATAAAGCCATTGCGCTGGCAACATCGGTCACAAATAGGCCTGTATGTTGTTATTTCATTCCATAACGTTCGACTCTTACCCTCAGAAGAAAAGGGTGGATCTAGTGGGGTTGTCACGCACCTCTCACAACTGCCGACTTGTCTGCATGAGCAGAGCGATGTAAACGAAATGAGCACCTACAGAACAATGTCAGCAGATTCTCGAGCTTCGTGGCGACGGTTGATGGTGACGTCGCCTGGGACCATCCATTGGTTTTAAATCAACCGGGTCCCACTGTTTCTTCACAGCTATCGTAGTAGCAATATTTCCCACACAGACAGCCCTGTCCTCCCCCTTGTGAAAGGCAGAGTTGGGGCTGTCCGTTTTCCTAGCCTTCCAACCTGACAATACGACCGTTTCCAAACTGGTTATGGTCTGGATCTCGTATGTCAGAAATCATATACCATTGCCAAGGCCCACCCCTTTGTGACTCAATGCGGTAACATCGTTGTCCCCACCCTCTGATATTAACCAGACAAATCCGTGGAGTGACAATGTGGACCTGTCGCAACATTCCAACCCCCTCCCCACTCCCGCATCGCATACATACACACGCACGCACACATTCTCTCTCTCTCTCTCTCTCTCTCTCGCTCTCACACACACACACACATACACACGTTTGTCCCTGGCCTATACATATCAATCATCACAAACAAACAAACGTGTAATAGCTTATAGGACTACATACTGAGGTCTATATTGGACCAAAAGTAACCAAAATAGCTTAGAACTACATTCAACTGGGGTATATTCATGTGAACGTTGTGAATTATAACTATATATATAGATATAGGCTTAGATAAATAAATACAACTATTGATGGAGAATAACAAAGGGAAATATATTTTTATGTATGAATTAATACATTTCATAATGGTCCACCAGAAACCATTCACGCATAGCAAACTAGAGCGCGTCCGTTAGGTCATAGGGGTTGGACAGTGCGTTTAAACTGTCAGCCAAGTTCAGACTTCCAAGAATGCGAGTTTGTGGGAGGCAGTCTGGGCTGGCTGCATGATTATCATGATAATCACACATGGGGTTGGGGCTAAGAAACCCCTTTGAATAGCCTATTTGTTCAATAAGGGGCGAATCCACCAAACAGTCATTGTAGCTACTGGCTCACCCCTTATTGTTGATTTGAATAAATGAAAAAAAAAAGATGTCCTTGTCTTCTCAATTTTTTTGATGTTTTCCTGGAAACCACCTTATAAATACAGCCACTGTTTCATGTTTTGCCTAAACCGCTCTCGGCCACGGGGCTCCTTTTAAAAGTTCGGGTAATGGGCTATGGATAATACACAATGGCCCCGTTTTTCTCCCAGCAATGCATGGGAACCCGGATCCATCGCAGTTGACAAGAGACTTTCAGAATCGTGATGAGATGACTCAAGTTCATTATCAAACCGACCCGCCCCCCTCCCTCCAGTCACACACACACACACACAAACGCAGGCGCGCGACACACGTTGCCAAGATACCGGCGTGAGAAGCAGACACTTGGCAGGTCGTATGTCACAATCTCAGAGCCTTGCAGACAGCAGCAAACCACATGCAATGTCACACTATTCTTTTATCATCCGCGCTACCAGACTAGACCAGTACGTTTAGCCGTACACTGTGAGAAATACATGCAAAAGTATACAACAAAAGACTACTACGCATGCGCTATAAAATAGAGAACAGTTTTAACAAAGTCGACTGAGAAAACTAACGTGGATAGAATCATAAGAAGCACGAGCGACATTAATTATTTTGAAGCAGAGGGCGAGTGTAGACCGCTTATGTTGCGTTTGGATGTTTAATTTGTGCATCTTTAATAATATTTTCGGCGTATATAGTGATTTTAAATATTTCCCACAATATTTCGTTCAATTTCTAAGATGGATTTTCAAAACATTTAAAGCCCGTAATGCAGTGGCCACCCGTCATTCAGAGCCGAGCCCCACCTGTTTTGAGCCAGAAATGTTTGCCTGTTTTGCATGATATTTTGGCATTAATATGTGTCACATATCAGTTTGCAAACAATGTAAATGATTAGTTAAAAAAAAAAAAATTGCATTAATATAGCCGCATACAAACATGGACTCTTTTTTGCTTTCTTGAGTAAGGCGCCTCCAAAATGCAGGTGTTTCAGCCTAGCTCAGTGCTTTCTGTGGTGGTGGGGCAGCCAGCGGAAAATATGGAGTGTAGGGGTTGGTAATGTTCTCTAGTTCGCAGTGATCGGCTCATTGTTCTGTCACTCATGGGGACACTATGTCACCACCAAATCTAAGGATAGAGCTCGAAAATTCAAGCCCCTTGGGTGCTGCCATAGAGTTACATTAGAAGTGCCCATCCAAGAAGGCTCAAGGTCATTGGCCATAGATGAAATGACATCAAATCACATTATATCAACAGTAGCTTTGATTGGACTGATCTTAGCTAGCAGTCATCATCATGAATCAAGTCAACAATCTACTGGCAAATCCTTTTTAATCCTTGTCATATGAAGAGAAATAGTGAAGATACATTTTTATCTATAATTTATCTGTGCTAATTGGCCATTGGACATAAACATTACACAACAAGTTGGAAATCACAAATTCAACAATGAGTGGTTTGAAAGGAATCAGTGGCTAACTGCAAGCATTGCAAATAAATCACTAGCCTGCTATTCAGTGGAGTGGATGTGTGGTCCAAGTCTGGGTTTAAGGGTCTCTTTTCCAAGTTAAAAATTATAAACACTCAACATTGGCCATGCTGTCAATCCAACAGGATTTCTGCCAACGGTTAACTTGGAACTGGGAAATCTTACTTCAGTGAGTTCAAGACAACTGGTAACACTGGGAAAAAGATCTCCGACAGGGAAAATACGTTTTGAACGGTCATCCAACTCGGAATTGTAAGTCGGAAACTCGGCCTCTTTCTAGAGCTATGACCTGAAAATCACTGACGTCATCATGATTCAACCTTGTTTTTGTCAGAGTTACCAGTTGTCTTGAAAGCGCCATACATCCAGAGAATGGCAGACTTTGATGACAAAGTTTGATGACAAAATTTGCCCATGAAGAACCACCGCGCCACCTTCCTGTTCAAGTGAGCACAGCACAACAAGGTGAGTCCAAAAAGGTCTTGTATGCTGCTGCATAAATGATGCAATATGCCAGGGAGATATGTATACTGTAGGTAAGAAAATAATACTGATTGTATGTTGTGTAGTAAGCTGTTAGTAGCCCATGTGCCTCATACACTAAATTATTAGGGTCTTTCCCTTTTAAATGTTGTCTACTGTTCTGATTTGGTGGTGCACATGTAGCCTATAACCTGTTTTAGAGAAATGTAATCATCGAATATTGTAAGAGGTTTCATTGTCTGCTTATATGCCCTCTTCATTTATTCTATGGTTCTGACTTAGTGTACAGGGAGATCACTGTAAGAATGGCCCATGTTCTGAATTCTGTCGCTGTGAATTTCAAAAGAGCTGAACAAATATCTGTATTGACTACGTCTGTCTCAGCTCACTCATTAATGTCTCAAACAAAATTATTGATTGCCTTTTATCCGCCTGTCGTCCCTTTATGCCATAGTTTGTAGATCTCAAATGTCAATAAAAAACACATTTGATTAAACAAGTAATACATATCAGCTATGCTTTTTTTAAAGGCAGTAAATGAGGCTGAATGAACTGTTTCGCTGCCAGACAAGGTTCCGCTGATAGCCACTGATAGCCAGGTGTAGCAGTGTTAAGTTGTTGGGACTGCTGCTGGGACTCTGCTGTTGGGACAGCTTCATGTAGGCCCTAACAGTTTGTGGGCACCATTTGTGGGCACCATTAAAGTGCAATTAATGTATTGTTTTTGTTGTGTTGTGTAGTGTAGTGGCTTTGCTGACATGTATCCCCAATTTTTATTTTTGCCCCACAAAGATTTACATGCTAAAATCGCCACTGCATTGTTGTTGCCCATGTTCGCAGTTCATCAACAGAATTTCGATAAATCTAATTTAATTTTGAGGGTAAAAAACACTCTCATAAGGAAAAGGGCCAGGCAGGATGCTATATATACACACATTGCCAAAAGTTGGAAGCACAGAATCGTCTAGAATGTCATTGTATGCTGTAGCATTAAGATTTCCCTTCACTGGAACTAAGGAGCCTAGCCTGAACCATGAAAAACAGCCCCAGACAATTATTCTTCCTCCACCAAACTTTACAGTTGACACTATGCATTCGAGCAGGTGGCACTCTCCCGGCATCTGCCAAACCCAGATTCGTCCGTCTGACTGCCAGATGGCGAAGTGTGATTCATCACTCCAGAGAATGCATTTTGACTGCTCCAGAGTCCAATGACAGTGAGCTTTACACCACTCAAGCAGATGCTAGGCATTGCACATGGTGATTTTAGGCTTGTGTGCGGCAGCTTGGCCATGGAAAGCAATTTCATAAAGCTCCCAATGAACAGTTTTTGTGCTGAAGTAGTGAGTGTCGGTAGTGAGTGTTGCAACTGAGGACAAACGATTTTTACACGCTAAGTGCTTCAGCACTCGGTGGTCCCGTTCTGTGAGCTTGTGTGGTCTACCACTTCCCTTGTGTGGCCTACCACTTCCCTTGTGTGGCCTACCACTTCCCGGCTGAGCCGCTGTTGCTCCTAGACATTTCCACTTCACAATAACAGCACTTACAGTTCATCGGGGCAGCTCTAGCAGGGCAGAAATTTGACGAACCGACTTCTTGGAAAGGTGGCATCCTATAACGGTGCCACGTTGAAAGTCACTGAGCTCTTCAGTTATATATATATATACCAGTTTGACTGGTATACACAGTACCAGTCAGAAGTTTGGACACACCTATTCATTCATGGGGTTTTCTTTATTAGTACTATTTTCTACATTGTAGAATAATAGTGAAGACATCAGAACTATGAAATAACACATATGGAATCATGTAGTAAGCAAAAAAGTTTTAGGAGAATGCCAAGAGTGTGCAAAGCTGTAATCAAGGCAAAGGGTGGCTACTTTGAAGAATCTTAAATATAAAACATATTTTGATTTGTTTAACACCTTTTTGGTTACTACATGATTCCATACTTGTTATTTCATCATTTTGATGTCTTCACTATTTTACAATTTAGGCAATATTAAAAATAAAGAAAAACCCTTGAATGAGTAGGTGTGTTCAAACTTTTGACTGGTACTGTATGTGTATATTATATATACAAATAATCTATATGCAGTTATTTTGTGGCTCCCTGTTCTAAAAATAATTAAACTTGCTGGCATCCTCTTACGCTCCCCCACTCCTGTCTCTAGTCTGAGATAGTTAGGGTAAAAAAAGAAAGGAAAAGAACACACACACAAAAAAAAACTGTCATGCCAATATTCAAATTTAGGGGCTGTGATTTGAAGGAGAAGGAGAATGATGAAGGAGAATGAAGGAGAAAGACATTTCAGGAACGTTTTCTACAATTATGCTTAAGCCTTCTGCTGCCCCAGTATCTCTGCTTTAGATATGTTGACTATGAGGATGTGTGTCTTCTCTAACACCCAGAAAGCTCAGATTCCAACTCCCATTAGATAGATCTGCAAGCGTTATAATGTCAAAATACGTTCCTTAACACATTGGAGGTACCGAATAAGTGTGTATTTTCAGTAGCTTTATTTAGAACTTTTTTGGAAGTACATACCGGCTGTAATGTGAGTAAATTAAGATAGTTACTTGGCGATACTCCATATTTGGTGACTAATGAATGTATTTTGACATTATAATGCTTGCAGAGCTGTCTAATGTGAGTTTGAAATGGAGCTTCCTGGGCGTTAGAGAAGAGATTCGTCACACTCATCAAAGAAGAAACACGTCATAATCACTGTCGACATCTCTAACGCACAGATACTGGAGAAGCCTTCTGCATGGATAGCAGTCAATATCCAAATATGCTGTATATCTTAAGCATGCAGAGGGCTTTAAAAAAATAGTTTGGGCTGTGGGTTTGTCTTTTACACACATTTCAGAGGAAACAGACCAATAGTTGATGTTATACTGATGATAACATCAAAAAATTAGACAATGCTGATCTCTCTGTGTGTATGTGTGTGTGTGTGTGTTTGTGAAAGAAAGATAGAAAGAAAGAAAGAAAGAGATACTGTATGTGGGCCTATACTGTGGACCTGCTGCTGCTGCTGCCTCTTCATTTAAAATAAAAATATATTTTACCTTTATTTAACTAGGCAAGTCAGTTAAGAACATATTCTTATTTTCAATGACAGCCTAGGAACAGTGGGTTAACTGTCTTGTTCAGTGGCAGAACAACAGATTTTTACCTTGTCAGCTTGGGGATTTGATCTTGCAACCTTTCGGTAACTAGTCCAATGCTCTAACCACTAGGCTACTTGCCTAGTTGAGCTAAAGGGACAGCTCCTGGGTGTGAATCTGCTGTCCAGTGATGTGTGGTGCTGAAGGGACAGCTCCTAGGTGTGGATCTGCTGTCCAGTGATGTGTGGTGCTGAATGTACAGCTCCAAGGTGTGGATCTGCTGTCCAGTGATGTATGGTGCTGAAGGTACAGCTCCCAGGTGTGGATATGCTCTCCAGTGATGTATGGTGCTGAAGGGACAGCTCCTAGGTGTGGATCTGCTGTCCAGTGATGTATGGTGCTGAAGGGACAGTTCCTAGGTGTGGATCTGCTGTCCAGTGATGTATGGTGCTGAAGGGACAGTTCCTAGGTGTGGATCTGCCAACACCACACATTGGAAAGGAAAGGAGGATACCTAGTCAGTTGTACAACTGAATGCCTTCAACCGAAATGTGTCTTCCACATTTAACCCAACCCCTTTGGAATTGAATAGTGTGTTTGTTGCACTATAATGGTTAGCTGTCTTGACTAAAAGTAGTGCTTAAATCTATGGTTCATTCTGGGGGCTTTAGTTTACAAGTGGGTCGTTCTTGAATTGCAGAAGCATTTGTGTCCCTCGCCTTTGCAACCATGAAAAACACTTTAAAATGACAAATAGTTACGCACTGTACATGCATTCTTTTTTATATTGAACTGTTTATCAACGATTAAACATAATGCAAGTTATTTATACTGCAACATTTTATGTTTATGCATTGTTTAAAGTAGCCTACTTAGGGTGAACAAATAGGTTTTTTCCCAGTAGTTACCCAGTAGAGTTGTAGTGTTTCGGGGATTTAGAGATATTTATTATTTTGAATGCTAGAAAGTAAACTAAATTATTTAATACATTGTATAGATCAATTATAAAACAAAGAAGGCGGTTTAAAAAAAAGTATATATATGTATATATATATATATGTATATATAATACGTGTCCCTCAGTTTTAAGTCATTGGTGTTACCGCCTTGAAAATCCCTCATTATGAATATATACAAGGACCTGGGGCATTCCGTCCAGTGGGAAACTGTTATCGGGGAAGGGTCTATATTACATGTATTGGATAATAACACCCTTTTAGTATGTCATACATTTGAGGATTCTGTTGATAATTTGGTTTGTCTAAATCCAAAGTGTCACATGATGTTATTCAAATTAAATGAAGGGAAAATACATTGTGAGCAAAACTATTAATCATATCACTTCAGTAAATGATTTCTAACAGGTTAATGACCTTAGATTTGAGAGTATGTGGCCTCCGTTTTAGAAACTCCTAATTTACCTAAATCGTGTCATTGGTGTTATCATCATTGGTGT
Source organism: Oncorhynchus mykiss (assembly GCF_013265735.2). Lineage (NCBI taxonomy): Eukaryota > Metazoa > Chordata > Actinopteri > Salmoniformes > Salmonidae > Oncorhynchus > Oncorhynchus mykiss. The sequence goes on along the minus strand of NC_050572.1, from coordinate 30,875,063 downwards.
TAGTACTCCTACTGGTGGCACAATGTCATCATAATGGTAAAAATATAAATTTAAATGTATTAAAGCTACCATAGTAGGTGTTTTAGAATGGGAAGATGTACCCAGACACATTTAAACAAATAAAACATTTATAAAAATGTAGTTTTTTCAAAAAAAAATGCCAGCTCAATTCAAGAATGACCCAGGTGTATAGCTTCAAACAGTTTTTCTATCAAGGATTTTGTAAGGGCATTATAAGGATTTATACATGCTTATAACAAGTTTTTTTTTAAAGTAATAATGCACCTGTTGGTTTTGAGTTAGTTTTACAATTGTGAGTTGTTGCACCCCTGTCATATCATTCATAATGAAAACTAAATGACACAGTGGTGTGCATACAGCCATTTAATTACAAGGTAAACTCCAAAAAAGAAATGGGTTAGAATGATAGTATAAGATTGATTAATGCTTATGTAACAAACTGAAGTTTCTATTTGCTGAGGCATAGCGAGCATGATAGAAAACCTTTTTACATGTTTTGATGATGTCATCATCATCTTATTCTTGACAAATTCCACAAGATAGTGATGGGAAGGAATGAAGCTATTGATATTGTATACACCTGGACAATTCTCCATTGATTGAGACTCAACTATCACTTGCTCTTGAGTGGTGGCGTGGTCTAAGGCACTGCATCTCAGTGCAAGAGGCGTCACTACAATCCCTGGTTCCCATAGAGCGGTGCACAATTGGCCTAGTGTCGTCCAGGTTTGGCCTGGGTAGGCCATCATTGTAAATAAGAATTTGTTCATAACTGACTTGCCTAGTTAAATAAAAGGTTAAATAAAAACTAATGTTAATATTTAGGGGGCATCCTAGCTTGACCGAATAACTAGGACTGCTCTCTCTCTCTCTCTCTCTCTCTCTCTCTCTCAACAAACTGTCTAAGAAGGGTATTTTGGGGGAACTTTCTCTCTCTCACACACACACCTGCAGAGTAGCTCTGTTCTATCCATTATGTCATAGACAATTATCCATCCAGATAATAAGGACACGAAAGAAATTCCTGTTCAGCATTAAGGCAAGATCCCCATAGCATTTTAAAGAATAGCAGTATAGGAAGGCTGAATTACAGGGTATAGGGCAGGCTATATAGGTCAAAGAAACCGGTCTGAAGGCATCTGATTGAGTTGCCAGCATGAGGCCTTCTTTATTAGAACCGTTTGAACAGGGGAAGAACGGTGTGGATGGAAGGTCGAGCTAATAAACTCAGACTAGAGCGCAAGGACAAAGCACTCCTGACTGAGGTTAAAGGTTCCCAACCTTTGCCACGTTCAACTAGCGTTCGGACAAATTTGAGAATCTGTTGCTTTGTTCTCCTGCCCAAATGGCGTCCCGTACTAGGAGATTTGAATTGCCGTCGCTCACTAAGAGACATGATTGAGAGGTGTAAACAGGGGCCCGTTGTCGGCATTATGATTTGAATCCGCTAACTTGAATGGTTATACATTTTTAATGATAACTATAGATTTCGAATGCCTAATTATTATTATGAAATTGCCTAATAAATGATTTTTGTATTTTACTTTATGGCAATTTGAATATATTACATTGAAATCATAACAATAGCATTAATAAAGCATTCATTATGTTTGCTTAATTGAAAATAATCAGCATGTTTTCATGTTTATAAGCACATTTATTTCAATTAGGTTGCACAGTGCCTTGCATGGTGTTTCCAAGCCCGTGATATTACGCGATGGAAAAAAGTGTTACAACTACAGATTTTAAAGAGTCCGTAACATAGAATATAGCTAGGCTACACAATAACCCAATAAGTTAACGCTGGTTTATTCAATATAGTCCATTTATAATTAATTCCGTTTCAAGTAAAAAAAAATTGTGTCAATGGTATTTTACAATCTCATAAGTTACCTATTTGTATCCAGGCTAATAGACTACTAACTTTTTTCTGTCAATGTTTCAAAACACAAATAACTTACCCATGTTGAAATCCTTATAAGCCTTTGTATCACTGTAAGCCTGACATTACCAATTGTTTAACTTTCTGTCCCTGTCCCAAGTTTCTCCGGACGCTTCTTTAATTCGATCTGTTTGATGTTAGTTCAATGCATTTGACTTGTGAAATCCCCCGCCAAAATACAAATGTAATTGATAGGAACCAAAGGGCTGTTATTGGAATGTAAATATCTACGGTAGCCTTTTGACCGTCCGCCTACTTGAGAATTGATTTATGGTGAAAATTACGAAATTCCATTCATTCCATTTGAAAACGTAGAAACGGACTAGGCCTATAGCCTATATTCTCCCCAAGAGACCTAGACTGGGTACCAGTCTTTTTAGAAAACATTCCACTCATTGTAGCCTACTCTGTCACACATACAGTACCAGTCAAAAGTTTGGACACACCTACCCATTCCAGGGTTTTTCATTATTTTCTACATTGTAGACTAATAGTGAGGACATCAAAACTATGAAATAACACATATGGAATCATGTAGTAACCAAAATGTGGTGAACAAATCAAAAAATATTTTATATTTGAGATTATTCAAAGAAGCCACCCTTTGTCTTTTTGACAGCTTTGCCACACCATTTGCTGGTGTATAAAATCGAGCACACAGCCATGCAATCTCCATAGACAAACATTGTCTGTAGAATAGCCTTACAGAATAGCTCAGTGACTTTAAAAGTGGTGCCTTCATAAGCATTAATCAGTCTTTTAATATCATTCTAACGTTAATGATAAATTAATGTTAAATTGATTAAACTACCATATTAGTTTATTTAGAATGGGAAGATGTACCCAAATACATTTAAATAAAACATTGAAAATATTTTTTTTCTAAAGTGCCATGCCAAATGTCACCTCAATTCAAGAATGACCCAGGAATATAGCTTCAAATAGTTTTTCTATCAAGGATTTTGTAAGGCATTATAAAGGATTATCCATGCTTATAACACGTTTTAAAAAAGTAATAATGCACCTGTTGGTTTTGCGTAAAGGGTCCCCCTACACACAAACGATTTTTAACATTGTCAGTTGTTGCACCCCTGTCATATCATTCATCATGAAAACTAAATGACACAGTGGGGTTCATACATTCATTATTTATAAAGGTACACTTTAAAAACTACAATATGCATTTAATGAATCTCAAATCGGCTAAATGAAGTGTATTACATTTGGTAAAATATTAGGTCAATTCCTCTGTGACTGTTACACAACTGGTAGGCCACTACAACTGTCACTTCTAATTTTCTTGCACTAATGACTATTTGATGAAGGAACAATTGTGAAACGCCCCGATTGTATGCCATTTTTACCCGTGGAAAGTGGCGACAGAATAGAGCTAATCGCCATTCTAAAGACGATGCTGCCATCATGTGGTGTTTTTTGTGTACTTCATATCCCCATGCTTTACTGATGCTGGGAGTTGAAACGTATAGGATTCTGCTTCCCCTTGCTGTCTCCTAAGTTGCACTACACATATTTAGAGTTGAATTGTTCTCTCTTTCAAAATCAAGAGTCAATGTTTATCTGTTGGTTGGGAAATTGCAATGTGTTGATCTGTAAAGGTATAATCTGAAATATTTACAGCATGTTCAATGGTAATGGCTTAAAAAATGAATTGTGACTGCTGAGGCCAAATACAGTAAAATGACAATTTACCTTGCTGGTAAAAAAAAGAAGAAGTGCAGCAGGGCTTTAATAACAGAGTTGTCAGTGCGTTAGTACAGTCCACATCACTAAGGATCTATCATGGTCCACACACACCAACACAGTCGTGAAGAGGACACAACACTCCTCAGGAGGCTGAAAAGATTGGGGGCCCTCAGATCCTCAAAAAGTTGCACCATTGAGAGTATCTTGACTGGCTGCATCACCGCTTGGTATGGCAACTGCTTGGCATCCATCCACAAGACGCTAGAGAGAGTAGTGCATAGAGCCCAGTACATCACTGGGACCGAGCTCCATCCAGGACCTCTATTCCAGGCGGTGTCAGAGAAAGGCTCTAACTCCATAACTTTAACATTGTCAAAGACTCCAGCCACTCAAGTCCTAGACTTTACCGCACGGCAAATGGTACCGAAGTCCGGAACCAACAGGACCCTGAACAGTTTCTACCCCCAAGCCATAGTTAGTTAAATCGTTAACCAAATAGCTACCCAGACTATCTGCATTGACCCTTTTTGCACTAACTTTGTCTCATCACATACGCTGCTGCTACTGTGTGTTATCTGTCACTTTATTCCTAGTTACATGTACATACAGTATCTACCTCAATTACCTCGTGAACCCTGCACATCGACTCGGTACTTGTACCCTTTGTACATAGCCAAGTTATCATGACTTATTATGCGTCTATTATTACGTGTTTTCCTTTTCTTTACTGCTCTATTTTCTTTCTCTCTGCATTGTTGGGAAGGGCCCCTAAGTAAGCATTTCACTGTTAGTCCACACCTGTTGTCTACGAAACGTGACAGATAAAAAGGGATTGGAGTATTATCCCAATACCTACAGTCTACATCCTATAGTATCTTAACTACTGTATTACAGTATTCTGTCATGTCATCTATGTCGTTAGCAGTGAAGCTGGTGGAAGGAGCTATAGGACGGGCTGGGATGGAATAAATTCATGTGATTTCCATATGTTTGTGTTTGATACCGTTACATTTATCCCATTCCAGCCATTACAATGAGCCAGTCCTCCTATAGCTCTTCCCACCAGCTTCCACTGGTAGTTAGTAGTACTATCGAAAATTACGTTGAGCCCTGTAATTTTTAAGCCCCCATTACTGTTGCTCTCTTTTCCTCTGTCTGCCTGATTTGTCTATATGCATGTCACTCACTCACACACACATCCCCATGTTAGCTAGAGATTGAGCAGGTGTGCGGGTGGCCGCTTTGGTTGGTTTTGTCGCCATGGTGACGGCGTGTTGCCAGGCAGCAAGCGATGGCCCTCGGGAGCAGCGGGTCACTGCACACTAAGGGCTCTCCGCCCACATACACACCTCTCAGCTGTACCACACACACACACACACACACACACACACACACACACACACACACACACACACACACACACACACACACACACACACACACACACACACACACACACACACACCTCAGAGGAGAGAGGGAAAGAGGCAACAAGGCAGGAATGTTTTAAGAATAAACACTGGACTATTTTGGAGTGAACAGCGATGAGTCCAGATCTGAATCCCGTCAAAAACCTGTCGAGACCTGAGAACAGCAGTTGGTGGAAGGCACCATTCAAACATTGATGAATTGGAGTAGTTTGCAGCTGAAGCTACTGGGTGCCAATAATTTGGGCCATGCCATTTGATTTAATGTTTTTAATTAACATTATAAATGTAATTTTTCATGAACAAAATTGGTTCTGTAATGTTGACAATCCAATACCAAGTGTGGAGACCAATGAGTTATTTAAATTTTAACTTATTTTTGAAGAACTAGGGAATTATTTCAGAAGTTCAAGGGTGCAATATCTGTCTGCAACTGTATGTTTGATAGAAACAAATGGTGACTTGATGTGAAATGTAAAAGGTAAAGAGCCAGTCGATGCTTTTCAACACATTGAGACATTCATTCTCTAGCTTTTTCACAGATCAAATCACAGATTGTGTTTACATGATGATATGATGTTCCCAGTCATAAAACCAATAGATATTACAGGGAATTTGAAACAAATAATCCATTCTACATGTTACATAATGTTTATAGAAGCATTTAAGGGCAATCCATCACCCCACCCTGCATTATCTGGGAATTGAGCTAATATTCCTGAACTCCATTACGCTAAAACAAGATAAGATGTCATCACTATTAAATCCATTGATTCATCAATTCAGTCATGGAGTTGAATTTTCTGGTCACCCAATACAGTCATGATATCATTTTCCTGTAATAAGTGTACCAAATGTCCATGTTTATTATAAATGTGTAAAGACCTCTGTCCAATCTGGGGGTTACATGTTGACTGACGGGGACCAATCTGTTTGCAATGTATTTCCCCTGTAGTCTACCTAAGCTTCTTACACAAAACATAAAACACATACTAAAATATTCTCCCCTCACCCCAGACTTTTTTTTCTCTCTTTCCCCCTCACTCACTCACACACATGGTTCCATTGTATTTTCATGACATGTTTTACTAGGTTATTGTTGATGATTAACAAAAGGCTACGGTCATAAACCAATTCATGGTTCGTAAAGATGGCAATTTGTCTTTCCAAGATCCTCCATCCTGACAGAAGTTGATTTTCTAATGCTTCATAAAACCTCAAAATACACACACTGTCATGTGTTCTCAAAAACCTGGTTAAACACCAACAAACAATTTGGTCTATAAAAGTTACAGACCCAAAGGGGTCTAAATTGTGCAGTAGTTTTTTTGTGTGGACGGGTCCATTTTCACTCTGAATTCACTACTTTTCCATCATACAACAAAAATTGTTTTCTTCTACTGAATTATTTATGACCTTCCTAAGCTGTAGTCTGATTTAGAAGTATGGAAATTCTTGTGGCGTCTTTGAGTCAGACATTCAAGGTGCTTCTTCTCTTGACATCACTGGAAGTGTCACAGATGGCGATCTGTGAAATCCACGGCTAAAAGCCTGACATGTTGCCCCTTGCGCAGGCTTCTTCAGACAGGTACAGACGCTTCAGAAGGGTGGTCACGTGTATCCGAGGCATGGGGCTAATTTGAGTGGTAAGGCTAACCTAAAAAATGATCCCAGTTTGATATGCTGCTTGTGTATTCATTCTCATATCAGCTAAAAATAGAAAAACATCATATTTTGGTCACGGAGACAAATGCACATGGCTAGCTGGCTGCAGCAGGTTCTGCCATTTCACAATAGCTTGGAATCCCCAGTTATTACGTTTAAACAAAATACCTTTTTGCGTATATTGTTGTTGTTTGGTTTACTGTTTGAACAGTCACTAAGATTATATTTGGTTATCAATGCAAAATAGGCTACTTTGATGAATAGCCTATAGATAAGATCAAGGAACCAAGCCACAACACTATCCCCAAGGCTACCACAATTTTCAGCTAGTACAAAAGTATTTCTTCGATGAGGTTTAACGGCGGTTGGCATCCAATAAATGTTGCATTACCTCCATCTACTAGGCTGAAGTAAAACTCCTTTATACTTTGCTTAAATAAAAAAATAAAAAAAATACCCTACACTTACTAAAAACTCATCACGCTACTCCACTATTAAATCCATCTAGTCCTACCTCAGGCCAACAGCCTGAAAGGAATGTAAACCACCACTCAATACACCCTGTAACTCTTCTGACATCAAGTCTTGCACACCCAAATACCTCTCTGCAGCTGCCACCACAACCTCAATTTTCTGCAACCTACCTTCCATCCCTACAGTACAGCTGATAACCATTGCTATAAATGCTAAAAATCCAATCTTACTGATGCATATACAGTGCCTTGTGAAAGTATTCGGCCCCCTTGAACTTTGCGCCCTTTTGCCACATTTCAGGCTTCAAACATAAAGATATAAAACTGTATTTTTTTGTGAAGAATCAACAACAAGTGGGACACAATCATGAAGTGGAACGACATTTATTGGATATTTCAAACTTTTTTAACAAATCAAAAACTGAAAGATTGGGCGTGCAAAATTATTCAGCCCCTTTAAGTTAATACTTTGTAGCGCCACCTTTTGCTGCGATTACAGCTGTAAGTCGCTTGGGGTATGTCTCTATCAGTTTTGCACATCGAGGGACTGAAATCTTTTCCCATTCCTCCTTGCAAAACAGCTCGAGCTCAGTGAGGTTGGATGGAGAGCATTTGTGAACAGCAGTTTTCAGTTCTTTCCACAGATTCTCGATTGGATTCAGGTCTGGACTTTGACTTGGCCATTCTAACACCTGGATATGTTTATTTCTGAACCATTCCATTGTAGATTTTGCTTTATCTTTTGGATCATTGTCTTGTTGGAAGACAAATCTCCGTCCCAGTCTCAGGTCTTTTGCAGACTCCATCAGGTCATTCTTCCAGAATGGTCCTGTATTTGGCTCCATCCATCTTCCCATCAATTTGAATCATCTTCCCTGTCCCTGCTGAAGAAAAGCAGGCCCAAACCATGATGCTGCCACCACCATGTTTGACAGTGGGGATGGTGTGTTCAGGGTGATGAGCTGTGTTGCTTTTACGCCAAACATAACGTTTTGCATTGTTGCCAAAAAGTTAAATTTTGGTTTCATCTGACCAGAGCACCTTCTTCCACATGTTTGGTGTGTCTCCCAGGTGGCTTGTGGCAAACTTTAAACGACACTTTTTATGGATATCTTTAAGAAATGGCTTTCTTCTTGCCACTCTTCCATAAAGGCCAGATTTGTGCAGTATACGACTGATTGTTGTCCTATGGACAGAGTCTCCCACCTCAGCTGTAGATCTCTGCAGTTCATCCAGAGTGATCATGGGCCTCTTGGCTGCATCTCTGATCAGTCTTCTCCTTGTATGAGATGAAAGTTTAGAGGGACGGCCAGGTCTTGGTAGATTTGCAGTGGTCTGATACTCCTTCCATTTCAATATTATCGCTTGCACAGTGCTCCTTGGGATGTTTAAAGCTTGGGAAATCTTTTTGTATCCAAATCCGGCTTTAAACTTCTTCACAACAGTATCTCGGACCTGCCTGGTGTGCTCCTTGTTCTTCATGATGCTCTCTGCGCTTTTAACGGACCTCTGAGACTATCACAGTGCAGGTGCATTTATACGGAGACTTGATTACACACAGGTGGATTGCATTTATCATCATTAGTTATTTAGGTCAACATTGGATCATTCAGAGATCCTCACTGAACTTCTGGAGAGAGTTTGCTGCACTGAAAGTAAAGGGGCTGAATAATTTTGCACGCCAAATTTTTCAGTTTTTGATTTGTTAAAAAAGTTTGAAATATCCAATAAATGTCGTTCCACTTCATGATTGTGTCCCACTTGTTGTTGATTCTTCACAAAAAAAATACAGTTTTATAACTTTATGTTTGAAGCCTGAAATGTGGCAAAAGGTCGCAAAGTTCAAGGGGGCCAAATACTTTCGCAAGTCACTGTATCACTTGTTGGCCTATCCCTATGTACTGGTACAGATCTAAACTCATCAAAAAAAGAAATGTCCCTTTTTCAGGACCCTGTCTTTTAAAGATAATTCGTAAAAATCCAAATAACTTCACAAATCTTCATTGTAAAGGGTTTGCAAGGGTTTGCATGTTTCCCATGCTTGTTCAATGAACCATAAACAATTAATGAACATGCACCTGTGGAACGGTCGTTAAGACACTAACAGCTTACAGACATTAGGCAATTAACGTCACAGTTATGAAAACTTAGGACACTAAAGAGGCCTTTCTACTGACTCTGAAAAACACCCAAAGAAAGATGCGCAGGGTCCCTGCTCATCTGCGTGAACGTGCCTTAGGCATGCTGCAAGGAGGCATGAGGACTGCATATGTGGCCAGGGCAATAAATTGCAATGTCCGTACTGTGAGACACCTAAGACAGAGCTACAGGAAGACAGGAGGAACAGTTGGTCGTCCTCGCAGTGGCAGACGACGTGTAACAACACCTGCACAGGATTGGTACATCCAAACATCACACCTGTGGGACAGGTACAGGATGGCAACAACAACTGCCTGAGTTACACCAGGAACGCACAATCCCTCCATCAGTGCTCAGACTGTCCGCAATAGGCTGTGAGAGGCTGGACTGAGGGCTTGTAGGCCTGATGTAAGGCTGGTCCTCACCAGACATCACCGGCAACAACGTCGCCTATGGGCACAAACCCACCGTCACTGGACCAGACAGGATTGGCAAAAAGCGCTCTTCACTGACAAGTCGCGGTTTTGTCTCACCAGGGGTGATGGTCAGATTCGCGTTTATCGTTGAAGGAATGAACTTTACACCTAGGACTGTACTCTGGAGTGGGATCGATTTGGAGGTGGAGGGTCCTACTTCGTAGCAAACGACGAGCATCACAAACCCTGGGAATCTTCCCCTTCAGTTGGTCAACTTTCACATTTACCGCTACCCCAGTAATCACTCCTTTTAATGGTGCCCTTTTCTTGAGAGCAAAACAATTCACATCTCGTCTCCATTCATTTAACACTGAGCGCCTGCTCCCTCTGACCAGCAGAAACACAAACAATTATCACAAGACCACTGCTGGTTACCCTCACCGATTCCACAGCACCCATCTCTGTTTTCACCCACCCTGAAACCACCTATGGATCAGCCAAAAAGCAAGGGTCCACTTTTTAAAAAATGTCACTCCTACTGTCACAGACTCATCTTTATCCTGACCATCGGTGCAAGCCTTGGGCTCCGAGAACTTCACCACAACTGCCCCCTCTGATAGTTCGCCCTCACACACTTCCATTTCTCCTCCTGTCTTCAGCTCATTCTGCTTAAACGTTTTACCATTCTCCTTTAACAAACCATCTCCCTTTTTTAACCGATTCAAGGTCACCCTCTTCCTCCCGCTCTCTCTTCAACCCCTTCTGCCTCTCATTTTCCCTGCATTCCTCCTCCGTTTTCCAAGTATACATCTACTTATGATAACACTGCAATTCTCCTGACATGCATCTTGTTCTTGCCCTCTCAAGGGACGCCATTTTCCCCAGCTACGGATCTTCGGTATGGGAGATGCTGACACTTCGATCACTCAAGCTCACCCAGTACAAAAGTACTTTGAATGCTGGAGCGTATAACAAGGAGATCCCCCTTTTGTGATGAAAAATGACAGTGCAACATTGGCCTACACTCTGAATCTTGTATCTCTCTAGAGCTTGCAGTAATGTCAGAGAGGAAGAGAGAGACCCAACTCAGTGGAAAATCTGTCTCCCTCCAGCAGGTGGTGCCCCCCCCCCCCTTCTGTTTCGCCCACCAAGCAAGGAGTTTGTCTGGAGATCAATGAGTGAAGAATTTGGATTACAAAAAAACGAATGGCTCATTTGCTACATGAAAGTTTACTAATCTTCTATTCGATTAAGTTATGCTTTGCTAAGTAGTTACAAGTGTACTGATAATTAGGACACGTGACATCCAGACAACAGAAAAAAAACTTTATATCGGAGTTGTCTCGAGATGGCTATGCATATTCATAGATTGAGGCTAGTGGTATAGCATCTCTCTCCATTGAATACATGCGGTTGACATCAACAACCGTCATCGAATATTAAAAATAGGATTACAATAATGAGATGCATCCACAAATCCAATGAAAGCATAGGCGGGAGCTAGATAGCCTGCCGTATCGCATTGTGGACAATGACTACAATTGTTAGGGCGGAGAGACATGTATCTTGTCAGTATATCCATAATCTTTGTTGTAACACAAGTTGGAGGAGAGCCTGACTGCGGACCAAACTAGAGGTCCACCTATTAATCGGAATGGCCGATTAATTAGGGCCGATTTCAAGTTTTCATAACAATCGGAAATCGAGCGCCGATTTTGCTGATTTTTTTATTTACTGTTATTATTTTTTTTATACCTTCATTTAACTAGGCAAGTCAGTTAAGAACACATTCTTATTTTCAATCACGGCCTAGGAACGAACGGTGGGTTAACTGCCTTGTTCAGGGGCAGAACGACAGATTTTCACCTTGTCCACTCCGGGGACCCAATTTTTCAACCTTACAGTTAACAAGTCCAACGCTCTAACCACCTGCCTCTCATTATACTCCACGAGGAGCCTGCCTGTTACGCGAATGCAGTAGAAGCCACGGTAAGTTGCTAGCTAGCATTAAACTTATTTTATAAAAAATCAATCAATCAATCATAATCACTAGTTATAACTACACATGGTTGATGCTTTTACTAGTTTATCTTGCGTGTCCTGCATTGCATAATCGAAGCAATGCTGGGGGATGATTTAACAAAAGCTCATTTGCGAAAAAAACATTTTTTTACATAGTTGAATGTGCTGACAACAAAATCACACAAAAATGATCAATGGAAATCAAATGTATCAACCCATGGAGGTCTGGATTTGGAGTCACACTCAAAATTAAAGTGGAAAACCACACTACAGGCTGATCCAACTTTGATGTAATGTCCTTAAAACAAGTTAAAATGAGGCTCAGTAGTGTGTGTGGCCTCCACGTGCCTGTATGACCTACCTACAACGCCTGGGCATGCTCCCGATGAGGTGGTGTATGGTCTCCTGAGGGATCTCCTCCCAGACCTGGACTAAAGCATCCGCCAACTCCTGGACAGTCTGTGGTGCAACGTGGCAGCGTTGGTGGATGGAGCGAGACATGATGTCCCAGATGTGCTCAATTGGATTCAGGTCTGGGGAACGGGCGGGCCAGTCCATAGCATCAATGCCTTCCTCTTGCAGGAACTGCTGACACACTCCAGCCACATGAGGTCTAGCATTGTCTTGCATTAGGAGGAACCCAGGGCCAACCGCACCAGCATATGGTCTTACAAGGGGTCTGAGGATCTCATCTCGTTACCTAATGGCAGTCAGGCTACCTCTGGCGAGCACATGGAGGGCTGTGCAGCCCCCCAAAGAAATGCCACCCCACACCATGACTGACCCACCGCCAAATCGGTCGCGCTGGAGGATGTTGCAGGCAGCAGAACGTTCTCCACGGCGTCTCCAGACTCTGTCACGTCTGTCATATGTGCTCAGTGTGAACATGCTTTCATCTGTGAAGTGGCCAGTGCCAGTGGCGAATTTGCCAATCTTGGTGTTCTCTGGCAAATGCCAAACGTCCTGCACGGTGTTGGGCTGTAAGCACAACCTCCACCTGTGGACGTCGGGCCCTCATACCACCCTCATGGGGTCTGTTTCTGTCCGTTTGAGCAGACACATGCACATTTGTGGCCTGCTGGAGGTCATTTTGCAGGGCTCTGGCAGTGCTCCTCCTGCTCCTCCTTGCACAAAGGCGGAGGTAGCGGTCCTGCTGCTGGGTTGTTGCCCTCCTACGGGCTCCTCCACGTCTCCTGATGTACTGGCCTGTCTCCTGGTAGCGCCTCCATGCTCTGGAGACTATGCTGACAGACACAGCCAACCTTCTTGCCACAGCTCGAATTGATGTGCCATCCTGGATGAGCTGCACTACCTGAGCCACTTGTGTGGGTTGTAGACTCCGTCTCATGCTACCACTAGAGTGAAAGCACCACCAGCATTCAAAAGTGACCAAAACATCAGCCAGGAAGCATAGGAACTAAGAAGTGGTCTGTGGTCACCACCTGCGGAACCACTCCTTTATTGGTGGTGTCTTGCTAATTGCCTATAATTTCCACCTGTTGTCTATTCCATTTGCACAATAGCATGTGAAATTTATTGTCAATCAGTGTTGCTTCCTAAGTGGACAGTTTGATTTCACAGAAGTGTGATTGACTTGGAGTTACATTGTGTTGTTTAAGTGTTCCCTTTATTTTTTTGAGCAGTGTATATATTTGTAAACCTGCATATTTAGCTAAAAGAAATCCAGGTAAACAGGCAAAATTAACCAGGTGAAATTGTGTCATTTCTCTTGCGTTCATTGCACGCAGAGTCAGGGTATTCACAACATTTTGGGTAGCCTGGCTCATTGCGAACTAATTTGCCAGAATTTTACATAATTATGACATAACATTTAAGGTTGTGCAATGTAACAAGAATATTTAGACTTAGGGATGCCACCCGTTAGATAAAATACCGAACAGTTCCGTATTTCACTGAAATAATAAACGTTTTGCTTCCGAAATGAAAGTTTACGGAGTTAACCCTATTAACGACCAAAGGGTCATATTTCTGTGTGTTATTATGTTATAATTAAGTCTGATTTGATAGAGCAGTCTGACTGAGCGATGGTAGGCAGCAGCAGGCTCGTAAGCATTCATTCAAACAGCACGTTCATGAGTTTTGCCAGCAGAGTTTGCCAGCAAGCACAGCACTGTTTATGACTTCAAGCCTATCAGCCTAATGGCTGGTGTAACCGATGTGAAATGGCTAGCTAGTTAGCTGGGTGTGCGCTAATAGCGTTTCAAACATCACTCGCTCTGAGACTTGGAGTAGTTATTTCCCTTGCTCTGCAAGGGCCATGGCTTTTGTGAAGCGATGGGTAACGCTGCTTCGAGTGTGGCTGTTGTCGATGTGTTCCTGGTTTGAGCCCAGATAGGGGTGAGGAGAGGGACGGAATCTATTCTGTTACACTGGCAATACCTTAGTGCCTATAAGAACATCCAATAGTCAAAGGTATATGAAATACAAATGGTATAGAGAGAAATATTCCTATAAATACGATATTAACTACAACCTAAAACCTCTTACCTTTTAATATTGAAGTCTCATGTTAAAAGGAACCACCAACTTTCATATTTTCTCATGTTCTAAGCAAGGAACTCAAACGTTAGCTTTTTTACATGGCACATATTGCACTTTTACTTCTCCAACACTTTGTTTTTGCATTAATTAAACCAAATTGAACATGTTTCATTATTTATTTGAGGATAAATAGATTTTTATTTATGTATTAAGTTAAAATAAGTGTTCATTCAGTATTGTTGTAATTTGTAATTGTCATTATTACAAATAAATAAATAGAAAATTGTCCAATTAATCGGTATCGGTTTTTTTGGTCCTCCAATAATCGGTATCAGCGTTGAAAAATCATAATCGGTTGACCTCTAGTCCAAACACTTAAAAGACACCCTCATCCACTTACCCATGCCTTATGCCCTTGGGGAATCCCTGTCGCCATCTTGGAGGGCGGTCCAAATAATTAACCAAGCAAGGGAAGTTTGCAGTTTAAGCCCCTCTGCCCTCGTTTTCAGTCGGCTTTTTCGAGTGTACAATTATGTTCACTCCGGGGCCTGAAACACCCCATAATTCAATTCGCAATGATTGCAGACTTTTCGTAGCGGATGTACAAAAACTTAAAAACAACATCAATGGAGAAGTCAACATACAAGTGTAAGTAAAAACGAATGCAAATAAGATATTTTGCTACAACGTAAAAAGTTAATATGTTATTGTTTGGTTATCTTTTGGAAATTGTGGAAATAAAACATTTCCCTTCTTCAGAATTTCCAGCTAGGCAGGCTAACGTTAGTTAGCTAATTAATTTGCTAGCTGTCATACAGTAGAAATATATTAATAATGATATATTTAATATAAGTAGACATGCACTTATAATTGAATGTAGGGCACCATATAAAGCACCCACAAGCTACCGGTGGCTGAAAACACAATCATCATGGGATGAACGAGTGACACATTTCCGGTGAAAGGTGTTTTTAAATATTTTTTTGAAAGGTGGTTAATTTAAAAATAATTTCTTCCTCCCTCGCCCCTTGTCCTGCAAGTGTATACTCGTCAGACGTCATGATATGCCATCAGAAGTGTCCACTTAATTTGAGGGCTGAGGGTGTCACGAATCCCGCCGAAGATGGTGCCTTTTCCTGTTCGGGCGGCGGTCGTCGCCGGCCTACTAGCTGCCATCGATTCCCTTTTTTGTTTCTGTTAGTTTGGTCTGATTGGTTACACCTGTTTTGAGTTTAGTTTTGTTTGTGGGCTATTTAAGGGCACTAGGCCCACCGGCTATTGTGCGGGCTTGTTTTCTGTTCATGGTGTTGGATTATTTGTGGATTCGATTTTTCCAGACAGTTTTGGTCCTGTTTGTTTGGACTGGTTATTTCATGCGCCCTTGTGTTTGGCATGTCCGTTTTCACTGTCTTTGGAATAAAGATCCACGTTCAGAACTAAACCTGCTCTCTGCGCCTGACTCCTCCACCCACTGCTCCTAGAAGCCTTAACAGAGGGGGTGTGTCTTAAGTTTTTGGACCATTGCCCCTGTCTCTCATCAGAGATGTTATTTATTTTGGGAGATTGCAAAATATGACCTTTTCATTCAAGACAGAATAAATATATTGTTTCAGCTGATAATAAAACATGTTTTGTTTAGTTACTTTTTCCTCAACTTGTTTCTCTAACTTTATAGGAAGTGAAGCTAGCTTGTACTGCAGAGCAGAGAGCAGGCTAGCTCAACCTAGTCTCAGAGCTTTTTGTATTATTCTGTATGTAAATCTGCGAGACTCCTTTTCGTATGCTATGTTACAAATTACCATTTGTACAAATCAGGATGAGATTCGAACTCGCAAATTTGTTTGTGTTTTTGCCTTAAGTAACCAACCATCTTATGTAACATATCATTGTAATTGAGTGCCCTGTTATATCTAGTCTATGAGACCAGGCTGGCTAGCTAGCTAAAGCTTGGCTAGGTTTAAGTTACCATTTTGGCTAGTCACCTCCACCTAATAATTAGCATAAAAAACAAACGTCATTACCATCACAATAAACTTAAACGGGAGGCAGCAGTCATATAATATAATTAGCTTAACAGGCAATGTGTATTGTTAACTTTACTATTGACATTTTTCTCACTTATAGGAATGGGTAATTATTATAATTTTTTAATAAATGTATTTTATTCATAATACAAAAATCAACTTACATTGCTACATCAAACATGTCTAACAAACCAAACACAGGTATTAACAATACTCAAACATACAAAAAATATAAATAAAAATAAAATACAAAAAAGAAACAATTTAAGTGCAATTTTATTCACTCTGAAAATATCTTATTCATGAAGATGTTATTATTTTTGTTATTCACTAGGGTTAGTGTATTAATAAGATCATTAAATTCAATCAGAAAAATTGGTAATTTTGGTATAGAATTTTGAATTTTTGTTTGTGTATAAAGTATTTGGCAACAAGAATAAAAAAATTAACAATAATTTCAGTGGTTATGTTATCATTGCAATAGTAACATATTATATATTTTATGTTCAAATTATAGGCACGGTTCATAATGGTAAATAAGTACTTTGTAAGGTTTTCCCAGAATTCGGACAAAAAATTTACATTCAAAGAACAAGTGAGACAGATTCTCACCTTTTTTTTCACAGAAAACGCAGATATCATCAATAGCCACAAATTTCTAAATCATAGAATTACATAGATATATCTTATGCAAAATGTTGAAGTGCACTTCCTTAACTTTGTTTGGTATACAGTATTTGTAAGGTCTTAAAATAAGCATGTTCCAGAAAAACTTTCCTCTCGGTGTAAGTTGGTTTTGTGAATGAAGAATTTGTCTAAAATATTTATTACAACAAGATTTCTCAAGTAATCCCACACCTTCCAATCTGAGTTCTGGATAAACTTTGTGATCATTCCCAAAATTAAGATGACTTTTCATAAGTGTGGAATGGGTAATTTTTTACAAGTTGCTAGCTATCCCATAATGACATCACTGAAAACCATACATTTTCAACTTCTTCTGTGGTTTGTTAACTTCCTGTTCTTCGATGGACTCTGGCTGGACTGAAGATGATGCAAAGTTTGAAAAAATGTCAAAGTATGCAGTGTTGGTCTCCCAACAGAGTCTTCCACTGCAAGGGGGTGCTGCTTTTCCATTCTGTTATGGACGTCCCCATTAAAATGCATGACATCCGGTACAATTCCGCAAATTTTCAACCCCATATTCATCATCTCCAGCACCAAACCAGTGTCTACCAGAGGAGGCTGGTGGGAGGGGTATAGGAGGACGGGCTCATTGTAATGGCTGGAACAGCGTCAATGTGGTTTCCAGATGTTTGACACCATTCCATATATTCCATTCCAGCCATCACAATGAGCCCATCCTCCTATAGCTCTTCCCACCAGCCACCACTGGTGTCTACATATGTGAAAACAGAGTGTTTCTATGATCTGTGGTTAAAAATATAAGAAGAAAGCTTGTGTGGCATCATAGGGTAGGATTAAAAAACAGTGATTTTCAAAACCTGCAACAAGTTTCTAGCCCAAGGGAGGGTATTTTCTTGCTCCCCACGTCATTGTGGAGCTCATTGTTTGAAAATCACTGTTTTTAAAATGTTTTAACTTTTGATGTCGTCGGCTATAACTTTTTTACCGTAATTTTAAAAAATTCTACTAAACTTAGAAATGTGCCGTTTTCAGATATGTTGACACTGGAGATATTGAAAATTAGGTTGAAAAGTGGGGGTGTTGGCCTTTAAGGTTACTACAAGTGTCACTCCGTTGATCTATGTGCATGTGTGTGTGTGAAGTGGGATTTTTGGAGCTCACTTAGGGGGCAATAGCAAAGTTTTTCATTTAATTTTGCCTTCTCTTGCTAGTATTAGCTAGCTGGCAGCCTAATTTGGATGCTGGCTTTAACCTGGCTAAAAACATAGCAAACTAGCTAGCCTTTTTAGCTTCCCACATCTCCATGTGAAATAATCATTCCTATATCAGCTAAAAATATAATACCATCATGTTTTGGTCATGGAGGGAAAAAAGCACATAGCTAGTTGGCTACAGAAGGTTCTACCATTTCACAATAACCTGGAATCACCAGTTATTACTTTTAAACAAAATACCTTTTTTGGTATATTCTTGTTGTTTGGTTTACTGTTTGAAAAGTCACAGATAATATTTGGTTGTTTATCAATGCAAAATAGGTTACTTTGATGAATAGCCAATAGATTAGATCAGGGAACCAAGCAACAACGTTACCTGCATCGCGCGTCTCAATTTTCAGGTTTTTCAAAAGTATGTCGAATATTACAAGGAGCCGCCCCTTTTGTGACGGAAAACAACATTGCAACACTGCGCTATGCTCGGTACGGTCAGTCTCCATAGTGTGTGAATTTAACTTTTAAAGGAACAGACTGTAGTAGATGAAAGTCCATGAGTGAAGTCGGGGGAGGTGCATCTGCGACAGCTGAAAGTCGGACACAAATGTGTTTTTTTCAACAGCAAGGCTAAAATCAACATGGCAGAGTTGCCATGTTTGTAAAACTTTTTCTTTATAATGCCGAAATAAACATCTCCAACACTCATATCATACACATACCTGAAATCATGTGTGTACATTGGAGCCTACAATCAATTAACAGTGAGAGAGCCACAAATATCACACTTATTTGTAGGCTATATGTATATCCACGGTACACATACATCCAGGCAAATTAGTTCCTGTTTCAGTCATGTCTTTGGCCAGTTTGCATGGGTCAAACAAAAACACCCTAATGCAGACATTATACAACCGGTGTGTCTAATCCTGAATGCTGATTGGTTAAAAGCACATTCCAGCCTGTGTCTTTTCCACAAATTACCACCAGCAAAATCTATGATGTTAAAATGCCTATTTACTTACTGCAGCTATCACCTACATTGTGAGAGGCTCTATATAAGTGATAATGATAATATATTGGCATGGGTGTTGTTAGGCCTAAGACACATTTGAGACAGAGAAATACTGCAGGATTAAGGTTGTGAAGAGCAACTGCAGAAATGTTGGGAGATTCCCAATTGCATACTCCTCATGACCTCGCTCCTCTCCTCCTTCTTAAGGGGGGCGGGACCTCTGGCTTTCTCATCCAATGGGTTGGAGGCAAGGAGAGAGGACTCAAGGATTATGCAACTGAGAATCTTCATGACCTTTGATCACATGGTTGTTGTAAAGTTCATGCAGTTGACATGTACGCACAAGTCGGACAATTTTTATCCCCAGAATGCAACACATTTTGAAAGGTGGTGATGACTTGACAAAAGTGACCCGCTTGAACACACCCACACTGTAGGTCCTGAGTTCAATAAGGGGGAAGGTAGGCTACTCACTAAGCAATCAACCATTGTGACGTCCTTTACACAAGGTCTTTGGAAATTATGTTCTGTGCAATAACAATCGATTTAGGAGGTGAAAGCAATTGGTTAATCAAGATAATTAGAACACTACCTGCTGCCTAAATAATAGGCCTACACATGCCTATACTGTTGAAGTGGCACCCTCTTCTGATCATGGAGGAGACTTCACAGAGCTTTTTGTTTCTTACAGTGTCCACATATCCACTTTCTTTTGCTGTCAACTCAAAGACTAGGGGAGGATCTCAATTGCATACTCCTTGAGTCCTCTCTCCTGCCTCCTTTTCAAAATTCATTGGAGGAGAAGGTCAGAGGGGCGGGACCTCTGGCTTTCTCATCCAATGGGTTTTGAGAAGGAGAGAGGACATGTTGAGTATACAATTGAGATTCTCTCAACATTCTGTACGTATACAAATGTCCTAACTGTAAACCACATATGTGTAAAACAGCTAACGGGTCTTCTACATGAACACGAGGAGGTAGGCCATTCGACTATACACACAGTGACATTTTACCCACATGCAAAATCATGCAAAAGGTAAATACCGAAGCGGAGGGATACAAAAACCCTTGTAGAACATGGCCGTCATCCCGTCTCCTTCATGCCCTTCCTATTTACAGTAATTTATACTGTGATTGGCTTTGATGCTGGAGTGTCAGCTTTCTATTGGCTTCTTACAAGTCACTCATGAACGGTGTCAATGACGTAGGTTATGCACTAGGTACATTGTATCGTTTGGCTGAACGGAATAGTTACATTTTACGGAGAAGGGGAGAGTGGATTTATTTAAATTGAGACGTCGATCATGATTATAGCGCATCGTCTTTTCATTATACCTCTATTTTAAACCAATCCTCTAGCTTTTCACACGATTGTGGATGTAATATTTCAGGGTAAGTGGAATTATACATTTGCTTCCTGCGTTTTCGTTTTTTTCCCTCGTAAGAACAAGAGTGCTTGTATTGTTTTAATCAAACCGTTCTAGACAAGAGGGTAGCCTAATAGGCTGATTTGTATTGACAACATTATTCACCCCTAAATGGTTTTAACAAATGTATTAATATAATTGGTGAGCTCAGTAGTCGCAGTCATGGCACTTGGTTGGGTTGTATTTTTTCGTAAGAGTTGAGGCTGGCAAGCAAGGTAGACTAATGGCTGTCGGTCGACTTCGCCAGAGATTGTGAAATGGCCTGAAAGAGCACCTTCGCTAGACGACATATGAACCCTCCATTATGGTGTGAACCGTGAAAGCTCTCGGTTTATAACGGTGGAGGTGCGCGCATGTTGACAACAGGGCCACAACAAAAACAATAGAGCTAGAGCGAGCTGTCACAGCGGATTTGTTGTCTGACTGTCAGTCTCTTGCCACGTTCAAAATAACTTGGAACTCGGGTTCTCCGACTTCAGTGCTTTTATGAAAACGGGGAAAAACGAGCTCCGACTGGGAAAATCGTTTTGAACGGTGCTCCAACTTGGAATTCCAGGTTGACAACTCGGGCATCTTTCTATAACATTAACTTTCCGACCTGAAGATCACTGACGTCATGATTTGACCTCGCCCCCTGGTGTTCCCAGTTGGCTTGAAAGCGCCATCAGAATGTCTGTCCGTCTTTGACCTGTCTGTCAGTCTGTGCCTACAGTAGTCTGGCTTGCTATTACAATTTTATTAGACAATTACTTTTAATTGAAAATAATAGGCTGCACACAGTAGACGATATATATCCCCTGGATTTTCATCTTCAATGTAGCTGTTAGTGACGAAATACTCAGGTAGGCTAGCTATCAAAGGCAAAAACACAGATGTCAGAGCACGCTGATAAAACTTTCAACCCTTTTTTTAATATTTGCATTTTATAATCACTATACTTCAAATCTCTCTCTGCATTTTAAAATCATTATACCTCTCAAATCTCTCTCTCTCATGTAATTATTGCACCTTGATGTACTGGCTTTGCATGTGATTATTAAAACAAACAACAAATCACCAATCTGTGATGCTGGGGTTTGGAGATCACGCTGCATTTGCACATAGGGGCCTACATATTTAGATTTGTGTACCTTCACATTCACTTTACATTTACACTTGAATGGGAAACCTATTGTATGAAGCTTCTTATGGTCTTTCAAAGTATTTTGAAGGTCTTGACCACTGTTCAAATATAACAGATGTTTTCTCATGTGGACAATTTGCTCAGATCTCTGTAGCCAAGTGAGCAGTGCCATAGAACAGAGGGTATGGATTCCCTAGCTGTTAGTCCACCTAAATACTGTACTTATCCTTTAGCTTATGCATAACCTCTTGATGCATCAGCAGACATTAATATTAGATTCCGGGCCTTGAATTAGATTCGTAGTGGAACGTTAATCATTTTAATGTCATGTGACCTGGACATTGGCAGCTATGTTGTGTGGAGGGTCCCAAGGGATCCGGTTCTTAGTCTGATTCTAATGCTGCTGCTCGGGTAGAAGTAGGCCAGACACAGCCTTGTGCTTTGGGGCCAGTCTGAAGGACACAATCATGTAGACTCAGATAGTCATTTTATCAATGTTTGAAAATGTACTCGTATAACCCAAGTGATTGTAAGCCTTACTTACAGTATGGCACAGTTTGTTACACAAAACATCACCCAGACTTAATCCAACTTTTGATTTTGTTGAATTCATGGGAAATATATATTTGTACTCCATTGTTATATATATATATATATATAACAATGGAGTACAAATTCAAGCTGTTATCAGAAACCAATGAATTTCCAACCTTCTGAACACATTGTCACAAGCCATTCTAAGAGACAATTTATGCTTGATCAAAAAATATGGTCGGAGGCGCGGGAAGGATGGTGTGATACAATTGTGGAACCTCCGGGGGGTTGCAGTGGCCAATTGGATCTCCTTGCTGCACGCCTCTCAAATTTTGTAACAATTCTGAGGGCTCCGTATAGCTCTGCATTGACATGATTTGTTGACGGTAGGCGAGGGTGGGAGGTCCTGTATAAACACAAACTTACTTACTTGACAATTTCCTTCACAACAGTTCTGCGCTGCTCGGTGATGCACAAGAAGTATGAATGCCCTGGCACCCCTACTGTACTTCTCTCATCCCAGTATTTACGGTATTACCGGCTTAGTACACAAAGGGGTGCCAAATAACCCGCAAAAAAGCCTATTGGGTGTACCAGAATGCCCCCCCAAAAATTGCACAAGTTATAGAGAATTTCCATGTCGTTTGCTAGCTAAATATGCTAATGAGCCCAAAGGAAAATAAACAAATTGCAAAGACGGGCAATTCAGCTCATGAAGTTAAACAGGTAGGAACTATCGAATGTCATTTTTGGTGAGTTTGGACATTTACAAGCAAATGTGAACGAGAGACATTGTGTAAATGAACAAAACACGACAAAAAGCTAACACAATATGATGCGTTATCACCCTATTAATTCAGCCACTTAGCAAATTAAGTTAGGGGTCTTCTTAACTAGGCCTGGGTGGTATCCAGACTGGCATACTGAGATATTCAGTAATACTATCACTGCACACAAGGGGCGTGGTTTTCAAACCCAACTGACCCTGCTTAGCTGTTGAGATCAGACGAGACTGCAGAGCATTTAGCACATTTTATACAATTAACTTAGGAGTTATAAGATATCTAGCTGGCAAACATTTAGCTGTGAATTCCATACTGTAATTAGATCACCTGGCGCATGCTTCACAACAGTGGGTGACTCACAAGGCTCCGGTCTCTCGTCGTTGTGTGCTTGTAAGCGAACACTGCGTGACTGGGGACTACTGGTAAGCTTGATAATGAAAAATTGTGACCGGGTGAAATGAAGAACGCAGTGTTCTTTATCTCCTAACGTATTGCACAAGTTGACTGCAGGTATTTACGTATACAATTTTTCTTTTTGTAGTTACTTTTGAAAAAAATCTACAAAGAAATAGTTCAACGGTATTGAGAATCCATCCCATTGCTTTTTCCAAATACCCCAGTATATGGTATATACAGTGCATTCGGAAAGTATTCAGAACCCTGGACTTTTTCCACATTTTGTTACGTTACAGGATTATTCTAAAATTAATAAATTGTTTCCCCCCCCCCCCTCAATCTACACACAATACACCATAATGACAAAGCAAAAATAGTTTAGAAACTTTAGCACGTTTTGTAAAAACAAATCACATTTACATAATTATTCAGACCTTTTCCTCAGTTCTATGTTTAAGCACCTTTGGCAGCAATTACAGCCTTGAGTCTTCTTGGGTATGACACTACAAGCTTGTCACATCTGTATTTGGTTAGTTTCTTGCATTCTTCTATGCAGATCCTCAAGCTCTGCCAGGTTGGATGGGAAACGTTGCTGTAAAGTTATTTTCAGGTTTTCCAGAGATGTTCGATCAGGTTTAAGTCTGAGCTCTAGCTGGGCCACTCGAGGACATTGAGACTTGTTCCGAAGCCTCTCCTGCGTTGGTTGTGTGCTTAGGGTCATTGTCCTGTTGGAAGGTGAACCTTCGCCCTAGTCTGAGGTCCTGAGCGCTCTGGAGAAGGTTTTCATCAAGGATCTCTCTGTTCTTTTCTCCATTCATCCTTCCCTCGATCCTGACTAGTCTCCCAGTCCCTGATACTGGAAAAACATCCCCACAGCATGATGCTGTCACCACCATGCTTCATCGTAGGGATGGTGCCAGGTTTCTTCCAGACTTGGCATTCAGGCCAAAGAGTTCAATCTTAGTTTCATCAGACCAGAGAATATTTTTTTCTCATAGTCTGAGAGTCCTTTAGGTTTATTTTGGCAAACTCCAAGCTGGCTGTTGTGCCTTTTACTGAGGAGTGGCTTCCATCTGGCGACTCTACCATAAAGGCCTGATCGGTGGAGTGCTGCAGAGATGGTTGTCCTTCTGGAAGGTTCTCCCATCTCCACAGAGGAACTCTGGAGCTCTGTCAGTGACCATCAAGTTCTTGGTCAAATCCCTGACCAAGGCCCTTCTCCCCCGATTGCTTAGTTTGGACGGGTGGCCAGCTTTAGGAAGAGTCTTGTTGGTTTCAAATGTCTTTATTTTAAGAATGATGGAGGCCACTGTGTTTCTGGAGACCTTCAATGCTGCAGAAATGTTTTCGTACCCTTCCCCAGATATGTGCCTCGACACAATCCTGTCTTGGCGCTCTACGGACAATTCTTTTGACCTCATGGCTTGGTTTTTGCTCCGACATCCACTGTCAACTGTGGTACCTTTTTATATAGACAGGTGTGTGCCTCTCCAAATCATGTCCAATCAATTTAATTTACCACAGGTGGACTCCAAGTTGTAGAACCATATCAAGGATGATCAATGGAAACCGGATGCACCTGAGCTCAATTGAGTATCATAGCAAAGGGTCTGAATACTTATGTAAATAAGGTATTTCTGTTTTTATTTTTAATACATTTACAAAAATGTATAACTTGTTTTCACTTGGTCATTATAGGGTTGTGTGTGTGTGTGTAGACTGAATTTGTATATTTAGAATAAGACTAACAATGTAGAATAAGTCAAGGGGTCTTAATACTTCCTGAATGCAATGTATGGTATATCGCCCATGCCCAGTGTTAATGCTTATGCAAAATTTTTCACGCAGGAAAAAAATATTCTTGCTGTTTTTTGTAAACGCAGATGTAAAATGCTTCTTATTGACATTTCTGCTTGGCATAAGATTAAGTGTGTGCTTCAGTTGCTCTTCTAAACTCTGAGGATTCACGAACGGGTGTTCAGCAGACACTACTCTGACGGATGGGTATCTATTGGTAAAAATTCAAGATGAACTTAAAGCAAAACATTAGGAAATGTAGCTGGCTACATTCTTTCTATGATGGGCCTAAACATTAGAAATTTGTTGGCCATGCATCGTTTTTGCAAAAAATACCTTTCTTTTTCATTGTAAGCTCCCTTGTGTGGCTGCCAGCCAAATAGCGCTGGACTTCTGTCATCTGATGAAAACAAGCTATTTTCTGCCAAATGTGTTGCACTAATGTATTTTCTGTGTAGGAAAATTAGAGTTGCACGTCCCTTATCACTCTATTGAAGCAAAAAATCACTGACTTTCAATATAAAACGCAACCCCTGTCAATGTACAGCTGAAATCACCTTCCGGTTTCTCCTGTTGTGCCATTTACAAACGCATTGAACAAGTTGACTGGGATTTATGCTTACTTAAAAAGTAGCTGCAAATATTAAAATGTATAGAAAAACATGAAAAGTAGTAGTTATGGTATTGTAAAACCATCCCGTGGCTATTTCCAAATACCCTGATGTAAGGTATACCGCCCAAGCCTATTAGAGAACATACTGTCACAGACAGCCATTTCACTAGTCAATTATACTTAACAAAAATATAAACGCAACATGTAAAGTGTTGGTCCCATGTTTCATGAGCTGAAAAAAAAAAGAAGCTTATTTCTCTGAAATTTGTTTATATCCCTGTTAGTGAGCATTTCTCCTTTGCCAAGATAATCAATCCACTTGACAGATGTGGCATATCAAGAAGCTGATTAATGATCATGCTGTTTACAAAGGTGCACCTTGTACTGGGGATAATTAAAGGCCACTCTAAAATGTGCAGTTTTGTCACACAGCACAATGCCACTGATGTCTCAAGTTTTGAGGGAGTGTGCATGCTGACTGCAGGAATGTCTACCAGAGCTTTAGCCAGAGAATTTAATGTTCATTTCTCTACCATAAGCCGCCTCCAACGTCGTTTTAGAGAAATTGGCAGTACGTTCAACCGGCCTCACAACTGCAGACCACGTGTAACCATGCCAGCCCATGACCTCCAAATATGGCTTCTTCACCTGCAGGATCGTCTGAGATGAGCCATCTGGACAGCTGATGAAACTGTGGGTTTGCACAATCAAAGAATTTCTGCACAAACGGTCAGAAACCATCTCAGGGAAGCTCATCTGCGTGCTCGTCATCCTCAACAGGGTCTTGACCTGACTGCAGTTCGGTGTTGTAACTGACTTCAGTGGTCAAAGGCTCACCACTGGCATGCTGGAGAAGTGTGCTCTTCATGGATGAATCCCAGTTTCAACTGTACTGGGCAGATGGCAGTTGTGTGGGCGAGCAGTTTGCTGACGTCAACATTGTGAAGAGTGCCCCATGGTGGGGTTATGGTATGGGCAACCATAAGGTATGGACAACTAACACACATGCATTTTATCAATGGCAATTTGAATGCACCAAGATATCGTGACGAGATCCTGAGGCCCATTATGGTGCCATTTATTCACCGCATGTTTCAGCATGATAATGCACGGCCCGATGTCGCAAGGATCTGTAGACAATTCCTGAAAATGTTCCAGTTCATTCATGGCCTGCATACTCTCCAGACATGTTACCCATTGAGCATGTTTAGGATGCTCTGGATCAACGAGTATGACGCCGTGTTCCAGTTTCCGCTAATATCCAGCAACTTCGCACAGACATTGAAGAGGAGTAGGACAACATGCCACAATCAACAGCCTGATCAACTCTATGCAAAGGAGATGTCACGCTGCATGAGGCAAATGGTGGTCACACCAGATACTGACAGGTTTTCTGATCCACGCCCCTACCTTAAAAAAAATAATAATAATAATATCTGTGACCAAAAAAATGTATCTTTATTCCCAGGCATGTGAAATCCATAGATGAGAGCTGAATGAATCAATTTCAATCGCCTGATTTATCTTATATAAACTACTCTGCAACAATTTCAAAAATGTTGCATTTATATTTTTGTTCATTGTGTTTTTACGTCTGTTAAACACCTCCCCACCAACCAAATATCAATGAACTTTTTTGGCAAATTTATTTTAATCATGTTGGTCAAAATGTTGATTTCCTCTGGAAACATTTGTATTTCTGTTCACCACATATACAACAGGAGCAGGAACAGTAGCTCCCACAAGTTACACTACTGATTTGAGATAAAGGCTGGCTGGCCTGGCTTGTTTGCATTTTAAAGTTGGCCACAGTAGTAAAACAGTTCCTCTTCTTTAATTTGTCTGGTTGAACTGGAGGTACAGGGGCTTTGAGGATATTTGTCTTTATGCATCAGGAAGAAGATGAGTATTTTGGGGAAAGCTGCTGGGAACAACGGATGCTACACCTCTCAACTTTGTTAGTTCTTGTATCGTTAAGAAGGTAGATTCTACACATTTTGCCGTTTTTATTAAAGCACTTCCTGTGATTCTACATATTCTACCATGGAGCTGAGAGGACATTTTGCAGTATATAATATTTTGCTGCATTTCTATGCATTTTGCCATGGCTGATTGTTCTTTTGTTCAAACATAACAGAACACACTGTTAAATACATTAAACATTTTCCATGACTGTAGCTTTTATTTGGGTGATTTGCTAGTTTGTTATAAAAAAAATTATATAGGGTCATTATCTTTTCTACTTACTTTATATCTGGTTTAGTCGTTTACACTCAAGGTTTTTCCATCCCGAAAAAGTTATAAAATGTGCACTGTTTGGACCCGCCCATGGATTTCAATGTTAGACAAATCCCTGTGTAACACTGTTCACCATGCACTCTTCTGGTCACTCGTTGACACACCAGGAACTCACACCTGTCACGGTTTGCCATGTTCAGCTTGTGTTAGACCTGACTGCTCTTAGTAGCAGTAAACCTGGCTGCAACGTGTCAGTTTGACAGGACCTGTGAACGCTCTTTCCTCAGCAAGAGTTTGCAATGTAAAGCCAATGTGACCGGACTCAAATGGTGATTAATTGTAAAGAGACTCCATGTAGCCCTGGAGTGGGATGTCTGCCGCATGAGGAGATCATCTCCATCAATAGAAAAGGTCAAAGGAGAGGGAGGTGACAAGGAAAATTCAGAGATTTCAAGAGGGCCATAATGAAATGAATATGAGGAGAGGTTACAGAGAAAAAGCCAACAGGCCTAGGTGGGATAAGTCTGAGTGATCAAGAAGGGGTTAACGGTATCTAAGAATAGTAACCATCAGGCCTCTGTGCAGCTCTCTGCATGGAACCCAGCAAATTCTTTGCAAACCACTGAATCGAGACTCAAGAAAAAATGACAGAACTGAGATTTACTCAACCTATCCTCCGTTGTGAAACATTGAGGAATCCCTCCTCCATTAGCTGGAGTCAGATAACCGATGAGTAACCCCCCCCCCCCCCCCCCCTTCCTCATTTTCAAGGCATGATGGCCCTGGCCTTCAGTCTAGGACTTTGCCCACATTTCATTGACCAATGTGTAATCTGCTAAAAGGTCACTGCCACTAATTACCGTACACCACTCCAAAACCGACAGATGCCTAGCCTGGCTTGATTGCGCACTCTCTCTTAATCAGAGGACATTTTCACAGGGTGCGAAAGCACCCAGTTGACGTTTCAAGGAGACATCCAGGCAGGTCGATTGAACCAAGGTGACGGAAGGTCTGCCCTCGACAGATAATGAGGCGGTCTCTGTAAGGTCTCAGCAACTCGGCCAGTCTATTTCAGACCAGCCTGCCTGAGCCTGTCCAAAGTGTCTGAGTCTGGGCTTTAGTTGAAAGCTACATCTCTCCTTTAGCTCTTTGGGGTTCCTATAATGTCACTGACAGAGTGAGCTGGTTCTGCTCTGGCTCGGTGTGAGTCGAGCGACAGCCTCATTATCTTGGCATCTAATCAGTCCTCCAGCCAGCTCCTAATTGAGCCATCAGTGCCTTCGGGGGGAGGAAGAGGGAGGATGGACATGTCAATTACAGTAATGAGAGGGGGTAGCCATGCCGAGTGCCGCACGGGGAGAACAGGGCTGGCCACAATCCTTATTGTAGTTCATTCTATGGCTAATCAAATGTGTCAGCAATGTCAAGAAATTGTTAGGTTGCCGTTCACTGCGGGAGAGTCTGGGTGCTGACGGTGCTGCAAAAAGTGGTTGGGGGGAGATTTATTTATTTATTTTTTTCACAATTTACACTGGAACTAACTAGTTCTGTATTAGTGGACCAATTTTTTTTAATATTTTTTTTTTTAAAGCAGTCCTATAGCTAGGGTTGAAACATTTCTGGGAATTTTCCATGGGAAGTTAAGCCTGGGAATTTTGGGAAATTATAAGCTCTATAAGCTTACATCAAAAAAGTTAGCTTTTTTGGTGGAATACACAAGGCAATTCTAGGTCTTGTGGCATATTTTGGTTAATATGGTTGGTTAACTTTTTTTTATCCCCAACCCTCTGCATGCACAGTGCATTCTTCCATCACATGTACTGCTGATTCTCAAGATCTTGCACAGTAATGAGATCCTATTGAGCCCACACTACTACACTGTCTGAGCCAAGGACTACATACTCCCTGGTAAGTTTTGATGACAATACTGGGTGGGTGAATATATTTCATACGACACAATTTTTTTGTTAACTAGTGAATAGTAGCCTACAGCAAAGTGTGTTAAAATCATTTCTAACTTGGAAACATTTATGCTAGTTAGTTTTTGCTGCCATGTGGGTTTTTAGCTTGCTTGATCCTAAGTGAGGAGTGTTCATTTTAAAACATGTATCTTACTAAGGAGTTGTTTAATCTTAACTATTTATCTGTGCATGGAATTGTATTCGGTTTTTATTTAACCATTTTGTCCCCCTAATCTTTACAGGAAAATGCCATGGGCAAAATCTTATGTGCGGAGACATTTCACTGCAGCTAATGTAGAAGGAAAAGCTGTATATATATGTGAAGAATGCAACAAAGATGCAGAATAATCTGGCCAAGTGCATAAAGTTCCCTCAGCGCTCACAACAAACAACCCCTGACAAAAGTCCCTCAACTTCTATTTGAGGTCAGATGTTTTTTGACTCAATGGAGGAAAGTAGTCAAAGAAATGCTGATTAATGTCTTGCATGAGCTGTGTATGCAACTGGTTCAACTCTGATGCTCACATGCAATGTGTATTGGAAGAGATTTCTGAATGTTCTTCGCCCAGCATACACCCCACCATCCAGATATGCTGTATCTACTCATTTGCTAGATGCAGAGTTCAAGTGAAGGTCAAGCAAATTATAGAGAAAGCAGACTGTATTGCAATCATCTCTGATGGGTGGTCGAATGTTCGTGGGCAAGGAATAATTAACTACATCATCTCCACCCCTCAACCAGTATTCTACAAGAGCACAGACACCGGTCTCTACATTGCAGATGAGCTGAAGGCAGTCATCAATGACCTTGGACCACAGACTGTATTTGCACTGGTGATAGACAATGCTGCGAACATGAAGGCTGCTTGGTCTAAAGTGGAGGAGTCCTACCCTCACATCACACCCACTGGCTGTGCTGCTCATGCATTGAATCTGCTCCTGAAGGACGTCGTGGCACTGAAAACAAGGGATACACTCTACAAGAGAGCCAAGGAAATGTTTAGGTATGTGAAGGGTCATCAAGTTATAGCTGCAATCTACCTCACCAAGCAAAGTGAGAAGAAATAGAGCACCACATTGAAGCTGTCCAGCAACACCCGTTGGGGTAGTGTTGTCATCATGTATGACAGTCTCCTGGAAGGGAAGGAGTCTCTCCAAGAAATGGCCATATCAGTCTGCCGATATGGACAGCCCCATCAAGAGGATCCTCCTGGATGATGTATTTTGGGAGAGAGTGGTAAGCAGCCTGAAACTCCTGAAACCTATAGCAATAGCCATTGCATGGATTGAGGGAGACTGCCATTGTGTCTGATGTTCACTATGCTTGCAGATGTAAGAGAAGAAATCTATACTGCCCTGCCCACTTCACTGTTGCTCCAAGCAGAGGAAACTGCAGTTCTGAAATACATTAAAAAACTTGAAGGCGGCTGCCTAAAGCCCATACACGCCTCAGAGTACATGTTGTACCCTGGTATGCTTGCAATCGCATCCTGTCTGGTGCAGAGATCAACAAGGCCTATGGTGTCATCACTACCGTGTCTCGCCACCTTGGCTTGGATGAGGGCAAGGTTCTTGGCAGTCTGGCGAAGTACACTTCCAAGCAAGGGCTTTGGGATGGAGATGGAGATGCAATATGGCAGTCTTGCCAACATATCTCATCAGCCACCTGGTGGAAGGGACTGGATCAGAGTCTCTTTCCCCTGTTGCCTCCATCATCCTCCAAATCCCACCAACATCAGCCGCCTCAGAGCGCAACTGGTCCTTGTTTGGGAACACACACACCAAAGTATGCAACAGGCTGACCAATACAAGGGTTGAAACATTGATGGCCATCCGGGCAAATTTGAGACTTTTTCAACCTGACAATGAGCCATCCTCAAGGTTGGAAAGTGACAGTAAAGATGATGCTTCAGAGTCTGATGTTCAAGAGGTGGACATTGAGGAGGTCCAGGGAGAAGACATGGAAGCCTGAGAGAAGACAACTAAAACTTTAGTTTCTAGACTATCATTTTACAGATGTATGTTGATAAAGTTTTGGGGAGATGCGATGGATAATTCAATATTTCCTTTTGTTGGTCAGTGAAATCATCCCATGTGAAGAGTGAACTAATTTAATGTTAAATTTGTAACTATATATATATATATATATATGAAGATTTGATTGGAAGTTTCCCCCTCTGAATAGTCCCCAAAATGTGCAACCCTACCTATAGCGCAGGCATATCATTTATTTTCTCTCAACCAGCTACAATTTGGCACGGTCTTGATTTTGGACAATTGGATAGAGAATTTTTCAGTGTGGGGGAATTTGGGTTCCAAACTTTTGTAGATAACTCTTTAAAATAAAAACATATTATTTGGATTTTCTCCACTGTTGTGGTTTGGCACATCCACAATGTAATCACTGACCTCTCCAGCTGCTGTTTACAATTGTTCTGTAGAGAAAGGGGCAAGTTCCAAGAGGCTAAATTCATTCATTTCTTTCCTGGAAGAAAATATTACAAATCTGGAATAGTGAGTGAAAAGACATTGGAATCAAGGACTGATCTCATTTTCAGGAGGGGGTATAAAGCAAGTCGTAATGTCCTGGATTACCATGAATATGGTGATTAGCTTTTTATGTACTATTTTCTTGCCAAATATAGACAGTCACTTGCATGCAGTTTCATTGTGCCATAGGGTTCTATCCAGATTAAGCACTCTTGACGCATATATAATGTTGTTTGATAATGGAAATGATCACAGGGAATGAACCCTTGGGTGGTCTTGGAGTTCATGTTCCTGTCATGGCCAGTGACGTCAGTCAACATAGGCAAAGCCCTGCTCTAACACGGTCTTAAATGGTACTTGCCATCATATAAACATACGATTTACGTTTGTTTTCAGTCGTGCTATTGGAATGGAGAGCTTTGGTGGCTTTGTCATTTCTGATATGCGGTTTGGGCGAATTAGGTCATGTTTAATTCACCGTTAATTTGTTGTGTTCACATGAATGTATTTTGCCCTGCATTTACAACTTAAGGCTATGTGCCTTTATTGCTTACTCATGGAACTTTTGCATGAACTCTTGAAATGGCAATCGTTTGCGAGCCGGATTGTGCGATTCCAAGCTCAAATATGTTTAGGTATCTCAAGATTGTTCTGGCAATTCTAACATGGAAACTTCATTAGGAGGAAGAATGTTTGACATGCTTTTTACATTTGTATCACACATTTTTATTTATCATGATGAAAGTGGCCATTTTAGGCCCTTTTTCGACCTATACATTGTTCCTGTAAGACCCTGATCTAAGATCCAGACAACATCTTGGGTGTCATTATACTCCTTTAGTGTGCTCTGAAATATGGAGTATGTCTTGATTCTGAAATAAACATGTTCACATTAATTTATTCAACATAAATATTCATAACTCAAAACTACCATTTTTGATTTAGTTAACTTTTAAGACGTTGTTTGGAACAAATACATTTCCAGAGTGGGCTCTCTGCTAATGTAGGGCTGGGAATTGCCAGGGACCTCACAATACGATATTATCACGATCATTTGGTGCCGAAATGCGATTTGATCTTCCAAACATATTTTGCTTACCGTATGTCTGCTACAGAGGGACAAGAGCGAGCAATGAGAAACCAAGTTTTGGAAATAAAAGTGCTGAAAACAAATTAGCTCCCTATTTAAAAGGAAGATGGCAACACCGATTCAACCATAAAGCCAGAGAGGTTTTCCAATGCCTTGCAAAGAAGGGCACCTATTGGTAGATGGGTAAAACATTTAAAAAGCAGACATTGAATAACCTTTTTTGAGCATGGTGAAGTTATTGAATTACTCTTTGGATGGTGTATCAATACAGGGATTTCACCATGAGGCCAGTGGTGACATTAAATCAGTGATAGGAAAAAACTGAGGATGCTTCAACATTGAAGTTACTCCACAATACTAACCTAAATTACCTTGAAAATAAGAAAAATATTCCAAAACATGCATCGTGTTTGCAACAAGGCACAAAAGTAAAACTGCAACGATATTAACTTGATGTCCTGAATAGAAAGCGTTATGTTTAGGGCAAACACGTCTGAGTACCACTCTTCATATATTCAAGCATGGTGGTGGCTGCATCATGTTATGGGAATGCTTGTCATCGGCAAGGACTACTGAGTTAGTTTTTTTTTAGGATAAAACAGGACAGGCAAAATCCTAGACGAAAACCTGGTTCAGTCTGAACAGAAAGTGTGCTAACAGCTGCTCCAGCATGTGAACTTGTGAATATGAAAGTGGGTGGCACAGACACATATGTACTAAAGGACACAGGTGGGTTCTGACTGAGGCAGGGGTACTATGGTCTGCACGAATTTACCTGGTTTCCTTTTTGTCATTTTGTTATAGTACAATTTACCTCCACATTGATCCTGGTGACCCCTTGTGTATGCAGGATTTCCCTCCAGCTGAGTATTAATTGTAATCAATGCACTTAGCATCTAGTGAAGCTGCAATACTGTACAATACATGGAATGAGATTGGAATAGAGATGCTTTCCCTTATGCTTCTGATCCCAACGTAGGGAGGGCAGTAGGCTATAGCCTGGGTTTGTTTCAAAACCACTCATGAATTCATAGAAGCCAAAACTCAAAAAATGTGTGGTTGGTACAAACAAGTGCTAAATAACAAGAGGTTCTTGTTAATTGAACACAGTTTTACAAAGCGCTTATAAGGCCCTCTTGAGATGTGGGACTACTTACACCATTGTCTCATTTCCAGGAGAGTCCCATGAGAGGAATATGAGGATATAATTCATTTTTGTGGCCTCTTCAAGAAAATGTATGCTGAACAGAAGTGAAACCCTGCTGAGTTAGACAGCATATTGTGTGGACTATGGTTAAAAAATAGGACCAATGGCTTTGTCAGGAAGTGGCTGATGTTCGAGGGTATGGCTAATTCCGGGCACGTGTAAATTCACTAGGCGAATAAAGGCCCTTCTGATATCTATTAGTCATTCAGTCCCATGTACAGTATCCAACTCTGAAATCACCTCAGAATGTTCTGGAACTGTGAATGTGTCCACTACCGCTGTGATATTGCTTAACGCCCCAAGGAACAAGGTTTGAGTTGACTCCAAAGAACGAAATTGCCCATGTTGCTTCTTATCTTGTCATCTAACTTCAGCCTATGAAACATCATGCTACATGCTAATATGCTACATGCTAGCCCTAGCTACATACTTCTCCTCTAACACGCTCACCTTGAAGTACAAACAACCCCCCCCCCAGGGGAGAAATGTGTCTTGTGTGAACACCGGTATTTTTAGATGCCTGTCGTAATCCTTCCGTCTCTCCCTCTGATGTCCTTGTGCATGGGAATTCCCCCTCCTGGGCAGCTAGCGCTTAGCACGACACCCTGTTGTTGTCATAGACTAGCCTCTATGAATAGGTGAGGGCTTTCGCTAATCGGTTGGAAGCGCCAGCGGCGGTTGGCATGCCTTTCCTCAGTGTGGGGTTGTGGGATCACATCTGACCAGGGAGGAATGACAATTGCAGGGTGACGTCGGAACCTTTCTGTCGTTGAGCTGCGGTGTGTGTGTGTGTTTACACTGTCTGATGGAGAAGCATAATAGCTGTTGGCTCGGTGTGAAGGGGTGTGTGTACTCAGACAGGTCAGACAGTGTTACCTGGGCTATTGTCCTTGAGCCACACGTTTTGAACAAAAACATGTTTTTCCCTCGCATAACTCTGTCCACAGTACTTACGGATATGTTCACAGTAAAGTTGCAGTATTCAGAGCAAATCTTCTTTGCTGAATAAATCCAATTAATACATTAATAGCTTGGTTAGCTTTTTTCCCCTCACAGTGTAGCGTAGACGACAGATTCTGCTGCATTCTGGTCACATAGTCAACAACAGTCTCTTCTATGAAAACACATTATAATGGCTGTGTGTACATGAGGAATGTAGACGTAACTCTCTCTCTCTCTCTCTCTCCCTCCAAGGAGTGACATCGTCCTCACCACAGCAACGGTCGAGAAACTGGTGACCTTTGACCTGAGCGAACAATGAACTGAGGGCAACTCTCAACCAGCTCTACCAACGGCAGACCCTCTGCCCTGTCACCCTAGACCTGGGCAGAGGAGTGTGTGTGTGTGCGCGACTGCACGTGGTGTTAATGAGTCTGCCCGTACTCTAGAAAGAGCTAATAGGCTACACTCCCTCTCTCCTCGTCTGAGAGGAGGCACCTCTGACCCTTGACCCTGATTGACTGACCCCAACCAACCACCAGGAAGCATGGGGAGGAAAAAGATTCAGATCCAACGGATCACCGACGAGAGGAACAGACAGGTGAGACAGAGATGAGTGGCCGTGTCTTCATAGTCTGGACCAGGGTGTTATTCAAGGGCCTTGAATATAGTCAACTCCTTATAAGATGGGCGAGAAAGATGTGTGGCCTTGTCTCTTTCAATAATGAAAAAAGGCATCCTTCCTCCCAATCCAGTCATATCCAGGCGGGCCGATGTACAGTTGAAGTCGGAAGTTTACGTACACTTAGTCACTTAGTCATTAAAACTTGTTTTTCAACCACTCCACAAATGTCTTGTTAACAAACTAGAGTTTTGGCAAGTCGGTTAGGACAACTACTTTGTGCATGACACAAGTAATTTTTCCAACAATTGTTTAGACAGATTATTTCACTTATAATTCACTGTATCACAATTCCAGTGGGTCAGAAGTTTACATACACTAAGTTCACTGTGCCTTTTTAAACAGCTTCGAAAATTCCAGAAAATGATTTCATGGCTTTAGAAGCTTCTGATAGGCTAATTGACATCATTTGAGTCAATTGGAGGTGTACCTCTGGATGTATTTCAAGGCCTATCTTCAAATTCAGTGCCTGTTTGCGTGACATCATGGGAAAATCAAAAGAAATCAGCCAAGACCTCAGAAAAAAATGTAGACCTCCACAAGTCTGGTTCATCCTTGGGAGCAATTTCCAAACGCCTGAAGGTACCACGTTCATCTGTACAAACAATAGTACACAAACACCATGGGACCATGCAGCCGTCACACAGCTCAGAAAAGGAGACGCGTTCTGTCTCCTAGAGATTAACGTACTTTGGTGCGAGAAGTGCAACTCAATCCCAGAAGAACATCAAAGGACCTTGTGAAGATGCTGGAGGAAACCGGTACAAAAATATCTATATCCACAGTGAAACGAGTCCTATATCGACATAACCTGAAAGGCCGCTCATCAAGGAAGAAGCCACTGCTCCAAAACCGCCATAAAAAAAGCCAGACTACGGTTTGCAACTGCACATGGGGACAAAGATCATACTTTTTGGAGAAATGTCCTCTGGTCTGATGAAACAAAAATGGAACTGTTTGGCCATAATGACCTTCATTATGTTTGAAGGAAAAAGGGGGAGGCTTGCAAGTCGAAGAACACCATCCCAACTGTGAAGCACTGGGGTGGCAGGATCATGTTG
Source organism: Oncorhynchus mykiss (assembly GCF_013265735.2). Lineage (NCBI taxonomy): Eukaryota > Metazoa > Chordata > Actinopteri > Salmoniformes > Salmonidae > Oncorhynchus > Oncorhynchus mykiss. The sequence continues at coordinate 30,837,514 of NC_050572.1, read as the reverse complement.
TGGGGATGCTTTGCTGCAAGAGGGACTGGTGCACTTCACAAAATGGATAGCATCATGAGGGGGGGAATTTGTGGATATATTGAAGCAACATCAAGACATCAGTCAGGCAGTTCAAGCTTGGTTGCAAATTGGTCTTTCAAATGAACAATGACCCCAAGCATACTTCCAAAGTTGTGGCAAAATGGCTTAAGGACCACAAAGTCAAGGTATTGGCGTGGCCATCACAAAGCCCTGACCTCATTCCTATAGAAAATTTGTGGGCAGAACTGTAAAAAGCGTGTGCGACCAGGGAGGCCTACAAACCTGACTCAGTTACACCAGGTCTGTCAGGAGGAATGGGCCAACATTCTTATTGTGGGAGGCTTGTGGAAGGCTACCCAAAGCGTTTGACCCAAGTTTAACAATTTAAAGGCAATGCTACCAAATACTAATTAGGAGTATGTAATCTTCTGATCCACTGGGAATGTGATGAAAGAAATAAAAGCTGAAATAAATCATTCTCCTATTATTCTGACATTTCACATTATTAAAATAAAGTGGTGATCCTAAATGACCTAAGACAGGGAATTTTTACTAGGAATAAATGTCAGGAATTGTGAAACTGAGTTTAAATGTATTTGGCTAAGGTAAATGTAAACTTCTGACTTCAACTGTATGTGTTAGACCTCCAAGGCCCATTTGACACCATGGGCCAGATTCACTGAATGTTTGTACTGGTGCAAACTATACACCTGTTGAAATAAATGTACCAAAAAAAGGTCAAACATAACTGTAAGCTTTTCTTCCTTTCTCTTCAGCTAATGGTTTACAGTTTGAGCTTTTTATCCTCCTAAAAATAACAGGTGCAAATGTAGATCTTTCCCTGTATTAATGTACTAGTGTTAGTGTCACTGCCCATTAATGAACATCGTATCAGTGTTGTAGTGTAATGTTACTGTTTTCTGGGTTTGTACAGTATAGTGTGTGCAGAATGTATCTTTTAGTCTTGTTTGAGGGTGTGCGTTTGACTTGAATGGAGCTCTCACGCACCCGTGGCCCTTTCTGAGAGTGCATAGTGTTTCAGGCCGAGCAGGCACAGAGTTCAAACCGACATGGAGTCAATCAGATCACACACAGCCCTGCGGACAGCTGCTCCAGATAAATCAGAATGTCCACAGCAGCTGCAGACCAGTGGACACAGTCCTATCAGGGACAGAAGTTACTGATCTGTGCGCGTGTGTGTGTTTTCAAAGGGTGAATGTGTGTGTGTGGGGGTAGGTGTGTGTTGAGAAAGGTGAGTGTTTGCATACGTGTATGTTTGAAAGGGTAAAAGTGTGGGAGTGGGATTGTGACTGGGTGTGTCTGTGCTACGGTCTTGGGAAATCTGTTTCTGCCTGCTTCTTGTTCACTCACCACCCTCCTATTTGTCTGATGTTGCGATTTTTGAGTAGATTAATTTATTAGTCATGAATGGTTAAATATTAAAATAATCTTCCTGGTTGTACATTGCAAAACGCAGAAAATACCCACAATACACAGAGGGTACATAAAAAACATATTAGCATTGCACTTAAGGTACAATGCTATGGTCGGTTTACGATGTTGACTATTCGGTGACAATGTACCTCATTCACTATTCCTACTACAATAACAACTGTGATTGCCTCAGGTCATTCATAAATGTACACACAACATACAGGATACATTGAAATCAAATCCATAATTGCTGACCCAAGGTTACGTATCACTGCAGTAGCATTTCGTAATAGCATATTACAAAACCATAACCCCAGTAGATGTTACACCCTTCCTTGTCCTCTATCGCTCTTCCGTGTGCGCACTTGCATGTGTGTTTTTGACGTAAAAGTGGGAAGATTCTCTATATCCGGTGGGGGGGGGGTATTCTGAAGGAAGGATATTGAAGTCCCTTATCAGTTTTCTCATCAAAGCATCTCATTTGCATGTTCAGGGCTCTGAGCAACATGGGGAAGGAGAGTTGGGAAAGAGAGAAGGGTAAAGATATGGAAGCTGAAGAGAATGGGGTTAGTCGCATGTGGGTCATGTTCATTAGGCACAAAACTGAAGAAAACACTGAAATGGAAGGAGATGTTTTTCGTGTTTTGAAGCATTTTGCTACAGTGTGCCCTAATGAAAATGTCACTGAAGAACCAGAGTGGCACTAATTCACTCCATTGCAGATAAAGGAAGCCCACTCAGATTTTTAACACTGTGTCGGCACTTGTTAATGACTTAAATTGACACTTTCTACAGACACCACAACTCAAACTCATTTTCACTTTCCTCAACCTCTGCGATCTCTTCCCACCTCCCTCCATTATGTTATGTAAATCCCTTTGTGACAATGCTGATGGGGGAAAAAAAGTGCTTGTATAAATAAATCGAATTGATTCATTCTCTATCCCCTCCCAATGCAGGTGACGTTCACCAAGAGAAAGTTTGGCCTGATGAAGAAGGCGTACGAGCTGAGTGTGCTGTGTGACTGTGAGATTGCCCTCATCATCTTCAACCACTCCAACAAACTGTTCCAGTACGCCAGCACCGACATGGACAAGGTGCTGCTCAAGTACACCGAGTACAACGAACCCCACGAGAGCCGGACCAACGCCGACATCATTGAGGTAAAGCAAACAGAAAGGGCTATCAGCCTCTGACCGTACCACTTTAGCTTGAGACTGCCTGGAATGCCAAGTGGGCAGGGTTTGCACTTTTTGTGACACTTCGATTGGTTCCACTGCGCCAGCCAAGCTCAATCTGCACAGAACAATGAACCTTATTGCAACCAAAGTGTTGTCGCTTCTTTGTAGAAAGGGAATGGGAATGTTGTCTCAGAACTGATCTGATCTGTGTGTCTTCTTGCTAAGTCCGGAGGTCTGAAACTCTCACCATTTTTGATGAAGTGTACCGGATGCTTAGCATTGTCACAGATCGTTTTGTACTGTATTCCCAACTCCTGTTGTCATTTAGCAATGAATTTGATCATATAAAGTTGGCTATACGGCACAACCGATCTGGAACCAGGCTATCGCACAAATGTACCTTGAAATTGTCCTCCCTCAGACGCATAATTCAACAATACAGCTCGACTGTACTTGTTCCAATTCAGCCAGATGGACCTTCAGCTCCCATCCTTAGTTCTCATCTCCCACCACTCTTTTTTTCCCATCCTGTCTTCACAGACGTTGCGAAAGAAAGGCTTCAACGGTTGCGAAAGTCCCGAGCCGGACGGAGAGGACTCCATAGACCAGAGCCCCCTGAACGACGACAAATACCGCAAGACCACCGAAGACCTAGACATCCTCTTCAAGCGCTACGGTGTCAGTGTAAGCATCTCCCCTTTTCCTCACCATCTCCCCCAATCTAAAACACCTTGCCCTTAGCTAGCCACTATCCCTTAGTATGGGTGATAGCACTGGGATAGGTAAAATAAGTGCAATGAATGGTGGTACTCAGAGGTTTGCGAAACACTGAACTATATGGTGGAAGCTCCACTTCACCTACAGCAGTTTGATGCTGCTATTCTTCCATTGTCTTCCACTGAGCCAATGTTGAAAAGTGCTAACTATCAAATTTCTTTCAGTCTGCGGTCCCGCCCCCCACATTTTCCATGCCCGTCACCGTCCAGGCTTCTAATCAGAACACATTGCAATTCAGTAACCCTGGCAACGCCATGGTGACCACCTCCTACGTGACGTCGCCATCTGACAACCACCACCTGTCGCCCCAGCAACCGGCGCTCCAGAGAAACACAGTGTCTCCTGGGTTGCCACAGCGACCGGCCAGTGCAGGTGAGCGAAAGAGCGGGATGGCCTTCTACTGTGGCATCTGTGGGAAATGAGGTCATCTTTCCTCTCCACACAAACTCTGTGCTCTGCCATAGCCAGTGTCCTGTTCATTAGGACATGCAACGGAAAACGTCAAAAAATGTTTTGCAACATAAAATGAATAAGCTTGTCTTAAGTCCAGGTAGTCCCTCCCTGTTTCAGTCCATTTGCTGCCAAATGAACAAGACCCTGGTTCCAATTGTATTTGAGTATTTTCAAGTACATGCCTATCTGAATACTTATAATGTGTGTGAAAGTAATAGAATTTTTTTAAAATTCAGTTTCCGCTAGGAGTGTTCATATTGTTCTTGCTAAGCCAGTGTTTATCATTTCAACAGGTGCTATGCTCGGGGGCGACCTGAACAATTCAAATGGAGGATGCCCAAGTCCAGTCCGTGAGTAACCTTATGACAGACTACTCTACAATACCACTTCTACTGACAGTACTACGCTCGTTGACAGTCAATTTGTTAAGAAATGGATGTACTCATTGAAAAAGGGCTAATTTAATCCAATATCTTAGGTGCTAGACAGAAAAATGTCTGCAGTATGATTTGCTCCCACAGAGATTTCTGGAGACGCTCAAATGACAGAACTTTTCCAAATGTCTCAATAAATATCAGCATATTAGAGATGTGGATGTTGCTTTTTTTTCAAGAAAAGGGCCTGCTAAAAGAATGTGGAAAAAGTAAGGGAAAGTGAAAAACATATGTTATGCTTGTCACATTGCCAAGAGCAATCATATACTCCATCCAGGGTCCAGTCCTTAGTAGTTCCTCTCCATCTCTTCCTCTATCTTCTCTGCCATTACTGTCCCAGTATTACTGAGACTGCCCCGGATCATCTTGGAATGTCTCCAATGACGTCAGCTGGTGTCCCTAGCACTTGCCTGGATAGACACCAGAGCAATGTGGGAGCCAGGTGGAGAGGGAGACCCAGAAGGTTCAGGTGTCAACCCTCCCTTGGGGAGAAATCAAATCTAGCCCCAGGCTTTTGGCAAGAGGGGAGGCCTGGTGTTCAGAAGGCTTGAAGCACGCAATCCAGGGATAGCTGAGATTATGGTGTAAAGACAACTTGTCATGTGTCATTGTGTGGCACGACGACATGTTTTTCTGTGTACTTTCTGCCGTGGAATGTACACAGTTTCTCACAGCTCATGAGCAATGCAAGCTGACTATGGGCACTTTTTAAATTTCCAAACATTGTTTGTCATTGAGTTACGAGTTGGGAGCACATCAGGGGTGTCTGTTGTCCCCCAGCCAATGGTGTAGTGTTATTTTTATTTTTTTAGGTGTGGGAGCGAAAAGTATGATGGCATAATTTCTCAAAGTTTGTACTGACCGATGTAGCCTATTGAATATCATTAGAACATTATATCGTTATAGAATATGCAGAAAATGCATCCTCCAATTGCAATGTCTGCCTATGCCTATTGTCTGAAGATTTGTTTGTTTGTTGTGTTTTACCCCATTTTTCTCTCCCCAATTTCGATCTTGTCTAATCGCTGCAACTCCCAACAGACTCGGGAGGCAAAGGTTGAGTCATGGGTACTCTGAAACATGACCCGCCAAACCACTCCTCTTAACACCCAGCCGCATGAGCCAAGTAATGCGCGATGTGCCAAGTAAAGCCCCCCCCCCCCCCCCCCCCGGCGTTTTCTTGGCGTATTCCAACACAAAATCTTTTAAAATCCTGCATCGTTCCGATTATCGCATTGCACAAAAAAAATACCTGTCCCAAGAAGGCAGCCTCCCTCCCTCATATATTTTCCTCTGTGACCATGGATAGTTGACGGATAGATTAAAACATGGCTCTGTGCTGTATGTCATATAAGCTCCTTACAGATCAGTGATGATGAAATAAAGGACTTTTAGCCTCTGAGGTTTCATCTTCTAAATACACTAAGCAATTCCTGCTGTGCCAGGTGTTGATTTACCTGCATGGGTTTTGTCATTTATCTCGCTTCCTTCCTTTTCCCCTTCCAGCTAACGGATACATCAGTGCCAGGGCCTCCCCGGGCCTCCTCTCTGTCTCCAATGGCAACAGCCTGGGGAAAGTAGTTCCGGCCAAATCCCCGCCCCCGCCTCAGAGCCCACAGATGGTCAACAGCCGCAAGCCAGACCTCCGGGTAATCACCTCTCAGGGTGGGAAGAGCCTGATGCAGATGGTGAGCTCAACCAAGCTGAACCACTAAGTTCAATCAGAACCAGGCCATACCAGGTCTAACTGGGGTCAACCAGGCTTTACCAGACTAAATGGGACATGTCTGTGTTTTGTTGACTTTAATTGCATCAAAATAGTAATTGATGCGGGTTGTGACTATTCCCCTTCCACAAACTCTTTTGACACTTATTATGCACATGGTCATCTCAGTTTCGTAGCAAGAGTGAAATCTAGTATGGACTTTGGAGTTGTTTTTTTTTCTAGTTAAAGATTTTTATTTTAGATTTGTGCCTCCACCAAAACCACCAGATTGCCGAAACACAACCTGTGCAATCTAGAGTAAGCAAAGGTTATAAAATAAATATTATATCATACACTATAATATCAGTAAAATACACTGATTGTACAAAACATTAGGGACACCTTCCTAATATTGAGTTGCACCACCTTCTGCCCTCAGAACAGCCTCAATTCACCGGGGCAAGGACTCTACAAGGTGTCGAAAGCGTTCCACAGGGATGCTGGCCCATGTTGACTTCAATGATTCCCACTGTTGAGTCAAGTTGGCTGGAGGTCCTTTGGGTGGTGGACCATACTTGACACACACGGGAAACTGTTAAGTGTGAAATCCCCAGCAGCGTTGCAGCTCTTGACACACTCAAACCGGTGCGCCTGCCACCCACTACCATACCCCGGCACTTAAATCTTTTGTCTTGCCCATTCACCCCCTGAATGACACACATTACACAATCCATGTCTCAATTGTTTTAAAGCTTAAAAATCCTTCTTTAACCTGTCTCCTCCCCTTCATCTACTCTGATTTTGAAATGGATTTAACAAGTGACATTGATGGTCATAACTTTCACCTGGTCAGTCTGTCATGGAAAGAGCAGGTGTTCCTAATGTTTTGTACACTCAGTGTAGTATCGTTGACAAACAGGACCTTCGCCTCTCTGTTCACGGTCTTCTGTCCAGCATGACCTTTAGTCAACGGTCGGCCGAGACTAGGGATTCATGTGTTTGGGTTCAGAGAAAGGTCAGTGGCGTAATTATGTCCGCTCCCGCCCCTTTGCAGACAGATGATGAGCTGGAGATGGTGAGCGAGGTGAATTTGTTTTGTTTTTTTCTCCTGTCACTCGCATGTGTCTCTGACTGTTGACCTTCCCCCTACATTCACATGGTCACAAGTGTGCAATGCAACGCTCATGAGTGTGTCATTTTAAAGGCCAAAGTATAGTCTCTTTGGCTATGGTCCAATGGCATGTGGTGGTATGGTCATGAGTTTATAGTCGCCACCGGGACTGCATGTGGTTTTAGGGGTCGTACTTGTGTGACTCCAAGCATGACTGCATATAGTCCTACAACTATGATCAGTTGCTGTAATTTAAGGTGAAAAATAAAGATTCCTTCAAGCTACGCTAGCATCTATCAGTGGGAATGTTAGCAACTTTGGGCGACGGTTGCCACACACTTCGCTTGGATCATCTTCATCGTTTTTGTCGGCCCATTTTCTTCCATCAACGCTGACACTGTTGGCCGGCATGATGGGTGTCATTTCACTTGGCAGTTTGTTGCCACCACCAACTTGCAGCACATTCCCTGTCCATCTGGAAACTGCATGGGGTTACCCAAACAATGAATGGCATGCATTTTTAAAGGGATAATTCACTTTTTGAAGTAAGCTTATTCATTTTAAAATGTGAACTATTCCGTTAAGGCTCGCTCACGTTCAGCCTGGCAATGCCACCACCACTGTTGTGTGTGTGTGATGCATGACGTCAAGTCTCCCGACTACACTTCCACCTAATACGAGATACATTTTGAAAAGCTTGTCATGAGTCCAACCATATCAACATTTGACATTCGATCATGTCAGAAGTTCCATTCATTTGAATACACAGGTTTTAAACATGTTGCTCATTTCTGTCAAACACCAAGGTTTAAATTCTTTGTTTATTTGGTCTAACATTTTCCCTAATTTCCTTTCTTCCCAGAATGCCCAGCGTTTGGCCGGCGCACAAGTGGCCCAGGCGCTCACCACGCCAGTGGTCTCCGTGACAACGCCCAGCCTCCTGGCACAGGGGTTGCCCTTCTCCGCCATGCCGACAGCTTACAACACAGGTTACCTGAAGCATGAGCAGATTGCTACAAATGCTTATACACTGAACAAAAATATAAACGCAACATGTAAAGTGTTAGTCCCATGTTTCATGAGCTGAAATAAAAGATCCCAGAAATGTTTCAAACGCAAAAAAAGCTTATTTCTCTAAAATGTTTTTTACATCCCTGTTAGTGAGCATTTCTCCTTTGCCAAGGTAATCCATCCACCTTGACAGGTGTGGCATATCAAGAAGCTGATTAAACATGATCATTACACAGGTGCACCTTGTGCTGGAGATAATAAAAGACCACTCTAAAATTTGCAGTTTTGTCACACAGCACAATGCCACAGATGTCTGAAGTTTTGAGGGAGTGTGCATTTGGCATGCTGACTGCAGGAATGTTCACCAGAGCTGTTGCCAGATAATTCAATGTTAATTTCTCTACCATAAGCCGCCTCAAGTTGTTTTAGAGAATTTGGCAGAATGTTCAACCGGCATACGACGCCATATGGGTGAGCAGTTTGCTGATGTCATCGTTGTGAACAGAGTGCCTCATGGTGGGGTTATGGTACGGGCAGGCATCTGGACAACGAACACAACAGCATTTTATTGATGGCAATTTGAATGTACAGAGATACCATGACGAGAACCTGAGGCCCATGTCGGAAGGATCTATACACAATTCCTGGAAGCTGTAAATGTCCCAGTACTTCCATGGCCTGCATACTTACCAGACATGCCACCCATTTAGCATGTTTGGGATGCTCTGGATCAAAGTGTAAGACAGTGTGTTCCAGTTTCCGCTAATGTCCAGCAACTTCGCACAGCCATTATTAAAGAGTGGGACAACGTTCCACAGGCCACAATCTATAGCCTGATCAACTTTATGCAAAGGAGATGTGTCACGCTGCACGAGGCAAATACTGACTGGTTTTCTGATCCACGCCCCTACCTTTTAAAAAAAATCAGAAATCAAAATCAGTCGTTTCAGAGTGGCGGAGTAACAAAGCACTGCAAAAAGCACCATAGCTGCACTAGTGTGTACAGAGTTCCTATATAGATTGATTCATTTCAACATTACACATGAAAGGAAGTGAACGTGGCTGAACCATTTTCCCCTCTGTCTTTCGCCTCCCTCAGAATACCAGCTGACGAGCGCTGACATCACCGCTCTCCACGCCCTGGCGTCACCAGGCGGCCTGCTGCAAGGCAACGTGTCGTGGCAACAGCAACCGTCTTTGTCCCAGCAGCAGCAACAGCAGCAACAGCAACAACTTAGTCTGGCGTCGCTTAGCAACTTGGTGTAAGTCCATCCTTGCATTGCCACGTCACAAAGCAACCATGAAGCCCTCCTCCGTTCTCTACAAACCAATTGATGACTGTCGAGCTGTCCATCAAAACACTATGCGACTGTCCATTCCTGTCATGTAGCATAGTGTCCCCATGTCATTTGTAGCTGCAAGCAATTCACATCCTTTAGATGGGGTCTGTGAATTGGTGTCACCGACATATGCCACCCCAGATCCTTTTCTTCTTGAAGCACCATCGTTTTTGTTAGGGATGTGACTTAATACAGGATTTGTTTTAAAGTTTATATACTGATAAAATACCTAATTATCTTAGGTCAGATGCCAGGTATTTTCCTCACACAGGGCACAAATAAGGACGGTCGTATTATGCTGCGTTGTGGCTCCACACTCAGCTTTACGATGGCAGCACACAGGATAGTTCCTTATAACCTCCAAAGCTGCAAGAGAAAAGTCACCGTTTTGTCCCAAACAGCAAAGGTCAATGGTCAAAATGGATCCCACTGCTGGCACCAATACCTCCCCCCAGCCCAGCCAAATCCTCCAGTGGTCAATTGACCCACATAATAGAGGTCAAAATGGCCACCATGCACACACACTCAGCAGGCCCTTTTCTTGAGTCACACAGCCTCAGTAGCCTGTGTGACTGAGTGAGTGTGTTCTCTCCTTTTGTCCACAGCATGTGGGGCATGGACAAACAGAGCGGGGACCTGTCTAGCCAAATCTCCAGTCTGGCGGCCAATCTGAGGTGAATGTCTTTGCCGAGGTGTCCCTTCGGGTGGATGGGGACTGTTCTCTATTCCATGTTTTCCTTCCTTAAGAACACAGACCCCTTTTTCAGAACAATTTTATTTTGGACAATGCCAAATACATTTACAAACACTAGCAAAGTATTTTATTATAAAGGGAGAGTTGTCTTTTCCAGATGGTGACATATATTAGCATTAACCACAGGGGGGGCACAAAGGCTTGCACTAACATTGAATCAGGCAACGGTCTGTCTAGAGAGCACTTATGAAAACCATTAAATATTATTTACCACTCCTTAAAATGTGGTCACAGCTTTTATTTTTTTTAATGCTTCTTCTATATTGGATGAAATGGGATTGGGCACAACTTCAATCTATTTATGATCTATCTATCCCTAACATATACATATTTCCATTCATGTATTATTATGTACATCTATTTTTGTTTGCATTGCTGTATCGATGGATCGGTAGATTGATGAATACTAATATACCCCCTTCATGTACACCTTTCACTTGCATAGCTACATACTCTGTCATTTTCTTTTGCAAGTGTCTCCAATGTTTCTTTCTCCCCACAGCGCCTCGCAGTCCAACCTCCTCTTGGGTAGAGATGAGTGGTTGGGCCGGTACTGTATTTCACCGTACTATGTCATGTCTGTGCGCTTTTGGCTGCCCCGGCATGTCAATTCTGTGGTGGTGATTTACACTTGACCAAAGTTCCCAGGTTTTTCAGAAAATTCCGGAACCGGGAATCCTCCAACTGGGATTTTTGAAAAATCCCGTTTCTGGATTGTTTTTCCTGAGCCGCCATGATCTCTTGTCAAATCACCCCTTCATACACAGACAATTTCATGCTTTTCTAATGCTGTTGGCCTGTTTTTGTATGGATTTTGGGAGCTTGAGGGTTACTTTTACTTGTCAATTGCTTGGAATGGATTTGATCATCAATTCAAATGGTGTTGCTGCTACTACTATGCCTTGTTGGTGCTCTGTCTTGTGATTAGGGGTTCCCTCCGAAACGTCACATGAGAAACCTGTCACTGTTTGTATTGCAATACATTGTAATTGTCAAGTGAAACTCACCCATCCTGTTTTCTTTCTCTTAATTTCCATCTCTGTGCTTAATCTTTGTCCATCTTTCCCCTCCCCTCTCCTGCACTTCTCTCCCTCTCTCTGACGCTCAGGCCGGTGGGGCACATACCTCAGGGCACCATGCTGACTGTCAACACAAACTCCAACATGAGCATCAAGTCTGAGCCCATCTCGCCTGGCCGAGACCGCCGCTCCCCGTGCCCCCCGCCGTCCTCATCGGGGGGGGGCGTCCAGACGGCCGCGCCCCCGCCACAATACCCTGGTTCCCTGCTGTGCCTGGAGCCCCCAACCGGCCGTTCCCCCGCCGACAGCCTCAGCAGCAACGGCAGCTCCTACGAGGGCAATGACCACGACGACCCTGCGGCAGGTGGCGGAGGAGGAGGCATCGGCGGAAGTGCAGCGGGCAACATGGGCAACCCTGGCCGCTCCCTGCCCCCCGAATTCAGCCCCTCGGTGGAGCTCCTGCGGGCCCAGAATGAGGCGGAGCAGGAGGGAGCCAACATAAAACGCATGAGACTCGATGCGTGGGTCACATAGAGGCCATGGCGCCAACATCATCGACCCCTGAAGCACCAAACACAGAACCCCCCCCCCCCCCCCCCACCCTCCGCCATTTTCCACCCCCACTTCGCTGCCTCCATCCAAAGAATTTGCCTCCACCTACCCAGCTCCCCAGGACTCAAAGCAAAGACAGAAATGTATGGGCTTGTGCTCCACCTGAGGGGAGGATGGTATAGTGTGCTGTTGGATTTTGTATTGGGCAGCGCATTGAATATACGGGCTCAAAGAATCTCGATGCTGTCCCGCTCAAATTGAGTTTGTGTGTTTTGTGGGAATTGACACTTGCGCTATCAGGATGATAAGAAGATAATGGATGGATTTAAAATAGAACATATTCTCCTAAATGTTTTGACTGCTCATTGCTGTTTATACCAGGCGTAAAAGTGAATCTAGAGATGTTAGTTGAAACGTCACGTATTTTAATTTGAGCACGACTGTATCGTTAACAGTACGACGGAAGGCTTTTGCTGTGTTTGCTTGACACAAGTGCTAGTTTTCACCGTGGGACTTTCTGCCCTGTTGACTCTTCAGTTCTGTTGTTCGATATAATTAGCACTGTCTGCTTCAGAAAGCACCCCTTCAAAATGCACTTTGGGAATGACTGTTTTGACGAGCGCTGCTTGCAAAGATTGCTGGCTCAGCTTCATCAGTGGCACTGAGCGAAGAGACCCCAGACGGGCAAACAGGATGTCCGGTCGGTCCGGGATACACAGGAATGGATCCCACCGCTGCCACCAATTTCCAACACCCCAGCCAAAGCCTCAGGTGGCACTCTGTGGTCAACTGGCACTGTCAGCCAAGGCCAAATCGAGCATCTTGCCAGAGTGCCGATATCAACCTCTTTTCCTAAATGCCAAATGCCTCGGACGCAGTATAGGGACACTGAAGAATATTGTTCAGTAATTATGACTGACCACCTCCACGAAACAGTAAAAAAAACACTCAGACTTTGATTCTGCTCTCAATATCTCTATGCTCAGATGTACTTTGTGTCGTCACCTGTGTTTCCTTTCTGATTTTGAAGGAATTGTTGCGATCTTTGTTGCACCAGAATTTAGGCTAGATGCTGAGATACGTGTCACAGGACTTCTAAAGGCTCGTTCTACTAGTAGAAGACCCCGATGCAATGCATATTTAAAGTTTGTTTTGGACTTCTGGTTGCTCTCTTTAAGGAAGTATTTGGTCTTGGCATTTTGGACACATTCATAAAGGTTAGAACTGTTGAACTGTAGTTTTGGGGAATTAAGAGTAAGACTTTGTATACAATTATTATACAGAAGCGTTTTGATGTTCCCTTAGCTTTCTGCAGCTCTTTGCAATGTTTCAAAAGAGCTGTTTCAGCAGAATGGAAAAATACATATTCTATATTTCTATAGCTTCAGTTGGCAGCAAAGCAGTAGGCTTTTCAATACAGATGTGTGTTCATATGAATATATTTGCATAGACTTCGCTAGGTATCCCTAAAACAAGCAATGTGTTCATTCTCAGTGGATCTGTTTGCATATGAGTGTGATTGTGATATGTTTCGAGCTACGATGCAGGAGTCCTGCCGCAGTAGCCGAGAAGTTTGTTTCAGTAACCTATATAATGCTCGTGTTGATGGTGTGCACTTTCTGTCTCACTCTTGAGGCCTGCTTGGCTGCGGCGTCAACATGCCCTTTGGCCTCACGCTCTGAACCCAATCCCCAATAATCAAAGTCTAGCGATAGACCACTATATAACAAATTATAGAAATAAAATGGATTGTACTATTAAACTAGTACAATTGCATTGAATCATGGTATTTTGTCTTAAAAGGATCAGACTTCGTAAACTACAGTATACATTGTCAGGCTGAGCGAAAACGAATGCTACTTTATTTGAAATAATTTGCCGATTTTTGAAGTCACATTTTAATCATTCATATGAAATCATGTTTTCATATGCCTCACCCTCCGCCGTGAGCTACGTCCTAATGGAGTTGTCCTATTTGACACAATGTAAGAAGGCGGTGTTGATTTCTATAAATGTATCTACTGTACATTATGCAACACAGATTTAGTTTCATTGCCTGCTCAGGGTATCCCAGGGTTCAGTGCGTATGGCTGGCACCAGTGACCTTTCTTGTGGGGAGCAACGTTGCAGATAGAAATGTAATGTCTAGAACTATCTGAACTTTTGTGTAGTCACGCCCACCTCAGTCTGAGGGAGCGGTCCCTCTGGTTTGAGACATTTGACACCACACTGATTTGGTTTTAACACCCTGACACTTGCAGGCCACTCGTGTACAAAAGGTTCTCTGTCCAATCTAGCAATGTAGTCTGAAGACAATCTATAATGTTAAATGAAAAACCTGCACCCTTTTTTTTTTTTTTCTTGTGTAAAACGTTTTCTAGATCTTACTATTTTTCAAGTGTTTATTTGTGCTGGTGACAGCTCCATTGTCTTTTATTAATATTATATTATTATGGAGCTTATATTTTTCTGGTATTTTGTGTAGGATATTCAACCTTTTATTTAATCGACCTTATATACATGATATGTGAAACTGGCTTCCTTTCTTGAAACTTGCTAGAATTGCACGATCAATTATTGTGACATAGCAAATGCAATGAAGGAAAATACCAGTTAAATGCTGCAATATTGATTTAAGATATGAACATTTATTTATGTGGAGGGGGTGAAACTGAAATGAGCAATTAACCCAATTCGAAAATGTAAATGCGTGGGATTATACAAAACAAATATATGTTACATACATTAAAAAAGAAATCACAATGCATCACAAATGAGTAAGAGAACCTCATAAGAAATGTAGCATAAGAAAAACAAATGATAGCTAATATATTGTGCTCGGTTAGTCTGCTTTGGGTTTTCGTTGTAAAGGTTATTTTTGTTTTTGAGAACGATATACATTTTGTGTATATTTTCATATACAATGTATGCACTGATGTTATTAAAATTCTATACCGCTTTTACAAAAGTGTTTGTTGTACCAAAGTATCCAAGTCCCTTAACCTTATCCTTTTTGCGTATGTTTTACCGTATTTTATATATTAAATAGACAAATTGAGTGAAAAAGTGATCTTGTCTTCTTTTGAGCTGGCTGTCAATCCCCATCTCATCCCTTGGCTCCATGATGTCATGACACAACTCGGGGAATACTAGGTGCTTTATGAGATATCATTCCATTAAGACAGTGCCAACCATATTGAACGACAATGTCCAAAAGGAATACAACAATTATATCAGCTGGCTGCCATTTTACAAACAATGTACTGATTTGTTCAGTGCTTTTATGGTACTGTACAGACATAAGGCACATATTGCGTGTAGGTATTAAATTACACTTCATTCCCAGCCATTGGGAGTATTAAATGCTGTAACAAATTTGGAAATGAAATGTAAACATTGCACAGTTGAAACAATTATAGCTGCTGTGACAACCCTCCCAGTCTGCTGTATTCTTTCTCGTTTTCCTTATTAGGATGTCGGTGGGAGACACCGGGAGGGTCGTCAGCAAAATGGGACACACCTGGGCCCAGGATAAATACACATCTTCCCCATTCATTGAGACTCTCTCCGTGCAGACACACTTGATTTTGGTTGTGGCATTTTTGTGGCCATTTTGTTTGTTTGCTTTGGCACCATTCAACACCCCTCATTATCATATCTATGCATGCAACCACTCACACTATTGTATTTTGTTATTCCTTGTCTCCCTCGTTGTTACGGGCTTCCAGCCTGTTTGACACTGCATTTTTTTATTTCTTAAAAGTCAACTCCGCACTACATTTATACTTCAGCAAAGTTGCACTCAAGTCTTCACAAATGTCAGTAACTTGAAGACCCCGTGATTGGGAGTCCCATAGGGCGTATGGCACACAATCCTGCAATTACAAGCAACTTCTATGGGGTTGCTAGCCTCAAGTCATTGTATTTCACCATCGACCACTGCAAATGCAATCCAATGTTTCAGATGAAATCCAAGCTGATGAACTTGATTGATTCTTCCCCCCCTTACTCCTTCCAAATCAACACCATGACAGTTGTGTAGAGCTGAATGGGTACCAACAACATTTCAAACAAACCTCAGTAGGGCAAAACATTGGGGAATGTGTGTTATATTGTGAACACACTTGCATCTCTGACATATAGAGTAAGGAATACATTTCTATCTGCAAGGTTGCACAACGTTTGCCTACTGAGCACGGCCCTATCAGAAAGCAAATTGGACATATTCCCATGTCATTTATCCTTATATCTTTCAGATCTACACAAGTGTCTAGGGACTGGGGGTCCATCTAGGCTTCAGGATATCTACTCCTCTTCCTCCTTAGCCCCACCAACTCTGCCGGGGTGGCAGTGGGCGGGGCCACATCAAAGACAGCCCCTTCACTGAGTGACGAGCACACAAAGTAGAGGTTGGCACCCAGCATGACCAGTATGGGCAGGAAGGAGAGGCCGAAGCCCAACCCCCTCACACTGCTGCCTAGGGACACACACACCCAGTAGATCAGCCTGTAGGGTGAGCGATCACAACAAGATCAGCCAATTGGGTCACACGAACCCAGTAGTTCAGCCTATAGAAGAAGAGACATGGGGCAAGTTCATTTTGCATGGCCCGGGTGGGTGGAGATTTCACTTAAGGACCAATGGAATGGTCTAAAACTATGCCATGTTAAACGAACTCGCCCATATTCAGTGAATATTAGTAACCGCTGTCATATTGCCCCAGTCTAAACTTAAGGTAGACTACATAGCAGGAAGTATCTTCAAATGACTAACAGAAAACATCAAAATTCCGGTCTGCCAAGATTAATTCAAATCTCCAAAAGGCGACGCAGAACAATAAACGAATACCAGATAACTCTATGGGTCAGAGAACATGGAGATAATATACAGAGAACGGATCAAGTGTTTACAAACATGATGTAAAAAAGGTCAGAAAATATAAGGATAACAATGTTGACTGAAAGTATGGATCAGCGATAAGGGAATGCTACTACCCATCTGCACAACACAACCCATTCTGCACCCACAAAGCAGTATTACCTATCCCTCCACAAAATACATGGCCCTTGTTGAGAAAGGGGAACAATGGCCACGTTTTAGGGTGACTACACTGCAGACGTATGCCCAATCTCAAAACAGCTGATTATCTAGTGATGCCACGTCGGCTACATCTCTGCTACCTGCAGAGTGAATGCACATAATCACACACACAAATAAACATACAGTGTAGAATGCACTGTCACCACTGAGGCAGAGTAGTGAACATACATTTCACACACCTGCCGAAGGCAAAGACGATGGTGAGCAGGGGCACAATCTTGAGCAGGTCCTGGCTGATGTAGGTGGCCATAATGGCCAGTTGCAGGAAGTAGAGCAGGAAGATGGAGAGCGAGTCAACCACATAGTGCCGGTGCACCGCCATCTCCCGGCTCTCCTCCCCTACCTTGCCCTCGTAGAGGGGCGTTACGGCGCCGTAGTGCAGCCGCGCCACCCCCTGCACCAGCACACCTGGGAGAGGAGAGGAGGGAAAGAGGACAGTGCAAGGGATGGGGATAGAGGTAGGGGGAGAAGACGATTGTTTCCCCTCCCAGAGGATGAATAAGACAAAAAAAGCGAGGAACAGCAAAGCAATGCATACATGAGAGTTCCATTTTCTTTATTAAAACATTAGCATTGCCAAGAGCAAGAAGTAACACACATTATGAGTCTATTAAATGGCTAATAGGCAACAACGTCATGTCGCAGCCCAACCCTAATAGTCCAGTCTTACCTAGAATGATGGGTATGACAGCAAAGAAGGAGCAGCGTAGTGTGTACACCAGCCTGAGAGGGGCGCTGTCCATTGGCGGGGCATCAAAGGGCAAGAGGGCATAGCCACCCCACACGAGTAGAGGGAATAGAACAGCTGCAGCACCAATGCCCAGGCCAAGTTTCAGAACGTCCCCGCAACACATATCTAAATAACAGAGGAATCTGGGTTCAATTAATTACAGCCAAATATGGGGAAAATTGCTTTTTAAAAAAAACAAAAAAGTTGTATTATAATAAAAACTAATTAAGACTTAAAAGGAAAAAAAAGGGGTGTGCTGTGGGATTATTTTAAATACTCTGATGAGGTAGGGTTTCAGATGTTTTCAGAAGATGGGCAGGGAACAGGGAATCTGCTGTCATAGCTTCAGGGGGAACGGATCAGATAAAAAATAAATGTACCATAAATGATAAAATAAAAAATAAAAATTGAATCAACATAATGACAAATATTTGTTTCATAGTAATGCACTTCAATCCCTGAACTGATTGACATAAATGGTTTTGATCCGGCACTGGTACATACGTGTGTAGTTGTCCCGCTCCTCTGTCCATTGTGGGTAGTAGTATACTGGTGGGACTGTATGTGTCAGGGGCTCTAAGAAAGAACTCTTCTCAGTGTCCATTTCCTCATAGTAGTTATTTTCGGGTAGGAACTCCTCCCAGTTTCTAGATGGACGCACTATCACTGTCGGAGTGAAGACCTGCATAGCCTTTTCTGGCATCCAATTCACTGGGCTTTCCTCTTCATCTTTATTAAGCGAACCATCCCTTTCCTCATCTTGGCCTCCATCCACCTCCTCATCTGTCCATCTCTCTCCCTCCGGCATGCTTTCTCTTTTTCCATTTTGCCTTTCGCTCACTCTCTGGCTGTCTCTCCTGTCCCTCCAGAAGCTATTGGCTCCCTATCTCCCTCTCCTCCCCTTCAGTTCCCTCGCTCTCGGACGGTACACTTCCTTTCTCTCCCTCTCGCACCATCTCTTGGTCTCCCGGCCATGGCAAAGTGCTAGGCTGAAAGGCAGCTGAGCTGGTTGCCTCCTCCTTCTCCTTCTTATCCTCCTCCCCCTTTTCTTCTTCCATCCTCCTGTGCTCTAGGCCCAGTTGTTTCGATCCAGGTGTTTGAGGTCCTGCAGCAGTAGACCCACTGGTTGTAGAAGGCCCTCCAGCTCGGTCTTCATCTGGCTCTGGGTTTAAAGTCAGGTGCTCTGACATCACTGTTTCTCTGCCTGTCTCGGTCTGTATGATATTCATGTCTAGGGGCTATGTGTTGTGAGTGCAATTATTGGCCCGTCTGTCTGTCTGAAAAGTGACTATTTACCATTGTGTTTCAACATTTCAAATGATATTCCATAAAACAAGTTGGTACAAAACATTCTCATAAGGGCAAGTCCCACTGATTCACCTGAAAGGAAAGAGCAATAAAACTATGTTTTACCGTGGGACTACAAATCAATCTATTTGATAAGCTAACGAGTTGTCAGTGAGCATTGAACTTTAATCTTTTAAATGGAAGGAGAAAGTTAACTTTTCCTGTGGAAAGTGGGAATGATCAACATTCTCTGTGGAAAGTGGGAATGATCAACATTCTTATATACAGTTGGTAAAGGTAAAGAAAGAAGTATTAGCCTACTTTATATCAATTTGTAATACACTGCAGAAACAGAGAGCTTACAGAGAAGGAATGTTGTGGTAAAAATTTGCTTTGCGAGTCTGGTCTAACGATACTGGACCAAATCCATAGTGAAAACACCAAGACATAAGGAACTTTGAACCCTGTAGCCTAATTGTAGTTAGACTGACTTACCTGATGTCTAGGCTCCTGCTGTTCCATGACATTCAATTATGATGTTTTAATTGTGTAAATAAGTTAACTTGTCCTAGTGTTTGTCAAACTCGGTCGTAAAGTGAAACTTAAGTAGGGGTGGGTTGTTTCACAGGTGTGTCAAGGTAAAGCACTGCGGGACATTTGTGTAGTTGCAAAGGCAGTATCATGTGACAACTCTGTCCACGATTACGTTTTCTACAATGCCATAGAGAAAAATTGTATTTTTTTTGTAGGCACTAACTCCGCCATGGTTTATCCCAAAACCCTATTGTTTTCACATATGTATGGCTGAACCAACCATAAGTAATTTATTTCCGGGTTTTTGGACTACAATCTGTCTAGGTCAAAACCACAGATATAATATTGCGATAGAGAGGGGTTGTTAAACAAACTTTTGTCTATATACCATGTTAACCCCATCTGGTAATCTTTAGAAATTATTTTATTCATTTTAATCGGTGAAGATGCATCCTCTCGTCGTAAATATAGGCTACCCATAATATTTTATTTTCATAAATCTCAGGTAGGCCAACATTAGACAGTCTACTGTACTGGATCTTTGTCTACAATCAACAGGCCAATAAAGAGGCTGCTTTCTCACTGCGCTCCTATCAGAGCGCTGTGCGCTGCACGTGTGCCTCCTCGGCGCAGTGAAACCGAACCCTATCCACTTTTTGAAAAACGTTTTAAAGAGCCAATCATATTCGTTCATGTACTTCTTATTAACCAATAGTAGACGCCAAGACCTCCATCAAGGGTGGGCTCCCTCTGAACGATGCACACACGGTTAGAGTGATCCATAACTCTGTTGTCATGTTTTCCTGCCATGATGGAGAGTCATATTTCTTATTCTAAAAGAATAATCTGAAATTAACAGATTTATGCATTTGTGATATTTTTTGTATTAATTTATAGACGTCACGATGGGTAGCCTGTGTAGAGAAATCGTCACTCTTCAACTCGGGCACTATTCAAACTTCGTTGGCACACATTGGTGGAATTTACAGGTTGATACGCGCTAAAGTTAGCGGTTTCTCCATATAACATATGTATGTGTTCTAAAAGTTGTATTGGGCAAGCTAGCTATCTAGCTACTATTTTAGTTAAGAACTGGTGCAGTACGTGGCTAAGTTAGTTGGTTAGCTAGCCACTACTATTCTGACATTACTAGCTACTGTTACTGTAGTTAGCTAGCATGACCCTAGTTATTGTACATTCAAACTGAAATAGCCAGGCTAACAATGCGGAGACGAGTGGTGTTTTGGTGCACAGAGGGTGAGAGGTGCAGCAAAAGGGAGTGAGGCTAGGGTGTGGCCCACATTTTACTGCAACAACCATCGACGAAATTGCACAGCCAGCTAACGTTATACTGCTAGGGCAAAAGTAACGAGATAAAATAATCCATGTATTGTAGCTAGCTAGGTAACAACGAGGGAAAAACACAGTAGGCAATTATAAAACATGCTTTAAAGTTAGAGATAGCGAGCCTGCTAACTATGTCTTTGCTCTGAGGGTGTAGGCAGAGATGGTTTATTTATGGTGTAGGGACCTTTTGTTTTAGTGTGGTCTGTTTGTCTTCATAAACATTGTCAATTGGTGCTCAGTGCACCTCCCTTTGCAGCATGGAAGGTGACACATTGAATTACCATTTGTCTTTGTATGAGTTGACACAGTATACATAACATATGATTTGCCTTAAAATATTTGCTATGTATGTAAATCTTGACTGCATCTTATGCCGCTATTAAGATACATTTTCTTCTCTCTCCCTTCCTGCCCTTCTGTTTGTATTGCATCAGGATGCCTCGCTGACCTATGACCCAGATGCACCCCCAGGCGAGCTTCAGAATGATGTTCTCTTCAGAGAGGGGCAAACCTTTGGGGGTCATATTACCTACACCCCCCGCCTGATTGCCATGGACCTCAAAGGTAACCAACCCATGGTAACCCGCAGTGCGTCATTCATAAGGGCACCACGTTGCTGAAATGTTCTGAAGCACTTAACCGCTTCCTTGAAATTTCACACAGATGTTTTGCTGAATGTCACTTAGAGGTCACAGATTGAGTAAACATGACATGTTGAAGGTTTTACAGAGTTTGCCACAATTACAGTGTACATCTTTAGGTTTGACGGTGACAAATGGACAATGCATGTCATTGGAGTAAGGATAGCTACTGTGGCTACAGGGGTAGATATAGATTGAACAACCAGGTTGGCTATATTTAAATACTGAATCACCATCCTCTGTGTCCATTGCCATTATATAGGTAGCCTTCAGACACTGAGACAGGAGGGGAGCCTCTATGAGACTGGGAAGGATCCCACTGCTATCACATGGTAAGTGTGTGTGGGTGCATTTGTCTGTCTGTGTGTTTCCCCCAAGCCTTGTTTATGTGTATGACGTAAATTACTTCTCTTTGCAGGGAGGGCAATGTAATGGTGCACAAAGAGAGCCTGCCAACAAAGAACTCCTTCCTCTTAGACCTGGACAAGCTAGACGTGAGTATGACACAAACACCAAGTATATTACTTCTCTCCCTTTAAACCCAAAGAATGAATGCTTTTTAAATAGGATAGTCCAAAAACAACTTCTAGCCTTTAAACCTTTAAGCCGGGTGTACACTAATCGATTTTTGGCCCCGATTTGGCTGTCCCATACAAGTTTTTGAGATCGGAGACAAAATCCCCATGTTGCCTATTTGGAGTGCACGGCCATCTCCGACGCTCATTTAACGTGAGCGTGTCACAGATGCTACCAATCCCGTCTGTGAGCAGTCCCAGACGTCGTGATATTTTCAAAAGTTTGATTTTTATCAGCACAAAATCTGGAATGCTCTTGTAATGTAAGATGTGCAACGTCAAGTTTTGAGAACGGTGAGCAGCAATAGCCAATGAGAGCTCGCCAGTGAGATGGCAACGTTATTTTGCATCACCCAGAATGTGTAGACTCGCGCAGGAGCAATGAGTACTACTAGTATGGCTTTGTACTTGGCTTTAACCAAAGCAAATGTGCCAAATCGTTACAGCTCTGAAGTTCACAAGCCATGTTTTTCAATTCAACATGTTGTCTAGAAATGTCAACTCTGTATGGCAAGCGTGAATATCTGACTGAAAGCGTTTGAGGCTGCTTTGAGCCACAGCTCGTTCTAGCTACACAATCTAATATCATTGTTTTTTCGCAAGACAGTATGGTGGTATGGAGAATCTTCATGACCAAGTGAAGAATCTTGTAGTGTGTGACAACCCATCTGTGCCAGATCATTGAGCGTGCGCACCACTACGTTGGCAAGACAAAAACATACAGGAAATACGGTAATTTAATGTGAGAGGCTCAACGACGTTAGGATTTTGAAAGTTGTGTAGTGTACACCCGGCATTAGCCCGATTGCATGTCTGAAGGAACCAGATAGGTGTGAGCAATATTGCCGAAACTCGCTGAAGCCTGTTGAAAGGCTAGGTAGAGCCGTCACCATATTACTTACACCTGCCCAATACTTGCAGTTATTCATTCACCGAAGGGTTTGGGCCCAGGGCAAGGAAATTGGAGTTGTTCTTGGACCAGGCATAACTCGTGTTCGAAAAGGCTCTCATTCAAGTGTCTTGTTATGACAGTTGTTTTTATGTCCAGAAGGGGGAGATATTGGCTGAGGTTGATTTTGACCCAACTCCAGTGCCTCACTGTTCAGGTAAGGTCTTCTTTTTAACTTCTTAGGGCTGAAATCCCGTTAACGGGATCGATATGACAACAGCCAGTGAAAGTGCATGGCGCCAAATTCAAATCAACAGAAATCTCATAATTAAAATTCCTCCAACATATACCAATTTATACCATTTTAAAGATAATCTTGTTGTTAATGCCACCACAGTGTCCAATTTCAAATAGGCTTTACAGCGAAAGCACCACAAACGATTATGTTAGGTCAGAGCCAAGTCACAAAAACACACACAGCCATTTTTCCAGCCAAAGAGTGTAGTCACAAAAATCAGAAATGGAGAGAGAATTAATCACTAACCTTTTGATGATCTTCGTCAGATGACACTCATTGGACTTCATGTTACACAATACATGTATGTTTTGTTCGATAAAGTTCATATTTATATAAATAAATCTCAGTATACATTGGCACGTTATGTTCAGTAGTTCCAAAAACATCTGGTGATTTTGCAGAGAGCCACATCAATTTACAGAAATACTCATTATAAATGTTGATGAAAATACAAGTGTTATGCATGGAATTAAAAATATACTTCTCCTAAATGCAACTGCTGTGTCAGATTTCAAAAAAGCAAACCATGCAATAATCTGAGTATGGAGCTCAGATAACAAATGCATATATCCGCCATGTTGGAGTCAACAGAAGTCAGAAATAACATTACAAATATTCACTTACCTTTGATCTTCATCAGAATGCACTCCCAGGAATCCCAGTTACACAATTAAATGTTTGATTTGTTCGATAATGTCCATCATTTATGTCCAAATAGCTACTTTTGTTAGCGCGTTTGGTAAACAAATCCAAATTCACGAAGCGTGTTCACTAGTTGCAGACGAAATGTCAAAAAGTTCCGTTAGTCTGTAGAAACATGTCAAACGACGTATAGAATCAATTTTTAGCATGTTTTTAACATAAAACCTAAATAATGTTCCAACCGGAGAATTCTTTTGTCTTCAGAAAAGCAAAGGAACGGGCGCTACCTCTCATGTGAATGCGCGTGACTGAGCTCGTGGCTGCTGGCAGACATCTGACTCATTCCCCTCTCATTCGGCCCCACTTCACAGTAGAAGCCTCAAACAAGTTTCTAAAGACGGTTGACATCTAGTCGAAGCCTTAGGAAGTGCAACATGACCAATATCCCACTGTGTCTTCGATAAGTGCTGAGTTCAAAATTGACCAACCTCAGATTTACCACTTCCTGGTTGGATTTTTTCTCAGGTTTTTGCCTGCCATATGAGTTCTGTTATACTCACATACATCATTCAAACAGTTTTAAAAACTTCAGAGTGTTTTCTATCCAATACTACTAATAGTATGCATATACAGTGCCTTGCGAAAGTATTCGGCCCCCTTGAACTTTGAGACCTTTTGCCACCTTTTGCAAGGAGGAATGGGGAAAAAATGTCAGTCTCTCGATGTGCAAAACTGATAGAGACATACCCCAAGTGACTTACAGCTGTAATCGCAGCAAAAGGTGGCGCTACAAAGTATTAACTTAAGGGGGCTGAATAATTTTGCACGCCCAATTTTTCAGTTTTTGATTTGTTAAAAAAGTTTGAAATATCCAATAAATGTCGTTCCACTTCATGATTGTGTCCCACTTGTTGTTGATTCTTCACAAAAAAATACAGTTTTATATCTTTATGTTTGAAGCCTGAAATGTGGCAAAAGGTCGCAAAGTTCAAGGGGGCCGAATACTTTCGCAAGGCACTGTATTAGCAACTGGGACTGAGGAGCAAGCAGTTTACTCTGGGCACCTTATTCATCCAAGCTACTCAATACTGCCCCCAGCCATAAGAGGTTTTAAAGTATATTTTCCAAGATGACATTTAATCAATATTTAACATGATTTATAAGTTAGCAAACTATTGTGTGTGTGTGAACCTGTATGACCAGAAATGGGCTAAAAGAGGATCAGACCGAGAAACAAGCCGCTCTCGGTCACTCACACACACTACCTTTTCATCGATCCGTGTTTCCCGAGTAGGGACTTTAGCCATGGAGACGGTGAACAGCCGCTTGGAGCGCGCTCAGAAGGGCTATCGACTGGAGGGCAGTGTGAGGGTATGGTCGGACTTCTTGAGGATCCACCTGCACCCCCGCACAATCTCTGTCATCCACGAGTACAACCATGACGGGTGAGAGCATCACCATAGGCACATGCAGTCAAATAGTAACAGCCAAAGATGCAGTTCTCCGTATCTCATTCCCAACCCCCAAAAAATGAAATCTTTACCCCGGGTTCGTATCCTATATCCAACCCCACCCCCCTCTTTATTTTACTGTCTTTTTTATTCTTTACATATTTGAAACCAAATAGTTTGTTTTAATAAAAGTCAAGTTGAAGATGACAAGAAAAGGGTAACTGTGATGGATCCTTGACCAACCAAAAACCTCAACTGGAAACTGAAAAGCGGGATAAAAGAGGGCATGAAGCCCTGAGCTGTCCCTACCAGTTCCAAAGTTTGGTTGATGAGTTGTTGTAACAGATATGAACCTGAAAAAGGATTAAGGTCACACACTACAGTACATTACAG
Organism: Oncorhynchus mykiss; assembly: GCF_013265735.2. Taxonomy (NCBI): domain Eukaryota; kingdom Metazoa; phylum Chordata; class Actinopteri; order Salmoniformes; family Salmonidae; genus Oncorhynchus; species Oncorhynchus mykiss. The sequence continues at coordinate 30,811,835 of NC_050572.1, read as the reverse complement.
TCCTATTATGTGGCTAGGTCGACTCCCAATTATTTCACACGGAGTGCGTTTCCCACATGCTACAGCAGAACTAGCTTGGATTTCTCAGGAAAATGACTTTGTTTTGGCATTGTGTTCTACAGGGAGGCCCACCGCCTGGAAACGTTTGGCCAGGGGGAGGCTCTGCTTCAGGGCTCAGTGCTGGAGGATCTGGAGGACAGACTACACTTCTTCATAGAGGAATGTGACTACCTACAGGTAACTAACTGACTGGTGATCCTCTACCATGACTCTCCAATAGGGGTTATCACAAACCCTGGTCCTGGAAAACTACATGTCTCGAATATCAAAAATATCCATATATCCATCCAAACATACTTTGTTCATTATAAAGACCCCATTCTGTACAATCACTCCTCGAATGGCTGAGTTAATCTGTTTGTCATCTCTCCTTTCTCTTTCTCCTGCTCTTCCTTCTGCCATCCCTCTCCCTCCCTCCCAGGGGTTCCAGGTGCTCTGTGACCTGGCTGATGGCTTCTCTGGCCTGGGTTCAAAGGTCACCGAGATGCTGCAGGACTCCTATGGGGGACGGGGCATCCTTACCTGGGGGCTCGCACCTGTTAGTCACCCAGACACAGTGAGTAACAAGAGGGAGGTTTTTGGCAGTGTGTTTTCAGGCAGTTCATCAGTAAGCACTGTTTTATTCAACAGTGACATGTTCATTAGGGCACTCAATGGACAATTAGCATTTCTTATTGGCCAAGTCCAGATAGTCCATCCCTGTTTGTCAGTTTTCTTCCGTTTGGTGCCTAATGAGCATGACCCAGGTGTTCTTGCCATGTAATTCTTTGCCATGGGTTTTATTCGCTGTAAAATTGCAGATAGAAATGTATTTCATAGAGTTCAGCTGAGATCTGTGATTTTGTTTTTATTTCACAATTTGCTACTGATTTAATGACTAATCTGGTTTTATCCGTATCTCATAGTAATTGTGTTTCATGCACAGCTATTGTGTTGTGAATAAAGTCCTATGACTTTGTTCTTCTGTTGCTTTCCTCAGACCCCGATGAAGGAGCTCTACCACCTGTTGAACTACTCCTTAGGCATGGTCCACATGGCCAATAACAGCTCGTTCTTCTGCCCTTTAACCCTGAAGGGCGGGCTGGGCAGACGGCCCGCCCAACCCCCCTCCTTCCCCCACCTCAACTACGACGTGAGTCAGACAGACGCCACCCTCTTTTCCCATCTATCATCTGTCTATTCCCACATTTTGGTAGTCATTTATTCATTCTTTCGCTGAAAATATATAGACTAGATTGAGCTGTAGTGTAAATGATTGAAATCGCTCTCCCCCACTGTTGCTTGAGAGGATGCTAAACAGTTGTTTTTAGCAAGCCAACCCTAAGATGTCCTACAACCCCAGAAATGAATGTGTGTGTGTTTCTCTGTCTATTCCAATCACTCTGTCTTTTCGGTCTCCTCCAGCCCTCACTGTGGTACCACTCCAGCTCTGTGCTGGCTCTGGCCCTGGACTCCCTTACTGTCCCTTACAGGCTGAGGCACAACAGCACCCCCATGTGGGAGTTTGCAGACGCACTGGCAGTGTCCGGGAGAAAGGTGAGAGCTGGGTGCTTTCTTTGAATCCATTACCGCCGAGTTTAAAATCAAGCTATTTACATTGCTAACCCTACTGCTATCTCTTATGTCTGATTTTTCTTTCCTTGAGACAATGAGACTAACCTGGTTAAATAAATAACCTGTGAAAGGTCTGAATGGTTTAGACAGGTATGACTAAAATAACAGCTCAAGCTAGACTGCAGCTCTGGTTGGCTTCAGTTATCACCCTCAAATAACATTTAGAAGGGAATGTCCAGGGCACAAGATAATCATTATGTCTTCCCCACAGCCTACTATACATTTAACAGATTTACAGTGTGTGAGACCAGGGTCATAATGATTAGTGGGCACACAACAAACAAAAAAAACATTTGAAAACATTTCTTGTTGGCCAAGTCTGTGTAGTTCCTCCCTGTTTCAGTCTGTTTTCTTCTGTTTGGTGCCTGATGACGGCCCGCCCAATTTTAAAAAATGTTATTACTTTAGTCTATTTGGTAAGTATTTTCTTAACTCTTCTTGAACTGCACTGTTGGTTAAGGGCTTGTAAGTAAGTATTTCACGGTAAGGTCTACACTTGCTGTATTTGGCGCATGTGACAAATAAAGTTTGATTTGATTTAATGAACATGTGTTTTTCCTCAGGTGGTGGCTGCGTACGGAGCCCTCCCCTTTCCGATGACGCAGGGGTGCTCTCTCCCCGACGCCCTAGGTGACTGCGCGGATCTGTTGCCGTGGAAACCCCTATCGGCTTGCCCCGAGCTGGGCGATGGCCACTGCTTCGGCCAATCAGTGACCCTCAAGGGTTTAGAGGGGCAGAGTCTGGTCAGGTGAGACAAAACATGGCTGTTATGTTTAGAGGTCGACCGATTAATCGGAATTGCCGATTTCAAGTTCGGAAATCGGAAATCTGTATTTTTGGATGCCAATTTGGCCGATTTAAACCTTGCTCTGGTGTTGATGTGCATTGCTGTAACGTTGCGGTCCCATCTGCAGCCAGCTGAGACCAGGGATGCAGCCGCCCACCCAGCTGCATAGCCTTGACTGTGGGGAAGAGGTGCTAGCCTCCTACATCAATGCTCACTACCCCGCTACGCCTTTGTGAGTGTCATTCTTGCATACACAATAGCACCCGTTTTCTCACGCACACACACACACACACACACACACACACACACACACTTACACTCATGCACTGACAATGTCACACACTCACATAGGCAGGCTTCGAGACATGGCCACATACACATGGACGGATTCAACACACACACACGACTGTAGTAGTTTGATAGACCACACCAAACCAATCCTGCTGTTTAAATCATGAAAATCACAATTGACCATTTCCTCATTCTCCCTGTGCAGTTCGGTCCAGCTTGTATCCAGCCCCAGTAAGCTGACCCCGCCCTTCCCACAGATATTCAGCCAATCCTTGAGTCCACAGGGCTTTCTGCAGAGTCAAGCCCCTCCCCCCAAAAGTGAGTAAATCTAATCCTAATGTTTCTCTGACATTTCTGGTCCATTTATCTAACTGCGCTTTCTTTCTCACTGTCAAGTTATTTTCAAAGTTTGTCTGTTTGTCTCTCTCTGACTCAGTCTATGTTTCTGTTATCAAGTTTTATTAGTCGTATGATCAGGATACACATGGTATACACCATCCAATGAAATGCTTACTTGCAGGTTCCTTCTCGGCAATGCAACAACAATAATAAAATATAAGAATACGAACATAAAGTAAATGGCTCAGTAGAATATATCATTTTTGAAGAAGTATAATATAGGAAGGCATGATTTTTTTTGTATCTGGGAAGGGGGGGATTAGGGGGCAAGTGTTTTTAAATTGTGCAGTATTAATAAATAGTAAAAGTAAAAGCCATTTCATCTGGCTACACAAGTGATTGTATATGCATATTCTACCCTTCTTCGCTCACTCCCTGTCACTTCACTTCAGATCCCTGCCTCACAATCCCTAAATAAGTCTATTCTGTTTTCATACCTCACTATGCTTGTATCCAACAGTCTCTCTCATTATTGTCAGGTCTATACCTCTCAACTTATCTCCCTCTTCCTATCCTCTCTTCCACAGAGCGGTCCTGTGCGGTCTCCTCCCTCCCCGTGCTCACCTCCCTGCAGTCTTCTCCGGCCCTGGGCCCGTGGCTGTCGGAGCTGCACCGCGGTGCCAGCACCCTGGACCCCCGTCGCATCGCCCCCAGCTTCCTCTCCCAGGGGCCTGAGCTGACCGACTTCCAGGAGTCCCTGGAGCAACTCCACCTCCTGGCCCGCTGTTACCGCAATGATAGCGGAGGCATGATGTGCTCCTCCTCGGAAGAGGACGACGATGATTGATTGACTGACAACTGCTGAACCGCAAGAGTCATTTTCTCTTTTCTGTTTCCCGCATTGTTAGCCCAGAATGATTTTTGCGCACTCCATGCCATCTGAATAGATGGGTCTCAATTGACATTGACTAGTATTGACAGACCCACCCATCCACAATGTATATTCTTGTATGTGGATCTGATCGCATTCATAAAGACACAGTGAGACTTGATAAGGATTGTGAATTCTGGTTGGAAAGAATGCTGTTTATTTTTCTTTTTTACCATTTATTTATCCAGGTGGGCCAGTTGAGAACAAGTTCTCATTTACAACTGAGATGGCGACAGAGAACGGTTATGGTAAAAGATTGAGGTTTTAACTGACAAAAGATATTTGGACTGTGAAACTCAGTCATTAAATCAAGGAGAGACAAAATAAGAGGATAGAAGGAAAGGTCAATGAAGGGAGAATGTTGGTTGGTGATATGTTGGAGCTGCTAGTGAAGTTAATTTGCCACATGCACAGGATACAAAAGGTGTAAAACAGTACTGTCTAATTATAACCTTGCGAGCTATTTGACAACAATGCAGTGATGATAATAATATAGAATACATGTTTTTTTAAACACAAGAACTACGATGTGAGTTAAAGAAACGAGAGAATGCAAGGACTGTATATATGTGTATCTGCAAATAAATGTGCTTTATACAACTGTCAATAGTTTCCCAAATTAAGATAACATAAGTCATGGTAGATTTCTGCTAGAATCTGTGGCAGGGAGGAAATTAAAGGTGCAGTAATCTTTTATATTGTTTTTCTGTCCTTGCCACTAGATGGCAACATTGAAGCTATGGCCAAAAAAAATTAGCGGAACGCTAAGAAAAAGCTGTTATCTTTATCAAGCCCTTGCAACAAGGAGATGGATTACATTACGCATCCATTTCTGTCAAAAGTTCAAATCATTTACACTTTTACACAAGTTAAAATCACTGAAAAATGATCAAATATACAAAAATTGCATGGCTGGCCCCTAGGCACATATGTGGTAGTTTCAAGCTGTAGGCAAAGGCATCCATCTTCTCAGTGTGTCTATTTGTGAGAATCAGGTTGGCTGTAGCCTTTGACAAATACAGAATTATGCCAACACACCCACAGCTCATTAAACGGAAGCTGACCAGAGGCTGTTAACCCACAATTTCCCCTATCATTTTTTGACAAGAAGTCAAAAGAACATAACAAACTTGAGGTTTTCAGAAACAGAGAATTCGATGTCTGAAGTCTGTCTTCTTCCAGATAGCTCTTAGATCTCTTATTCTTTCAAGGCTGGACTCTGGGCCGTGCTGCATGCAAGCTAGGCACATTCCTGCTCTACCTCAGCCCTTATGCTAACGTGCTAACGGTTACTCTACTCGGTGTCCAGCGCTACCTCCAGGTCCTCTACCCGCAGATGTGGAACAGGCTGGGGCGCAAGGGGGAGGCGGTGCTGCTCCTGGCCTGTGGGGGCTCGCCTGTGCCCTGACTGCCCCCGCAGTTGTCACTCGTGATAGCGAGCTCAAGTGCCAGCGACACACGGGCTCCGATGCTGAAATAGTTGCTGTCCTCGTCTTTGAGATAGTTTTATGGTTTGTGATTCCGTTCTCTGTGCTGGTCACGTCCTACTGCCGCCTCCACCGGCGGGTGAACCAGACGGCGCTGTTCAGCAGTGCCAAGATGACGCGGCTGGTCACCAGTGTGGTGGTCGCCTTCTTCATCCTCTGGATCCCTGTGCACATTGTCAATGTGGTGGACATCGCCGGCATTGTGCTGCAGACTTCCTGGCCAGAGGCATCGGCAGCGCTGCTGAAACACAGAAGCGTGGCAGCGCGTGTCGTCCGGAGCTTTACGTTTTTTAACAGCTGCCTGGACCCCTTCCTGTACGCCTTCGCCTCGCGGAGGATCCGTGAGCAGCCCAAGTCGTCGTCGAGCGAAAGCAGGATGCAGGTCACAAATATCTGATGTATGATGCTCTGCTCTGCTGGTGTGACTAAAGGCATGTGACTGGAATGCCAACCCCTAATTCTAACCCTCAGCCTACCCATAATCAAACCCCTCACCCTAAACTTAACAAGTCAGGGTACTCTCAAAAATAAATAGCTTTTTTTTAGGGGTTCTTGACTTTGATTTTAGAGCAGCCAAATAAGAGGCCCATTGCCCTTGCTATTTTGTCCTCAACAAAACCTACATTTTGGTTTGCTGACTATAGGCTGTACTTTCTAGGTATCCATAGGTTAGCCTAGATTTATTTCGGGGATCTAACGCCCTTCAAGCTTGACCTCCATTGGTCAAAGCCTAAATTGTATTGCTTCTGTCAGGTTTCCCATGAATAAATTGGTTAGACTTGTCTATGGACAATGTTACTGTACATATCTCTCAATGTATTCTGCAAAAATTGAAATTTGTGTGAACATACTGGGACCACTAAGGAAACAGAGCTGTAAGAAATGCTTGATTTTGCAGGAAATGTTGAACAACATTCAGAAAGGTGTAGATTTTTTGGGAAAATCACCCTTTTCAGAACACAAATGCATGAATGTTGACCCTGTCCAAACCCAACTTCCCAACTATTCATCACCGACTCAACAACTTTACGCCTCCAACCCAGAAAGAGTGAATACAGTCATATTGATTCCATTCAAGTGTAACGGTTGTCGTCGGGAGAAAGAGAGGACCAAGGTGCAGCGTGGTAAGTATTCATTGTAATTTAATAAAGAATGAATACAGAAACAAAACACGACAGACAAACAGTCCTGAACGGTGCATCAAAACACAGAACAGAAAATAAACACCCACAAGTCAAAAGTTAAACCAGGCTACCTAAGTATCATTCTCAATCAGGGACAACGATTGACAGCTGCCTCTGATTGAGAACCATACCAGGCCGAACACGAAATCCCAAAACATAGAAAAAGGAACATAGACAACCCACCCAACTCACGCCCTGACCATACTAAACCAAAGACATAATAAAAGAACTAAGGTCAGAACGTGACATCAAGAAGTACGACACATACAGTTGACGTCGGAAGTTTACATACACCTTAGCCAAATACATTTAAACTCAGTTTCCACAATTCCTGACATTTAATCCTAGTAAAAAATTCCCTGTTTTAGGTCAGTTAGGATCACCACTTTATTTTAAGAATGTGAAAATAATAGTAGAGAGTGATTTATTTCAGCTTTAATTTATTTAATCACATTCCCAGTGTGTCAGAAGTTTACATACACTCAGTTAGTATTTGTTAGCATTGCCTTTTAATTGTTTAACTTCGTTCAAACGTTTTGGGTAGCCTTCCACAAGCTTCCCACAATAAATTGGGTGAATTTTGGCCAATTCCTCCTGACAGAGCTGGTGTAAATGAGTCAGGTTTGTAGGCCTCCTTGCTCGCACACACATTTTTCAGTTCTACCCACAAATGTTCTATAGGAATGAGGTCAGGGCTTTGTGATGGCCACTCCAATACCTTGACTTTGTTGTACTTAAGCCATTTTTCCACAACTTTGGAAGTATGCTTGGGGTCATTGTCCATTTGCGACCAAGCTTTTACTTCCTGACTGATGTCTTGGGATGTTGCTGTTGGTGTTCTTTGGCTTGCAAGCTCTCACCCGTTTTCCTCCAAACATAACAATGGTCATTAGGGCCAAACAATTCTGTTTGTGTTTCATCAGACCATTGGACATTTCTCCAAAAAGTATGATCTTTGTCCCCATGTGTAGTTGCAAACCGTACTCTGTCTTTTTAATGGCGGTTTTGGAGCAGTGGCTTCTTCCTTGCTGAGCGGCCTTTCAGGTTATGTCGATATAGGACTCGTTTTACTGTGGATATAGATACTTTTTTACCTGTTTCCTCCATCTTCACAAGGTCCTTTACTGTTGTTCTGGGATTGATTTGCACTTTTCGCACCAAAGTACGTTCATCTCTTGGAGACAGAACGTGTCTCCTTCCTGAGCGGTACGACGTCTGCGTGGTCCCATGGTGTTTATACTTGCGTACTATTGTTTGTACAGATGAACGTGGTACCTTCAGGTGTTTGGAAATTGCTCCCAAGGATGAACCAGACTTATGGAGGTCTACAATTTGTTTTCTGAGGTCTTGGCTGATATCTTTTGATTTTCCCATGATGTCAAGAAAAGAAGCACTGAGTTTGAAGGAAGGCCTTGAAATACATCCACAGGTACACCTCCAACACTGCCTTTCAGAAGCTTCTAATGCCATGACATCGTTTTCTGGAATTTTCCAAGCTGTTTAAAGGCACAGTCAACGAAGTGTTTGAAAACATATCACCCACTGGAATTGTGATACAGTGAATTAAAAGTGAAATAATCTGTCTGTGAACAGTTGTTGGAAAAAATACTTGCGTCATGCACAAAGTAGATGTCTTAACTGACTATAACAACTATAGTTTGTAAACAAGAAATTTGTAGTGTGGTTGAAAAGTAAAGTTTATTAACTCCAACCTAAGTGTATGTAAACCTCCGACTTCAACCCTATATATATTTATATATATACATAATAATATATGTCATTTAGCAGACACTTCTATGTTAAGCGACTTAGAGTGATGTATGTGTCAAAGGTCCTTTTTGGATTTGTGTTGAGCAGGTAGAGTAAGGTACATACCAAACACAAACCCTATAGGAGGGACCTGACTGAGGGGAGGAGGGACCCTATAGCGTCTGCCTGAGGGGAGGAGGGTCCCGATAGCGTCTGTCTGAGGGGAGGAGGGACCCTATAGCGTCTGCCTGAGGGGAGGAGGGTCCCTATAGTGTCTATCTGATGGGAGGAGGGACACTATAGCGATATTCTGAGGGGAGGAGGGACCCTAATGCGTCTGTCTGAGGGGAGGAAGGACCCTAAATTATCTGTCTGAGGGGAGGAGGGACCCTATATAGTCTGTCTGAGGGGAGGAGGGACCTGCCAGTGGGGAGGAGGGACTCAATAGTGTCTGTCTGAGGGGAGGAGGGACCTGCCAGTGGGGAGGAGGGCCCCTATAGTGTCTATCTGAGGGGAGGAGGGCCCCTATAGTGTCTATCTGAGGGGAGGAGGGCCCCTATAGTGTCTATCTGAGGGGAGGAGGGCCCCTATAGTGTCTGTCTGAGGGGAGGAGGGACACTATAGCGATATTCTGAGGGGAGGAGGGACCCTAATGCGTCTGTCTGAGGGGAGGAAGGACCCTAAATTATCTGTCTGAGGGGAGGAGGGACCTTATATAGTCTGTCTGGGGGGAGAAGGGACCCTATAGAGTCTGTCTGAGGGGAGGAGGGACCCTTTAGTGTCTGTTTGCGGGGAGGAGGGACCGAATAGTGACTGTCTGAGGGGAGGAGGGACCCTATAGTTTTTGTCTGTGGAGGAGGGATCCATTAGAGTCTGTCTGAGGGTAGGAGGAACCCTATAGCGGCTGTCTGAGGGGAGGAGGGACACTAGAAATGTCCATGGGAGGGATCTGAAAATATTTTCTGATCTTGTCTGATAATTGTCTATTCAAAAATAGTCTTCAGTGAGTGATGTTGCCTCACACCCAAGACCTTCAGGGCAGTTTGATCATTTGCAAACCAGACTGTGATGCCGTATCTCAGGATTCTCTCTATGACCTCATGGAAGAACAGGAGCATTTTTTCTGGTCAACTCCAAAATCCCTTAGTCTACGAAGGAAATAGAGGCGTTGTTGGACTCTGAAGCAGACCCTCTTTACTTTGACCTACCAGCTCAACACCCAGGTGATCTAATCTGTGCTATGTTGGCATTGTGGACAACCATGGACACGTGGTCACCGACTGATTTGGGGTCAAACACCATTTCCTCCATTTTAGAAGAATTGTAGTTTTTCTAGCCTTATTTTGCCACTAAATGGAAGCATTAAACTAAGGCCATACATTCAAAGAGAGACAACAACCCAGAGATGGATTAAATGCATTACACATCCATTTATCTGTCAAAAGTTCAAATCATTACAACGTTTTGCACAAGATAAAACCACATAAAAAATATGAATTATTAAATGTGGAAAAAATATATAAAACCCTTGTGGCTTCCCCCTAGACAACAGCTACAATCTACTTTATATGTTTTAACTAAAGCTTAAACTATCTTCTCAGCGTCATGTGTCTATTGATGAGAATCAGGTTGAGTGTAGCCTTAATGACAAAATTGGAAGTTTCTAAATGTTAACCTCAAACAGAAATATCTCTCTCTCTGAATCATACTCTCTCTCTCTCACACACAGACACACAGGCACACACACGCACACACACACACACACACACACACACACACACACACACACACACACACACACACACACACACACACACACACACACACAGAGCTTTGTCAGGAGGAAGCTGACCAGAAGCAGTTAACCCACATCAGTTTCCTTATTATCACTCTATATGACAAGAGTTCAAGAGAAGATAACAAACTTGTGAGGATTTGAAGAACGAGAAACTAAAGAATTAGATGTCTAAAGTCTACTGTCTTCCAGATAGCTCATATTCTTTCACGGACCACGAAGAACATGGACTCCTCCAGCAACTCTAGCTTGGACTCCACCTCCCCGGATTCGGGCCGCCTGATTTCGAGCACCGTCCTGGGGCTGTGCTGTGCGCTGGGCCTCCCTGGTAACATAGCTGTCCTGGTGGTCATCCTGCGCCGCACGTCCCGACGCCCCAACTTCACCCTGTGCCTCATGCTGAACCTGGCTTCCTCTGACATCCTGTGCCTGGCCACGGTGCCCGTGTGGATCTATACTCTCCAGCAAGGCTGGACTCTGGGCCGTGCTGCATGCAAGATAGCCACCTTCCTGCTCTACCTCAGCCTGAATGCTAACGTGCTAACGGTTACTCTACTCGGTGTCCAGCGCTACCTCCAGGTCCTCTACCCGCAGATGTGGAACAGGCTGGGGCGCAAGGGGGAGGCGGTGCTGCTCCTGGCCCTGTGGGGGCTCGCCTGTGCCCTGACTGCCCCCGCAGTTGCCACTCGCGATGTGCGCGATGGCGAGCTCAAGTGCCAGCGACACACGGGCTCCGATGCTGAAAGAGTTGCTGTCCTCGTCTTGGAGACCCTTTTAGGGTTTGTGATTCCGTTCTCTGTGCTGGTCACGTCCTACTGCCGCCTCCACCGGCGGGTGAACCAGACGGCACTGTTCAGCAGTGCCAAGATGACGCGGCTGGTCACCAGTGTGGTGGTCGCCTTCTTCATCCTCTGGATCCCTGTGCACATTGTCAATGTGGTGGACATCGCCGGCATTGTGCTGCAGACTTCCTGGCCAGAGGCATCGGCAGCGCTGCTGAGACACAGAAGCACGGCAGCGCGTGTCGTCCGGAGCTTTACGTTTTTTAACAGCTGCCTGGACCCCTTCCTGTACGCCTTCGCCTCGCGGAGGATCCGTGAGCAGCCCAAGTCGGCGTCGAGGAGCGAAAGCAGGATGCAGGTCACAAATATCTGATGTTTGAAGCTCTGCTCTGCTGGTGTGACTAAAGGCATGTGACTGGAATGCCAACCCCTAATTCTAACCCTCAGCCTACCCATAATCAAACCCCTCACCCTAAACTTAACAAGACAGGGTACTCTCAAAAATAAATAGCTTTTTTTTTAGGGGTTCTTGACTTTGATTTTAGAGCAGCCAAATAAGAGGCCCATTGCCCCTGCTATTTTGTCCACAACAAAACCTACATTTTGGTTTGCTGACTGTATAGGCTGTACTTTCTAGGTATCCATAGGTTAGCCTAGATTTGTTATTTCGGGGATCTAACGCCCTTCAAGCTTGACCTCCATTGGTCAAAGCCTAAATTGTGTTGCTTCTGTCAGCTTTCCCATGAATAAATACATATATTTGGTTACTATGAATAAGTTTCTCTATAGTGCATGTACTTCTGCTTTGGTTCAGAGGAGCTCCAACTTACCATAGTGTTTTGGAATATTTCGTCATACTTGTGAAGTTGCCTCATTGTATGTCAAAATCAGGTATTTGAGCAGTGAGCACAATGGAAAAACACACTAGATCCATGCAACAACATTTCTCCCTAAATAGATCAATTATCCCACTCTGATGTTAAATATGGGTTTAACCATTTTAGTTTCAGTCTAACCCGCAACAAGAAGTAAGCCAACTTGCCAACACCGCCAAACAAAATTCATTCTGAACCAAATGAAGGTAGAACTTGCCATATGTCAGATGTAATAACACATTTGGTAAACAGACAAACAACTTTATCTACACCCAAAGGAACATGCCTTTATGTTTATAATTAGAAATAAAGCTTGAGATTGACATACTGTAGTTGAAAACATTTTATGAAACTATAAACAGTTTTTGGGGGGTTGTGATCAGGTGGTAGAAATCATGAGCTGATTCACACCCAGCATTTATTGTAGAGGTGCTGACTAACTGTATAAATAGAAAGAGAGAAAGTAGAACACTCTACATAGATATGAGTCACACATCCTACATATGCTCCCAACAATTTAATGGGTATATATATATAGAGTGTAACTTTCTTTTTATACGGTTCTGGGGAACTTGCAGATTTTCAGATGTAAGTGGTATATTTATAAGTACAAAATTCCTACCACTTGTAATGCCCTCTGTCTTATGTTCAGAACTTTTGATTGTGAATTCATTGGGGTTTCACAGAACTTTCACTGTTGAGTCATTCAAGCAAAATCAAATCTAACTTGCTTTTATTTTTGAAGTGGTGAATAGAAAGAATAGTAGATGGTAAATATATTTTTCAAATTATAGTAGATGGTAAATATCATTTTAAAATTATAGTAGAGGGTAAATATCATTTTCAAATTATAGTAGAGGGTAAATATAATTTTCAAATTATAGTAGAGGGTAAATATCATTTTCAAATTATAGTAGAGGGTAAGTATTTGACCATCACCTAACATGCACCATGTTTTAAATCATTTGTATCCAATGGCAGGTTGTGAGCATGTGTAACCGATGTGAAATGGCTAGCTAGTTAGCAGTTGTGTGCGCTAATAGCGTTTCAATCAGTGACTTCACTCGCTCTGAGGCCTTGAATTTGTTGTTCCCCTTGCTCTGCAATGCTTTTGTGGCGCGATGGGTAACGATGCTTTGAGGGTGACTGTTGTCTGTGTGCAGAGGGTCCCTGGTTCGAACCCATTGGGGCGAGGAGAGGAGGAGAGCAATACTGTTACACATGTTCAGAAATACAGCGCCTTCGGAAAGTATTCACACCCGTTGACTTTTTCCACAGTTTTTTTCCAGCCTGAATTTACAATAGATTAAATTAAGATTTTATGTCACAAACTTCTGTAATGTCAAAGTCAAATAATGTTCAAAGAAATTTTTACAAATTAATAAAACGTGAAAGCTGAATTGTCTTGATTCAATAAGTGTTCAACCCTTTTGTTATGGCAATCCTAAATAAGTTCAGGATAAAACATGTAGTTATTAAAGTTATTAATTACACATTGGATGGTGCATCAATACACCCAGTCACTACAAAGACACAAGCGTCCTTCCTAACTCAGTTGCCGGAGAGGAAGGAATTTCACCATGAGGCCAATGTTGACTTTAAAACAGTTACAGAGTTTAATCGCTGTGATAGGAGAAATCGGAGGATGGATCAACAACATTTTAGTTACTCCACAATACTAATCTAATTGACAGAGTGAAAAGAAGGAAGCCTGTACAGAATACAAATATTTCAAAACATGCATCCTGTTTGCCACAAGGCATAAAAATAATACCGCAAGAAATGTGGCAATTAATTATTTGTCCTGAATACGAAGCAAACCTAATACAACACATTACTGAGTACCACTCTCCACATTTTCAAACATAGTGGTAACTGCTTCATGTTATGGGTATGCTTGTAATCGTTATGGACTAGGGAGTTTTTCAGGATAAAAAAAAGGGAATGGAGCCAAGCAAAGGCAAAATCCTATAGGAAAACCTGGTTCAGTCTGCTTTCCACCAGACATTGGGTAACAAATTCACCTTTCAGGTGGACTATAACCTAAAATGAGGCAAATCTACACTAGACTTGCTTACCAAGAACGCAGTAAATGTTCCGGAGTGGCCGAATTACAGTTTTGACGTAAAAAAATCTATGGCAAAACCTAAACATTTTTATCTATCAATGATCTGCAACCAATTTGACAGAGCTCGAAGAAATTTCAAAAGAGTAATGGGAAATGTTGCACAATCAAAGTGTGGAAAGCTCTTAGAGACTTACCCAGAAAGACTCACAGCTGTAATCACTGCCAAAGGTGGTTCTACAAAGTATTGACTCAGGGGTGTGAGCTGTTTCTATTTTTCGTTTTCAATACATTTGCAAAAAAAATTCAAAACATGTTTTCACTTGGTCATAATGGGGTATTGTGTGTAGATGGGTGAGGAAACAATATATTTAATGCATTTTGAATTCAGGCTGTAACACAACAAAATGTGGCAACAAGGCCTCCTTCATTCACGCCACCAAACTTACCCTAGTAAAACTGACTATCGTACCGATCCTCAACTTCGGCGATGTCATCTACAAAATAGCTTCCAATACTCTACTCAGCAAACTGGATGCAGTCTATCACAGTGCCACCCGTTTTGTTACCAAAGCCCCTTATACCACCCACCACTGCTACCTGTATGCTCTAGTCGGCTGACCCTCGCTACATATTCGTCGCCAAACCCACTGGCTCCAGGTCATCTATAGGTCTATGCTAGGTAAAGCTCCTCCTTATCTCAGCTCACTAGTCCTGATAACAACACCCACACGTATCACGCGCTCCAGCAGGTACTGTATATCTCACTGGTCATCCCCAAAGCCAACACCTCCTTTGGCCGCCTATCCTTCCAGTTCTCTGCTGCCAGTGACTGGAACGAATTGCAAAAATCGCTGAAGCTGGAGACTTACATTTCCCTCATTAACTTTAAACATCAGCTATCTGAGCAGCAAACTGATCGCTGCAGCTGTACATAGTCCATCTGTAAATAGCCCACCCAATCTACCTTCCTCATCCCCATATTGTTTTTATTTACTTTTCTGCTCTTTTGCACACCAGTTTCACTACTTGCACATTATCATCTGCTCTTCATCATCTGCACATCTATCACTCCAGTGTTAATCTGCTAAATTGTAATTACTTTGCTACTATGGCCTACATATTGCCTTACCTCCTCACGCTATTTGCACACACAGAAAAAATACTTTATTTTTTTCTATTGTGTTATTGACTGTACGCTTGTTTATTCCATGTGTAACTCTGTGTTGTTGTCTATTCACACTGCTATGCTTTATCTTTGCCAGGTCGCAGTTGTAAATGAGAACTTGTTCTTAACTAGCTTACCTGGTTAAATAAAGGTGAAAAAAAAGATAATTCGATTAGATATGCATCCAAATTGAAAGAGTGATTTGTAATTTTGATTGTTGTACTCAGTCAGTTGGAAATGTGCTTAGAGTTTTGAAACATGAGCCATTTTGATTATCTGTTTTGGTTTTTATGGCGGTTTTGGAGCAGTGGCTTCTTCCTTGCTGAGCGGCCTTTCAGGTTATGTCGATATAGGACTCGTTTTACTGTGAATATAGATACTTTTGTACCTGTTTCCTCCAGCATCTTCACAAGGTCCTTTGCGGTTGTTCTGGATTTGATTTGCACTTTTCGCACCAAAGTACGTTAATCTCTAGGAGACAGAACGCATCTCCTTCCTGAGCGGTGTGACAGCTGCGTGTTCCCATGGTGTTTATACTTGCGTACTATTGTTTGTACAGATGAACGTGGTACCTTCAGGCGTTTGGAAATTGCTCCCAAGGATGAACCAGACTTGTGGAGGTCTACCATTTTTTCTGAGGTCTTGGCTGATTTCTTTTGATTTTCCCATGTTGTCAAGCAAAGAAGCACTGAGTTTGAAGGTAGGCCTTGAAATACATCCACAGGTACACCTCCAATTGACTCAAATGATGTCAATTAGCCTATCAGAAGCTTCTAAAGCCATGACATCATTATCTGGAATTTTCCAAGCTGTTTAAAGGTACAGTCAACTTAGTGTATGTAAACTTCTGACCCACTGGAATTGTCATACAGTGAATTATACCTAAGTGAAATAATCTGTCTGTAAACAATTGTTGAACAAATTTCTTGTGTCATGCAAAAATGATGTCTTAACCGACTTGCCAAAACTTGTTTGTTAACAAGAAATGTGTTGGGTGGTTGAAAAACAAATTTTAATGATTCCAACCTAAGTGTATGTAAACCTCCGACTTCAACTGTATCTGTCACAAATAAATGTATTTTACATATAGAAAACCATAAAGACCTGAGTGAAGTCCCCTATTTGAACATATGCAAAGTCCAGTGTAATTATCTGCTTTCCCAGCCAGTTCAGTTCTCTGGTCAAACACACAGCTGCCCCAGTCCCAGAAGATTGAGGCTGAGAGATTGTGAGCTGTGGTGGGGTTGAAACTCAGATTTGCATGGGCAGGGAACTGCCACACTCCCAGAATAGAGCAGCACCATAGCCAGATGTTCAGCTGTCCCCAGAGAGTTTCAGTGAGTTTTTAGCACATGGCTTCAGTATTGGAAATATCATGAATACTAGTGAGGTTATAGCACATGGCCTCAGTATTAGAAATATCATGAAGACTAGTGGCTTTATAACCAATGGCTTCAGTATTAGAAATATCATGAAGACTAGTGAGGTTATAGCACATGGCTTCAGTATTAGAAATATCATGAAGACTAGTGGCTTTATAACCAATGGCTTCAGTATTAGAAATATCATGAAGACCAGTGAGTTTATAGCACATGGCTTCAGTATTAGTCATATCATGAAGATCAGTGATTTTATAGATAATGGATTCAGTATGAGTAATATCATGAAGACCAGTGATTTTATAGATAATGGCTTCAGTATTAGAAATATCATGAAGACCAGTGAATTTATAGCTAATGGATTCAGTATTAGTAATATCATGAAGACCAGTGAGTTTATAGCTAATTGTCACTACCGTCATATAAATAATTGGACCATTGCGCAGCGTGAGAAGAGTTCCACATTTTATTAATAGTGAAACTTAGCAAAACAAAGTGTCACACTCTGACCATGATTTGCGTTGTTTGTTTCTATGTTTTGTTTGGTCAGGGTGTGATATGAGTGGGCATTCTATGTTGTATGTCTAGTTTGTCTATTTCTATGTGTTTTGGCCTGATATGGTTCTCAATCAGTGGCAGGTGTTTGTCGTTGTCTCTGATTGGGAACCATATTTAGGTAGCCTGTTTTGTATTGTGGTTCGTGGGTTATTGTCCATGTTATGCTGCACGTTAGCACAGTGTTTTGGTAGCAGTCACGGTCGTCTAGTTAGTTAGTTAGTTAGTTAGTTAGTTAGTTAGTTAGTTAGTTAGTTAGTTAGTTAGTTAGTTAGTTAGTTAGTTAGTTAGTTAGTTAGTTAGTTAGTTAGTTAGTTAGTTAGTTAGTTAGTTAGTTAGTTAGTTAGTTAGTTAGTTAGTTAGTTAGTTAGTTAGTTAGTTAGTTAGTTAGTTAGTTAGTTAGTTAGTTAGTTAGTTAGTTAGTTAGTTAGTTAGTTAGTTAGTTAGTTAGTTAGTTAGTTAGTTAGTTTGTATGCTTTGTGTTTTTTCCGTCTTTCATTAAAATCATGCATTCACACCACGCTGCGCTTTGGTCTACTCAATACGACGATCGTGACAGAATAACCCACGAACAATGGACCAAGCAGCGTGGTAACGGCCAGCAGTGGCAAAGAACGCAGGACTCATGGACTTGGGAGGAGATTCTGGACGGCGAAGGACCCTGGCCACAGCCAGGGGAATATCGCCGCCCCAAAGCAGAGCTGGAGGCAGCGAAAGCAGAGAGGCGCCGTTATGAGAAGGCAGCACGGCAGTGTGGCTGGAAGCCCGAGAGGCAGCCCCAAAAATGTATTGGGGGGCACACAGGGAGTGTGGCGAAGCCAGGTAGGAGACCTGCGCCAACTTCCTGTGCTTACCGGAGAGAGAGAGGGACTGGGCAGGCACCGTGTTATGAGGTGGAGCGCACTGTGTCCCCGGTGCGTGTGCATAGCCCGGTTCGGTACATTCCAGTGCGGGCTATTCCACCTCGCCGCACTGGCCTGGCTACCGGGAGCATTCAACCAGGTAAGGTTGGGCAGGCTCGGTGCTCAAGAGCTCCAGTGCACCTGCATGGTCCGTTCAATCTAGTGTCACCTCCACGCACCAGCTCTCTGGTGGCAGCCACACGCACCAGGTTGTCTCTCCGTCTCATCCCTACAGGTGCTCCCGTCTGTCCAGCGCCGCCATAGTCTCCCGTCTGTCCTGAGCCGCCAGAGTCCCCCGTCTGTCCTGAGCCGCCAGAGTCCCCCGTCTGTCCTGAGCCGCCAGAGTCCCCCGGTCAGCCAGGATCCGCCAGAGCCGTCAGCCAGCCACGAGCCGCCAGAGCCGTCAGCCAGACAGGAGCTGCCCTTCAGTCCAGAGGCGCTCCTCAGTCCAGTGGGGCCTTTAATTAGGGTCTCAGGCCCAAGGTCGGAGGCGAGGGTCGTCACTCTCAAGAGCTCCAGTGCACCTGCATGGTCCGTTCAATCTAGTGTCACCTCCACGCACCAGCTCTCTGGTGGCAGCCACACGCACCAGGTTGTCTCTCCGTCTCATCCCTACAGGTGCTCCCGTCTGTCCAGCGCCGCCATAGTCTCCCGTCTGTCCTGAGCCGCCAGAGTCCCCCGTCTGTCCTGAGCCGCCAGAGTCCCCCGTCTGTCCTGAGCCGCCAGAGTCCCCCGTCTGTCCTGAGCCGCCAGAGTCCCCCGTCTGTCCTGAGCCGCCAGAGTCCCCCGTCTGTCCTGAGCCGCCAGAGTCCCCCGTCTGTCCTGAGCCGCCAGAGTCCCCCGTCTGTCCTGAGCCGCCAGAGTCCCCCGTCTGTCCTGAGCCGCCAGAGTCCCCCGGTCAGCCAGGATCCGCCAGAGTCAGCCAGCCACGAGCCGCCAGAGCCGTCAGCCAGACAGGAGCTGCCCTTCAGTCCAGAGGCGCTCCTCAGTCCAGTGGGGCCTTTAATTAGGGTCTCAGCCCCAAGGTCGGAGGCGAGGGTCGTCACTCTAAAGAGGCCCTTGAAGAGGGCAATGACTATGGTGGAGTGGGGTCCACGTCCCGCGCTAAAGCCGCCACCGCGGCCAGATGCCCACCCAGACCCTCCCCTGTAGGTTTAGGTTTTGCGGCGGTTTTGCGGAGTCCGCACCTTAGGAGGGGTACTGTCACACTCTGACCATGATTTGCGTTGTTTGTTTCTATGTTTTGTTTGGTCAGGGTGTGATATGAGTGGGCATTCTATGTTGTATGTCTAGTTTGTCTATTTCTATTTGTGTTGGCCTGATATGGTTCTCAATCAGGTGTTTGTCGTTGTCTCTGATTGGGAACCATATTTAGGTAGCCTGTTTTGTATTGTGGTTTGTGGGTTATTGTCTATGTTATGTTGCACGTTAGCACAGTGTTTTGATAGCAGTCATGTTCGTCTTGTTAGTTTGTTTGTTTGTTAGTATACTTCGTGTTTTTTCCGTCTTTCATTAAAATCATGCATTCACACCACACTGCGCTTTGGTCTACTCAATACGACGATCGTGACACAAAGATATAATGATGTGAAGTACGTAGAGCACATGGGCACTACTACAAAACCATATCTATCCCACATCGCAGGTGGGAAAATGAACACACTAAGTATGATCCCCAATTAGAGGCAACGATTATCAGCTGCCTCCAATTGGGAACCATACTCATACACCAACATAGTATATTTCTATCTAGAAACCCCCCTTGTCACGACCTGACCTAAAACACCATGAAGGTCAGAGTCCACCAGGTCAGAGTCCACCGTCCTCCCCTGCTACTGCTCCCATCCACCTTCCAGCTCAGCTTCCAGTCTGAGGGGAAGCCCTTGTTTGCCAGGCACATGAGAGTGGCCTTCCCCTGCTGCAGCTCCACACTGGAGGGGGGCAGGACTGTCATGGTGGGACGAACGTCACCTAGCAGACAGGTGGGAAGTTAGAGAGAGGGGAGCTGTCAGTCAATCACCAGACTGATATGACAATAATGATGCAGCAGTTTTACATCTTAGCTTTTAACAAAGATGTTTTGTTTTCAATAGGTTTCTGTCCCTCAAACACACAGCTTCTCAGTCTTTCTGTCCCTCAAACACACAGCTTCTCAGTCTTTCTGTCACTCAAACACACAGCTTCTCAGTCTTTCTGTCCCTCAAACACACAGCTTCTCAGTCTTTCTGTCCCTCAAACACACAGCTTCTCAGTCTTTCTGTCCCTCAAACACACAGCTTCTCAGTCTTTCTGTCACTCTTTCACTTATCTTTGAGTAGCTACTGAAGCATCTTATAACTGCATGAGATTACTGAAAAACCATTCAACTATCTTCAAAACTTTTACTATTTAAAATGAAAATATTTCAGCACTCCTCTCCCTTTTTGTAATGGGATAAAATCCTAGGAATCAAACTGCATTTCATTATTCATTATTATTGTTATTTTAAAGAAAGTTCCACAGAATATATGACCTATTTCTAACTTATGATCTGTTTAAAATAATGCTGAGGAAGTCAATTCCAGTTGACTGTAACCATGTCAAAAATAATATTACATTTAAAGATTATGCAGAAATATCTCCTCCATTTCCTGGTTGCTAAAATTCTAATAGTTTACAAGAACAGGGTTGGAGTGGAAACCTACAGGAGGGAAACTCTACAGGAACAGGGTTGGAGGGAAAACCTACAGGACAGTAGCTCTACAAGAACAGGGTTGGAGTGAAAACCAACAGGAGGGAAACTCTACAGGAACAGGGTTGGAGTGAAAACCTACAGGACAGTAGCTCTACAAGAACAGGGTTGGAGTGAAAACCTACAGGAGGGAAACTCTACAGGAACAGGGTTGGAGTGAAAACCTACAGGAGGGAAACTCTACAGGAACAGGGTTGGAGGGAAAACCTACAGGAGGGAAACTCTACAGGAACAGGGTTGGAGTGAAAACCTACAGGAGGGAAACTCTACAGGAACAGGGTTGGAGTGAAAACCTACAGGAGGGAAACTCTACAAGAACAGGGTTGGAGTGAAAACCTACAGGAGGGAAACTCTACAGGAACAGGGTTGGAGTGAAAACCTACAGGAGGGAAACTCTACAGGAACAGGGTTGGAGTGAAAACCTACAGGAGGGAAACTCTACAGGAACAGGGTTGGAGTGAAAACCTACAGGAGGGAAACTCTACAAGAACAGGGTTGGAGTGAAAACCTACAGGAGGGAAACTCTACAGGAACAGGGTTGGAGGGAAAACCTACAGGACAGTAGCTCTACAAGAACAGGGTTGGAGTGAAAACCAACAGGAGGGAAACTCTACAGGAACAGGGTTGGAGTGAAAACCTACAGGACAGTAGCTCTACAAGAACAGGGTTGGAGTGAAAACCTACAGGAGGGTAGCTCTACAGGAACAGGGTTGGTGAGCCCTGGTGTAACCAAAAGTATATTATTATGAACAGCAGAATTAGTAAGATAGCAGCACTTTGCAAAAGAAAGCAAATATAAAATAAAAGTGCAAAAATAGATAGATAGTATGACTGTTTGCTATATTTCTAAGATTTAAGAAAATAAGAAATTAGATGTAGATTAACTTACTTCCAACATCCAGTCTAGTGCCTCCAACAAAAGTGTACCACAGTGATACAAACTCATGCAACGGCCATACAAAAACCTTTGAAACTATAAAGACACGGTTCTCGCTCTTTGTAAACCTACATTTATCCAAACCACTCTCAAATTTCAACAATATCACCATTGTTCGAAATTTATACACACTTTATAAGCACCTTGTTTGATATACCATCTTGAATAGGCATTTTAATTTAACTCAATTTACTTCTAAGGTTAATGAATGCAACACAAATTATTTTAAAAATAAATACACATTTCTACTTTCTATTTAAGGTAGTTGTAATAGTGTTAAGAAATTGAATTGGTGTTTTGATAACAGAGGTCAAGATCGAGAATTGAATACTACTTACACTCAGTTTGGTCCCTCCACCAAAAGTCCACCACAGTGACAGTCTGATTGACTCGCAGTACAAAAATCTCCAGACACACACATAGGGGAATGTTATTAACACAACATGGAACTGATCAATGAATCTTACGTTGTCACTGATGCCCCCTACTGGTATACTCTGGAACTCCAGGAGATTGGACACATTCACGTTCCCTGTTCACCATTAAACATTCAACAGTATGAAAACTGCTGTGCACTATGTTGATAATATCTAATCATATTTTAACAAGTAATCATGAAAAGAGCTTGATACAGCAATGAAGGAATGTGTCAGTATAAATACGGTGGTGTAATGACTTTCAGACAACACATGGAACAGGATTTCAGAACTTTTCTTAATGACAGTGCAGTGATTTGCCCAGGACGAACATTTCTATAGAGAGACACTTTGCATTGGCATCACATGCTTCAGTGCTCTGGGAGTGTTTATAGCCCTGTGAGTTGAACACTTCATGTGAGAGCTGTATTTCATTTAAACAGAACCCACGGCAACCATGACTTTCATCACCATCTTCATCTGGACTCTTGTCTGTCACGCACAAGGTGAGAGACATTTTGAACATTTTCAGAATGAAAGCATCGCGTTGTACAGTGGGGCAAAAAAGTATTTAGTCAGCCACCAATTGTGCAAGTTCTCTCACTTAAAAATATGAGAGAGGCCTGTAATTTTCACCATAGGTACACTTCAACTATGACAGACAAAATGAGAAAAAAAAATCCAGAAAATCACATTGTAGGATTTTTAATTAATTAATTTGCAAATTGTGGTGGAAAATAAGTATTTGGTCAATAACAAAAGTTTATCTCAATACTTTGTTATATACCCTTTGTTGGCAATGACAGAGGTCAAACGTTTTCTGTAAGTCTTCACAATGTTTTCACACGCTGTTGCTGGTATTTTGACCCATTCCTCCATGCAGATCTCCTCTAGAGCAGTGATGTTTTGGGGCTGTTGCTGGGCAACACGGACTTTCAACTCCCTCCAAAGATTTTCTATGGGGTTGAGATCTGGAGACTGGCTAGGCCACTCCAGGACCTTGAAATGCTTCTTACGAAGCCACTCCTTCGTTGCCCGGGCGGTGTGTTTGGGATCATTGTCATGCTGAAAGACCCGGCCACGTTTCATCTTCAATGCCCTTGCTGATGGAAGGAGGTTTTCACTCAAAATCTCACGATACATGGCCTCATTCATTCTTTCCTTTACACGGATCGGTCCCTTTGCAGAAAAACAGCCCCAAAGCATGATGTTTCCACCCCCATGCTTCACAGTAGGTATGGTGTTCTTTGGATGCAACTCAGCATTCTTTGTCCTCCAAACACGACGAGTTGAGTTTTTACCAAAAAGTTATATTTTGGTTTCATCTGACCATATGACATTCTCCCAATCTTCTTCTGGATCATCCAAATGCTCTCTAACAAACTACCAGAGAAAATACAGTAGACGGCACACGTCAAACGTGTGATTTATGACCCTATGTCATGGGTCACGTGTGTATGCCCATATCTGGGTATCCTGTCAGGACATGCTGGCGGGAAGTTATCACGTGCTCTAGGGAGTGCCCATATATGGGCATCCTGTCAGGACATCCTGTCGTCCGTTCTCACGCCTTAGAGTGAGTGTTAATTTATGCATGTATTTCATCTGTTACTTTGAAGTTGTCATGATGATTGATGTGTAGGGACCTTGTTGAACTGGGGGATGTGTTTGAACATTTCAAAGAGTATGACCCCCACCATGTTTTAGGGACCTTAGGGCTGTTGTCTATGAAACAGGAATGTCCGGGGTTATTGGGGGCAGACGCATTATAAATAAGCCCCAGAACACAATAAGCGCCCCAGAACACGAAACAAGAAATTTATAAAATCAACCCAGAACATTAAACCGTAAAATTAAACATGTGTCCAAGGCCAATTCTGGGTGTACTTTGTGCCAAGAACCCAATGACAAAAGCATCGAGGAGGAGAAGTTTTGAATATGAGTGATGGACATATGGCTCACATATTCCAACCTGAGGATTCAACTGTGAAGATTTTCACAGAAAATGGCCCCAGCCCACTTTATCAAGCAAAACCTTGTAGTTTTTCTCCAGCACTGCGTATGAGAGAATGGCTTAAGATACGACTAGTGCTATGTCAGATCGAACAAGCCCTGAGTGGTACATCCTTGCCAGGCTACGCGTTGGAGGAGGAGGTGTGCGGGCGCGATGATTTGAAAGCCATAAGAATCTCTTCAATGGCGTATAGCCCCGACTCCAAAGTGACAATTTTAGCTTGTGAACAATATGCTAGTTCAAATGCTACAAAATCTGTTAGTTCATATGTATTTTCCAAAGCCTGCAAGGATGTGAACTATTTTATGCCGATCTTTAGCTTTAAATGATCCGATTATCATATATACCTGGCCATGATGAAAAAAATTGACATTCTTTTCCAAAATCGTGAACAATTACCCCGCTGGGCGGAGGGTAGCCTAGTGGTTAGAGCGTTGGACTAGTAACCAGAAGGTTGCAAGTTCCTAGTGGTTAGAGCGTTGGACTAGTAACCAGAAGGTTGCAAGTTCAAACCCCCGGCAGGGTAGCCTAGCGTTGGACCAGAAGGGTGAAAGTTCAAACCTCCGAGCTGACATGGTAAAATTCTGTCGTTCTGCTCCTGAACAGTTAACTGTTCCTAGGCCGTCATTGAAAATAAGAATTTGTTCTTAACTGCCTTGCCTGGTAAAATAAAAATAAATAAAAAACATGCCCAGGGTCTACATGGAATGAGAACTTGCTCTCTTGTGAGAGAGCCTGTCTTGACGAAGGTGAATTGGAAACGGATTGATGTCAGGAGCAGATGAAACAGACCGCAGGCTTTACCCTAGATCCAAACACCAGCCGTCAGTCCAGAACAGCGTGAAGACAGAACAGCTAAAAGATCATCTGTGAATCCTTCCTTCCTCATGGAGCTTTTTGAAGGGGAGTTGAATATTCAATGTGATGTTTGTATCTATCATTTAAGAATGATATGTGTTCATTATTTTCATTCACGTATATGTTTTTTTTGAACCATGGTTTTTATTCATACTGTTTGTAAACAATAGCTTATGGGTCTTTTTGACACTCTAATTATATCAAACCTCTCAGACTAGAAAGTCATTTTTTATTTGACCTTTATTTAACTAGGCAAGTCAGTTAAGAACAAATTCTTATTTTCAATGACTGCCTAGGAACGGTGGGTTAACTGCCTTGTTCAGGGGCTTGTTACAGAAGACTACTGTTGTACATTGAATAGACATTCATCCCTGTTACACCTTGATGTGATGGCTCTTTATGTTTGTACATGTTTATAATCCACATAGTGTGAATAGTGGTTTCCATAAAGTTATTAACCCCCTAAACCGGAATATGAAATGACATTTATGATCGTTCTTACCACTATTACTTTGGGTTCTAATCCCATCTTTCAGAATCCCCACTGTGAACAAATCTGTAACATTCATGATCCTTCACTATATTTATCCCTAAACCTCCCACACAAACTATTGTCTATTGCTAGTCTCAATGACCTTACTAACAATATGAAAGTGTTATACATAGCTAAATACATTGTTGGAGACAGTTTTCATGTCTTTCATTATGCAAACAATTTGTTTATTAAATTATATTTCTCATTAAGAATAATGTTGTTTTAATTCTATATGGGTCCTGCTTTGCTATGGTCCTGTGTTCTCTTGTCGGTCAATGATTTTAATTACAATATAGCAATTATTTTCTCGGCTCAATTACTTAGAAGGGCTTGTGGTACACTCACTCTAAGGCATGAGAACGGACGACAGGATGTCCTGACAGGATGCCTATATATGGGCACTCCCTAGAGCACGTGATAACTTCCCGCCAGGATGTCCTGACAGGATGCCCAGATATGGGCATACACACGTGACCCATGACATAGGGTCATAAATCACACGTTTGACGTGTGCCGTCTACTGTATTCTCTCTGGTAGCCTACCAAAAGCTTCCCACAATAAGTTGGGTGAATTTTGGTCCATTCCTCCTGACAGAGCTGGTGTAATTAAGTCAGGTTTTTAGTCCTCCTTGCTCGCATACACTTTTTCCGTTCTGCCCATACATTTTCTATGGGATTGAAGTCAGTGCTTTGTGATGGCCCCTGCAATACCTTGACCTAGTTGGCCTGAAGCCATTTTGACACAAATTTGGAAGTATGCTTGGGGTCATTGTCCATTTGGAAGTCCCACTTGCGACCAAGCTTTAACTTTCTGACTGATGTCTTAAGATGTTGCTGTTATATGGGCACACCCTAGAACACATAATAACTTCCCGCCAGGATGTCCTGACAGGATGCCCATATATGGGCATACACACGGGACCCATGACATGGGGTCATAAATAGCACGTTTGACGTGTGCCGTCTACTGTACTCTCCCTGCTACCCAACACGTTTGACCCAAATTAAAGAATTTAAAGGCAATGCTACCAAATACGAATTGAGTGTATGTAAACTTCTGACCCACTGCGAATGTGATGAAAGAAATAAAAGCTGAAATAACTGATTCTCTCTACTATTATTTTGACATTTCACATTCTTAAAATAAAGTGGTGATCCTAACTGACCTAAGATAGGGCATTTTTACAACGATTAAATGTCAGGAATTGTGAAAAACTGAGTTTAAATGTATTTGGCTAGGTTTATGTAAACTTCAACTGTATGTATTGCTGTTCCAGTAGCAGCTGGAGGAGAGCAGCAGCAGCAGCACAGACTGAAGAGAGACATGTTATTGAAGTGTTATTGCTAGTGTTTCCCAGTATCACCAGAGCGGGCCCTCCTCCACAGAGGAACCACCAAGAGATGATGTCATTCTCTATGGACTTAACATCATCTCTGACTCTACATTCTCAGGTTCATCATTTGAATGAGAGATAACATTTATAGTGAAGCTAAATGTTAGTTGTATTTGGTGGAAGGGGTTTCTTGCAGGTTGGCTTCAGATCTATAGATATCATGTAATACTGACTACTAATGGCCCATAGTGTTAACATGACTGTGTGTGAGTAGGTTTGTGTTTATAATGGGAGCACTAGTTGCACTGTCTGTCTATAGGCTTTTCATTGTATATTTACTGTACAAGATAGAGACCACAGTGGTGCTGTATCATACTATAGTGGGGCAATATCTGATACAATACTCCTGTGGTCGCAGTGTATAATGAATGGTAGGTTCACAGACAACAGTTCTATGTCTAGTTTTGATTTACATTTGTGGCACCTTAATTGGGGAGGACTGGCTCATAGTGACGACTGGAACGGTATGAATGCAATTGTACTGAACTCATCAAACATATGCTTTCTATGTGTTTGATACCCTTCCATTCACTCCATTTCAGCCATTAATCTGAGCCGTAATCCCCTCAGCAGCCTCCTGTGACCTACAGTGATATTAATAGTGAAGACATGTGCTATAAACTTAATGGTCTTCATGATATTACTAGTACTGAATCCATTAACTATAATCTCACTGGTCTTCATGATATTACTAATACTGAATCCATTAACTATAATCTCACTGGTCTTCATGATATTACTAATACTGAATCCATTATCTATAAACCCACTGGTCTTCATGATATTACTAATATTGAATCCATTATCTATAAAATCACCGGTCTTCATGATATTACTAATACTGAATCCATTATCTATAAAATCACTGGTCTTCATGATATTACTAATACTGAATCCATGATCTATACAATCACCGGTTTTCATGATATTACTAATACTGAATCCATTATCTATAAAATCACTGGTCTTCATGGTATTACTAGTACTGAATCTATTATCTATAAAATCACCGGTCTTCATGATATTACTAGTACTGAATCCATGATCTATAAAATCACTGGTCTTCATGATATTACTAGTACTGAATCCATTATCTATAAAATCACTGGTCTTCATGAGCTGTGTGTTTGACTAGAGAACTGAACATGGACTGGGGAAGCAGATATTACACTGGACTTTGCATAATGTTCAAATAGGGGACTTCAATCTAAGATCTTTTTATGAATTTCTATATGTAAACTAAATGTATTTGTGACAGATATGTACTGTATAATCGTGATATCAAAATAGTACTTCTTGAATGGAATCAATATGACTGTATTCACTCTTTCAGGGTTGGAGGGGTTTAGAAGTTGAGTAAGTGATGAATAGTTGGGTTTGGACAGGGTAAACAATCATATATTTCTGCACTTAAATGGGTGCTTTTCATAATATGAAGTTCAATAAAACGTTTTTAAAAAATCTAAACCTTTTCTGAATGTTGTTCAACATTTCCTGCAAAATCAAGCATTTCTTACAGCTCTGTTTCCTTAGTGGTCCCAGTGTCTTTACTCAAATGTCAATTTTTGCAGAATACATTAAGAGATATGTACAGTAACATTGTCCATAGACAAGTCTAACCAACTCCATTATTGTATCGTATTGTCATATTTTGATGAAATGGTGTTTAGGATACTTTAGAATACAGGATATTCCGTAGCTCTGCTGCTGTTGAGTCAGAGCAGTTCCTCTATAGCTGAGGGAGGATTTTGTACGACGCTCTGACACATTAAAACCCGTTGTACCTCTGACAGTAGTAATCTCCAGCATCTTCAGCCTGGACTCCACTGACTGTCAGAGTGTAATGAGAACCAGATACACTCCCACTGAAACTCTGTCGCCCTCCTCTGACAACAGTGTGTTATGGCAGTTTGGGTGATAAAGTGGGTGTTTTACTTTATGGTGTTTTTCAATCAAGTATTTGGTACAGTTTCACAACTCTAAGCATAAAAACCGAAACAGATCATCAAAATGGCTCATGTTTCAAAACTCTAAGCACATTTCCAACTGATTGAGTACAACAAACAAAGTCACAAATCACTCTCAATTTGGGTGCATATCCAATCGAAGTATCTGCTGTTCAAAATGAAATATTCACTTACTTCTTGAATGATTTCCTTGTATTTGGTTAACAATGCAATTAACTATCATGTAATTAATCAAACTACTCAAAAATGATAACTACCGAACCAAAATAATGTAGTGCCTGGTTAACATATAACTGCTAAACACTGTACATTTCTGAATTTTTACCTCATAAATGTAACAATATGACATCAATTTATGTTGGAAGGAAAAACCAAACAATAGATGTTGCTGTTAAAACCACATTATCATTCTCCATCAACCATTTTAATTGAACTAATTACATTGGTAACCAGTTTATAATAGTAACCTCGGGGGGTTGTGGTATATGGCCAATATACCATGGCTAAGGGCTGTATCCAGGCACTCCGAGTTACGTTGTACGTAAGAACAGCCCTTAGTCGTGGTATATTGGCCATATACCACACACCCACGTGCCTTATTGCTTAATTATTGTGTACAATGTACTGTTGAAACACCTGGGTTGTATATAACAATATATTACAGTCGTTATCTGAATTTCATTGATACACTGCAAGCTGATGAATTTCCAGCGGAGAGACAGGCGATACTGTATCAGTAGAGAAGCTGATTTTGAACATTGTTGCATGGGGCAGAAATGGCGTACAACATGACTCTGTAAAAAGACCGCTATTGTGAACCACCAATCTAACTTTGGGTTGGGGAAGTCCTGTGGTTCGGGGGTGGAATGGGAACTGTTTGTCTTGTTCGGTCTCATCACTTGTTTTTCTGTCCATGGGAACCTGTTTTGTACCTTATTAAAAAGATACAATCATTTGATCACCAACATATAATAAATGGTATACAAACAACATGCTACAGTTTTACAGTAGCCAACTGCTTTACAATACCCCTGTTTCTGATGATTTGACCTACATACAGTATGTACTGTATAAGGATAATACAACTATAAGACTGACATACAGTGCCTTCAGAAAGTATTCATACCCCTTGAATTATGCCACATTTTGTTGTGTTACAGCCTGAATTCAAAATGCATTAAAAATATTGTTTCCTCACCCATCTACACACAATACCCCATAATGACCAAGTGAAAAAATGTTTTGGAAAACTTTTGCAAATGTATTGAAAACGAAATATAGAAATAGCTCATTTACATAAGTATTCCCACCCCTGAGTCAATACTTTGTAGAACCACCTTTGCAGTGATTACAGCTGTGAGTCTTTCTGGGTAAGTCTCTAAGAGCTTTCCACACTTGGACTGTGCAACATTTCCCCATTTCTCTTATGAAAATTCTTCAATCTCTGTCAAATTGGTTGTTGATCATTGATAAATAATCAAATGTATTTTTTGCCATAGATTTTTAAGTCAAAACTGTAACTCGGCCACTCCGGAACATTCACTGTCTTCCTGGTAAGCAACTCCAGTGTAGATTTTCCTGATTTTAGGTTAAAGTCCTGCTGAAAGGTGCATTTGTTTCCTAATGTCTGGTGGAAAGCAGACTGAACCAGGTTTTCCTATAGGATTTTGCCTGTGCTTTGCTCCATTTAATTTATTATTTATCCTGAAAAACTCCCTAGTCCATAATGATTACAAGCATACCCATTACATGAAGCAGTTACCACTATGTTTGAAAATATGGAGAGTTGTACTCAGTAATGTGTTGTATTGGATTTGCCCCAAACACAACACTTGGTTTTCTGGACAGAAAATTCATTGCCTCGTTTTTTGTAGTATTATTTTGGTGCCTTGTGGCAAACAGGATGCATGTTTTGAAATATTTGTATTCTGTACAGGCTTCCTTCTTTTCACTCTGTCAATTAGATTAGTATTGTGGAGTAACTACAATGTTGTTAATCCATCCTCCGATTTCTCCTATTTCAGCAATTAAACTCTGTAACTGTTTTAAAATCATCTTTGGCCTCATGGTGAAATCGCTGAGCGGTTTCCTTTCTCTCCGGCATCTGAGTTCGGAAGGACACTTGTATCTTTGTAGTGACTGGGTGTACTGATACAACATCCAATGTGTAATTAATAAATTCAATTACTACATTTTTTTTATCCTGAACTTATTTAGGATTGCCATAACAAAAGGAAGGAATACTTATTGACTCAAGACAATTCAGCTTTCACTTTTTATTAATTGTATTTCTTAACATTTCTTAGAACATTATTTGACTTTGGCATTATGGGAGATTGTGTGTAGGCATGAGACACAAAATCTTAATTGAATCTATTTTAAATTCAGACTGGATTTTTTTAGGGAAAAGTCAAGGGGTGTGAATACTTTCTGAAGGCACTGTATTTCTGAACATGCTCACAACCTGCCGTTGGATTCAAATGATTTAAAACATTGTGCATGTCAAGTTATGGTCAAATACTGTGTGGAAAATGATATTAACCCTCTACTCTAATTTGAATATTATATTTACCATCTACTATTCTTTCTATTCACCACTTTAAAAATAAAAGCAAGTTAGATTTGATTTTGCTTGAATGACTCAAGAGTGAAAGTTCTGTGAAACCCCAATGAATTCACAATCAAAGTTCTGAACATAAGATAGAGGGCATTACAAGTGTTAGGAATTTCAAGCTTTGTACTTAGAGTTTTGAAAATATACCACCTACATCTGAAAATCTGCAAGTTCCCCAGAACCGCATAAAAAGGAAGTTAAACTCTATATACCCATTAAATTGTTGGGAGCATATGCAGGATGTGTGACACATATCTATGTAGAGTGTTCTACTTTCTCTCTTTCTATTTATACAGTTAGTCAGCACCTCTACAATAAATGCTGGGTGTGAATCAGCTCATGATTTCTACCAACTGATCATAACCCCCCCCAAAAACTGTTTATAGTTTCATAAAATGTTTTCAACTACAGTATGTCAATCTCAAGCTTTATTTCTAATTATAAACATAAAGGCATGTTCCTTTGGGTGTAGATAAAGTTGTTTGTCTGTTTACCAAATGTGTTATTACATCTGACATATGGCAAGTTCTACCTTCATTTGGTTCAGAATTCATTTTGTTTGGCAGTGTTGGCAAGTTGGCTTACTTCTTGTTGCGGGTTAGACTGAAACTAAAATGGTTAAACCCATATTGGGCATCAGAGTGGTGTAAGGTTTGAAATGCATGCTTTTATTGATAAATTTAGGCAGACATGTTGTTGCATAGATCTAGTGTGGTTTTCCATTGTGCTCTCTTCTAAAATACCTGATTTTGACATGCATTGAGGCAACTTCACAAGTAGACAAATATTCCAAAACACACTGGTAAGTTGAAGCTCCTCTGAACCAAAGCAGAAGTACATGTACTGTAAGAGAAACTTATTCATAGTAACCAAATACATGTATGTATTTATGGGAAAGCTGAAAGAAGCAATACAATTTAGGCTTTGACCAATGGAGGTCAAGCTTGAAGGGCGAAAGATCACCAAAATAATAAATCTAGGCTAACCTATGGATACCTAGAAAGTACAGCCTATACAGTCAGCAACCCAAAATGTGGGTTTTGTTGTGGACAAAACAGCAGGGGCAATGGGCCTCTTAATTGGCTGCTCTAAAAACACCTAAACAATATATTTATTTTTGAGAGTACCCTGATTTGCTAAGGTTAGGGTTAGGGGGTTTGACTATGGGTAGGCTGAGGGTTAGAATTAGGGGTCGGCATGCCAGTCATATGGCTTTAGTCGCACCAGCAGAGCACAGCTTTAAACATCAGACATTTGTGACCTGCATCCTGTTTTCGCCACTCGACGACGAGTTGGGCTGCTCACGGATCCTCCGCGAGGCGAAGGCGTACAAGAAGGGGTCCAGGCAGCAGTTAAAAAACAAAAAGCACCGGGCGACACGCGCTGCCGGGCTTCTTTGCGCAATTGACGACTCCGGCAGAGAAGCCCGCAGCACAATGCAGGCGATATCTACCACATTGACAATGTGCACAGGGATCCAGAGGATGAAGAAGGCGACCACCACACTGGTGACCAGCCGCGTCATCTTGGCACTGCTGAACAGCGCCGTCTGGTTCACCCGCCGGTGGAGGCAGCAGTAGGAGGTGACCAGCACAGAGAACGGGACCACAAACCCTAAAAGGGTCTGCAAGACAAGCACAGCAACTCTTTCAGCATCGGAGCCCTTGTGTTGCTGGCAATGGAGCCCGCCATCAACCACATCGCGAGTGGCAACAGTGGGGGATGTCAGAGCACAGGCGAGCCCCCACAGGGCTAGGAGCAGCACCACCTCCCCCTTGCGCCCCAGCCTGTTCCACATCTGCGGGTAGAGCACCTGGAGGTAGCGATGGACACCGAGTAGAGTAACCGTTAGCACGTTAGAACACAGGCCGAGGTAGAGCAGGAAGGTGGCTAACTTGCATACGGCATGGCCCAGAGTCCAGTCGTACAGGATATTGTAGATCCAAACGGGAACCATGGCCAGGCACAGGATGTCAGAGGAAGCCAGGTTCAGCATGAGGCACAGGGTGAAGTTGAGGCGTCGGGACGAGCGGCGCAGGATGACCACCAGGACAGCTATGTTACCAGGGAGGCCTAGAACACAGCACAGCCCCAGGATGATGCTCGATATCAGGCTGCCCGAATTCCAGCTAGCCGGAATCAAAGTGGAGTCCAAGCTAGAGTTGTTGGAGGAGTTCATGTTCACAATGGTCCTGAAAGAATACGAGATCTAAGAGCTATCTGGAAGACAGTAGACTTTAGACATTTAATTATTTGTTTATCGTTCTTCAAATCCTCACACGTTTGTTATCTTCTCTTGAACTCTTGTCATATAGTGATAATAAGGAAACTGATGTGGGTTAACTGCCTCTGGTCAGATTCCTCCTGACAAAGCTGTGTGTTTGTGAGTGTGAGCTTGAGTCTGAGCCTTTGTGTGAGTGTGAGTGAGTGAGAGAGAGAGAGAGAGAGAGAGATTTGTGTTTGAGGTTAACAGTTCGATACTCCCAATTTTGTCATTAAGGCTACACTCAACCTGATTCTCATCAATAGACACATGACACTGAGAAGATAGTTTGAAGCTAAAGACTAAACATATAAAGTAGATTGTAGCTGATGTCCAGGGTCAAGCCACACAGTTTTTATATATTTTCCCACATTTAATAATTCCAATTTTTTATGTGATTTTATCTTATGTAAAAAGTTTTAATGATTTGAACTATTGACAGATAAATGGATGTGTAGTGCATTTAATCCATCTCTGTGTTGTTGGCTCTCTTTGAATGTATGGCCTTAGTTTAATGCTTCCATTTAGTGGCAAAATAAGGCTAGAAAAACTACAATTCTTCCCTGCAACAGATTCTAGCATAAATCCACCATGACTGCTATCTTCTGTTATCTTCATTTGGGAAGCTATTGACAAAAACCGCACATTTGTATCAAGCACATAGATATATATATATATTTATCGATATATTTGCATTATCGTGTTTCTTTAACACACATCTTCGACATTGTGCGTTTTTTTTTTGTTTATTATATTTTATATGTTATTATTAGTAGAATTATCATCATTGTTTGGAAAGTGGTCAGAATTTCACTGTGCTATTTAACATGTGTTGTGTCCTGTGCACGTGGTGAAATAACTTTAAACCCTGAAGGAAAGTGCAGCAGTGGACTCTGACTGAGGGAGGTTTTTGTGCTGCTCTAAATCACTGTGTGAACACAGGACCACTGTGGTGACTCTGACAGTAGTAAACTCCTGTATCCTCAGCCTGGACATCACTGATGGTCAGAGTGAAGTCAACACCATTTCCTCTCCCACTGCCACTGAACCTGGTGGAAACTCCTGTGAACCTGTCTGATGTGTAACAGATCAGGAGTTTAGGAGCTTCTCCAGACGTCTGATGGTACCAGGCCAGGTAATACTGTGAGCCAGAGTACTGAGTAACTTTACTACTGGTGCTACAGTCAATAGAGACAGTTTGACCAGGCTGGACTGATTGAGCTGCAGACTGAGTCGATACATACTGGCCCCAAGACCCTGCAGAGAGATAAAAGGGAAAATCACATATAGGAAGGTAACATAGTTGGAAGATTATAACCGTAATTCCTTATTTACAACATGATGCTTGCATTCTGAAAATGTTAACATTTCTCTCACCTTGTGCATAACAGACCAGATTCCAGATGAAGATGGGGATGAAAGTCATGGTTGCCCTGTGTTGTGTTTAAATGAAATACAGCTCTCACATGAAGTGTTCAACTCACAGGGCTATAAACACTCCCAGAGCACTGAAGCATGTGATGACAATGCAAAGTGTCTCTCTATGGAAATGTTCGTCCTGGGCAAATCACTGCACTGTCATTAAGAAAAGTTCTGAAATCCTGCTCCATGTGTTGTCTGAAAGTCATTACACCACCGTATTTATTCTTGACACATTCCTTCATTGCTGTATCAAGCTCTTTTCATGATTACTTGTTACAATATGATTAGATATTATCAACATTGCGGAACGGGGAACGTGAATGTGTCCAATCTCCTGGAGTTCCAGAGTCTACCAGTAGGGGGCATCAGTGACAACGCAAGATTCATTGATCACTTCCATGTTGTGTTATTAACGTTCGCCTCTGTGTCTGTCTGGAGGTTTTTGTACTGCGAGTCAATCAGACTCTATCACTGTGGTGGACTTTTGGTGAAGGGACTAAACTGAGTGTTAGTAGTATTCAATTCTCGATCTTGACCTCTGTTATCAAAATCCCAATTCATTTTCTTAACACTATTACAAATCTCTCAAAAAGAAAGTAGAAATGTGTTTTTATTTTTGGAGAATTTGTGTTACATTTTGAAGTAAAGTGAGTTAAATTTTAATGCCTATTCAAGATGTAATATATCAAACAAGGTGCTTATACAGTGTGTATATTTTCAAACAATAGGGTTATTGTTGAAATCTGAGAGTGGTTTGACTAAATTTATCTTGACAAAGAGATAGAGCCTTGTCTCTACAGTTTCAAGGGTTGTTGTATGGCCGTTGCATGAGTTTGTATCACTGTGGTACACTTTTTGTGGAGACACTAGACTGGATGTTGGAAGTAAGTTTATATACATGTAATTTCTCATTTAAATAAATGCTCCGTTTTGCTGTCTATTTGCTATATTGCTATCTTATTTT
The DNA here is from genome assembly GCF_013265735.2 of Oncorhynchus mykiss. Taxonomy (NCBI): domain Eukaryota; kingdom Metazoa; phylum Chordata; class Actinopteri; order Salmoniformes; family Salmonidae; genus Oncorhynchus; species Oncorhynchus mykiss. The sequence continues at coordinate 30,775,757 of NC_050572.1, read as the reverse complement.
ATTTTTTTGTTGTAATATTTGCTACTTTTTCTAAGTGAGCTATCATACAAAGTCTTGCTGTTCATGTAAATATACTTATTGGTTTCAACTTGTGATAGAATGTCTTGTAAATTACATTATGACTTTATTGTTTTTGTTATGATAATCTTGAAAACATAAACAAGGTTATGTGTCTTTTAAATTAACCTGCAATAGGCTATGTAACTTTTTTGGATGACCAAATTCACATAGAAATATGAGTTCTAGATGTTTCATTCTCATTGAAAGCACGTCTATGAAGTGTAGATTATTCAATGTGTGCTATTTCTATGCTTCCCATTCTTACATTTTGTTTTTGCTTTACTTTAGGTTTTGCACACCTGATCAAACAGCTGAAAATACAATATTTCTGGTTATGGAAAATGTATTTCACAGCAGTTTAGATGGTAAAATTATTCTCTACTACACCAGGGCTCACCAACCCTGTTCCTGGAGCGCTTCCCTGCTGTAGGTTTTCACTCCAACCCTGTTCCTGGAGAGCTTCCCTCCGGTAGGTTTTCACTCCAACCCTGTTCCTGGAGAGCTACCCTCCTATAGGTTTTCACCCCTACCCAAATTGTATTAAAACTGATTCAGATTGTCAACCAGGTAATTATTAGAATCAGGTGCGCTAGATTAGGGTTGGAGTGAAAACCTACAGGACAGTAGCTCTACAGGAACAGGGTTGGAGTGAAAACCTACAGGACAGTAGCTCTACAGGAACAGGTTTGGAGAGAAAACCTACAGGACAGTAGCTCAACAGGAACAGGGTTGGAGTGGAAACCTACAGGACAGTAGCTCTACAGGAACAGGGTTGGAGTGGAAACCTACAGGACAGTAGCTCTACAGGAACAGGGTTGGAGTGAGAACCTACAGGACAGTAGCTCAACAAGAACAGGGTTGGAGTGAAAACCTACAGGACAGTAGCTCTACAGGAACAGGGTTGGAGTGAGAACCTACAGGACAGTAGCTCTACAGGAACAGGGTTGGAGTGAGAACCTACAGGACAGTAGCTCAACAAGAACAGGGTTGGAGTGAAAACCTACAGGACAGTAGCTCTACAGGAACAGGGTTGGAGTGAGAACCTACAGGACAGTAGCTCTACAGGAACAGGGTTGGAGTGAAAACCTACAGGACAGTAGCTCTACAGGAACAGGGTTGGAGTGAAAACCTACAGGACAGTAGCTCAACAGGAACAGGGTTGAAGCCATGCTCTTACACTATACTTCTTTGTTTTATCACATAAACAGAAATTAGGTGAACTATTAGAATTTTAGCAACCAGGAAATGGTGTAGTGATTTCTGCATAATGCATCTTTAAATGTAATATTATATTGACATGGTTACAGTCAACTGGAATTTAATCACTCAGCATTATTTTAAACAGATTGTCGTTTAAGAATTGGTCCTACATTCTGTGGAATTTTCTTTAAAATAATAAAAATGATGAATTATGCAGTTTGATTCCTAGGATTCTATCCCATTCCAAAAAGGGAGAGGTATGCTGAAATATTTTAATTTTACATAGTTGTAAAGGATGCGTGACTGGTGGCAGTGAAGTCAGACACTGGAGAGCAGAACTATGTAATAGCCAGAGCAGTTAAATGTCAAAACCAACGGCATAAAGAAATAATCAACTTGGGTACAAAACCCGACGTGCACCAGTAACGATGTGCACAAGCACTTACAGAAACAATTCCACACAAAGACATGGGGGGGAACAGAGGGTTAAATACACAAGACTTACTGAGGGAAGTGAGAAACAGGTGTGTCGGAAAAAACAAGACAAAACAAATGAAAAATGAAAAGTGGAACGACGATGGCTAGAAGACAGGTGACACCGAACACCGAACGCTGCCCGAGCAAGGAGAGGAACCAACTTCTGTGGAAGTCGTGACAGTAACCCCCCCCCCCCCCCCCTTGATGCACGGTTCGAGGACGACCCGGAGGGCGAGGTGCAGGGCGATCCGGACGGAGACGGTGGAACTCCCGCAACATTGAAGGGTCCAACACGTCCTCCACCGGAACCCAGCATATCTCCTCCGGACCGTACCCCTCCCAGTCCTTGAGGTACTGAAGGCCCCTCGCCCGACGCCTCGAATCCACAATGGAACAAACGGAGTACACAGGGGGCGGAGGAACCTCCCGCACCTCAGATTCCTGAAACGGTCCAACCACCACCGGCTTCTCATGAGGGATGTTTATTGTACTATATTTGCTCAATTTCTGTGACTGTTTAGTGCATGGTGAAGTTATTAATTACACTTTGGATGCTGTGCCAGTAAACTCAGTGACTACAAAGATACAATAATTCTTCCTAACTCAGTTACCGGAGAGAAAGGAAACCGGTCAGGGATTTCACCATGAGGCCAATGGTGACTTTAAAACAGTTTCATAGTTTAATGGCTGTGATAGGAGAAAACGGAGGTTGGATAAACAACATTGTAGTTACTCCACAATACTAACCTAATTAACAGAGTGAAAAGAAGGAAGCCTGTACAGAATAAAAATATTTAAAAACATGCATCATGTTTGCAACAAGGCACCAAAATAATACTGCAACAAATGAGGCAAGGAATTTTTTTGTCCTTAATACGAAGTGTGATGTTTGGGGAAAATCCTATACACCACGTTACTGAGAACCTTTCCAAATTTTCAAGCATAGCGGTGACTGATTCATGTAATGGGTATGGTTGTAATCGTTAAGGACTGGAGAGATGTCAGGATAAATAATACATGGAATGGAGCCAAGCACATGCAAGATCCTATAGAAAAACCTCTTTCAGTCTGCTTTCCATCAGACATTGGGAAACAAATTCACGATTCATTATGAATATTGTTTGACCTCTGTCATTGCCAACAAAGGGTATATAACAAAGTATTGAGATATACTTTTGTTATTTACCAAACACTTATTTTCCACCATAATTTGCAAATAAATTCATTAAAAATCCAACAATGTGATTTTCTGGATTTTTTTTCTCTCATTTTGTCTGTCATAGTTGAAGTGTACCTATGATGAAAATTACAGGCCTCTCTCAGCTTTTTAAGTGGGAGGACTTGCACAATTGGTGACTGACTAAATACTTTTTTGCCTCACTGTATGTATGTCAGTCTTATAGTTGTATTATCCTTATACAGTACATACTATACGTAGGACAAATCATCAGAAACAGGGGTATTGTAAAGCAGTTGGCTACTGTAAAACTGTAGCACGTTGTTGTATACCATTTATTATATGTTGGTGATCAAATGATTGTATCTTTTTAATAAGGTACAAAACAGGTTCCCATGGACAGAAAAACAAGTGATGAGACCGAACAAGACAAACAGTTCCCATTCCACCCCGAACCACAGGACTTCCCCAACCCAAAGTTAGATTAGTGGTTCACAATAGCAGTCTTTTTACAGAGTCATGTTGTACGCCATTTCTGCCCCATGCAACACTGTGCAAAATCAGCTTCTCTACTGATACAGTATCGCCTGTCTCTCTGCTGGAAATTCATCAGCTTCCAGTGTATCAATGAAATTCAGATAATGACTGGAATATATTGTTATATACAACCCAGGCATTTCAACAGTACATTGTACACTATAATTAAGCAATAAGGCACGAGGGTGTGTGGTATATGGCTAATATACCACGGCTAAGGGCTGTTCTTACGTACAACGTAACTCGGAGTGCCTGGATACAGCCCTTAGCCATGGTATATTGGCCATATACCACAAACCCCCGAGGTTACTATTATAAACTGGTTACCAATGTAATTAGTTAAATTAAAATGGTTGATGGAGAATGATGTAGTATTTACAGCACATCCATACATAGTTTGGTTTTAACTTCCAACATAAATTGATGTCAAATTATTACATTTATGACGTACATAAATGTACAGTGTTTTGCAGTTATACCAGGCAGTACATTATTCTGGTTCGCACGACAAAACGCTGCTGTGCTTCTGTGTCTCAGCAGCGCTGTCGACGCCGCTGGCCGGGAAGCCCGCAGCACAATGCCGACAATGTCCATCACATTGACAAAAGAAGTTCTGAACATAAGATAGAGGGCATTACAAGTGTTATCAAATGTTGAAAATATAGCACTTACATCTGAAAATGTGAAGGTTCCCCAGAACCGTATAAAAAGGAAGTTACACTCTATATACCCATTCAATTGTTGGGAGCATATGTAGGGTGTGACTCATATCTATGTAGAGTGTTCTACTTTCTCTCTTTCTATTTATACAGTTAGTCAGCACCTCTACAATAAATGCTGGGTGTGAATCAGCTCATGATTTCTACCACCTGATCACAACCCCCCCAAAAACTGTTTATAGTTTCATAAAATGTTTTCAACTACAGTATGTCAATCTTATGGACTTGGATCTACACTGGGGATTGAAGATAGCTGGCAGAGGGAGGCCTGACAGTCATATAATTCACACCCTAATATCAGAGGTGTCAAGAGCTTTTCATTCATATATAAGCACTGTAGAGAGGTAGTCTATAGTGTTGAATGCATGGTTTACAGTGTCAATGTTGAAGACTTTTGCCTTTATTCTAATTTTGAACCTAAAGGCATGTTCCTTTGGGCTGTTTGTCCGTGTACCAAATGTGTTGTTACGTCTGACATATGGCAAGTTCTACCTTCATTTGGCTCAGAATTGTTTTTTTTTTTTTGGGGGGGGCTCACCTCTTATTGGCTCACCTCTTATTGCGGCTTAGACAGACTGAAATGGTTGAACTCATATTGGGCATTCGAGCGGTGCAAGGTTTGCTGCTGCATAGATCTAGTGTTTCTCCGTTGTGCTCACTGCTCAAATGCCTGTCAAGATTTTGACATACATTGGGGCAACTTCACAAGTATGACGAAATAGTCCAAAACATTATGGTTCAACCAAAGCAGAAGTACATGTGTTTTAAGAGAAACAACAAAGATGTATTCATGGAAACCAAATATATTTATTTATGCTTGGGAAACTTGACAGAAGCAATACAATTTAAGCTCTGACCAATGGACGTCAAGCTTGAAGGAAGATAGATCACCAAAATAACACATCTAGGCTACCCTACGGATACCTAGAAAGTACAGCTACAGATACCTAGAAAGTACAGCCTATAGAGACCCAGAGTCAGCAACCAAACACGTAGGATTTGTTAAGGGGAATAAAAAGCAGGGGTGATGGGACTCCTATTTCTCTGCTCTAATAACCAAGTCAAAAACACGTAAAAAAGTTATTCGTTATTGAGAGTAGCCTAATTTGTTACAGTTAGGGGGTTTGACTATGTGTAGGCTGAGGGTTAGAATTAGGGGTTGGCATGCCATTCACATGTCTTTAGTCGCACCAGCAGAGCACAGCTTCAGACATTTGTGACCTGCATCCGGTTTCGCCCCTCTACGACGACTTGGGCTGCTCACGGATCCTCCGCGAGGCGAAGGCGTACAAGAAGGGATCCAGGCAGCTGTTAAGAAACGTAAAGCTCCGGAAGACACGCGCTGCGGACGCCTCTGGCCGGAAAGACCGCAGCACAATGCCGGCAATGTCATTCACATTGACCAAAAAGTTCTGAACATAAGATAGAGGGCATTACGAGTGTTATCAAATGTGGAAAATATACCACTTACATCTGAAAATGTGCAAGTTCCCCAGAACCGTATAAAAAGAAAGTTACACTATATATACACCCATTTAATTGTTGGGAGCATATGCGGGGTGTGCGATGCATATCTATTTAGAGTGTACTACGTTCTCTTTCTTTTGATTGTGCATTCATTGGGGTTTCACAGGTCTTTCACTCCTGAGTTACAGGCAAAAATGGACGTTTTCCGTGACATACAATGAAAACATTTAGTTTAGTCACCAATACATCAGATAGCGATACTCACCATTTAGTCATTTGAACTACTATTAATCAAATAGCAAAAAACCCTAAATGCTTTTATTTTTGAAGTGCTGAATAGAAATTATAGTAGAGGGTAAATATAATTTTCAAATTATAGTAGAGGGTTAACATCATTTTCAAATTATAGTTGTAACGGTTTTCTTTCGGTGAAAGAGAGTCGGACCAAAATGCGGCGTGGCTATTGAGATTCATGTTTAATAAAATAACGTAAACACGAATCAATACAAAAACAATAAACATAACTTGAAAACCGAAAACAGCCTAATAATGGTACACAGAATAAGGACAATCACCCACGAAACACCCAAAGAATATGGCTGCCTAAATATGGTTCCCAATCAGAGACAACGATAAACACCTGCATCTGATTGAGAACCACTTCAGACAGCCATAGACTTCACTAGAATACCCCACTAAGCTACAAACCCAACACACCACATACAAAAACCCATGCCACACCCTGGCCTGACCAAATAAATGAAAATAAACACAAAATACTTCGACCAGGGCGTGACAATAGTAGAGGGTAAATATCATCTTCAAATTATAGTAGAGGGTAAATATCATTTTCAAATTATAGTAGAGGGTAAATATCATTTTCAAATTGTAGTAGATGGTAAATATCATTTTCAAATTATAGTAGAGGGTAAATATCATTTTCAAATTGTAGTAGAGGGTAAATATCATTTTCAAATTGTAGTAGAGGGTAAATATCATTTTCAAACTATAGTAGAGGGTAAATATCGTTTTCAAATTGTAGTAGAGGGTAAATATCATTTTCCACAGAGTATTTGACCATGACTTGACATGTACAATGTTTTACATAACATGTATTGAATGGCAGGTTGTGAGCATGTTGAGAAATACAGAGCCTTCAGAAAATATTCACATCCTTTGACTTTTTCCATGTCCAGCCTGAATTTAAAATAGATTCAATTAAGATTTCATGTCACTGGCCTACGCACAATATCCCAAAATGTCAACGTGGAATTATTTTTAATGACATTTTTAACAATGAATGAAAGTTGGAATGTCTTGAGTCAATAAGTATTCAACCATTTTGTTATGGCAAGCTTTAATAAGTCCAGGAGTAAAAAACCTAAAGCAAATCATTTTCTGTCCTGAAAATGAAGTGTTATGTTTGGGGCAAATCCAATACAACACATTACTGAGAACCACTCTCCATGTTTTCAAACATAGTGGTAACTGCTTCATGTTATGGGTATGCTTGTAATCATTAAGGACTTGGTCGTTTTTCAGGATAAAAAATAAATGGAATGGAGCCAAGCACAGGCAAAATCCTATAGGAAAACCTGGTTCAGTCTGCTTTCCACCAGACATTGGGAAACAAATTCACCTTTCAGCAGGACTTTAACCTAAAATTAGGCAAATCTACACGGGAGTTGCTTACCAAGAAGACAGTGAATGTTCTGGAGAGGCCGAGTGACAGTTTTGACTTAAAAAACTGTAACTTTGACAAAACGTTTTTATTTATCAATGATCAACAACAAATTTGACAGAGATTGAAGAATTTTCATAAGAGAAATGGGGAAATGTTGCACAGTCCAAGTGTGGAAAGCTCTTAGAGATCTACCCAGAAAGACTCACAGCTGTAATCACTGCCAAAGGTGGTTCTACAAAGTATTGACTCAGGGGTGGGAATACTTATGTAAATGAGCTATTTCTATATTTCATTTTCAATACATTTGCAAAAGTTTTCCAAAACATGTTTTCACTTGGTCATAATGGGGTATTGTGTGTAGATGGGTGAGGATACAATATTTTTAATGCATTTTGAATTCAGGCTGTAACACAACAAAATGTGGCATAATTCAAGGGGTATGAATACTTTCTGAAGGCACTGTATGTCAGTCTTATAGTTGTATTATCCTTATACAGTACATACTATACGCAGGACAAATCATCAGAAACAGGGGTATTGTAAAGCAGTTGGCTACTGTAAAACTGTAGCACGTTGTTGTATACCATTTATTATATGTTGGTGATCAAATGATTGTATCTTTTTAATAAGGTACAAAACAGGTTCCCATGGACAGAAAAACAAGTGATGAGACCGAACAAGACAAACAGTTCCCATTCCATCCCCGAACCACAAGACTTCCCCAACCCAAAGTTAGATTAGTGGTTCACAATAGCGGTCTTTTTACAGAGTCATGTTGTACGCCATTTCTGCCCAATGCAACAATGTTCTAAATCAGCTTCTCTACTGATACACTATCGCCTGTCTCTCTGCTGGAAATTCATCAGCTTCCAGTGTATCAATGAAATTCAGATAATGACTGGAATATATTGTTATATACAACCCAGGCATTTCAACAGTACATTGTACACTATAATTAAGCAATAAGGCACGAGGGTGTGTGGTATATGGCCAATATAACACGGCTAAGGGCTGTTCTTACGTACAACGCAGGTTGCAAGTTCAAACCCCCGAGCCGACAAGGTACAAATAGTGGAGTTTGCAGTGTGACTGTTTGAGGTTGTGGACAGGTGTCTTTTATACTGATAACAAGTTCAATCAGGTGCCATTAATACAGGTAACGAGTGGAGGACAGACGAGCCTCTTAAAGAAGAAGTTATAGGTCTGTGAGAGCCAGAAATCTTGCTTGTTTGTAGGTGACCAAATACTTATTTTCCACCATAATTTGCAAATAAATTCATAAAAAATCCCACAATGTGATTTTCTGGAAAATGTTTTCTCATTTTGTCTGTCATAGTTGAAGTGTACCTATGATGAAATGTACAGGCCTCTCTCATCTTTTTAAGTGGGAGAACTTGCACAATTGGTGGCTGACTAAATACTTTTTTGCCCCACTGTATATATATAATAATATATAAAATATAATAAACTAAAAAACGCACAATGTCGAAGATGTGTGTTAAAGAAACATGATAATGCAAGTATATACAGTGCATGGCGAAAGTATTCGGCCCCCTTGAACTTTGCGACCTTTTGCCACATTTCAGGCTTCAAACATAAAGATATTAAATTGTATTTTTTTGTGAAGAATCAACAACAAGTGGGACACAATCATGAAGTGGAACGACATTTATTGGATATTTCAAACTTTTTTAACAAATCAAAAACTGAAAAATTGGGCGTGCAAAATTATTCAGCCCCTTTACTTTCAGTGCAGCAAACTCTCTCCAGAAGTTCAGTGAGGATCTCTGAATGATCCAATGTTGACCTAAATGACTAATGATGATAAATACAATCCACCTGTGTGTAATCAAGTCTCCGTATAAATGCACCTGCACTGTGATAGTCTCAGAGGTCCGTTAAAAGCGCAGAGAGCATCATGAAGAACAAGGAACACACCAGGCAGGTCCGAGATACTGTTGTGAAGAAGTTTAAAGCCGGATTTGGATACAAAAAGATTTCCCAAGCTTTAAACATCCCAAGGAGCACTGTGCAAGCGATAATATTGAAATGGAAGGAGTATCAGACCACTGCAAATCTACCAAGACCTGGCCGTCCCTCTAAACTTTCAGCTCATACAAGGAGAAGACTGATCAGAGATGCAGCCAAGAGGCCCATGATCACTCTGGATGAACTGCAGAGATCTACAGCTGAGGTGGGAGACTCTGTCCATAGGACAACAATCAACAACAATATGTTGCACAAATCTGGCCTTTATGGATGAGTGGCAAGAAGAAAGCCATTTCTTAAAGATATCCATAAAAAGTGTCGTTTAAAGTTTGCCACAAGCCACCTGGGAGACACACCAAACATGTGGAAGAAGGTGCTCTGGTCAGATGAAACCAAAATGGAACTTTTTGGCAACAATGCAAAACGTTATGTTTGGCGTAAAAGCAACACAGCTGAACACACCATCCCCACTGTCAAACATGGTGGTGGTAGCATCATGGTTTGGGCCTGCTTTTCTTAAGCAGGGACAGGGAAGATGGTTAAAAATTGATGGGAAGATGGATGGAGCCAAATACAGGACCATTCTGGAAGAAAACCTGATGGAGTCTGCAAAAGACCTGAGACTGGGACGGAGATTTGTCTTCCAACAAGACAATGATCCAAAACATAAAGCAAAATCTACAATGGAATGGTTCAAAAATAAACATATCCAGGTGTTAGAATGGCCAAGTCAAAGTCCAGACCTGAATCCAATCGAGAATCTGTGGAAAGAACTGAAAACTGCTGTTCACAAATGCTCTCCATCCAACCTCACTGAGCTCGAGCTGTTTTGCAAGGAGGAATGGGAAAAAATGTCAGTCTCTAGATGTGCAAAACTGATAGAAACATACCCCAAGCGACTTACAGCTGTAATCGCAGCAAAAGGTGGCGCTACAAAGTATTAACTTAAGGGGGCTGAATAATTTTGCACGCCCAATTTTTCAGTTTTTGATTTGTTAAAAAAGTTTGAAATATCCAATAAATGTCGTTCCACTTCATGATTGTGTCCCACTTGTTGTTGATTCTTCACAAAAAATACAGTTTTATATCTTTATGTTTGAAGCCTGAAATGTGGCAAAAGGTCGCAAAGTTCAAGGGGGCCGAATACTTTCGCAAGGCACTGTATATATCTTTGTGTATCTCCAAATAAATGTGCTTTATACAAATGTGTAGTTTTTGTCAATAGCTTCCCAAATGAAGATAACAGAAGATAGCAGTCATGGTAGATTTATGCTAGAATCTGTTGCAGGGAAGAATTGTAGTTTTTCTAGCCTTATTTTGCCACTAAATGGAAGCATTAAACTAAGGCTATTGTGTTTATTGATGAGAATCAGTTTGATGACGAAATTGAAAGAATCTAATTGTTAACCTCAAACACAAATCTCTCACTCACTCACTCACTCACTCACTCACTCACTCACACTCTGACTCAAACTCACATGCACACACACACACACAGCTTTGTCAGGAGGAAGCTGACCAGAGGCAGTTAACCCACATCAGTTTCCTTATTATCACTCTATGACAAGAGTTCAAGAGAAGATAACAAACTTGTGAGGATTTCAAGAACGAGAAACAAATAATTAAATGTCTAAAGTCTACTGTCTTCCAGACAGCTCTTAGATCTCTTATTCTTTCACGGACCATTGTGAACATGAACTCCTCCAGCAACTCTAGCTTGAACTCCACTTGGATTACGGATGACGTGGTTTCGGTCCGACTGATATCGAGCATCATCATGGGGCTGTGCTGTGTTCTAGGCCTCCCTGGTAACATAGCTGTCCTGGTGGTCATCCTGCGCCGCTCGTCCCGACGCCTCAACTTCACCCTGTGCCTCATGCTCAACCTGGCTTCCTCCGACATCCTGTGCCTGGCCATGGTTCCCGTGTGGATCTATACTCCCCGGCAATCCTGGACTCTTGGCCGTGCAGCATGCAAGTTAGCCACCTTCCTGCTCTACTTCAGCCTGTGTTGTAACGTGCTAACGGTTACACTACTCGGTGTCCATCGCTACCTCCAGGTGCTCTACCCGCAGATGTGGAACAGGCTGGGGCGCAAGGGGGAGGCGGTGCTGTTCCTGGCACTTTGGGGGCTCGCCGGTGCTCTGACTGCCCCCGCCGTTGCCACTCACGATGTGGTTGATGGCGATATCCATTTCCAGCAACACACTGGCTCCGATGCTGAAATAGTTGCTGTCCTCGTCTTTGAGATAGTTTTATGGTTTGTGGTCCCGTTCTCTGTGCTTGTCACGTCCTACTGCCGCCTCCACCGGCGGGTGAACCAGACGGCGCTGTTCAGCAGTGCCAAAATGACGTGGCTGGTCACCAGTGTGGTGGTCGCCTTCTTTATCCTCTGGATCCCTGTGAACATTGTCAAAGTGTTAGCTATCGCCCGCATTGTGCTGCAGACATCCCCTCCAGAGGTGTCAGATGCGCTGCTGAGACACAGAAACGCGTTAGTGCGTGTCGCCCGGTGCTTTATGGTTTTTAACTGCTGCCTGGACCCCTTCCTGTACGCCTTCGCCTCGCGGAGGATCCGTGAGCAGCCCAAGTCGTCGTTGAGGGGCGAAATCAGGATGCAGGTCACAAATATCTGATGTCTGAAGCTGTGCTCTGCTGGTGTGACTAAAGGCATATGACTGGCATGCCAACCCCTAATTCTAACCCTCAGCCTACCCATAATCAAACCCCCCACCCTAACGTTAACAAGTCAGGGTACTCTCAAAAAGGAATATATTTTTTAGGTGTTTTTAGAGCAGCCAAATATGAGTCACATTGCCCTCTGCTATTTTGTCCCCAATAAAACCTACATTTTGGGTTGCTGACTGTATAGGCTGTACTTTCTAGGTATCCATAGGTTAGCCTAGATTTGTTATATTGTTGGTCTCTCGCCCTTCAAGCTTGACCTCCATTGGTCAAAGCCTAAATTGTATTGCTTCTTTCAGCTTTCTCATGAATAAATACAGATATTTGGTTACTATGAATAAGTTTCTCTATAGTGCATGTACTTCTGCTTTGGTTCAGAGGAGCTCCAACTTACCAGTGTGTTTTGGAATATTTGTCTATTTGTGAAGTTGCCTCAATGCATGTCAAAATCAGGTATTTGAGCAGTGAGCACAATGGAAAAACACTAGATCTATGCAATAACATTTCTGCCTAAATAGATCAATAAAAGCATGCATTTCAAACCTTACACCACTCCGAAGACCAATATGGGTGTGCATTTTAGTTTCAGTCTAACCCGCAACAAGAAGTGAGCCTACTTGCCAACACCGCCCCCAAAAATATTTCTGAACCAAATGAAGGTAGACCTTGCCATATGTCAGATGTAATAACACATTTGGTAAACAGACAAACAACTTTATCTACACCCAAAGGAACATGCCTTTATGTTTATAATTAGAAATAAAGCTTGAGATTGACATACTGTAGTTGAAAACATTTTATGAAACAATAAACAGTTTTTGGGGGGTTATGATCAGGTGGTAGAAATCATGAGCTGATTCACACCCAGCATTTATTGTAGAGGTGCTGACTAACTGTATAAATAGAAAGAGAGAAAGTAGAACACTCTACATAGATATGAGTCACACATCCTACATATGCTCCCAACAATTTAATGGGTATATAGAGTTTAACTTCCTTTTTATGCGGTTCTGGGGAACTTGCAGATTTTCAGATGTAGGTGGTATATTTTCAAAACTCTAAGTACAAAACTTGACATTCTTAATACTTGTAATGCCCTCTATCTTATGTTCAGAACTTTGATTGTGAATTCTTTGGGGTTTCACAGGGCTTTCACTGTTGAGTCATTCAAGCAAAATCAAATCTAACTTGCTTTTCGTTTTGAAGTGCTGAATAAAAATAATAGTAGATGGTAAATATAATATTCAAATTAGAGTAGAGGGTTAATATCATTTTCCACACAGTATTTGACCATAACTTGACATGCACAATGTTTTAAATCATTTGAATCCAATGGCAGGTTGTGAGCATGTTCAGAAATACAGTGCCTTCAGAAAGTATTCACACCCCTTGACTTTTCCCTAAAAAAATCCAGTCTGAATTTAAAATAGATTCAATTAAGATTTTGTGTCACTGGCCTACACACAATCTCCCGTAATGTCAAAGTTGTCACCGAAGTCGGCTCCTCTCCTTGTTCGGGCGGCTTTTGGCGAATGACGTCACCGGCTTTCCAGCCATCGCCGCTCCATTTTTCATAATTCCATTTGTCTTGTCTGGGTTTCATACCCACCTGGTTTTCATTTCCCCAATCATCTAATTGTATTTAACCCTCTGTTTCCCATCATGTTTTGTGTGTAATTGTTTTCATGTCATACGATGTTCTTTAGCGCTTTACTTTATTGTTCCGTGTTTTTGAGCGCGTTTGTTTTGTTGTGCTCCCGGTTTGGAACTTTAATAAAGTGCGCTTTATTTATCATACTCTTCTCTCCTGCACCTGACTTCACCTTTATACACACCATGACAAAAGACAAATAATGTTCTAAGAAACGTTTACAAATTAATAAAAAGTGAAAGCTGAATTGTCTTGAGTAATAAGGATTCCTCCCTTTTGTTACGGCAATCCGAAATAAGTTCAGGATAAAACATGTAGTTATTGAAGTTATTTATTACACTTTGGATGGCGTATCAGTACGCCCAGTCACTACAAAGACACAAGCGTCCTTCCTAACTCAGATGCCGGAGAGGAAGGAATTTCACCTTGAGGCCAATGGTGACTTTCAAACAGTTACAGAGTTTAATGGCTGTGATAGGAGAAAACGGAGGTTGGATAAACAACATTGTAGTTACTCCACAATACTAATCTAATTGACAGAGTGAAAAGAAGGAAGCCTGTACAGAATACAAATATTTCAAAACATTCATTCTGTTTGCAACAAGGCACCAAAATAATACTGCAAAAAATTAGGCAATGCATTTTTTGTCCTGAAAACAAAGTGTTGTGTTTGGGGAAAATCCAATACAACTCATTACTGAGTACCACTCTCCATATTTTCAAACATAGTGGTAACTGCTTTAGGTTATGGGTATGCTTGTAATCGTTAAGGACTGAGGAGTTTTTCAGGATAAAAAATAAATGGAATGGAGGCAAGAACAGGCAAAATCCTATAGGAAGACCTGGTTCAGTCTGATTTCCACCAGACATTGGGATACAAATTCACCTTTCAACAGGATTATAACCTAAAATGAGGAAAACCTACAATGGAGTGGCTTACCAGGAGGACAGTGAATGTTCCAGAGTGGCCGAGTTACAGTTTTGACTTAAATAATCTATGGCAAAACCATTTTTTATATTTATCAATGATGAACAACCAATTTGACAGAGCTTGAAGAATTTTCAAAAGAGAAAGGGGAAATGTTGCGCAATTCAAGTGTGGAAAGCTCTTAGAGACTTACCCAGAAAGACTCACAGCTGTAATCACTGCAAAGGTGGTTCTACAAAGTATTGACTCAGGGATGGGAATACTTATGTAAATAAACTATTTCTATATTTCATTTTCAATACATTTGCAAAAGTTTTCCAAAACATATTTTCACTTGGTCACTTGGTATTGTGTGCAGATGGGTGAGGATACAATCTTTTTAATGCATTTTGAATTATGGCTGAAACACAACAAAATGTGGCATAATTCAAGTGGTATGAATACTTTCTGAAGGCACTGTATGTCAGTCTTATAGTTGTATTATCCTTATACAGTACATACTGTATGTAGGTCAAATCATCAGAAACAGGGGTATTGTAAAGCAGTTGGCTACTGTAAAACTGTAGCACATTGTTTGTATACCATTTATTATATGTTGGTGATCAAATGATTGTATCTTTTTAATAAGGTACAAAACAGGTTCCCATGGACAGAAAAACAAGTGATGAGACTGAACAAGACAAACAGTTCCCATTCCACCCCGAACCACAGGACTTCCCCAACCCAAAGTTAGATTAGTGGTTCACAATAGCGGTCTTTTTACAGAGTCATGTTGTACGCCATTTCTGCCCCATGCAACAATGTTCAAAATCAGCTTCTCTACTGATACAGTATCGCCTGTCTCTCTGCTTTAAATTCATCAGCTTGCAGTGTATCAATGAAATTCAGATAACGACTGTAATATATTGTTACAAACAACCCAGGTATTTCGACAGTACATTGTACACTATAATTAAGCAATAAGGCACGAGGGTGTGTGGTATATGGCTAATATACCACGGCTAAGGGCTGTTCTTACGTACAACGTAACTCGGAGTGCCTGGATACAGCCCTTAGCCGTGGTATATTGGCCATATACCACAACCCCCTGAGGTTACTATTATAAACTGGTTACCAATGTAATTAGTTCAATTAAAATGGTTGATGGAGAATGATAATGTGGTTTTAACAGCCACATCTATTGTTTGGTTTTTCCTTCCAACATAAATTGATGTCATATTGTTACACTTATGAGGTAAAAATTTAGAAATGTACAGTGTTTAGCAGTTATATGTTAGCCAGGCACTACATTATTTTGGTTCGGTAGTTATCATTTTTGAGCAGTTTGATTAATTAAGTGATAGTTGATTGCATTGTTAGCAAAAGACAAAGAATTCATTCAAGAAGTAAGTGAATATTTCATTTTGAACTGCAGACACTTCAATTAGATATGCAGCCAAATTGAGAGTGATTTGTGACTTTGCTTGTTGTACTCAATCAGTTGGAAATGTGCTTAGAGTTTTGAAACATGAGCCATTTTGATGATCTGTTTCGGTTTTTATGCTTAGAGTTGTGAAACTGTACCAAATAGTTGATTTAAAAACACCATACAGTAAAACACCCACTTTATCACCCAAACTGCCATAACACACTGTGGTCAGTGGAGGGCGACAGAGTTTCAGTGGGAGTGTATCTGGTTCTCATTACACTCTGACAGTCAGTGGAGTCCAGGCTGAAGATGCTGGGGATTACTACTGTCAGAGGTACAACGGGTTTTACTGTGTAAGAGCGTCGTACAAAATCCTCCCTCAGCTATAGAGGAACTGCTCTGACTCAACAGCAGCAGAGCTACGGAATCTCCTGTATTCCAAAGTATTCTAAACACCATTTCATCAAAATATGACAATACGATACAATAATGGAGTTGGTTAGACTTGTCTATGGACAATGTTACTGTACATATCTCTTAATGTATTCTGCAACAATGGACATTTGTGTAAAGACACTTGGACCACTAAGGAAACAGAGCTGTAAGAAATGCTTGATTTTGCAGGAAATGTTGAACAACATTCAGAAAAGGTTTAGATTTTTTGGGAAAGTTTTGATTGAACTTCATATTATGAAAAGCACCCATTTCCGTACACAAATGCATGAATGTTGACCCTGTCCAAACCCAACTTCCCAACTATTCATCACCTACTCAACTTCTAAACCCCTCCAACCCTGAAAGAGTGAATACAGTCATAATGGTTCCATTCAAGAAGTACTATTTTGATGTCAGGATTATATATATCTGTCAATACGACATTTTGTTTTATTTATACAAATTCATAAAATGATCTTAGATTGAAGTCCCCTATTTGAACATTATGCAAAGTCCAGTGTAATATCTGCTTCCCCCGTCCATGTTCAGTTCTCTAGTCAAACACACAGCTGCCCCAGACCCAGAAGATTAAGGCTGTGAGATTGTGAGCTTTGGTTGGGTTGAAACTCAGATTTTTATGGTCAGGGAACTGCCACGCTCCTAGAATAGAGCATCAACGTAGTTTAGAGCACATGGCTTCAGTATTAGTAATATCATGAAGACCAGTGATTTTATAGATAATGGATTCAGTATTAGTAATGTCATGAAGACCAGTGATTTTATAGATAATGGATTCAGTACTAGTAATGTCATGAAGACCAGTGATTTTTTAAATATATATATATATATATATATATATATATATATATATATATATATATATATATATATATATATATATATTGAATTTTACCCCTTTTTCTCCCCAATTTCATGGTATCCAATTGTTTAGTAGCTACTATCTTGTCTCAGGTTGAAAGCCATGCGTCCTCCGATACACAACCCAACCAAGCCGCACTGCTTCTTAACACAGCGCACATCCAACCTGGAAGCCAGCCACACCAATGTGTCGGAAGAAACACCGTGCACATGGCAACCTTGGTTTGCGCGCACTGCGCCCGGCCCGCCACAGGAGTCGCTGGTGCGCGATGAGTCAAGGATATCCCTACCGGCCAAGCCCTCCCTAACCCGGACGATGCTGGGCCAATTGTGCGTCGCCCCACTGACCTCCCAGTCAGTACAGCTGCCCCAGTCCCAGAAGATTGAGGCTCAGAGATTGTGAGCTTTGGTCGGGTTGAAACTCAGATTTTTATGTGCAGGGAACCGCCACGCTCCCAGAATAGAGCAGCACCATAGTTTCAGTCATTTTAGTGCACATGGCTTCAGTATTAGTAACATCATGAAGTCCAGTAATTTTATAGATAATGGATTCATTATTACTAACATCATGAAGACCAGTGATTTTATAGAAAATGGATTCAGTATTACTAACATCATGAAGACCAATGAGATTATAGCTATTGGATTCAGTATTAGTAATATCATGAAGACCATTGAGTTTATAGCACATGTCCTCAGTATTAGTTTCACTCTAGGTCACGGGAGGCTGCTGAGGGGAGGATGGCTCATAATAATGGCTGAAATGGAGTGAATGGAAAGGTATCAAACACATAGAAACCATATGTTTGAGTTCGATACTATTCCATTCATTCTGTTCCAGTCGTCACAATGAGCCAGTCCTCCCCAATTGAGGTGCCACCAACCCCCTGTGCTGCAAACAATTTTAAAGACTGAATGTCTTTATTATCTCAACATGTCAGGACCAACAGCATGACAGCAATAAAGGGCATCACACACGTGATTAAGAAAGACAAGCAGATCTTTGACGTCAGAATCAGAGAGATCTGGATTCCCAGACAGGTTCCAGCCCAGCACAAGGGTTCTAGTCACAGGAGGCTGCTGAGGGGAGGACGGCTCATAATAATGTCTGGAATGGAATGGTATGGATCACATGGAAACCATGTGTTTGATGAGTTCCAAACCATTCCATGTGTTCCATTCCAGCCATAACTTTGAGACCGTCCTCCCTATTTAAGGTGCAACCAACCTCCTGTGGTGCTAGTAGAGCTGGATCAGTAAGACGGAGAGGCACTGAGTGCAGAACAGAGTAAAACAGTGGAGTCAGAGGAGGAGCTCATTAATCAGAACACTGGTCTCTCCTCAGGGTCTCCGAGAGTGGAGTCTGGGAGCCCTGGGACGCCTCACAGGTCACAGAGTCCACCTTCCTTCCTGTATTTCAAAAATCATTCTTCTTATTATTTTAAAGAAAATTCCACAGAATGTAGGACCAATTCTTAAACGACAATCTGTTTAAAATAATGCTGAGTGATTAAATTCCAGTTGACTGTAACCATGTCAATATAATATTACATTTAAAGATGCATTATGCAGAAATCACTACACCATTTCCTGGTTGCTAAAATTCTAATAGTTCACCTAACTTCAGATTATGTGACAAAACAAGCGAGTATATTGTAAGAGCAGGGCTCTCCAACCCTGTTCCTGTTCAGCTACTGTCCTGTAGGTTTTCACTCCAACCCTAATCTAGCGCACCTGATTCCAATAATTACCTGGTTGATAAACTGAGTCAGATTAAATACAACTTGGTTGGAGTGAAAACCTAGAGCAGGGAAGCGCTCCAGGAACAGGGTTGGTGAGCCCTGGTGTTGTAGAGAATAATTTTACCATCTAAACCGCTGTGAAATATATTTTCCATAACCAGAAATATTGTATTTTCAGCTGTTTGATCAGGTGTGCAAATCCTAAAGTAAAGCAAAAACAAAATGTAAGAATGGGAAGCATAGAAATAGCACACATTGAATAATCTACACTTCATAGAAGTTCTTTCAATAAGAGTGAAACATCTAGAACTCATATTCTATGTGGTCATCCAGAAAATGTTACATAGCCTATTGCAGCTTAATTTAAAAGACACATGACCTTTTTTACGTTTTCAAGAATATCATAAGAAAAATAATAAAGTTATAATGTAATTTACAAGACATTCTATCACAAGTTGAAATCAAAAAGTACATTCACACGAACAGCAGGGATTTTGAAGATAGCAAAAGTAGCAAATATTACAACCTAAATATAACAAAATAAGATAGCAACATAGCAAATACATGTAGACAGCAAAACGGAGCATTTATTTAAATGAGAAATTACATGTATATAAACTTACTTCCAACATCCAGTCTAGTGTCTCCACAAAAAGCGTACCACAGTGATACAAACTCATGCAACGGCCATACAACAACCCTTGAAACTGTAGAGACAAGGCTCTATCTCTTTGTCAAGATAAATTTAGTCAAACCACTCTCAGATTTCAACAATAACCTATTGTTTGAAAATATACACACTGTATAAGCACCTTGTTTGATATATTATACCTTGAATAGGCATTTTATTTATCTCACTTTACATCAAAATGTAACACATTCTCCAAAAAATAAATACATATTTCCACTTTCTATTTAAGGGAGTTGTAATAGTGTTAAGAAAATGAATTGGGATTTTGATAATAGAGGTCAAGATCGAGAATTGAATAATAAGTCCACCAGAGTGAAAGTGTCTGACTCGCAGTACATAAACTCCCAGACACAGAGGGGAATGTTATTAACACAACATGGAACTGATCAACACATTTTACGTTGTCACTGATGCCCCCTACTGGTATACTCTGGAACTCCAGGAGATTGGACACATTCACGTTCCCCGTTCCGCAATAAACTTTCAACAGTATGAAATCTGCTGTGCATTATGTTGATAATATCTAATCATATTGTAACAAGTAATCACGAAAAGAGCTTGATACAGCAATGAAAGAATGTGTCAGTATAAATACGTTTGTGGAATGACTTTCAGACAACACATGGAGCAGGATTTCAGAACTTTTCTTAATGACAGTGCAGTGATTTGCCCAGGAGGAACATTTCTACAGAGAGACACTTTGCATTGGCATCACATGCTTCAGTGCTCTGGGAGTGTTTATAGCCCTGTGAGTTGAACACTTCATGTGAGAGCTGTATTTCATTTAAACACAACACAGGGCAACCATGACTTTCATCCCCATCTTCATCTGGAATCTGGTCTGTTACGCACAAGGTGAGAGACATTTTGAACATTTTCAGTATGTAAGCCACATGTTGTAAATGAGGAATTACGGTAATATCTTCCAAATATTTTACTATCTTATATGCAATATTTTCCTTCTTTCTCTCTGCAGGGTCTTGGGGCCAGTATGTATCGACTCAGTCTGCAGCTCAATCAGTCCAGCCTGGTCAAACTGTCTCTATTGACTGTAGCACCAGTAGTAAAGTTACTCAGTACTCTGGCTCACAGTATTACCTGGCCTGGTACCATCAGACGTCTGGAGAAGCTCCTAAACTCCTGATCTGTTACACATCAGACAGGTTCACAGGAGTTTCCACCAGGTTCAGTGGCAGTGGGAGAGGAAATGGTGTTGACTTCACTCTGACCATCAGTGATGTCCAGGCTGAGGATACAGGAGTTTACTACTGTCAGAGTCAGTGGTCCTGTGTCCACAGTGGTCCTGTGTTCACACAGTGATTTAGAGCAGCACAAAAACCTCCCTCAGTCAGAGTCCACTGCTGCACTTTCCTTCAGGGTTTAAAGTTATTTCACCACGTGCACAGGACACAACACATGTTAAATAGCACAGTGTAATTCTGACCTTCAGAGCACTTTCCAAACAATGCAGTGATGATACTACTACTAATACTACTAATACTACTAATACTACTACTACTACTAATATTTATAACAATATAGAACATATAATAATACAAAAAAACGCACAATGTCGAAGACGTGTGTTAAAGAAACACGATAATCAAGTATATATATATATCTTTGTGTATCTCCAAATAAATGTGCTTTATACAAATGTCCAGCTGTTGTCAGTAGCTTCCCAAATGAAGATAACAGAAGATAGATTTATGCTAGAATCTGTTGCAGGGAAGAATTGTAGTTTTTCTAGCCTTATTTTGCTAACTAAGGCCATACATTCAAAGAGAGCCAACAACCCAGAGATGGATAAAATGCACTACACATCCATTTATCTGTCAAAATATCAAATCATTAAAACTTTTTACACAAGATAAAACCACATAAAAAATATGGATTATTAAATGTGGGAAAAATATATAACTGTGGATTGCCCCTAGACACACCTACAATCTACTTTATATGTTTTGTCTATAGCTTCAAACTATCTTCGCAGTGTCATGTGTCTATTGATGAGAATCAGGTTGAGTGTAGCCTTATTGACACAATTGGAAGTGTCTAATTGTTAACCACAAACACAAATCTCTCTCTCTCTCACTCACTCACACTCACACCAAGGCTCAGACTCAAGCTCACACACACACACACACACACAGAGCTTTGTCAGGAGGAAGCTGACCAGAGGCAGTTAACCCACATCAGTTTCCTTATTATCACTATGTTACAAGACTTCAAGAGAAGATAACAAAAATGTGAGGATTTCAAGAACGTGAAACAAATAATTAAATGTCTAAAGTCTACTGTCTTCCAGATAGCTCTTAGATCTCTTATTCTTTCACGGACCATTGTGAACATGAACTCCTCCAGCAACTCTAGCTTGAACTCCACTTGGATTCCGGATGGCGTGGTTTCGGGCCGCCTGATATCGAGCATCATCATGGGGCTGTGCTGTGTTCTAGGCCTCCCTGGTAACATAGGTGTCCTGGTGGTCATCCTGCGCCGCTCGTCCCGACGCCTCAACTTCACCCTGTGCCTCATGCTGAACCTGGCTTCCTCTGACATCCTGTGCCTGGCCACGGTTCCCGTGTGGATCTACCATATCCTGCACGCCTGGATTCTGTGCTGTGCAGCATGCAAGTTAGCCACCTTCCTGCTCTACCTCAGCCTGTGCTGTAACATGCTAACGGTTACTCTATTCGGTGTCCATCGCTACCTCCAGGTGCTCTACCCTCAGATGTTGAACAGGCTGGGGCCGTGTTTGCTCCTGGCCCTGTGGGGGCTCGCCTGTGCCCTGACTGCCCTCGCCGTTGCCACTCGTGATGTGGTTGATGGCGAGCTCAAGTGCCAGCGACACACGGGCTCCGATGCTGAAAGAGTTGCTGTCCTCGTCTTGGAGACCCTTTTAGGGTTTGTGATCCCGTTCTCTGTGCTGGTCACGTCCTACTGCCGCCTCCACCGGCGGGTGAACCAGACAGCACTGTTCAGCAGTGCCAAGATGACGTGGCTGGTCACCAGTGTGGTGGTCACCTTCTTCACCCTCTGGATCCCTGTGCACATTGTCAATATGGTAGATATCACCTGCATTGTGCAACAGACTTCCCTGCCAGAGTCGTCAGTTGCGCTTCGGTGCCACAGAAACACGGCAGCTCGTGTCGCCCGGTGCTTTTTGTTTTTTAACTGCTGCCTGGACCCCTTCTTGTACGCCTTCGCCTCGCGGAGGATCCGCGAGCAGCCCAAGTCGTCGTAGAGAGGCGACAGCAGGATGCAGGTCACAAATGTCTGATGTCTGAAGCTGTGCTCTGCTGGTGTGACCAAAAGCATGTGACTGGAATGCCAACCCCTAATTCTAACCCTCGGCCTACCCATAATCAAACCCCCTAACCCTAACCTTAACAAATCAGGGTACTCTCAAAAATATATATATTTTTTGGGTGTTTTTAGAGCAGCCAAATAAGAGTCCCATTGGCCCTGCTATTTTGTCCCCAACAAAACCCACATTTGTGGTTGCTGACTGTATAGGCTGTACTTTCTAGGTATCCATAGGTTAGCCTAGATTTGTTATATTGTTGGTCTCTCGCCCTTCAAGCTTGACCTCCATTGGTCAAAGCCTAAATTGTGTTGCTTCTGTCAGTTTTCCCATTAATAAATAAATATATTTGGTTACTATGAATAAGTTTCTCTATAGTACATGTACTTCTGCTTTGGTTCAGAGGAGCTCCAACTTACCAGTGTGTTTTGGAATATTTCTCTACTTTTGAAGTTGCCTCATTGAATGTCAAAATCAGGTATTTGAGCAGTGAGCACAATGGAAAAACTCACTAGATCTTTGCAACAACATTTCTGCCTAAATAGATTAATAAAAGCATGCATTTCAAATCTTATCCCACTCGGATGTTAAATATGGGTTCAACTATTTTAGTTTCAGTCTAACCCACAACAAGAATTGAGCCAAATTGCCAACAATGCCAATAAAAATCATTCTGAACCAAATGAAGGTAGACCTTGCCATATATCAGATGTTACAACACATTTCGTACATGGACAAACAGCCCAAAGGAACATGCCTTTAGGTTCAAAGTGAGAAAAAATGCAAAAGTCTTTAGCGTATATTGACACTGTAAACCATGCATTCAACACTATAGGCTACCTCTATACAGTGCTTATGTATGAATGAAAAGCTCTTGACACCTCTGATATTAGGGTGTGAATTATATGACTGTCAGGCCTCCCTCTGCCAGCTATATTCTATCCCCAGTGTAGATCCAAGTCCATAAGATTGACATACTGTAGTTGAAAACATTTTATGAAACAATAAATAGTTTTTGGGGGGTTATGATCAGGTGGTAGAAATCATGAGCTGATTCACACCCAGCATTTATTGTAGAGGTGCTGACTAACTGTATAAATAGAAAGAGAGAAAGTAGAACACTCTACATAGATATGCGTCACACACCCTACATATGCTCCCAACAATTTAATGGGTATAACTTTCTTTTTATGCGGTTCTGGGGAACTTGCAGATTTTCAGATGTAGGTGGTATATTTTCAAAACTCTAAGTACAAACTCGAAATTCCTACCACTTGTAATGCCCTCTGTCTTATGTTCGGAACATTTGATTGTGCATTCATTGGGGTTTCACAGATCTTTCACTCTTGAGTTATTCAAGCAAAATGAAGTCTAATTTGCTATTTTGCTATTGAATAGAAAGAATATTAGGCGGTAAATATAATTTTCTAATCATAGTAGAGTAGGTAAATATTATTTTGAAATCATAGTAGAGTAGGTAAATATTATTTTGAAATCATAGTAGAGTAGGTAAATATTATTTTGAAATTATAGTAGAGTAGGTAAATATAATTTTCCACACAGTATTTGACCATATCTTGACATTCACAATGTTTTAAATCTTCAAATAAATGGCAGGTTGTGAGCATGTTCAGAAATACAGTGCCTTCAGAAAGTATTCACACCCCTGGACTTTTTCCACATATTTTTACAGCCTGAATATAAAATAGATTAAAGTAAGATTTTGTGTCACTGGCCTGCACACAATATCCAGTAATGTCAAAGTAAAATAATGTTCTAAGAAATGCTTTACAAATTAATATAATGTGAAAGCTGAATTGTCTTGAGTCAAAAAGTATTCAATCCTTTGGGTATGGAAAGCCTAAATTAGTTCAGGATAAAAAATATAGTTATTGAATTTATTAAATACACTTTGGATGGTGTATCAGAAAGACTCACAGCTGTAATCACTGGTGGTTCTACAAAGTATTGACTCGGGTGTGAATACTTATGTACAGTGCCTTGCGAAAGTATTCGGCCCCCTTGAACTTTGCGACCTTTTGCCACATTTCAGGCTTCAAACATAAAGATATAAAACTGTATTTTTTTGTGAAGAATCAACAACAAGTGGGACACAATCATGAAGTGGAACGACATTTATTGGATATTTCAAACTTTTTTAAACAAATCAAAAACAGAAAAATTGGGCGTGCAAAATTATTCAGCCCCCTTAAGTTAATACTTTGTAGCGCCACCTTTTGCTGCGATTACAGCTGTAAGTCGCTTGGGGTATGTCTCTATCAGTTTTGCACATCGAGAGACTGAAATGTTTTCCCATTCCTCCTTGCAAAACAGC
This sequence comes from Oncorhynchus mykiss, assembly GCF_013265735.2. NCBI lineage: Eukaryota > Metazoa > Chordata > Actinopteri > Salmoniformes > Salmonidae > Oncorhynchus > Oncorhynchus mykiss. The sequence goes on along the minus strand of NC_050572.1, from coordinate 30,750,390 downwards.
TCGAGCTCAGTGAGGTTGGATGGAGAGCATTTGTGAACAGCAGTTTTCAGTTCTTTCCACAGATTCTCGATTGGATTCAGGTCTGGACTTTGACTTGGCCATTCTAACACCTGGATATGTTTATTTTTGAACCATTCCATTGTAGATTTTGCTTTATGTTTTGGATCATTGTCTTGTTGGAAGACAAATCTCCGTCCCAGTCTCAGGTCTTTTGCAGACTCCATCAGGTTTTCTTCCAGAATGGTCCTGTATTTGGCTCCATCCATCTTCCCATCAATTTTAACCATCTTCCCTGTCCCTGCTGAAGAAAAGCAGGCCCAAACCATGATGCTGCCACCACCATGTTTGACAGTGGAGATGGTGTGTTCAGCTGTGTTGCTTTTACGCCAAACATAACGTTTTGCATTGTTGCCAAAAAGTTCAATTTAGGTTTCATCTGACCAGAGCACCTTCTTCCACATGTTTGGTGTGTCTCCCAGGTGGCTTGTGGCAAACTTTAAACAACACTTTTTATGGATATCTTTAAGAAATGGCTTTCTTCTTGCCACTCTTCCATAAAGGCCAGATTTGTGCAATATACGACTGATTGTTGTCCTATGGACAGAGTCTCCCACCTCAGCTGTAGATCTCTGCAGTTCATCCAGAGGGATCATGGGCCTCTTGGCTGCATCTCTGATCAGTCTTCTCCTTGTATGAGCTGAAAGTTTAGAGGGACGGCCAAGTCTTGGTAGATTTGCAGTGGTCTGATACTCCTTCCATTTCAATATTATCGCTTGCACAGTGCTCCTTGGGATGTTTAAAGCTTGGGAAATATTTTTGTATCCAAATCCGGCTTTAAACTTCTTCACAACAGTATCTCGGACCTGCCTGGTGTGTTCCTTGTTCTTCATGATGCTCTCTGCGCTTTTAACGGACCTCTGAGACTATCACAGTGCAGGTGCATTTATACGGAGACTTGATTACACACAGGTGGATTGTATTTATCATCATTAGTCATTTAGGTCAACATTGGATCATTCAGAGATCCTCACTGAACTTCTGGAGAGAGTTTGCTGCACTGAAAGTAAAGGGGCTGAATAATTTTGCACGCCCAATTTTTCAGTTTTTGATTTGTTAAAAAAGTTTGAAATATCCAATAAATGTTGTTCCACTTCATGATTGTTGTTGATTGTTGTTGATTCCTCACAAAAAAATACAGTTTTATATCTTTATGTTTGAAGCCTGAAATGTGGCAAAAGGTCGCAAAGTTCAAGGGGGCCGAATACTTTCGCAAGGCACTGTAAATGAGCTATTTCTATATTTAATTTTCAATACATTTGCAAAGGTTTTCCAAAGCATATTTTCACTTGCTCATTTTTGAGTATTGTGTGTAGATGGGTGGGAATGCAATCATTTTAATGCATTTTGAATTCAGGCTGTAACACAACAAAATGTGGCATAATTCAAGGGGTATGAATACTTTCTGAAGGCACTGTATGTCAGTCTTATAGTTGTATTATCCTTATACAGTACATACTATACGCAGGACAAATCATCAGAAACAGGGGTATTGTAAAGCAGTTGGCTACTGTAAAACTGTAGCACGTTGTTTGTATACCAATTATTATATGTTGGTGATCAAATGATTGTATCTTTTTAATAAGGTACAAAACAGGTTCCCATGGACAGACAAACAAGTGAGGAGACCGAACAAGACAAACGGTTCCCATTCTACCCCCAAACCACAGGACTTCCCCAACCCAAAGTTAGATTAGTGGTTCACAATAGCGGTCTTTTTACAGAGTCATGTTGTACGCCATTTCTGCCCCATGCAACAATGTTCAAAAGCAGCTTCTCTACTGATACAGTATCGCCTGTCTCTCTGCTTTAAATTCATCAGCTGCTTGGGTATTTTCTGTATACCAGGGAGCTAGTTTCTTATGACAAATGTTTTTGGTTTTTAGGGGTCCGACTGCATCTAGGGTATTGCGCAGGCTTACATTGAGTTCCTCAGTTAGATGGTTAACTGATTTTTGTACTCTGACATTGTCACACCCTGGCCATAGAGAAGCTTTCATTCTTTATTTTGGTTAGGCCAGGGTGTGACTAGGGTGGGCATTCTATGTTCATTTTCTATGTTTTGGATTTCTGTGGTGTTTGGCCGGGTGTGGTTCTCAATCAGAGGCAGCTGATTGAGAACCATACTTAGGTTGCCTTTTCCCACCTGTGTGGTGTGGGTAGTTCTTTTCTGTTGAGTGTGTTTCGCACTTGACGGAGCTGTTTCGGTTGTCTCTTTGTTGTTTTGCATTTTAGTGTTCAGTTTCGAATAAACCATATGAACACGTACCACGCTGCACCATGGTCCTCACCTTCTTCCACCAACGGCCGTTACAGACTTCCTTGGGTAGGCGGAGGGAGTCTGGAAGAGCATCTAGGAATCTTTGGGTTGTCCGAGAAAAAAGCACGACTTTTGATGCTCCTTGGTTGGGGTCTGAGCAGATTATTTGTTGCGATTGCAAACGTAATAAAATGGTGGTCCGGTAGTCCAGGATTATGAGGAAAAACATTAAGATCCAGAACATTTATTCCACGGGACAAAACTAGGTCCAGAGTATGACTGTGGCAGTAAGTAGGTACGGAGACATATTGGACAAAACCCACTGAGTCGATGATGGCTCCGAAAGCCTTTTGGAGTGGGTCTGTGGACTTTTACTTCTGAAGTTGCCTCATTGTATGTCAAAATCTTGACATGTATTTGAGCAGTGAGCACAATGGAAAAACACACTCTAGAGATCTATGCAACAACATTTCAGAACATGTTAGACATTGCACTGTCAACAGTATGAATATTGTTGTCAACTATGTTGATTAGAGGCTGACCGATTAATCGGAATGGCCGATTAATTGGGGCCGGTTTCAAGTTTTCATAACAATTGGTAATCGGCATTTTTGGACACCAATCATGGCCGATTACATTGCGCTCCACGAGGAGACTGCGTGGCAGGCTGACTACCTGTTATGCAAGTACAGCAAGGAGCCAAGGTAAGGTGCTAGCTAGCATTAAACGTATCTCATAAAAACAATCAATCTTAACATAATCACTAGTTAACTACACGTGGTTGATGATATTACTAGTTTATCTAGCTTGTCCTGCGTTGCATATAATCGATGCGGTGCCTGTTAATTTATCCTTGAATCACAGCCTACTTCGCCAAACGGGTGATTTAACAAGCGCATTTGCGAAAAAACACTGTCGTTGCACCAATGTGTACCTAACCATAAACATCAACGCCTTTCTTAAAATCAATACACAGAAGTATATTTTTTTAAACCTGCATATTTAGTTAAAAGAAATGCACGTTAGCGGGCAATATTAAACTAGAGAAATTGTGTCACTTCTCTTGCGTTATGTGCAACAGAGTCAGGGTATATGCAGCAGTTTGGGCCGCCTGGCTCGTTGCGAACTAATTTGCCAGAAATGTACATAATTATGACATCACATTGAAGGTTGTGCAATGTAATAGCAATATTTAGACTTATGGATGCCACCCGTTAGATAAAATACGGAACGGTTCCGCATTTCACTGAAAGAATAAACGTTTTGTTTTCGAAATGATAGAATCTGGATTTGACCATATTAATGACCTAAGGCTCGTATTTCTGTGTGTTATTATATTATAATTAAGTCTATGATTTGATAGAGCAGTCTGACTGAGCGGTGGTAGGCAGCAGCAGGCTCGTAAGCATTCATTCAAACAGCACTTTACTGCGTTTGCCAGCAGCTCTTCGCAATGCTTCATGCATTGCGCTGTTTATGACTTCAAGCCTATCAACTCACGAAATTAGGCTGGCAATACTATAGTGCCTATAAGAACATCCAATAGTCAAAGGTATATGAAATATAAATGGTATAGAGAGAAATAGTCCCGTAATAACTACCACCTAAAACTTCTTACCTGGGAATATTGAAGACTCATGTTAAAAGGAACCACCAGCTTTCATATCTTCTGAGCAAGGAACTTAAATGTTAGCTTTTTTACATGGCACATATTGCACTTTTACTTTCTTCTCCAACACTTTGTTTTTGCATTATTTAAACCAAATTGAACATGTTTCATTATTTCTTTGAGACTAAATTGATTTTATTGATGTATTAAAAGTGTTGTTCATTCAGAATTGTTGTAATTGTCATTATTACAAATATATATATAAAAATCGTCCGATTAATCGGTATCGGCTTTTTTTGGTCCTCCAATAATCAGTATCGGTGTTGAAAAATCATAATCGGTCGACCTCTAATGTTGATACTGTACATCTCATTGTATTTGTATCATCTAATCATACTATTTCATTATGAGGACCATATCACATCAATTAATATAAATTCAAACTCACTCAGGTAGATCAAATCATCAAAAGTATCTTAAATATGATACAGCAATGAGGTAATGTGTCAGTATATATATATATATATATATATATATATATATATATATATTGTCATGTTGTGTCCTGTTCCTGTTCTTTCTCTTCACCCTGTCTCCCTCTGCTGGTCGTATTAGGTTACCTTTTCTTCCCCTCTTTCCCCCAGCTGTTCCTTGTCTTCTCTAACTACCTCGTTCACCCCTTTTCCCACCTGTTCCTTTTTTCCCTCTGATTAGGTCTCTATATCTCTCTCTGTTTCTGCTTCTGTCTTTGTCGGATTCTCGTTTGTGTTACTCATGCCTGAACCAGACTATCGTCGTGTTTGCTGCAACCTTGTCCTGTCCTGTCGGAATCTGCCTGTTCATCTAACCTTGTCCTGTCCTGTCGGAATCTGCCTGTCCATCTGAGCCTACGTGTGTTTCGTCATTAAAGAAACTCTGTTTTGTTAATTCGCTTTTGGGTCCTCATTCACGCACCTGACAGAAGAATCCGACCAAGAATGGACCCAGCGACTTCGGATCCTCTCCACTCAGCCGTCGAGATCCAGGGAGCGATGCTAGGCAGACACGAGCAGGAATTGTCTGCTGCTCGACATGCCGTTGAGACCCTGGCCACCCAAGTCTCCAACCTCACAGAACAGGTTCACCATCTCCGCCTCGATCCACCGGCCACTTCCAGGGCTTTCGAATCTCCGGAGCCCAGAATCAATAACCCGCCGTGTTACTCTGGGGAGCCCACTGAATGCCGCTCGTTCCTCACCCAGTGTGATATTGTGTTTTCTCTCCAGCCCAACACTTACTCCAGGAGCACTGCTCGTATCGCCTACGTCATATCTCTCCTTACTGGACGGGCTCGTGAGTGGGGCACGGCAATCTGGGAGGCAAGGGCTGAGTGTACTAACCAGTATCAGGACTTTAAGGAGGAGATGATACGGGTTTTTGATCGATCTGTTTTTGGGGAGGAGGCTTCCAGGGTCCTGTCTTCCCTATGTCAAGGTAATCGATCCATAACAGACTACTCTATTGAGTTTCGCACTCTTGCTGCCTCCAGTGGCTGGAACGAGCCGGCTTTGCTCGCTCGTTTTCTGGAGGGTCTCCGCGCAGAGGTAAAGGATGAGATTCTCTCCCGGGAGGTTCCTTCCAGCGTGGATTCCTTGATTGAACTCGCTATTCGCATTGAGCGACGGGTTGATCTTCGTCACCGAGCTCGTGGAAAGGAGCTCGCGTTCTCCGTTGCCCCCCTCTCCGCATCACTACCATCTTCCTCTGCCGGCTCGGGTGCTGAGCCTATGCAGCTGGGAGGTATCCGCATCTCGACTAAAGAGAGGGAACGGAGAATCACCAACCGCCTCTGTCTCTATTGCGGTTCCGCTGGTCATTTTGTCACTTCATGTCCAGTAAAAGCCAGAGCTCATCAGTAAGCGGAGGGCTACTGGTGAGCGCTACTACTCCTGTCTCTCCTTCAAGATCCTGCACTACCTTGTCGGTCCATCTACGCTGGACCGGTTCGTCAGCTTCCTGCAGTGCCTTGATAGACTCTGGGGCGGAGGGCTGTTTTATGGACGAGACCTGGGCTCGGGAACATGACATTCCTCTCAGACAGTTAAGGGAGCCCACGGCCTTGTTCGCCTTGGATGGTAGTCCTCTCCCCAGGATTCAGCGTGAGACGCTACCTTTAACCCTCACTGTCTCTGGTAATCATAGCGAAACCATTTCTTTTTAAATTTTTCGTTCACCTTTTACACCTGTTGTTTTGGGCCATCCCTGGCTAGTTTGTCATAATCCTTCTATTAATTGGTCTAGTAATTCTATCCTCTCCTGGAACGTCTCTTGTCATGTGAAATGTTTAATGTCTGCTATCCCTCCTGTTTCCTCTGTCTCTTCTTCACAGGAGGAGCCTGGTGATTTGACAGGGGTGCCGGAGGAATATCACGATCTGCGCACGGTGTTCAGTCGGTCCAGGGCCACCTCTCTTCCTCCACACCGGTCGTATGATTGTAGTATTGATCTCCTTCCGGGAACCACTCCCCCCCGGGGTAGACTATACTCTCTGTCGGCTCCCGAACGTAAGGCTCTCGAAGATTATTTGTCTGTAGCTCTTGCCGCCGGTACCATAGTCCCCTCCTCCTCCTCTCCCGCCGGAGCGGGGTTTTTTTTTGTTAAGAAGAAGGACGGGTCCCTGCGCCCCTGCATAGATTATCGAGGGCTGAATGACATAACAGTGAAGAATCGTTATCCGCTTCCTCTTATGTCTTCAGCCTTCGAGATCCTGCAGGGAGCCAGGTTTTTCACTAAGTTGGACCTTCGTAACGCTTACCATCTCGTGCGCATCAGGGAGGGGGACGAGTGGAAGACGGCGTTTAACACTCCGTTAGGGCACTTTGAATACCGGGTTCTTCCTTTCGGCCTCGCTAACGCTCCAGCTGTCTTTCAGGCATTAGTCAATGATGTCCTGAGAGACATGCTGAACATCTTTGTTTTCGTTTACCTTGACGATATCCTGATTTTTTCACCGTCACTCCAGATTCATGTTCAGCACGTTCGACGTGTCCTCCAGCGCCTTTTAGAGAATTGTCTTTTTGTGAAGGCTGAGAAGTGCACTTTTCATGCCTCCTCCGTCACATTTCTCGGTTCTGTTATTTCCGCTGAAGGCATTAAGATGGATCCCGCTAAGGTTCAAGCTGTCATTGATTGGCCCGTCCCTAAGTCACGCGTCGAGCTGCAGCGCTTTCTCGGCTTCGCGAACTTCTATCGTCGTTTCATCCGTAATTTCGGTCAGGTGGCAGCTCCTCTCACAGCCCTTACTTCTGTCAAGACGTGCTTTAAGTGGTCCGTTTCCGCCCAGGGAGCTTTTGATCTCCTCAAGAATCGTTTTACATCCGCACCTATCCTTGTTACACCTGACGTCTCTAGACAGTTCGTTGTCGAGGTTGACGCGTCAGAGGTGGGCGTGGGAGCCATTCTTTCTCAGCGCTCCCTCTCTGACGACAAGGTCCACCCTTGCGCGTATTTTTCTCATCGCCTGTCGCCGTCGGAACGTAACTATGATGTGGGAAACCGCGAACTGCTCGCCATCCGCTTAGCCCTAGGCGAATGGCGACAGTGGTTGGAGGGGGCGACCGTTCCTTTTGTCGTTTGGACTGACCATAGGAACCTTGAGTACATCCGTTCTGCCAAACGACTTAATGCGCGTCAGGCGCGCTGGGCGCTGTTTTTCGCTCGTTTCGAGTTCGTGATTTCTTATCGTCCGGGCTCTAAGAACACCAAGCCTGATGCTTTATCTCGTCTCTTCAGTTCTTCAGTAGCCTCCACTGACCCCGAGGGGATTCTCCCTGAGGGGCGTGTTGTTGGGTTGACTGTCTGGGGAATTGAGAGGCAGGTAAAGCAAGCACTCACTCACACTCCGTCGCCGCGCGCTTGTCCTAGGAACCTTCTTTTCGTTCCCGTTCCTACTCGTCTGGCCGTTCTTCAGTGGGCTCACTCTGCCAAGTTAGCCGGCCACCCTGGCGTTCGGGGTACGCTTGCTTCCATTCGCCAGCGTTTTTGGTGGCCCACCCGGGAGCATGACACGCGTCGTTTTGTGGCTGCTTGTTCGGTCTGCGCGCAGACTAAGTCCGGTAACTCCCCTCCTGCCGGCCGTCTCAGGCCGCTTCCCATTCCCTCTCGACCGTGGTCTCACATCGCCTTAGATTTTGTCACCGGACTGCCTTCGTCAGCGGGGAAGACTGTTATTCTTACGGTTGTCGATAGGTTCTCTAAGGCGGCTCATTTTATTCCCCTTGCTAAGCTTCCTTCTGCTAAAGAGACGGCACAAATCATCATCGAGAATGTTTTCAGAATTCATGGCGTGTGTCTTCGTCGCGTCCACCCGGTCTTCCATGTCTCCTGTGTTAAGCCCGTTAAGCCCGTTAAGCCCGTCTTCCCCCCCCCCCCCCCATCCTTGTCGAGGGCGCACCTATCTACAGGGTCCGTAAGATTTTGGACATGCGTCCTCGGGGCCGTGGTCACCAGTACCTAGTGGATTGGGAGGGGTACGGTCCTGAGGAAAGGAGTTGGGTTCCCTCTCGGGACGTGCTGGACCGTTCGCTGATCGATGATTTCCTCCGTTGCCGCCAGGTTTCCTCCTCGAGTGCGCCAGGAGGCGCTCGGTGAGTGGGGGGGTACTGTCATGTATTGTCATGTTGTGTCCTGTTCCTGTTCTTTCTCTTCACCCTGTCTCCCTCTGCTGGTCGTATTAGGTTACCTTTTCTTCCCCTCTTTCCCCCAGCTGTTCCTTGTCTTCTCTAACTACCTCGTTCACCCCTTTTCCCACCTGTTCCTTTTTTCCCTCTGATTAGGTCTCTATATCTCTCTCTGTTTCTGCTTCTGTCTTTGTCGGATTCTCGTTTGTGTTACTCATGCCTGAACCAGACTATCGTCGTGTTTGCTGCAACCTTGTCCTGTCCTGTCGGAATCTGCCTGTTCATCTAACCTTGTCCTGTCCTGTCGGAATCTGCCTGTCCATCTGAGCCTACGTGTGTTTCGTCATTAAAGAAACTCTGTTTTGTTAATTCGCTTTTGGGTCCTCATTCACGCACCTGACATATATGTCTTTTATAATGACTTTCAGACTACACTTGGAAGTGGGTTTCAGAAGTTTTCTTAATTACAGGGCAATGCTTTGCCCAGAAGGGACATTTCCAGCTTTGCATTGGCAGTGAATGCTTCAGTCCTCTCTCTGCAGGGTCTTGTAACGGTTTTCTTTGGGTGAAGTAGAGTCGGACCAAAACACAGCGTGGCTATTGCGATACATGTTTAATGAAACAAAGAAAACACAAATCAAATACAAAACAATAAACGTAACACGAAAACCGAAACAGCCTAATACTGGTGCAAAGTAACACAGAGACAGGAACAAGGACAATCACCCACAAACACACAGTGAAACCCAGGCTACCTAAATATGGTTCCCAATCAGAGACAATGACTAACACCTGCCTCTGATTGAGAACCATATCAGGCCAAACATAGAAATAGACAAACCAGACACACAACATAGAATGCCCACCCAGCTCACGTCCTGACCAACACTAAAACAAGGAAAACACACACGAACGATGGTCAGAACGTGACAGTACCGCCCCTCCAAGTTGCGGACTCCGAACGCACAACCTAAACCTATATGGTGGAGGGTGTGGGTGGGCATCTGTCCGCGGTGGCGGCTCTGGCGCTGGACGTGGACCCCACTCCATAATTGTCTTAGTCCACCTCCTTAGCGTCCCTAGATAGGCGACCCTCGCCGCCGACCTTGGCCTAGTAGTCCTCACCAAGGGCCCCACTGGACTGAGGGGCAGCTCGGGACTGAGGTAGCTCGGGACTGAGGGGTAGCTCGGGACTGAGGGGTAGCTCGGGACTGAGGGGTAGCTCGGGACTGAGAGGAAGCTCAGCACTGATAGGAAGCTCAGCTCTGAGAGGAAGCCCGGGCAGGTAGTTGGCTCTGGCAGATCCCGGCTGGCTGGCAGTTCTGGCAGATCCTGGCTGACTGGCAGTTCTGGCAGATCCCGGCTGACTGGCGGATCCTGGCTGACTGGCGGATCTGGAAGATCCTGGCTGAATGGCGGATCTGGAAGATCCTGGCTGAATGGCAGATCCTGGCTGACTGGCGACTCTGGCTGCTCCATGCTGACTGGCGACTCTGGCTGCTCCATGCTGACTGGCGACTCTGGCTGCTCCATGCTGACTGGCGACTCTGGCTGCTCCATGCTGACTGGCAACTCTGGCTGCTCCATGCTGACTGGCGGCTCTGGCTGCTCCATGCTGACTGGCGGCTCTGGATGCTCCATGCTGACTGGCGGCTCTGGCTGCTCCATGCTGACTGGCGGCTCTGGCTGCTCCATGCTGACTGGCGGCTCTGGCTGCTCCATGCTGACTGGCGGCTCTGGCTGCTCCATGCTGACTGGCGGCTCTGGCTGCTTCATGCAGACTGGCAGCTCTGGCGGCTCCTTGCAGACTGGCAGCTCTGGCGGCATCCTGCAGACTGGCAGCTCTGGCAGCTCCTTGCAGACTGGCAGCTCCTTGCAGACTGGCAGCCCCTTGCAGACTGGCAGCTCTATGCAGACTGGAGACTCCGGCAGCGCTGTAGAGACGGAAGGCTCTGGCAGCGCTAAACAGGCGGGAGACTCCGGCAGCGCTGGAGAGGAGGAAGACTCTGGCAGCGCTGGACAGGCGAGGCGCACTGTAGGCCTGATGCGTGGTGCTGGCACTGGTGGTACTGGGCCGAGAACACGCACAGGAAGCCTGGTGCGGGGAGCTGCCACCGGAGGGCTGATGCGTGGAGGTGGTACTGGATAGACCGGACCGTGCAGTTGCACTGGAGCTCTTGAGCACCGAGCCTGCCCAACCTTACCCTACCTGGTTGAATGCTCCCGGTCGCCCTGCCAGTGCAGCGAGGTGGAATAGCCCGCACTGGGCTATGCAGGCGAACCGGAGACACCGAGCGCAAGGCTGGTGCCATGTAAGCCGGCCCAACGAGACGCACTGGAGACCAGATGCGTAGAGGCGGCTTCATGGCACTTGGCCCGATACGCGGAGCTGGAATGTACCGCACCGGGCTATGCACCTGCACTGGAGACACCATGAGCACCACAGCATAACACGGTGCCTGCCCGGTCTCTCTAACCCCCCGGTGAGCACAGGGAGTTTGCACAGGTCTCCCTGTGAGCCCCCCCCCCCCCCCCCCAAGAAATTTTTGGGGCTGACTCTCAGGCTTCCATCCGGGTCGCCGTGCTGCCTCCTCATACCAGCGCCTCTCCGCTTTTGCTGCCTCCATATCTTCTTTGGGGCTGTGATATTCTCCTGGCTGAGCCCAGGGTCCTCTTCCGTCTCATTCATCCTCCCATGTCCAGTCCTCCTCGCGCTGCTCCTGCTGCCTTTCACCACGCCGCTTGGTCCTGTTGTGGTGGGTGATTCTGTAACGGTTTTCTTTGGGTGAAGTAGAGTCGGACCAAAACACAGCGTGGCTATTGCGATACATGTTTAATGAAACAAAGAAAACACAAATCAAATACAAAACAATAAACGTAACACGAAAACCGAAACAGCCTAATACTGGTGCAAAGTAACACAGAGACAGGAACAAGGACAATCACCCACAAACACACAGTGAAACCCAGGCTACCTAAATATGGTTCCCAATCAGAGACAATGACTAACACCTGCCTCTGATTGAGAAGCATATCAGGCCAAACATAGAAATAGACAAACCAGACACACAACATAGAATGCCCACCCAGCTCACGTCCTGACCAGCACTAAAACAAGGAAAACACACACGAACGATGGTCAGAACGTGACAGGTCTTGGGGCCAGTATGTATTGACTCAGTCTGCAGCTCAATCAGTCCAGCCTGGTCAAACTGTCTCTATTGACTGTAGCACCAGTAGTAAAGTTACTCAGTACTCTGGCTCACAGTATTACCTGGCCTGGTACCATCAGACGTCTGGAGAAGCCCCTAAACTCCTGATAAAAATATATTATGTTATGACGGACTAAGCTGTTAAAAATGTTTGCTTTAATCATTGACAACAGTTCTGAAGAATGAACACAATAGCAAATTCAGTCAGTTTATTAGAAATGAATGTTGGCAAAGATGCTAATAGTTAATGAGCCAAAAACATCAGTATTGATTCTCAATAGTGGAAAAGTGAAACAGTCCATTCCATTGAAAACATTACTTCTCTATAATAATGAGATTGATTACCTGTAGTGAACTTGTTCACTGATTTAGACGGATGCAGTACCATCTAACTCTGCTAAACCACTGTTACAGAGACCTTCAGTGGTAAGATCTTTAGAGAGTGGAGTTCACAGTAATTACCAATAAATGGAGAGACTCTCTCTGTGAAATGTTGTGTGAACGCGTGTAGACGTGTGTTATTATCAGGGTCCGAGAATGACAGCTTTCCTCTGTCACAGTCCAGATGCACTCTGATCTGCTTAGGTTTCTGTCTCAATGTGATATCAGTGGGTGGAACAGGTGGGCATAATGCCCAGTATTTACCTTCGTAATATCCGACACTCCAGTATCCACTCTTTATCAATCCAGACCTCTGGACAGAGTCTGTGATCACACCTATGGTCCAGTTTTCACTCTCCCCAACCTCAACAAGCCAGCTGTGTGTCCCTGAGTTAAAGCCCTCAGAGGCCAGGACAAACTGGAGGTGATCAAACCTCTCTGGGTTGACAGGAAGCCACTGTATATCATCACTGTCTCTCACACTGGTCAGATCTTCAGACAGGCGGAGACGCGGATGGGCAGTATTGGGGTCCAGAGTCACAGGAGCTGAACATAGAGATTAGATTACAACTACAGATTCAAATTGACACGGGCTGGATTTCTCACTTTCAATGTTTAAAAAAAAACATTTTAAATAACACCACAGCGCCATCTAGCGTGTAAAATAACCGGAAACGTTGCCCCATACAAATATAGTAATGCAACAGGATTCACAGAGAGAGATATTTTGTTTATTTGTTATTGTCTTTGATTTGAATCCTGGCCAAAGTCTTATTGAAGTTGTGTTCATTGGGCCAACATTTTATTGTTTAATTACTTACTATATTGAACAATCTCCTGCATCTTCTCCCAGACTTTGAACTGCAGGTTTCCCAGGTGCTTTGCCACATTGATAAGTGGACCTGAAACCCTCTCTAGATCCGGCATTGTGTACTGGGTTCTGGAAAACATTCAAGAGTAATTGATACTGTGGGATTGGGTTCAGAGCCACAGAGAAGATAGAGAAAGGACACGACTAACTTGCCTTTTCATTGTGACCTTGTAGTTCTGTAGAAGTAGAAAAAAGGCAGTGCAAATTACCAATCAATGTAATCACTAAAATCAATGAGATCAATTTAGTTAATCAAGTATCACAAATAATGTACACATGAATATTAGTACTTACCTGCAAGAATGAGATGTCTTCAGCTCTTAGCTCCTCTTCAATGGCTCTGATTGTTTCAGACAGTGATGATATCTCTCTGCACATCTCTTCAATCTTCTCCCTCACCGTCTTATTCCTCTGCTCCTCTTCCTCCCGCAGTGCAGCTATACTATCTGCCTCTTCATCTCTTAGAAACTGATGAAGCTTTTCAAACTCCTTCTTAATCTGCTTCTCTGTGTGCTGAGCCTGGCTCTGGAGACAGTAAGAGGGATATTTGATAGACCACAGCGTTTATGTGAAGGGATGTGAAGAAGCTGCTGTAGTTTAACATTGTTATATTACTCAGAATTCTTACCTTAATATTTTCTGCTGCTTGATCACAGGATTGTATAACTTTGTTAAAGGCCTTCAGGTTTCCCTGTAAGGATTTTAGTGCAGTTTGGAGTTTCTCCTAAAATTGGTAGTAGTTGTAGTGAGCTATTATTGAAATAGCCACATGAAACACGGACAACTTGTTTTACACATTTTCATGAAATGGACCATTGAACTTTCTGACCTCAAATATACAATTTTAAATATAAAATTGTACACCTTCAATAAAAACATTTCTATCAATGCAATTTCTCACAAAACACAATTAACCGCCAGTGACCAGCTTAAACCATCCAAGCTTTCATACCTTATAATTCTTAGCAGCTTTATCGATCTGACAAAGGCCGTCGTTGGTGTTTTTCTTTAAGGCCCTACACTTTAAACACAGTAGCTGTTTATCCTCCAGACAGAAGAGCTCAAGCTTCTCATTATGCAGATTGCAGAGCACCTCAGACTCAGTCGTATCTCCCCGACTCCTCTCCTGTAAGACAGCCTCACACTGCCTCTTCAGATTCAGATCAAGTGGAAGCTCCAGCGATGATCTTCTTCTACAGAGAGGGCATTCCAGCACGTCGTTATGTTTCCACAGTTCCAACAAGCAGACTTTACAGATGCCGTGTCTACATGACAGGATGACCGGGTCCTTGAAGATGTCACGGCACACAGAACAGGAGAGATTCCCCTCTGGGAGAGATACTATGGAAGCCATTTTAAGGAAATCACATCGCACAAGGCCTGTATGATTACCAGTTTAGAATATAAGTGTTAATGTAAAATCCTTCTGCCGAGTCCTGCACTGAACTTTGCACCCTAACAATACAGGTTGAGGTGTGTGTGTGTTCTTAATTGTCATGGCTTGTCTCCAAGTTCCACCACTGTGTCTTAACCACTTCATGGCTTGATTCACAGTTACTTTATGCCCCAGTTCTATCAACATTTTTATTTCCTGTCCTTATTCCTTTTTCCTGGTGTTACCTGTCCCGCATCATTCTCCTATCAACTGAGCTATCTAAACTAGGGGACAGCAATATGAAACTAACTAACAGGGAAGGTTGAAATGTCACCATATTGCAAAAGAAAAGACACAACAAGGAAACCATTTGAGTAGCTTTCATTGAGGACAGGTAACCCTTTCATGACCAGGTACCTTTGGTGTGTTTATAGCCATGATTCTATATACGTGGCTCAGGGTGTGTATTTATTGCAGAGATCTAGAACACTGCGGCATCACAGGGGGAAGGTTTGAGCGACATTGTGGCCTGCCTCTTTTAGAACTCCTAAAGTTGACCGTGCCCAACAGAATCATGTTTTAGTGAGGGCCATTCTGTGTGGCTGCATCAAATCATTTTGATGATTTGAGATATCCGAGTTGGGACTGATAATCATATACAGTGCCTTGCGAAAGTATTCGGCCCCCTTGAACTTTGCGACCTTTTGCCACATTTCAGGCTTCAAACATAAAGATATAAAACTGTATTTTTTTGTGAAGAATCAACAACAAGTGGGACACAATCATGAAGTGGAACGACATTTATTGGATATTTCAAACATTTTTAACAAATCAAAAACTGAAAAATTGGGCGTGCAAAATTAGTAACATGTTATAATGTGACTTTCATGAGAGGAATCTTAACCACTTTGACTGTCGGCGGGAGCAAGGTGAGGCGACCACGGTCTACCAAAGAGAGGCTACTTACTAACTCAGGTTTGATCGCTAGTCTACAAGTCCTGCACACTAATATGGGCTGGTTAAATATCCATACTATAAGCAAACATCTGTACAGATTTCCTATCTTTTCATTCCAAATCTCTCAAGCCGTCAGTTCTGGTTAAAGACCGCACATAGGCTACCCAGACCTATAGGGATGTATAGAGGGCACACTTGCCACCAGACAGGACAGCCCCTCAATGAGCTATCACAGAAGCAATCATCTGTCAACATTTCTCCAACCAGCCTTTATCCACTGGCTGGAGAACTAAATGTGGAGATCAGATCATGCAAACACGCTTTTAATTGGCACAGTAACAACTACTTTTTAATCATTTAACATTACCTCCAACACTGTCTAGTGAATACAATCCTGTGCTTGGGATTTCACGTAACCCCCACGCTCTCTTTAACAGGTGGATTCACTTGTCATTCACAGTGGTCTCCTAGATACAGCCTACAGCAGTGTTTCCCAACCCAGGTCCTGGAGTACCCCAACAGTACACATTTTATGTAACCCTGGACAAGCACACCTGATTCAACTTGTCAACTAATCATCAAGCCCTCAATGAGTTGAATAAGGTGTGTTTAACAAGGGCTACAACAAAACGGTGTACTGTTGGGGGTATTCAAGGACCAGGGTTGGGAAACACTGGCCTACAGAGCCTTAACTATTTCTGGTTGCACCATAGAGACCGAGGACTCATCTTTGTATCTGTGACATTATAGAATGTGACAGCATGGGCGGCGCCATTGAGGCGCTCTCCATTTTGAAGTACGATTGGCTTCTCCATCCTGATGACCCATTTGGACACGAATCAAACCGGATCACCAGGAGGGATCAACAAATGAAGTTGGAAGTCCCATCCAGTTGAATATATTAAAATGGACGAAATTGAGGAAATGTTAACGTTGTTGAAGCAACAGCTGTGCTGGAATGCTAACAATATGGGTGCTACTTCGAGAACACAAACTCTCGCATCTTTCATAGCAAAGAGCGAGGGAGACTGGAGGAGCAATGGTGGAAGTATTGTGCGATTTTCTTGGCTCGAGTACAGTTGGTGAGAATGAGTGGACGATGGCGAACAGTGGAGTGAAAAGGGCTAAAGTTGGAAATTAACAGCAGTTTATGGTTGGCGTGAGATTCATGAGCAAGGATCTTTTTTTGGGGGTGACCTGTTTGTTCTCCCCATCTTACCTACTACTGTATCAATGTTTTGACCATGACAGTTTACAATCTAGGGTTATTCCACATTATTTATTACAAGATTTAGTTGAGGTTTAGGGTTTAGTGAATGTTTTGTCCCAAATACAATGCTTTTAGTTTTAGAAATATTTAGGACTAACTTATTCCTTGCCACCCACTCTGAAACTAACTGCAGCTCTTTGTTGAGTGTTGCAGTCATTGTAGTACCTGACGTGTATAGTGTTGAGTCATCCGCAAACATAGACACTCTGGCTTTACTCAGTCGTTTAGTAAAAAAATTTAAAAAGCAAGGGACATGAACAGCTACTGTCACTGTCGTCATATGGAGGAGACCAAGGCGCAGCGTGGTAAGCGTACATACTTCTTTATTTAAAGAACGAACACTGAAAAACCATCAAAACGACCCATGCCGTTAATATGCGTAGTGCAGACAGGCAACTGAACATAGACCAAGAACCCACAAATACCCTAGACAAAATGGCTACCTAAATATGGTCCCCAATCAGAGACAACGATAAACAGCTGCCTCTGATTGGGAACCAATTCAGGCCACCATAGACATACAAATACCTAGACTTACAAAAAACCCTAGATATACAAAAAACCCTAGATATACAAAAACCCCTAGACAATAAAAAAACGAATATACCCACCCTAGTCACACCCTGACCTAACCAAAATAATAAAGAAAACAAAGATAACTAAGGTCAGGGCATGACAGCTACCCTGGGGAATTCCTGATTCTACCTGGATTATGTTTGAGAGGCTTCCATTAAAGAACACCCTCTGTATTCTGTTAGACAAGTAACTCTTATCGGTATGATTCTGATTTTGTGTGTGTCAACAGCGCAAAAGGAGAAAGCGCTGTGGCTCAACAAGATGTCGTCATATGATGTGGAAAGCTAGGATGTTCAGTGTAGGGCACTGGTTGTGTCATCTCTGGTGTTCATTGGACATAGAGGCTGTGTGGTTTAGGGATAACATTCCAGGAGTGGTAGACACACGTCGATTGAATCGAATGATAGGCTTCCTTCCTTCCGTCTCTCAGTATTACTGTCGTTTGATGAAGTGGTTCTCCCAACTTGTGTAAAACTTGGGTGTGTGGGATATGCGGTGAGAGACCGTATGTACAGAAGCTGTTGCAGTGTTGTAAAAAGTACAATCACAAATTGTAAAAAGTTTGGTCACGTGGCAAGTGTTTGTCGAATTAATAAATATGTAGTAGTTGAAGAGTCAATTGAAGCATGTTGTTTTAATTGTGATGGCAATCACGTTCCCGGAATGCCCTGTACGGATGGATGTCACAGTAGCTAGGATCAGGGCCATCCAGCAGGTCTCCTGTGTGGAGGCAGTGAAAATAGCTGTAGGAGTGAATAGAGAGGAGATGGTAGTGGATATCCCACAGTCTGCAGTGAATGACATGCAGGAGAAGGATCCCAACATACTAATAAGAATTTCTTCCGTTTATATGGCAAATTCGAAATTGCACTAGTCAAACTAATATTTTTTTTAAAGAAGCTAGACATTGTGAAGGCGGCAAATAGATTCTGTATCTCCAGGACTTTACAGCCGAAATGTTACAGGGAGCACTGAATGAAGAGGTTCCCCCCTCCCAGGTTCCTGAGCCTATGTAGAGATCTGAAAAGTACCGTTTTTGTTTGAAATACAGTAAGGCAGGTTTGGTTAGAATAGACTGCGATAGAATGATCAAAGTCCACTGTTTATCATTGTGTGTGTTTAGAGTGAAATTCATATTTAAAGACATTGTAGCCATTCTTTGCATAACGCTCAGTCCAGCTATAGCAGTTTACTAAACTATGCTGTCCAAATCAGCCCTGGGCCAAAGCAAGGAAAATGGACTCTGTAGCAGACTAGCAATCTTCCAGATGATTGAGGAACAGATGTACTACATCGATTAAGAAAGCTAAATCAAGCTACTTTTTAAGCTCCATCTCTGACTCTGCTGGTGATCCTTCAAAATGTTGGAAAATATCAATGAAATGCACTGAAGCGTATAAATTCATCTTCTTCCCTGCCAAAGCAAGTTCTGTCTGACTCTGGCATCATATCTGAGAAGAATGGGTTAAGTGATGCTTGCAATCATTATTTTATCTCAGTAGGCTTTTTATTTGAGATACATGGTGGTTTAATTGACCTTGGTCAGTCATTCGACTGCTCTTTCCTCTGCCAGACTCTAGGGGACTCGATGGTTAACCTGTCAACTTCTAGTAAATCTTTGCTTTCATTTTAATAATTTACTATCTGTGATGTGCTAGATGCCTTAAGATTGATGTAAAACAAAATCCACTGGGGCTTATGTGCTTGATCCATTTTTGTTGCAGCTCTCTGCCCCCCTAAATGCTGAATAATTAACCAATATTTCTTACCTGACGATCATATCTGGTACTATCCCCAAGGTTTGGAAGGTGGCCCATGTACTCCCCCTTCACGAAGGTGGTAACCCTTGTGACCTAAATAATTATCTCAATATTTCTAAACTTTCTTGCCTAGCTAAAATATTAGAATCCTTGATTAATTCTCAACTAAGATCTTTCTTATCTTTGACATGTATTGCAAATTGATATGTATTGTACATCAGTTGGGTTTTAGACCAGGTCATAGCACTATCTCTGCTGCATCCCTAGTTATAAATGATGTGGTTAACTGTATGGAGAAAAAGCAACATTGTGCTGCCCATTGACCTGTCAAAGGCCTTTGATAGTGCTAGTCACTTACTGCTAATTCAGAGGTTTTCCTCAACTGGCCTAGACCAGGATGTATGTACTGTAACTGGTTTATAAATTACTTGACAGATAACTCAATATGTACAGTGCCTTGCGAAGTATTCGGCCCCCTTGAACTTTGCAACCTTTTGCCACATTTCAGGCTTCAAACATAAAGATATAAAACTGTATGTTTTTGTGAAGAATCAACAAAAAGTGGGACACAATCATGAAGTGGAACGACATTTATTGGATATTAACAAATCAAAAACTGACAAATTGGGCGTGCAAAATTATTCAGCCCCCTTAAGTTAATACTTTGTAGCGCCACCTTTTGCTGCGATTACAGCTGTAAGTCGCTTGGGGTATGTCTATCAGTTTTGCACATCGAGAGACTGAAATTTTTTCCCATTCCTCCTTGCAAAACAGCTCAAGCTCAGTGAGGTTGGATGGAGAGCATTTGTGAACAGCAGTTTTCAGTTCTTTCCACAGATTCTAGATTCGATTCAGGTCTGGACTTTGACTTGGCCATTCTAACACCTGGATATGTTTATTTTTGAACCATTCCATTGTAGATTTTGCTTTATGTTTTGGATCATTGTCTTGTTGGAAGACAAATTTCCGTCCCAGTCTCAGGTCTTTTGCAGACTCCATCAGGTTTTCTTCCAGAATGGTCCTGTATTTGGCTCTATCCATCTTCCCATCAATTTTAACCATCTTCCCTGTCCCTGCTGAAGAAAAGCAGGCCCAAACCATGATGCTGCCACCACCATGTTTGACAGTGGGGATGGTGTGTTCAGGGTGATGAGCTGTGTTGCTTTTACGCCAAACATAACGTTTTGCATTGTTGCCAAAAAGTTCAATTTTGGTTTCATCTGACCAGAGCACCTTCTTCCACATGTTTGGTGTGTCTCCCAGGTGGCTTGTGGCAAACTTTAAACAACACTTTTCATGGATATCTTTAAGAAATGGCTTTCTTCTTGCCACTCTTCCATAAAGGCCAGATTTGTGCAATATACGACTGATTGTTGTCCTATGGACAGAGTCTCCCACCTCAGCTGTAGATCTCTGCAGTTCATCCAGAGTGATCATGGGCCTCTTGGCTGCATCTCTGATCAGTCTTCTCCTTGTATGAGCTGAAAGTTTAGAGGGACGGCCAGGTCTTGGTAGATTTGCAGTGGTCTGATACTCCTTCCATTTCAATATTATCGCTTGCAAGGTGCTCCTTGGAATGTTAGAAATGCTTGGGAAATCTTTTTGTATCCAAATCCGGCTTTAAACTTCTTCACAACAGTATCTCGGACCTGCCTGGTGTGTTCCTTGTTCTTCATGATTCTCTCTGCGCTTTTAACGGACCTCTGAGACTATCTATCACAGTGCAGGTGCATTTATACGGAGACTTGATTACACACAGGTGGATTGTATTTATCATCATTAGTCATTTAGGTCAACATTGGATCGTTCAGAGATCCTCACTGAACTTCTGGAGAGAGTTTGCTGCACTGAAAGTAAAGGGGCTGAATAATTTTGCATGCCCAATTTATCAGTTTTTGATTTGTTAAAAAAGTTTGAAATATCCAATAAATGTCGTTCCACTTCATGATTGTGTCCCACTTATTGTTGATTCTTCACAAAAAAATACAGTTTTATATCTTTATGTTTGAAGCCTGAAATGTGGCAAAAGGTCACAAAGTTCAAGGGGGCCGAATACTTTCGCAAGGCAAAAGGCATCTACTGATGGTGTTTAATCAGGTTTCCTGGATGTTGTGAAAGGTGTCCCGCAGGGGTCGATTCTGGGTCCTGTACTTTTTACTGTTTACATTAACAATATCAACTTGTCTGTAAAACACTTTAACCTGCACTTGTACGCCGATGATACTGTTGCTTATGCTATTGCCCCAACGGTTGACCAGGCTCTATCTGAACTACAGTCTGCCTTCGTTGTATTACAGAAAAAGTTTATTGATTTGAAATTAGTATTGGATGCAGGCAAAACTAAGTAAACTCAGCAAAAAAAGAAACCAAATAACTTCACAGATCTTCATTGTGAAGGGTTTTAACACTGTTTCCCATGCTTGCTCAATAAAACATAAACAATTAATGAACATGCACCTGTGGAACGGTCGCTAAGACACTAACAGCTTACAGACGGTAGACAATTAAGGTCACAGTTATGAAAACTTAGGACACTAAAGAAGCCTTTCTACTGACTCAGAAAAACTCCAAAAGAAAGATGCCCAGGGTCCCTGCTCATCTGTGTGAATGTGCCTTAGGCATGCTGGGAGGAGGCATGAGGACTGCAGATGTGGCCAGGGCAATAAATTGCAATGTTTGTACTCTGGGATGCCTGAGACAGCACTACAGGGAGACAGGACGGACAACTGATCGTCCTCGCAGTGGCAGACCACGTGCAACAACACCTGCACAGGATCGGTACATCTGAACATCACACCTGCGGGACAGGTACAGGATGGCAACAACAACTGCCCGAGTTACACCAGGAACGCACAATCACTCCATCACTGCTCAGACTGTCTGCAATAGGCTGAGAGATGCTGGACTCAGGGCTTGTAGGCCTGTTGTAAGGCTGGTCCTCACCAGACATCACCGGCAACAACGTCGCCTATGGGCACAAACCCAACTTGGCTGGACCAGACAAGACTGGCAAAAAGTGCTCTTCCCTGATGAGTTGCGGTTTTGTCTCACCAGGGGTGAAGGTCGGATTCATGTTTATCGTTGAAGGAATGAGCATTACACCGAGGCCTGTACTTTGGAGTGGGATCGATTTGGAGGTGGAGGGTCCGTCATGGTCTGGGGCGGTGTGTCACAGCATCATCGGACTGAGCCTGTTGTCATTGCAGGCTATCTTAACGTTATGTGTTACAGGGAAGACATCCTCCTCCCTATGTGGTACCCTTCCTGCAGGTTCATCCTGACATGACCCTCCAGCATGACAATGCCACCAGCCATACTGCTTGTTCTGTGCGTGATTTCCTGCAAGACAGGAATGTCAGTGTTCTGCCATGAACAGCGAAGAGCCTGGACCTCAATCCCATTGAGCACGTCTGGGACCTGTTGGATCGGAGGGTGAGGGCTAGGGCCATTCTCCCCATAAATGTCTGGGAACTTGCAGGTGCCTTGGTGGAAGAGTGGGGTAACATCTCACAGCAAGAACTGGTCAATCTGGTGCAGTCAATGAGGAGATGCACTGTAGAACTTAATGCAGCTGGTGGCCAGACAAAAAACTGACTGTTACTTTTAATCTTGACCCCTCCCTTTGTTCAGGGACACATTATTCAATTTCTGTTAGTCACATGTCTGTGGAACTTGTTCAGTTTGTCTCAGTTGTTGAATCTTGTTATTTTCATACAAATATTTACACACGTTAAGTTTGCTGAAAATAAACTCAGTTGACAGTGAGAGGACGTTTCTTTTTTTGCTGAGTTTATATGTTCTCTAGAGCGCTTTAAAAAAAAAGCATATGTGCTTTGGATGGTATCCATATTGATCATGCTTGCGAATGCTTACGAATATCTGGGTAAATGAAAAGCTGTCTTTTAAAAAGCATATTGACGAGTTAGTTAAAAAGCTGAGAATAGAAAGGGGTTTCTGCTATAGAAATAGGTTCTGCCTCTCACTAAATACTAGAAAGCAGATGATTCGACGCTCCTGTCGGTCCTAGACAACAGGGAGACATCATCGATATGAACGCAGCTGCCACTTCATTGAAGCCATCAGATGCAGTTTATCTTCGTGCGCTGTGCTTTATTACGGGCGACAATTTTAGTACTCATCACTGCATTCTCCACCAGAAATGTGGAATGCCCTCTTTGATGTCACGTAGGTTAATACATTACTATGTTTCCATGTATAAAGCCCTTTTACAAAAAGTCCCACTGTACCTAACATCATTACTAAACTTTAGACATATGAGTTACCACAACCTGTCTCAGGAATGGAAAAGTCTGTCAATTTGTTTGTTCTCCTACTGAGTTGGATACATTACAGCTTTTAGTTTTCTTAGACCTTATTTGTGGAACAATCTTCAAAAGGTTCTGTGCTGGTGCCTCTAGGGCCATTCAGAAAGCTGATTGAGGACCTTATTACTGATGAATATGAGGAATCAAGGTAAGACCCAGATGCAGACACGTTGAATAAACAATGGTTTAATAGTCCAAGGGGCAGGCAAGAGACAGGTCAAGGCAGGCAGGGGTCAATAATCCAGAGATGGGGAAAGGGGACCGGTCGGCAGGCAGGCTCAGGGTCGGGGACAGGCAGAGTGGTCAGGCAGGCTGGTACAGAGACGGGACAGGCAGAGTGGTCAGGCAGGCGGGTACAGGGACGGGACAGGCGAGGGTCAAAACCAGGAGTTCAAGAAAAAGAGACTAGGAATAAATAGGAGCTGAGAGGACAAACGCTGGTGAGCTTGACAAACAAGACGAACTGGCAACAGACAGACAGAGAAACAGGGAATAATGGGGAAGATGGGAGACACCTGGAGGAGGGTGGAGACAATCACAAAGACAGGTGAAACAGATCATGGCGTGACAGATGAATGCGTTTGTTTTTTACGTCCGTGTTCCTTTCTGCTTGCTTTTTGCATTTATATTGATGTATATATTTATTTTTTGTAATTTCTGTAATTCAGGGCTCATCTGTAAAATAAACCTTAAAGGTTAAGTAATTTAAGTTGTTGTTGCCTCATGTGTCTCGGGCCCTTTTTGATATCAGATTCAGAATGATTAATAACAAGATTTGTGGTTGTTTGAAAAGGTTTGATTCACCTTAGGCCAGGAGTGTTTCCAATTCACATGATCCGACAAGAAAAAACCCAGCCCTATAGTCATTGCAAAGACGAAAAGGGAAGCTATCTATAATTTTAAAAAAATTGTCATAGCCTCCAGATAGGACCCAGAGTTTTACCTGACAAGGTAATGAGATCAGGAAAAAAAACGTAAGAACACCTTCTAGATATTGAGTCTGGAATAAAAATATATTTTTGTATGATGATGTGTATGGACAGTATATTAATACAAAAGGTGTATACGAAAGGTGTGTGAGGGTCTTTGTAGACAAGTAAGTCAAACTCAATCACTGTGGTGGACTTTTGGTGGAGGGACCAAACTGAGTGTTGCTAGTAAGTAGTCAATACTATACACATACAACAAAGATTTTACTGAGTTACTGTTCATAAGGAAATCAGTCAATTGAAATAAATTGACTAGGCCTACTCTGTGGATTTCACATGACTGGGCAGGGGTGCAGCCATGGGTGGTCCTGGGAAGGCATAGGCCCACCCACTTGGGAGCCAGGCCCACCCACTGGGGAGCCAGGCCCAGCCAACCAGAATTCGTTTTTCCCCACAAAAGGGCTTTATTACAGACATAAATACTCCTCAGTTTCATCAGCTGTCCAGGTGGCTGGTCTCAGACAATCCTGCAGGTGAAGACCCCAGATGTGGAGTTCTTGGGCTGGCATGGTTACACATGGTCTGCGGTTGTGAGGCCGGTTGGACGTACTGTCACTCTAAAATGATGGAGGTGGCTTATGGTAGAGAAATGAACATTAAATTATCTGGCAACAGCTCTGCGCGACATTCCTGCAGTCAGCATACCAATTTCAAGGTCCCCCAAAACTTAGACACATTGTGTTGTTTTCACGAAACTGCACATTTAAGAGAGCCTTGTATTGTCCTCAGCACAAGGTGCACCTGTGTAATGATCATGTTGTTTAACCAGGTTCTTGATATTCCACACCTGTCACATGGATGGATTATCTTTGCAAAGAAGAAATGCTCACTAACAGAATTGGAGAGAAATAGGCTTTTTTGTATGCATGGAACATTTCTGGGATATTTTATTTCAGCTCATGAAACATGGGACCAAAACTTCACATGTTGCGTTTATATTTTTGTTCAGTGCAGATTTAGACATGTAATATTTGAATTAACATCCTGGGACCATTCCCATCCCCCCGCCCACATAGAGCATTCCATTGTTGTCCAGGATCATCCAGTTATGGGGTAAGGCTTAAAACACAAGAGAAATATATTTATTTATTTAACCTCTATTTAACCAGGTAGGCCAGTTGAGAACAAGTTCTCATTTACAATTGCGACCTGGCCAAGATAAATCAAAGCAGTTCGACACATAGTGTACAACTACACAGAGTTACACATGGAGTAAAACAAACATACAGTCAATAATACAGTAGAAAAAAATACGTCTATACACGATGTGAGCAAATGAGGTGAGATAAGGGAGGTAAAGGCAAAAAAGGCCATGGTGGCAAAGTAAATACAATATAGCAAGTAAAACACTGGAATGGTAGATTTGCAGTGGAAGATTGTGCAAAGTAGAAATAAAAAGAATGGGGTGCAAAGGAGCAAAATAAATAAATAAATAACATAAATACAGTAGGGAAAGAGGTAGTTGTTTTCGGCTAAATTATAGGTGGGCTATGTACAGGTGCAGTAATCTGTGAGGTGCTCTGACAGCTGGTGCTTAAAGCTAGTGAGGGAGATAAGTGTATCCAGTTTCAGAGATATTTGTAGTTAGTTCCAGTCATTGGCAGCAGAGAACTGAAAGGAGAGGCGGCCAAAGAAATAATTGGTTTTGGATGATGCTATGGTGACCAGCGAGCTGAGATAAGGGGGGACTTTACCTAGCAGGGTCTTGTAGATGACATGGATCCAGTGGGTTTGGCGACGAGTATGAAGCGAGGGGCAGCCAACGAGAGCGTACAGGTAGCAATGGTGGGTAGTATATGGGGCTTTGGTGACAAAACAGATGGCACTGTGATAGACTGCATCCAATTTGTTGAGTAGGGTATTGGAGGCTATTTTGTAAATGACATCGCTGAAGTCGAGGATTGGTAGGATGGTTTTACAAGGGTATGTTTGGCAGCATGAGTGAAGGATGCTTTGTTACGAAATAAGAAGCCAATTCTAGATTTAACTTTGGATTGGAGATGTTTGATGTGAGTCTGGAAGGAGAGTTTACAGTCTAACCAGACACCTAGGTATTTGTAGTTGTCCACGTGTTCTAAGTCAGAGCCGTCCAGAGTAGTGATGTTGGACAGGCGGGCAGGTGAATGCAGCGATCGGTTGAAGAGCATGCATTTAGTTTTACTTGTATTTAAGAGCAATTGGAGGCCACGGAAGGAGAGTTGTATGGCATTGAAGCTTGCCTGGAGGGTTGTTAACACATTGTCCAAAGAAGGGCCAGAAGTATACCGAATGGTGTTGTCTGCGTAGAGGTGGATCAGAGACTCACCAGCAGCAAGAGCGACATCATTGATGTATTCAGAGAAGAGAGTTGGTCCAAGAATTGAACCCTGAGGCACCCCCATAGAGACTGCCAGAGGTCCGGACAGCAGGCCCTCCGATTTGACACACTGAACTCTATCAGAGAAGTAGTTGGTGAACCAGCTGAGGCAATCATTTGAGAAACCAAGGCTGTCGAGTCTGCCGATGAGGATGTGGTGATTGACAGAGTCGAAAGCCTTGGCCAGATCAATGAATACGGCTGCACAGTAATTTTTCTTATCGATGGCGGTTAAGATATTGTTTAAGACCTTGAGCGTGGCTGAGGTGCACCCATGACCAGCTCTGAAACCAGATTTCATAGCAGAGAGGGTATGGTGAGATTCGAAATGGTCCTTAGAAAGGCAGGGTAGGATAGATATAGGTCTGTAGCAGTTTGGATCAAGAGTGTCCCCCCCTTTGAAGAGGGGGATGACCGCAGCTGCTTTCCAATCTTTGGGAATCTCAGACGTCATGAAAGAGAGGTTGAACAGGCTAGTAATAAGGGTGGCAACAATTTCGGCAGATAATATTTAGAAAGAAAGGGTCCAGATTGTCTAGCCTGGCTGATTTTGCAGCTCTTCCAGAACATCAGCTGACTGGATTTGGGAGAAGGAGAAATGGGGAAGGCTTGGGTGAGTTGCTGTGGGAGGTGCAGTGCTGTTGACCGGGGTAGGGGTAGCCAGGTGGAAAGCATGGCCAGCCGTAGAAAAATGCTTATTGAAGTTCTCAATTATAGTGGATTTATCAGTGGTGACAGTGTTTCCTATCTTCAGTGCAGTGGGCAGCTTGGAGGAGTTGTTCTTATTCTCCATGGAATTTACAGTGTCCCAGAACTTTTTTGAGTTAGTGTTGCAGAAAGCAAATTTCTGCTTGAAAAAGCTAGCCTTGGCTTTTCTAACTGCCTGTGTATAATGGTTTCTAGCTTCCCCGAAAAGCTGCATATCACGGGGGCTGTTCGATGCTAATGCAGAACGCCATAGGATGTTTTTGTGATGGTTAAAAAAAGTGCAAATCAATCCCAGAACAACAGCAAAGGACCTTGTGAAGATGCGGGTGGAAACGGGTACAAAAGTATCGATATCCACAGTAAAACTAGTCCTATACTGACATAACCCGAAAGGCCTCTCAGCAAGGAAGATGCCACTGCTCCATAAAAAAGCCAGACTACGGTTTGCAACTGCACATGGGGACAACAAGGACTGTACCTAGGACTGTACCTAATGATGACCTAATAACCATGTATTACATAGTAACACCGGATTAATACCTAGCATGACAAAAGCACAGTAAGAATAATGACAAGTACTGTATATTATACAAATAGTAGGCTATTACACAGCAACACACAAGCGCAAGGACTGTTTAAATATATAGGAAGTAGTAAACAGTGAATAATCATTGCAGACAATGTCGGTAGTAACATAATAACAGGAATGAGAAATGCATAGAATACTGCTACTCTAGCTCATCCTACACTGGTAACAACAGGGACAACTTTGTAATCATGCACCGATGTCCCTCCAAGCTATGAGTGCATGGGGATAGTCTGATTGGCTGAAGCCACGAGCTGGTGGTGAACGATATCTCTCACGTGAGGGGGAGAACTGGACTACGCAGCGCTAGACAAACATAAACAACTACACACACGCTGGAAATGAGTCCCACAGCATCCTCGCCAGGGAGATTCTGTAACAGTCACCTAAATACCTTCAAAAAGTATTCAGATCCCTTGACTTTTTCCAAATGTTGTTACTTTACAGCCTTATTCTAAAATTGATTTATTTCTAAATCCTCCGCAATCTACACACAATACCCCATAATGACAAAGTGAAACCAGATGTTTTGAAATTTTTGCAAATGTAAAAATATATTTATTTACATAAGTATTCAGACCCTTTGCTATGAGACTCGAAATTGAGCTCAGGTGCTTGCTGTTTCCATCGATCATCCTTGAGTTACTTCTACAACTTGGTTAGAGTCCACCTGTGGGAAATTCAATTGATTGGACATGATTTGGAAAGGCACACACCTGTCTATATAAGGTCCCACAATTGACAGTGCATGTCAGAGCAAAAACCAAGCCATGAGGTCGAAGGAATTGTCTCTAGAGCTGTGAGACAGACAGGATTATGTCGAGGCACCGATCTGGGAAGGGTACCAAAACATTTCTGCAGCATTCAAGGTCCCCAAGAACACAGTGTCCTCCATAATTCTTAAATGGAATAAGTTTGTAACCACCAAGGCTCTTCTAGAGCTGTCAGCCCAGCAAAACTGAGCAATGGGGGAGAAGGGCTTTGGTCAGGGAGGTGATCAAGACCACGACAGAGCTCCAGAGTTCCTCTGTGGAGATGGGAGAAGCTTCCAGAAGGACAACCATCTCTGCAGCACTCCAACAATCAGGCCTTTATGGTAGAGAGGCTAGACAGAAGCCACTCCTCAGTAAAAGGCAAATGACAGCATGCTTGGAGTTTGCCAAAAGGCATCTAAAAACTCTCAGACCATGAGAAACAAGATTCTCTGGTCTGATGAAACCAAGATTGAACTCTTTGGCCTGAATGCCAAGTGTCTGGAGGAAACCTGACACCATCCCTACGGTGAAGCATGGTGGTGGCTGCATCATGCTCTTGGATGTTTTTCAGCGGCAGGGACTGGGAGACTAGTCAGGATCGAGGCAATAATGAACGGAGCAAAGTACAGAGTAATCATTGATGAAAATCTGCTCCAGAGCGCTCAGGACCTCAGACTGAGGGCGAAGGTTCACCTTCCAACAGGACAATGACCATAAGCACACAGCCAAGACAACGCATGTGTGGCTTCGGGACAAGTCTCAATGTCCTTGAGTAGCCGAGCCAGAGCCCGGACTTGAGCCCGATCGAACATCTCTGGAGAGACTTGAAAATAGCTGTGCATCAACGCTCCCCATCCAACCTGACAGACCTTGAGAGGATCTGCAGAGAAGAATGAGAGAAACTCCCTAAATACAGGTGTGCCAAGGTTGTAGCACCATACCCAAGAAGACTCGAGGCTGTAATCACTGCTAATTTAATCCGTTTTAGAATAAGGCTGTAAGGTAACAAAATGTGGAAAAAGTCAAGGGGTCTAAATACTTTACGAATGCACTGTATAGGCTTGATGTGAGTTGTTACTGTGTTACGTGAGTCTGAGTATTTAACCTACTTTATTACACATAAAAAACAGAGTCACAGTGGAGGAGGCGTCACTTAGACATCTTCACTTTGATGCATGCCATCGATGCACAGCATCTAATTTACTCTGCCCTTGGGCTTTAACAACGTACAGGTAGGTAAGAGAACGCTTGTAGGCAAACTACATTTACAAGCGTTATTTTTTTATTTTTTGGCGGTGGATGTCCGTGTGCAGGCAGTGTGCAGGGATTATTTCAACAGCCAAATCAGATTAAGAAATTACATCAAATATAGCCTATTGTTTTCACGACATGTTTTTGTATCTAGGCTACAGAAACTGCGGTCTGCTGGAAACACAGGGCGGAGCTTTAGCGCCTACTTTTTTTGTTTTGATGCATTTTTGTCTGGAAGCCTATTGCTTGTAGTCTGTCGAGTACTAAGCCGATTCTATTTCAAGGGTAGCGAGTCGAAACGGGACATCGAGACCATGATTAAACGACCCGACGGAAACTTTGCACTCTGGGCACATTGAGAGCAGTAAGAAATCACGCCAGGAATTCATCGGGGAGCAAGCAGTAAACTATAAACATGTAATTGGAGGACTGTTCCCGATAAAATATTTTGACAACTTTCTACGGATGCATGCTACTGTCATCGTGTTTTAAAAAAAATATTTGCTGAAGTGTGTAGTTAGGCTACTGGAGGACACAACAAATTCGTTTAGGTCTTGAGGTAAGGTACTTTTTTAAAACCTATTTTCCTACTGTATAAAATAAACGACAGTTCATATGCAAATATTTGCCATTGTTTTAATGATTGCTTTCCATGGTGCCACCAAAACGTTTGAGGAGGACAGTGCATTGTGGTGAAGAGGAGAGGGGATAAACAGTCCGTCAATGGTTAATTAATTCACAGTGCGAATGTAGCGTTCAACAGGCAGGTTAGAATGCTCTATAATATCAAGATCTATAAGGTCTATTTTGGGCTACACTTGACTAGATTAGAGACATAGAGTTTCATTTTTTTCTTGGCATCTCAAGATAACGAAAAACAGGCTCACTCAGCTGGCACACAATTGCTTTCCATTGGTTTCTTTCTGTAGACCTATCTTATCCTTTTCACACGTATCTTTCTTTCTCTTTCCATTCCTAAGGCAGACTATTGGTGCTATCATTGTCAGTGCAAACTTGTGTTTGTGAGGGGCCCTAACAAAAGAGACAAGGCGTCTATTGTACAGGATCAGCAGCAGATTACTAGAATTCCTTTTCTCTCCACTCGCTCAATGGCCTCTTAGTCTACTCCATCTGGACTGCCTAAAAACCCACACTGGCAGTGGCAATAATATTTGTATGCCTTTGTCATTCTTCAGCCGTTGCTCCTGTTCAACCTTCTCACCACAGTATGTTGGAGACCTATAGAGAAGATATGGACAGTTAGGCAATAGACAGTTAGACCATCTCCATCCTGAGTTGTATTTCTGTATTGCAGATGTGTATCCACACAACATGCTGTGGAACTGTAGGCCAGGGACACAAAAACCCCGCAATCAAATCTTAAGTCTTGTCAAATAAAAATGGTTTGGATGACTTGCCTCCTGGATAGGCCTAGACTTTGAAAGAAAGCATATGAGTGTAGGCCTGACGCAGTCGAAATCAAGCTTGGCAGAATGGGATCTGATGTTTAGAGGTCTGTAATAGTAATGATGTGTAGATGGAAAGATATCTGTAGATGAATCTGGATGGTTGAAAAGACACAGACAGACAGACAGACAGACAGACAGACAGACAGACAGACAGACTATCTCCCGGCCATCAGACTGTTAAAATAGTCACCACAAGCCAGCCTGCCCTGAACTTAGTCACTGTTACTAGCTGGCTGCCACCCGGTACTCTACCATGCACCTTACATAGTCATTGAACACTGGTCACTTTAATAATGTTTACATACTGTTTTACCCACTTCTTATGTATATACTTATTCTAGTCAAGGCTCATCCTTAATAACTACTGCTGTACACACCATTTCTATTAATATACTGTCCATAATGTCTATACACAACATCATATACATAGACTCAGCAAAAAAAGAAACGTCCTCTCACTGTCAACTGAGTTTATTTTCAGCAAACTTAACGTGTAAATATTTTTGCAAACATAAGATTCAACAACTGAGACATAAACTGAACAAGTTCCACAGACATGTGGCTAACAGCAATGGATAAATGTGTCCCTGAACAAAGGGGGGGTCAAAATCAAAAGTAACAGTCAGTATCTGGTGTGGCCACCAGCTGTGTTAAGTACTGCAGTGTATCTCCTCCTCATGAACTGCACCAGATTTGCCAGTTCTTGCTGTGAGATGTTACCCCACTCTTCCACCAAGGCACCTGCAAGTTGCCGGACATTTCTGAGAGGAATGGCCCTAGCCCTCACCCTCTGATCCAACAGGTCCCAGACGTGCTCAATGGGATTGAGATCTGGGCTCTTCGCTGTTCATAGCAGAACACTGACATTCCTGTCTTGCAGGAAATCACGCACAGAACAAGCAGTATGGCTGGTGGCATTGTCATGCTGAAGGGTCATGTCAGTATGAGCCTGCAGGAAGGGTACCACATAGGGAGGAGGATGTCTTCCCTGTAACGCACAGCGTTAAGATTGCCTGCAATGACAACAAGCTCAGTCCGATGATGCTGTGACACACCGCCCCAGACCATGACGAACCCTCCACCTCCAAATTGATCCAGAGTACAGGCCTCGATGTAATGCTCATTCCTTTGACGATAAACGTGAATCCAATCATCACCTCTGGTGAGACAAAACCGCGACTCGTCAGTGAAGAGCACTTTTTTCCAGTCCTGTCTGATCCAGCGACGGTTTGTGCCCACAGGCGACGTTGTTTCCGGTGATGTCTGGTGAGGACCTGCCTCACAACAGGCCTACAAGTCCTCAGTTCAGCCTCTCTCAGCCTATTGTGGACAGTCTGAGCACTGATGGTGGGATTGTGAGTTCCTGGTGTAACTCGGACAGTTGTTGTTGCCATCCTGTACCTGTCCCGCAGGTGTAATGTTTGGATGTACCGATCCTGTGCAGGTGTTGTTACACATGGTCTGCCACTGCGAGGAAGATCAGCTGTCTGTCCTGTCTCACTGTAGCGCTGTCTCAGGCGTCTCACAGTACGCACATTGCAATTTATTGCCCTGGCCACATCTGCAGTCCTCATGCCTCCTTAGAGGACGCCTATGGCACGTTCACGCAGATGAGCAAGGACCCTTCTTTTGGTGCTTTTCAGAGTCAGTAGAAAGGCCTCTTTAGTGTCCTAAGTTTTCATAACTGTGACCTTAATTGCCTGCCGTCTGTAAGCTGTTAGTGTCTTCAGGTGCATGACTGTTCCACAGGTGCATGTTCATTAATTGTTCATGGTTCATTGAGCAAGCATGGGAAACAGTGTTTAAACCCTTTACAATGAAGATCTGGGAAGTTATTTGGATTTTTACAAATTATCTTTGAAAGACAGGGTCCTAAAAAAGGGATTTATTTTTTTGCTGAGGTTACATATTTATATTCTGGACTCTGACATTGCTCCTTATGATATTTCTTAATTACTTTCTTATTCTTTTTTGGATTTGTTTGTATTGTTAGGTATTTCGCTGCACCTGCGATAACATCTGCAAATATGTGTATGCGATCAATAACATTTTATTTGAATTGACAGACAAAAAGGATAGACAAAGGCAGACAGATATTTTAGACAGACAGATTTAGACCAATATTGTAGGTAGCCATGCTTTCAGATATATAGCTAGCAAGAGATATTCTACTACCACGGCTCCCTATACACACACATACACACACACGCACGCACACACACACACACACACACACACACACACACACACACACACACACACACACACACACACACACACACACACCATCCCCCCATGTGTGGCCAACATGTGGGGAGGTAATCTGCTGCTATTAGGGTAATCTTCTCAGCATGGCCATCAATGGGGAGTATGCTCAGCAACTATCCGGCAGGCAGAGTATCGTCATCCCCGACAAAATTAGGGCCAAGGAAAAATGATTTAATCATACAGATTAAGTGGGAGAGACATGGGGGGGGAGACATGGCGGACAGAAGTTCTTTGTTGAGATTTTTCAGTTATATGGTTTATCTTGAAAAAGTCGTTTTTTAATCATGTAGGAAGGTAGGCTCTTAAAATCATATAGGAAGGTAGGATCTTGGAATCATGGAGAAAGGTAGGATCTTGAAATCATGTAGGAAGGTAGGATCTTGAAATCATGTAGGAAGGTAGGATCTTGAAATTATTGCATTCATGTGTTATTCCCATGATGGGGGTATTCATGACGCTTAGTGCTGTGGTCAATGTATGCTACAGGACAACCTGCTATGCTACAGGACAACCTGCTATGCTACAGGACAACCTGCTATGCTACAGGACAACCTGCTATGGTACAGGACAACCTGCTATGCTACAGGACAACCTGCTATGGCACAGGACAACCTGCTATGGTACAGGACAACCTGCTATGCTACAGGACAACCTGCTATGGAACAGGACAACCTGCTATGGTACAGGACAACCTGCTATGCTACAGGACAACCTGCTATGCTACAGGACAACCTGCTATGCTACAGGACAACCTGCCATGGTACAGAACAACCTGCTATGCTACAGGACAACCTGCTATTGTACAGGACAACCTGCTATGGTACAGGACAACCTGCTATGGTACAGGACAACCTGCTATGCTACAGGACAACCTGCGATGCTACAGGACAACCTGCTATGGTACAGGACAACCTGCTATGGT
The DNA here is from genome assembly GCF_013265735.2 of Oncorhynchus mykiss. Taxonomy (NCBI): domain Eukaryota; kingdom Metazoa; phylum Chordata; class Actinopteri; order Salmoniformes; family Salmonidae; genus Oncorhynchus; species Oncorhynchus mykiss. The sequence goes on along the minus strand of NC_050572.1, from coordinate 30,715,775 downwards.
ACAGGACAACCTGCTATGCTACAGGACAACCTGCTATGCTACAGGACAACCTGCTATGGTACAGGACAACCTGCTATGCTACAGGACAACCTGCTATGGTACAGGACAACCTGCTATGCTACAGGACAACTTGCTAAATACCTCATGCAATCTATAGCCTGATAGGAATGGTTAACCACCATCTAAGGCATTATTACTATGCTATATAGAATCTACAGTATACATTTTTACTACGTTTTGAAAAAGATGTAGAAATGTACTGCACTTTACTGTAGGGACAGTTTTATTGAATGACATTCCTCACTTGTCAGGTGCAGGGTACTGTAGTGGCATCCTCAGTAGTATGCAAATACACTGTTTTCACAGCTGCTGTGCCACTGTGGACCACGAACTGAAAAACACTATTCATAGTCAAGAATGACAGTTGAGCATAATATTGTTGAAATGCTTCATACTCAATGTGAGTGTGCTTTTGCTTAAAGTTATTTGTGTGTAAAAGCTGTAGAGGAAATAAGAGTGGCTTTGGTGTGTGTGTGGAGAGTACTCAATTGCAGTAGCTGTGTTTAGAACACACATGCTGGTGTCTGGTGAAGAGCTTGGCTCTGGTCAGTTGGCAATGCCACAGCTGAGAGCAATGTGGGCAGAGGACTCTGTTCTGGCATGGTGTGTGTATTTGTTTGTATCCGGTTAGTGTGTGTGTGTGCATGAGTGAGACATTTAGCTGAATATGCATCTTCTCTTTGAATGTTGGTACTAAACAGAGGATCTACTATCTAACCATCGAGGCTGTTCGTGTGACTGTCTTGCCAGCATACAGTATGCCTACTGTCCCTGTTTTTGGCTTTGTAATTTGAGGATAGTTTGAGCATAACCATGCTTCAATTTGACTTTACCAGGCAAGTCAGTTAAGAACAAATTCTTATTTTCAATGACGGTCTAGGAACAGTGGGTTAACTGCCTGTTCAGGGGCAGAACGACAGATTTGTACCTTGTCAGCTCGGGGGTTTGAATTTACAACCTTCCGGTTACTAGTCCAAATGAAGAGCAATCAATCAGGCTAAACAAATAACAAATGGGTTTGAACAAAATGTATATACAGTACACAACAGCACTTAGGGGCCAATATTAGGCATCTTTAATAAAACATTTTCACTAAAGTCTCCCACTCTATACAGATGGGAAACATGTTGCCTGATTCGTGAATGGATATACAGTACCAGTCAAAAGTTTGGACATAACTACTCATTCCAGGGTTTTTCTTTATTTCTACTATTTTCTACATTGTAGAATAATAGTGAAGACATCAAAACGATGAAATAACACATGTGTTATCATGTGGTAACGAAAAAAAGTGTTCAACAAATCAAAATATATTTTACATTTTGGATTCTTCAAAGTAGCCACCCTTTGCCTTGTTTTCATTGACCTGGCCAAGGCTTTCGATTCTGTCAATCACCACATCCTCATCGACAGAATCGATAGCCTTGGTTTCTCAAATGACTGCCTCGCCTGGCTCACCAACTGCTTCTCTGGTAGAGTTCAGTGTGTCAAATCGGAGGGCCTGTTGTCCGGGCCTCTGGCAGTCTCTATGGGGGTGTCACAGTGTTCAATTCTTGGGCCGACTGTCTTCTCTGAATACATCAATGATGTTGCTCTTGCTGCTGGTGAGTCTGATCCACCTCTACCCAGACGACACCATTCTGTATACTTCTGGCCCTTCTTTGGACACTGTGTTAACAACCCTCCAGACAAGCTTCAATGCCATACAACTCTCCTTCCGTGGCCTCCAACTGCTCTTAAATACAAGTAAAACTAAACGCATGCTCTTCAACCGATCGCTGCCTGCACCTGCCCGCCCATCCAGCATCACTACTCTGGATGGTTCTGACTTAGAATATGTGGACAACTACAAACACCTAGGTGTCTGGTTAAACTGTAAACTCTCCTTCCATACCCACATCAAACATCTCCAATCCAAAGTTAAATCTAGAATTGGCTTCCTATTTCGCTACAAAGTATCCTTCACTCATGCTGCCAAACATACCCTCGTAAAACTGACCATCCTACCAATCCTCTACTTCGGCAATGTCATTTACAAAATAGCCTCCAATACCCTACTCAATAAATTGGATGCAATCTATCACAGTGCCATCCGTTTTGTCACCAAAGCCCCATATACTACCCACCACTGCGACCTGTACACTCTCGTTGGCTGGCCCTCGCTTCATACTCGTCACCAAACCCACTGGCTCCAGGTCATCTACAAGACCCTGCTAGGTAAAGTCCCCCCTTATCTCAGCTCGCTGGTCATCATAGCAGCACCCACCTGTGGCACGCGCTCCAGCAGGTATATCTCTCTGGTCACCCCCAAAACCAATTATTCCTTTGGCCACCTCTCCTTCCAGTTCTCTGCTGCCAATGACTGGAACAAACTACAAAAATCTCTGAAACTGGAAACACTTATCTCCCTCACTAGCTTTAAGCACCAGCTGTCAGAGCAGCTCACAGATTACTGCACCTGTACATAGCCCATCTATAATTTAGCCCAAACATAATGTAGCCCAAACAACTACCTCTTCCCCTACTGTATATATTTAGCTCTTTTGCACCCCATTATTTTTCATTTCTACTTGCACATTCTTCCACTGCAAATCTACCATTCCAGTGTTTTACTTGCTATATTGTATTTACTTCGCCACCATGGCCTTATCTCCATCTCACCATCACCATATCACCATCTCACCTCATTTGCTCACATCGTATATAGACTTATTTTTTCTACTGTATTATTGACTGCATGTTTGTTTTACTCCGTGTACAACTCTGTGTTGTTGTATGTGTCAAACTGCTTTGCTTTACTTGGCCAGGTTGCAATTGTAAATGAGAACTTGTTCTCAACTTGCCTACCTGGTTAAATAAATGTGAAATAAAAAAATAAACAGCTTTGCACACTCTGGGAATTCCCTCAACCAGCATCATGAGATAGTCACCTGGAATGCATTTCAATTAAATTAATTTGTGGAATTTCATCCTTCTAAATGCGTTTGAGACAATCAGATGTGTTGTGACAAGGTAGGGGTGGTATACAGAAGATAACCCTATTTGTTAAGACCAAGTCCATATTATGGCAAGAACAGCTCAAATAAGCAAAGATAAATGACAGTCCATTACTTTAAGACATGAAGATCAGTCAATGCAGAAAATGTAAAGAACTTTGAAAAATACACTTTGAAAGAACTTTTGCAAAAACCATCAAGAGCTATGATGAAACTGGCTCTCATGAGGACCGCCACAGGAAAGGAAGACCCAAAGTTACCTCTGATGCAGAGGATATCTTTATTAGAGTTTCCAGCCTCATTGCAGCCCAAATAAATGCTTTACAGAGTTCAGGTAACAGACACATCTCTACATCAACTGTTCAGAGGAGACTGCGGGAATCAGGCCTTCGTGGTCGAATTGCTACAAAGAAACCATTACTAAAGGACACCAAAAAGAAACACTAGCAATGGACATTGGACCGGTGGAAGTCCAAATTTGAGATTTTTGGTTCCAACTGTGTCTTTGTGAGACGCAGAGTAGGTGGACCAATGATCTCTGCATGTGTGGTTCCCACAGTGAAGCTTGGAGGAGGAGGTGTGGGGGTGCTTTGCTGGTGACACTGTCAGTGATTTATTTAGAATTCAAGGCACACTGAACCATAATTGGCTACCACAGCATTCTACAGCCACCCCATCTGGTTTGGGCTTAGTGGGACTATCATTTGTTTTTCAACAGGACAATGACCCAACACACCTCCAGGCCGTGTAAGGGTTATTTGTCCAAGAAGAAGAGTGATGGAATGCTGCATCAGATGACCTGGCCTCCAACAATCCCCCGACATCAACCCAATTGAGATGGTTTGGGATGAGTTGGACCGCAGAGTGATGGAAAAGCAACCAACAAGTGCTCAGCATATGAGGGAACTCCTTCAAGACTGTTGGAAAAGCATTCCAGGTGAAGCTGGTTGAGAGAATGCCAAGAGTGTGCAAAGCTGTCATCAAGGCAAAGGGTGGCTACTTTGAAAAAGCTCAAATATAAAATATATTTAGATTTGTTTAACACTTTTTTTGGTTACTACAAACTATTTCATAGTTTTGATGTCTTCACCATTATTCTACAATGTGTGTCCAAACTTTTGACTGGTAATGTAGGTGCCAATGTGTTTTTCCATGTGTTTATTCCACAAATTAGGCCTATTCATTCAAGTAAACTACATTGGCAGACATTTTGGGACTATATGAAGAATTCAAATTCTATAAATAAATACAACGTTTTTGGGTGGAGTTTTCCTTTAGTTATTGATCTGCTGGGAAAACTCATACTCCCATGGTTCTTCACTCTCCTCTCACTCTTGCTGTAGTAGTGACCCCTTAAATTCATTGTCTTCCGAAAGGTGGCGTCACTCCTACGTGACGCTAGTACTTCAAATGACCTGTCTTGTGGGATTGGAACTCATTAGTGCTCGGAATTGCCAGGGACCTTACGATACGATATTATCACAATACTTATGTGCCAATAAAATATGCGATGCTCGCGATTCTATATTAATTTGCGATTCGATACTGGGATTTTATTGCTATTCGATGTTCCAAACATCGAGAGAGCGCCATGAGAAAATTAGTTTTGTTCAGTCATGGAAATAAAAGCGCTGGACACAAATTGGCTCTCTATTTAAAGTGAAGATGGAGAACAAGCTATAATGGAGAAAATACTGGAGTCTTATTTCAGGCATTGGTATTGTCAAAACAATACAAGATGAAATATTGTCAAAAATGATATTCCGATATGTAACTGTATCGATTTTCCCACGATCACTCGAACTCATCCTGAAATCTTTGTATTCCAGAGTGTCCGCCATTCAAAAATGAAAACATAGTTACTAATTTGTGATATCATGTCACGTATACTCCCTCTCAGGCCTCTAGGTCATCAGGCTGCTGATTATCCCGCACACCTTTCACCATCGTCTTGCGCACCTGCACCTCATGACACTCACCTGGACTGCATCACCTCCTTGATTATCTTCACATTAACTGTCACTCCCCTTGGTTCTTTCCTCAGGTGTTTTTATGTCGGTGTGTTGTTTGTGTTTCGTGTTCCTTGTTTATTTTATTTATTAAAACACTCACTCCATGAACTTGCTTCCCGACTCTCAGCGCACTCATTACAGAAAAACACCTCACCTAAAGGAAGCGTTCGGGTCCGAACTGCTACAGGCTCTCATACCTCAACCAGATCACCAGGCTTCCCTGCTTCAGGCTCTCATACCTCAACCAGATCACCAGACTTCCCTGCTACAGGCTCTCATACCTCAACCAGATCACCAGGCTTCCCTGCTTCAGGCTCTCATACCTCAACCAGATCACCAGGCTTCCCTGCTTCAGGCTCTCATACCTCAACCAGATCACCAGGCTTCCCTGCTTCAGGCTCTCATACCTCAACCAGATCACCAGACTTCCCTGCTACAGGCTCTCATACCTCAACCAGATCACCAGGCTTCCCTGCTTCAGGCTCTCATACCTCAACCAGATCACCAGGCTTCCCTGCTACATGCTCTCATACCTCAACCAGATCACCAGGCTTCCCTGCTACAGGCTCTCGTACCTCAACCAGATCACCAGGCTTCCCTGCTACAGGCTCTCATACCTCAACCAGATCACCAGGCTTCCCTGCTTCAGGCTCTCATACCTCAACCAGGCTTCCCTGCTACATGCTCTCATACCTCAACCAGATCACCAGGCTTCCCTGCTTCAGGCTCTCATACCTCAACCAGATCACCAGACTTCCCTGCTACATGCTCTCATACCTCAACCAGATCACCAGGCTTCCCTGCTACAGGCTCTCATACCTCAACCAGATCACCAGGCTTCCCTGCTACAGGCTCTCATACCTCAACCAGATCACCAGGCTTCCCTGCTTCAGGCTCTCATACCTCAACCAGATCACCAGGCTTCCCTGCTACATGCTCTCATACCTCAACCAGATTACCAGGCTTCCCTGCTACAGGCTCTCATACCTCAACCAGATCACCAGGCTTCCCTGCTACAGGCTCTCATACCTCAACCAGATCACCAGGCTTCCCTGCTACAGGCTCTCATACCTCAACCAGATCACCAGGCTTCCCTGCTTCAGGCTCTCATACCTCAACCAGGCTTCCATGCTACATGCTCTCATACCTCAACCAGATCACCAGGCTTCCCTGCTACAGGCTCTCATACCTCAGCCAGATCACCAGGCTTCCCTGCGTCAGGCTCTCATGCCTCAGCCGGCACGTCGGGCTTTCATGCCTTAGCTGGACCGCCAGGCTCCCCTGCTTCCACCAGCTTGTCAGGTTCTCATACCTCAACCGGATCGCCAGACTCCCCTGCCTCAACTGATTTGTCAGGTTCCCGCGCCCCAGTTGACTCCACAAGTTCCCGTGCCTCAGCTGGCGTGACAGGTTCTCGCACATCAGCAGGTGTGACCGGTCCACTCCTGATCCCCGGGTTCATCCCCTTTGAAGGCATCTTGTGGCTGGTGAGGGGGTACTGTCACGTATACTCCCTCTCTGGACTCTAGGGCATCAGACTGCTGATTATCACACACACCTGTCACCATCGTCTTGCGCACCTGCACCTCATGACACTCACCTGGACTGCATAACCTCCTTGATTATCTTCCCATTAACTGTCACTCCCCTTGGTTCTTTCCTCAGGTGTTTTCATGTCGGTGCATTGTTTGTGTTTTGTGTTCATTGTTTATTTTATTTAAAACACTCATTCCCTGAACTTGCTTCCTGACTCTCAGGGCACTCGTTGCATATCACTGCGCTCTCGCATGACTCTCCATAAAATAGGCAGAATTACTAGCTAAATTATTACAAACTTTGTGACCGTGATTTAATAGTTTGCAATTGTGAGAAAATAGCCACCGTCTTGTTTTTATCTCCTGCAAAACTTACTTGACCAGCTGCTTACCTAACTATTGTAGCTAGCATACTGACATAGCTGACTAGCTAGCTATCTCTGCATAAACATTTCTTAGCCTTTTTAAATTAACCTAAAGTTGTAGACTTGCGGCCCAAAATTTAAGAGGAACTGTTATCAGAAATCAGTCTGTTTCATGTTTCCCCGTGATCGCTAACGTTGCTTTATATCGTTGGGTAGGCTGAGCACAACAGCTGACTCGGGAAGCTACTGCAATGAGTCGCTGCAGAATAGCTCATTCCTGAACACATAATAAAGAATTAGCACTACTACAGTATCTTGCCAATTAGCTTTTTTTGGAAGATTCAACAATGTGTGTTAAGCACTAAGTTAGTAGCGGGTTGGTCAGCAGCATCATTTCACTCACTGGCGCAGATAGCAAGCTAATGTTGTAAAAATGTATGCTAGCTTTGGTACCAATAGTCAAATCATTGAAGCAAAATAATCCTTAGCTAGATGTAAAATGGTGTGACTTCCTCACAAAAAACACATCAACGTTATTTAAAAATGTTTTAATCTTAAATTAATTCTGATGGTTTTGAGGGAGAAATCACATTTTATTGGTCACATATACATGGTTAGCAGATGTTATTGCAAGTGGAGCTAAATGCTTATGCTTCTAGTTCTGACAGTGCAGCAATATCTAACAAGTAATCTAACAATTTACACAACTATATAATACACGCAAATCTAAATAAAGGGATGGAATAGGAATATGTACAAATAAATATATGGATGAGCAATGACCGAGTGGCATAGGCAAGATGCAATAGGTGGTATAACATACAGTATATACATATGGGATGAGAATTGCAATATATGTAAACCTCATTATTAAAGTGCCATTTATAAAGTAACTAACTATTTGTTAGCTGCAACGCAGGACATTTTAAACTTATAGTGTATTTTAGGTTTAAAAAGTCTTCTGAAGTTTGTAATTTCCACTTTGAAATTTCTAACTTAATTTACCCTTATGGAAAATGTATCAACCCCTACAAAAATGTCTATTAATTATAATCCACAAAAAAATTATGACATTTTCCTGTTGCTGCAGGATTATTTTCATGCTAAGGCAAACTGCTAAGGCAAACTGTATTAAGATCTCACATCTGTAGGGGAAACATTGTTCATTTGTCCAGATGGGAGATGAGGAGGTAAGGCAGACCCAGATCCCTTCTGTTTAGCCCTCTGAGACGGGGAGAAGGAGACATGATTAGATGGGTCTCAGGGTGTCCGGTTACCTATAGCCTATACTGTAGTCTCCCAATGAGGCGGTGTTGAGATGCTGCACCACCTCAGGGAACCTGATCCTGATTCTGCCAGCTGTCATTAGTTGCACACAGGAAATGAGGACATATTGGATAGCACTTCATTAGAATGGTCCCTCACAGATGATGTCTAGATGCTCAAACTGTCAACAAACAATGTATTTTTTTTTAAAGCAAGGGAGACCAAGGCACTCTTCATATCATTCAAATGCCTTTATTTGTATGGAATGTTCAATGGAACAAAGATGAAAAACTCTGACTTGTTCCGGCAGCTTGGCCTTCGTCAGGGGGTACACAGATGTATGTTGTACTCCCTGACCAAAGAGCACCTTCTATTTACAAAATGCCTACCATTGTGTACCCTAGCAGTGCCCTAGTGCTTCCCTTCCTTAGGTTTTCTACAAACTATCGGTTTCATTTAGTGATTGATAGACTGCAAATTATTTCATGATAGGCCTAATTACTTGTTAAAAACAGTCTAACTACTGACTAAGTACTGTTTGTTGTGGAAGGTGGTGATAGACTGGGTGGTGATATAATTGTTTTTAAGGGGGAATTTGTCTGTAGAAAAAAAATTCAGATATGGCCTTTTATCCTATTTGAAAGACTCCTGTCCTACATATCGACAATAGGATTTCATGGTTTGGTTTATTTCAAGTTGAATTCACATTTGTTGACAACTCAATCCAATGGCAACCAAAATTGGATGTTAATCTGTTGTCTATGTGGGTAGTTACTTTCTGGATAAAGTTACATAATGGTGATAGCGTAGATGTAGCCTACACAGCCTTAGGCGATATGTTTTACCGGCTTTAGACTGCGTGCCTTTCATTTCAGAATTATATAAGCTTCCCTTACTCTACTCTTTCTATGACGGAGATGCATCCGGAAATATTGTGCCTATTGCCAGGCTATACGATACTAGGATTATCACCATGTTTTAGCACCGTTTCAGAATCAAGCTCCACCAATTTCACCTACAATTGTATCAATCAGCACATTGACACTTCTTCTACTTAAAGTATACCATCAGCAAATTGATACTTATTGTAATCTCTGTGTAATGACACTATCATTGTTTGAGCTACAAAACATTAGCCTGCCAGGCTACCACTAATTACATGTGAAAGATGTGCTGTCTGGGAAATTAGATGGACTTGGATGAGATGGATCATATGTATTGGACATGTTGAATGTAATTCTTTAGATGCTCTCACTTGGGTATTTAACCCTTGTGTCGTTCCAGATTATTTTATACACTGCGCTTGACAGAGAGACAGACAGAGGGTTGGATGGAGAGAGAGAGTCTGAGCTGACTTTACCATGATAATCTAATCCCTGTCGAGAGTGCTTTTTTTAGAGAGCAAGTTAATGCTACCGGATTATACTCCTGGGTCCCCCACACCAACCAATCCAGGCTGCAGAGATAGAGAGAGAGGTCTGTGCTCCGCTGTCAGGCCCACCAGGAAAATAGAAGAAACGCCACCTCATATACACAACATCCTGGAATGGCTCAAAATCGTGCCTTAAACTCACGTAGGGGAGCTATACAATGCGTTTGGAAAGTATTCAGACCCCTTTCGTTTTCCCACATTTTGTTATGTTACAGCCTTGTTCTAAAATGGATTCAATCTACACACAGTATCCCATTAAAATGTATGTTGTTCTGTCCTTGAGCTGTTCTTGTCTATTGATGTTCTGTATTATGTCATTCTGTATGTTTCATGTTTTGTGTGGACCCCAGGAAGAGTAGCTTTTTGACAAAAGCTAAAGGGGATCCTAGTAAAATACCAAAATACAACGTAGTGAAAACAGGTTTTTAGTAATATTTGCAAATGTATTAAATATAAAAACAGAAATATTTGATTTACATACAGTGAGGGAAAAAAGTATTTGATCCCCTGCTGATTTTGTAAATTTGCCCACGGACAAAGAAATGATCAGTCTATAATTTTAACGGTAAATTTATTTGAACATTGAGAGACAGAATAACAACAAAAAAATCCATACAAACACATGTCAAAAATGTCATAAATTGATTTGCATTTTAATTATGTCATGTATTGTCATGTTGTGTCTTGTTTCTGTCCTTTCTCTTCACCCTGTCTCCCTCTGCTGGTCGTACTAGGTTACCTTTTCTTCCCCTCTTTCTCCCAGCTGTTCCTTGTCTTCTCTGACTACCTCGTTCACCCCTTTTCCCACCTGTTCCCTTTTTCCCTCTGATTAGGTCTCTATATCTCTCGCTGTTTCTGCTTCTGTCTTTGTCGGATTCTCGTTTGTGTTACTCATGCCTGAACCAGACTATCGTCATGTTTGCTGCAACCTTGTCCTGTCCTGTCGGAATCTGCCGGTCCATCTGAGCCTACGTATGTTTCGTTATTAAAGAAACTCTGTTTACGTTAATTCGCTTTTGGGTCCTCATTTACGCACCTTAACAAATTAGGGAAATACGTATTTGACCCCTCTCAATCAGAAAGATTTCTGGCTCCTAGGTGTCTTTTATACAGGTAACGAGCTGAGATTAGGAGCACACTCTTAAAGGGAGTGCTCCTAATCTCAGTTTGTTACCTGTATAAAAGACACCTAGGAGCCAGAAATCTTCAATCGATCAGATTCCAAACTCTCCACCATGGCCAAGACCAAAGAGCTCTCCAAGGATGTCAGGGACAAGATTGTAGAGCTACACAAGGCTGGAATGGGCTACAAGACCATCGCCAAGCAGCTTTGTGAGAAGGTGACAACAGTTGGTGCGATTATTTGAAAATGGAAGAAACACAAAAGAACTGTCAATCTCCCTCGGCCTGGGGCTCCATGCAAGATCTCACCTCGTGGAGTTGCAATGATCATGAGAACGGTGAGGAATCAGCCCAGAGCTACACGGGAGGATCTTGTCAATGATCTCAAGGCAGCTGGGACCATAGTCACCAAGAAAACAATTGGTAACACACTACGCCGTGAAGGACTGAAATCCTGCAGCGCCCGCAAGGTCCCCGTGCTCAAGAAAGCACATATACATGCCCGTCTGAAGTTTGCCAATGAACATCTGAATGATTCAGAGGACAACTGGGTGAAGGTGTTGTGGTCAGATGAGACCAAAATGAAGATCTTTGGCATCAACTCAACTCGCCGTGTTTGGAGGAATGCTGCCTATGACCCCAAGAACACCATCCCCACCGTCAAACATGGAGGTGGAAACATTATGCTTTGGGGGTGTTTTTCTGCTAAGAGGACAGGAAAACTTCACCGCATCAAAGGGACGATGGACAGGGCCAGGTACCGTCAAATCTTGGGTGAGAACCTCCTTCCCTCAGCTAGGGCATTGAAAATGGGTCGTGGATGGGTATTCCAGCATGACAATGACCCAAAACACACGGCCAAGGCAACAAAGGAGTGGCTCAAGAAGAGGCACATTAAGGTCCTGGAGTGGCCTAGCCAGTCTCCAGACCTTAATCCCATAGAAAATCTGTGGAGGGAGCTAAAGGTTCAAGTTGCCAAACGTCGGCCTCGAAACCTTAATGACTTGGAGAAGATCTGCAAAGAGGAGTGGGATAAAATCCTTCCTGAGATGTGTGCAAACCTGGTGGCCAACTACAAGAAACGTCTGACCTCTGTGATTGCCAACAAGGGTTTTGCCACCAAGTACTAAGTCATGTTTTGCAGAGGGGTCAAATACTTATTTCCCTCATTAAAATGCAAATCAATTTATAACATTTCTGACATGCGTTTTTCTGGATTTTTTTGTTGTTATTCTGTCTCTTACTGTTCAAATAAACCTACCATTAAAATTATAGACTGATCCTTTCTTTGTCAGTGGGCAAATGTACAAAATCAGCAGGGGATCAAATACTTTTTTCCCTCACTGTAAGTATTCATACTCTTTGCTATGAGACTTGAAATTGAGCTCAGGTGCATGACGGGGCGGCAGGGTAGCCTAGTGGTTAGAGCGTTGGACTAGCAACCGGAAGGTTGTGAGTTCAAACCCCCGAGCTGACAAGGTACAAATCTGTCGTTCTGCCCCTGAACAGGCAGTTAACCCACTGTTCCCAGGCCGTCATTGAAAATAAGAATTTGTTCTTAACTGACTTGCCTGGTTAAATAAAGGTAAAATAAAAAAAAATAAAAAAAAATAAATGATGTTTCCATTGCTATGGAATGTTGAGATGTTTCTACAATTTGAATGTAATTCACCTGTGGTAAATTCAATTGATTGGACATGATTTGGAAAGGCACAGACCTGTCTATATACTGTATGGTCCCACAGTTGACAGTACATGTCAAAGCAAAAACCAAGCCATGAGGTTGAAGGAATTCTCTGTAGAACTCTAAGACAGGATTGTGTCGAGGCACCGATCTGGGGAAGGGTACCAAAAAAATGTCTGCAGCATTGAAGGTTCCCAAGAACACAGGGCCTCCATCATTCTTAAATGGAAGAAGTTTAAAACCACCAAGGCTCTACCTAGAGCTGGCCGCCCGGCTAAACTGAGCAATCGAGAGAGAAGGGTCTTGGTCAGGGAGGTGACCAAGAAGCCGATGGTCACTCTGACAGAGCTATAGAGTTCCTCTGTGGAGATGGGAGAACATTCCAGAAGGACAACCATCTCTGCAGCACTCCAACAATCAGGCCTTTATGGTAGAGTGGCCACTCCTTAGTAAAAGGCACGACTGGTTGATGCTTATTTATAAAACCCTCCTAGGCCTCACTCCTCCCTATCTGAGATACCTACTGCAGCCCTCATCCTCCACATACAGCACCCGTTCTGCCAGGCACATTCTGTTAAAGGTCCCCAAAGCACACACATTCCTGTGTTGCTCCTCTTTTCAGTTCGCTGCAGCTATTGACAGGAACGAGCTGCAAAAAACACTCAAACTGGACAGTCTTATCTCCATTTCGTCATTCAAAGATTCAATGATGGACACTCTTACTGACACTCGTGGCTGCTTCGCGTGATGTGTTGTTGCCTCTATCTTCTTGCCTTTGTGCTGTTGCTTGCCAGCAGAATACCACCCTGCATTCCACTGCTGGCTTGCTTTTGAAGCTAAGCAGGTTTAGTCCTGGATGGGAGACCAGATGCTACTGGAAGTGGTGTTGGGGGGCCATTAGGAGGCACCCTTTCCTCTGGTCTAAAAAAATATATCCCAATAGCCCAAGGTGGTAATTGGGGATACTGCCCTCTGTAGGGTGCTGTCATTTGGAAGGGATTTTAAACAGGTGTCCTGACTCTCTGTGGACACGAAAGATCCCATGGCACTTATTGTAAGAGTAGGGGTGTTAACCCTGGTGTCCTGGCTAAATTCCCAATCTGTCCCTCATACTATCGCAGGCACCTAATCAGCCCCAGTTTACAGTTGTCTCCTTCATCCCTCTCCCCTGTAACTATTCCCCAGGTTGTTGCTGTAAATGAGAATGTGTTCTCAGTCAACTTACCAGGTTAAATAAGTAAAATGTTTGTGCTGTGTTGCTGCCATGTTATGTTGTTATCTTAGGTCTCTCTTTCTGTAGTGTTGTGGTGTCTCTCTTGTCATGATGGGTGTTTTGTCCTATATTAAACGTTTAAATCCCAGCCCCCGTCCCCGCAGGAGGCCTTTTGCCTTTCAGTAGGTTGTCATTGTAAATAAGAATTTGTTCTTAACTGGCTTGCCTAGTTAAATAAAAAAAAATGAAATGTGCGTTTTGCATGTGTTTTCTTCATTCCTTCAACTTCCGTGCTCAAGATACCTCCCTAGCTTACCTCCAGCACATTGCAGAGGTGTAGCAGGCCTGGAATGTTAAAAGGCAGCTCATTGAGCAGCTCATCACATGCTATCAAGTCCCTGTGTATTTGTTGTGTAACAGGGAGGGAGAGTTGAACAAGGAGTGCGATGGGAGTGTGATGTGTGTTTGCTGTCTTTCCCTCCAAAATGCACACACACACACACACACACACACACACACACACACACACACACACACACACACACACACACACACACACACACACACACACACACACACACACACACACACACACACACACACACACACACAGCGGCAGCAGCAGCATAACCACACCAGCTGCCGGAAGCCTAAAGGGCCAGACATGCTGTGTGTTTGCACGAGTGCACATTTGGCACCTCTTATGCCATAACATAATGCTTAAACAAAGCATGAACAATGAGACTTCATCCTATGTCTTACTCTTATTTTAACAATCACCTTTTTTGCTTTTTTTGTGGGATATATTACTAGATCTTTTTTTGTGGATTTGGGAGAGTGGTGTCATGGGAATGGTGACCAGACATCCTTCCTCATATGTCTGTTTTGCTGATTGACATCTATAAACAGTATTTCTAACACTCCCGTTGTGTGGAACACACCCATACAAAGTGAGTTTATGTAACACATCTATATACAGCGTTTCTTACACAACTGCACTGTTTTTCGTACAAATGTACCATGTTTTTCTTACCTGTATACACCGTGTTTGAGACACATCTACAGTGTTTTCTGACACACCTGTATCCAATATTTCTTACGTACTGTATCTATCCAGGACAGTGTTTATGCGTGTCATTAAGCAGCATTTTAGACAATGTGTGTAACATATCTACACACTGTTCTGACACATCTATAAACAGTGTTTCTTTCTTACCTAGACATACGGTGTTTCATACATGTGTTTCTGACATGTTTCTACACACAGTGAGTCTGTGTTTCTTGCACGCCTACACACAGTGAGTCTGTGTTTCTTGCACGCCTACACACAGTGAGTCTGTGTTTCTTGCACGCCTACACACAGTGAGTCTGTGTTTCTTGCACGCCTACACACAGTGAGTCTGTGTTTCTTGCACGCCTACACACAGTGAGTCTGTGTTTCTTGCACGCCTACACACAGTGAGTCTGTGTTTCTTGCACGCCTACACACAGTGAGTCTGTGTTTTGTATACATCTATAACACAGTGTTTCTGACACGTCTTCACATAGTGGGCCTCCGGTATGTGGATTAGTCAGTGTGGCGGATGCTCAAGCTGCAGTACGGCCTGGTAAACAAAGCCTCATTTAAACGGCCTCTACACTGTGACCTAACCGCAACAGACGGCTGTCACCCTCGTTGCTTCTGTAGACCAAATAGGGACACTTTAGGACCG
Source organism: Oncorhynchus mykiss (assembly GCF_013265735.2). Classification (NCBI taxonomy): domain Eukaryota; kingdom Metazoa; phylum Chordata; class Actinopteri; order Salmoniformes; family Salmonidae; genus Oncorhynchus; species Oncorhynchus mykiss. Next base: position 30,700,378 of record NC_050572.1, on the reverse strand, counting down.
AAGAGGGTCCCTTTGTTATCAAAGTGGAGGCATCTCCCAGCATATCTCTGTTGCTTAATTTACTATCACTCTCTCTTGTATTTTAAGTTGTCTTGTCTCCTGTTTTGTCTGCTATTTTATACCTTCCACCTACAAAACAATCAGGGTGAAACCTTGGGCTCCCGAGGGGCGCAGCGGTCTAAGACACTGCATCTTAGTGTGAGAGGCGTCACTGTAGTCCCTGGTTTGAATCCAGGCTGCATCACATCCGGCCATGATTGGGAGTCCCACAGGGTGGCGCACAATTGGCCCGGCGTCGTCCAGGTTTGGCCGGGGTAGACTTATATCTCCCTCACTAACTTTAAGCATCAGCTGTGAGAGCAGCTGACCGATCGCTGCAGCTGTGCCCAGCCCATCTGTAAATAGCCCATCCGACTACCTACCTCATCCCCATATTGTTTATATTTACTTTTTTTGTTGCTCTTTTCTACTTGCACGTCATTATATGCACGTCTATCACTCCAGTGTTAATTTGCTAAATTGTAAATACTTCGCTACTATTGACCTATTTATTGCCTTACCTCCTTACTCCATTTGCACACACTGTATATAGATTTTTCAATTGTGTTATTGACTGTGCTTTTGTTTATCCGACGTGTAACTCTGTGTTGTTGTTTATTGTCGCACTGCTTTGCTTTATCTTGTCCAGTTGTAAGTGATAGCTTGTTCTCAACTAGCTTACATGGTTAAATAAAGGTGAAATAAAAAAATAAAAAATAAGAATTTGTTCTTAACTGACTTGCCTAGTTAAATAAAGGTAAAATAAAACAATTATAACACTGGGATGCATTCACCCAATCCCAAATTGACCCCTACCCTCTATGAAATGAAACAATTAGATAGGTGTAAGCAATACCATAATAACTGCCCCTTGCCCTTTGATAAACTCACAGGAATGTTCACCTCATTGTGTACGCCTATCCAATCCTTACAGATCTAGGACGGACTAGGGCAGAGTTTCCCAAACTCTGTCCTCAGGGCCCCAAGGGATGCATTTTGGTTTTTGCCCGAACAACTACACAGCTCATTCAAATGATCAACGGTTGATGATTGGTTGATTATTTGAAAGAGCTGTGTAGTTGTTAGGGCAAAAAACAAAAGGTGAACCCCTTGGGGCCCTGAGGACCGAGTTTGGGAAAACCTGCCCTACTCCGTCCTAGATCTGTAAGGATTGGATAGGCGTAGGGGGCTAGAGGTTTGGAACACTGACATAATCGCACTGTATAGCATAATATTAGCATAGGGACGGTCACATGTTAGCACTAGTGGCTGTGTTGGCACAGTTTGCGGTTGGTTGAGAGAACGTATGTGGATGACTTCCGCACGTACTCACGTACTCAGACATGGGTGCACTGGTGCGTGCACACAGCCACACACATACATGTATTCACTTACTGTCGCTCTCTTTCTCTCACTCACCACACACACGTGTCTATACACACACACACACACACACATATACATACACAGGCTCTTAGCTCAGCAGCAGAGCCCTGGCCATGGGGAGTTTGTGCTGAGCTGGTTTGGACGTGAGTACAGCTGACTGGACATGGCTATTCATCTGTCAAAGAAAAGAGGGGGAGAAAAGGGAGAGGGAGAGAGGGTCTGTAAAGAACAAATTCAGCCCAGAGCAACATGTTTGGCATTCTGCGCCTGTGTGTGTATCCTCCATCGGTTTATCCTGTTTTTTTTTTTGTTCCTGTGTGTGTGTGTGTGTGTGTGTGTCTAAAGCATCACACTTCCAGTTTTTTTTATTGAATGTTATATCCGCTCTGTTTTCATTGAATGTGTTATCTAGCTAAACTATAGCCTACATCAGGGTTCTCCGACTCTGTTCCTGGAGAACTACCCTGCTGATGGTTTTTGCTCCAACCCCAGTTGTAAATAACCTGATTCAGCTTTTCAACCAGCTAATTATTAGAATCCGGTGTGCTAGATTAGGGTTGGAGTGAAAACCTACAGGATGGCAGCTCTCCAGGGACAGTGTTGGAAACCCCCAGCCTATATTGCCTTCCTTCATGGAGACCAATCGAGGGAACACTGCCCCTCTCATCTTCAATAGAGCTTACCTCTTTGAAAGGTTCAACACAGAGTTAATATATCTTTAGAGGCACACTTACAATTTGTTTTGAATTGTAAATACTGCAGATTGTACATTTTTGCACTTAGTTTCTATTGGCATGCTGTCTATTGCACAAATCAATGATCATTCAAGATCATGGTCTTCTCTATTAGGCCCATTTCTGTTTAGTTTGGGCTTTCGAAGAACACAGAGATTCACATGAACAGTGACTAATAAAGAAACAGCCAGATGTCAGAGAGGTCGGAATACACAACACACTCTGTCAGAAGCCTTCTCGCTCCACTAAATGACACAGCATGTGTTTAAACCCCCTCAAAGAAAGCCTCTTTTTGTTTTGTGTGTGTGTGTGTGTTTGTGGGTGTTTGAGTGTGTGTGTGTGTGTGTGTGTGTTCTATTCAGGAAGGTATGGTGGAGTTGTTTAGTTTCTAAGTATGTCTAGATGTCTGTCTTACATTTTTGTAGCTTGTTCTCATTGGTCCAAAATGATGGGAGCAGTATGCTGAATTGAATTTGAGAGTTTCAAAAAAGATGAAGCATATAGACTAGTCAAGGTTCCTATATGTATTTTTAAGACCCAAGACCTAACAATTCCCTCGAGTGCCTAGTTGGAAATACTACATATAGACACACGCACGCACGCACACACACACACACTCGTTATGTTATTTGATCCTCGTGGGGACCTAAATGTATTTCCATTCAAAATCCTATTTTCTCTAATACCTAACCCGTAACCCTAAACCTAACCCCTTACCCTAACCATAATTCTAACCGTAATAGTAAACCTAACCCCTTACCCTAACCCTAATTCTAACCGTAATAGTAAACCTAACCCCTTACCCTAACCATAATTCTAACTGTAATAGTAAACCTAACCCCTTACCCTAACCATAATTCTAACCGTAATAGTAAACCTAACCCCTTACCCTAACCATAATTCTAACCGTAATAGTAAACCTAACCCTAAACCTAACCCCTTACCCTAACCATAATTCTAACCGTAATAGTAAACCTAACCCTAAACCTAACCCTTTAACCTAACCATAATTCTAACCGTAATAGTAAACCTAACCCCTTACCCTAACCATAATTCTAACCGTAATAGTAAACCTAACCCCTTACCCTAACCATAATTCTAACCATAATAGTAAACCTAACCCTAAACCTAACCCCTTACCCTAACCATAATTCTAACCGTAATAGTAAACCTAACCCCTTACCCTAACCATAATTCTAACCGTAATAGTAAATCTAACCCTAAACCTAACCCCTTACCCTAACCATAATTCTAATCGTAATAGTAAACATAACCCCTTACCCTAACCATAATTCTAACCGTAATAGTAAACCTAACCCTAAACCTAACCCCTTACCCTAACCATAATTCTAACCATAATAGTAAACCTAACCCCTTACCCTAACCATAATTCTAACCGTAATAGTAAACCTAACCCCTTACCCTAACCATAATTCTAACCGTAATAGTAAACCTAACCCCTTACCCTAACCATAATTCTAACCGTAATAGTAAACCTAACCCTAAACCTAACCATAATTCTAACCGTAATAGTAAACCTAACCCTAAACCTAACCCCTTAACCTAACCATAATTCTAACCGTAATAGTAAACCTAACCCCTTACCCTAACCATAATTCTAACCGTAATAGTAAACCTAACCCTAAACCCAAAGCCTAAAATAGCATTTGTCCTCATGGGGACGAGGGAGAATTCTTCTTGTTTTACTATACTTGTGTGGACCTTTGGAGATTTTAGGTCCCCACAATGGTAGAAGAACCAACACACACAGGACTTTTGGCCTCCACTACCATCTGTTGCCTCCTTTCGCTCTGACATCATCCCACCATCCCCCTATTGTGTTAACCCCTCATCACCCGGCCTTCACCTTAACCTCTTAATTACCACTAACCACCCCCCTCCCTGTCCCCCCCACCCAGAGACACTGTGCCACTCGCTCCGTGTGCTAATCCGTCAGCGTCTGCCCTCAACACCTGCCGCCACACTCGTCTAACTCAACTCCCATTCTGGAGCCCATGCCAGTTTCTTCTCTATTTCGCCCGGTAGAGCGCGCACAGCGAAAAGCCCAAAGTGGCGGGCACACACACACATGCTGAGACACACACACACGAACACATGCACGCACGCACGCACACAGGCACACACACATACATGCGCACACACACACACGGCTGAGAATAGATAGGTCTCTTTTGTCACCCCCCCCAAGTCCACTGCCCTCCCACCCCCAGACATCTTTTGCAGGGCGCTGAAGTGTAGGGCGCTGGGCCCATTGTCCAACAATGGCCACCGTAGGACCCCAAGGACCCCCTGGTGATAGGTGGAGGGCGAGACGTGAGGAAATGTGACAGTTCTGGTGCAGCTGACACAATGGTGTTTCTTTCCCGCAGGCTGCCTGCCCTGCGTTGGCTTTAAGAGAGCCCGGGCACTTTTCTCCCTGTTGTAGTTGTCGAGAAGGAAACCAACATCTTCTGCTGTGGTCTGGAAATTACTGCCAATTACTTGGCTGTAATGGATGTGTGTATATCATCCACAGAAATAAAAAGCAACTTGGAACCGATGCCCCTTCACAAAGATAAACGCTTATCTTAGACATGAATAATGATTTTTCTGAAGATGTTTGATATAGGAACACATTTTGTTTTATTTGACTTTAGGTGATCTAGTGTGCTGGAGGTTGATTACGAAAACAGATTTATCATATATTCTCGTGATTATACTGACGCCACCTGCCCCTTTTCATCATTTCTTTGCCTTTGCTTTTCTCTCAGTATGTCTTCTAGGAGTGAGGTTAACTACTGTTTGTTGATGATGGCACATTTAGTCATTTCCCTTCATATTACTACCACTCTCAATGTGACCTTGGCATCCACTGACAGTATTGGGATTGTGTGAGTGCGTGTGAATGTGTGTGTGAGTTTCAGTCTGCATGTGTGAGTGTGTATGACTGTGTGTGTGTGTGTGTGTGTATGTGTGTATGAGATGGAGAGAAATAAATGTAGTTTGTTGATAATGGCATATTGATGGGGTTTGGAATGGACTGGCCCTGAGGCCTCATCCTGACTGGTCAGGACTGAATGCAACTCTTCATGCTTCACTAAACACACTCAACTAAGGCATGGGGAACAGAGGACACGAGCGCACACACACACACACTTTCAGTATAAGCTTCCTTTAAGGACAACCGTCAATCATCCTGTTCGGGACAATAGCCATTCCAAAATCAGTGTCATGCAAATTCTCTCCCTCTCCTCTTTCTTACACACACTGTTACATTTATAAAACTGAAATATGCACAGACGTAACACCCTCTTACGTTGTGACAGTGAAACATACACAGTGAGAAACGGACTATGTAGAAAGTAGGATTTTTAGTAATAATGCTTATACTTAAACACGTTGCACTGGGGCCCCGTGGGAGAAGCTCTTTCAAATGATTGCAAACTGTTGTTAGGGTGTGGTAAAAATGATGTTATTAACTGAGCATACCAGGGAACGGGATGTGTCATTTTTATTTATTAGCAACCATCATTCTAAAGAGGCTAGTCCTTTAGTGTCACGCCCTGACCTTAGAGAGCCTTTTTATGTCTCTATTTGGTTTGGTCGGGGTGTGATTTGGAGTGGGCATTATATGTTCTGTGTTTTTGTATTTCTATGTTTTGGCCGGGTATGGTTCTCAATCAGGGACAGCTGTCTATCGTCGTCGCTGATTGGGAATCATAGTTAGGCAGCCTTTTCCCCTTTTGTCATTGTGGGAAGTTATCTTTGTTAGTGGCTCTATAGCCCTGTAAACTTCACGGTTGTTTTTCGTTAGTTGTTTTGTTGGCGACATTTACTAAAATAAAAGCAAAATGTACGCTCACAACGCTGCACTTTGGCCTACTTCTTTCGAGGGCCATGACATTTGGACAAAGTTGCCTTGTTGTTGATGACTGTGGCATGATAGCATTTCCTCTCTATTTGACCTCCTGGTGACTGTGCCAACTGCGTTCTTTCTGTCTCTGGGTTGAAAATATAGCCTACCAGATGTCAGTTACTGTATTGGTTGTGTGATTATCATATAACCTATTATTAGATTCTAAATGTTTTCTAATAGTTTTTTTCTTGTGTTTTCAGGTGTTTTTCAATGATCATCTCTCCAGTCTTAATGTCGGTTAAAGAAAATCCCTCCAACAACAGAAGTAAAGCAATATCTACAAACATGTCCCCCATTGCAATCACTATGACAACCTTATGACTTTGGAACACACGGGTTAGTTTTCTTCGTCAGGGATACTTGAGCTACCACAGCCCTGGGGCCGGAAATGGAGGTGGAGCCGAAGCAGGAGCAGGCGGACCAAAGCAAGGCCGACGCTGTCAAGAGGGACCAGGAGGAGTACGATGCGACGGTCTCTGGCCACACCTGTGGCCTCTGTGGACGGGGCTTCCCTCTCCTGAGCTCGCTGTCCCAGCACATGCGCAGGCACACTGGGGAGAAGCCCTACAAGTGTCCTTACTGTGAACACCGGGCCGCTCAGAAGGGCAGCCTGAAAGCCCACATCCGCAGCCACAAGCTGGGCCTGCTCAACCGGAGCCTGGGCAAGTTGGACTGTGAGGAGGGGGTCGGGGAGCAAGGACAAACACAGGGGGACCCTAAGAAACTGGATAGTCCCGCTGACAACCTCGCCAATGGCACCTCGGCCAAGAAGCACAAAGTCAATGGCAAGACGAAAAGCTCCAAGCAGAAAGGCGAAGAAGCAGTCGTCCAGGAGGACTGCAAGGAGGACGAGCCGCAAACCATGACTGAGGGCGACTCACTTCCGGGAGGGACCTTCTGGGTGGACAATGGGGACGGTGCGGGTTCCTTTCCCTGCGGCTCTTGCAGCCAGGTCTTCCCCCAGGCCCTGCTCCTCAAGGCCCACATGAAGAAGCATCGAGGCTCCCTGGACCACGGTTGCCGCATTTGCGGCCGGCGCTTCCGCCAGGCCTGGTTTCTCCAGAGCCACATGCGGATTCATCGGGCCAAGAGCCAGCTGCGGGGTGGGAGTGGCGACAGCAGTGAGTCCCAGACCACCCTCAACGGGGTCCCCCGGGAGCCGGCGTCCCTGGTGAACGAGGACTGTCTCTACGAGCTGTGTGCCGGCTGCGGCAACTTCTTCTACGACCGCAAGACCCTCCGGCTGCACGAGAGGGTCCACAAGCAGAGCCACACCCCCAGCAAGCCGCCGCAGCAAGACCCCGACAAAAGCTCGTCGTCACCCGCCGCCAAGAGGCGCTTCCTGGAATGCCTTAACCTCAGGGCAGCCGGGGCTGGAGAGGCAGCTATAGAGGGGAATCTTGGAAGACGGATCCCCGAGCTGGACCCGGTATGCAGTTACCAGGCCTGGCAGTTGGTCACCAGAGGATGTGTGGTAGAGGTGACAGATAAAAGCCTAGGCTGGGAGGAGAGGCTGGTGGATGCCGAGGTGGCGTTTGCCCGGGAGAAGGGCGAGTATGTGCCTCTGAAACAGGAGAAGCGAAAGAGGCAGCTGGACTCCTCCCAAAGAAAGAAGAAGAAAGGGGCCCAGGATGTTGTCATTAATGGTGGCAGCGGTGGGATCTCCCACCAGCAGGGTGACAGTAGAAATAGCCGCACCTTATTGAATGGGCTCAGTCCAGAGACGTTTGGGATATTGCAGAAAAAGAAGGTGAAAGATGGTCATCAGTCCATCAAGCCAGCCACTAAATCAAACTCTGCCAGTCAGCCCAGCACACCAAGACATGAAGATTCTCTATCTTCCTCTTCCATAAAGAGGAATAGTATCAAGGATCCAACCTATGAAGGTAAGACAAAAAAAATGCCTAGATTAGCAACAATAATTTGATTTTATTTAAATGACATGACAAAGGGCATCTTGGTCGTATTCACCCTTAAAATCATGATTGAAAAGGGAACATTTTGTTTACTACTACAGCAATAACAATGACCCCCCCCCCCCCCCCAATTTCAGACATTACCATACCAAATTCCATTCCCATACTATATTCTTTGATGTATATCACAGTTTTCAGTGTGATTCAGTCATGTTTGTTTTGGTTTCTATTGCTACTCAGTCCTGAGTTATGGTCAATCTATTTTCACGTGGTAAAAGGGAGACCTCACCTCATGTGTTGATTCATCAATTTACACATCTTAGCATAACTAAACGCCTCTGTGTATGTGGGCACATTTCTCTCCCGAGCTGCTGAGGTATGTAGCGTACTTAGCATAGTAGACTGCAGATTGAGCAGTATGTCAAACAGGGACCTGTTTTTATGTTATGGTTTAATTGCCTGTATTCATGTACAGCAACTGATTATTGGAGACAAGACAGTCTGAAAAGTGATGCTGCTTTGACTGTTAAACTCTGTGATAGGATAATAAATGGTTCCCTTCCGAGTCCTCTTGATAACAGTATTAACCAAGAACCGGAAGTACATGGTAAATATGCCCATATCGAGCAACTCAGAAGTTTGTAATAGGCTTTTAATGTTTGAAATTGCACTCATGACATTGACAAGCAAAAGTGATAGATATAATTATGAATTCTGTAGCACTTTCAGTTCAGTTTTCCAGTTAAAAACTGGCCTTCAGTTGCCATGGAGCAGTACTCATACAGGTAAAATGTGTGTTTCGCAGTTGCCTTTAGGTTGCCACTGAAAATTAATTGGTGTTATGGCACCATCGTGTGGCATGGATTGCCCATTACACCCTTCATCCTACATAAAGAAATATGAAAGGCCTTTACATCTGGTACTTTGCTAAATGAGGCATAACCCTTTCTGTACCATTCATATAGGTAAATGACCTATGGAGAATAGCATGACAATGTACTCCTTTCTCATCCATGTGTTTGTTAAATCATGTTAGCACTTATTAAATCTTCATACTTTGCTGAAGCTCATTTTCTTAAAATGTCTGTTTTTCAATATGAGCTTAGTCTAACTGTACTCTGCAATCCACAGATACCAAGCCATTCCTCTGCGAGCACTGTGATTTCCACACCAGTGACCCCTCTTCCTTCACATCCCACATGCACAAGCAGCACAAGGATGTCAGGGATGCACATCATCACATACTGGGAGCTATTATGGAAGAACCAAGCCACGGCGCTCCCAAGGCCTCAGGTTATGTGGAATATCTCCGGCTGAAGAGCACACTGCTCAGCCAGCCCTACACAAATCCCTACGTCTGTCCTCCTGGCCAGGAGAGGGCGGCATCAAGCTGCCAGTCGGAGAAGTCGAGGAGCCTAAAAGTCAAAGGGCAATCCTCTCAGGATGCCATCATCTACGCCAGCCTCCTCAACCTGTCTGCCCCGCCCGATGGCCAGGACGAGGATGGCGGTGTGAATCCTGTGGCAGCAGCGTCTGAGGGTCAGCTGGTCAGACACCAGTGTCCGTTCTGCTCCCACACAACCCATTACCTGGAGGTGCTGTGGATCCACCAGCGTGTGGCCCACAGGGTGGATAGTGGCAGCTCCCTGGCCCCCAAGTGGGCCCCCTGCGTCACCGGCTTCAAGGGCCCCAAGGCTGCTGGACGGCGCACGGGGCCCCCGCCCTTTCTGGAGGGCAAAGACTGCCCGGCACTCTCAGTCCCCCGGGCCCAGCGCACACAAGCCCCAGGTTCCACCGCCACACATCCTTCAGGTGGAGGCACCAAGAGGCCAAAGACCCACACAAGCAGTACAACTACTACTTCCCAGCCCAACACCAGCCAGGCCATGGTGTCAGCGTCGCGTACCTCTACAAGGTCTCCCCCTGGTGGTGGGAAGTCACTCCTACCTCAAAAAAAGAAGTCGAGCCGCCCAACCCATATGGAGGAGGTGGCAAATAAGAGCGTCCGATCTAAAACGAAAGCCCACCCCAAAGCTCCTGCCGCCACCACCACCGCCTCAACCATCATTCAAGGCTTCTCCCAGCAGTCGACAAGCAGCCCCAAAACCGGACATTATCGGGCGGCTGCCGAGGGAAGGCTGCTTCCGCAAGAGGGCCTCGGCTTTATTCTCGCCAGGAACCATGGCTGGGCCGACCACACGTCCCATCTTACCCCAGACAGAACTCACCTCCACCCCCAGCCCCACCCACACCCCCACAGCCGTCCACGGGATCCACCTGCAGCCCTGAAAGGTCAAGACCTTTGGTCAGTCACAAACATGTTTGGGGCAGAGGGCAGCAGCGGGTACCTGGCACCCACCACCACCCTCGGCCACGGGAAGAGGGAGTCGACTGCTGTGAACAGCAGAGACACCCCGATGGACATGGGCATCCTGGGTCTGTTGAAGAACTACAGCCCCCACGAGCTGGCAGCTCTCTACCAGCACTGGGGCTTTGTAGATCCCAGGCTTGACCCACAAGGTAAGGAGGGATTGAGTGTTGGGTAATGTAGTCCATTAATTGGCAGTGAAAATGGTTGTATAATGTTCACCACAGCCCTACATAATTCAGCATGTATACAGACACACTGAGAGGGAGAAAGATAGACAGACATTCACAAAACTGACCATGTCCTTTGCACTGTACACTAAGGTCCTTTTGAGAGTAGCAACTCTAACCTGCAGCTTGTCGTCGTAGATATCATCATCATCCTCTTTAGCCCTTTGAGTCACATTTAATAACGTGACCTTTAAAAATATTTATATTTGTCCTCCACCTTTTCTCTTTTTCTATGAGTGTTTTGGCATGAATGCTAATAGCTTTGGGAAACATGTTTACCAAGGCCGACAGAAGGACATGTTTCTGCCGGTGATAGTACCAGTCAAGGAATAGGTCTCTGTCTAGTGTTGACCTGTGTGTAGGTCCTGGGGTGGTGTGTGTGTGTGTGTGTGTGCGCGTGTGTCAGTATGTGCATGCATGGATCACAGTGATACAGATGGGCAGTGGGCACCCAGTGCTGTGTGACAAGGGTGTGTGTGTGTGTGTGTGTGTGTGTGTGTGTGTGTGTGTGTGTGTGTGTGTGTGTGTGTGTGTGTGTGTGTCTGAGAGAATGAGAATGATAGAGGTGGCAAGTCCACACACACAGAGTAAATTCCATGGCCAGGACATCAGAGAGACATGACACAATTGGAGTGACAGTGGGGGGAAAGCTCAGCAAGCAAGTACAGGGAAGGAGAGAGAGACAGAGGAAAGAGATGGAGAAACAGGCAGTGAAAGAGTGACCCAGTGAGAGAGATATACAGACATAGAGAGAGAAAGAGCGAGAGGAGTACACCTGACATGTGACACGGGAGCGCTGGCCAAGGGCACATCAAAGAGGCCCGGCAATTTGCAGTAATTTATGCGCTACTTCCCAGGCAGCCAGGGGGTGGGTCAGGGCTGTCGGAGGTACACCACCACGATTTGGTACGAAAGTTGCCATCCACTGCCCTGAAGGAAGCTCCACCCCCCCCCTCCCCCAGATGAATGGCACATCAGATGTACTAATGAGCCCTGTACTTTGTGGCTTAGGTGGTCTAGTATATGTATACCTATGTATACCTGTGTCTGCGCGGATTCAAATCTGACCCTTGACACTGACTCCTATACTTTCCACACTATCACGATATGACTTAATTCTGTTAAATTACATTCTGGAAGAAAAACACAAACTAACTAGCCAGCTACTGTTTTTGCACAATACATCCCCGCTGTGTGAGATAATTGTCGCTATTTTCATGAATGGAACAGGTTAGCTTCCTATCAAACACTGCAATTAGAGCTAGCTGGCTCGCTAACTGTGACTAACAGGTCAGCTGCAATGTAGGTCAGCTAGCTAGCTAGCATTTCCTTCAGAAATGAAGCAAACTATCTAGCTAGCTATCAACCTAGAAAAATAGAGGCAAGAGAGTGGTGTTGAACTACCAGACAGCTGTGTTTATAAACATTCTGGTTTGGTCTTTACTCATTCCAAATAATTGGATTTGTGCAAGCATAGGCTGACTGGACTGGTGCGAGTACAGATTTGCACACGCACACTAATGATGAAAAACCATCAAAAAAGTAATTTGCATTTCTTTACGAAGTGTTTTTTTTGTGTGTGTTTGCATGCATGTCTGCCCTTGTATATGATTTTGTCCTTGGATGGCAGTCCTTCAACTTTGAACAAACACATTTGCTTGTGACACTGACCTGTGAAATGTTTTATACATTATTAATCAGATGTCAGTTATGGGGATGTAATTGGTGTGTGTGTGTGCATGCTAATAAGATGCCGGGCCACCAGCACAGTGACCGTTGATCCTCTGTAGCTCAGTTGGTAGAGCATGGTGCTTGCAAAGCTAAGATAGTGGGTTTGATTCCCGGGACCACCCATACGTAAAATGTATGCACGCATGACTAAGTCGCTTTGGATAAAAGTGTCCGCTAAATGGCGTATATTATAATTTAAACACAATTTCAATGGGAGGCAAAAAAATAGAACAAGCAGAAAAGCCATCACTGTTTCCCCTGCATCTCAATCCAAGGCAATATTAACCTGAAATCCAAACGGAATATTGCCCTAGAAATATAGAACCAGTACCTTAACTGACTCTTGCATTAAGTTCAGTTGTGAAGGTCTTGGGATTCTAAAGTGTTGCTATGTCTCTTGTTTCTACAGGGATACTGCAGCACAACGGACATTTTGAAAACGAAGTCCATTCCTCCACAGAGGCCTCTAAACAAGTATGGTACTTTTTGTTTGGGTTTTGTTTTGCTGTGACCGTTCTCCCCTTTTTATAATTCCTCACCTGTGCCAGAGTCTGGTTGAGTGCTAATGTTCCCCTATATGTTCCCTGGCCCAATTTATCTATCTGGATTTCAGCTATCGGATAGGATTCAATGCATAGAAATAGAATCTGTCTCCTTACTGTCTGTGCTTCTTTTATATGTGTTTTTCTCTCTTTGCATTCCCGCTATCCTGTCAATAACAAAAATACTAAAGGTATTTAGACCTTTAAAAAAAAAAAAAATCTCTCGCCACTCCTTTCTGCTCCCAGCTCCGAGAATCCAAAAGAGAAATCAGTGTTTGAAACACTAAAGGCGAGGCAGTGATACTTGGGCGTCTGTGTCAGACGGCTCTTTCTCGGCTTGGTACGAGGAGCTGACAGGAAAACAAAAACATCTTGACGCCCCCCTCGGGGTAAACAGTCGTGTGTCTCCATATGGCATGTCAACATCCTGCCAATCATGACCACATGCAGGCCCTCCTGGACACTCTCTACCTGCCTGTCTGTTCTCTTTACTTACCTCGTCTTCTTCTGTTGCCTTTGCAACGTGTGAGACGTGAGGACACACTGACACACACCGAAAGATGAACTCACGCACTCTCGCACAAACTGACATTTTTGCACATTCGGAAACACACAGTCGGAGTTATACTTGCACACACACAAATACACTCATAGAAAGACAACTGACACTCAGCAACACGCGCGCACACACAAACGTGTCTTGGTGTGATCTGTGATCTGACTCCATTTTGCCCCTTGTCTCTGTCCTCTGCAGGTGATCGGCTGTTCCGCTACTTCAACAGCCTCTCTCAGGAAGGGGACATGAGAACTCCACTTCCCAAAATGCACTGTTGCAAAATGAAAGGCCTGCAGTCTCTCACAGGAACCAAGCCATGACTACAGGAGCTCTTCACTTTAGGGGCCCAATTGTCTCAAGGGACACTCTTTGTTTACAACTAACTAATCCACCCGGACAAAAGGAGTTACCATAACATGCGGACGTGACAGAGTGGAAATTCTTCCCCAACTGGAGTGTAAACTCACAGCCGTCTGCACTGTAACTCAACAAGCACCGTCAGTGTGTCGGACCAAGAAAGGCTAAGGCATTTCTGCATCCAGAGCAACAGAACTTCTCAGGAAGGCAGTAGCGATGCACTGAACCATCTGCTACATCACCCACTGGGCTTAGATCACAGGAGGTTGGTGGCACCTTAATTGGGACAGACTGGTTCATGGTAATGGCTGGAGCAGTATAAGTGAAATGGTATCAAATGCATCAAATACATGATTTCCATGTGTTCGGTGCCATTCTGTTTGCTCCGTTCCAGTCAGTCCAGTCATTATTATGAGCTGTCCTCCCCTCAGCAGCCTCAACTTAGATGTTTCTGTGGTGAAAGTATACTGATCTAGAGATGGTGCAGTTGGGTTAGATAACTGATCCTAAATCAGTTGTTAAAGGGCAGGAAACCAGGACCCCCAGGATGTTTTATGTAACCTTTAAACCCTTTAAATCCATGTCAGAGAAAAAAAAAAGCAAAGACTGAAACTTTCATGTTATAGCCCTCCAGAGAATTGTTAGAAAATGGTGAAGTAATCGGATTGGTGTGTGTATTTACTGTGAATGTGTGTTAGTGTTTTAGTCATCTTGTTTATTTGAGCTTTTGGCACTTTTTCTCTGTGGTATTTGGAAACGGTTTGGATTGGTCAGGTCAGCCAGCTCACACCAGCAACGTTACTACCTATACCTTTAAAGCTGGACTCCTTAATGGTGTAACAGCCACGTCCGTTTGTGATATTACCACGGCGAAGAAGTTTTCCCTCGGACATCATTGCGCGATGCTCCCCAGGCTCTGCTTCGCCCCAAAAAACTATAACAAAGGCTGTGGGGCCTTTAATATTCCATCTTTAAGCAACAATAATGAGGCAGCTGTTTGTGACTTACCAGCCATCTCCAGCCATGTTTACACGAACAACAAGCATGCTAGACTCTGCTGACCTGGGATGTGGTGGAGGGTAAATGCATGTAAACGTCGGCAGGTAGCCTCGAGGTTAGGCTGTTGGGCCAGTAACAGGGGACGCAAGCAGAGAGAGGTTAGTACAGTGTTTCCCAAACTTGGGGTCGGGGGCCCTATGTGGGTTCCCCTGAGAAAATCTGTACTAATCTTATTAAACAACTTTAAAAACAAAAAAAATATTGTTCATTATTTCCCCATGTCCTACCTTCCCTATAGGCCTACATTAAAATGCCATCAACATGCAAACAATACAGTTATGAAAATGTCATACATTATAGTTTGTATAGGTGGTTGTTCGTCTTATCTCGATCGCCCACTAGAGGTCATAGTTTAACCACCTTTTTTTTTTACCTCTACATCACAGCTTCTGAATAGGACCTAGAACATACATACTCCATCTATTTTAGTTCTGTTGCGTTAAGTCTGTATGTCCACTCAAGTTGATATCCCAACGTTGAAAGACTGGTTTCTCTGTGTTAAAATGAAATAGATTCCCTCGCTAGGGAACACTGACGATGCGGATCATGTTTCTCCGACCTCAGAAAATTGTGTTCTGTTGAGAAAAAAAAAATGGTGTTCTGTTCTGATAATTCCACTTCCCAGGCCATCTGATCCAGTTGGAACTTAAAATGAATCCAGAATGAATGGAAAAGAAAAGCACTATGTAACTTACAGATTTGCAGTGCTTCATGAATATAGTTGGATCGACACAACCAACGGTTGCGAACTTGAACAGAAGGCCACTTTTGAGGTTTGAGAACAGAAAATGTCTGAGAAGGTAGATGCGCAGTTTGACTCCATGAAAATCACGACTCTTCACTGAGGAGGATTGTGGGTTCGGTCTTGGACTGTCTGTGTTTAGTTCCTTTTTGCAGTGTTTTATTTTGGTGTTTTGCTGAATCACTGGGTATCTCTGTCTTAGAAATGGCTTCTGCAGTGTATTCAAGTTATTTTAGCTGCCCACAAGGAAGTAAAGCCATACATGTTAAACAGTACCAATCTGGTGTTATTACTTCGTTATTTATCGAATATTATATGATAGTTATCCACCTTGATCGATTGTCGTATGTAAAAAAAATATATATATATAATTTATGATTTGAAGGCAATTATAAAATGGCCGACTTTTGTAATAAGAAAAGGTTGGTGCTTTAGAGGGACGTAGTTCTCAGAATGCTTCATGAAGACTAGCTGTGTTTGCTAATGGTGCTCAGATATTCTTTTAGGACTTTAGATGGTGGGGTTGTATTTTCAAAGTATTTATATGGCACAATACCTGTTAGTACAAATAAAACTTGCTATATTTACATGGACATGGTTTTGGTCATTTTGTTATCCTCGAGGCTCTTTCATCAGCCTTTGAGGTGATATGTTTATGACACACGTGATTGTGATTATGTAACATGAAAATAGTTGTTTAACAGTGCTTAATAAAGCACTCACAACATTTATTATTTCTAAATTAGCTGTTTTATTAGAAAGTAAAAAGTGTTGCCAAGCAATCTGGAAGGAATTTGACATTCATTTTTTGAGAGGACAATCCAGGTGTACAAAACATTAGGAACACCATCCTAAATTGAGTCGCACCCCCCTTTGCCCTCAGAACAGCCTCAATTTGTCGGGGAATGGACTTTACAAGGTGTCGAACGTTCCACAGGGATGCTGGCCCATGTTGACTCCAATGCTTCCTACGGTTGTCAAGTTGGCTGGATGTTCTTTGGGTGGTGGACCATTCTTCATACACATGCCCCGTTCAAAGGCACTTAAATATTTTGTTTTGCCCATTCACCCTCTGAATGGCACTCATATAATCCATGTCTCAAGGCTTACAAATCCATCTTTAACTTGTCTAGTCCCCTTCATCTACACTAATTCAAGTGTATATAACATTTGACATCAATAAGGGATCATACCTTTCACCTGGTAAGTCTATGTAAATGATTTACGCATAATACTCTGTAATGTCAAAGTAAAAAATAAATAAAATCAAAAATAAATGAATGGAAAATAAAATGTATATGTTTTGATTAGATAATTATTCAACCCCCTGAGTCAATACATGTTTGGCAATGATTGCTGCTGTGAGTCTTTCTGGGTAAGTCTCCCAAGTGCTTTGCAAACCTGGATTGTACAATGTTTTCTCATTATACTTTTAACATTTCCTCAAGCTCTGTCAAGTTGGTTTTTGATCATTGCTAGACAGACGTTTTCAAGTCTTGCCATAGTCTTTCAAGACGATTTTAAGTCAACTGTATCTTGGCCACTCAGGAACATTCAATGTCATCTTGGTAAGCAACTCCAGTGTATATTTGGTCATATATTTTAGGTTATTGTCCTGCTGAATGTGTCTGTTGGAAGCAGTCTGAACTAGGTTTCCCTCAAGGACTTAGCTCTGTTCCTTTTAATTTTATCCTAAAAAAACTCCCTAGTCCTTGCCGATGACAAGCATACCCATAATATGTGCTCCCGACTGGAGAAGCAGTCTAAGGCACTTCATCTCAGGCTAGAGGCGTCCCTACAGAACCTGGTTAGATCCCAGGCTGTATCACAACTGGCCATGATCGGGAGTCCCATAGGACGGAGCACAATTGGCTCAGCGGTGTCCGGGTTAGGGGAAGGCATCATTGTAAAGAATCATGTTTTTAACTGACTTGCCTAGTTAAATAAAGGTTAAATCAAATCAAATTACATGATGCAGCCGCCACCATGCTGTAAAATATTAAGACTGGTATTCAGTGATGTGTTTCGTTGGATTTCCCCCAAACAAAGGCTTTTGTATTAAGACAAAAAATGCATTTCTTTGCCACATTTTTTGCAGTATTACTTTAGTGCCTTTTTGCAAACACTATGCATGTTTTGGAATATTTTTAGTCTGTATAGGCTTCTTTTTTTCACTCTGTCATTTAGGTTAATACTGTAACTACAATGTTGTTTATCCATCCCTCTCTTGGCAGGTTTTTTGTTATTCTTTCAATTTTTTAATAATGGATTTCATGGTGCTCTGTGGGATGTTCAAAGTTTCGTGTGTTTTTTATAACCCAACCCTGATCTGTACTTCTCCACAACTTTGTCCCTGACCTGTTTGGAGAGCTCCTTGGTCTTCATGGTGCCGCTTGCTTTGTGGTGGCCCTTGCTTAGTGGTGTTGCAGACTCTGCGGGCCTTTCAGAACAGGTGTATATATACTGAGATCATGTGATTGATCATGTGACAATTAGATTGCACACAGGTGTACTTTATTTAACTACTTATGTGACTTCTGAAGGTAATTGGTTGCACCAGATCTTATTTAGGGGCTTCGTATGCACGCACTACTTTTCCGTTTCTACATTATTTAATTTTTTTAAACAAGTTATTTATTTCACTTCACCAATTTGGACTATTTTGTGTATGTCCATCACATGAAGTCCAAATAAAAATATATTTAAATTACAGGTTGTAATGCAACAAAAAAGGAAAAACGGCAACAGGGATGAATCATTTTGCAAGGCACTGTACCTACTGTAAAATATGGTGGTGGATCTTTGATGTTATGGGGTTATTTTGCTTCCACTGGTCCTGGGGCCCTTTTTAAGATCAGCGGAACAATTCACTTTACCCAGGACTAGGACAGTTTATCCAAAAACCTTGTTTCCCATTTTAGGAGGCTGCAAGTGGATATTCCAGCAAGACAATAACCCAAAGCACTCATCAAAATCTACAAATAAGTCAAACCTTATCCAAGAGAGAGTAGTGTGTTATCCCATAAGAGTCTAAGCCCTGTCTAAGCTACTAAGCTATATGGAATTGTTTTAATTTGTGTGCAGTTGGATCCTACCCTAACCCTAACTTCATGTCTAGCTCCCAGTTCAACCCTAACCCTAGCCTCAACCCTAACCCCCGCTTCCATGTCCACCTCCCAGTTCAACCCTAACCCTAGCCTCAACCTTAACCCTACCTTCCATTTCCACATCCCAGTTCAACACTAAACCGCTGAACGCAGTAAGTACAATTTCTATCAGGAGATGGCGCACAATACCAAGGTTTCGGTGGAGAAGAGTTCAGCTGCAAAGGATGAAACACATCAAATAGTATTACACATGGCTCATTTATAGACAAAATGTAGATAACGTCACCACACCACATACATAATACAAGGAATATTGCCATAACAATGTTAATAAAAGTACAGATTGTGAAGTGTGGATTGTCAAAAGACAGACAACAAACCTCTGGATAGACAGCCATTGAAACAAAGGCAATAAATGGGGCAGCTAAGGACAGATCAGTTTTTCTCTTTCACCCAAAATGACTGAGATTAGGTTTAAGCTGAGGGAAACGGGCCCTACAGCCACACTCAGGTGTGAAAAATCAGGTAAAACCATTTTTGTTTACTGAGCACAAAACATCATAAAACTAAATCAACGGTTTCAGTCCATGCCTCGAATCTGTACAGCCGTTCGGTTCCATTGCTTCCTCTTGGATCCACTCTGTGAACGCATTCGTCCGATGCCCTTTGAACAGACACACACACACACACACACACACACACACACACACACACACACAGCCATAGTAGAGTGTAACTATCACATCCTGTTTGTCAATGGGACCGCATCATCTCTAGGCATGGTGACAGCGTCAGTCATCGGCCTAAAATACACAGATCATGGCCAGAGCCACGAGCAGAGGACCAGTGAGAGTCATGTTGGCCATAGGGCCCGAGAGTAGATCATGTCACCAGTCTGGCTGGGAGAAGGAGATGGGTTGGCATATGTTCTTTGACAGGAAACTGCCTCGCTTTAGTTCACCCCTTTGCAGGCAAGAGGAGAGACTGACTGGTGGCTGATCGGAGTGACAGGCTTCTCCTGTTCTGTTGGTCCATGTGAGGTGGATCTCTGTGTGTGTGTGTGTGTGTGTGTGTGTGTGTGTGTGTGTGTGTGTGTGTGTGTGTGTGTGTGTGTGTGTGCGTGTGTGTGTTGGGGTCATATGCACACTGCTCGATTTCTGCAGAGATAAACAGTCTACTGTGGGAGGTAATTTCACACACACACACACACACACATTTTCAATAATTTATTTGAATACACCAATCAAATTGACAAAAAAGGAACCAAACATTTCAAAGGTCCCTGTGTGCATGGCACTCAAGGGTACAAAAGCACCTCCTACAAAGAGCTAGGCTGTCCGCGACAGCTGAAACAAAGCAGTACCTAGCCAATTGCTTTGCCCTAGTTTTTGTCAGGCCCGCAATCTGGAGGCCATACACACACACACACACACACACACACACACACACACACACACACACACACACACACACACACACACACACACACCATTAAGGTAGTCCATTGTATCCAATGATGAATTCCACTACTGCTTGTCGGTTCGCTGATGACTGTATAATCCGACACAAAGGCCTGTCTTGTTGAGGCTGGTGAAGGCATGGTCACATTTCTTCTCTGTCGCTTCACCAGGTGACATTCAGTACTCTTTTCTTCGGCCAACTGCACTCCTTGAAGGCAGAGGCCACGCAGGTAGAGCGGTCCTCAGCAACAGTCTGGAGGGAGGCGCGGTTTATCCCCAACTTCTTCAGTGATGTCTTCAGTTGGTCCTTTAGCCACTTTTTCTGCCCACCTGCATAGCGACGGCCCAGTTATAGTGGTCCGTATAGCATCTTTCGCGTCAGGCCAAGCCGTCTAAGCGGGTGGTGTGTGATGGACGCATCAATGCTCATTCAGTTGGTTCTCTTTAGGATCTCTGAGTGCGGAACACGGTCCTGTCCGATCAATTTCAAAATGTTTTGGAGGCATTTTATGTGAAAGGATTGTGTCAGCTGTAGACTGTCCATGTTCAAATCAAATTGTATTGGTGACGTACACATATTTTGCAGATGTTATCGCAAGTGCAGTGAAATGCTTAGTTGTGACTATTTAACAGTCTGATGGCCTGTAGACAAAAGCTGGTTTTCCGTCTCCCGGTCCCAGCTTTAATGCACCTTAACTGTCTCTGTTTCACATCCATAAAATGAGTGTAGATACACAACCAAACTTCTGCACCTGACTCCATCCTGGACCAAGCACACACCCTTGCCTCACACCCTTGCCTCACACCAGTGCCAACTCCAAAGAGTTCAGATTCCTGACCAACAATTGTTACTCTGGCACCATCCCCTCATGAAACTGAGGCAGGATGTTCACACATTTCCCTGGGCAGCCCTACTGCAGGATAACCTTGCACAATGTCGGTGCACAATGTTGATGGCTTTGGAGAGGTCCACAAAGGCCATGAACAGGTGTTGTTTCTGTTCACAGCATTTTTTCTGCATTTGGCGTGTCCACCGTGCTTCTGTTCTTTCTTAAGCCGCACTAGGACTCTGGTAGCAGGTCTTCAGTGATGGTGACGATGAGTCTGCAGACGTTGCCAGCAACTGCAAGGAGGGGTATACCCCTGCTGTTGCCGCAGATGGATTTGTCTCCCTTGTTGTTGAATGTGGTGACAATGATTGCATCCCTCCATTGATGGGGGATGCTCTCTAAACCACATATCTCAGATGATGAACAGAACAACTCCTTTGAACTCAGCAGGGATGGAGTCAGGTCCAGGAGTTTGGTTGTTCTTCAGTGACCTGATGGCAGCGCAGACCTGGGTGATCGATTAAGGTTCTGGATGGTGGGCAGGGTTGTGAGCTCCTCCAGCACTGAGTAGTCACCTGGGTCGGCTGGTTTAAGAGGGCTTCAAAGTGTTTTCCACCTCTGTAATATCTTAGTTTGGTATTTTATGAGAGCGGACCAATCTGTACTTCTGAAGAGAGAGATAGAGCAACTCCTTGGGCCATGCATGGGTGGTCTTCAGTGCATCAAAAACAGTTGTGCATGTCATATCTGTCTGAAAAAGATTGGATTTCTTATGCTTTGGAGATCCACCACTCATTTTGTAGATACTCTGTGCCCCCTTCCGCTCTACTTGTCATTGCTTTTTGAGGGCCTCAGAAGTAGGCTTGTTGAGTTTTCATTGAACCAGTCCTGGTGTTTCTTTCTGTTGTAGCCAATGGAGTTAGGCTGCTGACTCATAGACTGATGTTAGGAATGACAATTTGTCATCAATCGCACAGTCTACATTCAGGAGAGTCTCAATGTTTTCTAGTTTTTCTGATAGAGAGCGACATAGGTTGTTACCTGCCTCTGTTTCCTGAAGTCGAGCACAGTGCTGCCTTTTTTTGTGGACTTCTTGAGGTGGATGGCTGGGCGAACCTTCATTCTGAGCTTGGTTAACATAATCCAATGATCTGTCCAGCACTCCGCTCTTCACGTGGCTAGCGTAATGATCGTGGGTGCATCCAGGAGGTTTTGTATTGGCATGACCAACGCCGTGCTGTCCTATCAGTCCACTCCATCTCACAATCTCTCCCCACTCTTGCGTTGAGTACATATTTGGGTAGTCTGTGGAGGGCCTCGTCCAGAATCCTGTAAAGGTGTAGCCCTCGCTAATGCCGGTCTTTTGCATCATCTTCTGATGGTCGAGTTGGTGCATAAGCACTGAGGAGAGTGGCATGCTGCTTTTCAACGAGGGGAATGCGGAGTGACATTAGCCTTTCGCTAATGCCAGTTGCTGTTTCTGTGAGATTTGACAGGAGGCAGTTCTTCATGGCAATGCCCCTATCCTGCAGACGTTGTCCTTCTGGGTGGTATCCCTTCCAAAAGAAGGTGTAGCCCCTCCTTTCTCTCTGAGCGACCCAGGAGTCTGGCCTCACTGAGAACAGAGATGTCGATGTTATATCACTTCACCTGCTGCATTGAGTGCAGTCCTTCGTTTGGGCCTGTCGGCACCCTGGCTCGAGTCCTTATGGTACCATTTTGCAAGTCATAAGGGAACATATGTAATCTTGTTTAGGTTTTGACAGCTGAAATGGAATGTTGTGATAGTGGCCTATCCAGGAGAGTTAGAATGGGCAATGTGTAGGTCACATTTTCTAGACCTTTCTCCAGTCGGCGTGAGCAGTGTGTCTCCAAAATACAGCTGCTCACATTCCAGCTGATGACGACCAACAGCCTTGTGAATCTACCGTGCAGGGTCGTTTTACATTTTTGCTATTAACTTGCCATTTTATTTTGAATTGTTTAATATTAATTGTGTAGCAGGCTCAAGGGTGTGGGGTTTCCACATCACCAAAACTTGCACCAGTAGCACAAATATAATGCAAATGGGAAGTCTATGGGGGGTTTTAGTACACTGGGGAAGAAGAGGGAATTCACCAGACACCTCACTGTCCACAAGCCATTCTCTTTATCCATTCTGTTTTCCAGGGATAATCCTCACACTCGGGTCCTCAGCCAATCCGGTCCGGTACACAATTCGGGTAGACCGACAGTCCAGGTCACAATGGGTAATCATACAGATAGTATTCTCTCTTCTCCCACTCTTCATAATGCTCTTGGTCATCTCCTACTCTGCCCCTTTGTGCAGGCTGCTTCCTCCTTTATCCCCAAACACTCCCTGGCTTAACAAACCACAGCCTTGCCTCGTTGGGGCAGGAAGTCCATATAAGGCCCGGGGGGTGGAGCCAACGGACTGCCAGATATCTCCCCTCAATAACCACTCCTCCTTTTGGACGCATTGGTCTGAACCACCAGTGGTTTGGAGAAGTCTGGTGTCACCAGCATGGGTACAGAACACGGTGCTCACTTTAGGTCCTGGAAGGCTTTCTCTGTCTCCTCGGTCCACTTCACCTGCTTCTTGGTGAGGGGACAGGGCCAGTCACGAATCGCTTCCACTGACTCTTTTTCCCATTGGGCCTCCTGCAGTGCCTTCTTCTGAAGGGAGATCTCCTGCTCCCTCTTAGCTAGCTGCTCCTGTAAGGCGGATGGTTGCCTTCTCTGTCAGAATCCTGAGCTGCAGGTCGTCTGCTGCATGGAGGGCCTCCATCTTCAGAGTGGCCTCATCTCTGCTCTTCTCCTCCTGCTCCCTCAGTTCCCTCAGAGCAGCCTCCAGGTTCTGCTGTAGCGCTGCAGCTCTCTACTGATTGAGGGTCACCTCCCCTCTCAGAGCGTCTACCGCCTCCTCCTGGAGGGCTACAGCCTGGGCCTCCTGCAATACCTTCTGTAGGGAGCTGTCCTTCTGCTGCTGGACAAGCTGGTCCTTCAGCTCTCTAAGGGTCTCCTGCTTTTCCTCCTTCTGCCTGGCAAGATCCTCCCTCATGGCAACATTCTGCTCTTCCAGGCTATGCTGGAGCTCTGCAGATCTCTGCTGATTGAGGGACACCTACCCTCTCAGTGCATCCTTGGCCTCCCTCTCCTGGAAGACTGTGGCCTGCACCTCCTGCAGCAGGCCCTCCTGTAGGTAGTTGTCCTCCTGCTGTTTGACCAGTCGGCGCAGGATTTCCTTTTTCAACACCTTGTGCTGCATCGCCTGGTCAACCGTCAGATCCTGATAGGTCTAGCCGCCGTCCTTTCGAAGGCTTGTAGGTAAGCCTCGATGTCGTCAGACTCTGCCAGCTTCAGTAGAAACCTACTGGGTTTAGGACGAGAGACTGCTACACCTGCCGCTATGCCGGCCTGCGCGGCTGTCAGCTGGCTGAGTTCAGCTCGCGGGAGAGCGGTCTGCTGATGCTGTTAATCCAGCAGCTCCCGGTGCATAGCCTGCTGTGCTATGTTCGCCTCCACCAGCTGTCTCACCAATGCTTCCATTGTGCTCTGTGTCTGTTTAGTTATCGAGCTTGGTTTGGGTTGCCCGCATTCTCCACCACATGTAGCAGGCTCAAGGGTGTGGGGTTTCCACGTCACCAAGTTCAATAACAAATCTTGCACTAGTGGCACAAATAGAATGCAAATGGAAAGTTTATTAGGGGTTTTGGTACACCGGGAAGGAAGGGGGAATTCACCAATCACCTCACAGTCCACAAGCCGTTCTCTTTGTCCGTTCCAATTTCCAGGGGTAATCCTCACACTTGGGTCCTCAGCCATTGACTACTCCCCGTAGTTACATTATCCCAGATCGTTGCTATACATGAGAATGCGTTCTCAGTCAATTTACCTGGTAAAATAAAAATAAAAACATAGAAGCTAAATAGCTTCACTGTACATTATGTCTGGTTATGCTCTGGCATGTGTAAACTGTCCTGTCTCTCATCTCAGGAGAGCAACGGAGACAGGTGGCCATCTTGACAATAACAGATGCTGAACCAACAACACGTTGATGAGAATATATGGGAAGTAAGACAACAACAAGGGGTGTGAAAATCAAGTCAGCACACTTTTTTCGGAGGGGGGGGGGGGGGGGGGGGGGGTGTTGCTCCTACTCAAGGCAGTGTCCCCCATGTTATCGAGCGTGTAGGAAGTTTGTTCCCCCGTGGCCAAGAGCCAAGCCGCAGCAGCAATACAAGACTGTTTTATAATAGTGTGGTGAAAGTTGACACTTGAAGGATTTATGCGCGATGAAAGTGATATGCCGTTGTTTCACCATCAGCATTTTGTAAGTCACCCTGCATAGAAATCAGATTGAAAACGAATTCAGTGAATTCCGTTTCGTGTTATGTATCGGTTGCCTTTTGAAATAGAAACAGGTGGCAATGAGTTGCAAATGGAAGCTAAAGTCAACAGATCATTTCCAGAATGACGTGTCTTCTTTGTGTGAACAGTACTGCGTACGTATTGTTCAACAAACAACTGTGGAAGACGAGAAACGATATGTGGAGAACAATGGAACAAAGTGGGCCTTTGTTTGTTTCTGCTGATGGGTGGAATTGTGTTCTGGCTTTATGGCTGTGTACAGTTAGTATAGCATCCAATTTTAGGGCGTAAAAGTCTCCTCTTATTTTCCTGGAAAGCTCTGCTTCATTGTGTGTGTGCGTGTGTGTTTGGCTTACTAATTTTAGAGCCGGAGAATTCACAACACATTTCACACTATTTCACACGCAATGTGCAGACACACTACAAGAAACACCAGTTACCTCAACAAGGACGTAACATACAGTACCTCTATTCCACAACCAGTCAGTTCATGCATGCTTTGGAGAGCATTTAGATACACCCTGATCTTGAGGCAAGGCAGGGATCAGTTCCACCTCAACTCAAGATGTTTCAGAGTGAAACTAAAATGGACCCAAACCCTGATTGTGGCCTCACCTTCCAGCATTTTTTGCTGTTGGTTTGGTCGTTTAATTTTCTCTTGAACATGTTATAATATGTTTTTCTATGCTGTGCAATACTGAACATGACCCAGGTCTTGGTGCTGCATGCCTGTGGGTTCGAGTCTGGTTTGATTCCACTCGGTTGTTTCTTTATATCTTTTTTTGTTCTCTCTAAGGGTCCCATCATTATGCTGTGTAGTTGTTTGTAGAAACATAGTAAATCAATGGAGATATTACATATGCATCATGAATGTCAAATATATTTTGCAATGTAACCACTGCAATTTAGTTAGATGGACAGTAAAAAGGAAAATAATTGTGGGTACTTTGTATCTTGGCTTGTTTTACATTCATGGAGAAGACCGGTCATGAATGATTCATGTCAGAGTTGTGAAGGCTTTATGACTTACCATTTAAGTGAAGTGTTGCCACTGATGTCTTTGCCCGCCCTGGGTGTAATGTCTCATTTGAAACCCCTTTCAAAAAATGTATCACATTTGTTTTCCCTGTAATGTCCAGTGTGCCACAAGCTGTTTGTGGCCGTTCTTGGACCATTTCAGTCCCCAGACACTCTATCTCTCCCTCTCTCTCACGCACACACGCACGCACGCACGCACGCACACACACACACACACACACACACACACACACACACACACACACACACACACACACACACACACACACACACACGCACCTCCCCCTCAGGAGTGCAGAGAAGTGATGGATGGACATGTGTCTGCATCACAAAAGCACCTATCCACGCTCCGGTGTCAGCTCGCCTTTATCAAACGACGGTCTGGGTATATTCTGCTGTGCTGCCTCATTACCCAGTGCCACCGGGGCGTCGTGCCTGAAATTTCTGAGCTGCTCCCGTCGCTTCTTTAACACCTTCCCTCCTCCTCCCTCCCTCATCCGCCCTCTATCATCGCCCCTCCTTCTTTTCCTCTCATTATCTCCTGTTCTCCACTCCACTGTTCTTTCTTCTTCTGTGCATAGTATTTTCTAGCACCCCTCACCCTTCCCTCGATTCTCTTCCTTCCTCCCTTTCTTCCTCTCTTTCTATCCCCTCTACTGACTGCATTGCCCTGTTCTCTGTTCTCTGTCAGGGGATCTTGTCACACCTGGGCGACAATCGGAGTGGCAGCCATTACGGGGCACAACGGCGGCAGTTGCAGCGCTACCTCTGGGCCGAAGTGATGGATCTCACTGCGACGCCGTCTCTCCGGCTCAAGCACTCGGTGATCGCACTGCTAACGGGTGAGCCATTACTATTGCCCAGCTGGGGTGAAGGATGGCCATCGGCGGCGATTGGTATTGGCAACCGATTGACGGGGACAGGGTGATTAGAGGACCCCTGAAAGCCCTCTTACCCTCCTGACCCCTCGTTAGAGCACTCTTCCTCCCCCTCCCTCACTGTCGCTGACCGCTGTTTGACATCCTACGATAGGAAATTGAAGTGGGTTCGTGGGACGTGACTGACATCTAGGTAGACTCACATGCGCACCTGGGTCGTGTTCATTAGTGCATGCAATGGAAAACGTTTGACAAAATAGTGATCTAATGTTATAAGACATTTCAGCTCCTACGGCCTTTGTGATGTCGAACCATCAATCCCGTCAAAATAGTTGGCACTTCTGAAAAAAATTACTACTGGGCTGTGTTCATTAGGCTCAAAACGGGAGACAAAAAAACAGAAACACTGTCAAAAGTAAAAAAATATTTGTAATTGTGTGCCTGACCCTTTTCTATGCTGTGATGCTTTACGCCAGAGCAGTGGCATCAATTTTGACCCCCTTGTCATCGGTCAGCTTCTCCAACTTTTCCAGGAGAAAGAAATAGAGGGAAGAAGAGAGGAGGGAAAGAAAAAGCAAAGACTCACCTTGTTAGAGGAAAACAAACAGCCTGAGGTCTCCTGGTTAGCAGTGCTGCACTATTACTCTCCTGATAAAGAGCCCAGTGTCGGCCAACACCACACCGTGTGAGGAGAACACTTTTCAGCCTGTCTCCTCCCTAGTGGTGTCTGCTTACTGTAACTCTTAGTCTACTCAGATCATATACTATGACACAAAGAAGGGTTAGCTGACAACATCATAAAACCAATACGTGTGCTTTAAAGGGAGGGGGGGGGGGGGGGCTGTGTGTTGTCATCGTTTCTTGATAGCCAGACAGCAATGACAAGAACCTGCCATGTGGTGAATCGTAAGTGGCTCGTTCTGCATTGGATCTGGTTTTTGGCACCATTTATGGTTTTGAGGTGTTTGGACTGATGTCACGTCTATGCTAATATGGCTAAAAGTTGCTAACTAGCTAGCTAACCAACAACTGTAACGATGTATTTGAGAGACAACAAGTGCTCATTGTGCAGCTTTATTTATATTTTCAATAAACATTGGCGAATAAATAAAGTTTAAATCAACAATCTAAGCCAACCCTGTCTGTTTTGCCTCATTGTTGTGCACGTGTCGGTTTTGTTGCTAAAGTACCAACTCACCTATACATCACTCTTAAACATATTACTGAAGCCATACTCATATCAGCTCTGCATTAAATATTGAACCATTTATGTTTGCATCTACAACAGAATTGTGATTAAATGACAGGTGGCATGTTGTTAGCTGGTTTTACCACATGGCTATAGTTGTCCAAATGAGGGGAGCCATATACAAAGACTATAGCATATTAAATGTTAGTATTTCATCTCACCAAACTCCTATTAAATTATATCAAATATAACCACTGACTTCAATCCAAACTCCTCTCTCTCAACATTTAAGTGCCTATAGTCGACCTCTGGGACATGTTCATTACAGAACAGAAGGAAACAGAAGGAAACAGGCTCAAACAGAAAGGGACTACTTATACTTATTCAATAAGAAATGTGTACTATTGCAAAAAAAATCTTTGTGTGCCCTAATGAACACAACCCAGATACATGCAATGGCTTGGGACTTTCATGATACGTCGCTAAACTAAATCATGCAGATACAAAGCAGGTAAAAATAATGGATCTGGGATTTGGGACAGTTGTACTGCTGAACTGCTGAATTTGAGATTATAAATCAAATCAAATTTCTTTATATAGCCCTTCGTACATCAGCTGATATCTCAAAGTGCTGTACAGAAACCCAGCCTAAAACCCCAAACAGCAAGCAATGCAGGTGTTGAAGCACGTTGGCTAGGAAAAACTCCCTAGAAAGCCCAAAACCTAGGAAGAAACCTAGAGAGGAGCCAGGCTATGAGGGGTGGTCAGTCCTCTTCTGGCTGTGCCGGGTGGGGATTATAACAGAACATGGCCAAGACGTTCAAATGTTCATAAATGACCAGCATGGTCAAATAATAGGTCTAGGACAGGTAGCACGTCCGATGAACAGGTCAGGATTCCATAGCCGCAGGCAGAACAGTTGAAACTGGAGCAGCAGCACGGCCAGGTGGACTGGGGACAGCAAGGAGTCATCATGCCAGGTAGTCCTGAGGTATGGTCCTATGGCTCAGGTGCTCCGAGAGAGAGAAAGAAAGAGAGAAAGAGAGAATTAGAGAGAGCATACTTAAATTCACACAGGACACCGGATAAGACAGGAGAAGTACTCCAGATATAACAAACTGACCCTAGCCCCCAGACACATAAACAACTGTACGGTAGGGCACTGTGAAAATCATATCCATTACTGCCATGGTTATGATATACTCTTGATAATAGTAATTGAGCAAAACACTTGGTACGAGTAACCAACTGTGCTGAATTTGTTGTAGGAGGTATCAGAGTACCAGTATTGTTGTTCTGTTTGTGTGTGTGTGTGTGTGTGTGTGTGTGCACATGTGTGTTTGGACGTGTGTGTGTGAAAGAGAGAAAGACTGAGGGCTGAGTTAGGTAATGGACAGCCATAAATACTGCACAAATGCAATTTGTACTGATCCATTGTTATGAAACGGTGTTCCCGAGACTAAGAGAGATGGAGAGAGAGACAGAGCGAGCCAGCTAAGAGACACAGAAGAGAAATAAGATGTATCAATCAAATTAACACATGGATGACTTGATTGTTATCTCCCCCCAACTCTATTGTAGCCAGCCGCGGTCACGGCCGAGCCCCCGGCCAGGGTGATTTATCAATGCAAAGCTAATAGCATCAATATGAATCTAACTAAAAATCTATATTTCATTACCAAATTGTTAGCGGGAATGAAGAGGGATGAGCGTTAGCTGACTCTATTCTCCCGGGTGGGAGCATCTGGAGTTCATGAACACAGCGTGAGTAATGGGCGACTTCAGGGGCGTGGGGAAGGACATGGTGAGGAGTTGAGGCTTGAGGCTTGGCCTGCTATGGCCTGAACCGGAACACTCCCTTTCTGGTACAACTAAATGCAACACGCAGACCATTTTCGTCTGATGTAGGCTAGCTTGCAGTTTTTCTCGGATGTCTGATCTAGCTTGTACTGTATGTCCTAACATAGCTCTGCGGTGATTGAACCTATAACAGCACACAGACAGGTCCTGAAGAATGGTACATTGAATATTCCCCAATCATCTCTGTTTCAGTTGAACTGTAAGGTACAGGCTGAGTAGCTGCACAGGCAGGCATTCACTCTTTTGCCTTCATTTAGACAGAGCACACATTCTGCATTGTCTTTCATCCTCATTTTCATAATACATTGTGCATTTCTTTCCATTGCTCCGTCTTCTCTTTACTTCCATATCACCCCCATTTCATTTCTCACTCCTCCCCCTTTTGTCTTAGACTACCTCCAGTTCCGAATATCTCACACTCCTCCCCCTTTTGTCTTAGATTACCTCCAGTTCTGAATATCACACACTCCTCCCCTTTTGTCTTAGACTACCTCCAGTTCTGAATATCTCACACTCCTTCCCCTTTTGTCTTAGACTACCTCCAGTTCCGAATATCTCACACTCCTCCCCCTTTTGTCTTAGATTACCTCCAGTTCTGAATATCACACACTCCTCCCCTTTTGTCTTAGACTACACCCAGTTCTGAATATCTCACACTCCTCCCCCTTTTGTCTTAGACTACCTCCAGTTCCGAATATCACACACTCCTCCCCTTTTGTCTTAGACTACACCCAGTTCTGAATATCACACACTCCTCCCCTTTTGTCTTAAGACTACCTCCAGTTCTGAATATCACACACTCCTCCCCTTTTGTCTTAGACTACACCCAGTTCTGAATATCTCACACTCCTCCCCCTTTTGTCTTAGACTACCTCCAGTTCCGAATATCTCACACTCCTTCCACCTAATTTTGGGGCTCCTCTCTCCTCGCCCTCTCATCCTCCTCTTCCCAGGCTTCTGTCTTTCACTCCCCGTGTCGATTGTGTGTGCAATTTAAACAAACAGCCACTTCTGAATCTGCACATCAGGAACAGCAACACATTTGGATTGCTCACCGTTTAAATGGTGTTTTATCTTTGTTCCCTGTAAGTGAGCTTTTGATGAGCACAGTTCGACGTCCCCCTTATGTTTATAAAGCCCCGGGCAAAAGCTCTGGAGTTACAGTAAAACGAACAGACTTTTCTGTGGAAGTCAGAAAACATCATTTGATTTAAGAAGAAGCAGCTCCAGCGGTAATGATGATATGATTGCGCTAACTGACTTCAGGAAGAAAGCCATAGATGATGAGTCCCTATGGTGGTCTCTGGGAGTGACTTGCCTGTGTGCATCCTTCAGAGTCGGAGAGAATTTCTTCCTTTGGTGGGACGGTAATTGGGTGCACATATGGCCGTCAAGATGTCTTACGTAAAACATTGCATGACACACATATGTTCACTACGGCTTCCACAGGAAAATGGATACACTTCAACTTTCGTGTCAAAAGACTTTTAGGTTTATGTTCCCTAAAATTAGTCATTTTAAGGTTTGTTTTAAAAAGCGAAAAACGGAAATGTGCTTTGGTAAATGTCTGACGAGATTCTCGTTGAGAGTTCACTGTGTTTGCGAATATTTTCACCGCAACAGTCTTCCTTTGCATTTTCTTAGGTCTTAAGCTAGTTATGATACACAGTACAGTACCACAGCATCTATGTTAAGTGTCATAGTCAACAAGATGGCCGATTCTAGAGTTGAATCTGGACCCTAGACCATCTGCAGACCTTTTTTCTCAAGTTGTTTTTCCTCAATTCTTCAGAAACATGATTTGGGAAAAGAGCCCTACTCTGCTACTGTAGCTCAGGGACTTTGTTTATTCCGAAAGGTACTGAGTCAAACTTGTACTACCCAGAGACGACCAAACCCCCCCATGCTGGTGAGTATAATTAGTAGCTGCGAACCAACTCAGCTTGAACACTATTAGAGCGGATTAAGAAGTGCTCCGTTTGTAATTATCAAAGGAGAGGAGAAGCAGGTGTTTAAGCTCTCGGAGACTGAAGAACAGTGGATTTGTGGGAAACGGCTCTGTGAACAAAGCCAAGAGGGAGAATCAAGAGAGAACAGCGATGTCCCAATGGTTTTCAACAATTGTGGATGGTTCCTGGTTAACTTTCATTAGTGACCAATGACATAAAAAATGAATTAGGTAATGCTATATTTCCTCCATTTTGTTTTCACCTGCGTGTAGTCCCTTAAAATCACTGGGCATAACAACTAGAAGATTAGTTAAAGGAATGTAAATAGTATTAGGCTATAACCCATTTGGCAGTAAGATGAAATTGAGATTTTGAGGCACACATGGAAAACAAAGATCATTTTAACAATGCCGTGTTTAAGAAAAATACACTGACGCAATTTCGATCCAATTTGCAGCTTTTTTTTTCTCCCAACGTCCCTTGACTGTCACGCTTGCTGTGCATGTGATTATAGTGGTACGGGCATGGCGAGGATCTGTTGAGAAGGAACAGTGTGGAGGGAGGTCCCTTGAGTATCCTGGCAGATGTTTGCATGCAGGAGGACGGCATGTGAGGCTTGGGCATTTTACCCCCTGGAGGAAAAGCCTGTTCTGACTACTCGGGTGTTGGAATAGCTAAAACTGAGGCTGTTTTAGTATAATACAATACACTTTTGTTACTAGCCCCGTAGAGTGTAAAATAAGTCACTATGGGAGACAGAGCAGATTGATGGGTGAAAGTCTTTTACTTGAAACACATTTGGTGTCTCCAAAAAGTTGGCCGGATTAAATTGACTTGTTGTTGCCAAGAAAACTAAAGATATGGTTTGTTCCACAAAAATGCTTGTTTGGCTTGCTATGCCTACTCAGTTCCTTTTATGATAAGGACTTTTCATACTAAAGTGTCTGTTCTTGTTGCTGATACCCAGGTAACATCCATGTTGTTTCAGATTAGAAAAGAATCAATCTTCATTGTCCATCCAGGATGGACATGTTTCTTTGGCATCACCTTCATTAAAAGGATCACAGACACATGCATTCTCACAATCAGACACATTTCAACCAGTCAGTCCATCATGTTGCATACACTAACAACATAGAGGACATGAATACATTCACTCACAATTGTCCCAACTGCACTAGACAGATAAGTTCATATACCAATACAATTTACGTTGTATTTAGTAGGCCAACGGCACAGGGAACTAATGAATATTTGAACACGTTCTTCTTGGCCATCGGCATTCTGAAGCACCGGCCAGTGGGCAGTACGACCACTCCGATATTGCTGTGCCTGATATGTTTTTACTGAAACAGGATCGCTCAAAATCAGGGCAACTACAGTATACTGTGTGAATTATAGTGTATTGAAAAGTGTGATTTATTTATTTGGAGCTTGAGTAGAGTCTTTGAGTGACCCTGTGTCCACCACCCCTGCTGTTATTTACCCTTCCCGGGCAACCCAAGAGAACACATTCTCCCCTTACAGTGAAGAACCCCCATGTTACAATCACTTGGTCAAGGAGGCTGCCCTCTGAGGGCATAATGGGGCACACTGCTGTGCCCACATTCACCATCGCTATCCTTGGCCCACCTGCTTGTCGTGTCACTGCTGTCAAGAGGGGCTGTGAGCCTGGCCTGATGGGGGCGGGGCCTTGACCAAAGGGTGAACGTTCCCATGGTGATACACACGCCATCCACAAAGTTTCCCCTTCATCCCTATAGCAGAAGGATATGCCCTCTCTCACCTCACCGCCTATGTTTTTTCATTTTGGTTTTTGACGTGTGTAGAGGTCAGAGGTTATGAGCAAATGAACAGTAGGGCAAGCGCACTGGCTGGCCAGGGCACATGGCACATCAACAACCCAACACACTCATACACTCTGAGAAAGGATTTGTTTTGATGCTGTGTCCCCTTGTGAAACTCACTTTGAAAGGGTGGACATTTGTTATTCTATTTCAGCATTGTTTTAACAGTTCAGAGTCTGCTCTACATTCAGTATATGGGTCTACGGTACATGTGCACATGTACTCCCACTTCAATTATAATTTGGTTCCATTCATTTATACACTCTTAGAAAAAAAGAGTTATTTGAAGACGGGTAGGGTTTGGGGTTGGGTTCTACGTAGAACCTTTCTCCCTTTTCTCCCTGAAGAAAGGTTTCTTTGAGCGTTCTTTGTTGGAACCAAAAAGGGTTCTCCTACAGGGACAAGCCTAAGAACCCTTTCAGGTTATAGCAGGAAGTCACCACATACACGGCACACAATAACCTTCAACAAAATAACTCATCAGAAAAGTGTACAAGTAAAAGGACATAATGAGTGTTTTTCACCTCCGCTGCCAACTCTCACATCACTCCTCTCACGAGGGTGGAGGGAGGGATAGCACGTCCTCCACTCTTCTGTGGTGGTGAGAGAAGAGGAGAGGAGGCGAGAGCCACACATTGGATCAGTGGTTTTCCAACACAATCAATCTTTGTTTGAACAAATGTTTAGCAGACGGCTCTGTGAGTTCCTTGACAAGGGCCCTCCCACATATCTGATTGACTCTTTGTCATATCTTTACCATGGATCGTTATGAGTAGAGATCTGTTGAGAGAAGCAAACGCGGTGTACAGTTCAAAACTAATGGTTATTGTGTTACAGGCATCGGTATTGACAACTGTCAGCTATAGAAATACAACGACTTTCATGTAAAAACAGTATAAGCATCTATGACTAAAATTGGCATACTGTATATGACCAACTTATAAAGCTTATGAGCCACAATCCGTTTATTCATTCACATAGAATTTAGGATCAATTTGCGGTGGGAGGAGAGATAGAAGATGACAATCTCTAGCACTTCTCTCCATCAGTTATTAACTGTCCTCAGCTGGATATCCTCCAAACTGCTTTGCCACTCAGTTATATGTGGCTCTGAAATCTCCTTATCACCAATGTCCACCTGTCTGGCTCAGCAGTCTGTCTTTGGCCCGCTGTCCAACCATTACTGGCACAGTAGGGTCTGTTAAGCAGGTATGAGTGACATCCGCCTCTACTTCTCTAGCAAAACTTTGAAAAAGACAACAGTGGCAACTATCGCACACTGTAGCTGCCATTTTGGTTCAAACAGCTAAAATCACAGTACAGATAGAGCTGAGGCAAATAACACATTGGTATAATGGAGGAATGTCTACCCTCTTTTGGTCTGACTTTGATGATATTCAGTACCATCTCAGACATGAATAGCCGAAAAAGACATTTACAACATCATCCTACCTAGGTACTTTTCCCTTTAATGAAATATAGTATAACACTGATTTAGTGGTATCCGATTTAACAGAACAATGTAAGCAAATATCACCCAAAACGTGATCACTTAATGCCCCACATTCTATTTTGAGGCCAGTATTTCCTTGCCCTCTCTGTAAGTGTAACAGCTACTGTCCCCCCCCTCAGGACAATGCTGGCATGCAAGTGGCAAACGCTGCCACCATGTCGCCACCCGTTAAGGCAGCTTCTCACACATCTTCTCGGATTGACTCTGCGAATTAGACTTGTTTACCCGGATTTCTCCTCTCCTCCCTCCGACGTATCCCTCCAAACAGAATGAGGTCAGACGTGCATTAGGAGACATACAGGGAGAGATCAGCAAGATTAGATTAGTTGAAGCGCTTCGCAGGGCCACCGTTTTGACAACTCATATCCCCGAGCCACCCGGTGATGGCTACTCGGTTAGCTGCTCTTGACGTGGCCAAAACAATGTGTTGATTTGAATTTCCTGTTGCTGGACGCTCTGTGTCCATACAGTTTATGGAAATAGTTAAGTTGGTTAAGTTCATTCCAGCCCCCACTATTTTAGATGAAGTCAAAAAGAGGGAAAGTGAAAAACATGAAGATGACCTCTGAGCTTATGCCTCTGTGGTTAAAGTCACTAATGCGTGTCACTAATGTGAATGTGGCGGTGTTAATTCTATTGTCTGTTTCATTTTGTAACGTTCTGGTTTCGCAAAAAGGAACAACATTACAGTTTGACCTTGGACGTGTCTAAAAAAATAAATGTTCTCTCATGTTACCATGAAACATGGCCAAAAGGAATGAACTGTATTGCACTTTATCACTATGCTTGTGTAACCTTTTAACCCTTTAAAATGTGTGATTATAGCAAAGCGATGTGGGGTGTGGGTGGGTGTAGCTATGGGAATGCACAACCAGACCATTTTCTCCTTTGCATTTTGCACAACAAACTTGGCTTTCCTACCGAGGAAAAACTTGCTTTGCCCCCCCCCCCTGCCCCCTTTATTTATTTTTCCTCCTTTGCGTTCGTTCTTCCCTTCTTCTTTTGTCGTCTTCCTCTAAAGAGAGATTTATTGTTTTCCTCACCCATCTCTTTTGTTCTCTACCCACTTTTGATTCCTCTGAATTGAGGAGGGAAACCATGATTGTATGGCCTCAGGTAAAGATTTTTTAGCTTTACATATCAAAGCTACTTGTTTTTTTTTGCTCTCCCTCCCTTTCAGTTTCACAGAGGATGTTTGCCTTACCACATGAGAAGAGCAAATCCGCCGAAACAAAAGGGATTATCCACTCTCTGACGCCGTTGTCTTATTTATCTGTTATAACTCCTTGCCAGAGTTACATGTCAGTGTCGTGACAACGCAACACGGTAAACACCATGAACAAAACAGGGTATTTGTAAATGGCAACGCACGTAAGTGCTCTCTCCACTGCTTGTCTTGTGGGTTCCGTTTGGAGTTCTCTCGGTTTCCCAATATTTCTAATGTGTTGAATACGACGTTTGCCTTCAATAAAGGGAAAGCGGTCGTACACTGTGAGTGTGGGCCGAATTCTAACTTGAGATTCTCACACGTACCTCACAGAAATAATGATTTGATTTGAAATGTTTTCCATTGCTTGCCCTAATAAACATGACCCGGGAGGTTGGATTTGCTCTGTTAGGAGAGGGGGGGCTAAAGCCAGAGACAATGCTACTGATGTGCTCGCGGATGGCACTGACGGCGACCATGTTGCAATCTGGGGCAACGACTTGAGCCTGTGTGAGCCGCGTCAATGCGGGGACTGAATGGACATGACAGTGTTTTGAGTACGGTCATCATGCGCTTCTACCCTGATGCTCTGTAATGCACAGTATCTTTCAGCAGTGTTGCCATAACCCGGGGAGAGAAGGAGAAGAAAGATATAGAAGAGGGGAAGAGAAAAGGAGAAGCCTGACTACAATAATTGGGGAAGGAGATAGAGGGAAAGCAAAATAGCATTATGGGGACAAAGAGGAAAGGACGATAAGGTTCGATCAGAATTCTATATCTATTGACCAATGTCTTCTAAATACTATACTGTTATAAATATACATACTGAGTATATGTACAGTATATACATGTATTTATGTATACAATATATACATCAAATAGTGTATATTAAAAAGCATGAAACGAAGGTCCTCACCCTTGTGCTACCTTCTTGATCATCAATCACAGACTTATATACAGTGCCATGTATTCATGGATGCCAAGGGAAGCCAGGCTTCCCCCAAATAATGACCAAGACAAAAAGAGAAAACACATTCATCACTCTGTGTTTCATAATTCTTCCTTAAATTTGGAAGAGGCTGAACGTATCTCACCGGAGAAAGCATCCGAGCGAGCGAAACAGCACTCCTCTGTCTCTGTATGTGTAGCACTATTCAGTGGGGCAAAAAAGTATTTAGTCAGCCACCAATTGTGCAAGTTCTGCCACTTAAAAATATGAGAGGCCTGTAATTTTCATCATAGGTACACTTCAACTATGACAGACAAAATGAGAAAAAAAAAGAATTTATTTGCAAATTATGGTGGAAAATAAGTATTTGGTCACCTATAAACAAGCAAGATTTCTGGCTCTCACAGACCTGTAACTTCTTCTTTAAGAGGCTCCTCTGTCCTCCACTCGTTACCTGTATTAATGGCACCTGTTTGAACTTGTTATCAGTATAAAAGACACCTGTCCACAACCTCAAACAGTCACACTCCAAACTCCACTATGGCCAAGACCAAAGAGCTGTCAAAGGACACCAGAAACAAAATTGTAGACCTGCACCAGGCTAGGAAGACTGAATCTGCAATAGGTAAGCAGCTTGGTTTGAAGAAATCAACTGTGGGAGCAATTATTAGGAAATGAAAGACATACAAGACCACTGATAATCTCCCTCGATCTGGGGCTCCACGCAAGATCTCACCCCGTGGGGTCAAAATGATCACAAGAACGGTGAGCAAAAATCCCAGAACCGCACGGGGGGCCTAGTGAATGACCTGCAGAGAGCTGGGACCAAAGTAACAAAGCCTACCATCGGTAACACACTACGCCGCCAGGGACTCAAATACTGCAGTGCCAGACGTGTCCCCCTGCTTAAGCCAGTACATGTCCAGGCCCGTCTGAAGTTTGCTAGAGAGCATTTGGATGATCCAGAAGAAGATTGGGAGAATGTCATATGGTTTGATGAAACCAAAATATAACTTTTTGGTAAAAACTCAACTCGTCGTGTTTGGAGGACAAAGAATGCTGAGTTGCATCCAAAGAACACCATACCTACAGTGAAGCATGGGGGTGGAAACATCATGCTTTGGGGATGTTTTTCTTCAAAGAGACCAGGACAACTGATCCGTGTAAAGGAAAGAATGAATGGGGCCATGTATTGTGAGATTTTGAGTGAAAACCTCCTTCCATCAGCAAGGGCATTGAAGATGAAACGTGGCCGGGTCTTTAAGCATGACAATGATCCCAAACACACCGCCCGGGCAACGAAGGAGTGGCTTCGAAATAAGCATTTCAAGGTCCTGGAGTGGCCTAGCCAGTCTCCAGATCTCAACCCCATAGAAAATCTTTGGAGGGAGTTGAAAGTCCGTCTTGCCCAGCAACAGCCCCAAAACATCACTGCTCTAGAGGAGATCTGCATGGAGGAATGGGCCAAAATACCAGCAACAGTGTGTGAAAAACGTGTGAAGACTTACAGAAAACGTTTTTACCTCTGTCATTGCCAACAAAGGGTATATAACAAAGTATTGAGATAAACTTTTGTTATTGACCAAATACTTATTTTCCACCATAATTTGCAAATTAATTAATTAAAAATCCTACAATGTGATTTTCTGGATTTTTTTTCTCATTTTGTCTGTCCTATTTGAAGTGTACCTATGATGAAAATTACAGGCCTCTCTCATCTTTTTAAGTGGGAGAACTTGCACAATTGGTGGCTGACTAAATACTTTTTTGCCCCACTGTTTATCTGATGCTGTCTAGTCAAAAATGGTATGACGTTGTTGTCACCTATAGCATTGAATGCAAGGGAAGCCAATGAGCATTTAGCCTTCCTTAATAAAAAAATATAAAATAATAGCTAATCATTGTTGAACTAAACTGAATGAGCTCAACTGTGAATTGTCCTAGCGCACCAAAAAAAGCGTCAAGGGAAGCCAGTTTGGATTTGGCTTCACACCTATCATATCACATCAAAAGCCAAACGTCATTAACAGAGAAAAATAGAAATGTTGCCTTTTGTTGTGTTGTCCTCTGGTGGCTAGCTAAAATTGGCCTTTTCCTAAATTTTGATATGGATGGAGATATGGATTTAGACTTGTGGTTTTTCTTAATTCTCCGTACTGGCCAATACATTGTGCCTCTGGCCTGAGAGGATGGAAGTTCAATATGTACCTAGATGTATTGGGATAATCTTAACTAACTGGCTACTCATTGCCAATGAAAGGAAGTTAGGCTAGCGAGCAAGCATTTTTGGCAAGCAGCCTAGGACAACACAAACTAAAATTGTGTACTGTATGACTGTCATAGACCATTTTGGCAGCATGAAAGAAAAGAGGATGGTATTAGATGTCACTGTATTAGAAAAAAACACAGATGATTTGATGATGTTAAAATGTTGAAGTTGAAATGGTGCTGGAATAGTGGGGGCAGCTCCTGTTTTCGTTGATACTTGCGTTAAGGTTTTCTAAATCAATAGTTGTTTAGTACTCCAAAAATGTTGGAATGTAGGTCATGTAACTATTTGGTATATGCAATATGCACTGTGGACTCCACCGGACAGATTGCTGTCCAGTTTTGAGATGAAACAAAGGTGTGGTTGAATTTACTCTGCCACCGTGTCTTCTTATTGTCTTGGTCTTAGGCCTGTATATCACAGTGTCAATGCATATGAACTAACAGGTTATAGAGCAAACAAAGCAATTATCACAACACATTGTAATATGGCTTTTTTCCTGGCTTGGCTTCCACAGTGATTTTACCCTCGCACCACTACTGTTTCTATAAGGACTTGTCCCTGAAATGATCCTCATCAGTAGTTGAAACCTACTGTACTGTACATTCAGTATCCCATGGTACCTCTTGCTCTCGTTCCATCAAAACACAGCAGCCAGTCGCTCTGCGGTCCACTGTAGCTCAGTTGGTATAGCATGGCTCTTGCAATACCAGGATAGTGGGTTTGATTTCCTGGGCCAGCTGCACAAATGTATGCATGCATGACTGTAGGTTTCTTCAGATAAAAGCGTCTGCTAAATGACATACAGTAGTAGTCAAAGGTTTCGAAACACCTACTCATTCCAAGGATTTAGTGAAGACATCAAAACTATGAAATAACACATATCATCATGTCGGAACCAAAAAAGTGTTATTAAACAAATCAAAATATATTTTATATTTGAGATTCTTCAAAGTAGCCATCCTTTCCCAGGATGACAGCTTTGCACAGTAGAAATTAAGAAAACCCTGGAATGAGTGGGTGTGTCCAATCGTTTGACTTGTACTGTATATTGTCCGTTTTGTAATGAGAGGAATAAAGAAAGTATGGGTAGATGGATGATTAAGAAGAAAGACAGATGGGCCATGTCTGGCTGCTGTGTGTGTGAAGACTCGACTGGTGTGCAGTGCAAACCCTTCCCTTGGGACCCCTGGAGCAGAGCATGAAGTCGCTAATTGGCTCTTTTAGGGTCAGCAATTAGTGACTAGCGCTAGTGACTAGCCACTAGCCTGTTACAGTACTGCCTTTTCATAGCTGTTGACACTCTCCCTAAAGTTGACACAGTGCGAAAGGGCATTAGGAGTGGGGAGGAACGAGGAGCCTCCACCAGAACCAAACCCACTATAAGGACGTGGATGGTGTAACACATTTCCAGGAGACTTTCCAAAATGTTACAGGTTTTCAGGAGGGAATAAGCAGCTAGGGAATCCTCCAACCGGAAAACATGTGAATTTTAGGAACAGTTCGGGAATATTGCCACCCTACTGCCTGGCTTGCCAAGCCTTCACCTTGTCTTCTTCACGACCACTGATCAGAAAAAACTTGAAAGGTGTTTCTGCCCTAAATGTGCCATTGTAGAAATTTACATCAAATTGAATAACATGCTTTTTACAAACAATAACATGTTTTTTTATAGACTTGGACAAAAGGTCAAATCCTTGTCAGTAATTGCAATTCTAGCTTTTAAAATGTAATTTCATCTTGTGTCTGTATTAACATGTGCATTGACTTCAGATATTGCAGATAGATTCTGGCTTCCATCAATGTAATTGTCTGCATTATTTCCCCTGTTGAGTTACAACATATTGTCTTTCATTCATCTTCCGTCTAAGCCAGGTATGGGCAAGTGGCGTACGTCCGCGGATCAATTTCCAAAGACAAAGATAAATAAATCATAATATTTTTTGGGGGGGTGTTCAGATTGAGATTGAGAGTTAGAACAGTAGAATACACAAGGTGCAATGTCAATATTTTGTTGTGCATTAGCAGTGTTCTCTTGTTATGTCAGTCAATGACAGTCACTCAATTAACCATGTCAGCTAATATTTGTTAGATTGGTGAGTTAGTCTTGCGGCCAGCTATCTAAACTTGTAGTAATAGTGGTTTATTGCCGACCGGGGAGCCCCCATTGAGTCACTCTCGCTCAGATATCATATAAAAAGCTGCAAACATTTCTCTCCACCCTATGGCAAAATGTGTATAATTGCAGGAAATTAGCTGTAAAACTGAACATTTCTCTCTCTGCCTCAAGGAAAAATGTTAAGAACAGCATGAAAATAGCTATAAAATGGCAAAATCTTCTCTCCTCCCCATGGTAAAATGTGTAGAATGGCAGGATTTCTTTTCTCTCTGCTGTCAAGAGCGGGAACGCTAAAATGTTTTGCTCGCAAGGTGGGGTAAACAAAATGTTGCTTTGGGCCACCGAAAGGCTCGGACTGGCTCTGACTACATGTGTGGGTATGGATGTGGGTATGCAGACCCGCGAGCCACAGCGGCCAGCCATGATGAGTTCAGATTTTTTGTGGCTCCCACCCCATCAAAATTGCCCATCCCTGCTCTAAGCAGTGTTTTTGTTATTATGTTTGTGTGTGTGTGTTTGTTTTATCTGGCCCAAGCCATCAAATGGCAGTTGGTGGCAGCATGCTTAGAAGGTAGGCTGGTTACCACGACAACCAACCAGGTGACGTCGTTGATGCTCCTATTATCATAGCCTGCGGGTCATTAGGAAATGGGTCTTCATAATCCCAATAACCAAATTAGCCTCATGTTATTTTTGTTTGGAGGACATGACTGGTGCAGGGTTTTCTTAATGATGTAAGGCCAGCAGGGATCCACTATAGCACTAGAAAATGACGTTGTTCCTGATGAGACACCATTGGATATAATCCAACAAGGCTACATTGCGCTGACATTTTGTTGTGTGGAAAATAAATTGTGGGAATATGTTGCATGTAGAAGGAAAAATAGAGATGGAGAAAAATAAGAGATAACAGGAGAGGGTGATGAGGGAAGATAGTGACAGGGAACGAAGAAATACATAATTGGATGTAAAGCTAAGATGAGAGAGATAGAAAATAAAAGTAAGACATGAAAAGTTATGAAAGAGAGAAAAGTGGTGAGGTTTTCCGTGTCCGTTTGCAAAACAAAAGTGACTCTTCAAAATAGTGGAATTCTATTTTGTGTTTCATTGTACTAGAAAACACATCGAATTTGCTGAAACTGGACTCTGGGGACAAATTTCTATGAAATTTGATCAAATTTTTCCGCTTCAAAACCCAAGAGACAGAATCAAGAGCTTGGCATCAGTTTGGTATTACCATGGCAACAAAGGCTTTTTTTATCCCTCCAAATTTCTGTCATGTTTTTATAAATTGCCGTTGTCAATGAAACTGAATCCTGGTACAGTGTTAGAGCCGAGACAGATGGAATTTGGGGACAGGTTTGACAGATTAGCACATGGGGGACCAGATATTAGAACTACATTTAGAACTATGTTTCCCTGGGAACTTAGAGTCTGTGTCTGTTGGGAATTGTGATGATTGGATGAAGCGTTGATTGGATGCTAGCGTAACGAACACGGTATAGCTCATTATTTGGATTGAATGAAACACAAATTGAAATGTTAAGTCTCGACAATAAAAGATCATCTGGAGTTGGCATACTATCTGCTCCCTGGACATGGGCGGTGTTGGGGAAGCTACTCTGAAAATAGATAGTTTCCCAAGCTACCAATTATTTCACACTGGAAGATGTTGAGCTACACTCAAATCAAATCAAATCCAATTTTATTTGTCACATACACATGGTTAGCAGATGTTAATGCGAGTGTAGCGAAATGCTTGTGCTTCTAGTCCCGACAATGCAGTAATAACAAGTAATCTAACTAACAATTCCAAAACTACTGTCTTGTACACAGTGTAAGGGGATAAAGAATATGTACATAAGGATATATGAATGAGTGATGGTACAGAGCAGCATAGGCAAGATACAGTAGATGGTATCGAGTACAGTATATACATATGAGATGAGTATGTAAACAAAGTGGCATAGTTAAAGTGGCTAGTGATACATGTATTACATAAGGATACAG
Source organism: Oncorhynchus mykiss (assembly GCF_013265735.2). Classification (NCBI taxonomy): domain Eukaryota; kingdom Metazoa; phylum Chordata; class Actinopteri; order Salmoniformes; family Salmonidae; genus Oncorhynchus; species Oncorhynchus mykiss. The sequence goes on along the minus strand of NC_050572.1, from coordinate 30,656,206 downwards.
TCGATGATATAGAGTACAGTATATACGTATGCATATGAGATTAATAATGTAGGGTAAGTAACATTATATAAGGTAGCATTGTTTAAAGTGGCTAGTGATATATTTACATAATTTCCCATCAATTCCCATTATTAAAGTGGCTGGAGTTGAGTCAGTGTCAGTGTGTTGGCAGCAGCCACTCAATGTTAGTGGTGGTTGTTTAACAGTCTGATGGCCTTGAGATAGAAGCTGTTTTTCAGACTCTCGGTCCCAGCTTTGATGCACCTGTACTGACCTCGCCTTCTGGATGATAGCGGGGTGAACAGGCAGTGGCTCGGGTGGTTGATGTCCTTGATGATCTTTATGGCCTTCCTGTGACATCGGGTGGTATAGGTGTCCTGGAGGGCAGGTAGTTTGCCCCCGGTGATGCGTTGTGCAGACCTCACTACCCTCTGGAGAGCCTTACGGTTGAGGGCGGAGCAGTTGCCGTACCAGGCGGTGATACAGCCCGCCAGGATGCTCTCGATTGTGCATCTGTAGAAGTTTGTGAGTGCTTTTGGTGTCAAGCCGCTGCTGCGCCTTCTTCACAATGCTGTCTGTGTGAGTGGACCAATTCAGTTTGTCTGTGATGTGTATGCCGAGGAACTTAAAACTTGCTACCCTCTCCACTACTGTTCCATCGATGTGGATAGGGGGGTGTTCCCTCTGCTGTTTCCTGAAGTCCACAATCATCTCCTTAGTTTTGTTGACGTTGAGTGTGAGGTTATTTTCCTGACACCACACCACACTAAAGCTACCCTTGTGAAAAAGTTACTTTGAAAAAGTATTTCACTACATCCAAACTACTTAATGAAAAATGATCATATCTAAATCTGAAATGCCATAGAATACAAATCGATGTTAACAGAATGTGTAGTTTATCTTATTAAACAAAAACAATGTTTCAAGTGAGAATTAAACATGCCTGATGTCAAAAAATACAATTATTGCCTACTTATAAAAAACAGTGTGGAGTTCCAGTAGTTGGCGACACTGCTACATGACACAAAAAACTACAGAAAACAATAACAAGATTTGAATTTAGTTCAATTACCACCAAGCTACCCCAAAATGTAGTTTAATTGAACTACACGTAGCTCACTACTTCCCAACACTGGACATTGGCATGTGCATGTGCATTGGTGCGAGAGTGATCAGGAGAGAGGAAGTGAATTTTCAGAAAGAGAAGGACACAAAAACATGTTATGTGGCTTTGGAAGTGAACACTTCATGTGGTGACATCATATCATTACTGTAGATTTTTGATATTATTGCTGTGTTGATTAATTGGCTGCGGCAGGTAGTCTAGTTGGGTTGCTAGATCAAGATGCAAAGGAAAAAATATGTTGTTCTGCCCCTGAACAAGGCAGGGGGAAGGAGGACTCGCTAGCCAGCTTTGAAACTGTGCTGGATAGGATACCAACCAATGTGCTGCCTGACGTCAAGTAGATGCAGTTATTTAATGTCAAATGCAGACTGTCAACTTTTGTTTAGAAATCTCAACTGAACACTTTCCCTGGGTCATTCCATTGATTCAAAACGAAGGTACAAGAACACCCCCTCACTCCCAGCAGAGAGAAACAAAGCAAGCAAGAGCAATAGTCTTGTTTCCTTGAGTTGCTCTTCTCATTTACAAAACCCAAGCCCCAAATAAGATGTGGCAGCAGGGGAAGAGGGTCCCAGAGGGCAATACTGCATAACATGCACGCACGCACGCACGCACACGCGCACACACACACACACACACACACACACACACACACACACACACACACACACACACCTCAATAGCCTCATCAATGTGTGTATAACTACTCCTCTTCATTTGGATTTTGGTGCGCATCTCTGTTTGCCTTGTGAAGTCATCAGTGTGCTAGCCTAAGGGGGAACCCCCCGGCAAACCCAGAGTGGTGCCATCCGGCTTCCTTCACCGTTCCATTAGGAAGGTAAGGCCTGTCAATCAACACACACACACATGAGGCCTTATGGGATAGCAGCGGGAGGGCGTGCGCCTCTCTGAAAGGCTCTGACACACACTTCTCACAAATACATTTCTCAAACACACACTTCTCTGTCTATTAGATGCACCAGAAGGGAAGGGCAGCTGGAACTGAAATGTTCGTGATGGCGAAGAGTCGATGATTTTTTTTCCGGGTGTGTTCAATGTTTTCAGTGTTGTGTGTTTCTTCCATTTGTTCAGTGCATTTTCTGCCTCAGCTTCCAGTTAGGTATCAGCCTCAATTTATAGTTAGGTACAAATGTAGGACATAAATGGTGCCACAGATTAATATCTTGATAGCAAAGCTTTGCAAAGATATTGACAATTGATAAGACATCTTTAAAGACATTTAGCGATGAATGAATGTGTAAACAAAAGAAAACATGTAAAATCATCACAAAAAGTCAGCTGACACAGACATCCCAAAATGAAGTTAAAAAGAATGTGTGGCTCGAACCCAAAAGAAATGGCCCTTTTTATATTCATGTTTACAGGCCTTCACTCTCTCCACCGCCACCGCAGCTAAAGGGGGGCTCAATTTAATTGCGTCGGAGCAGAGTACATTATAACATCACAACGGCCAGGCTTTGGGAGTGAGGCCAGATCTCAGCCTGGGGACAATCAGGCACTAACTACACATCACCGTGACGGAGATGCACCTCCTCTCTACCTCTCTGTATTGATTTTCTTTCCTGTTGTTAATGGTCACGTTAAACACCGTCGTCTGGCACTTTACCGTGCCCGGGCCCACTTAGCAATAAAACTCCCCTCCAGTCCTGTTTTAAACACCAAAGAGGGGGAGAAGGGAATAATTCACCTGCCGGCTGGACAACAAGGTCAGACGACATGTTTTGGGAAATGTCTGCAGTGTCTTGCTTGGTGCTGTCTTGGGTCTTGGCAGAGAGAGATGCAGCCTGATTGCTAAGTCAAGTCTTGTGTTTTTGTGAATGTATTTTGCAGACTGTATCTTAACCAGTGGAGGCTCCTCAGAGGAGGAAGCCTACCTCAAATGTTGAAACATATATATTTTTAAACGTCCCGAAAAATTCAAGCAAATCCAATATAAGGTGGTAATGTATTGGGCCTATTAAAAAGATATTCTAGGTGGTAGATCTCGGCTTGCATTTTGACTCAAAGTGATCATGACTTTGGTGACCACCAAAAGGTTGGTGACCACTGTTCTAGAGTTTTCCCTGTTAACACTATCAACTTGTCGCAACCTACCAAAAGAAAACAAACTATGCAACAGATTTTGTTGTAGGCAGAAGGCATCAGAGTAGGATTGTATTGCATTGACATGCACTACTCAGCCAATGCTCTACACAGACTTGTGCGGCATAAGCAATCAGAGCTGCAGTAGGCCTATATTGTATGCAAATAGACCATTGCCGTATATGGATCTGTGCCATTTACCTTTAACTGGACTGTGTGTACAGCATTAGCGGTTGTGAGTAGATGTGCTTGTTTTGAGATCAAAGCAAGACCTGCATGTAGCATGTAGTGACCGACCGCCTTGATTCGGTCTTATGTAGCAACATTTGAAATTGTGTTTTTTACATGGAATAAAAGCAGAGACAAAATGGAGCTACAAAATGGTATATCATACACTGTATTTGAGGAACAATGGGAAAACATAGAACCTGACTTCTGATAAAACTGCCTTTGGATGTTTTTGCTACCTACTGGAGACCTCTTCTTTGTCTACCCCCATTCAGCATCGTTCACACCCTCTTAAGCTTAAGCCCCACCCATCTCTTTAAGGGTTGATCCGAGCGTTCTGTCCTAACAACAACAGTCAAGCAACGGAGCTAACTGGCTAACCTTGGCTAGCATGCTAGCTACTTCCAGACACAGATGAGAGAACAGCTAACTGATCATTTTACTCGCCCTATCAGAGCTGGTTAGGCTGTTTTTAACCTGTTACGGCTGCTGTCCCTGTACAGGGATCAACATCAGCGGACATCAGCGGAAATTTCAGAGTGACAACTAATAGTACTCGATACAACTCAAACTTTCATTAAAACACACATGCAGGGTACTCAATTAAAGCTACACTCGTTGTGAATCTAGCCAACATGTCAGATTTTTAAAATGCTTTTCGGCGAAAGCATGAGAAGCTATTATCTGATAGCATGCAACCCCCGAAATAACCCAAGGGGACGTAAACAAAATAATTAGCGTAGCCGGCGCTACACAAAACGCAGAAATAAAATATAAAACATTCATTACCTTTGACGAGCTTCTTTGTTGGCACTCCTATATGTCCCATAAACATATTTATTTCAATTAAATCCGTCCATGTATACACAAAATGTCAATTTATGAAGCCCGTCTGATCCATGAAAAAACACCGTTCCAAAACGCACCGTCATTTTTAAAAATTTAAAAAGTTACCCATAAACTTTGACAAAACACTTCAAACTACTTTTGTAATCTAACTTTTGGTATTAGTAAACGTTAATAATCGATCAAATTGATCACGGAGCGATCTGTATTCAATAGCAGCACGTTTTGAAATCATGGTCCACATTCTCTCTTTCATTATTTCCTGTGGTGTGCTCGACGACAGGAAGTGCCTATTCATCATTTTACCAAGGATTAATTTAAAATAAATTGACAGTACTGGCGACATCGTGTGGAAGCTGTAGGCATTGTAAACAGGGCCCTATCTATTTGCCCTTGCCATAGACAATACAGAGACTGGCGGAGGGATATTTTTTTCTTTTTTTTGTGAACAGTTTTCCTTGGGATTTTTCCTGCTAAACGCGTTCTGTTATAGTCACAGACATGATTTAACCAGTTTTATAAACTTCAGAGTGTTGTCTATCCACACATACTAATCATATGCATATACTATATTCCTGGCATGAGTAGCAGGACGTTGAAATGTTGCGAGATTTTTAACAAAAAGCTGCAAAAATTTGCAGCCTCTTTAACATTAAGTTATCCAGAGCGTTGGTGACTGCAAAGAGTGCTGCTGGCAACAATTGACATTTTTTTTTACCAACGTTTACTGACACTGGCCATATTCAGCAGTTGTTGAGCGTTCATAAATTTGTCAGTTATTCTGCGCTCTGGCACACTCAGACGATAGTGCTCTGAATTTGGAATAGATAGCCAGAGCGAATTTACCAGTTACATCTATCAACAGTTGTTGCCTGACATTCTATTGAAATGGTTACTTGCAGAGTGGACTCTTTTGTTAAGATGTAGGTAGCTAGCTAGATAAACAATTAACCATAATCCCAACTCACGACATTACTACCCTGTATGAATCTGCAGATAGCTAACCAACCAGGTTCAATATTAGCTAGCTAACATTAGGCTAAAACTAGCAAAGCAAATGGCTCTGAGATACAAATAATAAGATCATACATGTAACGTTAGCTAGCGTGCCAGACGTTAACGTTACCTAGCTGGCTAAGTAGCGAGCCAGCCAGCTAACATTAGCTAGTTATCTAACAGTACACTTTAACTTGAAATGAAAATTACTTTCTGTCAAAATTAGATATGTGTAATATCTGAAAATGTAGCTAATTAGACTATCTTACCCGTGTTCTGAAATCGGGGTAGATAGCCAGAGCGAATTTACCAGCTATGTCTATCAACAGTTGTTGCAGTGACATTCTATTGAAATGGTTACATGCATAGTGGAGTCATTTGTTAAGACATGTAGCTAGCTAGCCAGGTAAATAATAAACCATAATCCCAACTCATGACGTTACTACCATGCATGAATCTGCAAGTAACGAACAAACCAGGTTCAATATTAGCTAGCTAACATTAGGCTAAAACTATGCTTCTCCCTCTCTCATGGATGCCATGGTTGCCCTTAGTTTGAAGATGTAATCCGGAGACAGGTGTTTTCTCCTTAGTTATCTCCTTAGCTATTATACTCTGATTCCACTGATTTCAAAACTCGGTCCTACAGAAAGTGGAGAGCAACACTGATGCAGTTCTGACAATTTATTTGTATTTACAGATGGCAAACAAGTTTGTTATTAAGGCCCATGAAAGTTCACATGTTCCAGAAGGCATTCCTGCCAAAAAACGCATTTTGCTTTCAAGTTTACATTCAATTGGCTCTCCTGTGAAGTAGTGACCCATGACATACGCCTAGTTTCCTGATACTAGTCACATTTTATTCATATACATTTCTAAACATCTTTGAAAAATGAGTCAGATTTTTTTTGTCTTAAAGGGGCAGTGTTGCTTTTTTGAGACAGGCTTGAATAAGCTAAGTAGCCAATAGGCAGAGGTTAACATCATTTGTCTGATTCTCTGTAATAATGGTATGTGAATAATAAATAATTGTATATTGTAAAGTAGTTTCTTGCATCAAACAACACAACAACATGTTCAGTCACCTCCTTGTCTGAAGGACAAGTGGATAAACAGGTCAAGCCCCGCAAGTATTTTTCAAAAGGTTAATGGAATGTAGGCCTAGATTGAACACCACACATTGGATGCTACTGTAGGCTGAATGATATAACAGCTATTTTCATGTTAAAATGTTATGGGAGGCTTTTCTCCATTGTTTTTGATGGTAGGCCCCTCTGGTAGGCCTACATTAAGATCAAATAGCCACAGTAGTCTACTTGGCAACTGTTAAAACTGTAACTTAAAGTGGGAACAGCCTAAGTGTTCACAGTAAACGCACACTGGAAAATGCACAGAATTTTCCCCATTTTCAAGTTTAAACTCAGCAGACCTGAAATTTGCTCAGTGCAGAATTTTTTTTTGAGGGAACATTGGTTCTCCCCCCCTTCAATAGACTTACACGGTTATTATGACAACTTCAAATCAGAGCTCTCGCAGCATGAACTGACATGTTGTCCACCCAATCAAATGATCAGAGAATAAATCTAGTACTGAAAGCATAAGATTTTTTTTCACTTTCAGTTTAACTTACTTAGCTAGCAAATCCAGCCATCTAATTTAGCCAACCCAAACACCTTGCTCAAACAGAGGGATGCTATGTTAACTAGTTGGCAATGACTATCCAACACAACCCTGGAACTCTTCCAAATCAAGGTAAGCTTTTGGTATTACAAATGTATTGCCACCGGGGCCCACCGGTGTAACTGCAAAACTGCTTACTGACTATGCACTGTAACGTTACTGCATGATTGCAGCGGGTTTACTAATGCGTTACTTCTATTAGTTATGTTAGTTAATATCGTGACAACGATGTAGGCTGTGTGTAGCGATTATGATATGGTTTGGCTTGGAATGTTTTTTTCACCTGGTAACATACAGCTGATTTGTTGTGCATTTAAGTCAACAAATCAAGGGAAAAGGTGAGAGGAGGAGAGTGCATAGATGTGAGAAGGAATACATTGTGGCTGCTATGAAAGTGAACTATGTTTATGCGTGATCAGGAGTGTATTCATTCCTCCGGTTCTGTTGAAAAATGTTTTGCAAACGGAAAACGAAAGGGGATACCACCTCAGTCATCGGATTCATCAATAAGTGCATCGACGACATCGTCCCCACAGTGACCGTATGTACATATCCCAACCAGAAGCCATGGATTACAAGCAACATCCACATCGAGATAAAGGCTAGAGCTGCCGTTTTCAAGGAGTGGGACACTAATAAGAAAACTCGCTATGCCCTCAGACGAACCATCAAACAAGCAAAGCGTCAATACAGGATTAAGATTGAATCCTACTACACAGGCTTTGACGCTCGTCAGATGTGGCAAGGCTTGAAAACTATTAAGGAGTACAAAGGGAAACCCAGACGCGAGCTGCCCAGTGACACGAGCCTACCAGACGAGCTAAATGCCTTTTATCCTCGCTTCGAGGCAAAGAACACTGAATCATGCACGAGAGCACCAGCTGTTCTGGAGGACTGTGTGATAATGCTCTCGGTAGCCGATGTGAGCAAGACCTTTATACAGGTCAACATTCACAAAGCCGCGGGGCCAGATGGATTAACAGGACGTGCACTCAAAGCATGCGCATACTAACTGGCAAGTGTATTCACTGACTTTCAACCTCTCCCTGACCGAGTTTGTAATACCTACATGTTTCAAGCAGACCACCATAGTCCCTGTGCCCAAGGAAGCAAAGGTAACCTGCCTAAAACATTACCGCCCCGTAGCACTCGCGTCGGTAGCCATGAAGTGCTTTGAAAGGCTGGTCATGGCTCACATTAACAGCATCCTCCCGGATACCCTAGACCCACTCCAATTCACATACCGCTCTAACAGATCCACAGATGACGCAATCTCAATCGCACTCCACACTGCACTTTCCCACCTGGACAAAAGGAACACTTATGTGAGAATGCTATTCATTGACTACAGCTCAGCTTTCAACACCATAGTGCCCACAAATCTCATCACTAAGCTAAGGACCCTGGGACTAAATACCTCCCTCTGAAACTGGATCCTGGACATCCTGACGGTGTGTGTACTTAGTCCCCTCCTGTACTCCCTGTTCACCCACGACTGTGTGGCCAAACACGACTACAACACCATTATTAACCTCTCTAGGGTAGGGGAGACGCTCACGTCCCACCAGGCCAAGATCCGGTGAAACTGCAGAGAGCTAACATTTTAAATACACCATTCGTTGTATTAAACATTATTGTAAATGCATGTATCTAACATCATTTAAGAGATGAATATCTTATTAATCCAGCCGCTGTGTCAGATTTCAAAAAGGTTTACTGCAAAAGCAAACATGAGATTTTCTGAGGACGGCACCCCATTAGCGTCACGAAAGTCAGAAATAACAATAAAATAAATCGCTTACCATTGAAGATCTTCCTCTGGTGGCAATGCCAAGTGTCCTAACAACACAGTGAGTGTTTGTTTTGTTTGATAAAATACATTTTTCTAGCCTAACACGAAACATTTGTAAACCGGTTGCGTCGTGATTTCCGTCTCATTCAACTTTGGGCGAAGCGTTCATGGTAATTACACACACTAAACAAATGTTTATCCAGTCATGGTTGGTTTCATTGCAATCATCTGGTTGTTACTAACACAACCATACATGATGGTTCTTTTCCCGGGACATATTGACCGAAACAAACCGATTTGAAGACACCAATCAATGACCTCATTGCGCACCAATGGTAGGACCGGTCTATCGTTGATTGACTGTTTTTTGGCCCAATGACCACTGATCATCTTGAAACCTAGCTTGGAAGATAGCCAATGAGCTGAGGTAAACGGCAATATGTAATGGTTATACATTCGAAGACCAGCCTTTATGGTAAACTCTGGCGTAAAAGAGGTTAATTCGCCATTGCAACTCCTACTTGACGGAGCCACGAGTGTTACGCATAGCAGTACATATCAACAGCATTTTCAACAAGTTTATATATTTAAATTATGGCGAATAAATCAGGAAAAGCAAAAATACAGATTTAACCCAAATTATAGAGGAAATTGATCGAGACAGCGAGACAGAGTTTCTTCAGGAAGATGAGGTAATGTTTCTGCACGGCGAGGATGCCATGCTGGATTTGTTATAATGCTTGGTTCTTAATGCTAATTCTAATGCTAATGTCATTGTTTGAAATTAATATGAAATATTATTCATTGAGATTTTTTGGTGTTGATTTTCTTATTTTATTTGCAACATATAAAAATATCTTCTGTAATGAAATGTGTAAAGTACACATTGGCAATACTGTGTGTGTGATATATTTTTGAAATTTATTTTACATAAACTTGGAATGGAACAGCTCTTCACCATAGTGATTATGTTCCCTGTACTCTATATATATATCTGTTTATTTTATGTGTTGATACAGGGCTCATATGTGAAATTATTGTTACTGATTTTTAAAATCTTTCACAGTGGCAGTGATTCTGATTATGAGCCGCCAATGTCTAGGTGTCCATCTCCCTCGGAAACTGGTTCATCCAGCTGGACCCCTGCTGTCTCCGGCTCCACACCTACCCGGCCATCTAAAGTTGTGAAGTCAGTGACAAAGAAGAGGAGGTGGGGAAGAGAGAAACCTGCAGACAGAGGGCCAGAGAGTTGTTGGCACTCTGTGTTAGAAGATGATGTGGAACCAAATCCACCAGTTTTTAGACCCAAAAGGCAGCCAGGACCTCAACTAGACATGACTGCAAAGTACAGCCTCCTTCAACTTTTTCACCTTGTCAGTTGTTGATTCCTTGAGGGCGAACACAAATAATTGGGCTAAGAAGCAGGCAGGAAAGAAAGAGGCATGGAAGACCATTTCCATGTCAGACCTTTTCAATGGTCATTTACATGGGGCTGGTGAAGCCTTGTCTCATCGCGCACCAATGTGTCGGAGGAAACACCGTGCACTGCGCCCGGCCCGCCACAGGAGTCGCTGTTGCGCGATGAGACAAGGATATCCCTACCGGTCAAACCCTCCCTAACCTGGACGACGCTAGGCCAATTGTGCATCGCCCCGCGGACCTCCCGGTCGCGGCAGGTTACAACAGAGCCTGGGCGCGAACCCAGAGTCTCTGGTGGCACAGCTGGAGCTGCAGTACAGCGCCCTTAATCACTGAGGCCACTCATCATAAACGTTGACGAAATATACATGTTTTACATATAATTAAAGATACACTGGTTCTTAATGCAACCACTGTGTCAGATTTTTTTTAAACGTTCCGAAAAAAGTATACCATGCAATAATCTGAGACGGCGCTCAGACGTAAATATATTTCTCCGCCATGTTGGAGTCAACAGAAATACGAAATTACATCATAAATATTCCCTTACCTTTGATGATCTGTCATCAGAATGCAGTGCAAGGAATCCTAGTTTCGCAATAAATCGTTGTTTTGTTCCATAAAATCCAATACTAGTGTCCAATTAGCTACTTTTGCTAGCATGTTTAGTTCACATGTCCAAAAGCTGGCGCTGGTCCAGGCGAACTCGGACGAAAACTTCAAAAAGTTATATTCCAGGTCGCATAAACTGGTCAAACTAAGTAGAGAATCAATCTTCAGGATTTTATTATCATATATATCCAATAACGTTCCAACCGGAGCATTCGTTTTTGTCTACAGAACGTAGAACGCAAGGCGATATAATGACTACTGCGTGTAACCAGGATTTGGCATTCGGCAAGACCAGTGACTCAAATAGCTGCCATCCGGTCCCACATCACACTAGAGGGTTGATTCCACGTTCTACTGACTGTTGACATCTAGTGGAAGGCGTAGGAAGTGCGAACAGATCCATATCTTATTTGACAAAGAAGAACAGATCCAAATTTTATTTGCCAAAGATTACAAAATATCCCGTTTAAAACGGGAACGTTTTTTTTTTTCCAAAAATGAAAATACTGCCCCTAGAGTCACAACAGGTTAAATCATGTTTCTAGTCTATTTCATAGTTACAATGTGTAATCATTGATGTCCCAGGAGAGTTTCAGTGGTAAACACTGCTGAAGTGTATAATTGTAATACATACATGCAGACACAGCATCATTCAAAGAATGGAGTTTGATACATCTGGTATTGGATATGACAGAATTATTTTGTTGATAAATAGCGATTTTCGTAAATTAAATGTATGACCAAGAAATATGCAGAATTGTTTTCTCTACATTAATTAACATATTCCTCTCAATTGTAAATTTTTTGCTTGACTCGTTATGACGTTATAAGTACTTATATTCACTACTACATACAGTATATACATACGGGTAATGCATGATATGTAAACATCATTATTAAATCGGCATTAATAAAGTGACTAGTGATCCATTTGTTAGAGTGGCCAATGATTTCAAGTCTGTATGTAGGCACCAGCCTCTCTGTGTTAGTGAGGGCTGTTTAACAGTCTGATGGCATTGAGATATAAGCTATTTTTCAGTCTCTCAGTCCCAGCTTTGATACACCTGTACTGACCTTGCCTTATGGATGGTAGCAGGGTGAACAGGCAGTGGCTTGGGGGTTTGTTGTCCTTGATGATCGTTTTGGCCTGCCTGTGATATCAGGTGCTGTAGGTGTCCTGGAGGGCAGGTAGTTTCACCACCCTCTTGAGAGCCCTGCGGTTGTGGGCGGTGCAGTTGCCGTACGAGGCAGGGATACAGCCCGACAGGGTGCTCTCAATTGTGCATCTGTAAACTTTTGTGAGGGTTTTAGGTGGCACGCCAAATTTCTTCAGCCTCCTGAGGTTATAGAGGCGCTGTTACACCTTCTTTACCACACTGTCTGTGTGGGTGGACCATTTCAGTTTGTCCGTGATGTGTATGCCGATGAATTTAAAACTTTCCACCTCCTCCACTACTGTCCCGTCGATGTGGATAGGGGGGTGCTCCCTCTGCCAAGTCCACGATCATCTCCTTTATTTTGTTGACGTTGAGTGAGAGGTTGTTTCCTGACACCACACTCCGAGTGCCCTCACCTCCTCCCTACAGGCTGTCTCGTCATTGTTGGTGATCAAGCCTACTACTGTTGTGTCGTCTGCAAATTTGATGATCAAGTTGAAGGCATGCATGGCCACACAGTCATGGGTGAACAGGGAGTATAGTAGGGAACTGAGCACACACCCTTGTGGGGCCCCAGTGTTGAGGCTCAGCGAAGTTGAGATGTTGTTTCCTACCTTTACCACTTGGGCGGGGCCTGTCAGGAAGTCCAGGACCCAATAGCGCAGGGCGGGGTTGAGACCCAAGGCCTCAAGCTTAATAATGAGCTTGGAGGGTACTATGGTGTTGAATGCTGAGCTGTAGTCAATGAACATCATTCTTACATGGGTATTCCTCTTGTCCAGATGGGATAGGGCAGTTATCAGTGAGATGGCAATAGCATCGTCTGTGAACCTATTGGGGCGGTATGCAAATTGCAGTGGGTCTAGGGTGACAGGTAAGGTGGAGGTGATATGATTCTTGACTAGTCTCTAAAAGCACTTCCTGATGACAGAAGTGAGTGCTACGGGGCGATAGTCAATCAGTTCAGTTACCTTTGCCTTCTTAGGTAGGATAGGGAGAGATTGAATATGTCTGTATACACACCAGGCAGCTGATCTGGGACAGGGAGATATTGAATATGTTTGTAAACACACCAGGCAACTGGTCTGGGATAGGGAGAGATTGAATATGTCTGTAAACACATCCGGCAGCTGGTCTACGCATGCTCTGAGGACGCGGCTAGGGATGTCGTCTTGGCCGGCAGTCTTGCGAGGGTTAACATATTTAAATGTCTTACTCACGTCTGCCACGGAGAAGGAGAGCCCACAGTCCTTGGTAGCGGCCTGTGTCTGTGTCACTGTGTTATCCTCAAAGTGGGCAAATAAGGTGTTTAGTTCGTCTGGAAGCAAGACGTCTGTGTCTGTGACGTGGCTAATTTTATTTTTGTAGTCCGTGATTGCCTGCAACATACGTCTCGTGTCTGAGCCGTTGAATTGCGACTTCACTTTGTCGATATACTGACATTTCGCTTGTTTGATTACCTTGCAGAGGGAATAACTACAATGTTTGTACTCGGCCATATTCCTGGTCATCTTTCCATGGTTAAACTCTCTAGGGTACGTGGGACGGTAGTGTCCCACCTGTCAACAGCCAGTGAAACTGCAGGGCGCCAAATTCAAAACAACAGAAATCCCATAATAAAAATTCCTCAAACATACATGTATTTTACACCATTTTAAAGATACACTTGTTGTAAATCCAGCCACAGTGTCCGATTTCAAAAAGGCTTTACGACGAAAGCAAGCCAAACGATTACATTAGTTCAGAGCCAAGTCACAGAAAAACAGCAATTTTTTTTTATTTTTTAAAATTTTATTTCACCTTTATTTAACCAGGTAGGCTAGTTGAGAACAAGTTCTCATTTGCAACTGCGACCTGGCCAAGATAAGGCATAGCAGTGTGAACAGACAACACAGAGTTACACATGGAGTAAACAATTAACAAGTCAATAACACAGTAGAAAAAAGGGGAGTCTATATACATTGTGTGCAAAAGGCATGAGAAGGTAGGCGAATAATTACAATTATGCAGATTAACACTGGAGTGATAAATGATCAGATGGTTATGTACAGGTAGAGATATTGGTGTGCAAAAGAGCAGAAAAATAAATAAATAAAAACAGTATGGGGATGAGGTAGGTGAAAAATGGGTGGGCTATTTACCAATAGACTATGTACAGCTGCAGCGATCGGTTAGCTGCTCAGATAGCAGATGTTTGAAGTTGGTGAGGGAGATAAAAGTCTCCAACTTCAGCGATTTTTGCAATTCGTTCCAGTCACAGGCAGCAGAGAACTGGATCGAAAGGCGGCCAAATGAGGTGTTGGCTTTAGGGATGATCAGTGAGATACACCTGCTGGAGCGCGTGCTACGGATGGGTGTTGCCATCGTAACCAGTGAACTGAGATAAGGCGGAGCTTTACCTAGCATGGACTTGTAGATGACCTGGAGCCAGTGGGTCTGGCGACGAATATGTAGCGAGGGCCAGCCGACTAGAGCATACAAGTCGCAGTGGTGGGTGGTATAAGGTGCTTTAGTGACAAAACGGATGGCACTGTGATAAACTGCATCCAGTTTGCTGAGTAGAGTGTTGGAAGCAATTTTGTAGATGACATCGCCGAAGTCGAGGATTGGTAGGATAGTCAGTTTTACTAGGGTAAGTTTGGCGGCGTGAGTGAAGGAGGCTTTGTTGCGGAATAGAAAGCCGACTCTTGATTTGATTTTCGATTGAAGATGTTTGATATGGGTCTGGAAGGAGAGTTTAGAGTCTAGCCAGACACCTAGGTACTTATAGATGTCCACATATTCAAGGTCGGAACCATCCAGGGTGGTGATGCTGGTCAGGCGTCAGACGGTTGAAAAGCATGCTGGTCAGACGGTTGAAAAGCATGCATTTGGTTTTACTAGCGTTTAAGAGCAGTTGGAGGCCACGGAAGGAGTGCTGTATGGCATTGAAGCTTGTTTGGAGGTTAGATAGCACAGTGTCCAAGGACGGGCCGGAAGTATATAGAATGGTGTCGTCTGCGTAGAGGTGGATCAGGGAATCGCCCGCAGCATGAGAAACATCATTGATATATACAGAGAAAAGAGTCGGCCCGAGAATTGAACCCTGTGGCACCCCCATAGAGACTGCCAGAGGACCGGACAGCATGCCCTCCGATTTGACACACTGAACTCTGTCTGCAAAGTAATTGGTGAACCAGGCAAGGCAGTCATCCGAGAAACCGAGGCTACTGAGTCTGCCGATAAGAATACGGTGATTGACAGAGTCGAAAGCCTTGGCAAGGTCTATGAAGACGGCTGCACAGTACTGTATTTTATCGATGGCGGTTATGATATCGTTTAGTA
This sequence comes from Oncorhynchus mykiss, assembly GCF_013265735.2. Lineage (NCBI taxonomy): Eukaryota > Metazoa > Chordata > Actinopteri > Salmoniformes > Salmonidae > Oncorhynchus > Oncorhynchus mykiss. The sequence continues at coordinate 30,640,923 of NC_050572.1, read as the reverse complement.
CCTTGATCGTGTCTGAGGTACACCCGTGACCGGCTCGGAAACCAGATTGCACAGCGGAGAAGGTACGGTGGGATTCGAGATGGTCAGTGACCTGTTTGTTGACTTGGCTTTCGAAGACCTTAGATAGGCAGGGCAGGATGGATATAGGTCTGTAGCAGTTTGGGTCCAGGGTGTCGCCCCCTTTGAAGAGGGGGATGACTGCGGCAGCTTTCCAATCCTTGGGGATCTCAGACGATATGAAAGAGAGGTTGAACAGGCTGGTAATAGGGGTTGCGACAATGGCGGCGGATAGTTTCAGGAATAGAGGGTCCAGATTGTCAAGCCCAGCTGATTTGTACGGGTCCAGGTTTTGCAGCTCTTTCAGAACATCTGTTATCTGGATTTGGGTAAAGGAGAACCTGGAGAGGCTTGGGCGAGTAGCTGCGGGAGGGGGGGGGGGGGGGGCTATTGGCCGAGGTTGGAGTAGCCAGGCGGAAGGCATGGCCAGCCGTTGAGAAATGCTTGTTGAAGTTTTCGATAATCATGGATTTATCGGTGGTGACCGTGTTACCTAGCCTCAGTGCAGTGGGCAGCTAGGAGGTGGTGCTCTTGTTCTCCATGGACTTCACAGTGTCCCAGAACTTTTTGGAGTTGGAGCTACAGGATGCAAACTTCTGCCTGAAGAAGTTGGCTTTAGCTTTCCTGACTGACTGTGTGTATTGGTTCCTGACTTCCCTGAACAGTTGCATATCGCAGGGACTATTCGATGTTATTGCAGTCCGCCACAGGATGTTTTTGTGCTGGTCGAGGGCAGTCAGGTCTGGAGTGAACCAGGGGCTATATCTGTTCTTAGTTCTGCATTTTTTGAACGAAGCATGCTTATCTAAAATGGTGAGGAAGTTACTTTTAAAGAAAGACCAGGCATCCTCAACTGACGGGATGAGGTCAATGTCCTTCCAGGATACCCGGGCCAGGTCGATTAGAAAGGCCTGCTCACAGAAGTGTTTTAGGGAGCGTTTGACAGTGATGAGGGGTGGTCGTTTGACTCCGGCTCCGTAGCGGATACAGGCAATGAGGCAGTGATCGCTGAAATCCTGGTTGAAGACAGCGGAGGTGTATTTGGAGGGCCAGTTGGTCAGGATGACGTCTATGAGGGTGCCCTTGTTTACAGAGTTAGGGTTGTACCTGGTGGGTTCCTTGATGATTTGAGTGAGATTGAGGGCATCTAGCTTAGATTATAGGACTGCCGGGGTGTTAAGCATATCCCAGTTTAGGTCACCTAACAGAACAAACTCTGAAGCTAGATGGGGGACGATCAATTCACAAATGGTGTCCAGGGCACAGCTGGGAGCTGAGGGGGGTCGGTAGCAGGCGGCAACAGTGAGAGACTTATTTCTGGAGAGAGTCATTTTCAAAATTAGTAGTTCGAACTGTTTGGGTATGGACCTGGAAAGTATGACATTACTTTGCAGACTATCTCTGCAGTAGACTGCAACTCCTCCCCCTTTGGCAGTTCTATCTTGACGGAAGATGTTATAGTTGGGTATGGAAATCTCAGAATTTTTGGTGGCCTTCCTGAGCCAGGATTCAGACACGGCAAGGACATCAGGGTTAGCAGAGTGTGCTAGAGCAGTGATTAAGACAAACTTAGGGAGGAGGCTTCTGATGTTGACATGCATGAAACCAAGGCTTTTTCGATCACAGAAGTCAACAAATGAGGGTGCCTGGGTTTACCTCCACATCACCCGCGGAACAGAGAAGGAGTAGTATGAGGGTGCGGCTGAAGGCTATCAAAACTGGTCGCCTAGGGCGTTGGGGACAGAGAATAAGAGGAGCAGGTTTCTGGGCATGGTAGAATATATTCAGGGCATAATGCGCAAACAGGGGTATGGTGGGGTGCGGGTACAGCGGAGGTAAGCCCAGGCACTGGGTGATGATGAGAGAGGTCCAGCCAAAGAGAGGAGTCACAAAAAGCAGAAATATAGATAACATTAATCACTAACCTTTGATGATCTTCATCAGATGACACTCATAGGACTTCATGTTACACAATACATGTATGTTTTGTTCGGTAAAGTTCATATTTATATCCAAAAATCTGAGTTTACATTGGCCCGTTATGTACAGTAGTTCCAAAAACATCTGGTGATTTTGCAGAGAGCCACATCAATTTACACTAAATTTAGCAATAAACATTGCTAAAAAATACAAGTGTGATACATGGAATTTTAGACCCACTTCTCCTTAATGCAACCGCTGTGTCAGATTTCAAAAAAACTTTACGGAAAAAGCAAACCATGCAATAATCTGAGTACGGTGCTCAGACGACAAATCAAGCCAAATTGATATCCGCCATGTTGGAGTCAAAAGAAGTCAGAAATCGCATTATAAATATTCACTTAACTTTCATGATCTTCACCAGAATGCACTCCCAGGAATCCCAGTTCCACAATAAATGTTTGTTTTGTTCGATAATGTCCATCAATTATGTCCAAATTCCTCCTTGTTGTTAGCGCGTTCAGTAATCCAACTTCATGACGCACGAAAAGTCCAAAAGTTCCGTTACAGTCCGTAGAAACATGTCAAATGATGCATAGAATCAATCTTTAGGATGTTTTTAACATAAATCTTCAATAATGTTCCAACCGGACAATTCCTTTGTCTGTAAAAAGCAATGGAACGCAAGATAACTTTCACCGCGCATGGTCAGCTCGTGGCTCCTGGCAGACCTCTGACTCATTCCCCTCTCATTTGCCCCCACTTCACAGTAGAAGCCTCAAACTAGGTTCTAAAGACGGTTGACACATAGTGAAAGCCTTAGGAAGTGCAACATGACCAATATCCCACTGTATCTTCAATAGGGAATGAGCTGAAAAACGACCAACCTCAGATTTCCCACTTCCTGGTTGTATTTTTTCTCTGGTTTTTGCCTGCCATATGAGTTCTGTTATACTCACAGACATCACTCAAACAGTTTTAGAAACTTTAGAGTGTTTTCTATCAAAATCTACTAATTATATGCATATTCTAGCTTTTATGGCTGAGAAGCAAGCAGCTTAATTTGGGCATTCTTTTCATCCAAAATTCCCAATGCTGCCCCCTACCCTAGAGAAGTTAAATGTGGCAGTTCTCGCTTTCAGTTTTGCACAAATGCCGCCATCTATCCATGGTTTCTGGTTAGGGTAGGTTTTAATAGTCACAGTGGGTACAACATCTCCTATGCACTTCCTTGTATACTCACTCACCGAATCAACTTATAAATCTATGCTATTCCTTGAGGCTACCGGGAACATGTCCCAGTCCGCGTTGTCAAAACATTCTTGAAGTGTGGATTCCGATTGGTCAGACCAGCGTTGAATGGTCCTTGTCACGGGTACATCTTGTTTGAGTTTCTGCCTATAGGAGGGGAGAAGCAAAATGGAGTCGTGTTAAGATTTGCTGAATAGAGGGCGGGGAGGGCCTTGTATGCATCGCGGAAGTTAGAATAGCAGCGATTCAGTGTTTTGCCAGCCTGGGTACTACAATCAATATGCTGATACAATTTTGGTAGCCTTGTTCTCAAATTCTCTTTGTTAAAATCCCCAACTCCCCAATAAATGCAGCCTCAGGATATATGGTTTCCAGTTTGCATAGAGTCCAGTGGAGTTCCTTGAGGGCCGTTGTGGTATCGGCTTGAGGGGGGATATATACGGCTGTGACAATAACCAACGAGAATTCTCTTGGAAGATAATACGGTCAGCATTTGATTGTAAGGAATTCTAGGTCAGGTGAATGGACATGAGCGAGTACTATACTCAGAAGCGGTGGGTGATGTGCGCGCCTTCGAATTCTGACCAGAAGGCCGCTCCGTCTATCTCTTCTGCGACAACGTTGTTTTGGGTCAGCCTCTGGAATCAGTTCGAATGCCTTGGGTGGTTCGAACAAAGGTGATGGTAAGTTGACGTTGCTCTGATATCCAATAGTTATATCCGGCTGTATGGCTGTATGTAATAACGGCTGTATGTAATAACACTTAAGATTCTCTGGGCTAACAATGTAAGAAATAATACAAAAAACAAAATACTGCATAGTTTCGTAAGGACTAGAAGCGAGGCGACCTTCTCTGTCGGCGCCATCTTGCGCCTGGGTGAATGGAATATAAATGACAGTCATCCAATATGCTGTAATAGAAATAAGGCCTTGCTCATGAAATTTTTTTTAATCACCCTCCCTCATCTTAAACGGCACCGAACGCCACTGATCTTAACACTGGCTTCGAGATGAATTCTGAATAAATTCTTCCATCTGGCACTCCAGGTAGACTCATGCAAATGCTCAAAGTATTTGAATGATTTCAACCCAGGGGCGTTTTCAATAGGGACAAAATGGAAGAAAACGGGTAGAGGTAGTACCTGAACCTATCTTAACCTTTATTTTATCAGGGAGTCATACTGAAACCAAGGTCTCTTACAGATGAGCCCTGAATTACATAAATTACAGAAAATACACACATCAAAATATAAATACAAAATACAATCAGAAAGAAAGAAAGAAAAACACGGTCATAATAAAAACTCACATTCATCATTAATAAGGTTTTCTGAATTTCCCTAGAGGCACCAGAAGATAAAATATAAGAACATTTTGAAGAGTGTTCCACAAATAAGTTGCAAGAAAAGGGCCTTGGTCAGGGAATCGACGAAGAACCCGATGGTCACTCTGACAATCATCTCTGCAGCACTCCACCAATCAGGCATTTATGGTACAGTGGCCAGACGGAAGCCGTTCCTCAGTAAAAGGCACATGACAGCCCGTTTGGAGTTTGCCAAAAGGCACCTAAATGACTCTCAGAACATGAGAAACAAGATTCTCTGGTCTGATGAAACCAAAATTGAACTCTTTGGCCTGAATGACAAGCCCGACTGGAGGAAATCTGGCACCATCCCTACGGTGTAGCATGGTGGTGGCAGAATCATGCTGTGGGGATGTTTTTCAGCGGAAGGGACTGGGAGACTAATCAGGGTCGAAGGCTAAGATGAACGGAGCAGAGTACAGAGAGATCATTGATGAAAATCTGCTCCAGAGTGAAGGTTCACTTTCCAACAGGAAAACGACCCTCAGTACACACTTAAGACAACAACGCAGAAGTGGCTTCAGGACTAGCCGCTGAATGTCCTTGAGTGGACCAGCCAGAGCCCGGACCTGAACCCGATGGAATATCTCTGGAGAGACCTGTCAATAGCTGTGAAACCATGCTCCCAATCCAACCTGACAGAGCTACAGAGGATCTGCAGAGAAGAATGGGAGAAACTCCCCAAATACAGGTGTGTGAAGCTTGTATTAAGCCTGCCGAGATAAAATTATGATAAAAAGCATTGCATATCCCATTCTTCTCAGTTATGAGTCAGACCAAGCTTTCTTGGGAAGGGAAGAAGAGGAATTTGCACACTTCAGTGCATTTACTGTTCTCCAAATTTTCTAGGGTTTCACCTGCAGAGTCAAAAATAGAACTTAAAAAGTTGCTTGATTTCGTTTTCTTGATCGAGATAGTACATCAATAAATGTAAAATGCTTCCTTTAGGTGTTCATTAAAATGCTTTGTTACCATAAGACACTGTGGGCTGTGGGCTCTTCTCCTCCGTGGCCGACGAGAGTAAGATATTTAAACGTGTTAAACCTCGCAGGGCTGCTGGCCCAGACGGCATCCCTAGCTGCATCCTCAGAGCATGCGCAGACCAGCTGGCTGGAGTGTTTCCGGACATATTCAATCTCTCCCTATCCCAGTCTGCTGTCCCCACTTGCTTCAAGATGTCCACCCAAGAAAGCAGAGGTAACATAACTAAATGACTATCGCCCCGTAGCACTCACTTCTGTCATCGTGAAGTGCTTTGAAAGCCTAGTCAAGGATCATATACAGTGCCTTGCGAAAGTATTCGGCCCCCTTGAACTTTGCGACCTTTTGCCACATTTCAGGAATCAAACATAAAGAGTGTGGGACAAGTGGGACACAATCATGAAGAGGAACGACATTTATTGGATATTTCAAACTTTTTTAACAAATCAAAAACTGAAAAATTGGGAGTGCAAAATTATTCAGCCCCTTTACTTTCAGTGCAGCAAACTCTCTCCAGAAGTTCAGTGAGGATCTCTGAATGATCCAATGTTGACCTAAATGACTAATGATGATAAATACAATCCACCTGTGTGTAATCAAGTCTCCGTATAAATGCACCTGCACTGTGATAGTCTCAGAGGTCCGTTAAAAGCGCAGAGAGCATAATGAAGAACAAGGAACACACCAGGCAGGTCCGAGATACTGTTGTGAAGAAGTTTAAAGCCGGATTTGGATACAAAAAGATTTCCCAAGCTTTAAACATCCCAAGGAGCACTGTGCAAGCGATAATATTGAAATGGAAGGAGTATCAGACCACTGCAAATCTACCAAGACCTGGCCGTCCCTCTAAACTTTCAGCTCATACAGGGAGAAGACTGATCAGAGATGCAGCCAAGAGGCCCATGATCACTCTGGATGAACTGCAGAGATCTACAGCTGAGGTGGGAGACTCTGTCCATAGGACAACAATCAGTCGTATATTGCACAAATCTGGCCTTTATGGAAGAGTGGCAAGAAGAAAGCCATTTCTTAAAGATATCCATAAAAAGTGTTGTTTAAAGTTTGCCACAAGCCACCTGGGAGACACACCAAACATGTGGAAGCAGGTACTCTGGTCAGATGAAACCAAAATTGAACTTTTTGGCAACAATGCAAAACGTTATGTTTGGCGTAAAAGCAACACAGCTGAACACACCATCCCCACTGTCAAACATGGTGGTGGCAGCATCATGGTTTGGGCCTGCTTTTCTTCAGCAGGGACAGGGAAGATGGTTAAAATTGATGGGAAGATGGATAGAGCCAAATACAGGACCATTCTGGAAGAAAACCTGATGGAGTCTGCAAAAGACCTGAGACTGGGATGGAGATTTGTCTTCCAACAATACAATGATCCAAAACATAAAGCAAAATCTAAAATGGAATGGTTCAAAAATAAACATTTCCAGGTGTTAGAATGGCCAAGTCAAAGTCCAGACCTGAATCCAATCGAGAATCTGTGGAAAGAACTGAAAACTGCTGTTCACAAATGCTCTCCATCCAACCTCACTGAGCTCGAGCTGTTTTGCAAGGAGGAATGGGAAAAAATGTCAGTCTCTCGATGTGCAAAACTGATAGAGACATACCCCAAGCGACTTACAGCTGTAATCGCAGCAAAAGGTGGTGCTACAAAGTATTAACTTAAGGGGGCTGAATAATTTTGCACGCCCAATTTTTCAGTTTTTGATTTGTTAAAAAAGTTTGAAATATCCAATAAATGTCATTCCACTTCATGATTGTGTCCCATTTGTTGTTGATTCTTCACAAAAAAATACAGTTTTATATCTTTATGTTTGAAGCCTGAAATGTGGCAAAAGGTCGCAAAGTTCAAGGGGGCCGAATACTTTCGCAAGGCACTGCACCTTATCTGACACCCTAGACCCACTTCAATTTGCTTACCGCCCCAATAGATCCAGAGACGATGCAATCGGCATTGCACTGCACACTGCCCTATCCCACCTGGACAAGAGGAATAACTATGTAAGAATGCTGTTCATTGACTATAACTCAGCATTCAACACCATAGTACCCTCCAAGCTCATTATTAAGCCCGGGGCCCTGGGTCTGAACCCAGCCCTGGGAAACTGGGTCCTGGACTTCCTGACGGGCAGCCACCAGGTGCTGAAGGTAGGGAACAACACTCCCACTTTGCTCTCCCTCAACACATGGGCCCAACAAGGGTGCGTGCTCAGCCCCCTCCTGTTATCTCTGTTCACCCTTGACTGCGTGGCCACGCATGCCTCCACCTCAATCATCAAGTTTCCAGATAACACAACAGTAGTAGGTCTGATTGCCAACAATGACAAGACAGTCTTCAGGAAGGAGGTGAGGGCCCTTGGAGAGTGGTGCCAGGAAAATAACCTCTCACTGAACGTCAACAAAACACAGGAAACAGCAGAGGGAGCACGCCCCTATCCACATCGACGGGACTGCAGTGGAGAAGGTGAAAAGCTTCAAATTCCTCGGCGTACATATCGCTGACGATCTGATATTTGTCTTGGCCCCTAAAACCCTCACAATCGTTTACAGATGCACAATTAAGAGCATCCTGTCTAGCTGCATCACTGCCTGGTACTGCTACTGCACCGCCCGCAGGGCTCTCCAGAGGGTGGTGCGGTATACCCAACGCATCACAGTTGACAAACTACCTGCCCTCCAGGAGACCTACAGCACCCGATGTCACAGGAAGGCCAAAAAGGTAATCAAGGAAAGCCACGGCCTGTTCACTCCGCTATCATCCAGAAGGCGAGGTCGGTAAAGGTGCATCAAAGCTGGGACCGAGAGACTGAAAAACAGCTTTTATCTCAAGGTCATCAGAATGTTAAATAGCCATCACTAGCTGGCTTCCACCCGGTTACACAACCCTTCACCTTAGAGGCTGCTGCCCTATATACATAGACTTGGAATCACTGGCCACTTTAATAATGGACCACTAGTCAGTTTAATAATGTTTAAATAATATTTACATACTGCTTTACTCATCTCATATGTATATAAAGTACTATTCTACTGTATTTTAGTCAATGCCACTCTGACATTGCTCAATCTAATATTTATATATTTCTTAAATCTACTCTTTTACTTTTAGGTTTGTGTGTATTGTTGAGAATCGTTTTTTAGATACTACTGCACTAATAGATACTACTCCACTGTTGGAGCTAGGAACACAAGCATTTCGCTACACCCACATTAACATCTGCTAAATATGTGTATGACCAATAACATTTTATTTGATTCTGATTATAGGGTTCGGAGAATGGAACATCAACTATAGGAAAGTTAAAACTAGACAGAGACTAGACAGAGCTATGTAAAACGTGTATTTATTCTCAAGAAGCAACCAGCATCTCAATAAGTTCACGTGACAGACAGGAATTTATAGACACAGATCAGGCATTACTAAGGAATGATGAACATCCAATTCTCATTCTTACATACATCCCCATCTCACTAAGAAATGTCCTTGTTTCTCTAACATAAAATACAATATCTAGGGGCCTACTCGCTACATACTGCAAATCGCTCTTTGAGATGTATCTGGTTCACCCTGTGTTCTATATGTAAAATATTTCAAACATTGAAATTCAGAGAAAACATGACACTGCATTCAGAAAGTGAACAAATAAGCTGTCCACACATTTGTATCAAAGTAAAATCCTCTTCAAGATTTCCCCGCTAAAGGCAAATCTCACTTGGAAACTGATGGCAAGGAACAAAAATGGACTCCGAAGCAGTTTGATATTTTTTCCTATAGCCATCAACAAATACATTTCACCAGTGTGTTTACCAAGAAAACAACAGCAGCACAGACATGGGACTGTAGATTGGGGAAGAGGAGGAGGAAGAGGGGGATGAAAAGGAGGAACATGTTTTGAAGGCAAACAATTGTGTTTGCAGTACATTTAGAACAGGGGTCTTCTGGGAGCCGGAGTCTTTAGTAAAGGACTTGGGTTTTATTAGTTGAATGATATAAAACATGACAAAACAGCTACTTAAAGAGGCTCAGAGATTCTCCCCCTTTTCCCACAGGGATTTCTATGTAGGCCAAGAGCTGTCCCCCTCTTTCCTTTGTGTGTGTGTGTGTGTGTGTGTGTGTGTGTGTGTGTGTGTGTGTGTGTGTGTGTGTGTGTGTGTGTGTGTGTGTGTGTGTGTGTTGGCAGGGAAAGGGTACATTCTAGCACACACAGAGGAGATTGAGCGGCAGGGTAACGCTAGGCAATCTTATCTGCTGTAGAGACGACAACACTGGAGACCTGGGCGAGAGACGTGTGCAGGGAAAATAAACAAGCATCTGCAATCCCATATGCACAAATGTGAATTAGAGTCATCAACATTAGCAGTCCTTTCAAAGCAGACGAGATGCTGTTTATGGACCTGTTCTTGTAGCCTTGGATCTCCTGAAAACAGAAAGGTATAAAACATTTTTTTGTTTTGGTACAACTTTCTGTTCTTACCGGATATAAAGCATTCTGTTTAAATCGATATACTATTCTACATAAAACATTTATGAAAATGATTACAAATGTTGCAAGAATTACACAGAATACCATTCAGTACAGGTTGCAGGACTATTACTTTGGACAATAACGTAAGTGGAAATGGAAGTAGGAATATTACGTATTTGTCATTCATAATCATGCCTAATGATATTGTACAGCACACATAATAAAAGGTAAATACACACATTTTCCTATATAATAAAATGCAGAAGGGAGTAACAGTAGCATATCAACTCAGCTAGCACATTTGGTTCCTTTGGATTTGTGGAATTTACGTTTTTTGGTTTCCCATTAGCTCTGGGAACGAAACCACAAGATTCCTGATTGTTAAAATGGAACGTTTTTTAAACATTCTGAACAGAAGTCAAAATTTCACCTGTTCTGGGAACGTACATTGTTAGGTTAGGTGTGTCGGCATGGCCGACAAGATAGAGCGAATTTTGTTGATGCATGGAAAATATGTTTTTAAATACAATTCTTAGAATGTTCTTAGAACTTTACTAATGTTTTCTTTTAGTTTTTTTATAAAAAGTTTTCGTAATGTTCTGAGAACATGACTTTCAATGGAACCATGAGCAAACCTGAAGAGAACGTTATGCTGAAGTACTGGAATTCCCACAGTAGAACATTGTTTCTTATCATTCTCTGAACATTCTGAGAACATGACTTTAACCAGAACTATGAGGAAACCTGTAGAAAATGTTAATCCGGAGTACTGAGATTCCCGCCGAAGAACGTTGTTTCTTAACGTTCTCTGAACAATTTGAGAACATTACTTTAAATAGAACCGCAAGAAAACCTGTAGGAAACGTTTTGGGAAGGCTTTATGCTAAATAATCATATTACAACCATGCTCTCGCCAAGCTCTAAGAAACATATGGTTCTCAGAACGTGTGCTAGCTGGGAAAGGTGAGCTCCGGGAACAGATGGCCTTGCTGAACACAACTGAGGTGACATCAGATGTTGGCACTGAAGACAGACGGCAGCGCCGACCTCAACTGACCTGGAGATGGTTTATTACATGCCTACAGACCTGAAAGTATAAGCCAATATTATTTGACCTGTCAGAGCTCCTGAAGAAAAGAAGAGGAAGGAGATGAGGAAAGAAAGCTACCTAATAGAATGATTGGGACAGCCATTCAGACATGGTATTGCTAATCTGACAACTGACGATGTCCTGATATGCATGCCGTACATTTCAATTGGGTATTAGAACACAGACCATACTGTACATAGCTAGTGTTACTCAACTCAAGTCAAGTGATCTGAACTAAGATCAGAAATGGACTTTTTAGAGCCAAACACAGCTGTGAACTGAATTGAGCCTAGATCAGTGTATTATTATCAGAGTGGAAAGTGAGGAGGACTCCATTCCATAACGAACCCAGCCAAGTGGAACAAGACATGGGAGGGGGGCGAGGGTACTGTGTGTGTTTGTGTGTGTGCACCGCCAGAAGACGTGTTTGGCTGTTAAAAATCAAATGTAATCTTTAGCTACGTAGACAGCTTTTAATGCTCTTTTTCCCTCTCTGTCAGATTTTAGGCCAAAGGTGCAGCCATAGTGAGGAAAACAATAGCAACATGCTCTTCAAAGTAGTGTCAAGCTATTCCCAACTCAAGGGGCACTTATCTAGGCTCAGTGCACTATGTAAACTAACATGGTCCATGTCCTAATACCCCATTACACTGATCTAGGATCAGTATATCTCATAGCTCTGTGTGTGTCTGCGAGGAAGTGTGTTCATCTGAGTGTGTGTTTATAAGCGTGTGCATGGCGTGTGTGTGTGCACATGGTATGTGCACATGTGTATGTGTTTGTCTGCACAAAAGTGTATTAATATGTGTGTGTATATGTTTGTAAGCACAAGAATGGAGTGTGTGTTGGCCTGCTAGTTGGTGGGGTGGAGCCCATCCCATATCTCCTCACAGACCCTCTTTCCTTCAGTGGACCGGCTTTTCAACAGTGATCTATTGGGCAATGCTGACAGTAGATTTTCGCTGGCAGCAATAAATGTAGGCTGATTCAAAGAATAATTACAGTATGCAAATGAATAGGATTTCTGGGCCGTCCTTTTACGGATGGGCCCTCGCCGCCATTCATCAGGGAAAAGGCGGATTTATAGAAAGGGAGGGATTGGTGAAGGAAGAGGAAGAAAGAGACAAAGAGAGAGAGAGAGAGAGAGAGAGAGAGAGATGGAGGAACACACACACCTCCCCTTGTTGTGCCAGTTTACAAGGCCGTCTTGTACCGTGCTCTCTACCATGTCCATTCCCAGAATAGAGTTGGCTGACAGTATGGCCCACTCCCCCAACACCTCTCTGTTTTTGCTGTCCTCTGGCCTTGGGTTAAAAGGCTTAGTGCACTGATGTTGGTGTCAGAGATTAGAACGTTACTGTTCATTCAGATCCTTATAAGGACTGAAAAATTCAAACTTTCTGGCCTTTATGGATAAGCAGGTGCCTGGCCCCTACCCACTGGGCACACACGGGTCGAATCAACATTGTATTTCCATGAAATTACGTTGAACCAAATTGGAATAGATGTCCAAAATGGTACATCCCACCTGCTCATTTTAAATTGTGTAGGTCTTTACCATTGCAGGGTGTAAGGGGTCATCCAGCCCACTGTACACTGTGTGTACAAAACATTAAGAACACCTGTCTTGACATAGACTGACCAGGTGAATCCAGATGAAAGTTATACGTGCTTATTGATGTCACTTGTTAACCCCTAATGTTGATGTCCACGCCCTGCGAAAATGTAATTAGCGTAATACAAAAATCCCCATTCAAATCTTTCAGGTTTTTTTGCATTGGATGCGTCTCAATCCACCGCATCCGCCTATGTCGCACTTCCGCATCTGCGGTGAAAGGTGACAGAACTAGAGCGGTGTTTGTCAGACCATGAGACATCCTGAAAATCAGTCTTCTCACAAAATCGTCTGTAGCATCCGAACATGGAAAGATGATACTCTCACAAACTCAACAGTGTTTTGCTCTATGACCCCAACAAGCGTCTTGGGACTCGTCTGAAGTTGGCACAGCTGATCTGCCAACTTCTGTCAGCAGCGTCCGATCAGTTTGGGCTAAACAATAATGTGACCCCTTTGGAAAGGTGAGACTCATGAACATGTACATGTCAGTTGTTTTGCTCTAGAGTCACAAGAATCGTCTGAAGGTCCCCTGGTACCAGTTGACAAAATGCATGGAAGTATATATGAATAATGTTTAATGCCAAAAAGAAGTACATAAATACATGTTATTAAAAAAAAATCCTGATCTTTCTTATATCTTTCAGATATAGGACAGACACTTCAGAACAAACTTCCTTTAGATTTTGGGGGGGGATTTATCTGTTGTTCCATGTAGTGAATCTGTTATTCAATGAGTTTGTATGGGGTAATAGCAGTTTTATTAAATCATTTTAGATTTTTTTTTATACTTCAAGGAATCTTAAAATTCAAAATCAAATAGTTAAATGATCCTTGGTATGACCTTCTTAAAACAATTGCATATAGCTTAGTAGAATCCCCTCCCCCGGCTTAGACAGGGGTTAGACTATTGTGGGTTAAACCCATTTCAATTAGTGTAGATGAAGGGGAGTTGATGATTTTTAAACCTTGAGACAATTGAGACATGGATTGTGTATCTGCAATTCAGAGGGTGAAAGGGCAAGACAAAATATTTAAGAGCCTATGAACAAGGTATGGATATAGGTGCCAGGTGCACCGGTTTGAGTGTGTCAAGAACTGCAACGCTGCAGGGTTTTTCACAGTGATGGAAAAAGTATTCAATTGTCATACTGAAAGACAAAGATACTTTAATAGAAAATGTTTCTGTCTATTTGAGGTGGTCAGTATGTGTAGGTAATCCTGTCTAACGTGGCTTTAAAAAAAAAAGTTTTTATTGCGTAATAGAACTGCATAAGTGTTGCTCTCCACTTTCTGGAGGACCGAGTTTTGAAATCAGTGGAATTAGAATATGATAGCTACGGAGATGGAGAAAACACCTGTCTTTGGATTACATCTTCAAACTAAGGGCAACCATGGCATCCGTGAGAGAGGGAGAAGCGTCCATCCATGCATATGGGTAAGATAGTCTAGCTAGCTACATTTTGAAATATTACACATTTCTAATTTAGTCAGAAAGTCATTTTCATTTCAAGTTAGAGTGTACTGTTAGCTAGCTAACATTAGCTGGCTGGCTATCTAGCTAACAGTACGTGTATGATCTGTGTTGTAATATTATTCATATCTCAGAGCCATTTTCTTTGCTAGTTACAGTCTAATATTAGCTACATATTAAACCTGGTTGGTTAGCTACCTGCAGATTCATGAAGTGTAGTAACATCATGAGTTGGGATTGTGGTCCATTGTTTAGCTAGCTAGCTACATGTCTTAACAAAAGACTCCACTATGCAAGTATCCATTTCAATAGGGCGAGTAAAATGGTCAGAGTGAGCCGTTCTCTCATTTGTGTCTGGAAGTAGCTAGCAAGCTAGCCAACATCAGCCAGTTATCTTGGGTGCATTACTGCTGTTGTTAGGTCAGCTCGCTAGCGTTACGTGTGTGATCTGTGTTAGTTATAGCCTAATGTTTGCTAGCTAACATTGAACCTGGTTGGTTAGCTACCTGCAGATTCATGCAGGGTAGTAACGTCATGACTTGGGATTATGGTTCATTGTTTAGTTAGCTATCTACATTTCTTAACAAAATAATCCACGTTAATAAACATATCTGGTAAATTCACTCTGGCTGTCTACTCAGATTTCAGAGCACTCTCGTCTGAGTGTGCTGAACTGGAGAATAACTGAAGAATTTACAAAAGCTCAACAGCCGTTGAATATGGCGGTGTCAGTAAACGTTGGCAAAAAAGCGTAAATTGTTTCCAGCAGCCCAGTCGCAGTTATCAAGGCTCTGGATAACATAAAAATAGTCTAACCAGATCTTCTAGGGCGAGTAAAATGGTCAGAGTGAGCTGTTCTCTCATTTGTGTCTGGAAGTAGCGAGCATGCTAGCCAACGTTAGCCAGTTAACTTGGGTGCATGACTGCTGTTGTTAGGACAGAACGCTCGGATTAAAGAGATGGGTGGGACTAAAGCTTAAGAGGGTGTGAACAATGCTAAATGGGTGTAGACGAAGAAGAGGTCTCCAGTATTTGTACCAAAACATTCAAAGGCCATTTTTCACTGAAAAATAAATGATTTTGAGACACTGACTTAACGTATTGAGATAAATTGTCAAGAAAACTCACCATCCTAGGCCAGTAGTCTATCCCACAGCCAGGACGAGTGCAGCAGTGTATGCTCTCATGGCAGCAAAGGGGCAGGAGAGAGGGAATTTTTAAAAAGCAAGAGTTTAGCCTACCTAGTTTGATGGGCAATTAATTACATTTACAGTTACAAGAAAGAAAAATGAATAAAATATGTCACAATATGTCTGCAAGTGCACTTTTCTCATAGTGGAAGAGCTCGAGCACCCCTAGGTCCCTATCTGTGCACTGACCTGATTGAGGGTGGCTAAGCCAAGCCTAAACCTAAAATATTCTACAACTTCCATGGACATGAGAGTATGTTTAAGACACAAAATTGACTTAAAGCAGTACCGTTTTACCTCCTACGCACACAGAGTTACTATGAAAGATGCTCGACACAGAGTTATTATGAAAGATGCTCGACTGTGAGCGAATAAGTGGCAGATGCCAATATGGGCCTTCCCTGCCAAATCTGTCACAGTTGGAATGCCATCTCCTTGTCACGGGTCCCCAGATGGAACAGTCATCCCCGCCTATCGCTCCGTCTGTGCCGGCACTTAGTTCGCTCTCTCTCTCTCTCGCAAACACGCACACACATGGCACATACGCAAGCATGCACGCACATACACATCGCAAACACGTACACACTTTACACACTTTTTACACATTTTACATATAGTAGAATTGTGAAAGATGACCAAACAAATCTCCAGCATCATCTGTCCACCAAACGCACCATCCAAACTTTGAGCCGTCTTTATCCCCCTGCATCATCAATCAAATTACCCTGTGCATATGTTTTTTGAGTGAAGGGAAAACAGTCAAACAGTCTTCCCCCGGTAGTGATGGGGGGATGGAGGGAGAGATGTAGGGAGGAAAAAAAGGTCTGTCATCTTTGACAGCCCGACGCACAAGGCTGTGCCTCATCTCTCCAGACGTGCGCATTTCCCAGCGTCTACCCCAGGAGCTACAGATAGATGGAGAGCTAAGAGAAGGGGAAACGATTTACAAGACAGTTTAGAAGGCGCCATCAATATTTCATCACAAAGCATGTTTACGCACGCAAACAAAGAAGAAACGACGTCAGGAGCAAATTAGTGCAGCGGTTCTCTCTGACTCTGTGATTGTTCTCTGCTATTGGACCCTGGACTTTCTGACGGGCCACCACCAGGTGGTGAGGGTAGGCCACAACACATTCGCCACGCTGACTCTCAGCACCGGGGCCCATCAGGGGTGCGTGCTTAGTCCCTTCCTGTACTCCCTGTTCACCAATGACTGCGTGGCTGCACACGACGCCAACCCCATCATTAAGTTTGCCAACGACACTACGGTGGTAGGCCTGATCACCGACGAAATAGCCTATAGGGAGGAGGTCAGAGACCTGCCCGAGCGCAACCCCATTCACATCGACAAGGCTGTAGTGTGAGCGGGTCAAAAGATTCCAGTTCCTCTGCATCCACATCACCGAGGATCTATTATGGTCACCACGGTTATACAGCTGCACCATTGATACAACATTGTATACAACATCTACATCAATTACCTCGTAACCCTGCACATCGACTCGGTACTGGTACCCCGTGTATAGCTAATTTGTCGTTACTCGTTGTGTATATTACTTTATGATTACATGTTTTGCTTTTTTATTATCTCTCTATTGTCTCTCTCTCTGCATTGTTGGGAAGGGCCTGTAAGTAACCATTTCACTGTCAGTCTACACCTGTTGTTTATGAAGCATGTTGCGTATACATTTCAATTGAATTTGGTTCTCTCTCTTTCGCTGTCATTCTCTCACTCAATTGTTTCTTCTCCACTACTTTAAACTGTTGTTTCCCTCATCCTGTTTTCTTGCTTCATCTGTTTTAGCCTTTTTCTTCCCCCCTTCCACTTTTCTATCCCCTTTATGTATTTTCTTTCACCCCCCCATCTCTCCCTTTCTCGCTCTGCAAGTAACTCAAACTTGCTGAACCGAGTCAATTATATGGTTTCTTAGCTAAACACAATATTTACAACGGCTGGTACTGTGGGTGTTTATGATAGCTTATATTGTGTAGCCTGCAGTTTGTTCAGAGGTACTGTATGACTCGGTGAGAGCTTATGCAATGACAGGGCAGTGAGGCCTGAGGTCTTGGTAATGAGTTATGAGTCATTATAGAGCTAGACTATTGTCACGTTCTGACCTCTATTTCTGTTGTTTTGTATTTATTTAGTATGGTCAGGGCGTGAGTTGGGTGGGCAGTCTATGTTTGTTTTTCTATGTTTTGGGGCATTTCTATGTTTTCGGCCTAGTATGGTTCTCAATCAGAGGCAGGTGTCATTAGTTGTCTCTGATTGAGAATCATACTTAGGTAGCCTGGGTTTCACTGTGTGTTTGTGGGTGATTGTTCCTGTCACTGTGTTTGGTGTCACAGGATAGGACTGTTTTGCGTTTTCACATTTCTTGTTTTTGTTAGTTTGTTCATGTGTAGTGATTTATTAAAACATGAATAACCACCACGCTGCGCTTTGGTCCGCTTCTCTTCCTCCTACAGACGAACGCCCTTACAGAATCACCCACCGCAACAGGACCAAGCGGCGTGGTAACGGGCAACAGCGGCACAAGGAGGAATGGACTTGGGATGATGTGTTGGACGGCAAGGGTTGCTACACATGGGAGGAGATCCTGGCGGGAAAGGATCGCCTTCCATGGGAACAGGTGGAGGCAGCGAGGAGAGCAGAGGCAGCCGGAGAGAGGAGCCGGCGATATGAGGGAACACGGTTGGCAAGGAAGCCCGGGAGTCAGCCCCAAAAATTTATTGGGGGGGGGCTAACAGGGAGTATGGCTACGCCAGGTAGGAGACCTGAGCCAACTTCCTGTGGTTACCGGGGGGCTAGAGAGACCGGGCAGGCACCGTGTTATGCTGTGGAGGGCACGGTGTCCCCAGTGCGGGTGCACAGCCCGGTGCGGTACATTCCAGCTCCGCGTATCGGCCGGGCTAGAGTGGGCATCAAGCCAAGTGCCATGAAGCCGGCTCTACGCATCTGGTCTCCAGTGCGTCTCCTTGGGCCGGCTTACATGGCACCAGCCTTGCGCACGGTGTCCCCGGTTCGCCTGCATAGCCCAGTGCGGGCTATTCCACCTCGCCGCACTGGCAGGGCGACCGGGACCATTCAACCGGGTAAGGTTGGGCAGGCTCGGTGCTCAAGAGCTCCAGTGCGCCTGCACGGCCCGGTCTATCCGTCACCACCTCCACGCACCAGCCCTCCGGTGGCAGCTCCCCGTACCAGGCTGTCTCTCCGGCCCATCCTTGCAGGGGCTCTCTCCTCTCCAGCGCTGCCGGAGTCTCCCGCCTCTCCGGCGCTTCCAGAGCCTTCCTCCTCTCCAGCGCCGCCAGTGCCGCTCGTCAGCCCAGCGCCGCCAACGCCGCCCGTCTGCCCAGCGCCGCCAGTGCCGCCCGTCAGTCCGGCGGTTCCAGAGCCTTCCTCCTCTCCAGCGCCGCCAGTGCCGCCCGTCTGCCCAGCGCCGCCAGTGCCGCCCGTCTGCCCAGCGCCGCCCGTCTGCCCAGCGCCGCCAGTGCCGCCCGTCTGCCCAGCGCCGCCAGTGCCGCCCGTCTGCCCAGCGCCGCCAGTGCCGCCCGTCTGCCCAGCGCCGCCAGTGCTGCCCGTCTGCCCAGCGCCGCCCGTCTGCCAGGAGCCGCCAGTGCCGCCCGTCTGCCAGGAGCCGCCAGTGCCGCCCGTCTGCCAGGAGCCGCCAGTGCCGCCCGTCTGCCAGGAGCCGCCAGTGCCGCCAGTCTGCCAGGAGCCGCCAGTGCCGCCCGTCTGCCAGGAGCCGCCAGTGCCGCCCGTCAGCCAGGGGCCGCCAGTGCCGCCCGTCAGCCAGGGGCCGCCAGTGCCGCCCGTCAGCCAGGGGCCGCCAGTGCCGCCAGTCAGCCAGGGGCCGCCAGTGCCGCCAGTCAGCCAGGGGCCGCCAGTGCCGCCAGTCAGCCAGGGGCCGCCAGTGCCGCCAGTCAGCCAGGGGCCGCCAGTGCCGCCAGTCAGCCAGGGGCCGCCAGTGCCGCCAGTAAGCCAGGGGCCGCCCGAGCAGCTGCCCCTCTGTCCAGAGCAGCTGTCGCCCCTCTGTCCCGAGCAGCTGTCCCTCTGTCCCGAGCAGCTGTCCCTCTGTCCCGAGCAGCTGCCGCCCCTCTGTCCCGAGCAGCTGCCGCCCCTCTGTCCCGAGCAGCTATCGCCCCTCTGTCCCGAGCTGCTATCGCCCCTCTGTCCCGAGCTGCTATCGCCCCTCTGTCCCGAGCTGCTATCGCCCCTCTGTCCCGAGCTGCTATCGCCCCTCTGTCCCGAGCTGCTATCGCCCCTCTGTCCCGAGCTGCTATCGCCCCTCTGTCCCGAGCTGCTATCGCCCCTCTGTCCCGAGCTGCTATCGCCCCTCTGTCCCGAGCAGCTGCCCCTCTGTCCCGAGCAGTTGTCCCACCGCGGACAGACGCCCACCCAGACCCTCCCCTATAGGTCATGGTTTTGCGGCCGGAGTCCGCACCTTTGGGGGGGGGGGGGTACTGTCACGTTCTGACCTCTATTTCTGTTGTTTTGTATTTATTTAGTATGGTCAGGGCGTGAGTTGGGTGGGCAGTCTATGTTTGTTTTTCTATGTTTTGGGGCATTTCTATGTTTTCGGCCTAGTATGGTTCTCAATCAGAGGCAGGTGTCATTAGTTGTCTCTGATTGAGAATCATACTTAGGTAGCCTGGGTTTCACTGTGTGTTTGTGGGTGATTGTTCCTGTCACTGTGTTTGGTGTCACAGGATAGGACTGTTTTGCGTTTTCACATTTCTTGTTTTTGTTAGTTTGTTCATGTGTAGTGATTTATTAAAACATGAATAACCACCACGCTGCGCTTTGGTCCGCTTCTCTTCCTCCTACAGACGAACGCCCTTACAACTATGTACATGTCTATGGCTTGAAAGGGTCATTTAAAAAGAATATACTAACTATTGTATGTGTATATGGTAGGCAGTCTTTCACCCAAAATATGCTTTATTTTAAATCAAATAAAAAAAGAGATTCATATCTCAATGGGATTCAATTTGATAAACAACCAATACAAATAAAATAAAACCTAAGTTAATAACATACTTTCTCCATCACCTTCCATTTTTCATTTACCCAACAATAATCAAACCTACTTTTCCTGTGAGAGGAAACAGTGATAGTCTGTCTTAGATACTGGAGTCGACACTGTTCCCATAACCAACCCATAAGCCCTTGTGTCAGTCTGTTGAATGCATGTTGAAGCCAAAAAAATACGCTCTTTGAATTCACGCTTATTTGTTTTTAAGTTCCGCTCTCTATTAGGCAGTGAAGATTAGGAAAGTCAAAGAGTGGTGGTGGTTTGGTTACTTTGGGCGGGGGCTGCTTTCAAACATTTTTACTGATGTTTCCCTATCCCCCGTAGCCTCTTTTTGAATACAGACGTACAATTTGAGGAATTAAAGAGGTGCGTTAAATGTTCTGCTCGTTGTTTTTGTTTTGATGTGTTTTTCAGGAAGGCTCCTCCATGCTTAGGTCTGACGCTTTGAAGAAAGTGGGAGAGAGTCAGTTTTTAAGAGGCTGTTTGGAATGTGTTGCATATTTCTGTCTTCATAACCCCCTCCCTTCTCAATGCACACACACACACGCACACGCACGTGCGCGCACACACACACACACACACACACACACACACACACACACGTTTGCACATTATTACAACATTGTTTTTAGACATAATATGACATTTGAAATGTCTTTATTCTTTTTGCACTTTTGTGAGTGTAATGCTTACTGTTATTTTTTAATTGTTTATTCCATTTTTGTTTATTGTTTATTTCACCTGCTTAAGCAAGCCCCTTAAATTGAAATTTAATTGAGAGAGACAAAGAGACTGAAAAACAGAGAGAGAGAGAGAGAGAGAGAGAGAGAGAGAGAGATCTCCTTAGCTGGTACGCTGAATCTACATTGACAGGCACTTGTCTGGGAAGCACTCCACTTCCAAAAACCATAAGTTTGGATTGAGGGGCGGCCAGAAGGGACTTCGACAGAAATGACAATTTAAAGAAGCAATTTGAATGAGGAAAATAGATAACTGTCAGCAGTTCAATAATTCCGCTTCTCCAAAGTTTGCCAATAGAAGGGGCTCTTCTGTATTTTTTGGAGACAAATTTGAATCAATTGTCAGTCTGTGACTACATTTCTCACAAGGTGCTAAATAGCAACCCAGCCCTAAATGTGTTGTTAAAATAAAGCCCAAATCAAATTTGATTGCATTTAAAACATGGTTCTCCACAGTGCAACTTTGTTTGAATTCAGTGCATTAGCTTACAACCTTCCCAGCTAACAACAAATGTTGCCACACCTTTAGAGAAAGCTGGCTTGGGAGTCTGCAGGGCATTTTCATAGGAATGTTCCAGTGATGTGTAAGGACTGTTTACTATAGACCATTACCTTAATGTGAAACACAACTTATCCAGAACATGGTTACAATATTTTAAGAATATTCAATAATAATGTTCTATACACGTTTCATTGGAACGTGGCAAGAATATTCCAGTTTCTAGTTTTCTGAGGTTGAGGAGAATATTCTATCAATGTCACCAACAAGGATGCACACAACGTGGTTGCCATGGTCTCAGAATATATACATTTTCTAGACACGTTTCATGGGAACGTTGCAGGGACATTCATGCGTCCAGTTTTCTGAGGCTTAGGAGAATATTTAATCAACATCACACCAAACATACAGTTGAAGTCGGAAGTTTACGTACACTTAGGTTGGAGTCATTATATCTCGTTTTTCAACCACTCCACAAATTTCTTGTTAACAAACTACAGTTTTGGCAAGTTGGTTAGGACATTTACTTTGTGCATGATACAATATTTTTTTCCAACAATTGTTTATAGACAGATTATTTCACTTATAATTCACTGTATCACAATTCCAGTGGGTCAGAAGTTTACATACACTAAGTTGACTGTGACTTTAAACAGCTTGGAAAATTCCAGAAAATTATGTCATGGCTTTAGAAGCTTCTGATTGGCAAATTGACATAATTTGAGTCAATTGGAGGTGTACCTGTGGATGTATTTCAAGGCCTACCTTCAAAATCAGTGCCTCTTTGCTTGACATCATGGGAAAATCAAAAGAAATCAGCCAAGACCTCAGAAAAAAAATTGTAGACCTCCACAAATCTGGTTCATCCACGGGGGGATACATTTCCAAACACCTAAAGGTACCACGTTCATCTGTACAAACAATAGTACGCAAGTATAAACCCAATGGGACCACACAGTTGTCATACCACTCAGGAAGGAGACGCGTTCTGTCTCCTAGAGATGAACGTACTTTTGTGCAAAACATGCAAATCAATCCCAGAACAACAGCAAAGGACCTTGTGAAGATGGAGGAAACAGGTACAAAAGTATCTATATCCACAGTAAAACGAGTCCTATATCGACATAACCTGAAAGGCCACTCAGCAAGGAAGAGGACACGGTGCCAAAACTGCCATAAAAAAGCCAGACAACGGTTTGCAACTGCACATGGGTTCAAGGATTGTACTTTTTGGAGAAATGTCCTCTTGTCTAATGAAACAAAAATAGAACTGTTTGGCCATAATGACCATTCTTGTGTTTGGACGAAAAAGGGCGAGGCTTGCAAGCCGAAGAACACCATCCCAACCGTGAAGCGCAGGGGTGGCAGCATCATGTTGTGAGGGTTCTTTGCTGCAGGAGGGACTGGTGCACTTCACAAAATAGATGACATCATGAGGAGGGAAAATTACATGGACATATTGAAGCAACATCTCAAGACATCAGTCAGGAAGATAAAGCTTGGTCGCAAATGGGTCTTCCAAATGGACAATGACCCCAAGCATACTTCCAAAGTTGTGGCAAAATGGCTTCAGGACAATAGGGTCAAGGTATTGGAGTGGCCATCACAAAGACCTGACCTCAATCCTATAGAAAATGTGTAGGCAGAACTGAAAAAGCGTTTGCGAGTAAGGAGGCCTCCAAACCTGACTCAGTTACACCAGCTCTGGCAGGAGGAAGGGGCCAAAATTCACACAACTTATTGTGGGAAGCCTGTGGAAGGCTACCGGAAATGTTTGACCCAAGTTAAACAATTTAAAGGCAAATACTAATTGAGTGTATGTTCCCACTGGGAACGTGATGAAATAAATAAAAGCTGAAGTAAATAATTATCTCTGCTATTATTCTGACATTTCACATTCTTAAAATAAATTGGTGATCCTAACTGACCTAAAACAGGGACTTTTCACTCTGATTAAATTTCAGGAATTGTGAAAAACTGAGTTTAAATCTACTTGGCTAAGGTCTATGTAAACTTCTGACTTCAACTGTACATGGTTGCCATGTTCTCAGAATAAAACATATGAATTTTCTCGACACGTTTCATTGTAAGAACATTCATGTGTCCAATGGCATTTAAAACATAGGGTAGTGTTATTGTCCTCTTGAGGATATTGATGAGGTCCCAGATTGTTCCAGGGACGTCCCAAAATACATTTTTAGGATGTCGCCTGATGGTCGCAAAAAAACATTCTCTCAAAAAATCTATTCGTCATTACACAAGTTACAGTTCGAGCTTCTACTTTTAAAAATCCACCTTTCCAGAAATAAGTCTCTCACTGTTACCGCTTGTTATTGACCCCCCTCAGCCCACAGCTGTGCCCTGGACACCATATGTGAATGAATTCCCCCCCATTTATCTTCAGAGTTTGTACTGTTAGGTGACCTAAACGGGGATATGCTTAAAACCCCAGCAGTCCTACAATCTAAACTAGATGCCCTCAATCTCACACAAATGATCAAGGAACCTACCAGGTACAACCCTAAATCCGTAAACACGGGCACCCTCATAGATATCATTCTGACCAACCTGCCCCTAAATACACCTCTGCTGTCTTCAACCAGGATCTCAGCGATCATTGCCTCATTGCCTAGGTCCGTAATGGGTCTGTGGTCAAACAACCACCTTTCATCACTGTCAAACGCTCCCTAAAACACTTCAGCAAGTAGGCCTTTCTAATCGACCTGGCCCGGGTATCCTGGAAGGATATTGACCTCATTCTGTCAGTAGAGGATGCCAAGTTATTTTTTTAAAGTGCTTTCCTCACCATCCCAAATAAGCATGACCCATTCAAAAATGTTTGAATGAAGAACAGATATAGCACTTGGTTCACTCTAGACCTGACTGCCCTTGACCAGCACAAAAACATCCTGTGGTGTACTGCATTAGCATTGAATAGCCCCCGCGACATTACACTTTTCAGGGAAGTTAGGAACCAATATGCACAGGCAGTTAGGAAAGCAAAGGCTAGCTTTTTCAAACAGAAATGTGCATCCTGTAGCACAAACTCCAAAAGGTTATGGGACACTTTAAAGTCCATGGAGAATAAGAGCACATCCTCCCAGCTACCCACTGCACTGAGGCTAGGAAACACTGTCACCACCGATAAATCTACGACAATCGAGAATTCCAATTAGCATTTTTCTACAACTGGCCATGCTTTCCACCTGGCTACCCCCACAGCAACTTGACCAAGCCTCCCCATTTCTCCTTCACCCAAATCCAGAAGCTGATGTTCTGAAAGAGCTGCAAAATCTGGTCCCCTACAAATCAGCTGGGCTAGACAATCTGAACCCTCTCTTTCTAAAATGATTAGCTGCAATTGTTGCAACTCCTATTACTAGCCTGTTCAACCTCTCTTTCGTATCGTCTGAGATCCCTAAATATTGGAAAGCTGCCGCGGTCATCCCACTCTTCAAAGGGGGAGACACTCTAGACCCAAACTGTAACAGACCTTTATCTATCCTTTCTATCCTTTATCTATCCACCGACCATTTCGAATCCCACCGTACCTTCTCATCTATGCAATCTGATTTCCGAGTTGGTCATGGGTGCACCTCAGCCACACTCAATGTCCTAAGTGATATCATAACCACCATCGATAAAAGACAATGCATACTGTGCAGCTGTCTTCATCGACCTGGCAAAGGCTTTTGACTCTGTCAATCACCGCATTCTTATCGGCAGACTCAACAGCCTTGGTTTCTCAAATGACTGCCTCACCTGGTTCACCAACTACTTCTCAGATAGAGTTCAGTGTGTCAAATTTGGAGGGCCTGTTGTCCGGACCTCTGGCAGTCTCTATGGGGGTGCCAGAGGGTTCAATTCTCAGGCCGACTCTTTTCTCTGTATACATCAATGATGTCGCTCTTGCTCTTGGTGATTCTCTGATCCACCACTACGCAGACGACACCATTCTGTATACTTCTGGCCCTTCTTTGGACACTGTGTTAACTAACCTCCAGACAAGCTTCAATGGAATACAACAATCCTTCCGTGGCCTCCAACTGCTCTTAAATGCAAGTAAAACTAAATGCATGCTCTTTCACCGATTGCTGCCCGCACCCGCTGCCCGTCTAGCGTCACTACTCTGAACGGTTCTGACTTAGAATATATGGACATCTAAAAATACCTAGGTGTCTGGTTAGACTGTAAACTCTCCTTCCAGACTCACATTAAGCATCTCCAATCCAAAATGAAATCTAGAATCGGCTTCCTATTTCACAACAAAGCATTCTTCACTCATTCTGCCAAACATACCCTCATAAAACTGACTATCCTACCGATCCTTAACTGCGGCAATGTCACTTACAAAATAGCCTTCAACACTCTACTCAGCAAATTGGATGTAGTCTATCACAGTGCCATCCGTTTTGTCACCAAATCCCCATATACTACCCACCACTGTGACCTGTATGTTCTCGTTGGCTGGCCCTCGCTTCATCCTGGTCGCCAAACCCACTAGCTCCAGGTCATCTATAAGTCTTTGCTAGGTAAATCCCCGCGTTATCCCACCCGTAGCACGCACATCCCCAAAGCCAACTCCTCTTTGGCCGCCTTTCCTTCCAGTTCTCTGCTGCCATTGACTGGAACGAATTGCAAAAATCACTGAAGCTGGAGTCTTATATCTCCCTCACTAACTTGAAGCATCAGCTGTCAGAGCATCTTGCCAATCATTGCACCTGTACACAGCCCATCTGTAAATAGCCCACCCAATTACCTCATCTCCACATTGTTATTTTTTGCTGCTGTTACTCCTTTGCACCCCAGTATCTCTACTTGCACATTCATATTCTGCACATCTATCACTCCAGTGTTTAATTGCTAAATTGTAATTATTTCGCCACTATGGCCTATTTATTACCTTACCTCCCTAATCTTACTACCTTTGCACACACTGTATATAGATTTTTCTATTGTGTTATTGACTGTACGTTTGTTTATCCCAAATGTAACTCTGTGTTATTTGTGTCGCACTGCTTTGCTTTGTCTTGGCCAGGTCGCAGTTGTAAATGAGAACTTGTTCTCAACTGGCTTACCTGGTTAAATAAAGGTGAAATAAAAAATAAATTGAAAAAAACTATTGGTTCACAACATTCTGACCTTCCTGCTACGCCACCATGTCTGCATCAATGACTTACTTCCCCTGCCTTGCTACCCTTTGCACTTCAAAGTCCTGCATATCTCAGCTCTGTTTTTTATCGCTTTGGTCCTATTTTCACAAGATTGCGATGAATTTCAAAACTCTTAGTACAAAACTCCAAACTGGTAATACAACATACTTACATTCAAAACCTTTCATTGTGCATTCATTTGGTTTGTAGACATCTTTCACTGCACAACCATTGACCTAAAATGTAAGTTTATAGTGAAATGTAATGAGTACATTGGTTTAATCACCAAAACCAAACATAATGATATCGTCTCAATTTAGTTCTTTAAACAACCAGTTCAAAAAAATGTGAGATACAATTCAAAATTGTCCTATAAATGCTGTATGCTACAGTATTTTAAATTACAGTACAATACAATATTTTCACTTAATCAATCAATCAATCAAATATATTTTAAAATGTATTTTTACATCAGCAGAGTGCTTATTTAGAAACCCAGCCTAAATCCCCAAAGATCAAGCAATGCAGATGTAGATGCATGGTGGCTAGGAAAAACTCCCTAGAAAGGCAGGAACCTAGGAAGAAACCTAAAGAGCAACCGGGCTATGAGGTGTGGCCAGTGCTCTTCTGGCTGTGCCGGTGGAGAATATAAGAGAACATGGCCATTAGACAATACATTTGCACTACCCATTAATATTGACTGAACATCACATTTCCATAATTTCTATCCCATGTGTGATCAAAGGTGTGATTATTGAAGACATCTTTCACAACGTAATGAAATCAAATAAATGTTTAGCAGGCAGTAGTTTGCGTCAAACCTGTCTTGACCCCACTCCAACATAGTCTTAGTCCTCTTACTCCGCGTCCTTAGATTGGCGACCCTCACCGCCGACCTTGGCCTAGTAACCCTAACAAAGGGCCCCACTGGACTGTGGGGCAGCTCCTGACTGAGGGCCAGCTCGGGACTGAGGTAGCTCAGGACTGAGGGATAGCTCGGGACTGAGGGGTAGCTCGGGACTGAGGGGTAGCTCGGGACTGAGGGGTAGCTCGGGACTGAGGGGTAGCTCAGGACTGAGAGGAAGCTCAGGACTGAGAGGAAGCTCAGGCAGGTTGACGGTTCTGGCAGATCCTGGCTGACTGGCGGATCCTGGCTGAATGGCGGATCCTGGCTGACTGGCTGATCCTGGCTGACTGGCGGATCCTGGCTGACTGGCGGCTCTGGAAGATCCTGGTTGACTGGCGGCTCTGGAAGATCCTGGCAGACTGGCGGCTCTGGAAGATCCTGGCAGACTGGCGGCTCTGGCAGAGCCTGGCTGACTGGAGGATCCTGGCTGACTGGCAGACTGACGGATCTGGCGGATCCTGGCTGACTGGCGGCTCTGGCTGCTCCATGCTGACTGGCGGCTCTGGCTGCTCCATGCTGACCGGCGGCTATGGCTGCTCCATGCTGACTGGCGGCTCTGGCTGCTCCATGCTGACTGGCGGCTCTGGCTGCTCCATGCTGACTGGCGGCTCTGGCTGCTCCATGCTGACTGGCGGCTCTGGCTGCTCCATGCTGACTGGCGGCTCTGGCGGCTCCTTGCAGACTGGCGGCTCTGGCGGCTCCTTGCAGATTGGCGGCTCTGGCGGCTCCTTGCAGACTTGCGGCTCTGGCGGCTCCTTGCAGACTGGCGGCTCTGGCGGCTCCTTGCAGACTGGCAACTCTGGCGGCTCCTTGCAGACTGGCAACTCTGGCGGCTCCTTGCAGACTGGCAACTCTGGCGGCTCCTTGCAGACTGGCAGCTCTGGCGGCTCCTTGCAGACTGGCAGCTCTGGTGGCTCCTGGCAGACTGGCAGCTCTGGCAGCGCTGGACAGGCGGGAGACTCCGACAGCGCTGGAGAGGAGGAAGGCTCTGATAGCGCTGGACAGGCGAAGCGCACTGTAGGCCTGGTGCGTGGTGCTGGCACTGGTGGTACTGGGCCGAGGACACGCACAGGAAGCCTGTTGCGGGGAGCTGCCACCGGAGGGCTGGTGCGTGGAGGTGGTACTGGATAGACCGGACCGTGCAGGCGCACTGGAGCTCTTGAGCACCGAGCCTGCTCAACCTTACCTGGTTGAATGCTCCTGCCAGTGCGGCGAGGTGGAATAGCCTGCACTGGGCTATGCAGGCGAACCGGGGACACCGTGCGCAAGGCTGGTGCCATGTAAGCTGGCCCAAGGAGACGCACTGGAGACCAGATGCGTAGAGCCGGCTTCATGACACTTGGCTCGATGCCTACTCTAGCCCGGCTGATACGAGGAGCTGGTATGTTCCGCACCGGGCTATGCACCCGCACTGGAGACACCGTATTTTCCACAGCATAACACGGTGCCTGCCCGGTCTCTCTAGCCCCCCGGTAAGCACAGGAAGTTGGCGCAGGTCTCCTACCTGGCTTCGCCATACTCCCTGTGTGCCCCCTCCCAATACATTTTTTGGGGCTGGGGCTTCCTTGCCAACCATGTTCCCTCGTATCGCCGGCTCCTCTCTCCGGCTGCTTCTGCTCTCCTAAGTGCCTCCACCTGTTCCCATGGGAGGCGATCTCTTCCAGCCAGGATCTCCTCCCAAGTGTAACAACCCTTGCCGTCCAAAACGTCCTCCGATGTCCATTCCTCCTTGCGCTGCTCCTGCTGCCGCTGCCTGTCACCACGCCGCTTGGTCCTGTTGTTGTGGGTGATTCTGTTACGGTTTTCTTCTGTCGAAAGAGAGGAGGACCAAAATGCAGCGTGGTTATCTTTATACATCTTTAATAAAGATGAAAATACGAACAATATACAAAACACAAGAAACGTGAAAAACCGAAACAGCCCTATCTGGTGCAACAAACACAGAGACAGGAACAATCAGCCACGAAACACTCAAAGAATATGGCTGCCTAAATATGGTTCCCAATCAGAGACAACGATAAACACCTGCCTCTGATTGAGAACCACTCTAGGCAACCATAGACTTACCTAGACTACACTAAACCACAATCCAATAACCTTCAAAAAACCCCTAGACAAAACACACCACATATATACCCATGTCACACCCTGGCCTGACCAAAATAATAAAGAAAACACAAAATACTAAGGCCAGGGTATGACAGAATCCAAGCCTGACATAGGTCTGGATTGAAATCATTGCATGCCTAATCCATGGACTGAAGGAGGGTGGTAATGGGGATGGCAATTATACATATTCTACCTGCATTGTAATCGTGTATTGTATTTTCCAGAATTTTTTTTGTACTTATCTATTGTGGTGTTTTGTACTTATCTATTGTGGTGGTCTTGTACCGGGCTCAGTTCATAAGAGGCATGGCATTAGCAACACCAGAGTTGCGGGTTTGATTCCCGCAGGGGTCACACGCCAAAATGTGTGGACTGATAAGAGTGTCTGCTATGTAAATGGAATATACACTGAGTGTCAAAACATTAAAAACAAACAAAAAAAATATTGAGTAGCACCCCCTCCTCCTTTTCCCCTCAGAACAGCTTCAATTTGCTCGGGCATGGACTCAACAAGGTGTCAAAAGAGTTCCACAGGGATGCTGGTCCAATGCTTCCCACGGTTATGTCAAGTTGGCTGGATGTCCTTTGGGTGGTGGACCAGTCTTGAGACACACGGGAAACTGTTGAGCATGAAAAACCCAGCAGCGTTGCAGTCTTGACATAAACCGGTGTGCCTGGCACCTACTACCATATCCTGTTCAATGGCACTTAAATCTTTTGTCTTTCCCATTCACCATCTGAATGTTACACATACACAATCCATGTCTCAATTGTCTCAAGGCTTACAAATCATTATTTAACCTGTCTACTCCCCTTCATCTACACTGATTGAAGGGGATTTAACAAGTGATATCAATAATGGATCATAGTTTTCAGCTGTATTCCCCTTGTCAGTCTATGTTATGTAAATAACAATGTTTATCAGTGTCAGTGTCAGTGTATTACAGTGTCAGTGTCAGTGTATTACAGTGTCAGTGTCAGTGTATTACAGTGTCAGTATATTACAGTGTCTGTGTCAGTGTATTACAGTGTCAGTGTATTACAGTGTCAGTGTCAGTGTATTACAGTGTCAGTGTCAGTGTATTACAGTGTCAGTGTCAGTGTATTACAGTGTCAGTGTCAGTGTATTGCAGTGTCAGTGTATTACAGTGTCAGTGTCAGTGTCAGTGTATTACAGTGTCAGCATATTACGGTATTACAGTACTGTATTGGAATTTTTTAAAGCAGTGTGACCCCACTTCCATGTTTACTGTATTAGGGATGCATTTCTTTCTTGTTTAGGACTTTCTGGAATATTTCCGTATTGGCTTTGTATTGTATTGATGTTGTATTACTGCAACTTAGGAGCTAGAAGCACAATAATTTTGCTGCATCTGCTATAACATCTGCCAATCTGTGTACGGGACTAATAATCTTTGATTCGATAATTGATTCAATTTGATTTGTTCTCTGTATCACGCCCTGACGTTAGAGATCCTTATTTATTCTCTATGTTTGGTTAGATCAGCGTGTGACTCGGGTGGGAGAATCTATGTTTTCTATTTCTTTGTTGTTTTTGCCTAGTGTGGTTCCCAATCAGAGGCAGCCTTCTATCGTTGTCTCTGATTGGGGATCATATAGAAGTTGTTATTTTCTGTTTAGCTGTTTTGTTGCCTGACAGAACTGTGCACTTTCATTATTTCTACTTTGTTCTTTTGTTGCAGTGTTCAGTTTATTAAAAATCATGAAAGCCTACCACGCTGGACCTTGGTCTCCTTCTTCAACCCACGAGAGCCGTTACAGAACTCTCCACCACAAAAAGATCAAGCAGCGTGGTCAGGAAGAATGGACGTGGGAGGACATCCTGAATGGTAAAGGATCCTAGACGTGGGAGGAGATCCTGGCTGGGAAGGATCGCCTCCCATGGGAGCAGACGGAGGCAGCAAGGAGGGAGCAACTACACAAAGGGTCACGGCTAGCACGGAAGCCAGAGAGGCAGCTCCAAAAAAAATGTTTGGGGGGCACACGGGGAGATTGGCGGAGTCAGGGTTTAGACGTGAGCCAACTCCCCGTGCTTACCGTGGGGAGCATGTAACCAGTCGGGCACTGTGTTATACGGTGATGCGCACCATGTCTCCAGTGTGCAGTCACGGCCCGGTTCGCTATATTCCAGCTCCCCGCATTGGCCGGGCTAGAGTGGTCATCCAGCCAGGATGGATGGTGCCGGCTCAGAGTTCCTGGCCTCCAGTGCGCCTCTTCGGCCCTGGATATCCTGTGCCGGCTCTGCGCACTGTGTCTCCGTGCGTCTGCACAGCCCAGCGACGGTCCCTAGTCCGGAGCATTCAGCGACGGGCCCCAGTCCCGAGCCCCTTGCGGCAGTCTGCAGTCCAGAGCCCCCAGCGGCGGTCTGCAGTCCAGAGCCTCAGGCGATCTACGGTCCGGAGGTCCCGGCGACGATCCCTGCACCGGAGGCGCCACCAAAGTGGGGGGAGCCTAAAGCGGGGCGGGGTCTGCGTCCCGCACCGGTGGCCCTACCTAGAGTAGATGCCCACCCGGACCCTCCCCTATAGGTTCAGGTTTGTCCGCACCTTTGGGGGGGGGGGGGGGGTACTGTCACGCCCTGACCTTAGAGATCCTTATTTATTCTCTACGTTTGGTTAGGTCAGTGTGTGACTCGGGTGGGAGAATCTATGCTTTCTATTTCTTTGTTGTTTTTGCCTAGTGTGGTTCCCAATCAGAGGCAGCTGTCTATTTATTGTCTCTGATTGGGGATCATATATAAGTTTTGATTTTCCGTTTGGGTTTTGTGGGGAGTTATTTTCTGTTTAGCTGTTTTGTTGCCTGACAGAACTGTTCGCTTTCGTTTTTTCTACTTTGTTATTTTGTTGCGGTGTTCAGTTTATTAAAAATCATGAACATCTACCACGCTGCACCTTGGTCTCCTTCTTCAACCCACGAGAGCCGTTACACTCTGATCTTGTCAATATCAGATTTGATTTCAACTTACTGTGAAGCAAAATCATAATAGTAATCATTATAGTGGCTATGTCATCATCACCTACTTGCCTAGTTAAATAAAGATTCCATAAAACAATACAAAAATAAATAAAATACTACTACATTCGAGTATATATCCTACTTTTTATGTTTTTACTTTACAGACATAGAGTACGTTTTCATTATGTAGTGGTCAAAATCTGTAGCAGGCATACCAACCAGTTTGTGAAATCTCTAGGTTTACCAAATGTTTCATGGATCGTCAATTAAGAGCAGTTGGATTAAGTAATAGTAAAGTGTATCGTAACCAATGAAAATAGAATCATATAAAATGTAACGTGAGCATTGCATTGTGCTGACATTCAACTTTCCCATAAACTTTATATAAACATGTATTGCAATGTGAAACATGTATTTGTCGATGAAAAACTGTTTGGTGAAAAATATACTTTTTTGTGTGTTTGTACTTATTTAATAAAAAATGTGCTTAGAGTTCTGAAACAACTGTCTTTTTGATGATCTGTATTGAGTTGTATACTAAGAGTTGAGGAAATGTACCACATACTTGTGAAAATTGCACCAAAGCGTTTAAGAAAACTGTAATGCCAGCTCTGTCGGTATTGTATGTGTCATATCTACAAAGATAATTCTCTTTGATTATAATCATAATCACAGTCATGTATATCCCCCCCAAAAAGACACTTCGACGGCCCTAAAAGAACTTCATTGGACTCTATGTAAACTGGAAACCACATATCCTGAGGCTGCATTTATTGTAGCTGGAGATTTTAACAAGGCTAATCTGAAAACACGGCTCCCTAAATTTTATCATCATATCGAATGTGCGACCCGGGCTGTCAAAATTCTGGATCACTGTTACTCTAACTTCCGCGAAGCATACAAAGCCCTCCCTCGCCCTCCTTTCGGCAAATCTGACCACGACTCCATTTTGTTGCTCCCAGCCTATGGACAGAAACTAAAACTGGAAACTCCTGTGCTCAGGTCTGTTTAACACTGGTCCGACCAATCTGATTCCACACTTCAAGATTGCTTCGATCACGTGGACTGATGTATATTCCGGATAACTTCGAACAACAACATTGATGTATACGCTGATACGGTGAGTCAGTTTATTAGCAAGTGCATCGGTGATGTTGTACCCACGGCAACTATTAAAACCTTTCTCAACCAGAAAACGGGGATTGATGGCAGCATTCACGCAAAACTGAATGTGCGAACCACTGCTTTTAATCAGGGAAAGGCGACCGGAAACACGACCAAATACAAACAGTGTAGCTATTCCCTCCGCAAGGCAATCAAACAAGCTAAGCATCAGTATAGAGACAAAGTAGAGCCGCAATTCAACGGCTCAGACACGAGGTATGTGGCAGGGTCTACAGTCAATCACGGACTACAAAAAGAAAACGCAGACCCCGATGTCTTGCTCCCAGACAAACTAAACAACTTCTTTGCTCGCTTTGAGGACAATACAGTGCCACCGACACGGCCCGCTACAAAAACCTGCGGGCTCTCCTTTACCGCAGTCAACGTGAGTAAAACATTGAAACGTGTTAACCCTCGCAAGGCTGCCAACCCAGACGGCATCCCTAGCCGCGTCCTCAGAGCATGCATAGACCAGCTGGCTGGTGTGTTCACAGACATATTCAATCAATCCCTATCCCAGTCTGCTGTTCCCACATGCTTCAAGAGGGCCACCATTGTTCCTGTTCCCAAGAAAGCTAAGGTAACTGAGCTAAACGACTAGCACTCAACGTGGCCATGCACATATTACTCTGTTTTAATTTTACTCCTGAATCACTATGAGAAATATAATAGTTGTTCTTGAGTGTACTTTTAACAGAGCTGAGATATACTTTGAGGTGCAAAGTGTAGCAATACAGATGAAATCAAACATCGACACAGACATGGTGGCATAGCAGGAAGCTCGGAATGCTGTGGACCAATAGGTTGTGAGTTGAAATCCCAGGTTATGACATGATAATAATTACTGTATAAATGCACATGCACAATGTAAGTCCAGGATTGATGTTGAAACAGCTGTGTGGGTGTCCCTAACCTTGCCAACATACTGTAAATGGATCAGGGTCTTGATGGGCTCTGCACAGTAACAAGAGATTATGTAATTAAACACAATTTTCTTGGGAACCATCAGGCGACCTCCTAAAAATTCCTTAACCTTTTACTGCAGTGGGCTAAATCAGGGTCACACAGGGTGTTTCTTGGTAGTCTTAAACAAATCTACTTTGAAACCAAAGTGTACACCTCACACACATGGTTAGACCATGGCAGATAAAGAGTTGATATGTCATCAATTTTGAGTTTGCATCCCAATATTGCACTTTATATATATCACAGAAGATTGAAATATAACACCAGATTTTCAACGTTTCAAAAAATATGTTTATTAATTATGATATTATGAAGAATATTAGTAACATTCCACCCACAAAGCCAGCAGTCATTTGACTTCAGGAAAGGGCTACGGGACGTCCTTGGAACAAGCCAGGAACTAGACAAAACCTCCAGGGGACAACGACAGAATTTTCTATGTTTTAAATGTTCTTGGACACGGTAATGTTTTTGCCACGTCCAATAAAATGTGTCTGGAACATGAATCTGTTCTGAGAACATAGCAACCGTGTTTTCTATATGTTTGGTGTGACGTTGATGGAATATTCTCCTAACCTTCAGAAAACTGGACGCGTAAATCTTCTTGCAACGTCCTATGGAACGGGTCTAGAATGTTAATATTGTAAATTCTGAGAACATAGCAACCATGTTCTTGGTAAGTTCTGTTTGACATTAAGAGAATGTTCTCCTAACTCTAAAGCAAAAACATGCTAAATAGGTTCTTTGGGGTTTTTTCTTCAACATAAATAGCATTTTCCCGTAACTTATGGAAAACTGGACACTCAAACATCAGGAAAGCATCACGGGTCACATTACAAACTGTTCTCTCTCCCTAGAATGATTAGCTGGGTTAGGAGTGTGCCTATCAGATACCCTCTCACACTATTTTGCCCACCTGATCCGTACTGTTCTGGTAACATCTTCCGGTCACACTTTATTTGGATAGTCCGGATTTTCAATCAACAAACTATTTGTTGATTAGTAACTGCTTACTAAAGTTACGGTTAGGGTTGGGTTTAGAATAAAGGTTAGGGTAATGGTTAATGTTAGGGTTAGAGCAAGGGTTGGGGTTAGTATATAGTTAGTTGAAATGTTACTGATAGTCAGTAGATTGTCTGTAGAGCATCTACAGATGGACTATCCAAATAAAGTGTTACCTATTTCCCTATTATGATGGATGCATAACCAGGCCAGAACAGCTTGACTCAGCTCAGTAGTGTAAAACTGGCATACAGTAGGGTGAGAATTCCTAGCTGAAAGTGACAGAGGATACAAAGTTTCACTCTCTGAGAGTTAAAGCACCTCATCAGAGTGTTTGTGTTAAGAGGACGAATTAAGTGAACATTACTATGCAGTAGATGCTTTGGATGAGTAAGAGGGATTGGAAGCAGAGGGTCTTCTGCTTCCAAGAGCCACATTTGGTTTTGGCACTTTGCCTCTCAGCTGTGTTGTACTTGAGTGCAGCTCTTGTGAGAAACGGGGCACGAGTGTTGGGTAAACAGCTTACACACACACACACACACACACACACACACACACACACACACACACACACACACACACACACACACACACACACACACACACACACACACACACACACACACGCACGCACACACACACACACACACACACACACAGGTCTTCCTGTTATCTGATTGGCTCCCTGTGCCATCTGCTGCTGCTTGCCCTCCTCTCTTTGCCACTGGCAGTCACATCTCTGTCCTCCTTCTCTCTAATAATCTTTCTCTCTCTCTGACTCCCCTGACGCTCTCTATCTAGCTCTCTTTGTCTGTCTTTCTATGCCCAAACCACACTCTGAAGCGGTGCCAGTGAAGTGCCCGCAATTCTCTGACTCATCTACCCCCACACAGTCTCACCACTCTTCCTCATTCTCCCTATTTCTACTCCATCTCTCTCTCACTCACTTGCTCTTTCATCTGCTCAAGATGGCCTGCCCTCTCACTCTCCACCACTTTTGCTCTCCCTCATTCTTTATTCCTCCCTTTCTCTATCCTCTCTCCTTTTCTTTTTTTCTCTCTCTCCCTCCTTCCTCCCTCTCTCTTTCCCTTTCCCTCCCTTCCTCTTTCTCTCTCTCTCTCTCTCCCTCTCTCTCTCCCTCCCTCTCTCCTCTGGGCCCTGTGCTGGCCTTCAGTCAGAACAGGGGATGTGTAACACAGCAGCTGCAAAAAGGCCTCACAAACATCGGCTGACAAGAAGTGACAGCTCTCTATAGCGCTCGCTGGCACTGACAGCTGACAGATGGATACCAATCATATACACTGGAGGGGAAAGAGAGAGAGAGAGAGAAAGAGAGAGAGAGAGAAAAGCCCCAGGATGATTCTCTAGCATGACTCTCTGTTCGCGGTGACGGGGCCAATGTTTGATTGAGTGCTGGGGAGAATAATAAACCCTTCCACTCACTAGCGCCTGGGCCAATCTCTCTCTCTCTCTGTCTCTCTCTCTCTCTCTCTCTCTTTCATCTCTCTTATGTTTTAGTCTGTGTTGTTATTCTGATTCTATTCCCTTGTAATGACCCATGTATTTCAATCGTAAAGCTTAGAAATGTCCGGAGTATTCCAATAAACTTAAACTAATTCTAAATTGAATTATTTCTATAATACTCTTTGCTTTCTATGGTCATCTCTTCATCATATTGTTTTCCTCCTCTCCAACCATCTCGTTCTAATTTATTTGTCCCTCCTCCCTTCTTTTATACCAGTGTCCTTCTTAGACATCCAATGATGGTTCACCTTGATCTCTCTTGACCAGACTTAGAGGTGCAGTATACAAGATTTACAGGTAAATCCAAAGCTAACACCAACTAGAGCTGTTGGCGTCAGGCGGTCGAGTAAGAGACCCCTCCCCATCAACAAGATTGACACGTTCTGTCTGTCAGCCGTAACATAGCAACCAGGGAGGAAATGGCCAATAGGGACTGATTTGAAGCATCTAGCATCCATCTGCTTATATTTCTGGAGGGGGAGGGGCAGAGCAAAAAGCTTTTTTAATCGATAGGCATCCTCGCCTTCCTATTAGAGTCTAGCGAGGAAATAGCCAGGTGGTGAATGTCGAGCGCTGCTTCAACGACTGCAATGAGATAAAGAGACGAAAGAGGGGTGTATAGTTGAGAGAAGGGAAAGGGAGAAATAGTGAAGTGTAGAAAGGGAAGTTGCCAGAGGAAAGGAAGAAAAAGAGAGGAAAGTAGAGGAGGAGAGGAAAGTAGAGGAGGAGAGGAAAGGAGAGGAGGAGAGGAAAGTAGAGGAGGAGAGGAAAGGAGAAGAGAGGAGAGGAGGACCTAAAGGAACAGGTGAGAAAGACAGAAAATAAGGAGTGAGGTGGAGGGAAGGAAGAACAGAGGGAGATAAAGGAGGGGGACAAAGGGGAAAAGGATAGAGTGGAGGACAGGACAGAGAAGGTGAGAAGAGAGGAGAGATGAGGGCTACAGTGTGGAAGAATTTGCCGTGTGGGTCTGGAAGCGTCTTCAGCGGTTCTAGATATAACAGAGAGCTCACTACTCAGTCATGAAGCAAACGGATGCAGGGGCTTTTTAGCAAATGTTTGAGAACCTTTCGGAGAATGGTCCCCAATTTATCGCTGCATGATCTGTCATGAAATGTCAGCGTGTTCTGATTCAACTGCCACAGTCATTCAAATACTACCCTTGTCTCCTCATTACCACCAAGACATATCCCATACTAAAAGTACTGCATTACTTATCACCAACAAACAACAGAGCAAGATTTCTAACAAAATGTTATTTTCCTCAAAATAACCACCATTTTCCAACATCTTCATCGGCCTTGTCAGTGCTCACATCCCTGTTTGTTTGTAGATGTCCGTCGGGGGTGGGTGGATGAAGGGGTATAGAAAGAAGCGCACACTTTGTTGCCTAGTGATGAAAGCTGCATGACAGATATGGGTCCTCATGCCTAGGCAGGAGTGTCTGATATTTGATAGCGCTCATCATTCTGTTAGCCTGAGGGCTAGAAACCATTTTAGATGTTTATCCTGTACATCAGGCTCATTTTGTATTGTGGAATCGGTAATGAGGGATGGCGACCGCAGATATCAGATTGGGGGTTTGGCTTTCTGTGATTGGCAGATGGAGATGGATATGACTTTTGACCCTAGTACTGTCGCGTTATCCACTAGCCATAGCAATAGCATTAACCACTAGTTTATGTAGTTAATATACAATAACAAGAAATACAGTTGAAGTTGGAAGTTTACATACACTTAGGTTGGAGTCATTAACACTTGTTTTTCAACCACTCCACAAATGTCTTTTTGACAAACTATAGTTTTGGCAAGTCGGTTAGGACATTTACTTTGTGCATGACACAAGACATTTTTCCAACAATTGCTTACAGACAGAATATTTCACTTATAATTCACTGTATCACAATTCCAGTGGGTCAGAAGTTTACATACACTACGTTGACTGTGCCTTTAAACAGCTTGGAATATTCCAGAAAATTATGTCATGTCTTTAGAAGCTTCTGATTGACATCAATTGAGTCAATTGGAGGTGCACTTCTGAATGTACTTCAAGGCCTACCTTCAGACTCAGGGCCTCTTTGCTTGACATCATGCGAAAATCTAAAGAAATTAGCCAAGACCTCAGAAAAAAATTGTAGACCTCCACAAGTCTGGTTCATCCTTGGGAGCAAATTCCAAACACCTGAAGGTACCACGTTCATCTATACAAACAATAGTATGCAAGTATAAACGCCATGGGACCAAGCAGCTGTCATACCACTCAGGAAGGAGATGCGTTCTGTCTCCTAGAGATGAACGTACTTTGATGCGAAAAGTGACTCAGTTACACCAGCTCTGTCAGGAGGAATGGGCCAAAATTCACCCAACTTAATGTGGAAAGCTTGTGGAAAGCTTGCTACCCGAAACGTTTGACCCAAGTTAAACAATTTAAAGGCAATGCTACCAAATACTAATTGAGTGTATGTAAACTTCTGACCCACTGTGAATGTGATGAAAGAAATAAAAGCCAAAATAAATCATTCT
Source organism: Oncorhynchus mykiss (assembly GCF_013265735.2). NCBI lineage: Eukaryota > Metazoa > Chordata > Actinopteri > Salmoniformes > Salmonidae > Oncorhynchus > Oncorhynchus mykiss. Next base: position 30,600,905 of record NC_050572.1, on the reverse strand, counting down.
CTCTACTATTTTTCTGACATTTCACATTCTGAAAATAAAGTGGTGATCCTAACTGACCTAAGACAGGGAATTTTTACTCGGATTAAATGTCAGGAATTGTGGAAAACTGGGTTTAAATATATTTGGCTAAGGTGTATGTAAACCTCCGACTTCAACTGTCGGAGGTTTACATACATGTTCCTTTAAACCGCAGATCTAGGATCAGATTAACCTACCCCATCACCAATATGTGAATGAAAAAACATCTGACCTCGTATCAGTGATCAGGGGCAACTTCTACTTACTATAGAACCTCTGTGTGAAGGTAGAATATTTAATATGAATGATATACCCAACCCTCTCTTGCCTTAGTCTACTGTAACCCAAACAGTGCCTTGCTAATGATTTGTGGCAGTGCTTGAGGCATGCTAATGGCTTACTGCAGCATTCAACTAACATTCCCTTTTGATACCCAGCATTATGTTATTTCGCATGATCACATCTATGTAATCTGTGCCGTATCTGTGTGTCTAATGTGGTTGGTTTATATAAACAACTGTCTGTGTGTTCCAAAGAAAGCTGTGGTGCTTGTGGATATCTTGGCTTTATCAACATCTCTACGGTGGTTATTTGAATTTTGACAACACTTCCGATAGTCGATCTACAGTATAGATGCTTGACTATTGAAAAGCATTACCCGGGTATGAATACCAGTTCGGGCCAAACCTCAAATTAAATTAATAAGTAAAATAGTCACATTTTCTTTGGAAACTTTTGTCTGGTGCAAGTAGCCTGGCCAAAGTACAACTCCCCATGCACAAAAAGCACTGATGCCTCAATTTGTTTCCATTGAATCACTGGAGGGCACTGGAGAGCAGCAACAAGTTATTTAATGATTAAAACCAGGCCAATACCTTCCAGATAGATAGGCGACAGGAGAGGAGGATGTAAACTAGATAAGAAAACATCTAGGAAAGTGGTTTCCAGTATTGTGCTAGTGTGTCCTACTGTAAAGCCTAATCATAGTTCAGAATCCATTTTTTTATTCATGTTTTTGCCTCGGGTTGTGTGGAACAGCCTCAGAACCCCAAACGGTTTCTATAATTTTATTGACAACTCGTTATTCCGCTAAAATAAGTTCATTCGCCATTATGGTGGGGAAGGGTCTCCTGGGAATAGAAGTCATTGTTAGTGCAGTCTCTCAGCATGTTGGCAGTTGATGTGGCGCATGACTGCGCCCGTCAATCAAACTGCTATGCCATACAGAAGGCAGGATCAGCAGTCATTTTACAGTGCCTTCAAAAGGATTCATACCCCTTGATTTGTTCCACATTTTGTTGTTACAGCCTGATTTCAAAATTGATCAAATGTATTTTTATTCACCATCTACACACAATGCCCCATAATAACAAAGGGTAAAACATGTTTTCAGATTTTTTGTTTTATTTTTTGAAAATGAAACACAGAATTATGTCACTTACATACTGTAAGTATTCACACCCCTGAGTCAATACATGTTACGATCACCTTTGGCAGCGATTACAGCTGTGAGTCCTTCTGTGTAAGTCTCTAAGAGCTTTCCATTCCTGGATTGTACAATATTTGCACATGATTCTTATGAAGACTATTCAAGATCTGTCAAGTTGGTTGTTGATCATTGCTCGACAGACATTTTGAAGTCTTGCCCGACATTTTCAAGCAGATTTAAGATAGAACTGTAACTAGGCCACACAGGAACTATGCAATGTCTTGGTAAGCAACTCCAGTGTATATTTGGCCATGTGTTTTAGGTTGTCCTGCTGAAAGGTGAATTTGTCTCACAGTGTCTGTTGGAAAGCACACAGAACCAGGTTTTCCTCTAGGATTTTACCTGTGCTTAGCTCTATTCCATAAATGTTTATCCTAAAAAGCTCATTATTTAGAGCCTTATTGCAAAACAGGATGCATGTTTGGGAATATATTTTTATTCTGTACAGGCATCCTTCTATTCATTGTCATTTACTGTAGGTTAGTATTGAAGAGTAACTACTATTTTGTTGACCCATCCTCAGTTTTCTCCTATCACAGCCATTAAACTCTGTAATTGTTTTATAGCCACCATTGTTCTCATGGTGAAATCCCTAAGCGGTTTCCTTCCTCTCCATCAACTTAGTTAGGAAGGATGCCTGTATCTCCATAATGACTGGGTGTATTGATACACCACCTGAAGTGTAATTAATAACTTCACCATGCTCAAGGGGATGTTCAATGTCTTATGTTTTTTAACCTATCTACATCCCTAGTTTCCGTGGTTGAATCTGTATTTGAAATTCACTGCTCGACTGAGGGACCTTACAGATAATTGTGTGGGTTACAGAGATGAGGTAGACATTCAAAAATCATGTTCAACACTATTATTGCACGCAGAGTGAGTCCATGCAACTTATTATGTGACTTGTTAAGCACGTTTTTACTCCTAAACTTATTTAAACTTGCCTTAACAAAGGGGTTGAATACTCATTGACTCAAGACATTTAAGCTTTTCATTTTTAATGAATTTGTAAAAATGTCTAAAAACATAATTCCACTTTAACATTATGGGGTACTGTGTGAAGGCCAGTGATATTACATGTCAATTGAATCAATTTGAAATTCAGGCTGTAACAAAACAAAATATGGAAAAGGTCAAGGGGTGTGAATTCTTTCTGAAGGCACGGTATGTGTGTGACACATTTTAATATTTACATTTTTTAAAGTTACAATCAGTAGGTTAATTTAAATAATTGAATTTCAGTTCCAGTTCAGGTCTCTCATCGCCGAAATCTATTAAACTAGTGTTACTCTCTCAATTCCATTCAATTTTAATGTCCATCAATGGTCTTCCTCATTACATGAATTCACCCCAATCCTAAATGTAGCCATTAAAGTAAGTTGAAATGTGTCAACGTATTGTACATCTATGACACAAACAATACTAGCCAGTGAACGGGCCAGTGAGGTCGCCAGTAAGCTACCGCAGTCGAACATTCACATTTATTTCGGCTGGGATTCAATCCAAGCCACATTATAGAGCAGGCTTGAGCCGATGTGTGATCTCAGCGAACGTCCTGGGAAAATGCATTTAAAAGGCGCATTGTTGTCTGTCCATTTGCGTTGCTTTAAAACACACCCAAGTATGCAAACACAGACTTCGACCAAACTAATGAGCGCTTTACGTGCGATAAACAACAAGTGACATTCCAGCATAACACAGACATGTCAAGTTCCATCACCCCATATGGGTTGTGCCACACTGAAAGGCAGAGGGATATGCTGTTGATCGGAGGTGAAAAGTGGCAGAGTTTTGTTGGCACACCTTGGGGCACTGAAGCCGTCACACAGATAAACAATGAGAGGCAATCTAGGACACTTTCTCTCATTACTCGCTGGCATCAAATCTGTCACTCATCAAATATCCCCCCGCACTATAGGCTGCTACCCAGATTACTTCCTCTTCACTTCCTGTATATTCCCCCTTCCTGCATTCCTTTCTACTTGACCTTTCCTAAGTACACGAAGAGGAGCGTGTTACTGTTGGTGTGGAACTCTGTCAGATAAAATGATATATCCCTGTTTTAACTGAAATGCATTGTGATACACTTAGCCTTGGGATGACGTGACATGACTCAAAGCCATCCATGTTGGCTCCTCAGGGCTATTATTGATCAAAAACAGTCAGTAAAATGTTGTCACTATGTGTACAAACAAAACAGATTTAGATGCAAGAAGTCTCCCATGTACTCATCATGATTGGGTGAGTAGACTGTGCAGAGGCAGCATAATGGTATCCAGTTCTTCAGTATACCTCTGGTCCTATTAGGGGAGAAAATAATTTGCTGATTTCTTGTATCTCTATTGGGCCTATAGCTACTTTGAATGCTAAATGTTGGCTTTGACAGAAATGAGCGGGGCAAAAGTAATGGACTGTTTGCCCATGGCCTGTGGAAATGTTAATTTGGCAGTATTTGACAAACCATAACTGCCTCTCAGTTGGTTTTATATTTATAAAACAGTTCCTTCACTTACAGTGCCTTGCAAAAGTATTCATCCCCCTTGGCATTGTTCCTATTTTGTAGCATTACAACCTGTAATTTAAATGGGTTTTTATTTGGATTTCATGTAATGAGAGGCAACAAAGAGACCAAAGAAAACCCTGAAGGAGCAGCAAAGCTCCACAGCTGAGATTGGAGCATCTGTCCATAGGACCACTTTAAGCAGTACACTCCACAGAGCTGGGCTTTATGGAAGAGTGGCCAGAAAAAAAGCCATTGCTTAAAGACAAAAATAAGCAAACACGTTCGGTGTTTGCCAAAAGGCATGTGTGAGACTCCCCAAACATATGGAAGAAGGTACTGTGGTCAGATGAGACAAAAATTGAGCTTTTTGGTCGTCAAGGAAAACGCTATGTCTGGCGCAAACCCAACACCTCTCATCACCCCGAGAACACCATCCCCACTGTGAAGCATGGTGGTGGCAGCATTATGCTGTGGGGATCTTTTTCATCGGCAGGGACTGGGAAACTGGTCAGAATTGAGGGAATGATGGATGGTGCTAAATACAGTGAAATTCTTGAGGGATACCTGTTTCAGTCTTCCAGAGATTTGAGACTGGGATGGAGGTTCACCTTCCAGCAGGACAATGACCCTAAGCATACTGCTAAAGCAATACTCAAGTGGTTTAAGGGGAAACATTTACTGTAAATGTCTTGGAATGGACTAGTCAAATCCCAGACCTGAATCCAATTGAGAATATGTGGAATGACTTAAATAATGGAGTACACCAGCGGAGCCCATCCAACTCAAAGGAGCTGGAGCAGTTTTGCCTTGAAGAATAGGCAGAGACTTGCAGCTGTGATTGCTGCAAAAGGTGGCACTACAAAATATTGTCTTTGGGGAGGGGGTGAGGGGGTGAATAGTTGTGCACTCTCAAGTTTTCTGTTTTTTGTCTTAATTCTTGTTTGATTCAAAATAAAACATATTTCTCATCTTCAAAGTGTAGGCGGGTTGTGTAAATCAAGTGTTACAACCCCCCCCCCCCAAAAAAATATATATTTTAATTCCAGGTTGTAAGGCAAGAAAATAGGAAAAATGCCAAGGGGGTGAATACTTTCGCAAGCCACTATATCTCTGTTTCTCAGTTTGGCAGATCTCCCCAAGTTTCCTAGCACTTCTGCCATATACCTTGTCTCACCATCTGTGTCTGCATTCTGGAAGTTAAAACTGTGACAACCAAGTCCTAGCACAGGCTGAGCCTTCACAGTGGCTTAATCAATCCACACACACACACACACACTTCGCACGGAAACACACTGAAGAAATCCGCCATGAAACTTAATCACAAAAGGTCATGTTGGCGAGCGGGAAACAGATAAAATTAGCATAGTATTAGATATGGAAAATGATTTCTGTCAAAACCATCCGTAGTACAATTATAATATGTTAATTACGTATTTCATTAAGGAAGTTGATTATGGTTCACAGATGAAATCATGCAGGCAAAGACACCTGGAAGGAAGTGAGGGAGCTTGAAATGCTTTCTCTTTCTCTCTTTCCTTCCCTCTGTTCTCTCACTCTTTCTTTCTTTCTTTCTTTCTTTGCATCTTCATTGCTCATCATAATTTTTTTATTTTTATTCCTGGTTTGCCATTAATTAATTTGCCTGAACATGCTTTATAAGAATGATAAACATTTTAAAAAGGATACGAGGGCTTCTATTTGTTCATCAAAGAGAAAATTAGGGGAAGAGATGAGATCGGAGTCATTGACCACACGCCCACACACACACACACACACACACATACACACGAACACACACACGTACACACGTACACACGAACACACACACTATGATTTGCTCCCTTCCCTCCCTCTGCAGTGTCTAGGTCCTCTAGATGGCTGATCAAAGTGGGGGATTTCAATCGTGTGGTAGTGGCAGTGTTTAAGACACAAAATGCCGACACACAATCTCTTGGGAGAGAGAGGCATAGCTATTTTCATTATTCAACAGATTGGCTTCATCACACTCGCCAAGACAGAGAGAGAGAGAGAGAGAGAGAGAGAGAACTGGAATAATCACCAATACAAGGTCTGTTGTACGTAACTTTTTAAGAAGTTCCAGCATTTAATAATGATCAATTTCCTTGTTATAGTAAAAGAAAATGTAGTATGGCAACATACAGGCTACTTTTTAAGCTGGTAAAAATAATAATGCTGAATAATATCAAATAACCAAACAAAAATGTTGTAACGTAAATAAAGTCTTGACCAAAGTGTATGTAACAAATATTGAAAATAATATAGTCATGGCTCTGATGGTGAACATGATCAGATAACAGGTTTCTTTCTATCATTTTTGAAATCTTCACTTTTAGGATTCGCATTTTTTGGAACATTTTCACTATGCAAGGAGACCAAGATGACTTGTATTGCATTTAAGAAGAAAAACACCCACATCAGGAGAACATACAGTAGGAATATAAAGCCCATTCAGTGTGTCACAAGAAAATATGGAGATTTATTCTGAAGTAGACCTTAGTATTCACAAAGACCCATAGTATTCACACAAACCCATACAGACACACACACACACACACACACACACACACACACACACACACACACACACACACACACACACACACACGCACACACACACGTACACACACACACACACACACACACACAGTACTCCAGCTGTTTCAGATCTGAGCTGATGTGAGACCTTTGATGTGCATTCAAAGATATATTGAAATGAGTGAGTGCACTTAACTGTTAAAACTTCTTCAGGATTGGTGGGTCCCTTGCGGGACGGTTGAGCTAATGTAGGCTAATACGATTAGCATGAGGTTGTAAGTAACAAGAAAAATTCCCAATTCATGGACATATCTGATATTGGCAGAAAGCTTGAATTTATGCTAATCCAACTCCACTGTCCAATTTACAGTAGCTATTACAATGAAATAATACCATGTTACTGTTTGACGAGAGTGCACAGTTTTGAAGATGAAAAGTTATTAATAAACAAATTAGGCAAATTTGGGCAGTCTCGATACAAAATTTTGAACAAAAATGCAATGGGTCCTTGTATCACACTTCCTTAACCCATCTGGACAAGAGGAATACCTATGTAAGAATGCTGTTCATTGACAACAGCTCTGCATTTAACACCATAGTACCCTCCAAACTCTTCATTAAGCTCGACCCTGGGTCTTGACCCCGCCCTGTGCAACTGGGTCCTGGACTTCCTGACGGGACGCCCCCAGGTGGTGAGGGTAGGAAACAACATCTCCACACCGCTGATCCTCAACACTGGGGCCCCTCAAGGGTGTGTTCTCAGCCCTCTCCTGTACCTCCTGTTCACCCATGACTGTGTGGCCATGCACGCCTCCAACTCAATCATCCAGTTTGCAGACGACACTACAGTGGTAGGCTTGATCACCAACAACAACGAGACGGCATACAGGGAGGAGGTGAGGGCCCTCGGAGTGTGGTGTCAGGAAGCTAACCTCACACTCAATATCAACAAAACAAAGGAGATGATCGTGGACTTCAGGAAACAGCAGAGGGAACAGCCCCCTATCCACATCAACGGGACAGTAGTGGAGAAGGTGGAAAGTTTTAAGTTCCTTGGTGTACACATCATGGACAAACTGAAATGGTCCACCCACACAGACAACCTGATGAAGAAGGCGTATCAGCGCCTCTTCAACCTCATGAGGCTGAAGAAATTCGGCTGGCCACCAAAAACACTCACAAACTTTTACAGATGCACAATCGAGAGCATCCTGTCGGGCTGTATCAACGCCTGGTACGGCAACTGCTCCGCCCACAACCGTAAGGCTCTCCAGAGGGTAGTGAGGTCTGCACAACGCACCACCGGGGGCAAACTACTACCCTCCAGGACACCTACACCACCCGATGTCACAGGAAGGCCAAAAAGATCCTCAAGGACAACAACCACCCGAGCCACTGCCTGTTCACCCCGCTATCATCCAGAAGGCGAGGTCAGTACAGGTGCATCAAAGTGGGGACCGAGAGACTGAAAACAGCTTCTATCTCAAGGCCATCAAACTGTTAAACAGCCATCACTAACATTGAGTGGGTGCTGCCAACATACTGACTCATCTCTAGCCACTTTAATAATAAAAAATTGGATGTAATAAATGTATCACTAGCCACTTTAAACAATGGCACTTAAATATAATGTTTACATATCCTACAATACTCATCTCATATGTAGATACTGTACTCTATACCATCTACTGCATCTTAGCTATGCCGTTCGGCCATCGTTCATCCATATATTGTTATGTACATTTTCTTATTCATTCCTTTTAATTTAAGTTATTTCACCTTTATTTAGCCAGGTAGGCAAGTTGAGAACAAGTTCTCATATACAACTGCGACCTAAGGTATTTGTTGCGATATTGTTAGATTACTTTTTAGATATTACTCGCATTAACATCTCCTAAACATGTGTATGTGACAAACAAAATGTTATTTGATTTTGATTTGATTTGATCAGTCAAAAATGTTGCACATACACTGCTGCCATCTAGTGGGCAAAATCAAAATTGCACCTGGGCTGGCATAACACATTATGGCCTTTCTCTTGCATTTCAAAGATTCATAATGGTTATTTTTTGTTTGTATTATCTTTTACCAGATCTATTGTGTTATTTTCTCCAACATTCCTTTCACATTTCCACAAAATTCAAAAGTGTTTCCTTTCAAATAGTACCAAGAATATGCATATCCTTGCTTCAGTGCCTGAGCTGCAGGCAGTTAGATTGGGGTAGTTCAGTTTATGCAAAAATTGAAAAAAAGAGGCCAATCCTTTAATACACGTCAAAGCCCCGTATGATAAGTTGTTCATAGTAATATTTTGAAGAAGAAACTAGACCAAACTTTCAACAAGCTGGTACCTTCGGAATAAAGTGCATTCGGAAAGTATTTAGACCCCTTTACTTTTCCACATTTTGTTACCTTACAGCCTTATTCTAAAAGGTATTAAATCGTTTTTTTTTCTAATGACAAATCAAAATGAGTTTTTAAACATTTTTGCAATGATGTTAAAAATACAAAACTGAAATATCACATTTCTATACAGTACCAGTCAATAGATTGGACACACCTACTCATTCCAGGTTTTTTCTTTAGTTTTACTATTATCTACATTAAAGAATAATAGTGAAGACATCAAAACTATGAAATACTACATATGGAATCATGTAGTAAACAAGAAAGTGGTAAACAAATAAAAATATATTTGAGATTTGAGATTCTTCAAAGTAGCCACCCTTTGCTTTGATGAAGAGCTTTGCACAGTCTTGGCACTCTCTCAACCAGCTTCATGAAGTAATCAAATCAAGTCATATCAAATTGTACATATCACATGCGCCGAATACAACAGGTGTAGACCTTACAGTGAAATGCGTACCCACGAGCCCCTAACCAACAATGCAGTTGAAAAAAATACGGAGAAGAATAAGAAATAAAAGTAACAAGTAATTAAAAAGCAGCAGTAAAATGCCGATAGCGAGACTATATACAGGGGGGAACCGGTACAGAGTCAAAGTGATGGGGGCACCGGTTAGTTGAGGTAATATGTACATGTAGGTAGAGTTATTAAAGTGACTATGCATAGATGATAACAACAGAGAGTAGCAGCGGTGTAAAAGAGGGGGAGGGGGGGGCAATGCAAATAGTCTGGGTAGCCATTTGATTAGGTGTTCAAGAGTCTTGTGGCTTGGGGGTAGAAGTTGTTAAGAAGCCTCTTGGACCTAGACTTTGTGCTCCGGTACCGCTTGCCATGCGGTAGCAGAGAGAACAGTCTATGACGAAGGTGGCTGGAAATATTTGACCATTTTTAGGGCTTTCATCTGACACTGCCTGATATAGAGGTCCTGGATTGCAGGAAGCTTGGCCCCAGTGATGTACTGATCTGTTCGCGCTACCCTCTGTAGTGCCTTCGGTCGGAGGCCGAGAATTTGCCATATGAGGCAGTGATGCAACCAGTCAGGACGCTCTCGATGGTGCAGCTGTATAACCTTTTGAGGATCTGAGGACACATGCCAAATCTTTTCAGTCTCCTGAGGGGAATAGGTTATGTCGTGCCCTCTTCACGACTGTCTTAGTGTGCTTGAACCATGCTCGTTTGTTGGTGATGTGGACACCAAGGAACTTGAAGCTCTCAACCTGCTACACTTTAACACCGTCGATGAGAATGGGGGCGTGCTCTGTCCTCTTTTTCCTGTAGTCCACAATCATCTCCTTTGTCTTGATCACATTGAGGGAGAGGTTGTTGTCCTGGCACCACACGGCCAGGTCTCTGACCTCCTCCCTATAGGCTGTCTCGTTGTTGTCAGTGATCAGGCCTACCACTGTTGTGTCATCGGCAAACATAATGATGGTGTTGGAGTTGTGCCTGGCCTTGCAGTCATGAGGGAACAGGGAGTACAGGAGGGGACTGAGCACGCACCCCTGAGGGGCCCCTGTGTTGAGGATCAGCGAGGCGGATGTGTCGTTACCTACCTTTACCAACTGGGGGCGGCCCGTCAGGAAGACCAGGATCCAGTTGCAGAGGGAGGTGTTTAGTCCCAGGGTCCTTAGCTTATTGATGAGCTTTGAGGGCACGATGGTGTTGAACACTGACCTGTAGTCAATGAATAGCATTCTCACATAGGTGTTCCTTTCGTCCAGGTTGGAAAGGGCAGTGTGAAGTGCAATACAGATTGCATTATCTGTTGGGGTGGTATGCAAATTGGAGCGGATCTAGGGTTTCTGTGATAATGGTGTTGATGTGAGCCATGACAAGCCTTTCAAAGCACTTCATGGCTACAGACGTGAGTGCTATGGGTCGGTAGTCATTTAGGCAGGTTACCTTAGTGTTCTTGGGCCCAGGCACTACGGGGTTCTGCTTAAAATATGTTGATATTACAGACTCAGTCAGGGACAGGTTGAAAATGTCAGTGAAGACACTTGCCAGTTGGTCAGCGCATGCTCACAGTGCACGTCCTGGTAATCCATCTGGCCCTGCGGCCATGTGAATGTTGACCTGTTTAAAGGTCTTACTCACATTGGCTGCGGAGAGCGTGATCACACAGTCTTCCAGAACAGCTGGTGCTCTCATGCATATTTCAGTGTTATTTGCCTCGAAGCGGGCATAGAAGTAGTTTAGCTCATCTGGTAGGCTCATGTCACTGGGCAGCTCACGGCTGTGATTCCCTTTGTAGTTTTTAATGGTTTGCAGGCCCTATCACATCTGACGAGTGTCAGAGCTGGTGTAGTATGATTCGATTTTAGTCCTGTATTGACGCTTTGCTTGTTTGATGGTTCATCGGAGGGCATAGCAAGATTTCTTATAAGCTTCCTGGTTAGAGTCCCGCTCCTTGAAAGTGGCAGCTCTAGCATTTAGCTCAGTGCGAATGTTTCCTGTAATCCTTGGCTTCTGGTTCGGGTATGTACCTACGGTCACTGTGGGGGGGGGGGGGGGGGGGGTGGAGAGTCTTTGATGCACTTATTGATGAAGCCAATGACTGATGTGGTGTACACCTCCATGCCATCAGAGGAATCCCGAAACATATTTCAGTCGGTGCTAGCAAAACAGTCCAGGAATGCATTTCAATTAACTTCTCTAGGGTAGGGGGCAGCATTGGGAATTTTGGATGAAAAGCGAGTCCAAATTAAACTGCCTACTACTCAGCCAAAAAAGCTAGGACATAAATGATGGACATTATCGAACAAAACAAACATTTATTGTGGAACTGGGATTCCTAGGAGTGCAATATTTCTGACACCACAACATGGTGGATATCTGTTTGGGTTGTTTTGGTCTCTGAGCGCCGTACTCAGATTATTGCATGGTTTGCTTTTTCCATGAAGCTTTTTGAACTCTGACACAGCGGTTGCATTAAGGGGAAGTGGATCTAAAATTCCATGCATAACAGTTGTATCTTTTAGCAATGTTTATGATGAGTATTTCTGTAAATTGATGTGGCTCTCTGCAAAATCACTGGATGTTTTGGAACTACAGAAGATAACGCGCCAATGTAAACTCAGATTTTTGGATATAAATATAAATTGTATCGAACAAAACATCAATCAATCAATCAATCAAATTTATTTTATATAGCCCTTCGTACATCAGCTGATATCTCAAAGTGCTGTACAGAAACCCAGCCTAAAACCCCAAACAGCAAGCAATGCAGGTGAAGAAGCACGGTGGCTAGGAAAAACTCCCTAGAAAGGCCAAAACCTTTGCGCGCTACATGTATTGTGTAACATGAAGTCCTATGAGTGTGATGAAGATCATCAAAGGTTAGTGATTAATTTAATCTCTATTTCTGCTTTTTGTGACTCCTTTCTTTGGCTGGAAAAATGGCTGTGTTTTTCTGTGACTTGACTCTAACCTAACATAATCGTTTGGTTTACTTTCGTCGTAAAGCCTTTTTGAAATCGGGAACATGTGGCTGGATTTACAACAAGTGTATCTTTAAAATGGTGTAAAATACTTGTATGTTTGAGGAATTTTAATTATGGGATTTCTGTTGTTTTGACTTTGGCGCCCTGCAGTTTCACTGGCTGTTGACGAGGTGGGACACTATCGTCCCACATACCCTAGAGAGGTTAACAGGTGTGCCTTGATAAAAGTTAATTTGATAAAATGGCCAAGTCCACATTATGGAGTTACCTCTGCTGCAGAGGACAAGTTCATTAGAGTTACCAGCCTAAGACATTGCAGCTAAAATAAATGCTTCACAGAGTTCAAGTAACAGGCACATCTCAACCTCAACTGTTCAGAGGAGACTGCGTGAACAGGCCTTTGTAGTCGAATTGCTGCAAAGAAACCTCTACTAAAGGACACCAATACAAAGAAGAGACTTGCTTGGGCTAAGAAACACGAGCAATGGACATTAGACTGGTGGAAATCTGTCCTTTGGTCTACTGAGTCCAAATTTGATATTTTTGGTTCCAACCGCCATGTCTTTGTGAGACGCAGAATAGGTGAACGGATGATCACCGCATGTGTAGTTCCCACCGTGAAGCATGGAGGAGGAAGTGTGATAGTGTGGGGGTGCTTTGCTGGCGACACTGTCAGTGAATTATTTTGAAATCAAGGCACACTTAACCAGCATGGCTACCACAGCATTCTGCAGTAATACGCCATTCCATCTGGTTTGTGCTTAGTGGTACTATCATTTGTTTTTCAACAGGACAATTACCCAACACACTTCCAGGCTATGTAAGGGCTATTTGACCAAGAAGGAGAGTGATGGAGTGCTGCATCAAATGACCTGGCCTCCACAATCACCCGACCTCAACCCAATTGAGATGGTTTGGGATGAGTTGGACCGCAGAGTGAAAAAAAAACAAGTGGCTGCTTATGTGGCACATGTGGCAACTACTTTAAGACAGTTGGAAAAGCATTCCCCATGAAGCTGGTTGAGAGAATGCCAAGAGTGTGCAAAACTGTCATCAAGGCAAACGGGGGCTATATTTGAATAATCTAATACAAAAAAAATATATTTTGATTTGTTTAAATTTTTTTTGGTTACTACCTAGTCCTAGGTGCCTTTTGGCAAACTCCAAGCTGTTCTCCCATCTCCACAGCGGAACTCTGGAGCTTTGTCAGAGTGACCATCAGGTTCTTGGTCACATCCCTTACCAAGCTCCTTCTTCCTCAATTGCTCAGTTTGGCCGGGCAGCCATCTCTAGGAAGAGACTTGGTGGTTCCAAACTTCTTCCATTTAAGAATGACAGAGGCCACCGTTTTCTTGGGGACCTTCAATTCTGCATACATTTTTTGGTACCCTTCCCCAGATCTGTGCCTCGACACAGTCCTGTCTCGGAGCTCTACGGACAATTCCTTCGACCTCATGGCTTGTTTTTTTCTCTGACATGCACTGTCAACTGTGGGACCTTATATAGACTGGTCTGTGCCTTTCCAAATCGTGTCCATTCAATTAAATTTACCACAGGTGGATCAATGGATCAATGATCAATGGAAACAGGATGCACCTGAGCTCATTTTTGAGTCTCTTAGCAAACTCTGAAAACGTATCTAAATAAGACATTTCTGTTTTTGATTGTTAATACATTTGCAAAAAATTATAAAACTTGTTTTTGCTTTGTGATTCTGGAGTATTATGTGTAGATTGATGAGGATTTTTTTTACCCATTTTAGAATATGGCTGTAACATAACAAATGTTTTGAAAAAGTCAAGGAGTCTGAATACTTTCCGAATGCACTGTATAGTAAAGGAATACGTCAGGATTTTTACAATGAGGGACAGGCAGAATGGTCAGGCAGGTGGATACAGGGTCCGGACAGGCAAGGGTCAAAAACCAGGAGGACGAGAAAAAGAGAGGCTGGGAAAAGACAGGCGCTGACAGGACGAATGCTGCTAAGCTTGACAAACAAGACAAACTGGCACAGACAGACAGAAAACACAGGTATAAATACCCAGAGGATAAGTGGGGAAGATGGGCGACACCTGGAGAGGGGTGGAGACAAGCACAAAGACAGGTGAAACAGATCAGGGCGTGACACTTCCCCAGTGTCAGGTGAACTCATGGATACCATTTTATCTCTGCATGCAGAAAGAAGCTGCTAAGTAGCTCTAGTGCAATTGCTAACTAGCATTAGCATTATGACTGGAAGTCTATGGTGTCTGCTAGCAATCCCGAAGTATCCCTTTAAGATCTATGTCTATCGCTCCATAATGCACGTCAAGGGTTGTTTGACCCCTGTCATTGGACCCTTTGCAGGTTGTGCTATAAAGCAGATGAATTTGAGTTTGATTTAAGGCGCGTTTTCTAAATGAGTGAGATTAAAAGATTGGATCATCCCTGGTAATTTTCGCTTTACTGTCTCGTAGCTCAGAAACATCCTCTTTGTAAATAAGAACTTGTTCTTAGCTGACTTGCCTTGTTTAATGAAGGGTATCGGTCATCTGTTAACTCAGGGAAAATCTCGGAATACTATTTCCTTGCTTTTTTTGTAAACTCAACTTTACATCAAAGTGCTTGATTAATTACTGATAAGAGTTTAATAAATTAATAATAGCTTTAGTAATTAATGTAGCTTCCCCCCCACCACCATCACCCGACATCTAAATATTTCTCACCCAAGCCTTTCATATTTTGACATCTTTTCTCCACACACTCAAAATGATTCATTATCTCATGATTTGCCCGAAAACTCCAAACAAAACAGAAGTTGTTCTTCCTGCTTGGAAGACAGAAGACATATTTCTTGTGAATGTTTGAAAGGCGGCAATTTGAAGGACCGGATGATGAGGGCACTTGCAAAATGGCAGTTTCAGTTTCCTCTCTGACAAGTCGTCCAAATGGAGGGGATTAGCGTAAGCCAATGATCTCCAATTTGAGTGTGACATTAAAACCTAATTTGAAGTGGCATCAATAACATTATCACGCCTATTTAGAGATAATCAAATATGTCGACATCCAAAAATTGTGATATGGGACCTCTGAAGAGGCGAGTTTGTTTTGGTGCCAAATGTGGAATCGAGGCTTTTTTTTTGCAATTATGATATTTGCATCTATTCACTGGGCCTGAGAGATTTGAACTAAATCCCTCAGTCCATCAGCCCTCAAATTACCCTTTCTTATCAAGTGTTTGAGTTAAGATTAGGCCATAATATAATCTATCATGGTGTGAGGCAGGGTTAACGGATAGTTGGATGATATTTGGGGGTTGAACTTAGACTCTATACAGTATTTTGAACACACAATTGATGAATGTGTAATTTCATGTTCCAGTAAGTGAACCGCAATGGTCAATAGATGACACAAGCATGGCTTAACCCTTAATTTGACAGTTTTATACTCAATATTTTTCATTACTTAAACAGTATCACTTATTTTTCTTTGTGGGCGATATACAGTAAAGCATTCTTGTTCATTACTGTATATCTCATTAGATTGTAACAAAAAGCTCAGGCACTTGAACACTTCAGAGGAGGGGATGTCTTGGAATAAGATTTGAATTGTGGAGGGTGGAGGGTGGGTGAACATAAGTGTGTGTCTGTGTGCCTATTTATTGGTGTGCGTGTCTGTGTGTGTGCGTCTGTGTGTGCCTGGATATGATAAATGTGCTTTCTCTCATAATCTATGTGCTTCAAAATATGATGTATGTGAGGATGAACTTTGAATTATAACCTAAAGAGGGACTCATAAATCTTGTGACTTTGTTGAGTAGCGGTCCAGAGGAATCCATTCTCTGTGTGTTTGTGTTTGATGAATAATGCAGTCGAGTTTGGCCAGTTGGATCCAGAAAGTGATGTAGAGACAGACCTATGCTTCCTGACAAACAAACAGCTCTGGTTGAAATGCATGTAAGGAGTTTTGTGTTGGTACTCAGACTCAAGGTCAAGCATTGCACTGACTCTACGGTCATTATTGGCTGTCCAAGACCTGCCCTTGGTGTTGTACAGTAGACATACATTTATGGATGGAGACCCACTCAAACTGTAATAATACCGCATTCAACGGAATCCATGCTTCAAGATTATTTTGATCACGTGGACTGGGATATGTTCCAGGTAGACTCAGAGAATAACATTGACGTTTACGCGGACACGGTGACTGAGTTCATCAGGAAGTGTATAGGGGTTGTTGTTCCCACGGTGTCTATTTAAAGCTACCAAAACCAGAAACCATGAATTGATGGCAGATTTCGTGCAAAACTGAAAGCGTGAATCACTGCATTTAACCATGGCAAGGTGACTAGGAATATGGCTGAATACAAACAGTGTAGTTTATCCCTCCATAAGGCAATCAAAAAGGCAAAATGTCAGTACAGAGACAAAGGACACCGACGTCTTGCTCCAAGACAAGCTAAACACCTTCTTCACCCGTTTTGCGGATAACACAGTGCCACCGATGTGGCCCGCTCCAAACGACTGTGGGCTCTCATTCTCTGTGATGTGAGTAAGACATTAAAGCGTGTTAACCCTCACAAGGCTGCCAGACTAGACGGCATCCCTAACCACGTCCTCAGAGCATACGCAGAACAGCTGGCTGGAGTGTTCATGGACATATTCAATCTCTCCCTATCCCAGTCTGCTGTCCCCACTTGCTTCAAGATGTCCACCATTGTTCCTGTACCCAAGAAAGCAAAGGTAACTGAACTAAATGACCCTATAGCACTCACTTCTGTCAAGTACTTTGAGAGACTAGTTAAGGGTCATATCACCTCCTCCTTACCTGACACACTAGAACCACTTAAATTTGCTTACCGCCCCAATAGATCCACAGACGATGCAATTTCCATCGCACTGCACACTGCCCTATCCCATCTGGACAAGAGGAATACCTACTTCAGAATGCTGTTCATTGACTATATCTCAGCTTTCAACACCACAGTACCCTCCAAGCTCATCATCAAGCTCAAGGCCCTGGGTCTGAACCCCGCCCTGTGCAACTGCGTCCTGGACTTCCTGAAGTAGGAAACAACAGCTCCACTTCGCTGATCCTCAACACAGGGGCCCCACAAGGGTGCGTGCTCAGCCCCCTCCTGTACTCCCTGTTCACCCATGACTGAGTGGCCACACACACCTCCAACTCAATCAACTCAATCAAGTTTGCAGATACACAACAGTAGTAGGCCTGATTACCAACAATGATGAGACAGCCTACAGGGAGGAGGTGAGGGCCTTGGCGGAATGGTGCCAGAAAAATAACCTCTCCCTCATCGTCAACAAAATGAAGGAACTGATCATGGACTTTAGGAAACAGGAGAGAGAGCACACCCCTATCTACATCGAAGGGACCGCAGTAGAGAAGGTGGAAAGCTTAAAGTTCCTCAGCGTACAAATCACTGACGATCTGAAATTATCTACCAAACAGACAGTGTGGTGAAGAAGGCTCAACAGCGCCTCCTCACCCTCAGGAGGCTGAAGAAATTAGGCTTGGCCCTAAGACTCTCACAAACTTTTACAGATTTGCACAATTGAGAGCATCCTGTCGGGCTATATCACCACCTGGTACGGCAACTGCATCGCCCGCAATCGCAGGGCTCTCCAGTGGGTGGTACAGTCTGCCCAACGCATCACCAGGGGCACACTGCCTGCCCTCCAGGACACCTACAGCACCCGATGTCACAGGAAGGCCAACAAGATAATCAAGGACATCAACCACCCAAGCCACTGTCTGTTCACCCCGCTATCATCCAGATGGCGAGGTCAGTACAGGTGCATCAAAGATGGGACCGAGAGACTGAAAAACAGCTTCAGACTGTTAAATAGCCATCACTAGCCGGCTACCACCCGACTACTCAACCCTGCACCTTAGCGGCTTGCTGCCCTAAATACATAGACATGGAATCACTGGCCACTTTAAAATAATGGAATACTAGTCACTTTAATAATGTTTACATACTGCTTTACTCATCTCATATGTATATACTTATTCTATTCTACTGTATTTTAGTCAATGCCACTCTGAATTTGCTCGTCCTAATATTTATATATTTCTATTTCTTTATTACATTCTTTTACTTTTAGATTGTTTGTGTATTGTTGTGAATTGTTAGATACTACTGCGCTGTTGGAGCTAGGAACACAAGCATTTCGCCACACCCGCAATAACATCTACATATTTGTATGTGACCAAAACAATTTGATTTGACTTGAACATTTGCTAAGAAACATGGTGAAAGTGTCCGTAACTAGATCATGGTCGGTCCCAAATCTGAAGAGATGAAAACCACTCCCCATCAGATAAAAGCAGTGGAACATGAAGGAAGGTTAGAACCTACCAATTGGCAGTCTCTGCCTTGTTGATGTCTCCTTCTGGTCAGCAAGGATATGAAATGGGAACTACTAGAAAGTAAACAATTTTAGTGAATTCATACAGTTCAAAGTCAGGCAATGAGAGCTATTGGATGGCTGTGCTCAAGGCACTCAGTCAGTAGGTCTGACCTAAGATCAGTCATGTCACTGTTCAAGAGGTATAACTAGAGGCAGTTTATTGGTTTACAGCTGATTGAGGGACAGCAGACGATGGTACATCTTCTGCTAATTGAGTCCCACACCAACAGTAATCGGATCAGGAACTCTGTACTCTTTATCAATTATTAACTGAGCAGTCTCATTTAGAAGGGAAAGTGGCTATTGAACATATTTACCTTGGACTCGTCAAAGGTCAAGGTTTCTAATTGTCAATGCAATCGGAGTCGTGTTCATTAGGCACCGTAATGGAAAACATCTTGCAACGGAAAACTAAAATGAGCCTTTCTTATTGGATCAGTTACTTTCTCCTTGTTTCAGTCCGTTTGGTGCCTAATGAACATGACCCAGGTCTCTTCAAGCAATAGGGCATTACCAAAGATAAAATGCAGCATGTCTGTTAATTATCACCTCAGTTAAAGGCCCCAGAGGTTTTCCTGGTCAAGGTCATGTACAGTAGTCATGAGAAAACCCTGGCCTTATATGCTGTAAGCCAAGGATCATCAACTAGATTCAGCTGCGGGACGATTTTGTGTGGAGTGGATGGTCGGGGGGCCGGAACATGATTGCAAATTGGCCCAAACAAATATGTTTGACTAAAACATAAGCATTTCAAACGTTGCTTACATTTGTATACAATCATGCGTCTGTCTATTATGCGTGGGAAAACTTGGGAACAGATTTCTCAAATTAAAATAACTTGGGGCTGGCTGATTTCCTGGTGTTTTTACAGTTTTTTATGTCCAACAATGAAAATTCCACACAAAAAAAGTTCATTTTTCTTGCTCAGAAAATAAAACTGAATTCGGCCCACGGGCCTCCAGATGGGGATATATGGGGATATTAAGATGTCTCTCAATAAGCAACATGTTATACATTAATTTATGGACATAACTCTAAATATACACGTCAGCCATAATGCCATCTTGGGGTATAGAGGATATTCTCTCACTGAGGTACAATGCAGAATAACAAGGTTTGTGCCCAAGCTGTGACATCAAACAGTAATTTAAAGCCTGAACACAACATGACAGCGTCCTCTTAGGCGCCCAGCACAAACGGTAAAAACCCCTTCTACAGGACATGTAAAAAAAACTTCTACTGGACATGTAAAAAAACCTTCTACAGGACATGTAAAAAAAAAACTTCTACTGGACATGTAAAAAAACCTTCTACAGGACATGTAAAAAAAACTTCTACTGGACATGTAAAAAACCCTTCTACAGGACATGTCAAAAAAAACCTCTACAGGACATGTAAAAAAAACTTCTACAGGACATGTAAAAAACCCTTCTACAGGTAATGTAAAAAAAACTTCTACAGGACATGTAAAAACCCCTTCTACAGGACATGTAAAAACGGTAAAAAAACTTCTACAGGACATGTAAAAACCCCTTCTACAGGACATGTAAAAAACGCTTCTACAGGACATGTAAAAACCCCTTCTACAGGACATGTAAAAAAAAACTTCTACTGGACATGTAAAAACCCCTTCTACAGGACATGTAAAAAAAACTTCTACTGGACATGTAAAAACTGTAAAAAAAAAACCTTCTACAGGACATGTAAAAAACCCTTCTACAGGACATGTAAAAACCCCTTCTACAGGACATGTAAAAACGGTAAAAAAAACTT
The DNA here is from genome assembly GCF_013265735.2 of Oncorhynchus mykiss. Taxonomy (NCBI): domain Eukaryota; kingdom Metazoa; phylum Chordata; class Actinopteri; order Salmoniformes; family Salmonidae; genus Oncorhynchus; species Oncorhynchus mykiss. The sequence continues at coordinate 30,580,303 of NC_050572.1, read as the reverse complement.
CTACAGGACATGTAAAAACCCCTTCTACAGGACATGTAAAAAACGCTTCTACAGGACATGTAAAAACCCCTTCTACAGGACATGTAAAAACTGTAAAAAAAAAACTTCTACTGGACATGTAAAAAACCCTTCTACTGGACATGTAAAAACCCCTTCTACAGGACATGTAAAAAAAAACTTCTACAGGACATGTAAAAAAAACTTTCTACAGGACATGTAAAAACACCTTCTGCAGGACATGTAAAAACTGTACAAAAAACGTCTACTGGACATGTAAAAAACCCTTCTACAGGACATGTAAAAAAAAACTTCTACAGGACATGTTAAAACTTTTAAAAAAAACTTCTACTGGACATGTAAAAACCCCTTCTGCTGGACATGTAAAAACCCCTTCTACAGGACATGTAAAAACACCTTCTGCAGGACATGTAAAAACTGTAAAAAAAAACTCTACTGGACATGTAAAAAAAACTTCTACTGGACATGTAAAAAACCCTTCTACAGGACATGTAAAAACTGTAAAAATCCCTTCTACAGGACTTGTAAAAAAAACTTCTACAGGACATATAAAAACTGTACAAAAAAAAACTTCTACAGGACATGTAAAAAACCCTTCTACAGGACATGTAAAAACTGTAAAAAAAAGAACTTCTACTGGACATGTAAAAACCTAATCTACTGGACATGTAAAAACCCCTTCTACAGGACATGTAAAAACCCCTTCTACAGGACATGTTAAAAAAAACTTCTACAGGACATGTAAAAACGGTAAAACCCCCTTCTACAGGACATGTAAAAACCCCTTCTACTGGACATGTAAAAAACCCTTCTACAGGACATGTAAAAAAACTTACATTGGACATGTAAAAACTGTATTAAAAAACTTCTACAGGACATGTAAAAACCCCTTCTACAGGACATGTAAAAACTGTAAAAAAACAAACATCTGCTGGACATGTAAAAACCCCTTCTACAGGACATGTAAAAAAAACTTCTACAGGACATGTTAAAACTTGAAAAAACTTATACTGGACATGTAAAAACCCCTTCTACTGGACATGTAAAAACCCCTTCTACAGGACATGTAAAAACACCTTCTACAGGACATGTAAAAACTGTAAAAAAAAAACTTCTACTGGACAGGTAAAAAAACCTTCTACTGGACATGTAAAAAACCCTTCTACAGGACATGTAAAAACTGTAAAAAACCCTTCTACAGGACATGTAAAAAAAACTTCTACAAGACATGTAAAAACTGTAAAAAAAAAAAAAAAAAACTTCTACAGGACATGTAAAAATCCCTTCTACAGGACATGTAAAAACTGTAAAAAAAAAAACTTCTACTGGACATGTAAAAAAACCTTCTACTGGACATGTAAAAAACCCTTCTACAGGACATGTAAAAACTATAAAAAACCCTTCTACAGGACATGTAAAAACTGTAAAAAAAAAAAAAAACTTCTACAGGACATGTAAAAAACGCTTCTACAGGACATGTAAAAAACCCTTCTACAGGACATGTCAAAAAAACTTCTACAGGACATGTAAAAAAAACTTCTACAGGACATGTAAAAAACCCTTCTACAGGTAATGTAAAAAAAACTTCTACAGGACATGTAAAAACCCCTTCTACAGGACATGTAAAAACGGTAAAAAAAACTTCTACAGGACATGTAAAAACCCCTTCTACAGGACATGTAAAAAACGCTTCTACAGGACATGTAAAAACCCCTTCTACAGGACATGTAAAAAAAAACTTCTACTGGACATGTAAAAACCCCTTCTACAGGACATGTAAAAAAAACTTCTACTGGACATGTAAAAACTGTAAAAAAAAAACCTTCTACAGGACATGTAAAAACCCCTTCTACAGGACATGTAAAAACCCCTTCTACAGGACATGTAAAAACGGTAAAAAAAACTTCTACAGGACATGTAAAAACCCCTTCTACAGGACATGTAAAAAACGCTTCTACAGAACATGTAAAAACCCCTTCTACAGGACATGTAAAAACTGTAAAAAAAAAACTTCTACTGGACATGTAAAAACCCCTTCTACTGGACATGTAAAAACCCCTTCTACAGGACATGTAAAAAAAACCTTCTACAGGACATGTAAAAAAAAACTTTCTACAGGACATGTAAAAACACCTTCTGCAGGACATGTAAAAACTGTACAAAAAACGTCTACTGGACATGTAAAAACCCCTTCTACAGGACATGTAAAAACACCTTCTGCAGGACATGTAAAAACTGTAAAAAAAAACCTCTACTGGACATGTAAAAATAACTTCTACTGGACATGTAAAAAACCCTTCTACAGGACATGTAAAAACTGTAAAAATCCCTTCTACAGGACTTGTAAAAAAAACTTCTACAGGACATATAAAAACTGTACAAAAAAAAACTTCTACAGGACATGTAAAAAACCCTTCTACAGGACATGTAAAAACTGTAAAAAAAGAACTTCTACTGGACATGTAAAAACCTAATCTACTGGACATGTAAAAACCCCTTCTACAGGACATGTAAAAACCCCTTCTACAGGACATGTAAAAAAAACTTCTACTGGACATGTAAAAAAACCTTCTACAGGACATGTAAAAACCCCTTCTACAGGACATGTAAAAACCCCTTCTACAGGACATGTAAAAACGGTAAAAAAAACTTCTACAGGACATGTAAAAACCCCTTCTACAGGACATGTAAAAAACGCTTCTACAGGACATGTAAAAACTGTAAAAAAAAAAACTTCTACAGGACATGTAAAAACCCCTTCTACAGGACATGTAAAAACCCCTTCTACAGGACATGTAAAAACGGTAAAAAAAACTTCTACAGGACATGTAAAAACCCCTTCTACAGGACATGTAAAAAACGCTTCTACAGGACATGTAAAAACCCCTTCTACAGGACATGTAAAAACTGTAAAAAAAAAACTTCTACTGGACATGTAAAAACCCCTTCTACTGGACATGTAAAAACCCCTTCTACAGGACATGTAAAAAAAACCTTCTACAGGACATGTAAAAAAAAACTTTCTACAGGACATGTAAAAACACCTTCTGCAGGACATGTAAAAACTGTACAAAAAACGTCTACTGGACATGTAAAAAACCCTTCTACAGGACATGTAAAAAAAAACTTCTACAGGACATGTTAAAACTTTAAAAAAAAACTTCTACTGGACATGTAAAAACCCCTTCTACTGGACATGTAAAAACCCCTTCTACAGGACATGTAAAAACACCTTCTGCAGGACATGTAAAAACTGTAAAAAAAAACCTCTACTGGACATGTAAAAAAAACTTCTACTGGACATGTAAAAAACCCTTCTACAGGACATGTAAAAACTGTAAAAATCCCTTCTACAGGACTTGTAAAAAAAACTTCTACAGGACATATAAAAACTGTACAAAAAAAAACTTCTACAGGACATGTAAAAAACCCTTCTACAGGACATGTAAAAACTGTAAAAAAAGAACTTCTACTGGACATGTAAAAACCTAATCTACTGGACATGTAAAAACCCCTTCTACAGGACATGTAAAAACCCCTTCTACAGGACATGTTAAAAAAAACTTCTACAGGACATGTCAAAACGGTAAAACCCCTTCTACAGGACATGTAAAAACCCCTTCTACTGGACATGTAAAAAACCTGTCATGTATTGTCATGTTGTGTCTTTCTGTCCTTTCCTTTCACCCTGTCTCCCTCTGCTGGTCGTATTAGGTTACCTTTTCTCCCCCGCTTTCCCCCAGCTGTTCCTTGTCTCCTCTTGACTACCTCGTCACCCCTTCTCCCACCTGTTCCCCCTTTCCCTCTGATTAGTCCCCTATATCTCTCTCTGTTTTTGTTCCTGTCCTTGTCGGATTCTTGTTTGTTGTGTTTCATGCCTGAGCCAGACTATCGTCATGTTTGCTGTAACCTTGTCCTGTCCTGTCGGAATCTGCCGGTCTATCTGAGCCTACCTATGTTTGGTTATTAAAGAAGCTCTGTTTAAGTTAGTTCGCTTTTGGGTCCTCATTCACTCACCGTAACAGAAGAATCCGACCAAGAATGGACCCAGCGACTTCGGATCCTCTCCACTCAGCCGTCGAGATCCAGGGAGCGATGCTAGGCAGACACGAGCAGGAATTGTCTGCTGCTCGACATGCCGTTGAGACCCTGGCCACCCAAGTCTCCAACCTCACAGAACAGGTTCACCATCTTCGCCTCGATCCACCGGCCACTTCCAGGGCTTTCGAATCTCCGGAGCCCAGAATCAATAACCCGCCGTGTTACTCTGGGGAGCCCACTGAATGCCGCTCGTTCCTCACCCAGTGTGATATTGTGTTTTCTCTCCAGCCCAACACTTACTCCAGGAGCACTGCTCGTGTCGCCTACGTCATATCTCTCCTTATTGGACGGGCTCGTGAGTGGGGCACGGCAATCTGGGAGGCAAGGGCTGAGTGTACTAACCAGTATCAGGACTTTAAGGAGGAGATGATACGGGTTTTTGATCGATCTGTTTTTGGGGAGGAGGCTTCCAGGGTCCTGTCTTCCCTATGTCAAGGTAATCGATCCATAACAGACTACTCTATTGAGTTTCGCACTCTTGCTGCCTCCAGTGGCTGGAACGAGCCGGCTTTGCTCGCTCGTTTTCTGGAGGGTCTCCGCGCAGAGGTAAAGGATGAGATTCTCTCCCGGGAGGTCCCTTCCAGCGTGGATTCCCTGATTGAACTCGCTATTCGCATTGAGCGACGGGTTGATCTTCGTCACCGAGCTCGTGGAAAGGAGCTCGCGTTCTCCGTTGCCCCCCTCTCCGCATCACTACCATCTTCCTCTGCCGGCTCGGGAGCTGAGCCTATGCAGCTGGGAGGTATCCGCATCTCGACTAAGGAGAGGGAACGGAGAATCACCAACCGCCTCTGTCTCTATTGCGGTTCTGCTGGTCATTTTGTCACTTCATGTCCAGTAAAAGCCAGAGCTCATCAGTAAGCGGAGGGCTACTGGTGAGAGCTACTACTCCTGTCTCTCCTTCAAGATCCTGCACTACCTTGTCGGTCCATCTACGCTGGACCGGTTCGTCAGCTTCCTGCAGTGCCTTAATAGACTCTGGGGCGGAGGGCTGTTTTATGGACGAGACCTGGGCTCGGGAACATGACATTCCTCTCAGACAGTTAAGGGAGTCCACGGCCTTGTTCGCCCTGGATGGTAGTCCTCTCCCCAGGATTCAGCGTGAGACGCTACCTTTAACCCTCACTGTTTCTGGTAATCATAGCGAAACCATTTCTTTTTTGATTTTTCGTTCACCTTTTACACCTGTTGTTTTGGGCCATCCCTGGCTAGTTTGTCATAATCCTTCCATTAATTGGTCTAGTAATTCTATCCTCTCCTGGAACGTCTCTTGTCATGTGAAATGTTTAATGTCTGCTATCCCTCCTGTTTCCTCTGTCTCTTCTTCACAGGAGGAGCCTGGTGATTTGACAGGGGTGCCGGAGGAATATCACGATCTGCGCACGGTGTTCAGTCGGTCCAGGGCCACCTCTCTTCCTCCACACCGGTCGTATGATTGTAGTATTGATCTCCTTCCGGGAACCACTCCCCCCCGGGGTAGACTATACTCTCTGTCGGCTCCAGAACGTAAGGCTCTCGAGGATTATTTGTCTGTAGCTCTTGACGCCGGTACCATAGTCCCCTCCTCCTCTCCCGCCGGAGCGGGGTTTTTTTTTGTCAAGAAGAAGGACGGGTCTCTGCGCCCCTGCATAGATTATCGAGGGCTGAATGACATAACAGTTAAGAATCGTTATCCGCTTCCTCTTATGTCTTCAGCCTTCGAGATCCTGCAGGGAGCCAGGTTTTTCACTAAGTTGGACCTTCGTAACGCTTACCATCTCGTGCGCATCAGGGAGGGGGACGAGTGGAAGACGGCGTTTAACACTCCGTTAGGGCACTTTGAATACCGGGTTCTTCCTTTCGGCCTCGCTAACGCTCCAGCTGTCTTTCAGGCATTAGTCAATGATGTCCTGAGAGACATGCTGAACATCTTTGTTTTCGTTTACCTTGACGATATCCTGATTTTTTCACCGTCACTCCAGATTCATGTTCAGCACGTTCGACGTGTCCTCCAGCGCCTTTTAGAGAATTGTCTTTTTGTGAAGGCTGAGAAGTGCACTTTTCATGCCTCCTCCGTCACATTTCTCGGTTCTGTTATTTCCGCTGAAGGCATTAAGATGGATCCCGCTAAGGTCCAAGCTGTCATTGATTGGCCCGCCCCTAAGTCACGCGTCGAGCTGCAGCGCTTTCTCGGCTTCGCGAACTTCTATCGTCGTTTCATCCGTAATTTCGGTCAGGTGGCAGCTCCTCTCACAGCCCTTACTTCTGTCAAGACGTGCTTTAAGTGGTCCGTTTCCGCCCAGGGAGCTTTTGATCTCCTCAAGAATCGTTTTACATCCGCTCCTATCCTTGTTACACCTGACGTCTCTAGACAGTTCGTTGTCGAGGTTGACGCGTCAGAGGTGGGCGTGGGAGCCATTCTTTCTCAGCGCTCCCTCTCTGACGACAAGGTCCACCCATGCGCGTATTTTTCTCATCGCCTGTCGCCGTCGGAACGTAACTATGATGTGGGAAACCGCGAACTGCTCGCCATCCGGTTAGCCCTAGGCGAATGGCGACAGTGGTTGGAGGGGGCGACCGTTCCTTTTGTCGTTTGGACTGACCATAGGAACCTTGAGTACATCCGTTCTGCCAAACGACTTAATGCGCGTCAGGCGCGTTGGGCGCTGTTTTTCGCTCGTTTCGAGTTCGTGATTTCTTATCGTCTGGGCTCTAAGAACACCAAGCCTGATGCTTTATCTCGTCTCTTCAGTTCTTCAGTAGCCTCCACTGACCCCGAGGGGATTCTCCCTGAGGGGCGTGTTGTCGGGTTGACTGTCTGGGGAATTGAGAGGCAGGTAAAGCAAGCGCTCACTCACACTCCGTCGCCGCGCGCTTGTCCTAGGAACCTTCTTTTCGTTCCCGTTCCTACTCGTCTGGCCGTTCTTCAGTGGGCTCACTCTGCCAAGTTAGCCGGCCACCCTGGCGTTCGGGGTACGCTTGCTTCCATTCGCCAGCGTTTTTGGTGGCCCACCCGGGAGCATGACACGCGTCGTTTCGTGGCTGCTTGTTCGGTCTGCGCGCAGACTAAGTCCGGTAACTCCCCTCCTGCCGGCCGTCTCAGGCCGCTTCCCATTCCCTCTCGACCGTGGTCTCACATCGCCTTAGATTTTGTCACCGGACTGCCTTCGTCAGCGGGGAAGACTGTTATTCTTACGGTTGTCGATAGGTTCTCTAAGGCGGCTCATTTCATTCCCCTTGCTAAGCTTCCTTCTGCTAAAGAGACGGCACAAATCATCATCGAGAATGTTTTCAGAATTCATGGCCTTCCGTCAGACGTCGTTTCGGACAGAGGTCCGCAATTCACGTCTCAATTTTGGAGGGAGTTTTGCCGTTTGATTGGGGCTTCCGTCAGTCTCTCTTCCGGCTTTCACCCCCAGTCTAACGGTCAAGCAGAACGGGCCAATCAGACTATTGGTCGCATCTTACGCAGTCTTTCTTTTCGCAACCCTGCGTCTTGGTCAGAACAGCTCCCCTGGGCAGAATACGCCCACAACTCGCTTCCTTCGTCTGCGACCGGGCTATCTCCTTTTCAGAGTAGCCTCGGGTACCAGCCTCCGCTGTTCTCATCTCAGTTCGCCGAGTCCAGCGTCCCCTCCGCTCAGGCTTTTGTCCAACGTTGCGAGCGCACCTGGAAGAGGGTCAGGTCTGCACTTTGCCGTTATAGGACGCAGACTGTGAGGGCTGCTAATAAGCGTAGAACTAAGAGTCCTAGATATTGTCGCGGTCAGAGAGTTTGGCTCTCCACTCAGAACCTTCCCCTTAAGACGGCTTCTCGCAAGTTGACCCCGCGGTTCATTGGTCCGTTCCGTATTTCTCGGGTCATTAATCCTGTCGCAGTTCGACTTCTTCTTCCGCGATACCTTCGTCGCGTCCACCCGGTCTTCCATGTCTCCTGTATCAAGCCCGTTCTTCGCGCCCCCGCTCGTCTTCCCCCCCCCCCCCCATCCTTGTCGAGGGCGCACCCATCTACAGGGTCCGCAGGATTTTGGACATGCGTCCTCGGGGCCGTGGTCACCAGTACCTCGTTGATTGGGAGGGGTACGGTCCTGAGGAGAGGAGTTGGGTTCCCTCTCGGGACGTGCTGGACCGTGCGCTGATCGAGGATTTCCTCCGTTGCCGCCAGGTTTCCTCCTCGAGTGCGCCAAGAGGCGCTCGGTGAGTGGGGGGGTACTGTCATGTATTGTCATGTTGTGTCTTTCTGTCCTTTCCTTTCACCCTGTCTCCCTCTGCTGGTCGTATTAGGTTACCTTTTCTCCCCCGCTTTCCCCCAGCTGTTCCTTGTCTCCTCTTGACTACCTCGTCACCCCTTCTCCCACCTGTTCCCCTTTTCCCTCTGATTAGTCCCCTATATCTCTCTCTGTTTTTGTTCCTGTCCTTGTCGGATTCTTGTTTGTTGTGTTTCATGCCTGAGCCAGACTATCGTCATGTTTGCTGTAACCTTGTCCTGTCCTGTCGGAATCTGCCGGTCTATCTGAGCCTACCTATGTTTGGTTATTAAAGAAGCTCTGTTTAAGTTAGTTCGCTTTTGGGTCCTCATTCACTCACCGTAACAAAACCCTTCTACAGGACATGTAAAAAAACTTACATTGGACATGTAAAAACTGTATTAAAAAACTTCTACAGGACATGTAAAAACCCCTTCTACAGGACATGTAAAAACTGTAAAAAAACAAACATCTGCTGGACATGTAAAAACCCCTTCTACAGGACATGTAAAAAAAACTTCTACAGGACATGTTAAAACTTGAAAAAACTTATACTGGACATGGAAAAACCCCTTCTACTGGACATGTAAAAACCCCTTCTACAGGACATGTAAAAACACCTTCTACAGGACATGTAAAAACTGTAAAAAAAAACTTCTACTGGACAGGTAAAAAAACCTTCTACTGGACATGTAAAAAACCCTTCTACAGGACATGTAAAAACTGTAAAAACCCCTTCTACAGGACATGTAAAAAAAACTTCTACAAGACATGTAAAAACTGTAAAAAAAACAAACAAACTTCTACAGGACTTGTAAAAATCCCTTCTACTGGACATGTAAAAACAACTTCTACTGGACATGAAAAAACCATTCTACAGGACATGTAAAACCTGTAAAAACCCCTTCTACAGGACATGTAAAAAAAACTTCTACAGGACATGTAAAAACTGTTAAAAAAAAAATAAACTTCTACAGGACATGTAAAAACCCCTTCTACAGGACATGTAAAAACTGTAAAAAAGAACTTCTACTGGACATGTAAAAACCCCTTCTACAGGACATGTAAAAACTGTAAAAAAACAAACATCTGCTGGACATGTAAAAACCCCTTCTACAGGACATGTAAAAAAAACTTCTACAGGACATGTTAAAACTTGAAAAAACTTATACTGGACATGGAAAAACCCCTTCTACTGGACATGTAAAAACCCCTTCTACAGGACATGTAAAAACACCTTCTACAGGACATGTAAAAACTGTAAAAAAAAACTTCTACTGGACAGGTAAAAAAACCTTCTACTGGACATGTAAAAAACCCTTCTACAGGACATGTAAAAACTGTAAAAACCCCTTCTACAGGACATGTAAAAAAAACTTCTACAAGACATGTAAAAACTGTAAAAAAAACAAACAAACTTCTACAGGACTTGTAAAAATCCCTTCTACTGGACATGTAAAAACAACTTCTACTGGACATGAAAAAACCATTCTACAGGACATGTAAAACCTGTAAAAACCCCTTCTACAGGACATGTAAAAAAAACTTCTACAGGACATGTAAAAACTGTTAAAAAAAAAATAAACTTCTACAGGACATGTAAAAACCCCTTCTACAGGACATGTAAAAACTGTAAAAAAGAACTTCTACTGGACATGTAAAAACCCCTTCTACTGGACATGTAAAAACCCCTTCTACAGGACATGTTAAAAAAAACTAATACTGGACATGTAAAAAACCCTTCTACAGGACATGTAAAAACTGTAAAAACCCCTTCTACAGGACATGTAAAAACCCCTTCTACAGAACATGTAAAAAACCTTCTACAGGACATGTACAAAACCCTTCTACTGGACATGTAAAAACCCCTTCTACTGGACATGTAAAAACTCCTTCTACAGGACATGTAAAAACACCTTCTACAGGACATGTAAAAACTGTAAAAAAAAACTTCTACTGGACATGTAAAAAAACCTTCTACTGGACATGTAAAAACCCTTCTACAGGACATGTAAAAACTGTAAAAAAAAACTTCTACAGGACATGTAAAAACGGTAAACAAAAAATAAACTTCTACAGGACATGTAAAAAACCCTTCTACAGGACATGTAAAAACTGTAAAAACCCGTTCTACAGGACAGGTAAAAACACCTTCTACAGGACATGTAAAAACTTTAAACAAAAACTTCTACTGGACATGTAAAAAACCTTCTACTGGACATGTAAAAAACCCTTCTACAGGACATGTAAAAACTGTAAAAACCCCTTCTACAGGACATGTAAAAAAAAATTATACAGGACATGTAAAAACTTTCAAAAAAACTTCTACAGGACATGTAAAAACCCCTTCTACAGGACATGTAAAAACTGTAAAAAAAGAACTTCTACTGGACATGTAAAAAACCCTTTTACTGGACATGTAAAAACCCCTTCTACAGGACATGTAGAAACGGTAAACAAAAAAAAAACTTCTACAGGACATGTAAAAAACCCTTCTACAGGACATGTAAAAACTGTAAAAACCCGTTCTACAGGACAGGTAAAAACACCTTCTACAGGACATGTAAAAACTTTAAACAAAAACTTCTACTGGACATGTAAAAAACCTTCTACTGGACATGTAAAAAACCCTTCTACAGGACATGTAAAAACTGTAAAAACCCCTTCTACAGGACATGTAAAAAAAACTTATACAGGACATGTAAAAACTGTAAAAAAAACTTCTACAGGACATGTAAAAACCCCTTCTACAGGACATGTAAAAACTGTAAAAAAAGAACTTCTACTGGACATGTAAAAAACCCTTTTACTGGACATGTAAAAACCCCTTCTACAGGACATGTTAAAAAAACTTCTACAGGACACGTAAAAACTTTAAAAAAAACTTCTACTGGACATGTAAAAACCCCTTCTACAGGACATGTAAAAACCCCTTCTACTGGACATGTAAAAACTGTAAAAAAAAAACTTCTACAGGACATGTAAAAAACCCTTCTACAGGACATGTAAAAACCCCTTCTACAGGACATGTACAAAACCCTTCTACAGGACATGTACAAAACCCTTCTACAGGACATGTAAAAACCCCTTCTACAGGACATGTAAAAAACCCTTCTACAGGACATGTAAAAAACAACTTCTAAAGGACATGTAAAAAAAACTTCTACAGGACATGTAAAAAACCCTTCTACAGGACATGTAAAAAAAACTTCTACAGGACATGTAAAAAACCCTTCTACAGGACATGTAAAAAAAAACTTCAACAGGACATGTAAAAACCCATAGACTGTCAGTCAGGTGAGAGGCCACCGACTCTCCCCAAGACAATACATTGTGATATTTTTAAAGAGTTGGGTGGCTATCACCAGGGCTTTCTCAGCTTCCCAAATGTTTGATCTGTGGAGACTCATTGCTTAGCCCTTCCTTCTTTCACCCACTCCTTTGCACCCCACTGCGTCCACCCATCTTCTCCAAATCATGATATGTCCTCGTCTACTCCAACCACCCAGGGCAAAGACATCGGACAGACAACAGTTAACTATAGACCCGAAATGAAGCTTTCTGCTTAGTTGACTGAATACTGTTCCAGGGAGGTTGAGCAGCATTCCCCTGACTAACTAGGGCTGTTACAGTGAGGGGTGGGGATAAAACATGAAACTGACACCTCCATTATCCCTGGGTGTAAGTTAATTCATTTTTGTATTTTTTATTTGTTTTGTTAAGTGTGTTGAGACTTTTTATAAATACACTAGCTAAGGATGCTAACACTGCTGTGTTAGCTATGCTATCACCACAGTGTTAGATAAGTGGATCATTTTGCATGGTCATGTCATCAGGTTTTTCATTTATGATTCAAATTTGGGGGATTTTTTCCTCAAGCTGTACAGTCTTAGTGGCTTGGCACTGGCCATAAAACAATTCAACCTTGACCCCCTGGCACTCGATGACAATACGGGCTTTAATGGTGAATTCTGTCTGAGCGATAATCGTCCCTCCGTTTAATAACGCTTCAAACTTGTGGCAGCCTTTTTTCATAAGCCTTTTTTTCACCATTTCAATTAATGAGTCCATTTTTTGGCAGACCACATTAAGGATATATACTGAACAAAAATATAAACACAATACGTAAAGTGTTGGTCCCATGTTTCATGAGCTGAAATAAAAAAAAGTGTATTTCTCTTAAAATGTGTGCCCAAATTTGATTACATCCCTGTTAGTGACCATTTCTTCTTTGCCAAAATAATCCATCCTCGTGACAGGTGTGGCATATCAAGAAGCTGATTAAACAGCATGATCATTACACAGGTGCACCTTGTACTGGGGACAATAAAAGGCTACTCTAAAATGTGCAGTTTTGTCACACAACACAATGCCAAAGATGTCTCAAGTGTTGAGGGACCGTGCAATTGGCATGCTGACTGCAGG